>NC_134062.1:2667204-3873607 GCF_965140245.1 Athene noctua | reverse complement strand
AGTAGACGGGTACTTCGAAAGTGACAGTTGGTTGTTCATAGTGAAGGAAAGTTAATTTGTGGTGATGTTCGTCACATTTACTGTCACCTGTTCCAACAACCACTGGTCATCCTGCGTGGAGTAAATGTGCACAGATGCCTCCTCCTGAGGCTTAGCTGCTTTCTTGGGGACAATATACTAATACCTTGGCACAAGCATGTCTGTTTTGATGTGGCAGCCAGATCCTAATCTGCCTTTACCCTTATTTCACTGCTCTGCCGAGACCCTGTTTTGTGTATAAATACAGAATTCTCCAAATAGTTATCAATTCCAAATATCTGTGTGTATGTTGTGTAATGTCGAGGAGATTAGGAAGATGGAACAGATGCACCCTTCTGGTATTGGTTTGTCCTTATGGGGAAGCGCAGAAAGATTTAGATGCACTGGAGAGCAGCAGCATTCTCCCCCTGAGAGCTGTGGGCTTATCTCCATCCTGGCCCGAGACGGTACTGACAGTCCAGTCGGATCCTCGGAGTGTTTGGAAACTTCCCAAAAGTCAGGGGGCAAAAGGGAGGATATTCTTGTATGTCCAGAATTAAATTTCTTAAAAATAAGACCAACAAAACATTAAAAAGGGCGGGGTGGGGGGTGGGGAAGGCAGCAGCCTGTGTGAATTTAGTTCCAAGCAGCTCTGCGTTCGTTAACTTGAGCTGTGAGAGAAGGTGAATGTGTCCCGGCTCATACAGAAGCAAACTGTACTTTCCGGCTGCGCTACCCTTCTCGGGCCTCCCATCGACATGCCAGAGTTCACTCTTAAAATGATTCAGTTACAGTACCAGCCCCACAGCTGTCTACAGCTGTATGCCTCCCAGCTCCACACAACTGGCTTTTCACACAGAAATGGCCCCTTTTAAAAGGGTTCACTCGAACAGATTGCTTCAGTCTAACAATGTGTAAAACATGGTACTTCAGACAGGCTTTCCTTTTTATTGTGTGGTCTTTTTTTGGAGTCTTTTATACCCCCAGATGAGAAGAGCTATGGCCAAATAACTCAGCAGCATTTTTTTTAATTTTTTTTTTTTTTTTTCACCTGAGTGCTTCACAAGGAGGGCTTGTGCCTCCCCCGCTGCCCCCTTCTCCTTTAGAAATGCCTCATCCTAGCTTCAGTTCTTTCTAAGAAAAAAAAAAAAAAAAAAAGAAAGAAGAAAGAAAGAAAACTAACCCCACCGTCCTTTCTTTTTGAATGATTGGGATGTAAAGCCCTGAAAGGCCAAGTATACAAACCAGACTATAGCCCCAAGGGCTGTCTCCTCCTAAGCACCTGCAGGGAAACTCCTGCGGGATGGCAGCGAGCTTGTTTGTCCCTAGATCTATGATACAAACCCTAAACACAAAATAAATCCTCCTTTCTAACCCTTGATGTACTTCACAACAAATGCACTGAATCTGAGGGAAGTGAGCAAGAATAAGAATTGACGGGAGCTTTTTATTATTTTTATTTTCGAGAATACCTGAAGTTTGCTCGATACTGCGCAGACTAGGGTTAAAGGAGAGTCTCTCGCTCAGGAGTGTTTGCAGTCAGAGCAGAAGGTGCAGAAGTTTGTCATCTTCCCTCCTACTTTTACTCACCTATAAATCTGTGAGGAGGAAAACTGCAATTTATGACGGGCGGGCAATAAAGGCATTTTCCAATGTCTTTATTTCTGGTAGTTTGGGGGTATCTAGGGGTAGTGGGGGTTGTTACTGCATATAGGAAGGCTGTTATTGCTTCCTCTTCAGTACAAACTAGGTCGTCTCTCTCCCATTGATTTCCTCTTTTTCTACTGGGATAAGGAAATGAAGAGAAAGGAAGGAAAGAAATGAAAAAAAAAGCAGCTCTGCTTTCCCTTTGTCTATCACTCTAAGCTTGTACTTGTGTTTGGGGGGAGAGGGGAAATTAAAAATTATCTCTTAGACAGTTGATTATCCCTTACCAGCCATCACTCAAGAGGAGCTGTGAAACGAATTGCCTTTGCCACCCTCTGCCAATAGTTTTCTCTCTCCAGTTCAGCAGGTCTTGCAGAGACTTGTTCCGAAACGCGCGCATACCACGGCGATACCTGCCAGGAGGTTGCCTTTTCTCTTGTGTTGCAATTTTTCTGGGGATTTCATGAACGTGGGGAGTTAGAGTAATGCTGTGTTGGAAACCCAGATTCCAGGGAGACTTTCCCTACACAATGGATTGTATTTAAAGAGGCTTGCTCCAAACAGAGCGCAGTGGCTGAGTCCAATTTCCAATGTGAAGCGAGGTGTGATTTTTAATTTAGTTTTTATGAATTCTTTTTTCCTAATCCCATCATCATTATTCTGTACTAAGGCCTTTGCCAAATGCTGGCACTTGGTATTGATTTGAAATACAGCTAACCCTCTTGGTGCCAGCTTGCATGAAATAAAGGGCTGACCTGGGTACTGGTTAACGGGTAACTGTGGCCAGAGGTGGTAGTACAATGACAGGGCTTTCACCGGTCCCTAGATGCTCTCAATCTGCTTCCTCCTCTGAATCGGGCTGCTTTTCAATTAGCTGGAAATACCCATTTTATATGAGCTGTAGAGATGATGGATGTAATTTCCACAGCAGAGAATTTAGATGATTTTTTTTCCATCTGTGGGCAATGGGGTCGCTGGCGCGATGTAACGCAGCAGCCTCACCTCCTTATCGTGTGTTGGCAGTGACGCCGGAGGGGGGACCCGGGGTTCCTAGCCCACCCCATCCCTCGGGTGCTCCCATGAGGTCAGGTCTGGAGCACGCTGGACTCCTCTCTCCAAATGGCCACGCTGAGGTTGGTCAAGCTGAAACTTTTCACCGGCCCAAGATTCTCACAAGCCGTTTTTGTGAAGGAAAGATAATATCTTGGCTCTTTCCTTTGGGAAGTGTTGTGGGATTCCCAGGAAGCGAAGGCATCAAATGAGCAGGACCTTCTGGGATCAGAAGGCATCCTGGAGGCATTAGATATGGATGGCATTTGATACAAGAACTGAGGTTTTTCTGTTTTATTGATTTAACCTATTTGTGGTTGTACACACACAATGGGCTACATTATGAGCGCCATGTGGATCTCTGCTCCTGCCAATAAACCCAGAAACCCCCCGTGAGTGAGCTGAAGGGCAGATGTTTCCCACCCGAATGCTCATTCCTCTAAGGGTGAGAGAGGGAGAGGCCGTTCCCCAGGACCTCTGCAGCAGAAGGCACCGAGGTGCACATTTCTGCCTATTTGTTCACGACTGGCCCTTCCTGTGCACTTCGCTCACGTTCCCAGCAGAAATAACACTTGCAGGCTGAGGGATGTCAGAGAACGGCTGCTCTCAGCTGGAGTGTGGAGCATGAACACACCTGTACTTTGGGAGCATTTTTTTGCAGCGTGTCAGAATAATTTACTGATCGTTTGTGCTTGTGTTGATGCCTCTTGGGCAAAAAATGCTTTCAGAGGGGATGAGATCTTATGCTCAAGTTTTTAAAAAGGGATGTCTAGCTTTAGACTGGTACCCAGAATGGGTACACTCTCAAGGTGGCAGGGAAGCCAGTGGGCAGAGGATCTGAAAACCAATCTCTCGGTGTCTCCAGCTGAGCTCCTCAGATGTGAAGCTCGAGGATCAAGAGAGATTTAACTCCAAACCAGCAAGTGCTGCTGCCAATGACTGGGTCATGTGGTTTGTCTTTCCATGTGTAGCCCTTTTCAACCTAAATCTCAACTCACCCAGGCACAGTCTAGTCAAAGACACATTTCAGGAAAATAAGAGAACCGTGAAAAATCCAGGTGCTACACGTATTGGTCGCTTACACTAAATGAGGTACAGCCTTGGGGTGCCAGGGTGATAACGGCTGTTTAACTCAGAAAAGCATGGCAGTGGCAACAGTAATAGTTGTCTCAGGTGCTAGAGGGAGACATCTTGGACAAAAGGCATAGCCTGGTGTTTGCTCGGCTCAAATGGAGGCTTGTACTCTGCTCAGACAGCAACATAGGTGTGAGAAACGGGACCGCGTTCTTCTGCAAGATTGCAGCGAAGTGTCCTCCTTCACCCTGCATGGAAGCAGAAAAGAGGATGTTTAGTCTCTACATGTTAAACCACTGAATTTTCTTTGATAGGACATTTTTCATTTAAGCCGTTACCTTCCTGAGAAAAACCTTTGTTTTCAAAAAAATAGTTATTTACTCTGTTTCAAATCAAGACGGAGTATTCCTGTGAAGCTGAGACATGCTTTCCATCCTCTTCAAAAATTAAACGCTTCAATTTTCCATTTGGAAATGACTTTTCACTTCCAGTTTTGTATAATACAAATACTTCTCTTTTTTTTTTAAAGAAAAAGTCAAAATTGAAATTAAGCGCTTCGAGTTTATTAAAGTGAAAACATTTTGAACTGTGGAGGAAATGTTTTGTGCTGGGAACAGAGAGGATCTCAGGCATTCTCAACGTTCGAGTCGTCCTTCTTCTGATTTTTAAAGAACACTAACATCAACAAAATGTGGAAAAATCAGAATTACCCACAGAAGAGTTTCCAGATTACAGCCAGCCCCAATAAGCAGTTCAGTGTAAAGATTAGCTGTATATGCTCTTGCACAGCACGTACCAGAATATTTTACAGTTGGGGCTGAAAGTCTGTATTTAAGTAGCAATAATTTACACAAAGAATTGACAGATTGGAACGCACCTGGTTCAAGCTGTTTGTTACTAATATCATTCCAAGTTTTCTCTGGTGAAAGCCAGCTAGGATACTTTATGGGTATGTACAGTCGTACCTGGAGCTGCTGGACTTAAATATGCCCTCAAATTAGATTTGTGCTGTGAGCTCCCAGGGCTAACTCTCTGAGGAACGGATGAATTTAGGAGGCTCCAATACGAAGGGAGTCGTGCAATGCAGAGGACTCCATGTCTTGTGTATGAATGTGTGCGCTAAACCAGTCCCTTTAAAGAGGCTTCAAGTAGGACCCGGAAAATCAGAACCACCCCAAATCACTAGTTGCTTTTGAAAACTGAGGCCAAGCTACTTAGCTGCGCTGCTGGCAATATTGTTTAAAAACAATGGGGCTCAATTAGACGAGAATTATTTTAACACTTCGGAAGGCTGCCAAGTCATTTCCTTCTCCTTTATTGATTTTTTCCGTTGCCAGTAAATATATATGCAGCAGCAGAATGAAAGAAGTAGCATTAGAGAGGGGGAAAAGTTAAGTGTTAAAAAGGAGACTGTAACAAGATATGTCCCTTGAACCTCTGGGAAGAAGGAGAACATTTTAAGACAGAAGGAAGCAAGGGATTCATGGAGGCATTTCACAGGGTTAGATGTGGTAGCAGACAGCCCAATATTATTTTCCTTCCAGTGCTTGCCTGATCCTTTACTTAGATTGGCTCCTGTTTCTTCCCCTTATTGTGTAGTCCCTGCGTGAGCTGGTCTCTATGTAAAGACATTCCACCTACATTCCTTTGCCACCGGGTGAGAGGAGGGGGGAGTGTAATTATGTGGGCTAGCGAGACACAAAAGGCTCTGCTCCAGAGCTAAAGCTTATAAACTTGAGTTAACTTTTTGCCTTAAAAAAAATTTTAAAAATAAAGGAGAAAAAAAAAAAAAAAAAAGGTTGCTGATAAGGGTCTGGTTTATATCCCTCCCTTCCTACCAGCCTACAAGTGAAAGTTTCTGAGCTGTAACTATCCCACCTATGAATATTTCCCTGCTCAGAACTCTGTAGATCACCACAGAACAAATACTTTTTAATTTTTTGGCAATATCAGTGTTTCTTACTAGCTTTTCTATGTACGTCTTCTCCGTACTAACGGGTGAGGTGGAAACAGATCGAAATGGTCCGTGGTTAAAAGGGCCCACAGGCGATTCATTCTGTGGGAGTGCTTGTGCCGTACATCTGTTGGGGTCTAATGCATCTGTCCCACCAGTGTCCAGGCTTCAGGTATGACCCTGCCTTTCTCCCTCTTCAGCAGCATCCTTGAGAGTCGTGTTCCTATACCGTTTATAAATGCTAGGCATGTTCCACTATACACACACCACTGGGAGGAAACTCGCTCTGGAAGGAGACGTGGCAGGAGTCGTCTATAAAAGCACTGTGAGACACAAAAAGTCAAGAGTTGATCAAATTCTCCAGCTGAGTAAGCTGGAGCATGGAATAAATTGTTTAGAAGTTCACATAAAACTGGACCTTTTCCAGGTGAACATCTTCAAGGATGTTATCAGTGCCGGATTTGTTATCAGCATTATTACACTTCTCAGCAGTGAACTTCATTAGCTATGCTTTTTCCATGTGCGGTGCTTTCTAAATGTTACTGTCCTGCTTACCATATCGATTTCTGTGCCCCTGCACTCTTTCTTCCCATTTTGTCTAATAAGCAAATTTCATTACCTGACTTCACAATTTTTCCTCTGGGCCATTAGAATTGCTTGACTGTATTCCTGGCAGAGCCCTTAATTAGAGATGGATCAGAACTGATGCCATTAAACCGATCCATTAACCACACTCTTCCTGTGACTCCAAATGCGCGTGGTTCAGATAAAATGCGACCTGGATCCAAATCACCATTGAATTCATTGTGAAAAAAGCCAAATCTCCTCAGATTGCCAAAGATGAAGAATCAAAGTTAAATGAAGCCAGTCACCCTCATGGACCTTTTGCAGACTCGGCCTAAGTGGTCCTGACACAGGAAACATCTCTGGGTTTATTCTGCAACCAAAGCATTTCTGATGTATAAATGATTTCATTTCTTCTTGTTGCACTTTTTGGAAGGCTAGATCCTTACTTCGGCAAAATTTAAATGTTATCATTTTCCTCTATTTGCATAAAAATCTTCTGAGACACAGACTTTCTTCTTTTAGCACAGACATACTAAGAGTGAATGCACATCCCATGAGCTGTCTATTCTTCCCACATCTCCAGCTGTCCCTGAGTAAGGGTCAGTCACTGTGCATGCTCTGGCACACAGTTTAGAAGAAAACTGGCAAGCTGAGCCTGGCAGGACCAAGCAGTCCTGCTGCGTTCTGCTTCCAACCCAGTGTCCCAGCCTTTCCGAGCCCCCCAGCCGCCTGGACGTGTTAACCTGGGAGTCCTAACTCCAGGGACTCTGGTTTCTGAGATAGTAGAGCAGGAAACCAGGGAACCAGGTTTGGTACATGGAATTTTAGTAACTATATTCATTTTGCTTTTAACAAAATAGCCTTGAGAGCTCTCTGAACGTTAGTCCGATTTCTAAATCTCCCTATAAAAAACCCAGTCAGGTAGGAATCCATAAGCTAAGAGACACCTTTTGGCTTTCTGTAGCCCTGCCAGCTGCTGCCTTGTCCAGCAGCCTGGACACTTGCTTAAAGCAATTGCTTTCTTTAAGATACATTTTTCACCTATTTCTCTGCATATTTCATTTGGGTTTCAAACATCTCCATCAGCTAGTGTGTGCTGAGACAGTCAGTGTGTGTTCCCGCTTGTAGGAGCCTCTTGTACTGACGACCAGCAGTCTCTTTTTAGAGCTCCACGTAGCCAGAGGTGGATATAGAGAAGCTGAACGTGATGATCTCCAAAGACGTGCTCCGAATTAAGCAGGAGGTTGCTATGCCATGGAAGTGCTGTTACAGCTTTGAGGCCTGACACAGAAAACTCTACAAAGACACATACCCTCAGCTGACTTTGGTTGCAAAATACCCTCGAAGTCATTCCATCTCATACCTCTTGTGGCACCCACATTTACTTCCCTACAAGCAAACCAGCCCCCCTTCCCCAAAACACCTGAGTGTGCAGAATTGAACTCTGCCTTGTTTTGGTGCTATATTTATTCACGTAGGTATTACAATAAAAATAATATTTGATTTCTTCTTTTCTTCCCTGGAGTGGCTGCTCCAGGGTTCCCCCGAGGATAGCTCAGCACATCTCTCACATCTTCCGTCTTTCTGGAAAGTTATTCCCACCTCTCCTCCAGCCAGAGAGGGTTAACTTGGCCTTTCCCCGGACCTTAGCAGGGGCAGCACCTGCTAGCAGGGTGGGGTGTTCCCTTGCACAGCTTGTCAGAGGCGTATTATTATTATTATTATTATTTTGTGAAATAACACGTTTCTTTGTCTGTGTCCTACCCCGCAACCTTCAATAGAGCGTCGCTGGTCTCTCAGCCCTTGCTGCCAATTTTGCTGCTTTCTCTGTTTGCAGAAACCTTAATGCTCTGTTTGAATTGGCCTGCAGAATAACTATTCGAAAAGGGCGAGAGACCGAACAAAAATAGGAGGCTTCCCCCAGTCCCCCCTCTCATCCCCCCAAAAAGAAGTGTAATTTGCCTTTAAAGACTCTTAAACAGCAAACACATTCTGTCTGATCCTCCTTAATAAAGTATCCCAGCAGTGCTACAGTGCCTTATTTGAGGTCTGTGCAGTCTCATTAAATTTGATGTGTCACAGAGGGCTTGGACATGTGAAAGGGAGGCTGCAGGAACCAGGATTGAAGTTTGCCAGATTTGCTAAGGAAAAATGATTCATTACGGCTTTTCAAAATGGACGCCCTTCAGGCTTCCCGCTCCATTGATTGTGTGTGCGCGGACGAGGGAGAGACGGGCAAAAGGGCCATCGCAGCCTGCAGATTTAACCCTTATTAATAGCTGGTTAAATTAAGGATTCGGTTTGATCTCTAAAGATGTGCGCTCGTACTTCTGTGCTCCGAGTAAAGAAAAGAAAGGTTATTAAAGATTTAAGGGCTGGATGTTTCAGCTGAAAACTCGGGGCTTGCTTTTCCTGCCGCTGCGCTGCTGCAAGGGAGGGAGGAGGGCAGCGGCTCCAGGGTTTGCCTTGCTCAGGCCCTGCAGAGTCCTCCACAACCCACACCTGCAGCCTTCGAGCTGTTCAACCCAGCGGTCTGCTTCCCCAGTGCCTCGCAAAGGGGAGATTAGGTGCCAAGAAACGTGCTTGGGTCACCCCTTTGATGCAACCCCAGTGCCGTGGTTTGAGACCTGAGTGTGCCGGCGCCTTGGGCTGTTGCCCAAGGACTGCTTTGGCGGGGCTGCCTCCTTCTCTCCGTGCAAGAAGATTACACGAGGATCTGTTTCATGGACTCGTGCCTCATTAGGGGCAGGTAGTTGGTACATAACGACTTCACGTGTGCTGCGGAATGGGGAAAAGACGCTGAAGGTGGGTTGGTTTCTGTGTGTCAGAGCTTGAAACCTGGTCAGTTCTTGCACCAGTGGCTCAGGCCTGAAAAACCCCTCGGGTATCTGCCGTGCTCCTTGCGGGGAGGAGACCCAGTGCAGCCTTGCTGGTGGCTGCAGGAGGGTTCTCTTCTGCATGTGCCTGTGGTGGGTGAGAAGGAGGAAGGTGGCTTGGAAATGTGTCGTGGGAGCGGTACTGGAGAGATGCGATGCCTTTTCCCTGACAGGCCGCAGCTCCTAGGGAGATAAGGCAGAGATAGGTTAAGCTGGACACCAAAAAGTGGTGGGCTTAGAGCTGGTGAGTGTATCTGGAGATGGTGTCCTGGGTCACTGGCTCCAGGCAGCAGCAGGAGTCAGTGAAGTGAGAGGTGTCACTGGCAGTGACACAGCCAGGTTTAGGGGTATGGAGAGGTGTTAAGCGTGGGCAGGAGGCTGCTGATGAACAACAGGCTCGCACGTTACATTTCCTTCCTCTCCCTTCTCCCTCTCTGCTCATGAGCCCACAGCATAAAGTTCACAATACAGCCAAATTTCAATTCAAGACACCAGGGGGAAAAAAAGTCAAGAAAACTGATCCAGGGGATCCATGTCCATTTCTCTGGATAGCAACAAAGAGACGGGAGAAAACCAGCAAGGGGGATTTCCTGATGCTGCAAAGATTTCTCCTGATTTGTGGCATCTGAGTTAGGGGGCCGAAAAAAAAAACATTTGTGCTTTTAAAAAGGTTGTAAATCATGCTCTGAATGCTCACCATTTACATTTTAAGTGAAATAGGATGTCAAGCCGTTTTGCTTTATGTTTATTTTCAAATACTGTACGCTTTACTGTCCACTTTCTCTAGTGCCTGTGCCATTTAAATCATATTGTATATAGCCAAAGATGCAGGGAATATAAATCTCACATGGTGTACGTATACACCAATTATTCTTGGGAAATGCAGCCCGCCAGCTAGAATTCACAATACCTGAGAAACCTGGTGGGCTATGCTATTTCTACGAAGCCTTGGGCATGATTCTTACCCAGCATAGATTTAAGAGTAAATCCACCAAGTTCAGCGGTGTGACACAGGTATAAAATGCATGTAAATGAGATCTTTTAATTTCAGAGAGCAAATCTCAGCTGTAGATGCATACAGATGCTGTGTGATAAATACAGTCTCTCAACTGCATATTTAAACAAAGCATTAAAGCATTCACACTTCCTGTTGGAGAAGTATTTTATTTCTCTTCCTTTATTTATACAGCGTGGCAGAAAGAGAAGAAATAAATTTCATCAGCTTCTTACTGCTTCATCACCAGCAGAGACACACAGGAACAAGATGAAACATTGTTCAAATAAAATGTAAATTTAACTTGCAGGCCTTGTCCAGTAAAACACTGTGAGTCTTGGCGAGGAATAACACAGTGCAATATGGAGAGCTAGACGGGGCCACAGGAGGGATGGACCTGGTTTTGGTCCAGAACTAAATGAACTGAAGTAGTGGGGGTATCGGTATACAGGCTGTGGGCTCCGCTCCATCCCTAACGTCCATGCTGGAAGCGTGCGTATCCATTCCCTGAGTCCTGGCACTAATGAAGCTCAGTTTCTGTTGGAGTTGTGCCTCATTTTGGCGTCGCTCAGTCTTTAAGAAGGTGACAGCTCCCACTAAAGCTTGTGCAGTGGCAGTGCTGTTTGTGAAGTGCTCTCTGCTGTAGTTTCTCTGGGCTTTCATAGGGTGTATCTTTTCAGCTTTTCCACAAACGAGAGGATTTGCCTCTACCCTGACCTGCCTACAGTTACGACTATCATGGGGATGTAATTCCTGTTGAGACAGCTCTGCCTTTGGTGAAATTGTCTAGCAGGTGACAAAGGAGTTCGGGATGGAGACGTGGTCACCATGACCGCCCCAGTCTCTGTTCTGCAGGAACCCACGCCAAACCCAGCAACGCTGATGATGCAGATAGGGCAGGATCTGTGCCAAGTTTGTGCTTTCTGGACAGAGGAACTCGGTGTGTTCTTAGGAAAAATATTTCTCTACCAGCAGCTTAATGAGAGGGTTGGATTGCCTTGCCTTGAAAATAAAGAGACCATCTCCCTTCCGTCTTCATGTAGCGCTGCTTCCCTGATCTCAGTGAAACCACACAGATTTACACCCCCTGAGCATCGGGCGGGAGGGAGTGCAGAGCAAGGTGCCCCCCGTTCCCACTGCACCCCAAGTGAAATGGGCCAGGGTGAGGGGCAGCACCTGCGCTGGAGTCATCCCAGCTGCTGTACGAGCCCTGTTAAATCAGGGGAGAAGAGTCCAAATCATCGGGAATTTGATTTGCAATTACTGCTCTACCTTAATTTGTATATGTTTTTCTCACAATTAGGCTGGAAACTCAGCTTAGAGACAGTGCTAGATCTTCCCTGAGCCGCCCTCCTGGTTAATTAAAAGATATTCTCCCCTATAGCTTCTAGCACAAATCCCATTTACCAGGCTTTCTCATGGGCAAAGAAAGGCTGAAATTCAAGCTATAAGGCTAAATGGATCCACATTGTGCTGTGAAAAAAAAAAAAAAAAAACAACCCAAAACCAACCCACATCACAATTCAGTTAGCTGCTTAAAAAGCTGCCTTGCTTATTGCCATTGTTATAAAACCTAATAAATCATGAGATTACTTTCTCAGGGTCCTAGAAGCTATCCTGCGGGTGGAGAGATTTAGATAGCAGATGAAATTGGGATGTTGGCACAGCACACATTCAAATCAATGGGCACAAGTAAACACCCCCCTGAGAGCCCCCCACCCCAGGCCCCGAGTGGCATGGCTTGCACACGAGGGATTTGGGCAAGCTGGGGGGTTCTGGGGGGAAGGAAGGCTTGTGAAGCCTCCGGAGCATTTAGGGAGCTCACAGGGCTCTGCTGCTTTGTGTCTTTACATCTTCTCTTGCTGAAGTGGCTTTGCTCTGTTGTCACCCAGATCCCGTGATACTTTGGGAATCTGAACACAGGCACCCTGTACTGTATTCTGCCCCATATTTTATAAAGGATAGTCCTCAGCTTTTTAGTATCAATAGGCCTGACAGCACTCAGGATTGAAGCTGGAGTAGAAAAGATTGTTGACCTGTTTCAGTATTGGACTCAGTGTGTCCGTTTTACTTCCAAACTCCCTGTGACTGAGGAGCTACTAAACCACTCTACAGGTGCACATACCTAAAGAAATTGAGGGTGTAATTCCATCCAAATTGGTACTTATATTAGAAATGATCTTTTGGTAAACAGCTGATGGAATAAAACCGAAATGTATGCACACTAGGTTAATTCATGAAGTCCCTCTTATAAAAAACCTCGTTCTGCATGAAAACTAGTAGTTTTTGTTATAGTAATCCGAAGAATCCTGTTGGTTTAATCTGTTACATTCTGCAGTCAATGGGTTTGACCTAATGTCCACATTCTGTCTATAGAAAATAAGCTGTATTCACACAGCTCAACCTGCATTTACCGAGCAGTAAAAGACGGTTGTCAGAGCAGGTTTCTACTGGAGACAGCGTGGTGTGGTGGATGGGACACCGGCGTGACAGTCAGAGAGCACAGGAGCTCCTCCCGGTTCTGCCATCGACCCGTTGGGTGGCTGGGGTGAGTCTTTTAATCTATTTCTCTTCGCTTTCATCTATTTAGATCGCAAGGGCTTTGAGGATGAAACGGGCTGTGTGTGCATGTGCAGTGCTGAACACAACAGAGTCCTGCTCCATGCTGGGACCAATGTACTGAACCCCACTGGAATAGAAATGAGCCCAGAATGAATTCACGCAACTCCGTTTCTGTCAGTGGAGCTGCACCAGCTGACACCAGCTGAGCACCTGGTCCTAAATTTAGCTTAAGACCTGACACACTCTTCAAGTCAAACTGGGACAATCCTGTTCCTGGGCGAGCAGATAGGAGCAATTCAGAGAGATAACACATTCCAGGTCTTTCTCATTACAATTCTCCTCATGCAAGATTATCTTTGATTTTTCCATAGCTCCTCCACACTGGCAGCCAGAGGCTTTGTTTAAAACACATCCATCATTATCGCTGTAATGTATTATTATTATTATTATTATAACTTATTCATTCATATAGCGTTTTCCCACAACAACCTAGGAATCAAAGTGTTTTACACTTTGCAGTCTGAAAGCAATCTGAAAGAAGAAATCTGGAGGGGGGTGAAGAGAGGTTAAAAATACCTAGAGTAAATCTGGGAAACTGATTTAAGGTTCACAGTGAAAATTCCAGGTCCAAGTAGAAAGCTAAATAATGGTGAGTAGATGTGGGGAGCTGAGAAGGAAACTATTATGTTGTGTAACATTAGACGAGAGAGAATTCCGTAGAGACTTTGGCTCGTCTCTACCCTGAAGGATGTTCTCCAGGTAGCTTTGTGATACTCAATACCTCATCTCTAAAACAGGAATCCAGATCTTGCTTCAGCATTTGGACATCTGGGAGCTGAGGTATAACTTCAGATAGACAAAATTAGTAAGGATCAAGGCTGATGCCTTAGCAGAACGCCAGTGATGCTAACATTTGAAGTTCTGCAGGTCTGCAGCTATCTAAAAAAAACCCAAAACAAAACAAAAAACCCCTCAACCCCAAAACTGAAACAGAGAGGGACAAAAGGACAGAAAGAAGGGACTTGGAACTGTGTGAGGTCAGTACAAACAGCTGTTAAAGGGCTGAGGTGAAACCCAGTTGAAACCCTAATTACGCCCCAGCCCTTTGGCAAAGACTAAAACTCTCTCACTTCTGCATCACTCCAGTCAAAGACAGCAAGAGACCCCAAAAGAGCCTGTAGTGACAGCTTGATTTTAGATCTATCCAAACCAGAGAACCCTGAAGCCTTCAATAATTCATTGTTTCCTCCTCTTAATTTCCTTTCCTGCTACAAGCACACACCGTGCCGTGTATTTCTTGCTCAAGGTTTTGCTGAAGGTGATTCTGTTCGTGCAGTTTTTAGATGCATCCTCTTCCCTTTTTAATTTTAATGTAGCATTTCGAGGATGTCTCCTGCAAACCTTCATGTCTGCTTTGTGGAGTATCAGGAAGGCATGAAAAGATATGACTAAGGAAGTTTATGATATCATTCTGGTTAAGTGCAAATGCATTTTATAAAATGCTTTGGCTTCTTACCAAGAGGAAGTGACAGATCATCTTGGCAATTTTATTAATGCATCTTTTCTGTATTGTTCTATATATCCCTGCTATTTTCTAGATATGGACAAGCATTATTTTTCTAAATCTTTCCTGTCTTCTCTCAAAGAATCTTGTATGGACTTGGAAAATTGCATCCCAGATCCAAATGATTTTTTTCCTTTACGTATATATCTGAGATCCTCCTGTATTTGCCCATTGGTTATTTTATATTATCATTTGCATAGTTCAACTTCAGCCCAATTCCTCTGCAAGATAAGTATAACAGCCACTCTCGTGGCATGTATTAACAGGACTGTTACCTGTCTAGGAGTTCACCTAGATGTCTTTCGAGAGCTGGCATGCTCACAACCAGAAAATAAGGAAGAGAGTCATGGCGGCCAAGAATTTCCTGGACACCTTTCTAACCAATGTTTGTGACAGCTGAGAGCCAGCTTTTCTGTCCCCACCACCTCCGTGCTACGCTGCCATCCCTCAGGGTAACCTCTGAGGCCAACAGGAATGGCTGGCCTATAAAGTCTGTCTCTCTGGATACTCACATGCTCACACGAGTTTTACCCTTCTTTTCTGTCCTGACTTCCTTCCATCACGAGTTCTGTGTCTTTTCTGGTGAGATGGGAAGCAATTTATCCTACATAAGATGAGTGTGAAAAGTATCTCTATAAAACATGACGTCCATCTGTCCAAAAACACAGAATGACCCAAAGTGTCCTCATGTTCCGAAGGCCACGTGGTGTTTTTGCCACAGGAATAGACTTAGGGCTAATTACAGTATCAGGGAAACGGTGAGAGACTAGTCAAATACAAAATATTCAATTCATTTAATATTCCTGATGAATAGGCAAATTACTCTAATCACATTAGTTATTCTATTCATTTATTAGCTAAGAGTGATTAGTAGTGAATAGCTGTAAGAGGATCTTCCAGGTGCAAAAATTAGGCATCTATAGTTTCATGATGTTTATTTTCAGCTGAAGATAATTGTCTCTTTAGTTCATCTCAGACGTACATACACACTGGCACACGCAGATACACTCTCTTTTGTCCAGGCGTGAGGAAAAAAGGTAGAAGAATACAGGGCTGGCACACAGGTGTGGAGAGATAAGGACAATTCACTGCAGAATTTAACAGGATTTATTTAAAAACAGTTGGGAGGAGATTTCTCAAAGATTATGCCAAGTGAATGCAAAGGGATTCGGATCTCTGGTTCCCACAGAGCGCACTCATTCTAAGCACTGGGCTCTACTACGTTCAGGCTTGATTTGATTGCACTAGCGAGTTGTGGCTCGGCTTTGGCTAGAGCACAGATATGACACAGGTCCCTTGCATCACAGTGGCACTGCCATGCTGCTCCATTTTCACTGACGCTCACTAGTCTCCAGATACACCCCGGCGTTGTTCCTCATGAGCTAAAAGCATACGCTGCCTGCGTGCAAAATTATGGCGGCTAATTTACAAGTAACACTCAAGTCTGAAACTTTTCCCTTATGAGCAACTATATCAGTGCGCATAGATGGCTCCAATACAGGAGGAAGACCATCTGAAATGGCTGGAAGTCTGCCTGAAACAACTTAAATTATAAAAGTCCAAAAAATATTCATGAGGAAACCCCATCCCCATGCTTACCCAGCTTTTCCTGGGACAGACAGACACTAACAGCCACATCCAGTGGGGCCACGGGTCACAGGATGGCTGAGAAAAGCAGTGGGGTGGGCTGTGCGAGAGGCAGGTGAAAGGGAATTTCTGCGTACTTCAACTTCGGCTCGTGTACTGGCGGCGTTGCCTTGGGACCCATCTTTCAGTTCATACCTTGTGGCGTGATGGACTTCGCTAGGGCTCTGCCCCAGTTTGTCTCCAGAAATGAAGCTGCAAAATCAGAGTTTGTATTGCAAGCAAGGCATTTCACGTATTTCACCAAGTAGAAAATCAATGGGCAATAGTATTTGGACAACAAATTGACAATAGTATTTACTTTTATATTGGACGCGATGTTACCGGGTTGCGTTAATTTAATGTTCTCGTGCACTTTCAGGATGTTATGCTAAGCAAAGGCTGAGCTGTCATTACATTTTTATGAAGTCAATGCAGTTTCGAGCAGCTTGGAAAAAAGAATTTTAAAAAATTGATCAAATATCTCATTTTTCTAAGAGAATCTGTTCCTCTGGATTTCCCTGAGCTGTCAGCTTTCATTGATATGATCTGATTGATGCTGTTTGCCACATTAAGAAACATTGGAAGCTAATCTGTTTTAATCCCATTCTTTTTTTTTAATATAATACTCTTGAAGGGAACTGAAGGTTATTACTTATTTTAAATAGCTTAAATATTTGTGTCAAAACATTGTCCTGAAAGGTTCAAATCCAGCCTTTGCCACAAGGCTGAGGGGAAAAAAAAAAAAAAAGAAAACACCCGAACCACCAATGTTGAGACCATTTGGAATGATCTAATCCATGCTTCAAATCCCTTTGTTCTCCTGTTCCCTTGCAGTGTTGGAGAGTTCGAGCTGAATGCTATTTATTAGATTGTTAGAGGGTGTGCTGGCTGCTAAGTCTCATTTCAAAGATTTTCTTCTGTAGGCTGTTTTTGGGAGGCTGCATTTTTCAAACTCAGAATTTGCTCCCGGTTTGGATGAGAACTGCCATATCACAAGTCATTTTCTGTGGCAAGGACTAAGAATCTGTCACCACACTGCAGGGAACGCTCTGTTATATTAAACTGGTACCTTTATTTCTAGGGAAGAAAGCCTTGGTTTTCTGGGACTTTAAACCCAGTATTTGGGGGGATTGGAAAAAAAGTCCTTGGGTAATGAGAGTTGTACATTATCTTAGAGGAATCATTTATCTCTATGCCAGTTGTTTAGCCGGGTTTGCCAGGCTTGAAAATTTAGATTTATTGGTACCAGAAATAGGAATGGAAGCATTTAATGGGCTTGTGCTCTATGGAGGTGAGGAGGAAAAGCAAAAGGAAAGTCAGGAGGTGGCTGCAAGGGTGGCTGGAATTGTGCATCAATTAGAATTGTGCATCGATGACTTTTTTTTTTTTTTTTTTTTTTTAAGAATAAACTCTGATTGCTGAGAGAAGAGATGATTTTTAGGAATATGCAAGATGTAAGATGCTGGAGACGCTATAGACAAAACTGGTCAGAATTCCAGCATTTCATCAGGGAATTGATGTCATGGCTTTAAATTCCTGATAAAACATTGCGCTGGCACTTCACACCATCCTCTGTGTGACCTATACTGTAGCAGTTTGCTGTGGCCAGTCGGCCTGAATCACGACAGTCCAAACTCTGCCATTTTATTAAGCTTTGGCTTTTCCCCAGTCACAGGGGAGCGTGTACCGCCTCCATCTTCGCCGCAGTGCACCCAGGGAATAACCAAAGTTCTTCTGCCAAGGAACCGACCCTGTGCAGGAGCCAAAAAGCTGCGTCCCCTCGTTCAGAGAGCAGGGAAGGGTCAGGGGAGCCCACTGCTAACCTCTGCGGGGGGGGGGGGGGGAACTAGAGAAGGGACACATCCAACCCCCAGGTGCATGAGAACCAGGGGATGTTTGTGAGCACGGTCCCAACAACTGGTGCCTTGGTCAGGGCTCTGCGTTATCCCCCTCCGTAAACCTTCACCTTCAGAATTTGCTCCCCAGCCCAGCACTGGTGTGTGTGTGTGTGTGTGTGTGTGTGTGTGTGTGTGTGTGTGTTTCTCCTCCCTGCCTGTTGCCAGACAAGGCACCTCTCCGTTTCCGAAGGTGCTGGGCTCAAGATGGCCCCCGTAGCATATGCACGTCTGCTTGTGCTTGTGTTTCACTAGTGATGCTGTTGTTTACACTACATGCTAAAACAGGGCTTGCACTGGCTTCGCAGGAGCAGATGTGAAGCATAATCTTGGACGCTTTCCCAGCCCTCGCTCGGAGCGTCCAAGTGCTCAGTATTTCCTGCACGAAGCAAGTCTAGTCTGACACAATGCCAGCTGCACTAAATGTGCTCTCGGAGTGAATGCTCAGTGTCTGGGTGGCTGATAGCTCTCATACAAAACCAGCGTTTTCAGCCGGTCCCATTTCTAGCTCATTTGCTTCCCGCGCAGCCGAACCTTAAGCGTCGCGGTGCTACTTCTGCCGCCTCAGCAAATGTCGGTGTTGCTCCTGCACGGAGCATCTCGGAGCAGGATAGTGATGGAGGAGGCAGCGGTGGTGAAAACGCGTCCATTGTGCCCGATGTACTGCCCGTGCACCTGCTGCCGCTGCGGCTGCACGGACCGAAGGAGCAGCCGCTGCTCCCCCCGGACCTGCCGTGGGCCAGCACAGCCCCTCGGGTTGCACCTGACCTTGGCTTTCAGGGGCAAGCTGCCCTCGTGGAGACACAAACTGTGGTCCACTGAAATGGGTTTTCTCCCTCCCCTGTCACCTGCTTTAGATTATGTCTTCAGCTTTAGAGCTAACAAATACACGTGCATTTATGGTTTATGTAGATCAAGAAAAGCGGTGAACATTTAGTTCCTTCCTGCCAAGTTTTTCACTCGCTATAGTACATAGTCCACTTAAGAGCTACAATCTGGTTGCTTCATTTGCTTTCAAATTCGGTTCCCATTTGTTCCTCCAAGACATTTGGGTAAGTGGCAGCATCTGTCTTATGTTTGTGTTATTCACACTGAATTTCCAAATGGACATTTCAAATGGGTGCAAGATGCTACTCTGGCTTGAAAATCAGACTTCTCCAGGCTGTGCTTGACTTATTAGATGTTAAATAGGATCAGTTTTGATGTGGGGCTAGATGGAAGACCTCCAGAGCGGCACTGGAGCCTCTACAAGGAGCATTTCTCCTGCTGAATCCATCAGGGGTGTTGCCGTAAGCGCCCAGCCCCGCTGGGGGTGCAGCGGGGTCACCCACCGATGGCAGTGTTGCTGGAAGGGCTGGAGCCAAACCCTGTGGCTTTACGCTCGCCAAAAGGTCACCTGTCTGTCTCTGCAAAAAAATTAAAGGGTGTTTAACCCTGATGCCTTGGCCAGGTCCCAAACCCCGGGTTGATGCATTCTGCTGGCCCAGGGGCCCTCTAGTGGCTTTCCCGGCTGGATGTCCTCAGCTTTCTCTCCTCCTCGGGTGCTGCAACCCGGGGCGATGTCCCCAGGCGGAATGGTGGCCAGCCACAAAGAGCAGGATGCTCCATGGCCCCTGCGTCCTGCCCCCGGGTCCCTACCGAGCAGCAAAAGCCCAAGTGTGGGGTGAATGAGGCTGAAATCACAGCAGGCTTCTCAGAAACCCGCTCGGTCTGCTGCTGGTTTTGAGGGGTACAGCAGCACCCTCCCTGTCTGCCCGACACCCCTCCCTACACCGTCCCGTGCCAGCCCCTCTTTCCCAAGGGCTTTTCCCTCTCTGTGGCTGATGTAGCTAAATTTCCTGTGTCCCTGCTTTACGCTTCATCCCGCAAGAGCGTTCCTGACTGCGGAATGACCTTGTCCTGGGAGGAGGTCAGCGTGGTCCTCACCCACACGGCAGCTCAGTGTCCTGCTCTGGGGTGCAGGAGCGAGCCCCGGCAGGGAGCAACGTGGGGATGGGGCAGGTTGGGAGCTGTGGGTCGGTGGGAGCTTTCCTTGCCATCACGGTGCTGTGGTAGCCACAGCCTGCCCAGGGCTCTAAGTGCCAGGTGAGCCAGCCACCTTCTGCGCTCGCTTAGCGACGGGGTGGCCCTGCTGGCTGCTTTGCTGGCCCAGCGGGAATGAAAACGGGGCTTTGGGGACAGAAAGGTGGCTCTTTTCTATCGAGCTTTGCCCTGTCACTTCTAATGACTTTTCTTGTCCAGGCTTGTTGGTGGGAACCCGTGTAAGCAAAGGAAACATCTCTACTGTTTTATAATAAACACCTGGGCTTCCCTGATTGGCTCTGTTCTTCACTTAATTATTCCTACAGTTTTTCATATTCCCCCGATTTCCTTTTTTTTTTTTTTTTTTTTCATTCTTCAGATTTTCTCCATCAGCACATTCTCCAAGTTTCTAGGGCCCCTTTTTCAGTCTGTTTGTAAATAACTTGCCTCTGTCCATCCTCCTTTCCCTTAGACAATCGATTTTTTGAAGCTGTTGGAGAAATTGTTCAGATGTTCCCCCCCAGCAAATAGAAGCTTTAAGTTGTTCCCCAACGGTTTTACTTTTTATCCCTTTCATTTACAGTGGGGGGGAAATGCAGATAATTGCAGATCCTCTACATCTCAAACTGTTTGTGGTGATAGTTACAATTATCTAAAATAATTGGCAGAAAGATCTGTGGACTTAATGTGCCGGGCTAAATTAATACTTCAAATGCTAGCATTTTAACAGCCTGTGTTTGTGACATTCCCTGTGCTGGATCTTCTAAAATGGGCTAAATTGGCCATGCTGGACGTAAGGAGGCATAAAAAGGTTTCTCATGTCATTTTAGATTGAGGTTCATCTGAACAGCTATTAGGAAAGACTGGGAGGAATATCATTTGCATCCATAGGAATCTACTTTCTTCTCAACATAACTGTGTGGCCCTAATCCCTCAAAGACTTTAAATAGAGACAGAATTTTCATCTGTAAAACTATGTGCAGGTTGTCCAGCCTGTGCTACACAGAAAGTCAATCTTCATCAGTGTTTCTCATCCAGTTTGCGAGTAAAACCCGCTGCTAGGTTCCTCTGTCTCCATGGGAGGCCACTGCTTCACATACAAAATGGCAGAAGATCATTTCTGCTAGTTTAAGGGAGAGGAAAACATCTGTAATTACTGGGTGTGCGTTCCCCTTCCCCAGAGGAGCAGAGCTGCCCAACTGATGAACAGTGTCACTGTCCCCGACCATAAGTGCAAAATGTTCCTCAAATTCAACCTTGGCAGACCGGGATGGGAATTTTTAGATACTGAATTTGGGATCAGATTCAGCCAGGGCTAAGTACTTGTGAAAATCTTACACTTTTAAGGGTAAGCTTGGCCACTCTCTGGATGGAGACAACCAAAACCTCGAGGAAAGGAAGATAGGAAAGGGGTGGGGGGTGCAGACAGAGACGGTGCTTTGCCTACGGCCATGCAGGCGGCTCAGAAAACAGAACCACGGCTCCGGCTTTTGCCAAGAGACCTCACTCCCCCACCAGCCAGACTGTGGGGAGAAAGACATTGGGAGTGAAGGGCTGACAGAGACTGACAGAAGCTTAGCACCCTGCTGGATCCAGCATTTTAAAATCTGCGATGAAAGATAAAATTCTCTGCGCCGCGATGGCAGCAAAGTCCCTGGTGCAGCCCTTTGTCTAAAAGATGCCAGTGAAGACTGTGCCAAGGTGCTTTTCCCTGACCATCTGCCTTACGAGCCCACATGCCAGGGTTGATGCAATCCAAAGCCTGATAGCACAGAGGCCTGCTGGTTTATGAGAATCCATTTCGCAATTAAAACAAATATTTAGGATTTCTTCTAAATGAAGTGGCCAAGTCCTTGGAAGGAAAGTCTGGCGGATCTGAACGGGATAAAGAGGTTTCCCTTGCTCTCATGACAGATTCAAATAGCACGAAGATTCAAGGAGTACAGAGGTCATATACGTCATTAAAAAATCACGCTGGACCTAAATAAAAATTTAAAAGGACTATAGAAACTCTAAAAACCCAGAGGGAAAGAATGCTGGCTGTGCTTCTGGGTAGAAGGCACATCCTCTCCTTTCTGCTCAGCTTAGATCTCATAGTGATAGGCAAGGCAGAAAAGGTAGAGGTTATCCAGTTACCAGGGATGCTGACTTGGACTCCACGGTTCCTTTCCCATGTGCTACAGGGCACCTACTCTGCACCTGGGGAAAAACTCCATCCTGGCTCGGATGGGGTTATTTTCATACTTCTGCCTGAGCTTTGGAGGGCACTGTCTCTTGCAACAAAACTTGATGTTTCCTGAGCTTCCTTCTAGTGCTATCACCATGTTAAACAAATGCATATGCTTCTTGCAGTTCCTTGGCAGTATTTTGAATATCTCCTACGTGGTAATGATGAGGTCTGGCATGCCACTGTGCAATTCAATGGTCTCACACCCCAACAGAGCTCAGCTGCAGGTCATATGTTCCCCTCTGGATCATATTTTCTGATGAAAACCTTTTTGGCTGCAGCCTCATAACCAGCTTGAGTTAAGTCAACAAGACAGAGGAAATGACTTGGCCAAGATGAAATGGCAAGTTGGTAGCCGAGCTGGGACTGGAACGGCATCTCTTGACTCAAGGGTGGTTCTTTATAGCTGTGATGAACACGGTATGAATGCCAACCCACCCCACTAATGCCATGCACACCTTCATCTGCTCATTTGTTTCTGATGAGCGGAGAGAAAGAAGAAAACTACCTCCCCTATGCATATTGCAGCGTTGCACACCACAGAGGTGATACTCAGGCTCCCTCACGGAAGCACCTTCAGGATGTTGGACTTCCCAAGCCACGCAGTCAGGCGCCCATCCTTTATCTGAGATATGTCAGAAGCTGTAAACCACATCTTTTGTTTCACCTTGACCCAGAGAGGGAGGATGGGCTTTAAGCAATGAACGTTCTTGAGACCCTGTGACTTAATGGGATATGGGTTTGGCTACAGCTACCTGGTGTTACGTACTGGTGCTACCTATTGAATAGGGGACACGTGAGTTGCTCTGTCTCCCTGTGATACTCTCCCTTTTTAAGCTGTGCTGTAAAAAGGACTGTGGGACCTCCTTTTTTTTTTTTTTCTGCTGGCAGGGTTCTGGCTATCATTCCCTGTGGATGGTTTCTAGACACACATTCCTTTGTTTAGGAAGACCCTGTATTATGTTGACACAGCAGCATGTGGCACTGGAAAAGGAAATAGAAAAGGCTTTTGAACACAGGCTGGACTCGCGTTAGAAGAATGCAGGGGTTTGCGGACAGCTCTGCTCCCTTTCAGGAAGAAAGATGATTAAATATGAGGGAGCAGTCGAAGTCAAAAATTCAGATCTGCATCTCTGCTTTCTGAAGAATGTGGGGCAGGAAGCCCCGCTGATTTATTCCATTTGTAGGGCAGTTACCAAAGCGGGTTCAATATTAACACAGTGATGTTCCTCGGGTAGATATTGTGGGTACCAAGAACAAGGAAAGGCTGGGGAAGCTCTTTGGGTTCTTCGCCTTGTTCTTGCATCGTGTCACTTTGTGGTGTGCTAACTCCCACTCCCTAAGCCTCAGTTTCTCCTCTGGGAATATTAATGCTTATTGGTAAAGTGCTTTCAGGGCTTGTCCATGAATTTTTAAAACACAACAGAATTGCCAAAAAAAATCTGCGGTTTGGTTCCAAGTCAATAATTTCCCACCCCCTAAGGACCGTGTCCTCAATCAAAGCACATCTGGTGCAGTCAATGAGGCTCCATCAGTTTATAACACCTATGTCAGAAGTTTATCTAAGCTGTTCCCCGATCTCTGTTTCCCAACTTTTTTCCTAATGGATATTCCATGAAATATGACTCTTGAATGGCCTTCCACGTTCAGGGCTCCTTCCTGGGATTCCCAAGCATCGATTTAATTCCTTATCTCGCTGCAAACTCCCCATAGGTCTGTGCACAAACCCACCACTTGTGCTTTTACTTGGGACACATATATACCATTTCCATAGTCAGGGCTTAACTGTAGCTGAGGCACACAAAATAACTGTACAGGCACTCAGTGTGATAACAGGGAGGTTTGTCTGTGTGCCTGAGCCCCCCATGAAAGCAGCGTGAAGGGACATTTTACACCATTTTAAAAGTCCTTTCGGAAGAACGCCATAGGGTAGAAGAGCCTTACAGTGGACAAGAATTAGGTTTAATCTCACCATGCCTCAGCTCTGCAACTGTAAAATGGGGATAACGGATATTTTTCAGGTGGCTTTGCCAGTTCAGGTTATAAGGACTTTCAGGGTGGGCACTTATCATCTCTCTTGATGTTGTGGGGGGCCTGAGGGGACCATGCCCCAGCTCTGCACAGCGTACCCAGGCGTGATCACAGTATGGGGAAGGGGCACAGAATTTGGCCAATGCTGTGGGCTGCTCTGCAGCCCCTGGGTCTCGCTCTCCGTGCTTCGCCTCTCAGTCCTGATTTGTCTATCTCTTGGGGGCCTTTCTGTTTTCAATTCCATTGTTCCTCACCTGGGAATTTCAGGCTATTATTTAATTTCCTTCCAGATTTCAGCCCTTCCCCCTTGCCTCCCAGGTCTCCCGCTCTATCACCAGCCCCGTCCCCTCAGAGAAGGCGTTTTACTTTTCTGTCCCTCTGTGCAAGTCAGTTTTCGTTGGCTCTTGCAGCATCTCCTCTTGTCAAGGCATTATCCGGTGGGGAGCCTGATTATTTAGATTCCTCCAGTTTCCCCTTTTAATATATCTCCTCTGTGTCCTGCAGCCTGACCCCTGCCAAAGGACCTGCCACGAGGGTTGTTTCTCCCAGTCTGAAGCCCTCCCCCAGCTTCCCTTTCATCTGTGTTTTCTAAGAGGTCTGTGCTTCAGGCAGCAAAGTCAGCGAAGGGTTTGGGGCCTCTGGGTCCACTGCCGGATCCCTCCCCCATCACCTGAGAAAAGGCAAAAAACACTTCCAGGGCCAGTCCTGGCGGGGGGTGGGGAATAGCTGAGTCGGGTGAGGGAAAGGAAACCATTTAATCCCCTTTTTTTAATTTGCGGCACGGTTCCTAGTGGACTGTAGGCGCTCCAGGACAGATCCCGTGCTGTGCTCTGCAGCTCCCTTTTCGCACAGCAGACCTGGGACAAGTGAGGAGGGGGTCCAGAAAGCAGATGCTATTAATTCAGCAGTGGCCCAGCCTGGGTGTAAGCTGCCGGCCTGGAGGTCAGCACCCGGGAGTGCAGACTGGGCTGGCTCTTGATGGGTCCAGTATGCCCAGTGTCCAGAGGGACCAGTCTGAAACCCCACGTGGGGACCTCAGGGGGGCCCCCCACTAGGTTCAATGTGAGGGACTGATGCTGGGTGATGTGATTTGATTCCCTACTCTATAGAAATATTATTTAGCGCTTCTCAGCCACCGATCTCCAGGGGTTTGGCGTAGCAAGGCATAAGCAGTACCGGTGTGGTACCAAGGTGGAAACAGAGGCGGGCTATCCAGGATTGCTGCTGAGTGCCTGGACCCGGTGTTCACAAGTCTCTGCAAGACTCCGCTGAGATTCGCATTTTGAAGAGCTCAGGGAGGTTTCTTTAACAGAGAGTGCACATCCAAACACCTTTCCTCGTCGAGGTGGTACAACTGTCGTCTCACTGAATTCATTGCGTTGCCCCCTGCTTTCACAAGCCACTCGGAGCTCCCACAGGGAGGGCTGACACCAGCTGCAGTTGTCGAGATACTTGGAGCAAATCCCCCTGTGATCCGTATGATGGAGAGCATATGCACAGCCCAGGATCTGAAGGAAATCACCTCCCATATGAAGAACATAAACATGTTTTCCTAGCTCTCTGCCAGGGTTTTATCTGTAAAATTGCTAGAGAAGGAAGATACCCTTGGAGGTCTCCAAGCTCTAGACCCAAAATAAATAAAATATTGCTAGAATATATTTAGCAAAGATAATGTTGAACACAGAAAAACAGAAAGGGAATGACGGAAAGATATAATCTACCAGCAGCTATCCAGAGAGCAGAGCACTGTCTGAATGTTTTGATGGGTGGTTCCCTGTTCATGGCTCAGGTAAGCCATGTGCAATCCCCTTGTGCTAGTGCTTGCACTGAAACCCGGCCCGACCAGTGTCCAAGCTGAAAGGCAGATGGAGGGAAAGAGGGTATTGCCCACATAACATTGAGATGGGCACATATTCTCAAACAAGTGTCCTCCAGTATGCCTCCAGACTGGTGTAAAATAGTGGCTCGGTGGCCCATGGTGGTGTCAGATCCTTCTTTATCTCATATCTCTGGCATCTTTCTTTGCCCATCGTATGAGACGGATAATTTGATCTTGGGAAATTGTCTTGTGGTCAGCCAAGCTATAGAAGGCAGAGCAGAGAGGAAAATATCTCCCTTAATGTCTAGGTATCACTCTGTGAAACAGAGCTGATTGCAGTCACCTTGCGTGGGGACAAAGGTACCGTTCAAGACTGCGTGGCCCACCAAGACCTGCAGCTTGATGTCGGTGCCAAGAACTACTGTTAACAACTCTGACTTGGGTTAGTTTTTCTTACTTCAGCCTTCCAACGACACGCAGAAAAAAACTACTCTTGCAGAGAGCTACGTCCTTTGGAATCAGCCAGCAACAATCTAGTAATTGCCACCACTTGTCATTCCCTGTCCCATCTATCACACAGCGCAACATGACACCTCAGCCAGGGAAATTCAAAAAGAAACAGTTTTCTGTCTACTTCAATTTACCAATAAAGGGCAAGAAAGGCTTTGAAAACATGGCTTTAAATGACTGTATTCTCGATGAAAACCTCTTTTATAAAATGTAACGGGACATTTCTCTTGGAGTTAGAACTATTTCCCCTCTTTCTCTGCCATCATTCACCCTTCCCCTCCTGGGCCAACAGTACCATCAGATTTTTGGCTCTACTGAGGGTTGAGGGAGAATCCTGCATTGGCCCTCACCTAGGGATGTGGCCCAGCGTTCATCTAAGTCCAAGCATCTGAGCAGTTCCACCTTCCTCCCCTTGATGACATGCAAAGGAAAAGTTATTAGCATTAAGCAACAGCTTCTCCGTGATATTTGTGGCTAGGAGCAGTAAAAGAAAATGATTATCCATAGCTAGGACTGCTGCAGCTAAAATCTTATAGATCCTTCCCAGCCCTACATGCCCAGGTATTTCTTTGAACTGCTGAAGTAAGTGCCACTCAGCCGAAGCGAAGGTTTGGGCTGATAATGAGTGTGTTGCAGCTGTGTAAGTTCCATGCCTCTGTTAAAATGCATCTATATCATCCCCGATACGTTACATTTTTAAACATTTGGTTCCAGGAGTACAACAGCACTGTCATATGGTTTCAAGTAAGCCCCACGCTTCTCCAGGCCAAAGACTGCAGGCAACCAATATTACAGGAAGCAGAGATTTGACATCTGGATCAAAACTGCAATGCAGTTACTTTCAGGTTTAAAAACTCCCCTAACATTAACCTCACCCTTGACAGTTACCAGCTTGCTTCTCTCTTACCTGTCTGAACAGTGTTGTAAATAAAATTTCTGGCGGATTGCCTCAGCCCTCACCGTATTTATTTATTTTTTATAATAACCTCCACAGAGAGCTCAGCCTGGGAATCCTTATCACAAGGCACACAGCAGCCCTGGCCCATCTAGCATCTCTGTCTCGTGCTGTGAAGATCTCAGTCCTTTCCTCTTGCTTTGCTAGAAGTGAGTGTCTCATCATCTACCAGGATGATGCCACTTTGCTAAAGGCATGAGGAAAGCCCTCTGCGATAGTAGCTGAGAGTCCGCCCTGGGTGCTCCCAGGTGCTAACTTGTCCTACCTCTGGCCCGTCTGTGCTCCAAAATGTGGTGGGAAGAAAAGTCCTACCAACTGATGTGTTAGGAGAAGGAGAAAAATAATTTCTCTCTGTTGTTCCACAAGCACTCAAGGTGTCTAACTTTAGATGGGTGTTGTGGAACCTGTGGAGCTGTCTGCATCCTTTTTTAATCTGATTTGGGATATAGTGAAGTGGGGGGGAGACCACAAGCAGGATTCAGCAAGAGGAAGGACAAGAGGGAATGAGAAGATAGGCTGAAGCCTCCACTGGTGTAAGAGGAAAAAGGCATCCCTGGTTTGGGGAGATTTCTGTCATGTTTAGAATCTGGCCTGGTGAACAGCACAGCAGTGATTATTTTCTAACACGCAGAGCACATATTAACTCGGAATTCAAAATTCTTTATTTTCCTTGGCATAGCGAGAAATGAGACCTAACATGGCAATCATACATAATACATGAAACAAGCAAAAAGACAGAAAGCAAACAAAACCGAGATCAAATGCACAGGATACACAGCAGTGCAGGGCGGCCCACCATTTGGGTACTGCTGCTAACAGCCGTAACAGCGACTCCCTCCTGCACCTCTCAAGGCACGATCCCCAAGTATGTTGTACAAACCAAAACCAAACCAATTAGCCTCCCAGCACCCATGTGAAGGAAGAAGAAGGGGAGATGTTTGCTCAGCTCCGCAAGAAGAGCCACCATCCCTAGGGGCAAACGCAGCCGCCGTGTAACCACAGTGGGGTTTAAGCCAGGCCCTGGAAGACTCTATCCATGCTGCCTAATTCAGACTCCTACACTAGCTGGGAGGCACCTGGTTTGCTGCTATAATCAGTAAGGAGAAGAAAACTGCTCTAGGAGCCAGTTTTAAGCCTTTGGCCCTTTGGCAGAATTCTCTATGGGCGGTGCCATCTGTAGCTAGGGATGGTAGGGCTCTGCCATGGATTCAGCTGCAGATATGGGGATATGCTCTTCCTTAGTGCATAGTCCTGTTTGAAATTTTGCCTGCGGACAGACATCTTGATGGGCTTTGGATCTCTTTTTCATGTCTCTGTGTTTGGGTTGGTGCCTCCTCTTGTCCTGGGTCAGTTTACCAAGAAGTGATGAGTGATGGAGACTTGGTCAGGTCTGTGTGACCACCAGTGGCACAGGCTCTGATGGTCTCCTGATCATCCCCAGAGAGAAAGGTGTGTCTTCCTCAAACAATCCAGGCAAAAGAATATCCTTAATTCTTGACTTGAATGAACTGAGTCACTAACTTGGGTTGTACGTGAGCTGCGAGGGACCTGTGTGCTGGAAAACAAATCTGAGAAGAAGTATAATCTTGAGAGGGTGTGTAGCAAAATGAGGGAAGTCAAAGTATTTCTTGAGCCTTCTTTGTTTAATCACTACATTGTGATTTTTTTTTCCCCAGCAGCATGTAACACATCCACCATCCCCCTACATACACGCATACACTCCGCACCAGGGCAACTGCTCTGAATTTTATTGGAAAAATATAAAACGGCTTTGCATTCTTACCTTTATTTCAAGACCTCCTACAAGAAACAGGAAGGGTAAACATGAAAGATCTGTTTCCTTTAAATTGTGAGCGTGGGGGAGTTTTCCTGTAGTGAAAGGACTGTTTTGAAAGGCCCTAAATGCTTTTGAATTGAATACATAGAAGTAATGTACACACGGTTTGAATTTACAGTTCTGGGTCTCCTATCCCCCTCCATATGAATCCTATAAGTCAGACGTGTTGCTACAGTGATTCCCACCGGGAAAGTCTGGACCTAGACTAGGAACAGCTGTAGATCTACAATCCACCAAAGTCGGCTTCTGAAACAGATATGAATTATTGGTTCAGTCAGATAAATATGGCTTTGCCTTTCCCCCACAGGCAACCACATATGGCACTTGGAAAGAATTAAAACCTTTACCCTTGGCCAGGTCTGGTTAAATAATGGCTCTTTCTTATACTTTTCCCCTCTCTCCATTTCCTCTCATTCATTCTTCTTTTAATTTTCCTTTCATGATCTTTTTGGCACCAGTATCCGAAATGTCACCTCCTCAAAGTGACCCTGAATTTTACAGTGTCACCTACAGGGCTGCGGGAGCACGGGCAGGCAGACGTATGGGAAAAAATGTAGTTGTTATTCATCAGGGATGGAGCTCTGAAAGGAGAAACAAAACCACCTTTCTGCCTCTCAGCGTGGCCACACCGAGTCCAGAAAAGCGTCCGAGGCTGCAGCTACGCTGTCAGATGAATGCAGGCCTGCCCCAGAGCCCAGTTCACCCACCATCCCCAGTGCTACGTGCAGGAGGATGCTCCGACACCCTTCTCGGGGGCAGAGCTTATGTCCTCTCCTACACCAGCAGCGTAGATACGTAGGCTTTTTAGTGTCTCTGTGTTGCATGTCGTGTTAAACTGCTCTAACAGCGAGGCTGAAGCATCACGGGGAGATGCGGGATGTGAGGGGTCGGCTGGTGGCTCTGCCATGAGCAGCAGCACTCCGAGCCAGAGCCGTGCACGGCTGGGCACCGAGCTGACCCCGCTCCCTCAGCCTCTTCTCTCCCTTCCCAGGTCCCTGTGCTGCTGGTGTACGTGTGTCAGGATCTGCCCCTCCAAATCCAGGCCATGCAGGTGCAGACTGACATCCCTTAGAGGAGGATTCAACCTCATAGCTAATAAATGCTCTTACCTGCATCTCTTGGGGCCCCTGGTATCCCCTCCTCTCTCTCTCTGCTCCTCTTTTCTACCCTAAGTCATTCATTCAGCCTCACGAGCTTGAGGATGCTGCCCCCCAGCCAAGCCCTCCACTAGGTTTAACCCAGTTCTCCTCCTAAAGCTACTTCATGGGCTTTAAAAATCTGGAATTAAGAAACCTGTAACTTGCTGCTTTATCTCATTATCTCCTGTTTTGCATTTTAATGTGCCTGCTCTAAAAAAGACCTCATTGATATTCTGGTTCAGCATGTGTTTGTTTGTGTCTCTTGGGAAAATCGGCTACAGATATTACTAAGTCAAAAACACACACAGGAGAGTTTGCTGCATATTTTCTTTTCCTTTTTTCCTTCTTTGAAAGACGATGTTATTTTCTTCACTTTCTTGTGTGGCAAGTGAATTGAAATGGCAGAATTTTGAGATGTGGGATATAATCTACTGATCTTGGAGATATCTGTCTCCAGATCTGTGCCCATAGCTCCTGGATTCTTCCTCCCCCTCCGCAAAAGGACCCCTGGATCCTGCTCTGAAATGCAGGTCACTGTGTCCGGCATCCTCCTACAGCTTCCTATTCATGAGGCGCCTCTTCCTGAAGCTCTAAAAGTCACGGTGCAAACAGGGACAATCCAAATGGTCAAAAGCAGCCCTTGGGGACCCAGGGACAGTGTTGAACCAAACGTGACCCCAAAGGCCGATGTTTCTTGCTGTGCAGCCAGCCCAGGAGGGTGGCACTGGACAGGAGCATGCCCACCAGAGCCCATGGGCTCCTAAATGTGGAGTGTGGCCAGCAACCTTGAGCGGCTGGGCTGGCCCCAGGCTGTCCACGGGTGGCCCACGTGGGCAGATGACAGGCGCGTTGCAGCATCGCCCTGACTCCGACGGCAGCCCATCAGCAAGGTTTCTTCAGGAAAGGTACGGGTGACTCAGTTTGGATGGCTTTCTTTCCACTAGTCACTGCTCCAGCAAGACGTTGCCAGAGCTTTTTTCCTCTCCCTTTTGAGGTGCAAAATCAGCTTTCTGCGCTTGTGCAACTGTTAAAGATCCCTCTGGTGCTCCTCTCGAACGGTCGTTTAACTGTTACGGTCCTGACATGTTTCCACTGCATAAGTCTTTGCTGCTTCCTGCTATAATCCTGTGCTTAGGAGGCCTTAGGATGGGGGGAATAACCCTCTGGAGGCAGTGATGCCTCTCTACAGACTAGAGAGGGTGTTTAAATAGCTACTTCAGACTAGCCATTGAATTTTTCAGGTGAATAAAAATTAGATGAGGTAAACCCCAGCTTGGCTGCTTGGAAGATCAATGTCAAGTAAATCTTGAAACAGATTTTTTAAAAATGCAGTTGTTTTCAATATGTCCTCAAGAATCATAAATCTTAAAATAGCTACCATCAGCCTGGGACTCAGCGTACAAGGACTTCTCGATTGTATCTCCCTGGTTTGGGGCACTGCGTTTTGTACAGGTGGCATCTTTGCGATGGGAGGGGAGGGTACAGGTTGATAAATGAGGAGGCTGAATGTGTATGAGTCGGCCTCAGAACTATGGGTTTACCTTGGCAAGGGCTGATTTAGCAAGCCCTGCCGTCACGCAGAGGCCTTAGTCTCGATAACTCTGTAGAGACATCTCCCCACCCAAAAGATGTCGTCATCTTTATTTAGTCATCTTCCTTGTGTACCGCACTGCGGTGCTCTGGTGGCAGCAACGGAGGATGCTCCCGCTACGCAAGACCCCAGGTCCACCCTCTTGATGGCAGCGAGGCCCCAGGTCTCCCTCGCAGTCTCTTGCTGCTCTTTTTGTAGCTTTGAGCAACACCAAAAACTCTTCCAGTAGCCATGCCCCCTGAGTTCGCTCTATGTTAGCACCAAACAAAGGTACTTCTGGGGAGTTTATCTCTCAATTTCTAGAGCGCTTCGCCCTGTATGAATTGGAGCAGTGAGCGGCTCAGTATCGCTAATGGCAAAGACTGCAGTGAAGCGTTTTTCATCTTCATTGCTCTTCAGGGGCCCAACACGGGAGACTAAGCAGGGACTTTTCCTACGGAGTTCGAACTCTGAGGCTGGATCGTGTGTACACACTCCGTAGCACGGTGTGTTCAGACCCCTGCGTGTCAGGTAGAGGTGCCTTCACCTGCGCTTAGGGTGCTTGTGGCACTACAGCCACCACCCCAAACCTCTCCTGGGACAGTATCGAACAGAAGCATGTCCAGTGATCAGGGTCCGTGTGTTTATTGCAGATCTCTGAGCCAGCAGGCAACCTCTGCGACCTTGTGTGGTGTCCCTGAGGCCAGAAGTTTTTTCAAGGGTCGGTGGCTCATTTTGCTGTCCTGCTTTCTGGACTCCCAACCTGAGGCACGAATGAGACCTGCTCTGAGAAGTCTGCTCATCAAGTCCTCAAAATTAGGCTCCTTTAAAGCATCTCAGCTGTGGAAATCCAGGGCTCCCTCTCCCCATGGCAATATTCCCCCATGGCCGTAACTCTTCCTGAAGCTTACCAACGTGTCTTGCGCTGGGGCAGGAGGGGCACGGACCTGCTGGAGGCAGGCAGGGAGCACCTCCGGGGCTGGGCAGCATCTCTCCAGCCCACAGCCCACACCCGGGCGTGTGTTTGAGCTGGTCTCTGACAGCAGCCTCCCCACAGCCGTGCAGCCCATCTCAGCACACCCTTCCCAGAAACAGGGGGTTGTGTGAGGCACCATTGTAATCAAACGTTTCATTGCCAGTATTTCGACCTCTTAGGCGTGCGTTTATTTAAGTGTTGTAGGTGCTTGCTTTTTTTTGCTTTTTTTTTTTTTTTTTAATGATCTCTTTATTTTCTTTAAATTTTCTGATATTTCCAGTGGGACTATTGAAGCCAGTGCCTTTCTTTTTCACTCGGCGCTGCTGACCACCCCGACACAGTAGCCCCTGTGAAAACTGCAGCGAGCGGGAGCAGCGTTCGGGGGACGGCTGTGCAACGGAAGAAATGGCACCGTTGCCAGATGCTCCAGCGAGCAAACAGTTTTGGAGGGCCGTGATTTCCCCTGCTGTATAGCAGAGCTGCTGCTGTACAGAGGGCTCCCGACAGCACCACAGCCATGCACTTAACTGACTTTAAAAGGGACCGAGGTGAAGTAACCCTTCTTTCTTTATTTTTTTTAAATACCCTGTGGTGCCGAACTGAAATTGCAGCCAGCTTCTATTTTCAGAGGCCTTGGTAAGAGAATGTTTTTATCTGGAGATACAATGACTGTCGCCCTGTAGCCTGCAGTTCCCATGCTGGTGCTGCCAGGACCCATGAATGCGTGCTTTATGAGCTGCTCTCGCAGGTGTTCGGGGGGCATGTAATCACTAATGAATAGTAGGGAGACATAGAAACTCGAGGCAGGCTCTGGCACAGGGAGCTAGGCCAGGCTTTTTTCATTCTGTGAGAAAAGGACAGGGGGGTGGGGGGAAAGTCCAGTGCCTTTCCTCTGCTCCCTTCACTGCGGAGAGCTCTCCCAGCCTCTTGCCCAGCCGGCTAGACACCCGCTCCGTTTATACCGACGCGGATGTAAATTTGCCCGTAGAATTCAACGTGCTTTTTAAAAAAAATTCTTAAGCTCTCTCAGGGAGCCACTGCCTGTAGAAATCCTGAGCTGGTGGAGCAGGCAATGGTCCTGCCAACGTGGAGTTTGCAGGAGCTTGTCTTTAGGATTTGGCTCAGGATTTTGTGCTTTATGTTCCTTGTTCTCTTCGTGCTGGGGCTCGTGCATAAAATAAGTCAGGAACAGCGACTGCACGACGAGTGCAGTCCTTGGTATAATTTGGAATGTGTGTGTTATGAATGGGGCCTATTATGATAATGATGATTAATTTGCCATTAAGCCTGTCTGATACTTCCCCTTCTACAACCCTATGACGACCATTAAAGCTTGCATGGTAATGCATGGGCACAAAGGGAGGTGGATTGAGTTGCACAGGCAGTTTGAATTTTGGCACGCTGGGCTTTCAAATGCTTGACTTTGCAGCCAAATAATGTGCTCTTAACAAAGTTCTGTGTCACATGTGAAAAAAAATATTAAACACAACCCCAAGCAGGGTATATTTTAAAAGGGGGAAATCTCTGCCTGTAGTTTGGTGAGGCTTCCACTTCTAACTGGTCTAACAAAACAGCTCAGAAAAAGAGGGGAAGCCAGTCCAGTTTATTTTCTGACTCTCAGAGCCGGAGTCTTTGGGTCAAGTGATTTAAGCCCTCTTGACTTCTAGGACAGTGCAGAGGTGACAGACACCCAGCACTCACACGGCATGTTTGCTCAGGGCTTGAGCCCCGACGGCCAATCTCTTACGTTGCCGATAAGCTGCCTCTCTCCCGGGCTTTGGTCTGGGGGGAACAATGGTTTTCCGAGATGGAAAACACCGACACGATTGACTTTGAGTCTTTTGGCTTTGAAGAACCTGAGCTCCAACTTGGCTACGGCTACTGCAGGTGGGGTGGATGTGGCAGCTGGCTCCCGACAGCAGAGCTGCTGGGTCTCAGCGTGCCTGCAAAATTTGGGTGCAGAATCTGAATGTGAAGCCAACTACCTGCCAGCGCAGTAGGATTTCCCCTGGGCAAACTCACAGTGATTACTGCTTATTATTATTGTTATTATTTAAACATTCTCTGGAAGACAATAGCCCCCGAGTTATGATTACTTTTATCAGTTGGTGACAGGTTAACAGTTACCTATAAAGCAATATAACCTTAAGCTTAAAAGGAAGATGCTATTTTGGAAAAGATATTAATATTCAGGGTGTGCAGCCTAAGCCAGTGTATTTATTTGTGCTCATATTTTTCATTGCCTTTCTTTTACACCTCAAGGACACATTTATGATCTCCTCATGGTATTTCACTTCTGAGGTGATGGTGATGCCTTGAGAAAAAACAGATCTCACGTTAATTTGGCCCCCAAAGCTATTAAAGTGCTGGTGGAATGGGGGGAAACGTGGGTACAGTTCTTGGATACTTGGCTGTAGTTATCAAGAATTTGCCATTTTGTGCTTTATATCTGCAGTAACAACATATGCAAAGACCTAAGATTGGGGTAGCATACGTTTTCTTCAGAAATAAAGGGAGAGTGAAGCACTCCCTACCCTCCTGAAGGCTTTGTCCATCGCATAAAAATCCAGGATGCTGTCTGAACATGCCAGAGAAAATAAAAACTTCATCACTTTGTATATATTTGGAGGTAGGTTTTTACCCTCCAGAGGAGGAAGCAGAAATGCCGAGGTGATCTGCCAGTACACGAGGCTAATTACTGATGAAGAATGATAACACTCTGCGCTTGCAGGATACCTTTCACGCTGGGCTCTTCTAGTACTGGGCTGGTGGTGTTGCATCTCCTTTATGGCTCAGGGAAATGCAGGCAAGATGCTCAAGGTCATCTGTAGAGTGAGTGGCATAGCAGGAAAGAAAATCATCATCTCCCAAGTGTCAGACCATGCAGGAAGTGCAGCTTTTTGGTTTAAAGACAGCTCTCTGGCTGGTTTTGCTGCACTTTTCAAGCACTTTGTGAGCAGCAATGCAGCACCTGTAAAATAGGAATAACACCAATTTACATGAGAGAAAATGCATCACACGGGGAGGAGATCACCACACCTTACTGCTGCTCTCCAGAATTCAGGAGTTGGTTTGAGGCAATAGTCTTGGCTCGGGAGCAAGGAAGAAGTCCCTCGCAGGAGGCAAGTTATCCCAGCCGAGATCCTTGGTGGGTCCCATCACCCTCCGGAAACGTCCGTCTCCACTGAGGGCTGTGTTTGGAGAGCGGGTGTGGAAGACACTGCTGGAAGAGGGGGCTGAGGCACTGTTTTGGGGTGTCTCAGGAGCACAATGGGCTCTGACGCTCACACACAAGATGTGGTTGCTACTGGGGTGGCTTGACCAAGCTCAGACATGGCAGCTGTAGGAGGTATGTAACGATCTAAACTCAGGGTACTGGAGTCACAGTGAGGACACAGCTACTAGACCCCTCTGTCTTGACGTGGAAGTGGTATTACGCTGTAGTTTATCACAATCTTGGCTTTTCAGGTTCTCATTTCGGGGGGGAAAAAAAAAAAAAAAAAAGCGCCCAACAAACAAACACAGCCAACCTTTAGATCAGGGAAGAATGACTTTGCCCAACCTGACTGGTGGCACCAAGTGTTTGTTAATATTTGAATTTATTACTTTGCATTTGTTTTCCAGAAATCTTGTGTTTATCTGAAAAAGATGAGTGTGTATACACACACTCACACACTTTTTTATCTTTAGCAGGCTAAACAACTCCGATTACTCCGAGCTTTCCTCGTACATAATTCTCCCAGGATGTGAGTACCCTTTCTGAGCTCCTCTGGAGGGTCTCCACCTTTTTGGGAGCTCAGCGCCTTCAGCTAGATCCAGGCTGGGAGCTGAATCCTCACCACTTAAGAGGAGGGCAGAAATATTCCTCTGTGTAGCCGGCAGACTCTTCCCCACCAGGCTTGTCCACCCCAGCATTGTATTATTGACTCAGGTTCAGCTTGTTATCTACTCTGCCTGCTGGGTCCTTTTCTGCAGAGCTCCTAATCAGCCTGGGGTTTATTTATGCTTTTGAATATTCCTGCCCATGTCCAATATCTTGTACTTATATCCCTATTGGATTTCATCCAGTTATTTCAGACCATTTCTCAATTTATCCAGATCACTGTGAAGGCTAATTCTGCCCTTAACATACTGGCGGTCTCTCCCAGCTCTGTGTTGTCCACAAATTTAATAAACATACTCTCTGGCAAGGTCATTACTGAAAATGTTGAATAGAAGCAGGAGCACAACAACTGCTTAAGTGTGACACCCACCATGCAAAAATTTCCCCAAAATGCTGGTTTTAGCGTCAGGGGAATGTAACTTTTGCCTGGAAAATCACAGGCTAGCAGCTCTCCCAAATACCTCCAGTTCTGCTTTGTTGTCAGATCTGTGTTTCACCTTAAAAAAAAAAAAAAAAAAAAAAAGACCTCCCCCATATGACTGAAGTATTATGAGATTTTTAAATAGCACCTTTCCACTTACAAGTAATGGGACTGCATATGTACTTAAGATGACATTTTCATTCATAAAGATTTCAGGATCCACCACAACTCTCACTAGCATATTTTACTACCTCCAGAGTGGGGTATGGCAGCCATTTTAATGATGCCCAATTTAAATTTGCACATGATTCACTCAAGTCGTAGGTTTATAATTCTGTGGAGTTACAAAGTTCTTGTTCTGTAATCAGTTGCTTCCTAACTTGAAGTCATCTCAAATTATAAATTGCTTCTCTAACTGATGCAAAATACGGCAGCATAATATCATGATTGATGCTATAGAGAAAACTCTGGTACAGTTTGCATGCTATCAAATATAATCCTGGTGCAGGTGGGTGACTGAAGCATGGGGTAAATGCAGTTGATTAGATATTTTGTCTCATTCAGGATCCTTTTCTGTGAGCACTATATGACTAAATGCATATTGCATGAGGGGCCTGTTCCAAAGTCCATTGAAATGAACTGAAAGACTCCCGTTTCCCTCGGCGTGCTTTGGATCAGGGCAAAAACACTGCCAAGCAGACAGAGATGGTGCGTTTCATCTTGCTTAGACTGTCTCTTCTAATGACAAAAACAAATGTTTTGTCCGTGATGTATGGAGCTGTTAACGACAGTAATTCCTTTGAGAGCCCGACGATTTGCAAATATTTAATATATTTCCATTTTACAAGGGAGTGGTAGAAACTGAAATATGGAAAATTAAACAAGATAGTCAGGTCCTTAGAGAAGAGCGAGAGCCTTGACCTCTGCTATAACCTAAATACGCAGGGGTACTTATCCCAGCAGCATTGTGGGGAGAAAAGAGCTGAGATTGTGTTCCTCGCTTCTAGCATCAGTCCTGCTGGGGAGATGGATGCTCTTTTCTTCACGCATCCCCTGCGTGAGTCCAGCCAGGTTGCTGTTATTCCAGCAAAGGCTGTGGTAGAGAAGACCTCAGGCCACACCAAACGGCAGTGTGCTCCAGGAAGGGAGCAGGAAAGATTAAGTGCTGGTATTTTCCAGGTCTCTTCAGTAGCCGACGTGCCATGGCAGGGACAGTCCCTGCTCCTGTCCCAGAGAGGCTGCATCTTCCGCTGGCCCAAGAGTGGGGCTGGGACCTGGGAATTCCTCCTGGAGCCCAGGGAGGAGGTGTGAGGCGCGAGGCGAGGAATTGCAAATCTCAGTTTATTTTTCTCCGTGTTTTCCAACTACATCTGAGAGTTTTTCTGTTTTCCTTAGAAAAATCACTTTACCCTGACTTGTATTTATTTGTGACCATTGCTGGTGGTGGGGAGGCAGCGCTGCCTGACCCAGGCTGTGTGCTGCTGTCGTTCCTGCTCTGCGGAGGCTAAAACGACACAGAAGGGGCAGCCAGGAGGGAAGGGGAACTAGTCACGTTTTGTGGGTATCTCAGGGCTACAGATGGGGCAGATGTAGGGGCACCGTCACCAAGCTAGGAAGAGGGTCCTTAACCCTCAGGACCACCTCATTGGGCTTTATTAGCCCCAGCCCAAGACCAAGGGAGGCAGATGAGGTGAGGAGGGGAGAGGTGTGAAGCATCAGCGATGGGGCTCCTCGGGCTGGCAGCCGGGCCTGTGACCCCAGGCAGCCATCCCTGCCACCGGTGACAAAGGGGATGTAGAGGAGTTGCTGCCCCTGGTGAATTTTCAGATTCATACATGCAACATTTCTCCTTCTCGTTCCCCTTCTTCTTCCTCCTCTCGCCTTATATAGTCACGCCAGGCATGGCTTCAAGGAGCAGGGGCAGCTTGCCAGAGCCTCTGACCTCCCCTGCCAATGCCGATTGCTCTCAAGAGCTGAAAATTTAGTCAGAGCTGCGGCTCTAATGTAACTATTCGCTGCATCATGAGACGTTGTTTGTGTAAGTGCCCAGGAAAATAAATAAATAAAGTGGCGGACACCTAGAGCATAACGCGAATCTGTAGTTGGACGTACAGTCACCCCCTTGCCGCCCTCACCGGTGAGCAATAAATGAAACTTTGTTCCCCCCCGAAAGGCGTGTGGTTTGGTTTTTTGGGTTTTTTTTTTCCCATTTGCTGGTCTCTAGTGGTGCTCGAGACCTCCAAGAGGTCTGGGTGCAGATTGCAGTGACTTCCAACCTCAGCTCCAGCTCTTTGTGCCAGGATGGCATTATCTGCGGCTTTTCTTCTTTTTCTTCTCCTGCTTTCTTTAAAAAGCCATAAAACAGCAAGTACTATTCAGTGATTAAGATTATTTGGGTTCACTTCAGTCCTGGCATGGTGCTAATAAAAAAAAATGTTAAAGGGTTTGTTCTCTCATTTGCAGAAGAAACCGTCTCACTATGGGAATGAACAATTAACAACATTTAAATGAGCTGAACTTGGTCCTTTTCTTCCATTGTTTTTGTGCCTTTTGAATCATCTGGAATTGGATTTTCTCTGCTGTATATTTTCCGGTGCGCTAAAATGTTTTACATAAATTGTAGACCAATCCCAAGATGTAACCCCCTCATCCCCGTGGCCCACAGCGCCTCAAAAAAATTATGAAATGTTGTGGTTAATCACCTGGATCTGCGGTACGATTACAATCTTTGCTGATCGCTATTTTTTTTCCCTGCCATTTTTTTCCCCCCTAAAGGAAATACAATACGAAGATGGGGAAGGGCGTTCTCTCCCATTCCGTATCTGCAGGCATTTCTGCCTTCATTAATTAAAAATGATAGCAAGGAAGGCAAGCAAAAGGTTTTGCTCTTTGCATGGAAAAAACAGTACGCAGCCTCTGCTAAAACCTTTTAGCGACAGATTTAAGCGCTCCTTTCACACGCTGCAACCTCAGTGGGCTGTTTGTAGCTTAAAATATTGCCTCCCTTCCCCAGGAGCAGGGTGGGACATGATGCTTTTGATCCGATACGGGGTAAAACGATAGTGAAAATACCTCACGGGGCTTTTGTCTGTCTCGTAGGTGCTGCCACAGGTATTCCCACCGGTTTGTTTTACACGGAGCCCAGAGTGAGAAGCAGTCCTTTGGTGCCTAAGCAGCCGCGGGGGACTGCGGAGGGGTGTTTTGGCTGGGCGAGTTCGGGTTTGTCTCTCGACTGCAGCACGCAGCGGGAAAGGCGATTCGGTGGCATTGCGCTTGGCTGGGGGGAGGACAAGGAGACGGGGCAAGGAGACGGGGAGAGGATTTAAAATGTCTTTTCTGCAAACTATTAACCTACATATGGGGCTGGGAAGCAGGGGAAGGCACAGCCGACATTCGGCGTGGTGTGGCTTTAAGAATCGAGACTGAAACACCTTAAATGAACTCTGCAGCAGACAGCTGAAAAAAGCGCCCTGGCCCCGCTGCCGCCCGCTTCTTCATGATGTCATTTTTCAGGTGTCAGTTTGCTGGAGCAAGACTGGAACAGGCCTTGTTGCTAGGACATGAATGGAAAAGTGGCTGCTCATTGGCTGGAGGGGATTTCCCAACCAACCAATCGCGGGGGGGCAGTCGGCATAGAAATGAGAAGCAGAAAAGCTGCTGGCTGGTACAATTAATGTGTTTGCAGTGTCAGAGCAAATTGCGGCGCAAAGTACTGTGCGGGTACAATTAAACCAAAAAATCTTCCCCTGTGTAGGCTGGTGATGCTGTCCTAATGGACCAGCCTTGGGTCTGAGGCAATTAGCAGCCATGCTGCCTTCTGTTTGAGTTGGCAGCTCGGAGCGGCTAGCGCAGAAAGGGGACCTTTTCCCTTTGCACAGCGCGGAAGGTTATATAACATTTTTGTTACCTTTAGCCCGCAGAAGGAGAATAGGTAGAATTCATTTCCTCTAATCTTTGTAATTATTGTCATTTAAGTCCATCACAGAGAGAGAAGAAAGTACCAGTATGCTGCAGCGACTCCGTGTAGGAGGATGGAGAGAGGGGAAAGCAGCTGGTGGGAAAGGTTGGTTTCCTACCCTGCGCGGTCCTGGAATAAAAACTGCAGCAGCGACAGCAAAAAGCCGGCAGGAGCCTGCTCTCTGCAAAGGTCTTTGAGTAGAAAGTATCCCTTTATAAAGTGTAACTGAGTATGATTCTGTTATTTCAGACCCCGGCTATAAAAAGCGTGCCTATTTCAGTTGTTAGTAGTGCCTGCCTGACAGAGGAATAGCCAAGTAAGCAGATTTGCCTGCCTGTCATCCTTAACTGTTTGCTATCGCCACGCTCCCGCGATGCCGCCGTAGCAGAGGCAGTTTTCTTACATAACCACCCGGCTTTTCCGCAGCCATCCCCCCTTCCCGCGGGACTGAGGCATCTCCTGGGTCATCAAATCCAGTCCCTGGCTTGCCAGCAGCCACCGCGTGCAGTCCATCTCGGAGAGGGATGGCGCTCCTTCTCCACCCTCCGTGGGGCTGGTGCCTCTTCTTGCCTTCTCTCCCCCCTCGTTATTTTTCCTGCAGAGTCCTTCCCAGCCTGTCCACTCTCCATCACACACCCGGACCCACCGCCAGGACATACCTATTGCCACCCATGGCTCTGCGGTGGCATGTGCTCCCCCTCCGTGGCCACCACCGAGATGCTTTTGCAGAGCCGTGCGTGCCCCAGGGAGGCCAGCTGTCCCGTTAACAAAATTACATATGGGGCCGGGGGGCTGCAAAGCTCTGAAGGGCCAAGAGTCGACGGTTGCTTTTGCGAATCCCCGCAGGGTCAGAGAGGTGACTTCTGGCCCTGCCAGTGCCATGAGGCAAGGAGCCCACCGAAACGGCAGCAGGGACCGCGCGGGCCGGCACTGGCTCATGTTATCAGCCTCCGGTTGCTGGGGAGGCCTTGGGGGCTGTAGAGTGGAAGGGGTAAGTGCCACGTCCGTCCCTCTCGCCAGCTCCTGGGCTCACAGCTCAGCGCACCCCAGGGAGGATGGCTCACCCCCACAGGGGCTCAGAATTTTTACAAAGCCATCGATTTTATATATGCCAGCCCAGACACACCGGGTCTAACCTACACCAATTCCAGTTTCAGAGCATTTGCATTTGTGGCCCATGTCCAAAATGTGGGAAAAAAAAAAAAAAAAAAAATTTTTTCTCTGTGTAACCAGAGCTTATCCTTAAAGCAGCCAGTTAACCATTTCACTCCCTCTCTTTGCCCAGACCATAAGTTATTTGGGTTGTGCCTGCTGTCCATGCAGCAGTGCCCTCTCTTCACATCCCCATCCATCACCCACCCCGCAGAGCTGCATGGCTTGAGGAAACTTTCATTCGCAAGTTCACCATGTCCAAAGAAATGAATTTCCATGTAGAGGCTGGAGCAGGAGGATGAGAAGAGGCAACACAGACACACAATCCAGAGCCCTGTTGCAGAATTAGGGCAAAAGTCTGACCTTGTTTATTCTCATGTAAATCAAGAGTAAACCCAGGCAATTTTGTCATTCTCTGCTCTGACGCATTACTGTAAATCCTACTTTCGTAACTCTGTCATTATTTATGAGTATTACCGCAGTGCTATATGAGATCAGGGCAGAGTTATGCCTGGTCACGTGTGTGTATTAAGGACCACAGCTTGTACGTTTAAGTAGAAGAGACAAAGGCAGTTGATCATCTTCATTTTACAAATAGGGGCGTAGGATTACGCGATCTGCTGGAGACCGTGCAGGAAGCCGGTGTCTGGTCTGGACAGGAAACGGTTTTCCTGTCCTGAAAAACTTTTCATACTAGGAAAAAAAAAAAAAAAACAACACAACCCAAACCGAAAACAAACCTGTTTGACGTTTGGGTGAAGAGTTTCGAGGGCAGGAAAACACAATCAGTAACTGCCCGATGCGAGTTCCAGATTTGAGGCCCTGGTCCCCAGGGAGCAGACGAAGGATGTGCCTTTGCAAATCCCTCCTCGCTCAATGGCTTTTCCCTGCTTTGGGGGTGTCATATGGATCCTCCTGGCTACCAGTGCAGTCAGGGATTTCTGCTATCCCTGATCAATGATGATCGCTTGAGCAGGATTCATCCTCGGCACTTGAGGTTTTGCCTACTACATCACGTCTAGAGCATGGTGGAAAAGATTAAAAAATTAAAAAAAACCAGAAGTTTGAGCAGATCATCACCAACTAGGACAAAGGCATTTAAAAGAAAAAAACAGGTCTCAAGATGAGAGGCTGTGTGCTATATGCTGTCCGTGTACTGTGGCACCTCTTTAATCATCTTGGGCCCAGCAAGGTGGTTTGGTTGGACGTTCCCATCTCCTGCCCAGGCTCTGGCTGGCATTGCCCTTAGCCTTTGCTCACAAGCTGAGCTAGTGGGAAGGATTGCCCTTCCACACCAGCTCTTCCATCTCCAAACTGCCGGTCTATACCACCTGCTCCTCCAAGACCGGCGACTCAGTCGGCTGTTGTGTGCTGGGATATCTGTTACTGGTATTCAAGGACTTCCTCCTGTTTTGTTTTGCCGTATTATTATCCTGTATTTATCTGGAGGACTCAAATCATAGAGGACAAATGTAAATAACATATAGTAGCCTGCCTTTCACCAACGGGGTCACGCACGTGGCGTTCACACAATCACTGTGTTTCAGTAATCTCATGTTCCTGCATAAGTCCACACCCCCCCCCCCCCCCATCTGACTTTTCCATCTCAAACGACTGTATCTGCTAAAACCAGATCAGGTAAATGTAACGCCTTGGTATTGACCTAGGAGGAGAAAAAAATGACTTTCTAATCTGTCGAAGACGGTGTTTTCTTCTCAAATCAGCCCGTCCCCTCCTCCTACCATCATGCAGTGCAGTAGCCAGGGAAGATGAGGTCTCAGCCCAGGTATTGCAGAGGAGCAGTCTTTGTTAGACACAATGTGTGGATACTGCAAAATACTTGAGAGAGCTGGGCAGGTATCTTTTAAAGGGAAAAAAAAAAAAAAAATTAATTAGACTAAATAAACATGTATTACGGTTCAAAATATGCACAGCCAAAATGAAAGCCACATTCTGGTTCATTAAATCTGAAAAGACTTTACACATTTTAAGCCTGTAATCATATTCACAGATGCATACCCCCTTCCCAACCTTCCCCCCCCACCCTCACCCCGCAGATTTCACACCTTGGTAATGGCTATTGTAAAAAAGGAGCTGCGGATCGCAGGCAGGCGAAGGTTTTCGCAGCGCAGGCAGCCTGCTGCAGGGGACGGGCTGGGGGGAGTGGATGCACATGCGGCAGGAAAATGACTGTTTACTGTGGCATCTATGTCAGGTCCTCGCCGCAGAGTCTGGCATTACCAGGAGGACGCGGGTTGGTGAGGTTCAGGTGTGCGAGGAGGAGGAGGAGGCACAAAACCTGGCCTCTCCTTCCCCACCCTGCTCCCGCAGCCCGCAACCCGCTGAACCCCCTGCACCCCCTGCTTCCAGCCTCCCTCCCTCCCCTGAAGGGTGGTGTGTTACCAGGGAGCTAAGCTAAAGAACATATGGAAACGTCATGTGTGTATATATAGAAGAGGAGCGAAAATGGATGCTCTTGGGGACAATAAACATTAGTGTATCTGCAGGGGAGGGGGGGGGAAGAATTTCAGCTATTCGCGCTGCTTTTGTGGATTTTTGTCAGTGGTTTTTCACTACTGTCTGTAAAAATAAATACATATATACACATAAAATTTATTTGAATTAGTAAGTCTGTGAAACCCAGGAGTCATTCTTTACGTGAAACTTCTGGTATTTTTCCAAACCGGCACAGTCAGAAAGAAAGATGTTATGACTGCGTGCCAGCAGATATTTGTAAGGAGACATTTTGAAAATCTGAAGTGATCAGTGTGAACATTTTCAAGATGTTGGGGCTTGTTCTGGAATACCTTGGTGATTCAATGCTTTCTTCTGGTTTTAGATAAAGTGAGATCAAAATGAAAATGTTTCTAGTATGCAAAATCTCACAAGCACCTTTGTTTGACCATTTCTTTCTTTTAGTTGTTGGTTGGGTTGTTTTTTTTTTCTGATTTTTTAAAAAGGAAAATATCTAGTGAAGATTTCACTCTGCCTCAGTGGGTGTGTATTATTCAGTAAGGAGTCAGCTCCGTGGTCTGCATCTCACTGTATTCTCTCTTTTCAAGAAAGCAATCCTGAGGAATTTGATGCAATTACTCAGGAAAGTAAGAAAGCTCAGCGTAAGGTGTCTTACACAGAAACCTGGATATCGTGGTTTCTGTGCCGAGATATCTTGATCGGTTTAAGCTGATTAGAAAAGCTTCTCGGTTCATTCTTGGGCAAGCTGGAAAATGATCCCTGCTTTGTATAATGAAGTATGTTATCTATCCTGCCCTATAATAAATCGAGCACGGGGTTGGAGGGGGATTGTCATCTGGTCTAAATTAGCATTGCTCCGGTGATGTTGATGGCGCCTTGACAGTGCTCACCAGGTGAGGATGTGGCCCATTTAGGGAGTTCCCATGGGGCTACAAAAGCAGCACCGAGGACCACAATTTCAGAGAAGGAAAGAAGCCAAGAAAGGAACAGGACAGCTTGAAGGGAATCTTAAATGACATTAATTGAAATCTTATCATTTCCTTCATCTTAAGGTGAACCTGGGGCACAATAAAGAGCAATTATCTGCCATCTTCCTTCATTTGTCCCAAGTGCAGGGAGGGGAAGAGTGTATCCATCACTCTTTCTGCTCTACACTCTTTTTTTTTTTTTTTTCAGTAGACAATACGATATATTTACAGACCTGTCACCCCTTCAAACCCTCCTTTCACAGGGGAGCTGAACAAAAGCAGGTGAAAGCAATAGAGCTGGGAAAAGAGAGAGGATCTGGAAACTGGAACCAAGTAAAGATGGGGTCTTTGGCGCTCCGAGAAGCCATTAAAGGGACTTGAGTTACCACACGTCAGGGGGGTTGCCACGGGAGGTTTTGCTGCAGGCTGGAGGGGTGTGTGCTGGCAGTTAACAGGGCTGGGTGGAGGCCTGGTACTCTCAGACCTGGGATACGCAGGCTGGGTGCAACGCCTGCTGCCAGCCGAGCGAGGCAGGGACTTGTTAACGGGTCATGGAAATTGCCACAGCATCCAGCATGGGGACTGCTGGCTATTTTTACCCCCAGCTGCCCTCTTTGTGGGGACTGGGAGGTGAAATGGAGCCCATAGCTCCTTTTAAAGCATCAGCAGGACTGGCAGCGATCGCCCGCTTCTCTTGGACAGACATACCGAGGAGACCCAGAAGCTGGATCACATCTTGGTAGACCAGGAGGGAGATGGGTTCAGAAGGGGAGCTTTGCTCTGTCCTTGCATGTACTCTACCTATTCTGCAAATACCCAGAGAACTGCAGTCCTGAGGCTGCTAACCAAGCACCCTCCCCCTGTGCTACAATGCCCATGGAAAGTTTCAAAAGCAACAATGGGTAAGCAGGGTTGTGCCTGGATTCCATTTATTTAGGGGTTACGTGTCTGAAAGCCACTGCTTGGGTATCTGAAGCGATCGAGGACAAATCAGCTCACTCTGCAAAACGTAACCCATACTTTTGTTTAGGCAGCAGGGAGGATGTGTTATCAAGTCATAATAGGAAAACGTGACTGAAACCTTTGAGACGTCTCAGCTAGTGGAAAGAGGAGCGGAAGGACATGGCGGCCTTCCAGTGCTTAAAGGGGAAAGATGGGGAGGGACTCTTTATCAGGGAGTGTAGGGATAGGACGAGGGGTAACGGCTTTGAACTGAGAGAGGGCAGATTTAGATGAGATATAAGAATGAAATTCTTCCCTGTGAGGGGGGTGAGGCTCTGGCACAGGTTGCCCAGAGCAGCTGTGGCTGCCCCCTCCCTGGAAGGGTTCAAGGCCAGGTTGGATGGGGCTTTGGGCAACCTGGGCTGGTGGGAGGTGGCCCTGCCTGGGGCAGGGGGGTGGGACTGGATGATCTTTAAGGTCCTTTCCAATCCAACTCATTCTGTCGTTCTGTGGTGTAACTCTAAGAGTCTAGAGAACCGGATTTCCTTGTTGTTGCTCACTTTCTCGTGATTCCTGGTGACCTTGGCAGGGTTGTTTAATCTTTCTCTGCCTCGGTTTCTCTGCCAGTGAGTAAACAGAGTCCTTCCTGCTGGGACATCTCGGATGCGTTGGGTTTTGTAAAGTGCTTCAAGGTCCAGAGACAGCAGGCTGCTGTGTGGTTGCAGAGATGCCATGTGGTTGATGGTTGGGAAATGTGGGGCTGCACTGAGGAAGGCAGGGCTCACCGCCTCACTCCTGCACTGAAAAAATGTTTGGGGTGTCAGGAATCAACCTGAGCCCTGGGGAAGAGGGAAGAGAGGGACACGCTTTCCTGCAGGGTGCATAACTCCATGGAGAGGGGATGGACAGGCTGTGGGCTGTTGGGGTCTTTTCCCTCAACCCCTGCCCCGGGGTTCCCCTGTACCGGGCCATGGCTTGTGCCTCCTGCCTTCCCCAGCAGCCCAAAAATGGAGCAGAGTTTCCCCTGCAGCGCTGCGGGAGTGTGAGGGGGGCAGGAAAGGGCACTGACACCTGAAGCACGGGGTGCAGCCCATCGCCCAGAGTCGGGGTGCGAGAGGGTCAGGTTCCGGTTGGCTGGATTTCGACTGTGTGTACAGTGAAACTCCAAGGCCATGTTGCTTTCTGACAGCAAATCGATGCTGCTGTAAACACGAGAACAAAGGAGCTCACAGAGGAGAGGGGGAAGGAACAAGGAAAAGGGGGAGATGGAGATCTGCTATGCAGCCAAAGCTAAAACAATGTTGGGAAAACCTGAATTACTTCAGCACCTATTCATACCCTGGCCAAAGGTGGCTGCTCGGCCGTTCCCAAGGCCATCGAGGAAGCCGTGACCTCGAGTGGATTAGGTGTGAGGGCGAGAGCCAAGAGCGCGCGGCAGCTCGGCTGCTTCTGGGCTCGGTAGCCCCGGGGCCGCTCACTGGGAGCCCGATTTGCTCCCAGGGTTTAGCAACTGTTTGATCCCGGAGCCGAGGGGCTGGATGAGGCAGAGGCTGTACATGTGCAGCTGGTTAGGGCTGAGCGTGCCCCTCCCCTGTAAAGACTTGTGTCTCATGATGGATATCACTGGCAGGGTGAATTCCCATTCATTTGTCCTGTGGCTTCAGCAGTGCGAGTGGTTTCCATACAGATCCCACAGGAGAGAATTCTGTGGAAAAATGGGGGTTTGGGAGCCAAGATGCTGGGACTTTCTTCTGTCCAGCTCTGCAGCGAAGGAGCCACTCTGGGGCCCGTCAGGTTTGAGTTTGGGATGGGGTCTGGCTCCTGACCTGATATCGAGGTTGTGTCAATACATGGGTTTGGGGTTTAACCCATTGCATATCGGCTGTTGGAAGAGTTATCTAAGATAGCCCAGCTCGGAGCTCCGTGCTGAGCTGGTGACAGAAGGACAGGTTTCCACCAGCACCGATGGAGTGGGAAGGCATTCAGATGCTCCGCAGGTACAAGGTGCCATTGGAAGGCTCAGACTCCGATGAAGGCAGGGTTTTCTGGTTTGGTTGGGCTTTTAAACTCATCTATTTTCTCTGGCTGTCACTGGGAAGGCCACATGGAAGAGCTTTAAGGGACCGATCTTGAATGTGGAGAGGGGAGTTTGGAGCTCATAGCTCAGTCCCTGAGTCTACCCATCTGTAAAGAATCAGCATAACAACACTTAACATACTTCCCCAACATAGCAGTTGTGGGGCTTAATTAAACTGTGCAGAGTGCTTGGAGATCCTCAGATTACAGGCTGTGTGTACAGTGAATTACAAAAGCAAACAACACGAAATTTTCTGTGTGTTGTGCTAGAGTTGTCTTCATTTACCAGAAACAAATCATTTAATGTACCTCTTATATGTAACTTGTTTATATAGGATGTGCTTATTATTCCAGTAGGAGGGAAATCTAGTAGTTTCGACTATCGTTTCTGAATACTTAATCCACATACGGTGTAAAATTTGAGTATGATGGTGAAATAGTACAAATGTTTTTTTTAACTGTATACGTGCGTGTAATTAGCCATGGGAAACGTCATCAGTTTTAATGGGCCTGAAAGATGGTGGGAGGTAAATTTAATATAGTATAAAAATAAAGGTAATCCCAGCAAAAGACAAGCGTGCAGCGTTTACTAAAGTCACCGCAGGCAGAGACAGTACATGTTTTGTGTCCAACAATAGCAGCGTACGTGACTTGAAATGCTCTTTCCTTATAAAACAAAATACCCACTGGTTTGGCTTATTAGCGCTAATCTTCAAAGGGTGAAGCAGTCCTGAGGTTCCTGGTTCAATTCATAAATTCAGCTCCGCTCTGGCAGCGCTCACTTGACAAAGTGCCATTGTTGCCCACGGCTGGGGCCGGGTGTGTGTGTGTGTGTGTGTGAGGTTTAACCTTCTGCATTTCCCCTTTTCGGCTGCACAAGGAATGCCCAAAGCCGTGCAGAAATATGTCTCTGATGTATAGTTTACATGTGAAAATGCTGCATTTGAACTTGCACTGACTCTGAGCAGAGTGGATCGGGTTAAATGGACTATTACAATGGCAGGAGCTCATCTGGAACTAATAATTTTTGAGGCCACCAAAAGTAAAAAGTAAAAAAAAAAAAAAAAAAAAAAAAAAGGTGGGGAGGGGGAAGAGGAATCCTGGTGAGTTTGGTGGCCAGTGACTAAAGCTTCTGCTGCCATCTACTGCACGTGGGTGGCAGTAGGGCCAGCTGGGAACGGCTCGCTTTGGGTGGAATTGGCCCCAAAACAGGTTAAAGAGTGAATCGTGGGTTCTGCTATGGATGGAGCGGGCTCAGAGCTCCGCACACCCCATCAGCCCCTCGCATGAGCCACGCTGGGCCTGGCTGGGCTTTTCTCTCACCACTGCAGTGCATCTGGTGGGTCTGTTACGGAGGGAGAGGAACATGGTGCTTTAATTGTCGCAGGTTTGGAGCAGCGCTCATTTTGCATTGTTACCACTTGCTTAGGATTCACCACCACGGAAGAAGTTTTTGGCTCCGGGTTGGGGGGCCGTTAACAAAGCCTTCATCAATTGCAGGCAAGTGGCTGCATCACAAATCACACGACAAAACCGGCGCTCGGTGACCGACATCTGTTTTGTCTCAGAAAGCGCAGCACGAAAGAGCAATGCTGGTCGGTAGCCCCACCCGCTGGAACTGGCTCAAGCATTACCGTGCTTGCCGGCCTGGCTAGACAATAAACGGAGTCTATTTATTTATGATGGCTGGACTCTCTAGCAGGTCATTGGCATGGTCTCCAAGGGCGATGTATTCGAATCCCTTTCTCAATTTTCTCTCTTCCATCTCTCCAGGCTGTCTTCTATTCTTTGTGCCTATTCTCCCAGGAGATCTGGTCTTGAAACAAATAGCTCACCATCGTTGTGGCTCTTGGTTGCGAGGTTAAATAAGTTTAGGAGGAAAAGTACATTTGAAATGATGCCGATCCAAATGAATGAGCCAAACACGCTATTGTCTTTACCAGCTCCGAGTCCGCCATGGTAATTTCCTGGGTACGTAGACATGCTGGCTATGACTTACATATAGCCACTGCGAAGTGGGACTGGGTTGAAAATGAAGCTGGTCTTGTGACTAAACACACACAACTGGGAATTGGCCTCTGGGCTTCTGTTTCTGGCTTTCCGAGGGATCTCAAGAAAGCCACCGCGCAGGGAAAGGAAAGCCGTGTAATTTCAGAAAGCCAGCCTAACCCCGATGCCAGGCCAGCAGCCCTCAGAGGGGGATGATGGAGCGTGTTAGGAGAGGACCCGGGGAAGCTGCTGGGGGAAGGGGCAGAGCCGTGTGGTGAGCTCTCCTCTCCAGCACAGGGTGCGCGGCTCTGAAGGCAGCGCATGTGCTTCAGGAGCAGAAAGGGGCTTCATCCAGCCAGCCCCTGGGCAGGGGACTGTTCTTACCCAGGCCAGGGGGTTTGGGATTCATTCCACGTAGGCTGTAGTGTCCTATTGTCACAAGCCTCAGCGTGAGGTAGTCACCAAAGAGCATCTGATCTATTTTAAGATAGATCTGAACTGCTGTGCCTCATCCTTGGCTACAGAAGGGGCCTGAAGTGACCCTCTCATCTTGGGCAAGGATAAATCCTGCCTAACGTTACACAGAACCCAGGCCAGGAGGAACCTCTGACCTCTCCTCTATCTTCTTACCATTATCCTTCGGGATCTCAGGCTTGGTGAAACACAAAACGCACAAGCAGCCATTCTTGCAGTGGGAGGGGAATGAAGGAGTGTAGAAAAACATTTGAGAATGGCTCATTCAGCTTCTGATATCCTTCTTAGAGGGCATCTGCTTCCCTCCGCTGGCCACAGGAAGATCCAGGGAAAATGAGTCTTCCTGTCTGGCCAAGTCACCCTGGAAATGTGAGGCTTGGTGATGTGAGTGCCACCTTTTGTCAATCTCTGCCCCTGACCCTTCATCTCTAAAATACGTTCCCCTCCTGTACAGCCAGTGTCAAGTTGTGGCAAGCTTCAGGATATGTTTAGTTAACTCCTGCTCAGCTCACACCCCCATTCCCCATTCACTGACTGTCTTCCTGGCTTTCTTTCCCAAACCACTGTCTAGTTCCTTTTTCCTCACCCTCCATCATCCTCCAAAGCAGTGGGATGTTTTTTCCCAGCCCAACCCCATGCAGGTGCTCTTGCTGAATATGAGGTCAGGTCTTCTCCCCGCTTCACTCTGTAGGGCCTGGGGAGAGCAAATCTGCTGGGCATCATGTGAGCCCAGCTATGAGAGTTTGGGGGATGTGGGCTTCTGGATGCCTATAATTTACAGGGAAGAAATAAACCACACATCCTGGAAGAGCCCCGGACTGCCATTTTTCTTGGGTCCCACACTTGGCATGTTGAGAGGTTCATGGCAAGAGCCAAGATGTTAATGGTTAGCATGAATCTTTCCTTCCCACAGACCTTCTCTTCCCTCCTTAAAGCAGGGGCTGGGCTATTTGGGAGCTCTTGGCTCCTCCATCCCAAATTCCAGCCTGAGTTTTGCTGCGAAATATCCTCAGTTATTTCATTTTTTCCTGCCGAGAAAGGCTAAACACAAACGTTCAGGAGTCTGGCACAAGAAACTCGGATTGCTTACTCAAAAGAGGACCAGCGAGCCAGAACTTCAGCTGCTCTCCCTCAAGATCAGAGCGCATCTATTTTGTGAAACGCTTAACCCATGCTGGGAAGTGCTTTTGCATTCTTGGCCTTGCTGCATTTCCACCTGGCTTCCTCGCTCTTGCAGGCAGCTCACTAAGTCCTAAATCAGTGGTTGTGGTCCATCTGCTGGAAGCAGCCCCTGATGTTAGTTGTGGGAGAGACAGGTGTAGTTTCAGGACGAGCAGAGTGAAGGGAGCCTGGATCCGTGCCTCCCGGCTGGGTTTGCACTGCGTGCTCCAACCCAAGCTCCTCCGGTGGTTGGGTTCCTCCTCCTCGATGGGTTTTCCTCTGTCTCACAGTGAGGAAAAATATTTTGCAAGCAGGAATGCTCGCGTGGGTCTCTTTCCTCTGCACAGCCTCCTGTTTTCAAGGAACACATAGCATAGTGGCATCTCCTGAGACCTCTCCCCCTTTGTCAGACATGTTGTGGGGAAGGGAAGGCTCGGAGAAACACGCTTGAGAGATGCGATCATGCCTAGCTCTGTTTCTTCATGAAACTCTGATTCTCCAGCCTGAAGGCAGTGGGGGAAAGAGAGCTGGATGCTTCCTGTGGTATGCTCGGCTTCAGATGTAAAACAAGAGACGACTGCGGTCTCAAAGAGAAAATGAAGCCACACAAGGAGCAAAGCTGGGAGATTAATTTGAGAACTGCCAACATATTCAACAATATTTAAGATGCCTTTATTTGTTAGGAGTCATTGCCTAATAACATTACCTAAAATGTTTGAGAGCAGGGTCTACCTACTCGCACAGCTACCATAGAGCCTGTACAAGAAACTCCCTTCTCTTTCAAGAGCTTGTTGAGTTTAGAGACTAGCTAATAAGGAAAGGTCACCAAGCAATAAAAAGGGAAAAGATAAAAAGAAAAGAGCCATGAAAAAATTCCAGTGCAGGCTTCCAGGGCAGGTGGGTTTAATCTGCCCCGGTGACTTTGCAGCTGCTCTCCAGGCGGGCTCTGCAGGTCTGAAGGTGAGGATCAGGTGAGGGCCAGTGGGGTCTTGATATCAAGTCCACGAGCAGCCGAGGGAAAGGTTTATATCTGAGATGGTGGGCAGGGGAGGCTGGGTCACTCAAAGCTGTATTTCTTCAGTTCGTCACAAGGTAACTTGATAAATACTGCTCTGATGAAGGCAGTAAAGGATTAGGGGGAAAATCCTCCCTATCCATAAAAAAAATCGCCAAGTTTTGTTGGCATAAACAGATCTCTTTTCTGTCAAGCCTTTACTCTGTCGAGATTTTCTCAGTGTCACTTAGCGCTGAGGTTTAAGAGTCACGTTGACTACATGTAGGTGTATGGGAATGAGGTGTAACTTCTTGTACCTCCTGGGGGGAGCAATCTATTTCAGCCACAATAGGGAAAAATCAGCTTCATTCATGAAGAAGGGGGCAACGGGGGGGGGGGGGGGGGGGGGGGGGGAAGGAAAGGCTGTTTGTTAATGTTGCCTTAAGCTAAACATTAATGAAGTGCAACACTTAAGACGCTTGCATGCCTCAATTATGTCCACCGAGCTCACATGTTGCCTTTGCAATTACGCAGGCTAAAAAATGAGGTACGTGTGAAGAGACCGCTGCCTGCTCATTACCTCTCTCCGCGAGCAGTAATTCCGCTTGCTTTCAGCTGCTTGGGTGTCAGGTGTACTTGCACACACGGGGTATCAAACAGTAACAGCCAAGCAGTGCGAACGCACCACGCGGCACCGGGACAGGATTGTTGTGGAAATAGATTTCAACCAGGGAAATAACGTGTGATGTGAGCAAGCCGGGCTTAGCGCCGGAGATGTTGTTCTGCAAACATGAAGGTGAAGCTCAGAAAGGCTGGAAATGTTGTCTGGTGTCTGAGGGTGTTGCTTACTGACTGCTGCTGACCTTGAAGGAAGGGACCGAGAACCAGCCAGATACGTGACTGCATTATGAATGTCAGTGGCACCTTTTTAGCAAGACTCTGCTGCTCCTTCTGTAGAAAGCACAATTTTTCTGTTTCTGATCATCCTGTTAGGTTATACAATGCGTCCCTTCTAATGTAAAACAGAAATCAAATATGGTTCAGAAAAAAAAAAAAAAAATCTCCTTTTTATTCTACTAGACACACAGAGTCTAGATAATAATTTTGGAAACCAGTAATTTTGTTTACCCAGTCCGTTTTTATTATTATCATTAAGTGGAAAAAACCCAAAACAAAACAAAACAAACCCGACAAACAAAAATTCCTTCAAAATTTGTGCAATAATAACATAGCCGAAATCAGTGAATGAAAAAACCCGACACGGAGTAGCAATTCAAATTGTCTAGTATTAAACTTCACTTAAGGAACCAGATTAGAAGTTGACACTACCTCTAAAAAAAAAAAACTCATTAAAGACTGGCTGCTTGTAGACTGCTGCACATTTTGAAGGATTAATTAAAAATGTTACAGCTAGTTCCAGTAATGAAGATGCTCTCTGGGTCCAAAAGTAACTAAACTCAATTGCACCATTTCCCTTCTGAAGTCCATTTGAAGGAGACTTGAAAGTTGTTTCAGAAAATGTTGTCTGGGTCTTTCCTGAACAGTGTTACATTTCCACCAGCAAATTAGCAAAGTTTGTCATTAAACAATTTTCTGCGCCTACAAAGAGCTTTCAAGCATGCAGATCCTAAGGATGACATCTGCCCTGCGAGGAGAAGGTGTGCTGCTCGGAGAGAGCCGTTTTTCCTCCCGGGGGTGAATTTGGTGACTCTAGAATCAGGATTAGGAAATAATCCTGCCCTGTCGCAGGCTTGGGCCACGCAGATCCCTCTCCACCCAGAGAGGAGCTTTCAAGCCACTTCTCCGAGGGTTTCTAGAACCCAGCAGGAAGTGATACCGTTTTGTGACCACCAAGGTGACCTGACCCTTGTGTTCACCAAGGTGAACACGGAGGTTCCTTTGGCCACGAGGCCAGAAGACAACGGCGTGGACGTTAGTAGCCAGCGCTGTCCCGGCACGTGCTCCCTCACACTCGCACGCTCCCTCCTCCCCTTTCTGGCTGGGTATGCGCTCGTATACATCTACAGGTAACTTGAGCTCTGCCCGAGGAGAACAGTCCTTTCCCAGGACTAAATCTGCAGCAAACTCCTGCTAACGCTGCGTCAAGGTAGGAGCACGCGGAACAAGTTACGGCAGGACGAGCCGGGACGTGAACTCACAGCACGCCAGCTATTCTGCAGGTGAAATGTCTACATGCATGGTTTTCCCTCAACGTGAGATGCTTCACCCCTCTCTGAAATTCCTCTTCGCATTTACCCAGGGCACAGGCCACAGGCCGAGCAGCAGAGGAGCTGTAAGCTCATGCTCCTGCATGTGCCCCAGCAGGTGCCGGGCTCTGCACAGGATCCTGCAGGAGGCAGCTGATGGGCAAAGTGATGTGATTTATTCAGGCTGAAAGGGGAGGCTTTTTTGACCTTGAATGGGTCATTCCAGGATTTAAAGGGGGCCTACAGGAAAGCTGGGGAGGGACTCCATCAGGGGGTGTAGGGTAGGATGAGGGGTGACAGTTCTAAACTGACAGAGGGCAGATTTAGATGAGATATTGGGAAGAAATTCTCCCCTGTGAGGGGGGTGAGGCTCTGGCACAGGCTGCCCAGAGCAGCTGTGGCTGCCCCCTCCCTGGAAGGGTTCAAGGCCAGGTTGGACGGGGCTTTGGGCAACCTGGGCTGGTGGAAGGTTGCCCTGCCCATGGCAGGGTTGGAACTAGATGATCTTTAAGATCCCTTCCAACCCAAACCATTGTATGATTCAGATGTCAAATGTGGAAAAATGGCACCTCCTTGCCTTGTCCTTTCTTGTAAAACCCAAAACCCCCACCCCTAAAAAACCCTCAAAAAAAACCCTGAGCCAAAGAAAAACAAACCTCACAGTCCAAAACCCCACCAGATTTTAGTGTTCAACCTTAGTCTTTTGTTCAAATGGACTTAAGAGTACCAGCGGGCATCTGCAGTGAAATCTGAAATGGATGCAAACACAAATTAACTGGAAGAAGTTCCTCCTAACCATGCTCCTTTTTTTCCTTATGGATCCAAAAGTTTCACTGGGTTCCTATGAGGTAAACCCAAACCACCTCCCAAAAGCAGGGTAACAAATTCATGTAATATTGCATAAGGCTACTGAAACAAAACCAGAACAAAACACGCATCCACATCCATGTTCCATATTTACACCAGAACCCTCCCACCCCCTATACATCTCTGTGAACAAGATTCCGTGCTTCAAAAATTCATAAAAATATACAATTTACCCAGAACGGTGTCTATCCTGCTCACTCCCTGCCTGGGGCTTAGACTTTTTTTATCTGTATATAAAACTCACCAGCCCTGTGAAGTCGCTTTGCTGAGAGCACAGTGGTGATTTTTGCACTGAAGGGGAAGGTTTGGGGGTGATGGGGGGGGGGTGTTGCCTCTGCGTTACGTCCACACAAGGTGAATGCAGCTTTGCACAAAGCCCGGCTGCTGCAGTGCCCCTGAACCCCTGTGCAATGCAGGGGTGACTCTGCAGAGCGCGGGCAGGGGGCTCTGTCCCCCCCATGCCGCGTTAGGGAGGCACAAGGTACCCAAGGGTGGTGCTTTGGAGTATTGCAGCAAAATGCTTTGCTGGGAATAGACTGAGCTCCGTACCAGCGTGGCTGAGCCACGGGTACAAAGGAGCCTTTGGGAGAGGCCAGAGGTGACCTGTCCCCCAGCTGAGGCTCGAAAGCATCCGACCAAGGGATTTCTGCAGAACGTAAAGTAGTTGTAAGGGTCCCCCTTGGCAGCTGTCTTCCATGGGCTAAATTCTACTCGCTTACCGGAGCAGGATTTACCCTGGGGGAGTAAAGCAGCAGTATTTAACCAATAGTAATTCTCACCAGAGAGATACCTGCTTCTAGGATACTATAATCTAGTTTTCAGTTATGCGTGCCAGAAATATCTGCTTAATAAGGAAGAGGTCCAATACTCTTTACCTCTGCTTTTAGGCTTTCTTTCCAGTATAAAATCTTTCGATTTATCTCTTTAGAATAGTTTAGCCTCTGGGTCAGATTCTGGTCTTTCTATTCTAGGCAAATTGAGCTATACATGCTGGGTTAATTTACTCAAAATTTTTACTCCTCAACAGCCCCTGACCCAGTAACAAGGTAAAAATACTGCAACTCTGCAAGCTTGCTGCTACTTATAAAAACCTGATTACAGTTTGGTCCCAGCTTTGGGGGAAAAAAAACCTGTCACTGGGAATGATAACACCAGTATTTGAAAATAGAGTTAGTATTTCTATAGAGTATCAAACCATACAGAACTTCAAATTTTATACATTTTCTGTATGTGAAATTAAACAGATCAGTCGCGTATCAAAACATAGTTGGCCTCTCTCATTTCATCTGTAGGAAGACTGCAATTATAACTTAATTTACACAGCAAAAATACTTTTGGTTTAAACAAAGAAAACAGCGTGACAAGACAGTGTGCTGTATTTTAACTGGTGTGAAGTTTTGCATATATAGAGCACGGACAGGCGTGACCCGTGAACATCCGCTTGTGTCGTCACTCTTGGGTTGGCAAGTAGTTGGGATTCGTGGCGAGATTCACATTTTGCTATCACAAAAAAAAAAAAAAAAAAAGCTCGACGGTGGTCACCAGACATTTCTACTGCTTAGCTCCGTAGCCAGCATTATGTCTACTGGAGACGTGAGATGACTAGTGATGGGAAAATAATATATATGCGTGTGTGTGTGTGTGTATATATATCTATATGTTATTTGTAAAGCTGAAGGTGAAAGTACAGCTGCCTTTAGGAAATGCTAATGAAGGAGGATCGAATCCCTGCTGTAAACCAAATGAATTTCGATGTTTAGTAATTACTGCTCTGTATGCCTGTTGGAAAATCTGTATGTGAAGCAGCGTCCTAGCTGCGCACAGTGCAGGCTCCCCCTTCTGTCCCACCGACACCGCAGCATCCGAGAGAAGCTCCGCAGAGGAAAAGGGGGTCCCGATTAGCTGGGAAGTGTGTTTTAAGGTGTGAGCTTTAACTTCAGGTAGCGGCAATTTTTTTTTTTTCATTGATGTTACTGACATAAACTACAGATTAATCATGCCCCGCGTGACGGGCAGGGGCTGCAGTTCGGTGCCCTCCGAAGGGGTTTGGGCAGCGGTAGGAGGGAACAGGGTGTTCTTACAGCACACCCGAAAGCCAGGGTCAAAACTGCAATGCTGCAAAAGGATGTAAAACCTCTCTCCTGTGGGCAGAGCCCCAGAAACCCTCCTGGTAAGGGGCCCTGGCGTGGTGTCCCCATGCAAGGGTTTGGACAACCCCTGGCAGCGTGGCTTTTGGCTTCTAGGTAGGGCAGCAGGAACCTCAACTCCTACAGAAAGTATGTGCTGCAGTACCTCAGGCTCTGAGCTTTCTGCAAGATTGACTCTCTTAGGGGGAAAAAAATATGTAAAAATAAGGATTTTTATTATCATGGCAAGAACAATGATGGGGATGCCAAGATACTACTGCCTTGCAAGATAAAGTGGCACATGTTCTACACAATAATGTGTACAATGTCTGATGACTTTGGAAATCTGTTCTCAAGCAGATTTCCCAATAAATTAACACAACAAAAATACTTTCATATAAAACAAAGTCCAAAGGATTTTTTTTTTTTTTCTTAAAGTAAAAGCAAAACCTTCAGGGACTATATTACTTATCTCTCTCTACATATATAATCTCCTGAATTTTTTTTAAATAAATTTATTCTTGTCTTAGAAAAATAAAACGAGTAGCCAATTTAGTCAACGGAAAATATCTCACAGACTTAAAAGCATGCCCAGCAAGCATAGCCTTGTAAGACTAAATTAATGTTAAATCAAAGCAATTTGTTACTAAACCAACCTAGTCTGCAATTCACAGTTGATTACTACAAAGTGTATTTTTAAAATTTTTTTGGCCCATATAAAAATAACATATTGCAACTCAAAGTGCATTTTTAAAATAAACAATCAACTATTTTTATCAAATAAAATATTTACACCATTTGGTTTTTTTACAGTCAGAAATACGCTTCACGCGATGACCATGGGGACATCATCTGAAAATCCAGTTATCATTGGGGCTTCGTCATCCTCATCTCCTGAAAAACAAACCCAGAGTGCTGTTATGCTGCCCTCAGCGTTTCACAGGGCACAACTAAACAGGCTGCTGATGCCGGCCACAAAACTGCCCTTAAAACCAGCCCGCTGCGGCCTCGCTCACGCGCTTACCTGGCTGTTGTTGTACGTTCAGGTTTAACCTGATTTGCATTAGAGGGAGAGGTTTAAGTGAAGTTATCCTGGGCCAGCTTTGTACTCTTAAGATCAAATCCACGAGGATTTTTAGGCCAAAGCGTGATAGAGAAGTTCAGTCTTGCACTGATTTCACATCCTTAAGGCTGCCCTGAAATGTCACCGCATGAAACCAAGGGCTACGTACCTAAATCGTCTCCCGAGGAGAATATGGCCGAGCCCAGGCGGGAGCTGTAGTGGCTGTTTGCAAAGGCAGTGAAGCTGTTCTGCAGCCGCCTGTGCCTCATGTACAGCACCACAAAGCCAATCCCAAGGGTCACCAGGAGCAGGAAGAGCACCGGTACCACGATGGCAGCGACGTCTGTGGATCTGCCAGCTCTCGCTGCAGAGGAGTCTTCACCTAAGATGAAGGAGGAAGAGGAACGCCGTTTGCAACCCACAGTACGTTCCTCCAGCGACCCTGCGAGGCTTCCCCTAGCCTTGGTGAAGGAGGATGGGGGGATGCCAGGGGCTCACCAGTTCCTAGCTCATCGTAGAGAAGAGTGGCCGGCTCGCCGCACATCTGCCCGCCATACAGGCACCTGGCCTGAACTGTGAACGAATAGTTGTGACCGATCTTCAGGTTGGAAACTTTGAAGAAGTTTTCTGTGGTGTTCCCGAGGTAAGCTGTGATGTTCATCAAGCTGTCAAACATGTGAATCTCGTAACCCTGAGAGTTGTGAAAACAAAGACACCCCGAATCACTCGGCTGCAGAGGTCAGGTTTGCTCCTTTTTAAACAGGGTTTTGAAGCTTGTTTTTCCTCCCGAATCTAGCCTTGATGAAACACGTTGGGCAACGCGGAGCCTCCTCCGGGCACCCCCGTCAGTGTGCGCTGACCTTGGCCAGTTCAGGGAGGAGAGGAGATTCCAGTCTGTCTGGTTCACCCTGTTCTCATCATCCCCCCGAGACCACCCAGAACACAGAGTCTCAAAACAGCGATGTCTTTTTTTGGCACCGTCTGCTACCTGCCCGGGCCCTGACAGAGAACACGTCACAGATTTTCTATCAAAGTCTGAATAATGGCAATTCTCAGATCTTATCAATACGCTTCCCAGCACGGCTGGGCCTTGTCCTATTCCCAGTCCTTTCACACGTGTGACAGCTGACCTTTTCCAAGCGGATAATTATGTTCCTAAAAGGTGACCGATCAGATCTACCAGCCTTAGTGCCTTAGTCGTGATAGGAATTGAAGTGAGCTCTACACAGAGGGCTCATCAAGGACACTTAGGGGAGCAGAGTGTACTGGCATATTTTAAAGAGCCTGTGAAAGGAGCCTTGCAGTGATTCTGCTCTAGGATTTTCTGAAATATTGCCTGTAGGACACGAGACGCAGCGCAACTTACCCGGCTTTCATTGAAATTACTTTCCTTTAATGCCAAACTCTTCCAAAAAAGCAGAATATGGTCATTTTCTGTAATAATTTTTAAGGCATCTGGTGCAGACAGCGGAACTGCAAATAAGGGAAAAATAATGGCAGGCAGGTTAGGTTTTAACACTTTTCTTTTGGCTGAGAAACAACAACGGGGTCACCTCCAAAACTTAGTATTTTTTTAGGGATCAGCACAATACTCTGCTTAGAAAAAGGCTATACTGGAGGGGGTGATGCTGTGACATGTAACCTGGTAGGAGCTTTTCAGTGGGGTTTTATGGCAGGACCATAAATGGTACTTCACGGTGTCTTTCCCATCTCCATCCAGGCAGGAGAAACTCCCCAACTCTCGTTTGAGAGGTTTCCTCTGTGCTGCTGTTCTTTGGGGGTTTAACTGCCTTCCCTGGGAGCTGCAGGGAGGCCGCTCAGAAATGGGCTTTGGCTGTGGGAGGGGTCTGAGCGATGCAGAAACACTCCTGCAGCCTCCTACTACTGCAGGGGTGGGATGGCTGGTGCGTGGGATGGGCGCTGGATTCCCCACAGCGCACGGTGCTCACCCAGCACCCACCCAGCAGTCCTCTCTCCTTTACCTGTGTTGATCTTCATGCTGGATTCTTTGCTCATGTTTCCCAGTTGAACAATCACGTGGTATTTGCCTCCCGGTTCAAGTTTCTTAATGGTGTACTCCACTGTGCTGTTCCGGGTTTTCACTTTGTAGATTTTATCTGTTTTTCTTATTAAATCTTTAACTGCGACAGCGTATAACTGGAGAGGGGGGGAAGGCACACACAGTGAAATATCTCACTTTCCTTCAGACTTGCTAGCAATCTTATACGATGGTAGGGCATTAGATGCGTGGGGACAAAATTTAAATTAAAACAAGCCTGCACTCTACAGAAAGGCTGGGAAGCAAGATTTCAAGTCTCTTGCTGGACACACTGGATCCCTGCCCGAGATCAGTATTTACAGATGCAGAAAATGCAGTTACTGGAACAGATGAGGGGAGGAGGAAAATCTCAGGTTGTACTTCTTAGTGAATCACAAGGATGCAATGTAAACTCCTGCCCTCTCAAAGTTTCCAGTTTTGCTGGGAAGATTTATACCTTTAGACCTTTGCCGTTAAAGGCTGCGGACCAGAATAGGAGCGGAAAGCTTGCTGAGAAAATGACTGGCCTTCAGTGGAGCGAGACCTGACCATATGCCAGCGTGCCAGAAAACAGAACCAGGCTTTGTTGGGGCGGCGCTGGCGTGGTTGGAGCAGGAGCAGAGCCTGCACCCCGCTGGCCTGCGGGCTGTGCTCAGGCACCGGGCAAAGCCCAAGCCCAGAAAGGTGTTTTAGCACGTGCCCAAGTTTGCTTTCAGACTCAGACATATCCCAGACCCGACTCTTTTTACAGGCAGAATGAATGTTAGAGGCCTGAGCTAATGGCCAGTAATTTGGAAAGAGGAAATTCAGGTCTCAGGGGTGTCAGCATCTTGCTGATGACGAGACGGAGGGTAGACCTGATCTCAGCCTCAATTCTCTATCAGCAGCAGGGCAGGGATCTGTCTCTGAGCCAGGGTTTTGCACGCAAAGGGACAAGAGAGAAGGCGCTGTGATATATTACCATGTCCTGGTCAGGCGAATCGTAGGGCGATTCCCACTTAATGACCGCGAACGTCTTCCCGGTGTGCACTGAGTGGAGGTGCCGAGGGGGCAGCCGGTTGTCAGGGATCATCTTCACCACGACGTAGTCAGACGGTGGCCCTTGGTAGGGAGACATCACACGGACCTTGAAGGGATGACACAGCCGTTAATACTGTGCCTGCACCCTTCGGTACCAAACTACAGCCCAGAGCACGGGTCGGAGGGGGAACAGAAAAGGAGCCTACCAGGAACAGGTACTGCTCGTCCCGCTCCACCAGCACCGTGATGTTGTGGGAGGTCGTGGTGGTGTTGTAAGGGCTCCTGTACAGCTCTAGGAAGGAGGTGGCGTAGAAGATGCCATAGACCTGCGGAGGAAGGGCACAACAGGGAGGGTACAGATTTTGGCAAGAGCTGGAGCTCCCACCCAAACTTTCACCGGCTGGTGCTTTTTAGGGACATGACGCAAAGACCCTTTTTCCTGCGGGCACTCTCTCCTGTCCAAGTTCAGATTCAGTTTATCCACTCACCACTGCACTCCCCACCCTAAAATCCTGGGCTCAGCTCTGATAACACGGCAGTCAACTGAAAAAACCCCTGGAGCACCATGTTGTCTGTACTGCAGCCACCGATCAGGGGCTGAACAAATGATTCTGTTTAAGGGGCAGCAAGTGCTTCCCCCCATCTTTTAAGCGCAGAAAGTTTTCAGGGCCGTGCAATTCAATCCCTGCAAATAATCTTGTCCTAAGATTTTGCTCGTGTTTTGAGGCTCTGAGCTAGACCCTATCCCAGCTGGTGAGAAAAGAGAGTCGGTGTCTTACGACATTCCTCGGTCCGGTCCAGCTGCACTCCACCGCAGTCTGGTTGATGGCCTTGGCTTTGAGACTTGGAGGTGCAGGTCTTGTCCCACTGGTCACCACATGTACAAAAGACAGAGGGCTGTCACCCAGCTCCGTCTTAGCCCAAGCAGAAATTTCATAGGGGGTGTGTGCTGTCAAATTTGCCACTGAGCAAGAAGAGAAACGTGAGCTATTAGGTGAGGTAAAGGACTGCAACGGCAGGGTGAGAGCACTAGGTAAGGGTCAGCAACATCAAACAGTCTAAGGAAGGAGCCTGCCTCTCTTGGTTTGTGTTTTCATTAATTTTGAGTAATTTCCTTTATACAAAAGCACCTGGGACTCTGGTCTCTAGCCTAGCCTGTGCTTTTCTGTATTGGGATGCTTTCCCATATTTAGACTGTGCAAACCAGAGATTTTTCCAAACAGAAATTTGATTAATAGGGACATGTACTGTATACAAGCCCAAGAATTGTTGACCTTCTGCAGACCAGATAAGGAACCACAAACAAAATCCCATGTGATGAGAAAAGGCTAGTGTAGCTCTGCGGGATAAATCCCAAATGTGCTTGAAATCTTCAAGTCCTAAAAACAGGGGCCAAGGATTTGTTGCTTTGCCCTCTCCAGACTCACTCTCTCCTAAACAGAGTTGAAAAAAAAAAGAATCCTACAGCTTTCCATAAAACCTTCCATTTGGTGTTGACTAAAGCAGAATTTAACACTTTGCACAGAATTTACCTTTGAGGATGGACTTCTCTCCTTCTATAATCAGAGTCCGTTTTTCCTGTCTGTGTGTATCAAATGTCCAGTAGACGTTCACAACGTAACCGCTGACCTGTCAAGCAGCAAGGACACACAATACAAACTCTCAGTTCAGCTGTTTTTGCATGCACTGAAAGAGTCACCACTGAAAGCCTCGGCATTGTGATCTCCATCCGAATTAAGCGATCTGGGGGTGGTTTATGAGTAGGGAGAAATGATTTGGCATGAAATAACTAGTTTCAAAAAGTATTTGCAATACTTAAATAGGTGACAGCTGATCCCATCCAGCATTTACCATTTACCCAACACAGGAATTTTTTTTTTTTTTTCTTTATTTTAGTTTCAGAAGTAGAAGTGTTACCTTGATATTAGCAGTCATTTTTAGGCTGAAACTTATGGAGTCCTCGCTGTAGCTCTCAATGTGTATGACAGGCGGAGGAATGACTGGAAGAAAAGAGAGAAACAGCTGTTACCCCAGCACAAAGAAATGCAAATACTTACTGAGAGGGGACAGGTAAAATACAGCTTTTCATTATGACAACCAGCTCTCAGGCCAGGAACCCCCCGTTTTTCCTGCCTGTCTCCAAGACACACACCTCTCAGAAAGCACCGACGTGCTGCACCTCCATTGCTTTTTCTGTCAACCATCTAAAAGCTGCCTTATCTGTGCCTTGCACAGCACCGGCTGAAAGCAGAGAGGTCTGGACACAGGTATTTTACTTCTGAACTCAGTGGGACAAGCTGGTATCCCAGTTAATGGCTTCTGGCCTTCAGAGGATCTGGGCACAGCTGTCAAACACTCATGCAAAACCTGACGTGAAAGCTATTACAGTTCTTCCTACTTTGTTTTTTCTAACCAGCAGGTACTCATGTACTTCATGTTATCTGAATCCTGCAATTTTAGTAGCATGGTGGTTTTTTTCCTTCCTTTGTCGACATAGTGAGGATGCACTTTTATCTAACAAATTAGCAGGCAATTGTGACATCAGCATATAGGTTTGGAAGAAAAACTTGGCATGAATAGAAATGATTTTGAACGGCTTTTCTAAAAAACAGTCTGGAGGGAAAAGATTTACTATGTTATTTAGTGCAATGTTGTGATAGTCCTTGGGAGCCTTGGTGGTCTTTTAGTGGTCTAACCTATGTGAGATGCGGAAACCCTCATAATCATAAGAGCAAGAAGCAGGAGGAAGCATCCTTTCAGCCTGTGACAGCGAAGGAGTTGGTGATAACGTGTCTTGCCTATCTGAAGGTAGGATTTAGCCTACGCGAGTCAGAGGGAATCCATCTGCAGTTGAGGAGAGATGGGCACCTTGTGGACAGGTGTCTCACCCACCTCCAGAGTGGTCACTACATGTGTCCTACATGCCACGGAGTTCAGAGGAAGAGTCAGTGACCCATTTAGACTTGCCACTGAACCTTGAGGCAGCTCAAGTTAAGCGAAATGGTACAGCAAAGTTGTTAGATAGGGTAAAACTCTCAGTAGGGAAGAATAAAGACCGAGGAGGTGGTTCTGCAATGCTGGCGCTAACGCTTCAGGCTTAGAGTCAGCCTTTTTGCTACGTAGTCCGGGTTGACTGAAACAAGAACATTTACCTTTGCCTTTTATGGTGGTTATGGATTTGGAATCGCTCCAATTTCCCACTCCTCGACTAGTTACCGCAGCAACCTTTTCAAATAAGAGGGTTGGTTAATATGAACAAACGTTCGCCGCCAACATTGTATAATGCAAACAGAGAACGAGGTTAGAGCAAGGTTACGGACGTGGCGGAGCTCAAGGGAAAAGGACTTTGAAGCAAACAATAGCTTAATTACTTGGCAATAAAATCCTTATTACTGAGATAAAGCAGACTACTTTAAGTCAATTAAAGGAATCTAAGAGGGAGGTGCATCCTCTTTGCAGATAACCGCTCTCTTATGAGATCTTTATAAGGAGCCCATCAAGATAAGGAGCTTTGGGCTCTATCAGCCATAGTGTAGGTAAGAACCATGCCAGTGAAGTCCATGCAAGCGCTGAATCTCATTCCAAACATTTATTTGGGAACAGATTAGTAGGGGAAGGAAAACCATGGAAGGAAAGACTCACTGCAACCAACTGTGAGAATAATACTGATTCATGGCGGGGAGGGGCGGGGGGCATTTATCCCACCTCCCAGTGAACTCCCCCAAGAACCCTCCTCATTCAGCACAGGGAGGGTGGACCACGGCAGAGCAGACATTTCCCAGGGCTCACCGTGCAGACTTTCTTTTCTTATTCTCGTTACTTGTGTCTATAATTACCCAGCTTCTCCCATGTGCATACATTTCCCCACGGGCAGATCTGGTTCTTCTCCCAGTGATATAGTAAGGACCAAATTTATCTCTGGCCCAGATCCAGTGCACTTGCAGAGACATTGGAATGGGCAATTAGTAGTGCAGGTTTCATAACACAGCCTGGCCTTCTGGGAGAAGGAGCAAACCAAGGGCCTTAACTCAGGTCTTGGAACTCTACACATTAGCAGCACAAATCCCAAGCCCCCACTGTGGGTTGACATTGAAGGGGAGGATTTTAACAACATACTTTTTTTAGCAAGTACTTGACCGTGCAGGACTTAGACCATCTAGTGAAAAGCAGGGAGAGCATGCACAGATAGAGGTTTCAAAATACTCACTCTAACTGTGTATAATGTGTTGACCTGTAAGTTCTTGATCTCAGTGCAGTTCTTGGTGGTTCTAAGGGATGACCACTCCTTGGATCCACTCCTGCTGTATTCCACCTAGGAGCATCAAAACAAGGGATGAGGGCTCCCTAGTCAAAGAGTACCACAGGGTGACAGGTCCCTCAGTGTCAAAAATCTCAGCAGAAAGAAGTAGGAATGCTTGCAAAGGCAGCCAGAAATTAAAGTATGAACTCGAGGGCCGTGTTGCGACCCCCGGCCCCGCAGCATTTCTTCTCCCAACTTCCCCCACGCTCTCAGCAGATTTCCTCTACAAAAATGTGCTATTCCTGGCCCACCCCCCTCTGCTGTGAGCCCCCAGCAGCCCTCCCTGTCCCAGCACTGCTCCGGACTCACGATGAATTCCCGTATGAGGCCGTGGGTGTTCACAGGGGGACTCCAGCAGCCGGTCACCACACCCTCTGCCTCCTTCTTCAGGGACAGCTGCAGGTTAAAGGGAGCGTCCGGTACTAGGGAGAGAAACAGCGTCAGGGAGAGTCCAAGCTGCGTGTCTGGATCACACAGGGAAAAAGGGGGGTTTCCCTGAAAGGCTGGGGCAGAGGGGCTGTGCCCAAGCACTCCTGGCTCTTACTCCTGCAGTTGTGTCCTGAGGACTTTACACCCCTGCACTGGAGCAATGAAGCTTTTTTTGTAACTGTGCTGAAGCAAGGATTTCGTTAAGCTCTTTGGTTTGCATCCCTTCCTTAACCTGAGCTCCCCTCTGCAGGTAGAATGAGTTTGCTCCTTGTGTAGGGTACGGAATGGTCCCACAGGCTCCTCACCGTGCTGTGAGGGGAGATGAACGTCCCTGTGGTACTAAACCATTGGCTCAGGGAGAAGAAAGAGGGCAGGTGGGTGACTCAGTGCAGGACTGGCCCTAGGCAGGGATCCCACAGCCCTTCTTCCAGTCCAGCACCATTCCTAGGCCTCTGTAAAGACTCCTTCTGTTCTAATGGGGATACCTTCACAGGATCTGATGCTGCCAGTCACAGAGGGACCTGGGGGCGTTGATCAACAGCCGGCTGAACAGGAGCCAGCAGTGTGCCCAGGGGGCCAAGGAGGGCAATGGCATCCTGGCTTGTGTCAGCACTGGCATGGCCACAGGGACAGGGAAGGGATCTGAGCCCTGGGCTCGGCACTGGGGAGGCCGCCCCTCGCTGAGGGGCTTCAGTTCTGGGCCCCTCACCCCAAAAGGCCATTGAATGACTCGAGCGTGGCCAGAGAAGGGCAACGGAGCTGGGGCAGGGTCTGGAGCACAGGTCTGCTGGGGAGCGGCTGGGGGAACTGGGGGGGTTCAGTCTGGAGAAGAGGAGGCTGAGGGGAGACCTCCTGGCCCTCTGCAACTCCCTGCCAGGAGGGGGCAGAGAGGGGGGATGAGTCTCTGGAGCCAAGTAATAAGCGATAGGACAAGAGGGAATGGCCTCAAATTGTGCCAGGGAAGGTTCAGACTAGATGTCAGGAAGTATTTCTTTGCAGAAGGGGCTGTTGGGCGTTGGAATGGGCTGCCCAGGATCCCTGGAGGGGTTGAAGAGTCGGGTCGATTTAGTGCTTAAGGATCTGCTGTAGTTGGAACTGTTGGTGCTGGGTTAACGGTTGGACTGGAGGATCTTCGAGGTCCTTTCCAACCTGGATGATTCTGTGATCTACTCTCTAAGCCAAAGCAACGTGCATCACTGACAGGAGCCGTGCAGGTCTGCTTACATCCTTCGGGTGTCCGGAGGGTGATGAAGTCATTGGTGTTGTAGACTCGGCTGAGACACTGCACTTGGACTTTCACCTGATAAGTACAGTCAGGCTTCAGGACTTTCAGAATGCTGTTGGTTTTGTTGCTGTGGGTTTCCAAAATCTTCCAAATGCTTTCACCAACCATCCTGCATGAGACAGTCACACCCCTCTGGTCAGGACAGTGTTTGAAACCATCTATCTGTATGTTAACAGCTTACTGCTTAGTTTTCTTTCCAGTAAAACCACACCACTGGCTTGAAAAGATGCTCTCTAAAGCCTGAACTAAACATATCTCTGTGACTTATAAGCACCGTCCTCTGAGGTATTCTATAACTGCTGTGCTCTAATTTCATGACTTTGTTCTTTTGTTAGCAGTCCCACAAAGACAAGACCCAAGTGGAAAAACCCCCGAATATAGCTACATTACTGTCTGAGTAAACAATCATGGAGTAAGCAAATACAGCTTTTCACAAATGCCCCCTAGTTACAGTATTTTGGGTCTCCTTTGCAAGCAAGTATGAGAAAAGTTCCAAGCAGAACTAGACTGTGCAGCTGTCGGTCTTTCAGGCCTGATTCTGTACAGTATTTTGCTGTCAACATGGGTTCACCGATACCTGTACTCATGGTTTTAGCATTTACTTGACAGGAAGAGCAGCGGGCCGTGCAGTGCAACAGGTGCTGTACCTGTAATAGACGTTATAGACACAGGAGGTCGAGGACATTCTCTTTGGCCGAGCCCATGTCAGAGTGACATCACCGGAGAAATCAGCCGTCCACTGGAGGTTCTGGACTTTGTACACGATTGTGTCATCTAAGCAGGCAATGGGAAAAGTTAGTCTGAGGGAGACAAGCCCTTTACCCAGCACAGAAAGAGGGGTTATGTTCGTAGCACAAACAGTGTGTGAAGGTAGAAACAGTGATATGAGCAAAGGGAGTATCTGCACCATTCAAAGACATGTAATTCAGGTGGGTGTTATCAGTGGAGAAGAACGGGCTGTTCAGAGCAGGAACACACCCCTGGTGCTCTCAGTTCTCCCCAGAATGCCGCATCATGCAAGCATCCCCTTTTCCCTAAGGAAAGATGAAGTGTGGCTCTTAATGAAATACTCTTCAACGTCACTTTGGAAGTGCATGAGTGCAAACTGATCTGTGCAAGCCAAGTCACTCCTCCACCCATGCGACGAGCCCGTGCTGTCACTGTAAGCCACCCAGGGCCTTCCTTTGTGTGGTTTTCCTTATCACACTTCCCGTTCAGCAGGACCCAAGCGCAGGCTGGGAATGAAGGCAGCAGTCTGGGGACTGCCTTGACGCGAGCTCTGCAGCTGAATTACTGCCTGACCTTGGGAAAGGCATTTAGGGGATAACGACGCTGTGAAATCCAGCGCTGGCAGTGGGGGGGACTGGAGGTGCTTACTGGAGAGGGCCCAAATCCATGCCCTGCTCCCGCCACGCCGTCCCCTGCTCTGTCCCTCCAGGGGACCGTGTGTCGGAGCCACATCCAAACGCCACGGTCTGGCCCTGCTCGGGTGCTCAGCTTCCATCCCAGGGCTGTACAGAAACCAAGCACAGCGGAGCCCAACTGCTGCTGCTTCGCTTTCCCTAACCAACTGGAAATGAAACCCAGCAGGCATGTGAGTCTGCAGGCAGGCACGGCTACGCACGCCCTCCGAGGGAAAAGAGATGGCTTCCCCTCGGCGTGGCAGCCAAGCCGCGAATCTCGGCAGCTCCTTCCCGCTCCCCTGAACCTGCTAGCCTCTCCCAATCAATATTTAATTAAAGAACTAAAACCTGATTGATGCTCAAACCCCCAAGCAGTGCAGCAGGAAAGCAGCTGAATCTCACGGCTGGCCAGAGACAGCGATCGATCGCTGTTATCTGCCCAGGGCGGGCTGCTGCCTGCGTCCCGCCTGCCTCCACAGGGCCACCAAAGGCCAGTGTGGGAGGACCAGCGATGGCAGCAGGGCACGTGCCACAGCTCCCAGGGTCACCTTGCAAAGGAGGACAGAGCTGGAGACTATTGCTTCACCTGTGGGCCATGTAAAATAGACAGCTTTGCTCCTACCCATCCTAAAATTGTTTTTCTGTGTCTGAGGCCACTGAAAGACAAACTGTCAGTGTAGAAGCTGTCTGGGAGGTTTGTCCCAGCTGGTTATAGAATGGTGAGGAGGTAGCTCGGACAACTGAACAGAGGCAGATGTGTGTAGGATGTTGTGAATGAACAGTCGTATCCAGGAGAGCACCTCTGCATGCTAACACAGAGCAGGGCGTGAGAAATGGGAGAGGGCTGCTGCTTCTTACCCGTACAGTTGCTCTCATCGCTGCTGTCTGAGCAGTCCAGATATCCATCACACCGCTCTGTCACCATGATGCAGGCCTCTCCGTCCTCGCATTTATATCCATTAGGGCATGACAGGGTGCTGTGAGTAGCTGAAAGAGGCAGAAGAGTTTCAGGACTCAAGGCAGGGAAGTTCTCCCACCAGCATTGGGCTGTTTGCAGTGCCAGTGCTGCTTCAAAAGCAGGCATGATGCTGGGTGGCTGCATCTTCTGGCATGGGGGCGTCAGAAGAACCTGGAGCTTATCCCACAGAACACAACTGTGATGGCACTGGTGGTTTGGATTTGTCTTTTTTTTTTTTTTTTTTTAGCGTAAGGCTGTGTTTACTGCAAGGATTTCACCAGCAGTAAAACTCCTCAGTGGCTCCCCCACGCTCACAAAGTTTCCCAAGGGCAAAAGCCCGGCGAGCCGCTCTCCCCTGCCCGCACTTACGGCAGCTCCTCTCGTCGGTGCCGTCCTGGCAGTCCCGCAGCCCGTCGCACCGCTTCCAGTTGGGGATGCACTTGTGCAGCTGCTGGCACTCGAACTCGAACCTGCTGCAGCGGCCCGGCACCGCCGGGGAGGTGACAGTCACGTTGGGTCCTGCACACACCAGCCAGTCAGGAAACCACCCAGCAGGGCCAGGCCAAGCTGCCACCGGGAGGGACCGAAACCTGTCCCCAGGTCCCGACTCCACTAGATGGCAATCTCTTCCCATCTAGCAGGTAGATGGTTTCTGCTGGGGGATGCCTCAGCCATCCTCTCTCCTGACTGCAGAGGGCTGGAAAAGCACCTGGTTTGCACCAGCTCAGAGCTTGGCAAGCCAAGGACCGCAGCAGGAGAAAGACCCTCTTTTACCTTCACAGAATCAACTAGGTTGGAAAGGACCTTGAAGATCATCTCATCCAACCGTTAACCTATCCCTGACAGTTCTGCATAGGTGTGAGCTGAGAAGCCACCCTGCATCCCCACTCCCCGTGATCTTACAGTCCCAGACCCAACGGCAGGGGAGCAGGGACCTGCAGCAGTAATTCCTGCCTCCCGCGAGGCCGGAGCCGTGTCCCAGCTGGTGGCAGAGGGGTCTGACCCCAAGGAGAGAGGAGACAGTGGGCTTTTACACCACGGTGTCATTTAACCCTGTAATCTGGCAAGGCTCTGAGCCTGAAAGGCCGACAGTCCTTGGAGATGTGATCCCACAGAGAAAGGACTGGGGCGAGGAAGAGGAAAGCTTACGTGAAGTAGGGCAGGCTTCCTCGTCGGAGCCGTCGACACAGTCCTTGTAGCCGTCGCAGACCCAGCTGTTCACGACGCAGGCGCCGCTGTTGCAGCGAAAGTGGTTCGGTAAACACGTCGGTGGGACCGATGTGGTAACGGGATGAACTGGAGAACCTAAACACACACCGGGTAGAGCTCACCTGAGATCCCGGCTGCTCGGGCAGGCTGTGCCTGGTGCCAGCAGACCGAGAGCCACGACCCCAGCGGAGGGGAGCGGGGAGCAGGCAAGGCACTACAAGCCCGATGTTTTCATCTGGTTGTATCTGCATTTCTCCTAACGAGGATTTCCAAAAAACACGGACTAAAAAGGTGCATCGGAATGCACACTCAGCCCACTCACTGGGGGTTTTGGACCAGGGGGGCCGGTGTGGGCTGTCCCAGGCAGCCCTGCGGGAAGGCAGCTGACGGTGAGAGCCGTCCTTCAGCACGCCGCAGCCCAGCCCCGGCCAGGGCTCTGGCAGCGGAGTGCGTGTGCCCTTACCCTCGCAGTCCTTCTCGTCGGACCAGTCCCCACAGTCGTTCTCCTCGTCGCACTTCCACCGGTTGGGGATGCAGTGCCCGTTCCCGCACTGGAACTGGTAGTACCGGGAGCAGTTTGGGGCCTCTGTTGGGTTTTCTGACAACGAGAGGAGAGTCCTGTGAGCCCCAGCGTTAGCTCAGCAGTCTTCAGCACAGCTGAGGTGTGGGAGTGTCTCAGGTCAGGCTACAGCTGTCCCAGAGAGCATCACCCTGTCTATCTGCCTAAACAGCACAGGCAGGGTCCTTTCTCTCCCATCTCCAGCATCCCCATTCCTCATCAGCCTGGTGCCACCACCATTCTGTTTGTGTGCTGGGTGCTTCATGGCCAGACACCACCTCTGATCTCAGAACCAGAGCTGCGTTCAGAGCACAGCAGAAATGGAGAAGCAAAACCTGCAGCTCTGAAATGAAGATGCAACTGCTTCGTCTGGCTGGGTACAGCTCCTACAGCTCCCCAGGGAACCCAGTGGTAAATATTGAGTTTGGCTGAAAACTGCCTGTCTGCTGTGGACTGGGGATCTGTGGAGTAAATATGGTCACACACGACTTAGTCAAGCCCAGGATGTGCCAGCCACATCGGATTTTTCATTGTGCTTCCGTTCACCTACTTGCAATATGAGGAAAATGATACTCATCTCCATGTAAGACACTCTGCAACGTGCAACTGGAATGCTACACGTAAAACATGAAGAAGCCAAGCACTCCATGCTCCTGAAATTCAGAGGAGGCTGGGACTACAGTGACCCTGAGGTACTGCTCACCACAGTTTGCTTCATCAGAGTAGTCGCCACAGTCATCCATCCCATCGCACTTCCACACCAGGCTGATGCACACACCGTTCTGGCACTGGAAGCTGAACTGGTCACAGGTCCGGTGGAACTCGGGGTCCTGGGCTGCAGGGAGGCACAGAGGGACATCAGAGCTTTGGTGTAAAGACCAAGGGCTTGAGGGAAGTTCGTCATTGAGGAGGAAGGAAGGAGCACGCTCAGAGGCAGACATGGGTTTATAAGCAGAGCGTTACAGTACAGAGCCACCTCTTAGGAGATCCGGCATCTTTCTGGGACCCTGGAGCATGCACTCTCCTCTCCACGCCTCTGGTGTCGTTCTCTATCCAACCCTCCTTTTGCAAAGATGCAGCAGCACACTTACAGCAGCCAGCGTAGCTGGCATCTTCATCTGATCCGTCTCGACACTGGATGATGCCATCGCACACCATGGAGTGGAACAAGCACTGCTGCCGGTTCTTGCACACAAAATCCATGTAGCGGGTGCACAGGGGTTCTGGAGGGAGGGGAGGGGAGGGGATGGCACCTGGGCTGTGCTGGGCAGCAGGAATGCCCCCCGCTGCGGGCTGCACAGACCTGAGCGCAGCAGCCGCAGCTCGGGAAGTTACAGGAGGCTTCCAAGAGAAATCGTTCAAGCTCTGCCCCTGCCCAGGCTGCCCTCGCTCACGTCGGGGTGCAAGTGGGTTGGCACAGGCGTCAGGAAGGATCCAGTCACCTCCCTGAACGCCCTCCCTGCCCCTCACAGCCTGCCTCCTGCGCCTTTTGCTGACGCTCGCAGAGCAGCTCATTTCCCAGGGGGCTCGTGAATGCTAACTAAGGCTTTCCCATTATCCCACCAGGGCTTTTCTCCCAGCGAGACAGGCTCTGGCAGACCGGGAGGGCTGTCGGCCCTCGCTGCCGGGGCCCGGCACTCACCACAGTGCTGCTCGTCCGAGGCGTCGGAGCAGTCGTTGATGCCGTCGCAGTGTTTGCTGGTTGGGATGCACGTGCCGTTCGGGCACTGGAAGCCGTTGCACTTCTTTTCTGAAATTCAGAATTGGGTGGACGCTGTGTGGGTTTTTAAAGCTGCCTTTAGTTAGCTACAAAAAGCAACAGCACGGCCCCAGCTGCCTTCTCCCCGCGTCTGCCTGCTTTTGGAGGGATGGGAATCAACCCCCTCGAGTTCACCGCAATTTTTCTCTCAGTGAGTTTGTAGAAACACCCCCGACCCCGCGGCAGAGACCCCCGCAGGCGTTACCACAGTTGGCAGGGTCCTCGTCGGAGCCATCCTGGCAGTCGGCGTCGCCGTCACAGGCCCAGCGCTGCGGGATGCAGTGGCCGTTCTGGCACTGGAAGCTGGAGGCCTCGCAGGTGTGATATACTGCTGAAACCAGAGCCGGGGGGACAGCCTGAGCGTGGCGCCCCCCGAGCCCAGCCCCACCACCGTGCACCCCAGCTCCCTCCCCCTGCACCAGGGCTTCACGCCATGGCACAAGCGACCGCCCCGTGCACCCCGGGCAAGAGACTGCCGGGAGTCCCGGTTCTCCCTAGGTCACACCGTGGCCCTTTCCTCTCCGTGACACACTTGCTCACAGCCTGCTGGGCCTCAGGGGTGGCTTTTGGAGGCTAGTGAGCCCTCCCAAAGCTCTCCCAGTCAGGAGACTCTTTCTCTTTGAGCTCAGTCCTTGGTGTGTCAGCGAAGGTGACAGTGGTGGCATCTGGCTGGAGATGGCAAGAAACATCACAGCGAGCAAGCAAGCCTGGGTGGAACAGCAGGGTCCCCCACGCAGGGCAGGCCAGGCTCAGAGACAGCCTTCAGTGAAGGCAGGACATGCTTTTCCATGTTGCCAAAGCAAATTAGAAATACAAATCTCGGGTTTCCAAGGGAGTAGGGCCCTGGCTTTCCTTAGGCTCCTGTCACAAAAATATCTGCCTGTGGGGTATCCGGGCTGAAGCTTAGTCTATGTTGTCACTTTAGAGACAAATACTGCTCTTCAACCAGGAGAGCACTCATCGTTGCTGAGAAGAAAAGCAATGTTCAACTTAATTAAATTGCATGCTGCTGAATTTTCGGTTAGCGAGTGACACGCTCTTGCAGATATTTCAAAATACTACAATCTTGTGGCAGTAATATTCTATTAGGTATTCAGCGTGAAATGTAATTATTTTAGATAAGAGCAATAATTGCAGCCGGTGAAGTCAGATGAAATGTTTCTCAAATAATTGTGATCCTCTTAGATAATTTCAACCTTAGGCTTTACAAACCCGATACGCTTTTTGAAGTAGGTTCCTTTCCTGTAGCAATTCTCTCTGGAGAAACTCATATGAGAGATAAGTGATACCAATATAAATTAAACATTCTTATATAGCCACGCACTCAGAATACTAACGACCAGGATCCTCGGTGCTACCCCGTATGCTCGAGGCACAGCAAATGCCACAGCGAGTGAGCCCACAGGAGCCAGGAGGCCTGAGAGGGATCTCCTAGATCCTCGTGCCAGCCCCAAGCCAGCAGCTAGCCCAGGTAGCCCCGCTCTGTCCCAGCGGCTACGGAGCTGCAGCCAGAGCAAAGCTCAGGGCTCCCCCAGCCCCATCAGCCCGTCTGTTCTGATGGGCTGACCTCAGCCACACAGCATGGAAACCACTGCTTTTGTTTTGAAATATCCCACGTATTGCTTTACAAGTATGATCTTACATCTTCCCCTGATCACCTGAGGCACCGCCTACTCTTCAGAACTCTCTTCTCATGCAAATACTTGGCTTTTTTGGCTTGGTTGTTTTTTCCTTTGCTCCCAGTGGAAAAGAGCAACACATTGTTATCTGTTGTCTTTTCTAATGAGAAAAAGGCCCTGACTGTTAACTCCAGGACATTGCCGAGGGACATCAGTTCTACATTGCGACAGTTGAGTGTGGTGACTTCCAACTAGAGAAATAGAGAATGAGCCTCACAGGTGTAGGACTTGCTGCACAGGAGGTGTGAACTAGGAACAATGCTATTGCTGGCAACCAGGTTGCATCAATACGAGTTGGAAGATCCGCTCTTGCTTTTGCTTCCATGTGTGACTCCATGCTCTTCAGATTCTCAAACCCACAGAGCAAAGTGGGGCTTCCAGAGGAGGAGTCACTTCCCAAACCAAATCTGCCTCTACCTCAGGATCAATTAATTGTGGAGAAGCTGCAAAACCACGCTGTTTTCTGCAATGTATTTAACGCCAAGATAACAGTCAGAGGTTAAGCTGTGAAATGTGATCCGTGCACGCTGGCCTGCTCACTGCCTCTGTGCAGTGAGGGAGCCCTTTTTGGGCAGAAGCATCTTCTGGCTGCCCAGCAGCTACAGAGCAGCTTCTGCATTCAACGGAGCTTCAAAGGCACGGCTGCCACCGGCTGGTACGCTGCAGGTGGAGGGCCCTGTGGCTACTGCAGCAAGGCACGCCTGTCAGTGCAAGTCTTGCAAGGAAAAAGCAAAGCTGGATCACTGTGCAAGCACTGCAAAGCTGTCAGCAAATTCACAGTGAGTCCTCAGGCCTGAGGAAGGCACTGGAGGAAAGAAACCCTTTGTTTTGATGGAATGGCCTCAAGTTGCGCCAAGGAAGGTTTAGACTGGATGTCAGGAAGCATTTCTTTGCAGAAGGGGCTGTTGGGTGTTGGAATGGGCTGCCCAAGGCAGGGGGGGAGTCCCCATCCCTGGAGGGGTTGAAGAGTCGGGCTGAGCCAGCGCTGAGGGATCTGGGGGAGCTGGGAACGGTCAGGGGGAGGTTAATGGTTGGGCTGGAGGAGCTTCAAGGTCCTTTCCAACCTACTTGATTCTGTGACTTTGGTTTTGGAGATTTGCATCACCCCAGGCTGAGCTGCAGGCTGCCTGGCTGCCCCGCTGGGTGGTTCAGATAACAAGCAGGGAAACTGAGGCACAAGATGTTGGCTGATGTCTTACAGCACCTCGGGCTGTAAGTAATGAGCGATAGCAACAGGAGATTATCGATCGCATCAAAGCGCTTACCAGTGCAGTTTGCTTCATCAGACCAGTCCCTGCAATCGTTATCGCCATCACACATCCAGGAGAGACGAATGCACATCCCTGAGCTGCAGCTGAATTCGTCGTTTCTACACTGGTGAGCCTCTGCAAACAAGCACACGCAGTTCAGATGTTGTGGGGGCCACGGGAGAGGAGGAGAAAAACTTCACGTGGCCTATTGACCGAGGAGAGGGGCTGATATCTCTGAGGTGACAGTCTAGACAGCCCAGACTCATCCTGAAATGATGTTTTCCTGCCTCATCCCTAGCCCTGAACGACCACAAGCTACCGCCTTGCTGTTCGCCAGCCTCTTTTCTCTTTCATTCCGAACGGCCAAGCCGGAGGTGGATGGCCACAAACATGGCACCACGGAGCAACCCACACCTCCCGTGCGCTGCCTGGGCAGCTGCCCAAGGTCAGCTTGTAATCTCTACTGAACATTTAGCTTTGGGTCACAGGAGTACCCAAGCAGCAGAGCAGGAGAGACGGATGATAACAGCACAGAAGCTTCCCGGCCGGACCACAGCGAGGGGGAGCAGCAGCGCATGGCCTCGCTCTCTTCTATCCCTCATTTCCCAGTAAATGATGGGAGGAGGCGGCTGTTAACCAGGATAAACTGGGGTATCTGCTGAACTACTGCCTTGCCCTCCAGTGTCTACAAGTAGCACCCTCGCACAGGGACAGGGAAGGAGGTTTGGGTGAGGGCACGCACCGCAGTGACTTTCATCGCTGTTGTCCCCGCAGTCGTCCTCCAGGTCACATTTATAGGACAGTGGGATGCAGGTCCCCGAGCCCTGGCAGCGGAACTGGGTGTCGGCGTCGCACACGGTAGTGGCTAATGCAGCGGGAGGAGGAGGAGGAGGAGGAGATTAAGGTAGTGGTTAGAAAACGGTTTCTGCTGCCTGAGTGTGTGTGCTCAGCGCAGGGAAGTGAAGGGAGAGGGACAGCACCCTGCAGGCTTTGCTCAATGCAGCCTGAGTTACTGCTATCATGTTTTAATGTCATTATTAGGCACTCTGTGTAAAGCAGAGCAGAGGGGTTAGCTGTTTGTCAGGGATCAGGACCAAAGCTCCTGCCGCTGTCGTGTCCACTCACAACCCAGGGGCAGTGCCTCCCGGCCGGGGAGCTGCCCAGTGCCCACAAAGGAGCCTTGCAGCCACGAATGGTGGGATGAGACAGAGCAGCCAAAGGAGGGGAAAAGCTGGCCACGAGCATCGCTACCCAAGGCAGCATCCCTGTGCCAATCTGGTGACCCCCCCCTGCGAGCCCCTGCAGAGGAACAGGTAGCCAGAGAGGCTTTCCCTCACCCGGAGCCAGGCAATGAACTCAAACTTGGACTGTGCTGACTGGTATCTCAATGTTGGCAGGAAAATAAGCTCTTATCAGTACAAAACAGGCATAAATGGCATCTCTCCAGGAACACCTGGTCCTCCACCGATTCCTAACTTTAAACCCAGCCCTTCTTCCATGGTGCACTAATCCAAACCCTTCAGACTCTGCAAAGCTTACAAAACATCTGACCCTCCTGCGTGCGCTGGTGGTCCCTACTTTTACTCAAAAAGGTGACCTCTGTGTTTAATGTCTGAACTTGATTTATTAGCTCAACAACAGGCCCACGTCTTCAGGATGCAGACAGAAAGTCACTTTTTATCTGCACTCTTTTCCTCAGCATTGGCTGCACCCTCAATTAGCCACAGAAGACAATTACTGCACGAGGCACACACCCTTACACAAGAGCTGGCATCAGACTCGACGAATTTTAGACATTGACACCGGAGTGGGTCAAGGGGGAGATATTGGCCCTTGCAGGACACAACTCATCCGATCGGCTTTGGATGTCAACCAGAGGAGGAGCGGAGCTGCACCCCCAGATGCCTCTCGCTCTCCGGGAGTACGGAGGGAGCGCAGACCATTGGCTCAGGTGCAGTGCTGACACAGCAGACATCTAAATTTGGACAGGCGAATGCCACCGCAGGACACTTACGGCAGTTCTTCTCATCGCTCATGTCCCCGCAATCATTATCGTTGTCACACTGCCAAATGCTGTTTATGCAGTTCCCATTGAAGCATCTGTACTGGTTGGGCAGACACGTGTTTTCTGGTGCAAAAGGGAAAATAAAAACAAGCTGGCATGAGGCATGACCCCGCACTTTCAGAAGACAGGGCGTGCTCCTCCTCGCCCAAAGGGCAGCGGAAAGGTCACGGTGACCTTTCACAATGGTAGAAGAAACCTCCTCTCAACAAAAAGCAGCAGCAAGAACCAAGCGTGGTTTTACCTTCCTTTATGCAAGTGTTGTTCTTCATGACGTAGCCGTGAGGACAGTCACACTTCACCTCCCCCGTGGGCAGCACGGTGCTGGACACCCCCTCGGGGCACTTGCAGCTCCTGCCGTTGTTGGACTTGGGCAGGCAGAGCAGGCTGCAGGGCTTGGCGATGCAGGCGTTCTCCCCTGGGCGAGCGCGGGAGGAAGGGGACACGGTCAGGCCAGAGGGCTGGAGATGCCGCGGGAAGCCCAGCTTCACCTGCCACCCCAGGCTTTGGGTTCAGGCCCCCCGTCAGGAACCAGCTCTGCAGTGCTGAGGCTGGCCTTAGCAATGCACAGAGCCATCTGCTCCAGGGAGAGCAAGGGCCTTAAAGGTCCTCCCAGTCTCTTGCAGGCAGCTGACTGGCAAAGCCCTGTGACGGTCTTACAGCCACCTGAAAACGAAGCCATTCCCTTCAGCACATTCAGCATGCAGGGGCTGCCACTGCCTTATCTCAGCCCGGACAGGTGACTCAGTGGAGGACAAAGCTTGTGCACTTCTGAGATCCTCTAAGTTTTTTGGCCCCTACAGCCCTTTGCATGGAAAAGCCATGGTCTGTCACCTAAACTACGAGGTGCCACCACAGACAACGGCCCTGTGGGCTCTCTCCCTGATGGGCACTATCTCCCCGGGCAGCCAAAAGGCAGGATACACCGCACATGAAACACATTCCCTACAACAGCACCTGAGCTCTTCAAACCCTGCAGGAATGGGGATACATTCAGGCTCATGAAAAGTGAGCCAGGCCTGGGAACCTGTGGAAACAGGGGATGAACACATTTCTAAATGCCAGGAAAGATCATCTGCATGCTCAAGCAACTCACCAGTTGTCTTTCCTCTGTAAAAGATTTTCATATCCATGATCCCATTTAATCGGCCGACTAAGATCTCCATCCTTGAGCCGCTGGTTTTGGATGCTCTGAAAATACTCAGCTGTGACCAGTCATTCCAGTAGATTTCATTCTGAAACACAGGCTTTGCCCTTAGCACAGGGAGCAGCGCTGCTGGGGCAGAGCTCACCAGCAGTTACCTGCACTAAACCACCCTCACCGCCTGCACACGCAGGGCAATCGAGGGTGCAAAGTCTCCCCAACTGTTTTGCCAATTATCAGGCCTAGCTTAAAGGACACGGCCAGCAGAAAGATGAGCCAATAACCAAATTGTATTTGGTACAAAAGGGTCAGCACGTGGGTGAGCGCTGGGGGTACAAACAAGTCAGATTATCCATAATCGACATCAACCCCACTGACCCCAACAACGACACCGCACAACCAGCAATGGGGGAATAAATGGTGACATGCAGTCTGCCAGAGAAGGGACGGGAGACAACCGAGTCAACCAGCCAAACACGTAAGACCAAGGAAGCCACAGACTGAACCTCTGCACAGCCCGCGTTTACAACAGCCAGAGCTGAGTGGAGCCCAGTCCCAGGGAGGCGGGAGGTCCTTCCCCAACAGGGAACTCTGCACAGGGCACCCACCTCACACACAGACACTGCCCCTCCTGCAGGGGTCCCAGCTTTATCCCTTGGGGGGACACCTGACCTCGGGTTACTGACTGCGGGACCCCTGGGGCTCCTTTACCCAATGGCTCTGTCTGCCAGGCCGGCCCACCCTGGGGGGAAGCCTAAAGGGAACCTCACCCCCCTTGGGAAGGGCTGTGGGAATCACCCACATGTCAACCTTGATTTGGGGCTTGGGGTTGAAACCCCCAGCATTTCACCAACCCAAGGGGAGGAAGATGAGGAAGACTTGAGCTGGGGTTTGTGCGGGAACAGAAGCAGCAGTCCCACCTGCTGGGTGGCACACAGTCTGGGGGAGACATCGCAGCGTGGCTGCTTGGGAAAGCTGCACTTGGGTGTTGGTCCCAGTTTCAACTGCACCTGCCTGCTTGTTTCAGGGCTTTGCGGGAACGTGCCAGGAGCAGCAATACAGCAAATCTGCTCCCACCCTCCAAGCCCAGTGCTGTTCCACTGCCCACCCTGTAGGCACCACAACCCCCGAGCACGCACGCTGTGGAAGCACACACCGACTGGGGACAGGCCCCTACATCCCTACCTTAAACACAGCAATAGCGTAGGGGTGAGGGAGGCTGTCCAGGATCACGGATCTCTGCAGCCCATTGAAATCGACCCTCTCGATCCTGTCCATATAGGCCTCGGTCCAGTAGATCCAGTGGTCATCCACAGAAATGCCGTTTGGCCACCGCACGCCCTCGGAAACGATGCACCCTGCCGACGAGCCGTCCATGTCGCTTCTGTAAATGCCAGCTCTGGAATCTCCCCAGTCTGTCCAGAACATCAACCTGACAGCAGGCAGAGAGGTTACTCAAAATAATAACAAAACGCCTCATCGAAAGGAAACAGGTTATGAAGCAGAGGTTTGAATACTTCACATTCCACATCTCTCGCAAGACATGCCTCGGGAAAGGGAGCTCTTTGCAATTCTAACGAACGCCACCGGCAGATCTACAACCAGCAGAGGTTTATTTAGCTGCAGCGATGCACGTGAGCCGTGGGTTACCTTGTACTGAAGCGCTTTTTTCAGCACGTACAGCTAAAGGCAGCTCAGGTTTGCCAGCGTGACATTTGCAGTGCAGCAGCCGCAGCAAAACCGTACTCTGGGAGATGTAACTTGCATTTGGCTCCGGAATTTCGGGGTGACTCGGTTTCTCACGCATCGCTGTAGCTTTCCCCACTAACCAGACCAGTTTTACTGGCAGGAAACGTTATTTACCAGTAGATTCATATGGGTAGGAAAACAGCAGTTTTATGGAAAACAGATTGTGATCTCTGCTCCGAGGCAGCTGGTGCCTCAGTTGGGCACGCAGTGGCACGAGTGGGCTCCAGAGGGCAGGGGTGGGAGCTGCACCCCACCACAGCACCCGCCACCACCCCTGTCCCTTCAGGGTGCAGCCCCACAAAGCTTTCCACGCAGCACCCACCCTCGAGTTCGCCCCTCGCCAGCGTAGCACCTGACTACTTGCAATGCTTCCTTACCCATCGCGGGGAACCAGAGCGAGGGCTCTGGGACGTTCAAGTATCGTGGAATTGAGGACGGTGAGTCGCAGGTCTCCGTCTGGAGTGGCAACCTAGAGCCATAACCAAAACCAGGAGGGGTGTGTTAACCCAAGCAACACGGAGGGCAATTGCACGGGCTCAAGTGACATGAAATCTGTGGCAGGTAACTACTGCTCCCTCATAAACCAGCTGCTGTGGGCACAGGGAGCAGTTACTGTCAGGCAGGTGATAGAAGAGGATAGATCGGTGTATTTATTGACATTTCTCTGTATTTATTGACATTTCTGTGTATTTATTGACATTTCTATGTGACTGAGCAAGCAGCCAGCTGCTCTGTCTGCACCCTGCGCTGCCTGGGTGTACTGAGCAAGGATCTTGCTTTTCCCCCCCCCATTTCTGCTGCAGGATTTGGCCTCACAAGCTGATCTCAGTTTAAGCACAGAGAGCTGAATGTTCTCATATCCCGTTTGCATTTAGAGGTAATAAAGTGGTATGTGGGACGAGGGTCAGCGTTCAGTAATGCCCCCCCCCGGCAATGGCACTTCAGGGCAGCCACCTCAGCGATGCACTGACACAGTTTGTAGCACGGGTGGGCATGGCTGTACCTCGATTTTGGGAATCCCAGCGTTGACCCAGTACAGCAACCGACTGAGAGGTTCAAAGGCCAAAGCTTCCACCGTTTCCAGCCCGGTGCTTATGATTATTTCTTGTCCAGAGCTGCCATTGAGACAAAGACGCTGAAAAACAAAAAAAAACCCAAAAATCAGAGATGAGGAACTTCGAGGTTAGCGCGGTCAGGCAAGCCCTAACAGCTGGGAGGGCTGGAGTACCCAAGGTAAACATTTGTATTTCAGGGGAGGGGTGTGAGAAGGTGATGACAGGGGTGGCTGGGACCACGGCAGCCCCTCCTCTCCCCAGCTCACCTGTATAATGTCCAGAGTGACGTCGGCCCAGTACAAGCAGTTGTGGTCGTAGTCGAAGTCCAGGGCGACGGCCCCTCGCAGCCCGGCCAGGGGCAGCTCCTCGCTGACGCCGGAGGCGAGGTCGTAGCGGTGGATGGAGTAGCGGGTGGCGTAGAGAATGAACTCGTTCTCCTCTGCAAGAACAGGGAGCGCCTTGTTTAGAGGCCTCCAGCCGTTTTAGGCTACTCGAGGGGCAAAAAAAAAATACCAGGGTTTTTTTTTTCCTCTCCCCTCTCCCCCCCTGCCCCGATCGCACGGTTTAGCACCTCAGCGTAAGGAAGGCAAAGGCCTTTTGTCTCAGTGGGATTAGGTTAATGAGAACACACTAATAACCTCACGCAGGTCCCGTGGGTACTCGTGCCCAGGAACACACTGCGGCCGTTGTTTGCTCCAGAGACTGAAAGAGGAGGGTGAGGATGGCAAAATCCATTGTGACCCCTCCCTTCCCACGTTAGCGTGCTGCCAATCAGAAACAAAATACTGATCTCCTGTTCCTCCAAAAAAAAAAAAAAAAAACTCATTAAAAAGGTGGGAGTGATGTAAATCTGTGAGTCCTAGGGGACACTGGCACCACAGTAAATATCCTAGAGCGGGTTTTGTTTCTAAATTGCACTGAATCCAGAGTAATGGGATCCTGGCCCAGGACAAAGTCTCCTGGGCATTAGCACACTAGCGGTAAGGTCCAATAATGCTATTAATGAGTAAAGCTAATGTCAGTAAGTAACTCTGGCTGTGCATCCCTAATGAGATTATAGAGAGATACGAAACAGATACTGTACATGAAAGTGTTACCATGGTGCAAGCCAACACGTATCTGAAGACGATCAGCAAATACTCTGGGAACACGGCACTTCAAAGCCCAGCCCGGTGGGGACTGCAGGTTTATTTTTCAATCAGCACGGCCCTTCTCGGCATGTAACGGCTCTCCAAATAGCTCAAGAGGGCTCAGAGGGGTGAATAACATGTTGGGCTCTGAACAAGGAGGAAAACTAAGCACAGCACTGGCATGAATCCTGGCAGAGGGAATGCTTCCCCGGGCACCCGCCAGGCTATTTTGCACCTGGAATAGATTTTGCACCCTAAAAAAAAAAAAAAATCTTAGGACAGTGCGGGGGAACCTCACACTGGTGGGTTGGGCTGCTCTGCTCAGCCACAGCCCTGGGCTCACCCTGCCACAGCACCGGCTCGGCCATCCCAACCCTCACACGAGCCTCTTGCCCGTCTCAGGCTCGCTCCCGAGCTGCTGCGCAGCAGCATGCTAATCACGCAGCTCATGACGGCAGATTAAATTAAAGCTGTAACGAGCAGAATGCAAATAACTTTGGCAGCACAGGAGCATGAGACCGTTTCAGTGCCTCGTACGTTTGAGAGGAGAAAATAAGGATGGAGGCGAAGTCTGGCGGGGACATGTGAGGACTGAAGGGCAGCCTCTGCCCCGCTCTGGCCGCAAAGAGCCATCGTTCAACCGCATATGGTGGCCTGTCTGGGGGTGAGACCTCCCCAAGGGTATCTTTGACCTCACTCCTGTCTTCCTGGTTGGGTTCAAGCCCGCTACAGCGAGGATGCGATGGGGATAAGAGTGCTCCTGCCCACAGCCTGCTCCGAGGGCTTCGGGAGCAGAGAGGGCTCCGCACCACAGGCTGAAGCCGTGCCTCAGCACGTCCCTCAGAAGCTCTCCAGGCTCTGGACAGCACAGGAGATGATGGATTTGTAACCAGTTGAGGCATTTCAGCTCCTGTGTTGTAGGTTTTGTTTGAGAGCCCTCTGGGAATTTGTGCATGGTCCCTCAGGCACCAAAGGTTTTATGAATGAAGCCCTTGTGCCCGGAGCAATCCTGTACGTACTCACCAGCTAGTGGGCACGGGACCAGCTCCCCTTCGAGCCGCGATTCAATGTCTCCACCTGCACAAGTGTCCCCAGAGATCTTTCGGTAGCTGCAACATACACAGCCAGGCAGTTTATTTTCATGGAAACTGTTAACACACCATCATGTGCAGCTAGAATAAGCAGCGGTACTTGGTTACAAATTAAAGGTTGCCATGTACGTGTCCAAACATGTAATTCGTTTACTGCCACTCATGGGGCGTTTGCGTGTGGGTTTTGTGGTTATTGGGGTTTCTTTAACCACCAACAGCATAAATCCTGGCATTTGGAAGATCAGGTTCCCCTCCCAAGTACAACACATACCCTCGAGTCTTCTTGTAAGTTGAGCCAACAGGGCAAGGGACTGGCGGGTCGTACGGTTTCCCAGCGAATTCAGGGTCAGGGACACAAACTTCTAACGATAAGTCGTCACTCAGTTTAAAGCCAAAATCACTGCAAGGAGAAGAAAGATGTAAAGAAGGACAGGGGAGAAGGGAAAAATGCAGCCGTGCTCTCCTATTACTCTGCTCTATTTTTGCACAGAAGTTTTAAGAACCCACGTTATCTCGGAAGTCCATTCATTCGTTATCGGTATTTAGCTGCACAATAGTATCTTACAGCCAGACAGCTTCTGTCTCCAGGACGTTTCAAGAACATTTTGCAAATAAGCTTGCCAGTGGCCGAGCAGACTAGGGTAGGTGAGGCAGCAAAGCACAGCTGAGCCAGAGTGCCCTGAAAATCTGGCTGCAAGCCCCAGTTCCCCTGCTAGCTGGCTTAGGTCACTGGTCTGTCTCTTGGCTTTTCCTGGTGGTAAAACGGGAGTTACAGTGTGCCTGTTCTTTGAAAAACCCCGTGGAAGAGGTTACGTCAATCTGATGTTGCAGGGAGTCCAGGGCTGCGATTCTGAGGCAGGAATCAGATCCCAGCAGCCCTGTTCTCAGCCTGCTGCTGGCAAGCCAGGCTCAGCCGCTATCTCGGCATCGGACAGGCAGGTTCAGACCCCTGTCCTTAACTGCGTGTACCAGGCACTCGAGCAGCCTGACCTGAGCTCCACTGAAAGGCCAGGCCCTGAAAAGCAGTTCACTTTTAACCCCAAAGCTTTGCATCAGGTTGCCAGAGCATGTCTCCTAATCCTGAGAGCTCTGCAGTGTCAGTAATGTGCAAGCTGCAGATAAAATGGTATAACACGGCCAGTGGCATCCCTGTGGCTATAGGGTCACTCAGGTTTTTAGGGGAGGACCTCTCTATGTGATGGGAAATCGCCTTTGAAAGAAGGTGATGGATTAACAATCCCTTCCTCTTCTGTGGAAACTTTCAGAGGCTCCCGAAAGGCTCTACAGACATTAATTAAGTCTCATGCCCCGTTATTAATGAAAGGATGTTTTCAGTCTATTTAGTTTCCTCTTTGCTATAACATCAAGCAGACACACACAGAGCTCAGCAGATTAGATGTTTGTTCACTTTGAGCAACTGGTGACAGATATTTATCTCAGACTTACAATCCAGACTAAAAGAAATTATTTGGCATTTACCATTCAAAGTCTTCCCTCGTACAAGAGCAGTTGGAGACCATGACAGGCCTGTCAAAATCTTCCCCATTGAAACACGTCGCATGAGGAGTCCTCCTTTTGAAAACAGTTTTATGCCCCAGCAAGCATTCATTGCCTCGCTCGTCGGAGGGTGACCACAGTTTGTAGTCGTTCTCGGTGCAAGGGACCCCTAAGAGAAGCCACAAGGTTGGGGTAAAGAAAGACACAGTCCTTGGGGCACCTCAGACCAAGGGTTTAACAGCAAACGAGCCGCAGGTGTCCCCTGGTCACTGCTGGTGGGGTGTGCCTGGCAAGGATGCGCACAGCACGGCACCGCATCCTGCACCGCACGGGGGGACTGGGGGGAGCAGAGAGCTTTGCTCTCCGAGGAGGTGCAAAAGGCTCCCCCCCGGGTGGAGTTGTGGGCTCCAAACAGCCAGCCCAGGCTCCAAGGAGGCTGCATTAACCTCAGCTTCTCACCACAGCTACTGGCACTGAGACCCGGGGCGCCTGGAGCGAGGGCAGACACGCTGGCACCCAGCCATGCACCACAAGAGCGCCCACTGCCCCTTCCCACTCGCTGCCCTCCTCTGGTATGAAACGAGGAGTTTCCCCCCGCACCTGCAAAGCTCTAGTCCTGACCCGAAAGAAAAGGCAGAGCAGAAAGCATTTCAGCTCAGAGCGTGCAGCAGCACTCGGTGACAGGAGGCAACAAGCAGCTCTGTCGCGGTGACAGTGAATTTGCGATGCCTCATTTAAATGAAGTCATTCTGGTTACCAAACAGATCCGTTTCTAACAAAATGTCAAGGGAATCAGTTATAAATTTTAGTCAAGCAAATTCCTCTGCTGGGTTTAACTGCTCTTTGATTAAAATGCTGCCTTGCAATCAAAGCTGAAATGGGTTATAAAACATTCATAGGCACAAGCCTTCAGAAGGATTTTTTTCCCCCCCCCCCCCCCGCTTTCCTTTTCAACAAATTCCTCAGTGAGAAGAGAGGGGACATGGGGAGAGCAGAGGGCACACGAGTGCCTTCAGCAGCCATGTCCACGTGGACATGAGACACGAGGGACAGGGCACCCCAACACGGACAGTGGTGCCACAGCCCCTGGAGAGGACTGAATAGTCTCTGCAGGAGATGACTAAATAGATGGTTCATAGCCTGAGCTCTCCAGGTCACTTTGGGCTTCCAAAAACCTCTCCCACACCTCCTCCTCACTCTCAACCACCCCCCGGAGAGGGTATGTCAAGATCCCACTTGCACCCGCAGCGGTGCTGGGGCCAGGCTGTGCGGTGTGGGGACCGGCTGGTTTCAGGTGAGGGCTCTGTCACCACGTGTCACCTGCAAAGCCACAGGATGGAGACTGGAGGCTCTCCCACCCGCACACCCAGTGCCAGCACCATCGCCTGTCCCCTCACCCAGCACGTCAGTGGTGTTGATCTGCAGTATCAGCCAGCTGTGGCCGTTCTCCTTGTACGAGCCGAAGATGGTGAATATGGTGCTCTTCTCCCCGGGCTCGGTGAGCAGGCCGTACACAAACACCGGCTTCTCTGAGAAAGTGAACGTTTTCCACGTTTCCCCTTCATTTGTGCTGTATCTGGAGAAAGAAGAGTAGGAGAGCTGCCAGGGGCAGGCCCGGCCCGCCGCAGGACCCTCTCTCCCAGCCCCTGCCCTGCCCCTTACTTGAGCTGGTCGGTCTCGGTGCCTTGCGCGATGGCCACCAGAATGCCACCGTGGTCACCCCAGGTGTAATAGTGGGGTCCAGACAGAGCCTGCAAGAGAAACAGTGCCGAGGGGTGCCTCAGAGCCGTGCTGAATTAAGGGGAAAGCTTGGCTGGAAAGCATGCTTTGTCAGAATGCTGCCTGATGGGAGCTAACACTTCGGGTCGCCCGGGCTGAGCCAAGTATCTGGAGGCACCAGAGATTTGAGTGTTTATGGGCCAACATCTGTAGAGAAGAGCAGCCAGCCCAATTTCCCTACATGTACAGCTGCGCTTAAGAGCAGCACTGTGCCCTGGACTCTGCTCCTCCCGCGCCATGTGCAGGGAAAGAATCAGTAGAAGAAGTGCCACGGCGTGAAGCCATTGCTCCCCGCTCTGCCTGCAGCTCCGTGCCACGTCTGCGAGGCTCTCCCAGCACTCGGCAGGGACCCACCACCTCCCTAGGACTGCAGGCAAGAGGTAGTTCTCAGGCTGTTAGGCTTTCTGAATGCTCCAAGACAAGAGGGGCCACGGCGTGCACAACCAAGCTCCGGAGACAATTCATACACCCATCCCACAGAAAGAAACTTGTATTTCACGCTCACCTCCGGCCCTGTTTAGTAACCACCAACACAAAATCACCTTTGCTTTCCTATCTGGGGAGCCCAGAGCAGCTCAGGATGACAACAGGAGGCATGTACATGCCTGACTGCTCGCAGGATGCACTAACACACTTGGGGACGTTCTCACGCAGGGCACTGAACGTATTGTTTCTTTCTTTTCTGTGCGGTAAGACCACAGCAGTGATCTGGAGAGCAACGAGCCTTCCCGCCTGCTGCTTGCCAAAGCCGAGAGGAAGGAGTGGCGTTCCTGCTTCTCAGCTGAGGAGCTACACCGCTGGGTCATTCTGCACCTCTGCTCGCGACACAAAGGGCCCGAGTAAGTCAGGAGCTCGGCGTTGTTAACTGTGGGTCAACGCTTCCCCAGCATGTTTTAATTGCACTTCAGCACAGACCTGCCGGCGAGCCAGGGGAGGTTGGCACCTGGAAGTCTCGGCTGTGGGACACCCTGCCCCTGTTCTGCTGCAAGGCTCCCGCAGGGAGAAACAGCAGGTCCCCGGGGCCAGTCCTCGCCTGCGTTTCGGAGGCACCAGCTCTCAGCCTCGGAGCCACAGTTGGCTTTGGCAGCAGGCGGCCCTGTGGCGTGTCCCCACCACCGCCGGGGCGGCCCAGACATTAACCCAGACCGCGCAGCACTTACGGGAGGAAAAGGAGGCCGTTTATTTCACGAGATTAAATAGCTTGCAGATGTGGAAATACCATATTACACTCGCACCAGAATGCATAGACAGACCACAAATACTGCCGCAGACCAGAACACCCACTTAGTAAACAGTGTCAAACTCCTCATAAACCGAGGGCAACATCCCATTTTTCTGGAAGATGCCAGAGCCTGTCCAGACACCCTCACACACCAAGTGCTGGCTGGCAGTCCTGTCTAAAAGGGGCCAGATGCCCCATGCCAGGGGCAAGTCCTGCCAGCTGAAGAGAAGAAAGGAGGGAGCTCTCCTCATTCGAACCCACCTCCCTCACCGTGAGGCTCATCTCCACACTAACCCATGCCTGGTCCTTCACTGAAAGACCTCTTCCCCTTGCTCTCAACGGATATTCAACACCTTCCACTACAGCTCTTGGACACATACGTGGAGATCACCTTTAATGCCCGAAAGCTGCACATCATTTATCTACGGTCCTGCCTGCTGCACCACTGCCCTGGCTGAGCTGGCAAGAAAAAAAAGCAGCCTTACCTCTCTCCACCTTGCTCCGGCGCTGCTAGAGACATAGACGTTGGTTTTCCTTGCCATGTTCTTGCCAATGGAGCCTAAGAGAACAGGAGAAATCATTCTTCCTGAGGATTGCAATGCAATTGCTTAAAATGAAGCCAGACACCTCTCAACTATTTTTATCTGGGAGCAAAATGACAATGATTCAGCTGATTTTTCACACTATAAACTATAAATCCCTTCAAATATTTTAAGGACTATTACAAGTTTTAAAAGCAGCTGGGGAAAAAAACCTATGGCTAGAAACATGATCAAGCAAAACGTGCAGACGTTTTCTTCAGTAAAAGAGCAAGGCAAATAGGGATTTTGTTATGTCCAAGAAACCCTTCACGTGAACAGCAGCAGGAAAGAGGATCAGAATAAAGCGGATTAAGTTTTCTCATGTCACTGTGCCGCAGTAGAACGTACACGCTGCAATTACTGTACGGGGACTGCAGCAGGGAACGGACAGCAAAATGTACAGTTTAATTGCATTTTTGTAACCTGCATATACAAACTAGATGCTGCCAAGTTCTTCACGCCCTGGCAACAACGTGCCCCAAGCCCCTGCGTGGCTGCGGGAAGGGAAGTGGTACCGGTGGCGATGATCAGTCCCGGCGCCGACTCCTTGGAGAGAATGGGCATCCTACGCAGCTGGAAATTAAGGAGCTGGCTCAGGCGCTGGGCCAGGTGGAGAGAGCAGCCCTGAGAGATCTGGAAAAGCAAAACACAGCGGCATTAACCCTCCATCGTGCACTTTCCCGTGCCCTCACCTAGGAAAGGCGAGTCGGGGCAGGATTGCCAGCTCAGCCTCTTTTGTGGGGGCTTCCTCCCGCCCTACCTCGCAGTCTATCTGCTCCCCATAGTGTGTCTGCGCCGGGGGCTGCAGCAGCTCCCAGGTGCCCCCCTTGTCAAAGGTGATGACGGAGCGCATGTTCTCCTCGCTGAAGGAGCCGTTGATCAGGGTGGCGATGTAGACACCCCGCACGCCTTCGACGCGATGGAAGTCGGCAAAGGGCTCGTTGGCAAAATACCTGCGAGGAAATTAAAAGGTGGGATCAGCAAATCACAGCCTCCCTGGGTCTGGGGAGCAGGGGACTGACAAGCCCGGAGATTAGGGCAATGATTTAATCCAACACAGTCAAAAACTACCAAAGCTGTGGCTGATGTTCGCATTGACCGCAGCCCATTAGACACGTCCCACGTTACCTGACCAAAGTGTCACTTCCAGCTCCTCCCGGGCTGTAGTAGAGCACGTTTTCTAAAGACAGTGAGAACTTCAGGCCTTCTGCCTCCGAGATGTAGAGGTTAGTCCGGTTGTTGTCGTGGCTGACACACACAAACACCTGGTCCTCTGAGGCATCGGCAACGTAATACTCCTTTGGGATGTAAACGACAGGCCTCACACATGTGGGCACACAAGCAGGGTTTACATGCAGGCTGGTTTAACATTTCCTCTTAGCTAGCTGGAAGTTATTCTCCCCTCCACCCATTTGTATTTTTTCCACTTGGCAAGATCTCCCCTCTCCTCTTTTTTCTTTTGTGTTCCTCCTCCAGCAATCGCTATCCTCTGCCCTGCCCAACGCACTGGCAGAGCCCCCCCGAAACAGTGCTGGGTGCCAAGCCCCATGGGTGCCGGATCTCTCCCTGCCCAGACCTCACTGAGGCCGGGGGTGTCTCACAGCCGGGAGCTCTGCCAAACGCTGAGCGTACTGCTCGTGCTCTCCTTCGTCCCACCAGCCTGGGGACATCACAGCATGTCTAGTTCACGGATCACAGACTCTTCAAACCCTGGCTTCCCTCCCCCCGGAGCAGATGGATGCTCCAGGCCATGCTGGTGGAGCCCACCCGTGCTCAGCGACCTAGTGCCCCACGCCACGGAAAGAGGTAGGGTCCCTAAAAGCAGAACCAAAGCACTGAGACCTGAGATCAGCCCCTCTCTGGGTATCTGGGCTTTGCTGCCAGGCTCCATCACCAGTGCTGGAGGAAGTCGGTGGCCGTCTCTTTCCAGACAGCCTCACAGCCAGCACAGTCCTGGCCCCGCGCACTCCAGAGGCACAAATCACCAGAATAAAGCACCCTCGTGTAAACCACAAGATCATCCTAGCGTCAGCCTTTGCTCAGCCAAGCCCACCCGAGCAGGGTTATATGAGGTCCCTTCCCAGCTCCAACTCCTGCAGCGAAACACAGAGAACTGCTGCTGACATCTGAGGGCGTCCTTGGCAAGGGAGGCAGAGGAGATCTTCTCGGAAAATACCACTTACCTTAATTGGATGCTTGGTTACAAACTGTGCCACGCGCATCGGCTTGCGGTTGAAGGAAACCCAGAGCTGGACCGAAGGCAGCTGCGAGCTGCCTGGCAAACGCTGCGGCAGAGCAGAGGGACACATCAGGAGCAGCTCCCACCCCCGAAATCACCCTCATCTCCAGCAACAGCTGAAAAGCAGACTGGGGCAAACCCACAAACCATGTGCCTGCGACTTTAGCCTCCCTGTGTGTGGGCAAAGCGTGGGAGCTGCCTGGGACTGGTGGTGGGGAGCAGAGCTCCCCGCTCGTGGTTTACACCGCTGCAGCCAGCGCTCAGCAAGGAGACAACCGCCCTCTCTGGCCAGTCAGGTGGAGGTAAAGAGGCTGGTTTTATTTCCCCCTCTTTCTGCAGAGCAGTCTGTCCTTTCCTTCCTATTTTTAACGATTTGTGCAAAATGAAAGGCACCAGCACAAAGACAAAAAAAGTCAAAAGCTGGGGGCAACCTATTTTGTATGGGATGCCAACAGTAAGAACCTAAACCCAGATTTAGGCTCCAAAAATAAGCGGCCTGATTTTCGCAGGCTCCGTATCGCTAAGCAACCGTGCCTCCCACAGAAAGGAGCAGGAGTCAGAGTCCTGGGTGCCTCTGCCACCCAGCCCAGCCTTTCCCCAGCGTCACCCTTGCTGTGCCTGAGACTTGATGCAAGTGCCCGATCCCAGACCTGGGGATATCATTTCCAAATCAGGGGGTTGCAGCCAGGCCGGCCTCCCTCCCAGTCTCTCTGTTCCCCATCAGTCTTTGCCTCAGCATGGAATACGGGTGATTTTAATGTTGTTTAGGGTAACACCAGTCATTAGAGCTGCAAGAGAGAGCGTGATGGTGGTCCCCTGGGACCCCTGAGCCCTCCAGAAGCAGGAACAACTCCAAAGAACCCCCAGATTGAGTTCAGACTTTGAAAGGCCCTGACTCAAACCTGCCTCACGCTTTCAGGATGCTGCCCCCCGAGCCTTGTGGCTTCTCTGCAGAGGCACAGACCACCCCCCGTGTTTCACCCAACAGCAAGCCTAGATAAAATCTTCTGCAAACCGCAGCAGGCTTCAGTTCAGGCATAGCGCCAAGGGGATGGGCCCTAAGAGTTGCAGGCTGTACTACCTGCAAGAGAGACTTCTGAGAAACTGAAAGTGCTCTGCAAACATGTCCCCCGCCAGCATCAGACACTGCGGCTGCTCGGGTGGCCGGAGGAAACCCTACGTGGTTTTGCAAGGAGACACCCCTAAATGGCAAAGGCTACTTGTGAAAAATGACTCGATTTCTAGGGGAGGAAAGCAAGGCTAGCATCTTCGAAAAAGAAAGCTGCTCCTTAAATCCAAGAAGAAATAGGACTCTACCCCTCTGGCATGTCTCTGATTGTCTATGAAGGACTTGCCCTCAGAGAAAGCACAGATGCTTTCTAGCTTTTTTTTGGGTTTGTCTGAAACTGGCCAAAAGCTGCGAAAAGGATGGGGGGCCCCGGCTGTAGAGGCTTGCGCTGACCCGCATCTTCTTTTCTTAGGAAACCAAACTGAAAATCCAGCTTGCTTTCCAGGCTGGAGCATGTTAGGCTACTTGGCCCTAGTCCACGTTTGATGATAATCCTCTCTGACAAGCAGCCTCCAAACCAGCGAGCTGCTGAGCCACATCCCCCCCTCCCCTGCCACCCCCGCCTCGCTGGCCTTCCCCGGCATCCTGCGGTTTTTCCCGGCTCCCAGCACTTCGCAGCCTGACCTAGTTCTGCCCAACCTGCTGAAGGGAGGCGTCGGGAAACGCCGCCGCTCCGGCCGGCAGAGCCGCGTCGGGAAAGGAGGGTTTTTTTCACCAGGGAAAGCAGGGTGGGGGGGAAGGCAGCCCGAGCGACACCTCCCCAACAAGCTAAACGTGAGGTCCGAAGGCCACAGGGAACAGCAGCGGGAGGAGCCATCCCCAGCAAACACTCTCACCACACTTTAGACCCAAGTCCCAGCCTAAAGCGGAACTGCCGCCCGCCGTGGCACTGTGCCAAAGCACCGTCACCCTCGGCGGCGAACTGCTCGCCTGATGCTTACCACAGACTTTGTCGCAAACATGTATTTGTCCCTGAGCTGAAAGTCTTCAACGTCTTCCAGGATTATTTCTTTATTTTCTCGGCTTTGAAAGAAATCGGTGCTGCGAATGACAGTCGACACCCCAGAAGGCTCGTGCCGCTCGACGTACACTGTATTAGGTTTATCGTAGGGCTCAACTCCCCTGGAAAGAGCAAAAAAGATGGTGGTGGTGGTGTTATTTCTGCACTCCCAGAACGATGCAGAAAGCTGTGGGCACCAAGGGGCAGGAGCCCTTTCATGGGATGGGGTGGGTGGGCAAGAACCGGGGGGAATGTGGAGCATCCCCGGGCGCCTGTGTCTTGTCACTGCGCTGTGCCACGTCCCCATGGTGGGGGGTCTCTGCTGGGTGAGGGGAGCAGGGGGCCGGGGCTGGAGCACGCTTTTGGTCCTTGGTTTGTGTAGGGCAGCAAACAAGGCAAGAGGTGAGGAGTGAGAAAAGAGAGGAGCTGAGCATCACACCCAGGAGCAGCACGTACCAAGAGAAAGACTTCACGTGTTCCTGAATCATTATCCAGGTCTGGCCAAAATCATCCGATTTCCAGAGCTGCAACGACAAAGGTGAGAGATGCCAGTGGGACTGGGCAACCAAACAGACCCAATCCTGTAAGAGACCCAAGCTCAGGCAGCAAAGGCAGGATGGACACGTGTCCATCCCAAACCCGTGAACCTCTCTCTCTCTGTGGCAGCTGCCTGGAGGAACTGCAATCTTTCTAGCTGCAGGAGAACAACTCCAACAGGAAAAACACCGTCCTTTAGTCTCCCACCAGCAGGATTTCCCATTGCCTGTTGATCCACCTGCCCCTACTCTAACTCAGAAATAAAAATAACTTGTTATAATGTACTCATGGAGTGTGATCGCCATGGCAAATACCTGGGCAGAGCCGTCCCTGCCTCGGAGGCCATTACAACCCCGAGCACAGCGACACGCTGTTGTTGCAGATCTGCAGGCATTAGTATGGCAAAGTTCAAGAGAAGAGATAGTATCTCTCATTGCGCCAACGAAAGCAGCAACGATAAACACACCAGCCCACAGCACACCAGCCCCTCTGCAGATCCTGTCCCTGAAGGGCCCGTGTCTCTGAAACCCGCCCGTTTTTTTTTCCAAGCACTATGGTGGCACCTGTGGCTGCAATTTTTGCCTCTTTTTTGCAGGTATGTGGGTACAGCCAGCCACGCTCCAGCCTCGACAGTCAACCTGGCAGCCTGCCCAGGGAAGGTACCACTCCCAGGCAGCTCCATGCCCCAGGGAAGGCATCAGCAGCACTTTGAAAACAGCTGATGGGTGATTTTAATGTTGTTTAGGGTAACATCAGCCATTAGAGCTGCAAGAGAGAGCGTGATGGTGGTCCCCTGGGACCCCTGAGCCCTCCAGAAGCAGGAACAACTCCAAAGAACCCCCAGATTGAGTTCAGGCTTTGAAAGGTCCTGACTCAAACCTGCCTCACGCTTTCAGGATGCTGCCCCCCGAGCCTTGTGGCTTCTCTGCAGAGGCACAGAGCTGTGTTTGGAATATGGCTGTGCCTGCACCTTGCTCAGCTGTCCCCACTCACATCTTGGGTGATGGCTGTTTTATCTCCAGGTTTTGCTTACGCTGCCCGTGTCTATGTGAAGTTGCTGTAATTATTTACAATCTTTACTCAACGGCTCCAGGGGGAAATAAAAAAAAAAAAAAAAAAAAGTGTTTGTTTTCAAGAAGCAATTTGTTATGCAAGACCCAAAGCCAAACCACATGCCCGCATGAAATACTGCAGAGGTCAGTCCTGCCTCGGCTGCCAGCGCTCTGCCGCGAGTTACAACCGCAACAGTCGGGGAGATCGATACGGTCAGGAGCGGCACGGATGGAGGAGCAGCACAAATGAAGGGAAAGGGAGAGGAACCCATCCTGCAGGTACTACATCCTCACCGCTCCAGAGGTCAGAAACCAGACTGACCTGAAGGGAAGGGGGTGTCCTGGCCAATCTGGAACAGCTCTGCCTGCAGCAATCTGAGACCAGACACCCTGGGTTGTCAAAGCACGAGGCAGGGTGGCTCCTGGCACTCCGTAAGGGCTGTGGGGCATGTAAAGGGGCCAGGGCAAATGCCACAGAAGGATGCTAGCCCTCCCATCTAAGGAGAAGCGCTCACCTGTTTTTTAGGGTGAGATCTGTCGAAGCCCAAGAGGAGGTTGGGGTTCCTGCTGTGCAAGAGGAGGTCTGCTGCTCTGAAGGGAATCGAGAAGCCCTGAATATTGTTGCAGAAGTCGGTGGTGATCCAGAGGTATGGGACAAAGGCGTCCACGAAGATGTACTGGGAAGAGAGGGGGTGACAAGAAAGAAGGAAAGCAAGTGGTCAGCCTCCGGGAGGTGGGAGCAGAGCTCAGGCTGGCAGAAACAGAGGCACATGTCCTGGGGGAGCCTTTGGGAGGGCAAACTCTGGAGGAGAGGAATCTCCCTGCCCCAGCCACCCCCTCTCCCACCACTCTCCGATGCTCCTGACGCCAGTTTTCAGCGTGACCCACAGATGTGGGTCAGGGTGACTGCACACCCAGTTCCCTCATCCTGGCTTTGGGGAGGAGAATACCTACAGGGATGGCAAATGGCAGCTTCACCTGCTGCAGGGCAAGGACACCTAGAAGGGCTCCAGCCAGGACAAAGGCAGCCTTGGTGCTGATAAAGCCTAAGTAAATATTCGTGTCTGCAGCCCTGTAACAATGCTAGTGATGGGCACGCAGCTCTGTTAGGGCGAGCTGCTACAGATGCAGTCACTCTGACACTAGAATGCCTTTACAGTTACTGCTCCCACCCCAAGGAGCAGCTGTATCACTACAGGCGCTGCCACCGCGGTGTAACTGCCCCAGCGCCGAGGGCCGTGCGTGTTCGCGCTGTCAGCAGTGATAAAGCAGCTGTGCCCTGGGGAGGAACCCTGCTGGGCCAGCTGCCCCCTCTCCTCACCCTCTTGTTGTCGGCCGGGCTGTGGTAGAACTGGGCGATGGCCACCTCGCTGCTGTTCTCCCCGCCAAAGCTGAACCTCTCCGAAATCTTCTTGAAACTCTTCCCGTAGTCATAAGACACGTAAACCTGCAAAGGACAAGCCCCAGCATTAGGAACACAAAGCTCTGGCTTCCCTTCTGACAGATTTGGTAAAAACTGAGAAAACTACAAGGCGGGGAAGCCTTTCTTTCATCTTCCCAGAGCACGAGAGACAAGCAGGCCGTGGCTCAGCAGCCGCCGCCACCTCACCTGGCACAGAAGCAAAGAGGGTGCCCCGAGGCAGCCCCAGGCTGCATTACTTACATCGCTGTTTTTGGGACCCAGCAAAGACAGGCTGTCTCTGGCCAAGGCCACGATCACGTTGCTCTTCTCTCCCGCCCAGTGAACGACCATCTGATTGTGGGAATCGTTGAGGCTGACCTGCAACGCCAAGGACAAGGGCACCCTGAGCCACAACCTCGCCCGCAGGGACAGTCGGAGAGCAAACGCCCGCTCGTACCACCCCTCCTTGAAAAACACAGACTTTGGAGAAACTCATTCAAACAAGGGGCAGAAGTTAAACAGCCCAGAGGGCAAAGAGCAGAGGGGCAGTGTGTGTCCGGCTCTTCAGACCGCGGAGGGGCCGGGGGTGCGCTCGTGGGCACGCTTGGGGTGAGCTCAGCTCCAGCCCGGAGGGCTCAATGCAACGGGATGGCCCACAACTGTCGGGTGCGTGGTGAGGGCTTTATCTTTCCCCCACCATTTCCTGAGGTTGCTGTGCCTGCGTCTCACTCCCTCCTCCCCCTGCATTCCCATTTAAAGCCCCCCCCAGTTAAAGCACAGCCAAGCGAACAGGCTCAGCAGGAGAGGGGTTGGAAACCTCTGCTGAGGGGACGGGGATTGCACAGACAGCGTCACCGAGCAGCAAGGCCACCACAGCGAGGTGTTCCAGCACTCACTGCGAGCCACCAAACAGTTAAAGAGAAGGTTTCCTTGGCATGGTGGCGTTCGAGCGTGACCCCACGTAAAGCAGCATCTCCCATGAACACGTTGGCAAAATGCAGGTGCCTACAGGGGTTTGTCTTCCCTCAGAGAAACAGAATTTGGGGGACGACGAGAACGAAAACTAAAACCAAGGACTGAGAAATGAATTCAAATCCAGGCTGACTAGGCGAAGGGAAACAGAGTCACCTCCCTACGGCGACTTCTTCCGTACCCGAAAGGACGTGCTGGTTTCCAACACAAACCACGCAGCCACCGGCGATCCCGCGATTCCCTGGGCGTGCTGAGACAGCACCGCCTGCGCAGGGCTGGTTCTAGGGGGAAGCTATCGCAGCATCCCCACGGCCGGAGCTGAAGGTGCACGAGCTGCCCGGCAAACCCTGCGCCCGCAGTGAGTGGGGACGGGCAGCCGAGGGCTGGTAACCCCTAAGCTCGTGGCCTTGGGAAATGTAAAATGTAAAATACAGGGCTAAGCCCTTCTTAGGCCTGATACCCTGCGGCTCCCGCTGACCCCGGGATCAGCGAGGAGCGCTGGCTGGGGTACAGGGCCGGTTTAACCTCCACCAGTGACTGGCGAGTAAAATGCTTGGAAAAACAAGGTCTTTATTCTGGAAAAGAAGGGAGGGGGGGGGAGTGAAGCAGAAGCCCTCAAATCCCTCTTATGCAACAGGCTCACACGAGGGAGAAAAAAAAATAAATCAAAACCTGACCTGGCAGAGAGGCAGGGAGCAGCCCCCAGGGCCAGTGCCCCCCAGCTGCACCCCCAATCTGCCCAGCTGGAGACCCCCACACCGGGCACACCGCACCACGGCACCCGGACAGAAAACACAGCAGGGATTTAGGTCAGGCAGCAGCATCAGCTACAAAGCAAGGCAGCAGTAGCCCTGAGTACCCGCTGAAAAAAAAAAAGAAGCAACGTTGTTTGAGGATGCGGGGAAACAGGGCAGAGAAGAAGGAATTGCTGATGCCCACTGAGACAGACAACATACAGCCTCGGGTCTGAAATCCAGAGCAGCTCTGTACTCCCAGCCCCAATCCCCCTCCCTTTCCTTAAAAGCAGAATAAGCCCATCTAAACCTCCTCCATCTATGTTAGCTATTTTAGGTGCAACTTTTCTGCGTTCCAGCTGTGCCCGGGCTGAGGTTGCTCAGGTTTATTAGCCTGGCTAGAGTTTTGCAGTTACTGGGAGGGGAGGGGGACAGCGAGGGGGAGCCCAGCGTTGCCCATCCAGAGGCCGAAGTGAGCAACCCTGCCCAGCCTCCCTTCCCAGGGAATGTCCCTCAAGAGGGAGATTTGTCTGCTCCCCCCCCAAGAAAGCCAAAGTCTAGATGTGCCAGACCTGCCCTGCACACCCTCCCCAGATCCCCTCAGCCAAGAGGGGCTCGTCACTACCTCTGTGGCAATTTCAGTAGCATTTTGCATTTTTTTTTTCAAGAAATCAAGACACTCAGAACGGTTTTAACACCAGAAAAAATCACAAGAGACTCCTACCTGCACCTTGCTCCCACCTCAGCAATAAATCTCTACAGCTTTTTTCCCCCCTTGTGAGCTAAAAGAAACAACGGTCTCCAAAGAGACCCCTCCTCAGAGCAGGGGCACTGCGTTTGGGCTCAGAAGAGCCATCTAAGCCTCGTTACTCTTTGGGAGCCTAATTAGGGCAGAGCCCCTGCACAAGGGCCAAACTGGGCCTGAAGAACGGGTTTAGTTCCCTGGTAGGAGGGAGGAAGATCAGCACTGACTGCCTTGGGGCTGTGCTCAGCGGAAAGTTTAGGAGTAGCTAAAGGCTGCTAGAGCATGTCTTACTCAGGGGTGTAAGGAAAGAGAAGCCCCCAGAAGGATGCCTTAGGCTGTAACTCCTCCAGGAATGGCTCGTGCAGGGGCATCTCAGGTTTAGGAGCCTCACACATTTGTCTCGGCCGGTTCCTGGTGTGGAAGACCACCCAACGGGCTCAGGGGAGCAACACACGGGACCCCGAGTCTTTGCCGTCCAGGCAGCAGCACTGCAGTGTGCCCCATGTTAAAAGCATCCGATGGCCCTTTGACCAGGATGGGTTTTGCGAAGCAGCTTCGCAATAAGGCTGCTGTTACCCCTGACACGAGTGACCCTGCCCTGCTTGCCGGGATGAGGCTCATTTCGCAGGAGCCCACTGTCACAGCCTCCCCGAAGGGGGCAAACCTCCCTCAGGGACTGACTTAACCTATGAACAGGCAATGGCTGGTGCCTAATGGAAACAGCATTTAGCATAAATTCCACTTAATGGGGTAGTGTTTTGGTCTTTGCCAAGTGATTAAGTGTATATGAAATATGCATGAAATTCTAATTTGTCCTCCTAATATGTAAGGTGCCAAATGAAGTCCAGGAGGGGAGAACAGGAGCCAAGACATAGCAGAGGCTGCTTGTAGTTCTAGTTAATGTAGTTAATGCTGCTCGCTTTGCTCACACTATATATTTATTTTTCGGTAAGAGTATCTTCCGATAAATGAATCCCCTGCAGAAACAGGCCAAGAGGACAGTCCCTGGAGCTGCTGTGCCATGGGATCACACCCCAGAGCAGGTACGAGCTCTCAAGGGGCTCAGCTGGAGCCCCAGTGCTCCCAGTTTGGGCTGGGAGGGGGAACTGAGCCAGCAGCTCTGCCTTGCCGAGCCCACCGAGGCGATGCCTGTCGGTAGGTGAGCTGGACCCGGGCGCGTAGCATGCGCTGCCAGGCTCCTGGAGTGCCCGGGGCCGGGGGAAGCACCCCAATCCTGCCTCCCCTGGCACCTGCAACTCCTGAGCGTCAGCTCCCCTTCCCGTCACGTGCCCAGAATGGAGAGGTCGGGGCAGGATTTTGGTTGCCAAGCTCGGAGGAGGTGGCTCACCCCTCCCACATGACAAACTGCAGCGTTAGCAAAAGCCCTGGGCTCCAAAATGATGCAGGCGGGCCAGGAGATGAGCGACTCTGGCGTGGGCACCTGGCTGTAGCTACTCCTAGGGCTGCTGGCAGGCTAGACGGCAGCATCTCAGGCCTTTCCGTCCCGAGAGGACTCTAAACCCCAGCGATGCTGAGCTGCTCTGCGTAGGAAGCGTAACTTCCCCCTGCAGAAATCACACCCATGAACCACGAGCAGAAATCCTGCGCGCTCGCTGACTTATAATAGCGCCTCGCACCCGCGCGCAGCGACAAGTGTCAGGACAGCAGTCGGGGCTATTCTTGGTGCCGAGTGGGCTCGGGAGCGAACCGTGTGCGTCGACGGGTTTGCTCTGTCGAGGATTAACACTCTAGCTACAGGACTTGGACCACAGCTCGACCCAGGCGCTCGCTATTAATCAGGAGGCGACGCAGCGCAACTGCTCGGGGGCTGAGGCTCAGCGCTGTAAAATTGGGGGTGTGCAGAAAAAAAAAAAAAAAAGACTGCTAGGGATCATTGATGTGTTTTCCCATCCTGGTTATGTAACTGAAAATGGGATGCCTACAAACAAACGCAGCTCCTAGGCAATTTCTGAATAGTTAACAGTTATTACTATGGCTTGATGACTGAGGGTATTGGAGAGCAACCATCAAAGTTTCGCCAGCAGCTCGGATCTTGGCTTGAAGGCTGTCGGGAGTTGCTTGCAGAAGAAGAATCAGCTAAACATTTTGTACCTGGTAGCGGGTGGAATGAGGATGGGGCTAAAGAAAGCTACTGCTGAAAGGGCCCAGAAGCGAAGCTGCGCCTCAGTTAGCACAGGGCTTTTAAAAGAAAGGTGCTCTCACCAGGCTCCTCATCATTCCAGCTCGCTGGAAGCTACAGAGGACAAGCGCTGGGCCTCTTCATCCCCTTCCTCTGCCTCCCCCCAGCAAGGCTTATGCAATAGCCCGGCATCACGGATGAGTCGAGTGTCATGGGTGGCTACTGCATTCCCAGCACGCCGCGTTCCCCGTGCGCTCCCACTAAAGCCTCATTACTGTACCTTCTGCTCTGCTCCCGAGCATCTGTTTCTAGCCTTGCCATGATATTTTAAAATACAGGCTGTGCCTGCTGTAGCGCTGCTTGTGGCTTGGACTGAAAATGCCAGGGTCTGAAATCATTGATATGAAACACGGGTGACTCATTTCAGAGCGTGCCAGGCCCATGTTAATTTTGTTAATACTGAAATCATCTGCTTGCAGGGCTGTTTTCTCTCTGCTACCACCAACAGAGCTCTCTGTTAGCTGTTGTTTCTAGGAGAAAGGAAAAGGGTAAGGGAGGGGGAAGATCGAGGTCGAGGTGGGAGCCTTGTTCACCCAGCACCGAGTGGGTCCCTACGCAAGAAGGTCCCAGTCTCTTTCTAAATTGATGGAGGGGTGGTGTGACAGGGAATCGAGGCTGCCCTGGCAAATTTGGGTAAGCGCTGATGAAAGTCACTCTCCCATAACCAAGGCACGGAGGAAGGCTGCAGAAAAGGTCTAAAGCACTGCTGGCGAAGCGTGCCACGAGCGAGTCATTACGGCTAGAGAAAGCATAAGCGATGCCCCTGGGACACCGCAACGCTTGCTTAGTCCAACAGCAGAACCTGCTGAAGGAGAAACAATGAATAAAAACAAAACCACCTCTCCTGGCTGCCACGGTGCCGTGAGCAGAAACTGTGTGGCTCCCGGAGATCCGTCTCTCCTGGCACGCTCAGGTGCAAAAATCAAGTGCTGGGAGTGGTGACGCTTCCTGGGGCAGCTGGGAAAGGGGCAGGGGGTGCCGTGGCCTGGGGAGATGCAGCGATGGGGAGGGGTATCTGCCAACATGAGGAAGGAAGAAAAAGACGGTGGGTCCGGGAGCTCGTGGTCAGCCCTCTGCCAGGATGTGCCATCACCACCCAGGGCCCCTCCACAAGGTTAAAGTCTAATCGGGGAAGTCTCTGCCGGGCTGGCAAACTAGGTCAAAATTAAGTACAGTTCAATTCCAATGCAGCGTGATTGATGTCTCTGTTCACATAGCTGGATGGATTTACCCTGCGAAGCACTTTCTGTCTTTGCAGACAGAAGAAAGGCTCTTTGCCCGTTTGCAGGTTGGGAGGGAGGGGAGCTAAGAGGGGCTCTCTACCCGGGACATGCTAGTGGCCTCAAAGGAAGAGAAACTTCAGCTCTCCCTGCTCAGGCAGTATTTTGGCCCCGTACTAACAGTATTATCTGCTCATCCCAGGCCTACGCAGCACACGGGAAGGGATCCCAAGGCCTAAGCACAGCTCTGCCCGTGAGCCGCAGCGCAAGTGCCCTGTGCCACAGACCAAGAGGCGTTAACACCTGCACAGAGTCATCGCCGTGCTGTTACGTTCATGGGTGACATTAATCTCTGTTGTCTTGAAAAACTTCTCTCTTAAAGATCACTGAAGTGGCATCACGGCACGGCGCTGGTTTTAACCTAACGCAGGCTGCGTGTGGCACTCCGAGCGCGAGCGGCTCAGGAGGTCACCTTCATCGGTGCGGGGCGGGTGGTGTCAAGGTCAAGCAGGTGGGCTGATCAAAGGTCATTTTGTAGTAAACGGCCTGGAAACGATGAAAACCTGGTCCTTTTCCTCAAGGGCAGGATTGGGTATCACCAGGGAAACAGGAAGCTTGAGAGCAATGAAGTAGCTTCACCCCAGAAGGGGAAGAGATGAGCTGATGTTAGGGCAGGTGATAACATCTGCTCAGGGGACAGGGGGGCACAGAGGCAATGGGGAGAGGCTCGAGGCCTCGCAGCAGCATGGAAGGTGAGCTGGCTGGAGCCACCAGCGGTCAGACAGGCTGTCCTTTGTCCCAGCATGGTTTAAGGCAAAGGTTTCTTGTGAGTTCTGTGTTTTTGGGGGAGGTTTCGGATAAGCCCTTTCCAAAGAAGGAAAAGGGGTGTCTGCAGATAAAGGTTAGACCTGTGTGTCTGTATCAGCAGCCCAGCAATGCAAATGCTCTCCAAAACCCCGATCCCCTCTCGCCCCTCTCTCAGGACCAGCAGACAAATGCTGGCCTCCAGCCTTGGCGCTTCCCCTCGCTCTCTGCCGCAGCTACAGCCCGACACCGGTGAGCCAGGCAGCCTCACCGCCGCGGAGGACGCTTCAACCCAGCACGCAGGTAGGCAGCCGCAGTGGCTACTTTTTTTTTCCTCGTTTGTTGCGAAGTCCTTGCAGGCGATGTGGTTCGTGGCCGACTTTCCCCCAGGAGAGGAGGGGATTTATGTGGGATGGTGAGGACGTGCCTTGAAAATGTCAAAGTACCTGTACCCAGGTCGGAGTGGATCCCCAGAGGATCCAGATGAGGAATTCAAGTGATGTTTTGTGCTTGTGTCTTTGGTGTCTATGGCAAGACGGGTCCACGCCTGTTGCTGACGGTGCCGAGTAACCTGTGTTTGGCTCCCGAGGAGCCACAAAGGACTTTGCTTCTGGCTGCGGCGATGTGTCCCTCCCTCTCGCTCCGGTCCCCTGGTGATGTCACCCGTTGCGGGACAGGCAGCACCGACCTCCCTTGCCACGCTTCCCGTGCCTCTGAGCTGAGCCTGGGCTCTAAGCCGGCTCACCGAGGCCTTTTCGAGAAGTGGGGAAGGGCAGGGAACTGTGGGGTGCGAGCCAGCGCGTAACATATGGCCGAGCGACCTGCCAAACGCACGGGAGCAGGATGTGCCCCAGATAAGGGACTGCAGTGGCACGGCACTAGGATGCTCGGTCCAAGCACTGCCCCTGATGATGGTGTCCCTGAGAGAGGACTGCTTTTTTGACAGCATGATTTCCTGCTGGTATTAGAGCACCAGAGATCTGGGAGAGGGGGAATACGGGGATCATTAGGTGCTTGTGACAGGGCGAGAGACCCCCCCGAGCACCATGTTGCACAGCTTTCTGCCTCCCTAGGCATCAGTAATCCTTGTGGTCAGATCTGTAGCAGAGGCTAGGACAGACGGGGTGCCTGTCATCCCTTCCATTAAAGCAGGACCCGATTTAAAGCACTGTAGCTCTTGGGAGAACTCAGAACTGTTGTTTAGTGCCAGTAAACTCTTCCTGGTGACATACTTCAAAATTTGCGCGTCCCGCCCTGGAGCGGTAGGAGGGCTGGGGTTTTGGATGCCAGCCATGCCACCAGCGAGAGCAACTCTGCTCCCCAGGCAAATCCCCTCGGGAAGCTTAAGGCGACAAGAAAAGACCAAACAGTGGTGAACTGTTGAATTCCCACTGCTTCCTATGAGCCCTGTTCTGGATAGCGCCGGGGTTACCGCACCCTCTTAGATCTGCAGCGACATGTCCAGGCGATGGAGACTGCTCCTGCCCGAGCAGCTCTGCCTGATCTGGGCAGATGAAAGCCACGGGGAGACGGAAGGGAAAGTGCTACAGATGTCTTTCTGTAGATGAGACAAGTGTCATGGGTTGTTTTTTTTTTTTTCTAAAATGGGGTAGCTGTGTTCTGCTAAAAACAGCCAAACGTTGAGGAGGTAGAGGAGGCGAAGCAGATTTTCAAGGGGAGTCGGAACAGCTTTTCCTGTCCTCTAAACGGGGGGAGCAGGAGCAGGGCTTTAGGAGCAGCACCAGCCCCGCTCCAGAGCCAGGCCTGTCTCATGGCCAGCTCCTTCTCACCCTACAAGTAGCAAAAAGGGGAAATCAGAGGGCACCCAGAAGGGAAAACACTAACCAAGAAGATAAACATGTTGCTGAATGCTCGAAGCCACTCCTGGAGCATTCCTGGTCCTTCTGTGGGCTGGTCCCCCCACCCTCCCAGCTGCCTTTCGGGCACGTGATGGGGCGCAGGCAGTGTCAGCAAGGAGGGTCCAGTGGGGCAACTTACTGTAGTGTAGAATTATAGTTAAAAAATATAACAGAGCCTTTAAGGTGGAGGCACCCAGGTAGCCGGAGTGTAACCCCGTATCACCCCTAAAATGATGGTTGTCTGGAAAAGGGGGGGGGGGGGGGGGCGAGGGGGAGCCTTTATGGTCCTGGCAGCAAAACTTGCCAGAATGGAGCCCGAGCAGGGAGACTTTCAGAAATAGCAATTTCTATGTTTTTTCTGCGATGAGCGACGGCTCTCCCGCGTTCTCCAAGGAGCAGCGGAGGATGGATCCGAGATTCCGAGGAGCCCTTCGTCCGGGGAAGGGCACGGTGCCGCACAAACAGCAAAGCCTCTACTTTAGCGGTGCAGACAGCAGGCACCCCCCCTCCGCTCAGCTTCTGGGCGCAGGAACGTTCCCCACGAGCATCCCCAGGAGCGGAGCCCGCGGCTCCCACCCCGCAAACGGCCCGAGGGGGTGAGCTGGCCCTTCTGGCTAGCGCCTGCCCTTGGCCACCCGGCAGCCCCCGCTGCTCGTCCTGCTGGCCACGAACCCCCCAAGTATAAAATACAACCGTGACGGTGCCACTGCCGTGAGGTGGCTCCGGGGGAAAGGGGGAGGGACGGGGGAATAGCTGCGGGCGGCAGCACATCGCCTCTCAACGTCTGCCCCTCGCCGCCGGGCAAGCGGCCGGCAACAAACCGCGCTGTTAGCAGTAGCCAGGGCTGCCTCGCCACCCCCCCGCGGGACCCCCGGCAGGCGTGGGGGTGACCTACCGGGTGTGCGACCCGCCCAGCGCCCCCCCCCGCGGCAGAAACACCCGTGGGGGGCTGCGGCGACACCCGCACCGAGGGGACCCCCCCCCCACACACACACACACACACACGGGGGGGGGACACACACGCCACCCCCTTTCCGTGCGTCCCCACCGCGGAGAGGGCGGGGGGCAGCGCCCCGCGGGGTGATGTACCGCGGTATTTCGGGGGGTTTGGGGGGGGCTCACCTGTCCGTACACCTGGATGGGCTCCGGCGCGGCGCGGCGGCTCCGCGGGGGGGCGGCGGGCGGCGGGGCGCGCAGCACCAGCGCGGAATGGCCGCCGGCCGCCAGCGCCAGCAGCAGGAGCGGCGGCAGGAGGCGGCGGCGGAGCGGCGCGGCCCGGCGCGTCCCCCCGCTGCTCCGCGGCGCCATGTTCGTGCCGCCGGGGCCGGGCCGGGCCGAGAGGAGCGGAGGGGTGCGGAGAGGAGCGGAGAGGAGCGGAGAGCCGCGCCGCCGCCCGGAGAGAATGTGCAATGGGCAGCCGCGCCGCTCCGCGCCTCCCCGCGCAGCTCCGCGCCTCCCCGCATCCCGCCCCCGCCGCCCCGCTCCCCTCGGGGGATGCCCGGGGCCCCCCCTCCCGTCCCCGAAGGCGGGCGGCGAGCGGCTGCGCCTCTCTCCGGAGGATGCCGGGGATCCCCGCGAAAAGGAACGGGAGGGGAGTTGGAGGATGGACTGAAGCGAAAGGACAAGAAATCAAGTCCGGTAGAATGAAACTAAATGAAATCAAGTCAAATAAAAGAAAAGCGGTGCAGCGAGTGCCTGTCTGGGGGACGGGTGAGGATTTCCTGCCACTCACCCCCCCCAAAAAAAAAAAAAAAAAAAACCAAACAGAAAAAAAAAAAAAAACGAGCTGCACTTCCCCTGCCGTGCACACCCCGCAGCCCGTGCCCCCGGCTGTGGGCCCAAAACACCCCGGGAGGGGGTGACCACACGAGGCCGGGCTGGACGGGGCTTTGGGCAACCTGAGCTGGTGGAAGATGTCCCTGCCTGTGGCAGGGGGTTGGAACCGGGTCGTCTTTGAGGTCCCTTCCAGCCCAAACCATTCTGTGATTCTGTGACTGCTCGTGCAAGCGTGCAGGCTGAGGTTTAGTAGTGCTCCCGGTTCCCACTGATGTGGCTGTGGAGGGGGTGGTTAATGTGAGGGGGGGCCCCGGGGACCCCCGGAGCATCAGGCAGGCCGAGCGTGGTCTGGGTGTCGGGAAGGTCTGCGCTGGAAATTGCCAGTTGCCAAACGAAAACCCAACTCCCCTCCATTGCTGCAGCTCGTACCGGTGATCTGCTGCTCTTGCTGTTTGTCTGCTGGTTTGGGGATGTTTAAAAACAGATGCCAAAACTGTGGATGCCCGCATGTCCCGGGCAGAGGCTGTTGTGCACGCGTGGAGTCACTGTGAGCCTCATGCACGGGGACCCAGTTGTGACAGGGATGCCCCAGACCCGCATCGGTGCCACCGAGCATGTCCCCCCGCTCCCTGCAGAGCCTGGGCTGGGAGCACGGGGCCTTCTGCCTCAGGGCCTGAGGGGTCTGTTGGGGGAAAAAGGGTTTGTACACCTTTCCCCGGTGTACTGAGTGTGTCGGTCAAATGTCTTGCGCCAGGTGAGCAGGGATAGGCAGGGGAGGTGGTTGTCCTGGCGCTGCAGCTGTTCTGGCCACTTTAATCCCAGCACGGACCGTGAGGAGGGCGGCTCACAGTGTGGAATCTGCTTGACTTGCCGTTTTTGAACTCTTTCCAACCTCATGGAAGCGAACTGCTGCTTGTGTCTGTTCCTGGAGGTCCCGCTCACAGCACATGCCCCCTGTCCCTTTTCTTTCTCCAAGTCAGTTTTTAATCAGTGTCTCTGGTAGTTTGAGGAGTTACCGCTGCGGAGCCATCCCCAGGAACCTCGCGTTGGTTTTAAACATCTACCAACCTCATGCAGCGGTGGTTTTCTGTGCATTGGTTTGAGGCTCCTCGCTACATCTTATATTTAGTGGGAATAAACAGCAGCTGGTAGAGAGCTGTTTCCTGTAAGCGAAGATTTATGAGGTCCGTGCAGTCTATATGCACTGGGGAGATTATCCTGTGGGTCAACAGTGATGTTTCACATCTAGTTTTTATCAAGCACTGTCACGGTGCCCGGGGGCTGTTTGGGGTAAGCAGTTTTCCTGGCGATCGGTCACACCCGCTGCGAGGTCGGGCTCCCCGCCCGGCTGCGAGGAGGGGAGGCTGGCGAGGGACCGGCCGGCGGGGCGGCTCGGCGGGCAGGAATGTGGGCTGGGACCCTCGCTGCTGAGAGGGTGGGGTGGGTGCAATGAGGATCTGCGTCTGTCCCTGCATGGGAGGATGAAGGTGTCGATGGATGCCAAGAGGACCGAGGAAAAGGAGCAAATGATTTCATACATTATGGTGACAAACTTCCCCCTGGTCTAGTTCCGCAGCCCTCAGAGCTCTCCACCCCAGTTTCCGCCATCTTCCTTCCCGGCAGAGCTGCGAAGGTCAGTGCCCTCTCCCCCGAGCTGCCGGGGGGAGCGGGAAGCCAGAGGACCCCCAGGTCCCTCCTGCCACCTCTCCCACCCGTGGTGCCCGGCAGGCGGGTCCGAGCTGTGCCAGTGGAGCGGCTCCTTCCACCCAGGGCCAGGTTCTCTACCTGGGTGCTCCCCCATAAAACACTCAGCATTGGTAACGTGCCCGGGCGGTCCTGTAACTCACCAGCGTGGCAGGGATGGGCTGTGGTTATGCGAGGAGGGTGCAGAACTGCTGTTGGTGGCTGCAACCCCGCTTTACCGGGGCAGGCCAAAACGCTGGTCTCCCACGTGTGGGAATCCCCCCAGTGCTGCTGCAGCCACCTCTCGTGCCTCCCTTCCAGAGAGCGACTTGCCCCATCCCTGCCTGGGGCTCGTGTGGCCGTTCTGAAGGAAATCTTTGTCATGTGCAGCCTTTTTTGGTGCTGGGCAGTGCCGTGTCCCGGGGGTCGTGTCCTGCTCATCCACAGCTCCCTCCTGCCAAGAAGTGGGGGGGTGACTGTGGGAGATGATGGGAGAGTTGAGCTGTGCCTATTGCTTGGCCCCGGCTTGTCTCTGTAAGCCAAGAGGTGTTTCTCTTGCTGCTAAGGAAAGGCCTTACCTGCTTTCTACCCTCTTTTGTCTCAGAGGCCCTGAGAGCAGACTAATGGGTTGCGTCCCTTCCGCCTCATGTGCCATATGTCCTTCTGCCATTTCTAACATTGTCAGGAAATCTTCAAAGAAAACGAATGTGACCCATCAGCAAAGGAATGGGAGTTTATAAATCCCATGGACAGCCCCAGGGCAGTCTCGCTCCCCCTTATTTCGCTTGCTTTAGTAGCACAAACGTTGTCCAGAGCTTTCCCCGAGGTGCTTTCACCTAGAAACTTAGTTAGTGTATTTCAATTATCCAGTCAATACAATTACAAGCCCTCCTAATAAAGCTTTTAGCAGCCTCAACTCGGTGTAATGTCCCTCCTGAGGCCCGGGGGTCACTGTGGGTAAGGGCAGAGTCAATAAGGGAGTTTTATTGTGCAGAAATCCCTCTGGCTGATTGCGCTCTGGGACAGGCAGGTGAGAGGGACCCAAAAAGGCCACAGAGGCGTTTTCTGACAGGACTGTCGCGTTCCACGGACCGCGAAGTGATTCGCTCTGCCCTACCAAATCCCCCCCAAAATAAGGAATAGGGGGAGAACAGAATCAGAAATAGTAAGAAATGGGGAAGCAGCTTTGTAGTGGTTTCGAAATGGAGGAAATCGATGCGCGGGGGGTTCACCGCCCTCCTCCTGGCCTCCCTTTCGTGCTTCTCGCAGGAGCAACGCGACCATCTACTTGTGCACGGGAAGGGTCCCCGTCCCCCCTGTGGGACTCCCCCCCTCCCTCCCACCAGGTCGGTGTGGTGGGCACAGGGGAGAGCGCGGGAGCAAGGACCTCTCGGCTGAACCTAGCACGAGTAAATGCTAACAGATGAATAGCTCTTTCTTTGTGGAGGGAAACACACGTTTCCTTTGCCAAGGTACTTTTTGTTTCTTGAAAAAAGAACCCGTCTCCTGTCGTAAAGGGGAGGGGGAACAGAGCAGAGTTTATTTTAAGGTCCATCTGGATTTCATCATCGGCAAATGCCATGAACACCGAGAGCGAGGAGAGGAGCCCCCAGCCCCTCGGTTTTCCTTCCCCTCTCCCTTTTGCCTTTCCCTGGCACAGCCCTAGAAGTCCTGGAGGGCTCTGGAGACCCTCGTGCTGGAACAGCCGTGTCCCCCCAGAGCCTCACCAAGAGAGCAGATAGAGTTGTTTAAAGGGGACATTGCCTGACCCTGGAGTTGAGTTGGGGAGTAAAAGAGTCTGGCACGCTGGTGGAGCCCAATCTCAGGCCTAACGTGGCGGAGAGCTCAGCGTGCAGAGGGTGAGAGCCTGCTGCTGCCACGGGAAGAAGGGCCACACGTGTGGCTCACCCCTGTAGTGAGCAGATCGAGGTGTGTGTCGAGCGGGCAGGTCTCTGAGCAGGGCTGACAATTTGCCTTTGTTCCGGCTCATCTGGGAAGCAGGGGAGCAGGTCGCTCCTGGGAAAGCAGGTTGTAGGATGCAGGGAGCTTTCAAAGAGGAAAGCGTCTGGTCTCGGCAGGACCTGCCTTCGAAGCAAAGGTCTCAGGGGACGGGACCTCTGAGCCCTCCTGCCCTGATCTGCGCTGTCATGTATCCTTTTTTTTCAGGATGTGGCATCTGCTGAGAGTAGAAACCCAAGGAGAGATCCCGTCCGGCGTGGCTGGGGAGCTTGGCATAGCCGAGTTGTGTCTGCATGCCACAGTGCCTGTCCATTGGGAAGTGCTGCAAGACACTTAGATGATGATCTGTGGGTCTTCTAGTTTTGACCTGAAGAATTGGCAGCCCAGAGGAGCCAATCTCTCAGTGGGGCTGAGCCCTGCAGGTCACTAATCCTTTCCTTTCCCCTCTCTGCACTCTCAAGCCAGGAATCCCTGGCTCGAAATCCCGAGCAGTAATCATTTCCTACAGCTCTCGGATCTTGCCACTCACAGAGCTCCAGCAAAGCTGCTCATTATTTCTGCAAGGGCAAGAGGTTCCCCGAGACGGCTGAGGAGTGAAAGGAGAGAGGCCAAGTGGGCAGCAAACATGGGCAGGGACAGAGGTGCCGTCTAACCGGGATGACGGATGGGATGGGACAAACCCCATGTCTGTCGATGCTTTGGGCTCTCTCAGGTTTGGGTTCCACCCCCATCTGTGTCTAAGAAGGGCTGAAATTTGGCAGGCGGGGGGGAAGCTGTGCTCCGTACAGCGGCTGTAAATGTTCCTTGGTGATGACCCCCGCCTTCGGGATGGGGTTTGTTGTCTGGGCTTGGAAGGGGGCAAGCGGGAAGGTCTGTGTCTCAGATTTAATAACCAGATTAATGAAAAAAAGGAGTAATGTGGCTGGCAGAGGGTAACGCGGGGATGCATGTGCCAGCCCTGCGGCTCAGCTCCCCTGCACGGTCAGCGCCACCCGCAGCTGCTTGTCGCTTCATCCTGTCTGTAGGCACCCGCAGCCTGGGAAATGAAAGACGCGCTGGGAAGAAAGCCCAACTAAACTAGGGCAAAGTACGGCGCGGCCAGCAGCGCGAGCCCGGCAAGGTCACATTGCGCTCGAGAAGCCGCAATCCGTCCCCCTTGCTCTGTGCCTGGCACCTGCCTGGCAAGAGGAGCGGGTGAGAGTTGGGAGGGGGGACGATTTCGGGGTGGCATCACCCCGACAGCATGAGAGGGAGGTCTCAGCTCCTGCACGTGGCTCTCACTCCGCGGCACTGTGACAGTGTGGGTTGCCACCGGGCTCCCTGCATGAGCACGTCCCTGATTATCTGCTCGAATGCCAAGCAAATAGGCTTGAGTCAAAACCCGGGGCCCGAATTCCCCTTGTGTAGCAAGAAAACCTTGACGCAGGTCCCAGGGATGCTCAGTGGGAGAGTGGGGGGGGGTTATAATTAATCTGTGCGTAGCCCGAGGTAAAAGTGCTACACTTGAGATGGAGGCGTGGAATTGCATTGTCTCTTCCAAGGGAGCCGTTTTCCAGGCAGATCGGCCTCTCTGTAGTTCCAAAAGTAGAGCAGGCTCCCAAAACATCAGCTGCAGGTGCCTTCAGAGGAAGGTAGCGCCGTGTGGGAAGGATAGCCCCAAGGTCGATCCAATTCTGAAGGGCAGCAGGCCCGCCAAATGGAGCAGAAGGTACTTCTGGAGGGTTCACAGCATATTCATTTATGTATATGTAGACATTACTGTGTGGCTAATTACTGTATGTAATTACTGTACGTCATACCAGGAGACCCCGGCCGGGGTGAGCTGTGGGGTCCCACGTGAGCCCAGGGAGCCCTGGGTTGTTGTTTTTTTTTTTTTTTGCAATGTGCATTTGCAACTAACAGAGGCTGGTGCAGAGTGCTGGGGGCTTTTCTCTCGGGTTTAAGGACTTCTCGAAATGTCCGTCCTAACCCTCAGAAACTGCAGCAACTCGCAACCTGTGGCTTTGTGGATAGAAAAGGCTGCGTGAAAAGGGGCGTTTTCTAAAGCAGTCACTCACTGGGCATACCTGGGACGTTCGTGGATCAGCCCCACAACCAGACGGGTTATTATGAATCACTTTGATAGGTTTTCTCCTCAGGCTGGGTAATTATTGCAGCATAAGGGCCCTTCAGTGCTGCTGTCTGACAGGTCTAACGGTCCCGGCGAGCTTTGTGCAAGGAGCCACACACACACACACACAGAGCGCTCTCACTCGAATGCCATTTATTCCCCTGTGCCCTCCCAGCCTTCCTCTCTTGACAAAACTCCAAAGGTGTAACTGCACGCCTGGCACTAAGAAGCTATAAAATCTCAGCCTCAAGAAGCCGCCCGGGATAAGTCATCCCAGGCCGTCAGCGCGTCGCGCAGCAGCACGCTGCCTTGGGCACCCAAAGCATCCACGCAGGCGCCGGGTGCCACGAGCAACACCTCCATCTTGTGGTAACAGCAGCATCGGGGGCCCAAATACAGAATCCTGTCTCTCCTGTGGGGTCTCCCATGCTGGTGGCCTTGACACGGCATGTGTGTCACTGGGAGGCGCTGATGGGTGTGCAGGAGCCCCGCTCTGGCGAGGTGTTGTCCTGGGGGTGGTCCTGTGTGCATCGGGTGGCTTGGTGTGTCCCATCTAGTGCCACCCGTGTGCCTCGGAGGGAGCACAACCTGCTCTCAGGGTACCCAGCTTTTACTCTCAGTGGTTTTTGTGGGGTTCAGGCGTCAGCGAGGCCGTTGCTGTGCACCAGGCTCGGTGCAGGCGGAGGGATGGGGTGATGAGACGGCCCCGGGGCTCGTCCTGAGGGTCCCTGGGACGCATGGTGGGTCACAAAGGTCAGCGATGTTGCCGCCACGTTTGTTCTGGGCCTTGCCTTGACCCTTGGCTGTTTTCCGGGCTCCAAGTTAATCAGCAAACAGAGGTCAGGGTTCCTGTGGGCGTGGGGGAGAAGGAGTTGTCGTGAGGAGGAGAAAGCAGAGCACGGCCCAGGTGGGGCACTGTGCTGGCAGGAGAATGGCACCCCTGGGGCAGTTGGCCGGTGTCCCCTCATGAGACAAGTGTCCCTTGCACTTGTCAGGTGTCACACAGCGCAGCCTCAAGCCAAACCCTGCCTGGGGCACGGATGAAATGGGGCAGGGGGGTCCATCACCACAGAAAAGGGGCCTCTGCCCCCAGCGCGGGTGATGCAGCTGCGTGCCCAAGCGCCGGTTTCCCTGAGAAGGGAAGTGTTATACAGGGGGGCCTTTGGGGGAAGGTACCGACCTGCATGATCTGGGGAGTGGAAAAAAGGATGGGAATCAGATGGGCCATGTAGTACCCCAAGGGCCAGCTCTGTCAGTGTCCTGAGGAGCAAAACCCTGCGCTCTAAGGGGTTTTGTGTCACTATAAACACGGGGAGGGCTCACCAGGCATGGCACCTGGCTGCACCACACCTGGGAAACACACTGTATACCCTGACACTGCCCACGCGTGAACGGCCCCTGGTGAAGATCCAGCCCGCCCTCACAGCTTTGTGAGTCTGGATAGAGTTGTAGGGAATAAGGAGAGGGGGGCGAGGGCCAAGGCTGCTGACGCAGACCAGTGGGAATGGTGTGGTGAGTTCCCGGGACAATGTCGGCGCTGGTTACGTGTAAGGAGGTTGGGGGGAGTGGAGGCAGCTCCAGCTACTCGGACCGTGAATGGCGGCACAGAGCGTGTTACCTGCTGTGTGCCACATGGCTCCCCTCTGAGCCACGCAGAGCGGGAAGAGACGGGGGTGTCAGCAGGGCCTCTGAGCATCCATACCCCTGTGCATGAAGGGGCTGAGTTCTCACGGCTGACCCACGGGAGGAGAAGTCGCAGGGGCTGACCTCTTAGGTGCTGGAATGGGCTGCCCAGGGCAGGGGGGAGTCCCCATCCCTGGGGGGGTTGAAGAGTCGGGCTGACCCAGTGCTGAGGGATCTGGGGGAGTTGGGAACAGTCAGTGCTGGGTTAACAGTTGGACTGGAGATCTTCAAGGTCCTTTCCAACCTAGTTGATTCTGTGGGCTGGCAGCTGGTGACATTTCCCCCGTCCCCTTTGCTGTTTCAGCAAGAGAGGAGGGGGAAACGCACATATCTGCTGCTGGAACAGCGCAGGGTAGGCCTGTCGTGGGTATTGTAGGGGAGAGAAAGGGCACCCTGTCAGGCTTCACACAGCACCAGGAGCGAGGGCAAAGGGACCAAACGGCAGCCAAGTTGGCAAGTAAGATTTATTGAACACAGGTCAGACCCAAAGGCAGGGCGACGGGGTTTCAGCAGGAAGCACACCAGGCGTTAAGGGGGAAAGCCGGCCACGAACCCTCGAGCGAGGAGAAGCCCCGGCCCTCTGGGTACCTGTTCCTCCCCTTCCCTCCCCCACTCAATATTCTCGAGGAGCTCAAGGGACCCATGGGTCTCAAAGTGCATCTTTGTCCTACAGGCCTGCCGTTGTCAGGAGATGTTCCATCAGCACCCCAGGGACGTCCTCGGGTGGGAGGAATGAGAAGAGCGTGTCGAGCGCCAAGGAGTCCCGCTGCATCTCGAGGCCGAGCCCTTGCCGGACCCACACTGTCTCCAAAAGGTAGGTGTTTGTGGCTTTTTTTTTTTTGCGAAAAAAAATGTAATGTTGTCAACTTCTCGACTCGATTTGACTCGACTTGTCCGGATGGACCCCATGGCAGCGAATCAAAGGTGTGCAGCACAGACAGACAGAGACCCCGCCGCGAGCCACGTTATTGTTCTATCTGTGCCACGTTATTGTTCGTTTTGTAAAGCAGCAGCACGGTATGAAAGCAGCGTAGGGGCCATAGCAGAGATCCAAAGGCAGGCGGGAAGGGGAGCGATAGGGGCAGCAGAGCGAGGCCGGAGAAGGCCGTTTTGGGAGCAGGGGTGGGCTGGAGCGCTCACCGAGAACCGCCCCGCGTCAGGGGCTCTTTGTCCGTGGGAAAGTAGTCTCAAGAGGCCAGGGAGGAACAGGACGAGATCTGGCCCAGGAATCTCGTCCTGGAGAGGGGCTGGGGGAAGTCTACTCAGTCTTGGCGGCAGAGGGGCCATTGGGCACCCCCAGGCCTTTCTCTCGGAGCTTGCGCAAGTAGTCGTGGGGGCCTTGGCCCTCGAAGGCTGTGGGGCTCTTGTAGGAGCCGCCGATCTTGTCCCAGAGGGTGAAGTACTGCCCGTAGTTGTAGTCAAAGTACAAGTGGTGGTCGGTGTGGTGGGCTGAGCCGTTGATGACGTGCCGCAGGAGGCGGGGGACGCGGTAGTCGCCATCATGAATGGAGATGGTCCAGACATTGACGAAGATGTAGAGGCCCAAGTAGGTGACTTTGTGCAGAGGGAAGAGGAAGGGGTAGATGTGGTAGGGCAGGCTCTGCATGAAGCCATCAACGGGGTGGAAGGCATGGCTGGCAAAGGGCGTCGCGATTTTCCAGAGGTGGTGGGGCTTGTGGAAGCGCTGCGGGGAGAGGACGCACCATCACTTCCCAAGCCAGGGACTGATGGGAAGGAGGGGGACACGTGCCCTAATGGGCTCTTGGCTCCCACCACGAGGCAAGGCCTCATTCGACCGGGCCAGGCTTCTCCCGGACACGTGTTCCTTGGGAGGAGCAGCTTGGCCACAGCCCTGGCACGGGGTGAGGGCTTTCACCCTGAGCCCCCCGTTCGGTCTCGTACCTTATAGAGCAGCTTGTGGTGGAGAGCGCGGTGTATCCAGTAGATACCCATGTCGGTGAAGAAGAGGAAGGACAGCATGCTGAGGAAGACGCCCGCCCAGCCTAGGGGAACAGGGGTGTTAGCGCAGCACCCGTGGGTGCTGTGGGTGCTGGGGAGGCACGATAGCCTTTGTGTCGGGGTCTGTCCCATGGAGGAGACGTGGCGTGAGGGTCGGATGGTCTCCCGTCACTCAGGGAAAGCAAGCTGGCCACCAGTTTGTCAGGAGCCAAGCCCGGGGAAACAAAGCCCTTCTTTTGTGGAGGGGGACGCACGTCGAGCGGGCCACTGTGCCCCGTCCCCGAGCTGGGGCGGGGGGGCACCTCATGTCTGCCTAAAGGGAACTTGGGGTTATGACTAATAGATGGGACCAGCTCGAGGCAGGAGGTACCCCGGTGGATGTTTGGGGCTCCTCAGCGGGAGAAATGGGGGCACACCGCCTGCCTGGGGGGGGCCAACCCGAGCGGCGGGGAGCAGCTCACCATACGGGGAGTCCTCGATGTTGTCGTAGAGCTTGCTGTAGCCCCGCACCTCGGCGAAGAACAGGGCGACGGTGGGCACGCTGATCCAGGGGAGGGAGCGCAGCGCATAGGCGATCTCCCGACGCACCTGGTTCTGTGGGACGGACAGAGGGGTGAGGGGGACGGGGCGTACCGGGAGCTGGGGGGTGCAGTGTGCTCGGGCCAGGGCTGGGCAAGGGGACTCGTTTCTGGTCACAGATGACCCAGGGCCCTGCAGCGGCAGGTTGAGAGCGGTGGTTGCTGCCAGTGGTTGGGCAGCTGTTGATCTGCAAAGGGCCTACACAAAAAGTATTGCCTCACCCCAAAAAGGCCATTGAGTGACTCGAGCGTGGCCAGAGAAGGGCAACGGAGCTGGGGCAGGGTCTGGAGCACAGGTCTGCTGGGGAGCGGCTGGGGGAACTGGGGGGGTTCAGTCTGGAGAAGAGGAGGCTGAGGGGAGACCTCCTGGCCCTCTGCAACTCCCTGCCAGGAGGGGGCAGAGACGGGGGGGTGAGCTTCTTTAACCTAGTAGTAAGTGATAGGACAAGAAGGAATGGCCTCAAGTTGTGCCAGGGCGGGTTTAGACTAGATATTAGGAAGGATTTCTGTGCAGAAGGGGCTGTTGGGCGTTGGAATGGGCTGCCCAGGGCAGGGGGGAGTCCCCGGGATCCCTGGAGGGGTTGAAGAGTCGGGCTGAGCCAGCGCTGAGGGATCTGGGGGAGTTGGGAACGGTCAGGGGGAGGTTCATGGTTGGGCTGGAGGAGCTGCAAGGTCTTTTCCACCCTAGACGATTCTGTGATTCTGTCTGTGGGAGAAGAGCCTCCCCGGGGGCACGAGAGCAGACAGGAGTCAGACAGCGGGGACGCAGCGCACCCACCTCTAGGAACTGGGGATGTTTCTTGAGTTCGTGGTCAAAGATGAAGTAGTAGCTGAGGGTGCCGAAGAGCAGGTAGAGGACGAGTGCCCCCAGGTTGGTGATGACGAAGAGGCTGAGGAGCTGGCGGCAGGGCTCGGCCTCGCCCCAGCCGGCCGGGTACACGTAGGGTGTGAGGAGGTGCCGGTCCGCGGCCTCCAGGACCAGATCCATGGCGGCTCCTGTGGGGCAGAGACAGGGTCGGCGTGAGCGGGGCTGCGGATGTCCCCGGGGTAGCGGCTCAGAACAGCGGGCACCCCCGGGCTGTGGGGTGGTGCCGCCCGTCGGTCGCGGGGTCTGAAGCACGGACGAAGGCGCGAAGCGGGGGGCTGCCCGGCCTCGGGGTCCCCTCGCCCTGGGAGAGGGGGGGTGTGACAGGGGGAGGCGGGATGGGGGTTGTGGGGAGCAAGGTCGCCTTTTCGGGCAGCACGGCGGCGAGGGGGGGGGGATGGCGGCCGTGGCCATCTCGGCGGTCCAGGACCCTCGGGGCCCCCCGCCCGGTTTTGGGGAGCCGTGGGGTGGTTCCAGCGGAAAAGCCCCCCCCCCCGGGGCTGGGGGGGGGGCAGCGCCGGTGCGGGGGGTGTCAGCGTGTTTTGGAGGCGCAGGCGACACACCAAGTGTGCGGCGTCGTCCATCCCACACCCCCCGCCCCCCCGGCAGCGCCGCCGCGGCGGGGAAGGAGGCGGCGGAACCGGGGCGGGCGGCGGAACCGGGGCGTCCCGCGTGTCCGCGCCGCGGGTGACGGCCCCCCGCACCCCGCTCCCCGGTACCTGCCTGCGGGTCCCGGCGCGGCGCTGAGCGGCGAGGGGCGGGGAGGGGCGGGGCCGCCGCCCGGTAGCGCCACGTTGACGTCATCGCCGGAGCGTCTCGCGCCACCGGGGGCAGGGACGGGGCGGCGGCGGCGCCGCCTCCTCCGCGGGGGGCGGGGGGGGGGCGGGCGGGGCGAGTGCGGGGCCTCCGCCGCCGTCCTGTCCCCTCCGCGGGCGGCCAGCCCCGGTGGCGGGATGTCTTTGTGTGTGTGTGTGTCCCCCCCCGGGACACACCGTGCGGGCAGCGGTGCCGTGGGGCGGATGGAGCCGCAGGCACTCAGGGGGCGTTGCTCGGCGTCTTGTTAGGGCGAGTGACTTCATTAATGAGGCCAGCGAAGCAGTTCCTGACCCCTGTCCCTCCTCCTCGCTCCACCTGTCCCTGCGGAGGGCGATGGCCCCGTAGCCCCTTGGCTGGCACAGGAGCTTCGGGGCTTCGGATTAGCATCGGGGCCAGTTGTGGCCCTTCCTCTCGGTCATGATCACAGAGTCACAGAATCAGCTAGGTTGGAAAGGACCTCGAAAATCCTCCAGTCCAACCGTTAACCCAGCACTGACAGTTCCAACTACAGCAGATCCTTAAGCACTAAGTTGACCCGACTCTTCAACCCCTCCAGGGATGGGGACTACCCCCTGCCCTGGGCAGCCCATTCCAACGCCCAACAGCCCCTTCTGCACAGAAATCCTTCCTCAGAGCCAGCCTGACCCTGCCCTGGCACAGCTTGAAGCCATTTCTCTTGTCCTATCACTTATTACTTGGCTCCAGAGACTCATCCCCCCTCTCTGCCCCCTCCTGGCAGGGAGTTGCAGAGGGCCAGGAGGTCTCCCCTCAGCCTCCTCTTCTCCAGACTGAACCCCCCCAGTTCCCCCAGCCGCTCCCCAGCAGACCTGTGCTCCAGACCCTGCCCCAGCTCCGTTGCCCTTCTCTGGCCACGCTCGAGTCACTCAATGGCCTTTTTGGGGTGAGGGGCCCAAAGCTGAACCCACTCACCGAGGGGCAGCCTCACCAGTGCCAAGCACAGGGCTCAGATCCCTTCCACCATCGGCCAGAGGCCCAGGCTCTGGGGGTGACGTGAAGGAGGCTGCCGCGGGGACATCCCAGCTGGACCATCGGTAGCAGATGCCCATGACATCATCTCCTTTGCTTTCCATCCTCCTAATCCTCACCCGGAGGCTCTCAACCGCCTCCTCACCAACTGTACAATCAACCTGTCCCTTATGTACAGTGTGGCAGCTCCACCTATATCCCTGCCCTGCCCATCCCTCTTACACAGCCTGTTTACCTCCATCCCAGTGCTCCAGTCGTGGGACTTCTTCCACCAAGTCGCACTAATACCAGTGACAGCGTAGCTCTGGGAGCTGAGCAACGCTTCCCGGTTCATCCAGAGCTCACACAGGACCACACCACTTACGAAGGATTACAACACTTTTTTATTCCCACGCAGCCGTTTCACAGAGTACAAACACAAGACAAGACACCAACACAGACAGGCCCCCCCGACACCCACCGGCCCCCCCCTAAGGCTGCTCTCAACTCTCCCACCCGGAACCCCAACTCCGCCCTGCACCTGTGGACCCCGACCCTGCTCTTGCCCTCAAAAAACCTGCCGTATCACAGCACCAAACACAGGAGGGAATTCCATCCCTCACTTCTCTGGCTCCTGCCCACCAGAAAGCACCTCTTTACAACACCGGGACTGGCTTGTCACCCCCGCACTGCACTAACAGGCTTCCCAGAACCCCGGGCATGAACTTGGCCGTCTGCTGCACGCCTTGATGACCTCTGCTCTGGAGAGCCAGAGGGTGACACGCTCCCAAGGTGTCACAACATCTGACGATGATGATGTGCCGCTCCAGCCCGCAACCCATGCTGCAACACCTACCTCTGACCGCGTCCGTGCGCCCACAAGACACTGAGAGTGGCTCCCGAAGACGGTGGAGGCCACCTGCAGTGCGTGCTAGAAGGTAAAGCCTGGGAAAAAGCTGCAAAAAACCTCCTCAAGTCCCACATCGATGCCAGAAACCTGCAAAAAAACCTCCCAAGTCCCACACTGATGCTGGCAAACATCCATCTCTCGCCGTCGCTGATGCTGCGCCTGCCTCATGCCACCTTCACATCCAGGTCTGTGTCTGATCTCTCTCCGGGTCAAGTCCCTCTCTCGCCTCCACGCAGCAGGACGGGGCGGCGGCAGCTTGGCCACTGTGGGGGTGCTGTCTCCTACCCTACAAAGACTCAGGCTGACGTGAGAACAGTACTTGGCTGGGCGGCGGAACCGCGCCTACGAGGTCGGGTCCCGCAGAGCTGAGCGCAGCCACAGCCACAGCTGGGCCGCCACCAGAACGGTCGCTTGGGCGCGGTGCTCCCCTGAAGAGCTGGAGGCTGCCAACACAACAAGACCCACGTGAGCTGGGGCCCCGGCACACGCGCAACGGGCAACTCCCTCCTACCTGCGACGTGCCGCACGTTCCAGCCCCCTTCCCCATGCCGCTCCACTCTACAGCCCCTCGGCTCAGGTGTGGAAGACCCCCACTACACTCGCCCCAGCTCTTGTGCCACCCCCGGTACTTGCCCCTGCAGCTCTTGCCATCCCCCTGCAGCGTCCCTGTCACGCAGCTGCACAGGGGTCCATCCGCCCGGCTCGTGCAGATCTGCTCACAGCCTCCGTTGTCCTCGCACCAGTCCGATCCTGGGCACAAAGAGCAAAGGGGGACACCTGAGAGATGCTCCCAGACCCCAAGCTCCCATCTGTGGCTGCTTGAGACCCACATTCCCACAGTCCCTACTACAACCCACGAGAGCACACCCATCACCTGCCAGGCATGCCCGCACCTCACATGCAGCGTGGGGATGATGCTAGGACCCAGCTAGACCCCAAAGCAGCACCTAGTCTGATGCTCACAACCCTCCAGAGACCTTTCGGGAGCACCCACAGCGCAGGGCCACATGGCCAGAAGCTAAGCACCCCACGCCACCCCACCATCTCCTGTGTGACTGCCCACAGAGCCCTAGGAACACACGACCCTGAGCAAGGCAGACCCCCAACATGGCCCACATGCACACCCATCCGACTAGCACCCACACACCTTCTGCCCTCACCTTCTGGCAGCAAAATCCGCCCAGCTTGTCCCGATTCCTGCCCAAAGGAGCAGCTTCTCCCCACAGGACACGTGCACACACACTCCCTCGCCCCAGTGCCCCAGGATCTCACGCGCCCACGGCAGCCTTCCCTGGGGTTGCACACACTTACGCTTCCTCCGAATAGGCCCCACCGAGATGATCTGCTCCTTGGACTCCGCAGCGAATGCGCTGGCCATCCTCGTGTGCTGAGGGCAGTTCTACGCAGGGATAAAACCCACCTCTGTCACCCTCAGGCCCCTTCCGCATCCCTCCGTCCAGCCCCGCTCTCCCAGTGCCTAGAGGGACACACAACCCTCCCGGCCTCGCCCCCGGGGCTCCATCTCCGGCCACTTCTCTGCGCCAGGTTGACTGGTCTTGCTGTGCTCTGTTGGAGCCCTGCAAAACAACCAACCCGTCTCACGGCACTTGCCCCACTTACTATTTTGCAGGAATATTTCTCCGAATCGCAGAGCGAGACAGCACAGTGGAGGTGAACTTCGTCATAATCCCCGATGAACTTGAAGACGGTGACATGGAAGCGACATGTCAGTGACACCCCGTTCTCCTCTATGCCGATGGTGTTGTCCTTCATGTTTTGGCACCTGCGTGAAGCATTGATGCTCGCCCCAGTCCTCCGGTGACCAGGACCCTCCCCTGAGGGACACCACTTGCCCCTGTCCCCCTGTAAGGCCCCTCGCCCTGGGTCCCATGGCAGAGCGCTTCGATCCCGCCGTGCCACGTCCCGTGGTCACTCACCCTCCCTCGATGATGAAGTAGCGCAGCTTGTCATTGCTGTCCCGCGAGGGGGTCGCGTAGCACTTGTTCAGCATCAGGATCAAGTGGTTGGAATCGGCCCCGACGACAAAGACCCCCACGTAGAGCACGTCCCGGGTGGTGAGCACCACCTCGCCCTGCCTGTATGGGTGCTTGTAGGACGAGTTCTTGTACAGAGCCATCTTGGTTGTGAAGCTCCCTTCCTGCGTTGGCACCGTCAGGTTAATCACGCTAACGATGACAACAAAAAATACTGGCTTGGATGGAGGAAAGGCTACAAACCCCCAACATGGCACTTCGCTTTGGACACTCGCCGCCTTGCCCTCTGCCTGGATGCTCCTGCACCGGCACAACAGGAGCGGCTGCGCGGCTCATCCCACCTCCTACCTGAGCATCGGCCGCACGACCGAATCCAGGGAGATCTTGATGTCCAGCTCGTAGGCGCAGGAAAATTCCACATTGATGGTCCGGTCCCGAGTGATGATGTTGCCCGTGTTGTTTGCGCTCTCGATCCACACCGTGTTCTTGTACACTATGTGTGTGCTGTTTGACTGCAGAGGGAATGCAGGGCGTCACTCGAGACCAGCCATCTCCACTCCCCTGCTCCTGAGGAGCACCTCAGCCCCCGAACGAGCCATGTGACACCGAGGACCCCTCTGGCCTCTGCCACCTCTGGCCAGAAAGGGTACGGTACAGTGGGGAGCAAGGAACCACTGGGCAGCATCCATACTCCGCAGGACCTGCCTCTGTTTTCTCCAACACCCACCCAAAAAAAGCACCTCTGAGCACTGTTCAACCGATTTGTGCCCCCGCCCCACCACAAGCGTTGAGCTGGGCCACCACAGCTGACTGCCTGGCTGGCATGAAGCCATGCTGCCCCGATGGCCCCCATGCCACCAAGTTCCTCACATAACAGCTCAGAATACAGAGGCTGCTCTCCTCAGCCTCCCAACTATTCTGCTGTCTCCTCCTGCATCCTCTGGATGAGGACACCAGTCAGTGAGGCGACAGCAGCCCTGTGCCAAAAGATGGCGCACTACAAAGCCCGCCTGCAACCTGCTTCCCAAGCGCAAGCCGCCCTGATTGACCACTGGAGCTATGTGTGTGTCCCAGGAACCAGCTGCCTCTTGTTTCCCTTTTGCTCCATCAGGCCACCTCCCAAGGACATGCTCCCCCCGCCTCCTCCGCCCTCACGTTCGCACGAATGGGAAGACACCCAAGATGAACAGCCTGGCCTCTGCTCCCAGCCCCGCGTGGCCCGTGCCCTGGCTCACCTGCACCAAGTTGCCACAGTTGCCTTTGGTGTTGTTGATCTGGAAGGAGATGAAGTCCTCCCCTTCAATGCCAGGGCAGTGGCGGTCGTTGACCCGCACCCCCTCACGCTCAAAGCCCAGCTGGAACAGCTTGCACTTTGAAATGGACACTTCCATTTGGGCGGCTTTGCAGGTCACCTCCGCATCAATGATGTCGTGGGTGGCTAGAGGAGACGATGAGGACTCTTCAGATCACCACAAATGGCACCCAGGCTGCCGGCCCAACCAGCCCTCCTCCCCACCACCAGAAACGGACCGGGACCATCTCCTGTGGCCCGTCCAACATCCCTGCTGCTCCAAGTGCCCCAAAGCCAGAGATACCCGTAACACGCACTCCAGGAAACCTGCTCCCTGCTCCTGTCCTGGACCACGCATGGTCACAAAACCCCATCTTGGCAGAGGTCCTGACCCTCGGCACCTCCCTTCCCTTCCCGAAGCCCCAGCGGTACGACAACCTAACGCACACCCACACCACCCGGCGCTGGCCCTGTGGCCGGGACGCAGAGCACTCACTGTTCCCGTAGGGCGGGGGCTCAATGCAGCCGCACAGCTCCCCTCCATTGTCCATCTCGCAGCTGCGGTTGGGGCAGTCGGCACCCATGCAGGGATCTTCCACCACTCCTGCTAAACAGCACAAGACGGAGCACAAACACTATCTTTACCCTCGGAGCGCAGGGCGGGTGCCTCTGGCCGCCACGGGCCACCCCCACACCAGTAGTCCCTCTCCCCCTCTCCCAGTGGGACACAGCTCCCCTCGACCCAGATGGCCCCTGGCTCTCTTACAGCAATTCTCCTTCTCGATCCACTCGGTGCCCAGGATGCCGAAGGTGCGACAGGCCTCGCCGTAGGCAGCCAGCGAGCCGCACAGCTGGACCTTCTTGTGGTTGTAGCAGCCATCCAGAAAGCAGGACTCATAAAAGGGCAGGGGGTCCAGGAGGCCGTAGCAGGGCTGGAAGAAGCCTTTCATATCCGTCAGCTTCAGGCAGTAGCTGTCACTCTGCAGCTCCTGGATCTGGACGTTGTCGCAGGAGGCGGCGTACTGCGAGTACTGCAGCTCGTTGCAGCTGTGGGCACCGGACACGTCGCGGGGGCTCCCGTCGCGGCCGGCCCCGCTCCCGCTCCCGCCCGGCGGGGAAGGGCCGTCCGACCGCTCACCTCTTCTGCATGCCGTTGGTCTTCCAGCTCTGCGCCAGCACCACGCTGCTGACCGCCGGCTTCCCCCGCAGCGTCGCGTAGTCGTCCGACTGGTCGCCGTTGAAGTTGCCGCAGAGGCCGCACACCTTGTTCTGCAGCCGCTCCCCGATGACGATTTTGATGACATTGAAACCGTTGTAGCGGATCTGGATGTCGGGGCTGGAGTCGATGACCAAGAAGCCCTCCTGGCTGAAGATCTTCGTGGAAAGCCCCGTGACGAAGGGGATGCTCACATGGCTGCCGTTCACCTGGCACGGGAGGGGATGCGAGGCTGATGTCCCTCCTGTCCCCTCCGCCTATGGATGTGAGCACGAGCCACCTGCAAACGGCATCGCGCCTGCTTCCCACTATCCCATGAAAACCCACCACCTTGTCTCTGGCAGGGGCTGGCCTATCCTTCTCCTCCTCCTTCCAGCTTGATGGATGGCTCCGAGCACATGGCCTCTCTTAAATGCCCACAAAGGGAACCCTATTCATATGCAGATGATCGAGCATGGGACTCATCGCTCAGCAGGAAGGGCCATAGACGGTGCCCTCAGAGACCGAGCGACACCTCAGCGACAGCCTGTACCCCTCTGCTCAAAGGGCAGCTGCACCCACACCACTGAGGGCTGGATGGATAGGCGATAGGACAAGAGGGAATGGCCTCAAGCTGCACCAGGGAAGGTTTAGCCTAGATGTCAGGAAGGATTTCTGTGCAGAAGGGGCTGTTGGGCGTTGGAATGGGCTGCCCAGGGAGGTGGTGGAGTCCCCATCCCTGAAGGGGTTGAAGAGTCGGGTCAACTTAGCACTGAGGGATCTGAGGGAGTTGGGAACTGTCACTGCTAGATTAACGGTTGGACTGGAGGATCTTCAAGGTCCTTTCCAACCTAGTTGATTCTGTGATTCTGTGGTTACAAACTCCCGGGCTGTGGCTGGCTCTGCCTCCTGCCAGCCCTTTCCTGCTGGCTGGCATCCCTCCCCAAAGCCTGACAGATGGTGGCCACATCCTTCACCCTGCTGCTGCTTTGACCAGGACACAAAGCCACCGAGAGCCTTCCAGGGCCCTTGCAGAGACCATCATGCAGCCCCACATGCCATCCTCCTCTGCCTGGGAGTCGGTGTCCGGCCACCCAGGCCATGGTCCTGCTCTGGAGGGGGCGGACACCCCGACGAGACCTTACCTTGACAGTATTCCTGTCGCTGATGAGGATCTGCTCCTCGTTGATGTAGAAGTACACGGGGGAGATGATGGTGAGGTTGGGTGAAGACCACTTGTCAAAGTTGATGATGAGCTGGAAGGAGAAGTCGGGCAGCTTCTGGCAGATGGTGGAGAGGACGAAGGCGCAGTTGGCGGGGAAGCGGAGGAAGGCCCCGTCGAAGGTGCGGAAGACGCCGCCACCCGCTGCCAGGCAGAAGGAGCTCCTGGTGCTGAAGCAGCCGCGGACGCCGTTGCGCAGGGCACACTCCTCGTCCGACTTGCAGTGCCGCGGGTCACACTGGATGAGGTTGCGCCTGAAGCAGCGGCACCGGCGGGTGCAGTCCCCGTTCCAGAAGAGCTGCTTGGGCTGAAAGAGGGACCTGTCACCGGCCAGCAGGGCCAGGGATCCCTGCCCTACCCTCTGCGGATGCTTGGGCCAAGGTTTATGCCCGTCTGCCACACAGCAAGCGAGAGTGGGGCAATGAGGACAGAGGAAAAGGTGCAGAGAACACACTGGCAGCTTGCACCTACCTTGCAACATCTCTGCTACCCACAGGCACAAGGCAACTGCGTGTTTCTACTGCCACCGCAATCTCCCCCACCTCTCTCACACGACACGGTGTGCTAAACATCTCCTTGACCTCTTTCTTGCACCCTGTCAGCCGCCAATCCAGCTGCTAGGGTCCCCATATGAGAGTACCCCAATAGTGGCTCCTTATGGGTGCAGGGCTTGCCAAAGACACTTTATGCAGAACAGATTCACTGGCAGAAAATACAACCCACTACAATACAAGGGGTGCCACCAGCACAACAGCCTGTTGAATCAAACACCCAAGTAACATCCAGGAGCTACAAATAAGTAAATTCCACGTGAAACAGTAAACCCGGGTCATGTGGAATAACTAGAACAGCGTGGTCATACAGTACTAGACTTTGGCACTCGTCAAATCCAGTCTTCCCAGTCACCACCCTTTCTTTCCTCCCTCTGCCAGTTCCCTCCCTGGCACATGAGTCACTCTAACCCGAAAACCACATGATGATCTTGCCAGACAGAAAGACTGGCTACACAGCACACTGTGGGAGGACGTCCCCCTCCTCTCTACCCCCAGCACCCCCTAGAGCCATGAGAGCCCCGTGCTGCCACGGCATCATCCCTACCCTCACCAACTACCATGCTTTCCACCACCAGTGTGGTAGTGGGCTTTCACCTTGCGGAGTCTTACCAACTCCCCTCTTCTAGGAGATGTAATTCTCATGGGCTCTCAGATCGAGGTTTCCTTGCTCTACACCAGCCTTCCTCACACCAGAGCACCAAAAGAATGGCTGTGAGAGACTTGGGCTGAAAACAAGACCGGTGTGGGAGAGGTGACCTGACCCGAGTGCATACTGGTGGTCAGATCAGAGCAGGGCCCCGGCCCCATCACAGGGACTTCTCCAGCAGGAGGGACAGTGATATGCAGCTCAGAGGAGGAGCTGGGACACCGCAGGACAGCTTGGCCCCAGCAGACATCCCACAGGCCGTGGCCAGGGCTTTGCTATGGAGCCCGCTTCGCCTCTCTCTGCCTCTGCTTGATGCATGTCTCCCGCTCTGCCGCTTGTTCCCCGCTCACTCTTGCTTGGTGCAAAACCACCAGGCTTCAGGGCAACCCCCAAGTGTGGCCGTGGACCAGCAGACATGCGTGATGCTGATGAAGGAGAGGATCTGTCCCTCCAGGCCCTGCGGAGTGCTCCCTCTGACTGAGGCTGTGACCCTGCAAACAGGCCCAGCACAACACCCGGTACCGGCCCAGCCTGGCCTCCAGCCCCGCTCAGGGCACGACACTCTGCCCAAAAAAATCAGAAAGAGGGCGGGAGAAAGCCGTGAGAGAAGGACGTGGGTGGTGTACCTCATAGTATTTGCCGTCGGAGTAGCAGCCGCAGTTGTGGGGGAGGATGCAGCTCTTGCCGTTGAGGACGTACCCAGGGTCGCACTGGCACCCCTCCACGCAGTAGTGGCTGCAGTCGCTCTTCAGCCGGATGGCAGCGCACCGGGGCTGGCACAGGGACACGCAGCTCTCGTAGTGGCTGTTGGGGGGACAGCTGACGGCTGTGACGTTACCAGAGGACAAAACGGATGTAGATTAGCTCCCCAGACAAAACCGACCTAGTGGCCAGCCACACGTGGGGCTATAATCCCCGCCCCTGGTGTCCCTGGGCAGTTAACTCCCTGCCAGCGTGGTCCCTGCCATGGGCCATGTCACCCAGAGAGGTACCCGGAGCTCCTGGGCATGCAACTGAAGGGAGAAGGCAGCCTTCGCCCTATGCCGCTTGCCAGCTGCCTCGTCCAAGATGAGCAACACTCCTCCATTACTCACCACTCTCTCTGAGTTCCTGCACCCCAGTTTCCCGAGAGCCCTTTCCCCGTGCTCCCTGCTCTCCCACAAACAAGCCTGCTCACTGACACCAGACTAACATCCTCCTGTGGGAGGGATGCCCGTGCTGGCCCTGGGACCCTTCAGGCAGCGTACGGAGCCTCCGCGCTCTCTGTGTGGGGACACATTTCAGGGGATGTGTTTTTGCTGGGCCGGTGGAGCATGAAGCCTGTGAGGGATGCTGCCCGTGCCCGAGCAGGCTGCTTCTCCCCATTTCAGGCCTAGCATACGGGATGCTGGTTGGTGACCTCGCCCACCCCTGCCCTGCAAGAGCGGTGCCTTCTGAGCAATGAGTTTGCTCGTTAGAAGGAAGAATGACATAAATTTAATTTTCAGTCTTGTTAGCAAAGACAATTACTTCCCATCCGATTCACCAGATAGATTGAGTGCCAGAGAGGCTTGCGGCCCCCATCCTTGGGAGCCTAATTGAACACTGCTTTGTAATCTTATTGACAAGAGCATGCGGCTTCATTAGAGCAAACACGTACTCCTGGCTTTGAAGCCGACTAATATAATGCCTGTTTAAACAACAGAGGGATGGCTGATACCTTCTGAACTTGAGGCTTCTCTCTTTCCATCCCTGCTCCCGCTATGCCACATGCAGTTCGTAACAACTCCAAGAGAACGTAGTGCCCCAGACCTGATCCCACACCTCCCCTTTATCCAGCAGGAAAGGAGGGGATCCCCAGGGCCATCCCTGGGTGCTGACTGTGAGGACCTGGGACGTGTCCAGGCCAATGGCCTGGAGGCAGCAGGTGCTCACTGATGCTCTATGTAGTGCTCTGCTGCCTCTCTACGGGGTGAGCTCCAGCAAGTGCTACGGTGGACAATCCCAGGAATCACCCTGAGAGAATAAGGACCTGGAGGTACGGTGGCACTTACAGCACGAGGTGAAGTTCCTCCAGCCGGTAATGGCGATGCCCTGTGTTTGGCATGTGCTGGCATAATTCTGCAGCCAGCTGCAGGCCGTTTGCATGGCTCCCCCGTCGACGCAGGTGTCAAAGAGGCAGTTCTTGTAGAAGAAGCTGGGGCTGATCTTGCTGTGGCATTTGGCAAAGACGCCACTTTGGCTTGGGATGAGGCTGCAGAGCTGCTGGGGTTTCCAGAAGCCTTCCACCTTCCCGCAGGCAGGGCAGCGGTCACCACAGCCCACGCGGCAGAAGGCATCCCGCTTCGCCCAGCTCTGGACGAAGTCAGCAACGCTGGCGGCCGGCGTGCCGCCCACAGTCGCCAGGTCATCCTCGGGGTTGCCATTGTAGCGGCCGCAGAGGCCGTAGGTCAAGTTCTGGAAGCTGCGTGGGACCGTGACAGAGAGGAAGGTCTTCCAGTCGTACACCACCTTCAGCCCAAAGTCTGTCTCGACCACGATGTGAAAGCCAAAGGCAAAGATGTTCACTTTGCCCTGGCCCAGCTTCAGGGGCAGGTAGAGACGCTCATCGTTGATCTGCAGGGGAAGAAAACAAGATGCCCCGTGAGTGGGAATGATGATCGGAGCTGCCGCGGGAGGACACAAATGAGGGTGGCTCGGCACTCCCAGAGCAAGGTCCCTCACCTCTACATCCAAAACAAGGCAGCCAAAATGGAAGCCCCCTCCAGAAGTTGTGCATGGCAGCATCCCAGGGACGAGCCCGAGCATACACACTTCCCAACCCGCAGAAAAACCTTGCGAGCCATAAGGCCTCATGCCTAGGGAACCGCTCCACGGTTTGGGAGCCATGGCAGGGAGAAATAACCACGGCCCTCATGGCCCTGCACTCACCAGCACAGTATATTTGTAGGCACGATGAATGACGATGTTGTAATTGAAGACCTCCACTTCAACTTGTTTCACCCACAGGGCCAGAGAGGTGTCCCGATCCTCGTTCTTGGCTGTGACAGTGAATGCTGGGAAAGTGTCCGAGCGCTCTGCCCTTGGTCGAGCAATCGTGGTGCACAAGACCAACGCACAGCTGCTCTGAAAGTCGAAAGAGTAGCCATCAAAAGTCAGGTAGTGTCCGTAGCCGGAGATGATGCAGGAGGCGTCAGTGCGAACGTGGCAGTAGTAGAGGCCATTCTCCTCCAGGCAGTACTCATCATCCTTGCAGGAGATGTTCTCGCAGTACACACTGTTGTCAGAGCCGTTGCAGTAGCAGTGGAAGTGGCAGGAGATGTCCATCCAAAAGGTCTGGTTGGTGGCCAGCTGGCGCCCCTCAAAATTGCAGCCGCACTCGCCACGGGGAACGCAGCGGGTGCCGCGGAGGGCAAAGCCCTCATCGCACTGGCAGCCCTCTGCGCACGTGTCCGCGCAGACGGGGCCCGTGGCCAGGGTCTCACAGGTCTCCACGCAGCTCATGCACTCCTCGAAATGGCTGTTCTCAGGGCAGGAGAGAGCTGCAAGGCCGACAAACACGGAGCATGAGTTCCTAGCTCTGGCAGCCCCGGGGCAGCACAGGGTGGGGGAACAGGCAAAAGGTGGGAACAGGGTAAGCAGTGACTGATTTGAGGGAAAAAAGCAAGAGAGGAAACGGTCCCAGCACCGTGCTGGCCACCAGCTTTTCCCATTCCCTTTGCAATCTTTTTTCCTCTGGGCCACCGCCCTCCTCACATCACAGCTCTGTCCTGCCACGTGCAGAGTGACAACTCCTCCCACTATGAGGCCAAGGCTCCCGAACACACACATCCCTCAAACCTCCACGGTGGAGATGCGGGCTGCCTCCCTGGCACATACTGGGGATTTTTCACATTCGCTTCTGAATTATGAATGTTTTCCCATCATCAGCAAGTTTATAGCGACAGCTAAAAACAAGCGTTATTCAAATTATCCTCTGGTGGCGGTGTACAGCACTGTCAGACACCATCTGCAGCTCTGGAATGCTCCTACACCGCATCATAAAACTCCTGATGCCTCTTGAAATACCGCCCTGAAATCACCTCACTGGGAAATCTGTCTCTGCCGGCACACGCGCCTCTTCGAAACCAAAGCAGTGCCTTACCTTCGGGCTCCTGAAACATCACATCCCTACCGCGATTCCCCTTTCCCTTCCATAAGCTACGTGGGAGAGCGCTTCGTATGCACCCGCCCCCCTCACGGCAGAAAGCTCGACGGGGCACAGCTCTTCCGATGGCAAAGCCAATCTGTGGTTGACCAGTAGGGAAGAGAGTAGGAAAATTGCCCCAAGTTGCCAGTGTTTAGGTACCTCTGGCCCTACCCCTTCGTAAGACTTGGGAAATCTAATGCTGCTGTTGGCACCGTCAGGTCAGGGCCTCCCTTGCAAGCAGCTCTTGTGCTATTGAGTGTCTTCCAGCCCAGGCACAGAGGAGCACCCTGTGAGTAAGGGGTACCCAGCGGAGATGAGGACATAGGGGAAAGAGAGCCCATACTTTCTGGCGTCCCACAAGAAAATCTGCTCTACCTCTGTACACCTGCAAGCTCCTGACAAAAAGACTGCCTGAAGTCAGCAGGGTCTTTGAACACTTCTCCCCATCCTAAGTATTTAAAAGCTTTGGCCAACTCACGGCAAAAACTGTGGCTCCTCCACTGGCCGATGTCCACGTCGGCGTTCTTGCAGGCACTGGCGTAGCGTGCCACTGAGTCGCACAGCTCCGACACGTTGCCCCCGCTCTGGCACAGACGGAAGAGGCACGTCCTGTAGTAGGCCGAGACGTTGACCACGCTGTGGCATTCCAGAAAGGAGCTGTTGGTGGGGTCGTTGATGATGCCGCAGTTGGAGCGGCTCCTGTAGGACTTGAGCAGCTCTGAGTCGTTGTTGCAAGCCTTGAGGAGGTCGCCGCACTCCCCGTTGCAGATCTCATCAAACGTGGTCCAGCTCTCCAGGAAGAGCTCCAGGTTATCCGTGCACTTGCCCTTGGGCAGGCAGAACTCATCGCTGGCGTTGCCGTTGAAGAAGCCGCACAGGCCCCCGGTGCAGTTGAAGTAGGCGGTGGAGAGTCGAATCTCCAGGAGGCCTGAATCATAGTAGCCAATAGCCAGGAGCCCCTCCGACTCCATCATGGTGCCATTGTCACTACGGTAGATTTCCAGGCGGCCGGAAGGGTGGAAATAGGGCAGCTCCACATCATAACCATTCACCTACAAGTAACAAGCAGATTGAGATGCTTCAGGGAGGGCAATACCACTTGGCACGGCTGTTCCTGTCTGCGCTGCAGAGTATGCTAAACTCTTCCCGACATGAACCCACCCTCCAAGGCCCAGAACCTCCTCTGAGTGAGGGCATACAGCTGGTCCTTTGCTTTCTGCCCTGCAAAGGATGTTTTTCCAGGCAAAAAAACAAGTTGTGGGAGACAACTGCAATGTCAGAAGAGTCTCCAGAACTGACTCAGCAAGCCAACAGGAATAACTGCGCTGTGACAACAACTTCACAGGCACCTACAGGGCCTCCACACTGTGACTGCCCATGTGGGCTTTCGCCAAGTGCCACCGTGGTGCCCGAGACCCCGACCTGGGGTAACAGTCCAGGGCCACAGACCCACGAGCCCTTCTCCAAAGGGACAGTGGATCACACCATGAGCCACCGCCTTGTACCCCAGTGCTGGACTGGGCCACCCTGATGGCCAAACCTTTACCTTGACCTCCATCAGGCCGATGCCTCCAATCTTCACCTCTTGGCCAACTGCCTGGATCCGCACGACACGTGGCCCATTGGGAGCAGACCCAGGCTTCTTTTGGCTGATGTCCACCTCAATGAAGTCCGGTCTCTCCGGGCAGGTTTTGAGCAGTGTGTAAGAGTTCTCCAGCGGATAGGGGAAGGTGACGCCATCAAACGTCTGCAGCACCTGGTTCTGCCCCACCAAACACAGGGTCTCCCGCTTGGGGTAGCAGCCCCGGTAGCCGTTCTCAATGGCACAGACCTCTCCTTTGGGACAGGTGGTGTTGAAGCACCTGGCCTCCCCGCCGTCCTCACACTGGCACTCCACGGTACAGTCCGCTGCTGCCCAGAAAGACTCCCCGATGGCGTAGTACCGGCCGTCCACATCGCAGCCACACTTCTGGACAGGGACGCAGCGGTCCGTGCTGAGGACGTGGCCCTCGTTGCATTCGCAGCCCTCAACACATGGGGAGGCACAGGCCAGCGGGGCCGTCAGGTCTGAACACGTGGCAGGGCAGCTGCTGGCACATATCGAGTAGTGGCTGAGCTCCGGGCACTGCACGGCTGTTGCTGTGGGTGCAGAGGGGAGACAAACAACAGGACCACCATGTTATGGCATGCTTTGGGGCCAGTTACCTCTTTCCCATTGACCCACAGCAGAGACAACGCAAGTGACCTGGGAGGCCAACTTGACGGCAGAATTGGCCCCTTCATCTCCCTCCTGTGCCTCCCCAGCCGTTCCTCTCATGCAAGCAAGAGCTTCTCCAAAGCAGCTCCAGAGCCGTGGAGCTGCCCGCAGCTATTTAACGCCTCAAGCAAGGAGGGTGGGTGAGAAGCATGCCACCAGCCAGTCCCTGGTCTGCTTCAGCCTCCCTCTCTCACCACGGCAGCTGACCGTCTGCAGAGCAATGTGGAGCTCCTGCCTCGTGCCCAATTCGTGCCACCCTTTTGCTGGCGCAAGAGTCTGATGCCACGGAGAGGAGGGACTGATCAGCTCTCACCCGACTCCCTCAGCCCCGGGCAACTCCCTCCCCTGGATTTCTGCCCCCTCATTTCACACACTGCTGGACACAGGGCAGAGCCCTGAAATCACTCCCCTTCTCCAGAGGGGATGGCTCCCGGCACGAGCATGTAAAGGCTTACCGCATCCCGTCTGGGCACGCCACTCTCCCACCGAGATGCCCAGGGCCTGGCACACCGTGGCGTACGCCTGGATGGCTTGGCACAGGCCAGTGCCATTATCCCGCGCGCTGCAGAGGTCATAGACGCAGCTGTGGATGAAGGCAGTGGGGTCCACGACGGTGCCGCACTCCCACAGCGGCCCACCACTCTTGTTGATGAAGCCGCAGTACTCGGAGGTGAAATAGAGAGATTCGGTGGCGGCGTCACAGACGCTGCAGTTGTCCAAGCAGCCGAGAGAGCATTTCCTCTCAGGGTGTGGCACTCGCCAGCTGTCACCCAGGTCTGGCACAGACATGGCCAACCTCCCGTCCGAGCGGAGGGTATCGTCCTCGGGGTCTTTGTTGTAATTCCCGCACAGACCGCACGTGGCGTTGATGTACGAGCCCGGAATGGAGATGGAGGCATAGTGTTGTCCATCGTAGGTCACTAGCAGGCCAAAGTCAGTCTCCAGGGCTGTGGACAAGCCGCTTTGGTAGACTTTTATTGCACCCAGCTCAAGGGAGACAGGAAGGGACACCACCAAGTCATCCACCTGCAGGAACAACACCAGGACTGAGCCGGCACGTGAAATAACAGAGCTCTCGTACTGGGAAATGGGCAGGAGCCCTACAGCCTCCCTGTGGAGCCTTAGGGTTAAGGATGTGCACAGAAGGACATCCGTTGGTAAACCACAGGTATTTGCTGCCATGCCCGTCACCCGTGCCCATTCCCCAAGGGATGCACAGGGCCCAGAAGCACTGTCCCACGCTCCCAGGCATACCATCACGGTCCCGCTTCAGATGAACCAACCTGGCAAGCTCTCCACTGCCAGCAGGGCTCTTACCTTTGCTTTCCCAAAGCTGTCCTTGGGGAGGACGATCTTGTGTGAGTAGACCTCCACAAAAATATCCCTCAGCCAGGAGACGGAGGAGCCGCCTCGGTTCTCGTTCTTGGCCTCCACGTTGAAGTAGGGCAGCTGGGAGCCTGGCCAGCACTGCCTGGCGAGGAGGTAGGAGCAGGAACCCTGGAAGTGAAAGAGGAAGCCATCGAAGGTGTGGTAATGTGGATCTCCGAACACCACGCAGGTGCTGCTCTCCACTGGCACGCACTGGAAGAACTTGGTCTTCAGCTCGCATGCTTCAAAGGGGCCACAAGCCATCTCCTGGCAGAGGATCTCGTTGTTGAAGTCCAGGCAGCGGCACTTGGTGGTGCAGTTGGCGTTGTCCCAGAAGATCTCCCCTTGACGGAGAAACTGTCCTAGAAAGACAGAAACCCGCGCTACGTGAGTTCTCTGAACAGAGAGGAACAGGCTCTAACTGCACCGCCTCAGTCCTCAGAGGGAGCTGGCAGCCCTACCATCAAGGCTGCCACCACAGCGTCCTGCCGGGCTTCGCAGCCGCTTTCTCTGCGCAGACTCCGGGTAGGAGCCACCCAGCCAAGCGCTGTGATCACAAGTGTCCCCTCTGAGTCCTCCTGGTGCCACAAGACCATCAGATGGTGTGAGTGCTGTCCTGACTCTGGGGTTGGTGCCACACTGCACAAACTGACTAACCTGAAGGCTATTCCTTCCATTTTGGACACCCACCACCTATATTCTGCTTCAGTATTGCAGGACACAGGAGCCATTTGTGCTATTTTCTCAAAGGGAAAGTCCACTGGTAAAGCTCATGCCTTTTGGAGGCCGCTTCCAGCACTGTCACTGTACTTGCACCATCCTTCAGCTTTGCTGCCATCTCCGCAATTCCTCCATTCACATAACTGTGCTGGTTGAAGAGAGGCTCCACCATCGATGGCCCAGAAACAATTCACTCCCATTCAGAAAGCGCTCGTAGTAGTTATGAAACCAAAGAGCTGTTGATAAGTAATTTCCACACCATACACCAGAGACGATGGGAAATGATGAGTGATCGCACAGCAAGAGACTGAGCAGACTTGTTACACGGCGGTACTATAAAGGGAGGCAGGTTTGTTTGGCGAGACACATGAGAGGCAGAGAGAAGACGGGAGAACAAGGGTGGCAAATACCCGTGAGAGTTTCCCTCTCCTCCATATGGCCATCTTTCACACTTCTCAGGCGCGTGGCTTCTGCCATGCACACTGCCTGAATTTACCTCTCCTAAACTTTTTGTTCTCTTCCCTGCCTCCTACCAAAAAAAAAAAATATCTATTTTCCACTTCCTTGCAACAAACATCTCCTCTTAGCAAGACCCACTTGCAAGGGCTCATGCACTAATGGTCCTTGTGCGGGGGGATTTGGGCAATCGAGTGCCATCGGGCACAGCGGGCCCCCCTCGCCCCCGACATCTTGTGCTGCATCTCCTCTCGTGGAGGGTGACCAGCTGTCCACTGCGAAATGCAAATCCAGAGGCAGGATCTACCCACGCTGCTGCCATCCCCTGCAAAGCCGAGAGTGGCTGTCAGCCCCTTTGCAAAATCCAGCCTTTCTTCCTGAGGTCAGCAGCTGGAAGTTGGCTGGAGTGGTTGGACCCAAAACCTCTGCTGGGGCTGCAAGAGCCTCAGAGTCTCATGAGCCGCCTTTGGTCCTAAACCAGGTCATACAGAAGCCACATGTCTCAGAGCAGCGACATCTCCAGTGCCCATCGGCAAATGCTAGAAAGACTCCCGGAGCACAGTGGACGCTCCTGAGAGTTTTTATTTATCAAATGGTAAGGCAGTAATCTCTCTGCAGCAGAGTCCCTGTGCAGTCACTGCGTGTGTTTATCAATCCCCTTCTATCCCCACGCTGTCGGTGACACACACACTGTAACCGGTGCAGAGGCATGGCATTTGTCCTGCCCAGAAAACCTGCTATTCCTCCTGCAGAAACAAGGGAAATGGGACCACACCATCAGCTTTCCTACTCTGGGGGCAAGAGGAAATTGCTGTCGCCAGGTCTTTCCCGTTGCCACCATCAGCATCACAGAAAAGAATCGAGACGACAGCTTGGTGGCATTCTATTCCTGCAAAACACTTGAGCTCCATCCACCCTTGACTTTGGGTTAGGGTTCTGCTTCTGGGCCACAGAAAAGGAGGCTTACACCATGCTACTGAAATCCCAGGAAGGAAAAAACCCCAGCACTGACGACAGTTTCACTCACTGGTGGTTGAAAGCAACACTGAGAGCAGAGAAGACCCCCAGGTATTTCTTGGGATGTGCCCACGCTGACGTGAATGATATGGTGTAGGGGAGAACTTTGTAGAGTTGGGCTGATGGTTGGACTCGATGATCCCAAGGGTCTTTTCCAACCTGAATGATTCTGGGATTCTGTGTGACAAAGCTCTCTGTCTGCTCTTCAAGGCTTTTACCGCGGGAAGACTGACAATTATTGCTGGAAGTTGGGCAGCAGCTTTGTGGCAGCGTGCAACAACTTGGAGACCTGCACAGGACCCAAACCCTGTTTGAGTGTTCCTGTCCCCGCAGCTGCAGCTCAAGGGGACGCCTCGGCAAAAACACAAATCGCCCAGCAGCCCAGAGCAGTCAGGCACCTCTCCACCAGTGTCCCAACAGTGTTACCTTCCGTTACGCTACACCCCAAAACTTGAAAAAATGCAATGCTGTTTCCCCCTTACCTCTCAGGCTGCAGCCATTGGCTGGATCTATTTCTCTGCCATCTATTTTGAAAGCCCAGCGCCCGGGGATGTTAACGTTAGTTGATTCTTCAATATTGACTATGTCTGGGGTTCTGGAGCCTGGGATGCTGAAGAAGTTGGTGATATTTCCACCATTGAAGCCAGCCTAAACCAGAGAGAGAGCAAATGTCATCACACATCTTTCCTACAGGAAAGCAACGCTGCATTTCTCAGCTCCCCTCAGTAACTTGTGAGTGCATCTTCTTTATTTTCAAAGTCTCTTTTCGGGGGTTTCAGTTTTCAGGTAGTTTGGATGTGAGTGAAAAGCTCCACAGGTACTACAAGCAGTGGGGATGTGTGTGTACTATAGATACGTATGTATGTACACATAGATCTATGGGTGTATGTATTGAGTGGCCGAGATAAAGCGAGGAAACAAGGGAGGGAGACTCCCCCCCTGCGGGGAACCTCGCCCCCCTCGGGCAGATGGACTGGCTGTGGCACCACTGCCAACACCAGGTTTTGGAGTGCTCGTCCCGCTATGCCCAGGCCAGTGCTGGGCACATTGAGGGACCAGGTGGCACGAGCGAGCACGGATATGTTGGGAAAGCTACAGGCAGCCATTCAAGAGCTCAACAGAGATGGGGATATGGGAGCCTCACCTGGGCCATCACCCCACCGAGGCCGGTCAGGGGGTCCCCTCCACTGGCTGTCCCCGTGGTCCAGCTGATCTCGTGGTAGTTAAATATGGCAAAGGATGACACTCCATCTGTGATCAGGACAGCTTGGAAAGTGTTTACCTGTTGAAAACCATGAGCACGTTCACAAGGTGAGACTGCTTTTCTCGCACTTCTTGGCTGCCCTTCTGCCACGTTCACCTCTGGCCGGGGCGAGACGCGGGAGCCTCGCGGCGAAGAGCGGCAGAAGCCGAACGAGACCTGAAATACGTTCGCCCTCGCTGCCACCAACTCCACCGGCTCCCATCCCTGCCTCTCCTCCACCTGGGAGGACGACAAGACTTTCTCCGATCCAGCTTAATGCCAATAGATGGCAGCACGAGAATAAGCTCGCAGGGAAAAAGCAATCGGCAGGATTTGGTTTGTTATGACCTGTTATCTTCCATTACCCTATCTTAGCTTTATTCCTCGCCGCGTTATCTTACCCGGTTCCCTTCCACATTCATATCCTACAATACTGTTAACAGTGGATTACGTCCAACTCAGCCATGTATATTATGAGCTTTGCTTGGCTGCCAAATCTGCTGCTCGTCTTCTTCCTTTCACTTGAAATGACTCTGCATTTCCAGCCCCCCAAACTCCAGATGCATTCAAGCGACTACGAGCTCGGTCCCCAGGCAGGAAGGGAGCGCTCTGCAGCCAGCAAGGGCAGCACAGCCCCGAGCTCTTCCCTTCTACAGTTGTGCAGAAGGACAGAAGCCTCTCCCTTTGAGACATCCCCTCTGTCCATGCAGATCCAGCAGCACAGGTCATCACTGGAACTTACAGTCAATCATTTTTCTCAGCTTTCTGCATTTTTCTGTCCTTCCCCATCCTAGACCGCTCTGTGCCGTGAGGAACTGCTCCTCCTGGCTCTGAGCGAGCAGGATTTTATAAGGGGACAAATCTTGGGCTGCCCCTCTTTTAATTATTCAAGAGCAATACTAAGAGCCCAGCTACCTGGGTGCTGCAAACTGTGAAGGAAACTGTCAGGTGATATGAGAAAGCACCTTGACTGAACCATCTCACACTAGGAAGCGATAGGGCTTACCCTGCCATCCACCCCGAGAGGGCTGAGCTGCTCCGCATTAACAACAGGTCACATCTGCTGCTGAACAAAGAAGGGAAGATGCCAGGGCCGAGGGGTGGGGGTCACTGGCACCACTTTACATTCCCTTACAGCAAACTCGCTAGCTTGGTGCTGAGGGGAGCACAAACGCCTGAAGATTGAGGAGGGGGCCCCAGGGCTGCCCTCACTCCTTGCACGCCACAAGGGATGTCACTTCCAAGGCGTGTTAGGCTCCTGCCATGAGAAATGTTGAAAACGGAGGCGAAGCAGCCTGTACAAGCTGTAAGGGAGAGTGAGAGGTGTGGGCAGAGCTGCCTCACGGCAGCTGCAAACAGCACAATTCACACCGAGGCAAGCAGGAGAGCCAGCTAACGGGAAGCCACCGTTTCCACTCCCGCATCCTCTCCCTGGGACTCTGCCTCCTGCGTCTGGTTTCCTCTTCACCACCTCGGCACACTTGCTCACCTTTGCAAAGTCTTTTCCCACACGACCGTGAGATCAGAAGGCACTAACACCTAAAGGCAATATCACTTTGATTGTGCAACAACAGCTCTTCAACGGAGCAACAAACCCCGCTCTGGGCAGGTTCCTCTTGGAGGGTGACGGGAGCTGAGCTGGTAGCGGGAGGTTGAAGATGTCAGGCCCTCCTTGTTAGCAGCACTTCCATCGGGTGTCAGCGAGAGACAGTAACCGCAGCGTCCCCGAGGCTGCTTTCACAAAATTGTTTTCTGCAGCTTTTCTGCATTGCGATGAATTTCCTGCTTAAGTTGCATCGTGCTATTCCACATGCCAGCCCAGAGCCCTGGCCGCTATTGAACGGGAAGGCTGCTCTATAACAAAATAAATTGCATTGTGTTGCAAATGTAATTCTTCAGGCAATACACGAATCTCTATATTGCTTGCTGTCTGCAAATATATATATATATATGTGGGGTTTTTTATTCTGCAAGCGCTGCCAGGACTGGCAAAAAATATGCATTAAATCTCAAGCCTCTCTAACAAATGGAAAAGAGCTGAACTGTTTGTCAGAGCCAACTCCTCGAGACAGAAGCAGCCAGCTTTTGGCACTGACAGTACACAGGCTAATCTAAAACAACCCTTTCTCCAAACAATAGCAGGGATCCCTTGCTCACTATCTGTGCCTCAAGCTTCTGCATGGGCCCTACCAGCAACGTGTCAGCAGTCCGGCATGGATGTCAGCTGCAGTCACAGCTCATGTATTAACCAGATATTTAAAAGCTGTTCATGCCCTCAAAAACATCACACCGCCGTCCCTATCCTCTGAGATACAACTTGCACATTTAGGGAAACAGAGGTACCAGGGTGGAGTCACTAGCGTGAGTCTCTGGTCAGTCTGGATCGGTCTCCCCTTGCAGGCAGGTCCGTTGTCATCACAAAAATGCTGTCAGCGTTCCCTTTGGTTTTTCCCCTTGCTATTTCAATGTCCACACGGGATTTCAGAGCGGCTGTTCAACCCTTTTCTATGAGATGCCCTGGCTGCTCTCTTGGATTAGTGTTGCAGAGAGAGCGTTTCAGTCTCTGCCACAGAAAATGCCATCACAGTTTGAAACAAAAAGGGATTTTTGCCAAATAAATACAAATTAAAGCTTCCATTTTCTCTTTCCTGTCTCCCACTCCTTGGAGAGTAGATTACTTTCAAAACTTAATTTACTGCAGATTCCTGAGGTAGAGCCTTTTCTGTCAGAGCAGTCCTCCCTCCTCGCAGAGGCAAGGAGCAAATAACCACCTGAGGTTCATTTCCAAGCTGCCGTGGCCTTGCAAGGCAAGCTCAGGGTGCAAAACCAAGCAGACTTGCCTTGAACCCCGGGTAGATGGGAGCGGTGGGGAGGGAAGGGCAAGTTACAACACCCAGTCTCAAGAGGGGGACCAAGAAGAAGGGAGCAGGGAGCAGAGGATAAAGGCTGGCCAGACAGACAGTGAAGGGCTTCCATCCGCCTCCACAGCCTGCTCCTTCCATCACCCCACTGCCACGCACTCTCTTTCCCCTGTGTTAGGCAGCCCCGCTCCCTCTCCCCGAGGCCGAGCGTGGGACCAGTTTAACTTCATCTCCTTTATAAAGGCATTTCTTCCGAGGTGCCTGTAGCCCCCTGCACAAACAGCTCTGTTTTACCACTGCGGAAGCACAGGCGAAGTGAAGGTTGCGTATCGCAGCACAGAGGAAAAACGGAATCTGCATCTAAACAGGAAACAACCGCACTGTGGTCAAGCTGAAAACTCCTAACTGGTGTTGGAGCCTCGTTTAGATGTGCTGCCTACAAACACTGAAGGGGAGATGCTTTCCATGGAGATCTGAGAGCAGAGAGCAAGGCTCATACGGGCTCCCACGGGAGGGAACAAAAGGACTGTGGTGCTCATCTGCCTGAAAGGGAACTGAGGAGCGGGAACACAAAGAGACCCACTCAATTTTATGCACAAAGGCCAGGACAGATATATACATACAGACATACACTCAACCATCAAACCCCACCCGTCAAGAATCACAGCTGATCGCTCTTACCGGAGTCGTGCTGCTTCCTCCGTAGAAAGTGACTTCCTCCCAGGTGACGATGAAGATCCAGATGGCAGAGAAAGAAGACATGTCTTTGAAGTGCTTGCGGATGTCTTTAGAGGCTCTCCTCAGCAGCTCGGGGTCTGTGCTCTCCCTGTAGTAGATCTCCCCCCGGATGCCGTTGTGCACATCTGCCCAGAAGGGCGCGATGAAGGCCCGGCCGTCTGTCAGGGGGAAGGCTTCTGGCGTGAACTGGCTGACGAGCGCGTTGAAGGAAATCACGCCGTTGTTGTTGACCTGCACAGAGACCCGCTTTCATTTGAGCAAGACTTTGTAGGTAGCAGAAAGCTGCTGGTTTGTCAGAAAACATGGGGTAAGCAACTTTTGGCAGAAGGTGGCTTATTAGAATGACAGCCTGACTGCCTAGGCAGAGATTCATCCTACCAAAAGCTGAGTGCAGGAAGCCCCAAGTGGGAAAAAACCCTGAAAAGTCTGAAAAACAGGGATCCTATGGGTCAACGCAGGAGAGGGACCCATCAGAGTGGGGTGGGACCCAGCTCATCTGGGACCCTGCTCTGGGTCCCGGCTTTACCCAGCCTTTGGGCAGCAGCTCTGTAGAGACCCGGTTGTGTGACACACGAGGGCTCCCAGGCAAAAAAGCTAAAGCATCAGCCCTGCTGCCTTTGGCTTGTCCTCTGTGACAGACCCCGGGGCTCCCCAAAAGCAGCGTGACACAGCCAGCCTCCCTGGAGTCTGCTGAAGATGCTCCCCAAAACCACAATTATTTTTGCAAAGCATGGAGAACGAGCGGCCCTGCTGTCCTGGATGCTGAAATCTCCCACCACACAAGGGTTCAAAACCCCACGGGGTTACAGCTTTCCCAGTACCACCCTGTACAAAAATGAGCTGGTCAGGCAGCAGAACAGAGGAGCCTTTGCCTTAGCCCAGCCGGAGGAGCCGGTGTCCCCTCTGCCAGGCGTTTGCTGTGCCATCACCTGGGAACAGCAGCAGCCTGTCCTTGTCTCAGGCACCTACATACGGGTCCAAACCATTGCCCTTTTTTAATGCCTGTGGGTCTCTGTATGTTCTTGTTTCTTGTCATGTAACAGGAATAATGTTCCTCGTGTCAAGGCCTTAGCTTTGCTGTACCATTTAATCACCTACAAAGAAAATTTATTGCCTTTTATAATCCTTCCCCATGAACATTAGCCCATTAAATATACCTTTGACTTTCTTAATCATAAAACCTATCAGTTCATGAAATCTAAGAACTTGTCAGGTAGGTGCTAATAAATCTTCCAATTCCTGATGATGGGGAGAGAGCGTTTAAAATGCAGCTGCTAATGGCAAGGAAAAGAATAAAGAGAAGCTCTGCTTCTCCACTTACATAAATGCTTCTGTACGGGGCTCCAAAAAAGATGAATGGGACAGAGATCTTGATCTCAGGAGAGCTTCCATCATCAACTTTGGGCGTTTTTGTGTCGTTCTGCCAGAAAGGATACAGACTCGCCATGGTGTGAGCTGGAAGGAGAGGGAGAAGTGAGTCCTTATGGCAATGTCAGGACCAGTCCTGGCTTCGGAGAGGCTGCAACGGGGGCCCCAGGGTTGTCTATCCCCAGATGTTGGCCTCCTGTGAGGAGTGAAATAGCTGCCTTGCCCTCACCTCCTTCCCCGGTGCAGATGTGCCAGGGATGCTGAAGGTCTGCTGGCCACCAGCTTGTGCCTCAGCCACGTGAGGCTTTGGGACGGGGCTGAAACTCCACGCTGCGTGCTTGAGGTGGCAGCCTGACAGTGACTAGTCAAACCAGTACTTGGCCACCATGCCATGTTCTGCATCTCGGCTGCTGAGGAGAGCAGCACCAAAACCCAGCATTGGCAGCCAAAAATTGTCTCAAGCCTGGGCAGAGGTGCTTCACAGAATCACAGAATTGTCTAGGTTGGAAAGGACCTTGAAGCTCCTCCAGTCCAACCATGAACCTCACCCTGACTGTTCCCAACTCCCCCAGATCCCTCAGCACTGGCTCAGCCCGACTCTTCAACCCCTCCAGGGATCCCGGGGACTCCCCCCTGCCCTGGGCAGCCCATTCCAACGCCCAACAGCCCCTTCTGCACAGAAATCCTTCCTCAGAGCCAGCCTGACCCTGCCCTGGGCAGCTTGAGGCCATTCCCTCGGGGCCTGGCACTGGGGCCTTGGCTCCAGAGACTCATCCCCCCTCTCTGCCCCCTCCTGGCAGGGAGTTGCAGAGGGCCAGGAGGTCTCCCCTCAGCCTCCTCTTCTCCAGACTGAACCCCCCCAGTTCCCCCAGCCGCTCCCCAGCAGACCTGTGCTCCAGACCCTGCCCCAGCTCCGTTGCCCTTCTCTGGCCACGCTCGAGTCACTCAATGGCCTTTTTGGGGTGAGGGGCCCAAAACTGAACCCACTCATGGAGGGGCGGCCTCCCCAGTGCCGAGCCCAGGGCTCAGAGAGCATCAATCCAGGGGTTATTTAGGGCAGCAGCAAAGCGACCGCAAGATGTGCATAGAACTTGCAGCTGCGCATTTTGCTTTCCATGTGACCGCGATCAAGTCGTAGTGCCTATGTCTTGGCTTCACGCCAGGACAAGGACAACAGGTCCGTCCCGCCCCGCTGCAGGACGGGCAGGACTTGCTGTTTCAGGTGGTGAGGTGGCTCAGGTGCCTGGGGACCGAAGAGCTCCCCCAGCAATCCCCAGAGCCAGGCTGCTGGCAGCGGCCACCTTCCTCCTCCCTGCAGGGCAGCGCAGCCCCGGGTGTCACAGACCTGCCAGAGCCCCACTGCTCCTGGTGCTGAGTTACAGCCCAAAGTGTCACGGCTGTTTCAACATTTCCCTGGCAAAATCAGGTTTCGTGCTAAAAGGCCCTGCCGGTGAACATAACAGTCTCTCCTACAAATATTTGAGAAAACGGTTTTGACGTGTTTCAATACAAGCCTGCCGCTTTCTACCAGGCTAAATCCATCAGCTTCAGTTGCAGGCCGGCACTTCTGGCCCTAGGGACTTCATGTTCTTTCCCGTTCCAGCCCCTGCCAGATCTCTGCTGTCATCTCGTGCTCTGTTTCTTCCACTTACCTAGTGGTGTGGCTCCTCGCAGAGCAGAGGGGGATTTTGCTGGGTTTTCCTCCCACTCCTCTCCTCTTTGATGTAGAAAAGCGGCGCCCTGTCCTCACGACATTCAACCTTGGCCGACATGAGTCACTGGGCTCTGAACAATCCCAGCTCTGTTCGCCTGGATTCAGGCCATGCTTTTATTTCCTAGGCCCTACCTGGCGCTGTGCAGAGCCCTCCAGCTGAGGGCAGCTTGTTCTGTGCCCCGCCGTTCCGGATGCAGGAGGGGCTTTCGCTGCTGCCTGAGCTGGGGGATGCTCTCTCCTAACCCCCCTGAGGATGCTCCCTGCTCAGAACTGCCTCAGAGTAGGGAGACTTGCCACCCGACCTGTCTTCACAGGCTCAACTGGTCCAAATTTCCTTGGGAATATGGAGACAAGGGAAAGCCTGGCCAAACCCGCTGGCACCCTGACTGCCTAAGACACACGTGTGTGGCCCGAGCGGGAGGCAGCGTGTGACGGTGCCTGAGCCACCAGCCTGGTTTCACAGATATATCCAAAGGGCTGCAGCAAAACTCCTCTGGCTGCCAGGTAGTAGAACAAGTCGTTTCACAGCTGTTACGCACCTGACAAGTTATTACAGCTGAGGCATAGCTACAAAGACACGGATTATACTTCTTTTTTAAACAGGAAACTCAGCAAAAACCTCTCGATGGCAGCTTCTTTAGCACTACTAGTGCCACACTAGCACACCTTTGCATGCATCACCTCGTCCAGCCAAGCAGCCCAGCAAGCCCCACTGATCAGGGTTTTAGCCCCAGTGGCACCTCCCAGGGGTGAACGGGTGGCCTCATGTCCTACAGGAGGAAAAAGAGCCACAGCTTTTGCCTGAGCTGTCCTCAGCCTGACGGCAACTCAGCAGCTGGCCAGGGAAACAACTTCCAGATTTCCCAGTTCCCCAGCTCTAGGTTCCCTTCCTCGAGGTCCTCAAGCTGGCCACACATCCAGCACCAGCCATGCGGTGCACATCTGCCATGTTACCAGACCACAGAGCCTTTCCCTTCCCATACCAGCTCTGCTTGCCCTTCTTCAAGTTGAAACACGACAAAGATGAATTACTCCAAGGGACTTGTGAGCTGCTCCTGTGCTTTTCAACATTATAAATAAACCACAGCTCGGAAGGGGTCCCTGACTGCGGGCTGGTCTCACCTCCTGTCCAAATCCAGGCTGACCCCATGGTCAGAGCAGGTTGCTTGAGGCCTCATCCAGCCCAGACGTGACCACCACCTCTTCATAAAACAAAACACACCACAAGAAATGGGGTGTGAGCACAGGGAGAGGCTTCCTGCTGCAGGCTGGGCCTTCCTCCCTGGGCGCCCCATGGGAACCTCACCGCCCGCAAACCATGAGGTTTTGCTATTGCTCACCCCATTTGCCCTTTACTGGACGTAGGTTGGTCAGCCTGCTCCGCAGTCCTAACATCAGAAATCTGTCAAACTCCTATTTCACAGTGACCGGCCAGACCCTCACAACCTCTGGAACGCCCCACGTGCGCACATGCAGCCCTGTACATGATCTATACACACATATGTAAAACCTCACCGAGCTCAACACCTTCCGTGGCCTGTACCTCCTGCCGGCTTTGCCAGCTTCTCATTCAACGTAAACTATTGTCACTTGACTGCTCACAGTGAAGCGAGGGCCATTTCACAGGCTGCTGATCCATCTCCCGCAGCACAAGCTGTCACTCGTGCAAGATCGGCACACGAAGGCGCACCCATCTCCCCGCTCAGTGCTCACCCTTCAAACCGGTGGTTCCTCCCTCCCCACGGGAAACACTAAGTTCACCCTGGTTCTTGTCCCCGCTCCACCAAGGGGCTGGGTGTGTTTTCCAGGCCCTGCGTGTTTCTGGGCTCCCTGGGCGCAGACGCTGCTCCAAGGTGAACAGCTGAGGAGCGACGGCTTCCCCGTGAGATACTCACCTCGCTGCCGCGCAGTTATCACCAAAAGAGCCACCCAGGGTCCGAGAAACGATCTCTTGTTCATCCTACAGGAAGGAAAGAAACCCAGACATGCATCACAGCGGTAGGAAACCGCATCCTCGAGCAAACCCCGGGTGACACCGAGCGCTGCCGCTTCCTGAAGCCGCCCGAGTGCTGCCGACACGTTTCAGAGATGGAGGTCCCTCACCCGCCACGCAGCCCCGAAGTGCCTCCTCCACTAAGTGCTGTAATAAGACTTCCCTGGTGCTAACGGCAAATCGCCCTGCGGGTATTGCCAGAGGAAGCCCACAGCCATACAGAGGAGCTGCCGCTAATTTCATGCAGCGTTTGGAAGTCGCAAACAGCCCCAGCTCTCCGTGGGCCATCTATTCTCCCGACAGTTCAAAAGCAATTCCTCCCTGATCTGCTTAGCGCCAGGGTGGAGGCTTCTGCCTGATTTCAAGGGGAACAGCTTCCCGCTGCTTGGGACGCAGAGCTGGGGCGGGCTCTCATAGTTCAGGGCCTTCAGCCACCTATTTGGCTAATCCTTCATGCTGGCTGCTAAGACAACCATCACCGAACGTCTTTGACCAGTGTGGAAGAAGCACAAACATTTGCACAGCTGGGCGACTCCTTGCTGTACGGGAATCAGTGACGGGGAGGGAAGGAGATACGGGGCTGGAAAAATGAGAGCAAAACCCTGTGCCAGCTTTAATTCCTTCTATCCCTAATGCAATTTGTTATTCGTTATTAATCCAATAGAAAATATCACTAAGACACCTGCTTTGATTTCTTCGCCTGTCGCTTCCGTTCGTTACACGCAGCACAGCTCACCTAGAGCTCCCAGGAAGGTGTCGTGGGCTCCCAGCACGCCTGTGCCCGCCAGAAAAGTACGTGACCAGCTTCAGACTCAAACTACCTACTCATTATGTACAGCCCGAGTTTCACTACCGGCCTCTCCACCTTCTCAGCTTTATACATCCCATCCCTTCACTTGCATGGACACACAGGACACGCAACCCAGCATCTCTCTGTGTTCTCCCTATAGATCTCTGTCTAAGCAGGTAGGGTTCAACAGATCCCACTCCTAAGTTTACCCTCATACATATAACACTTGGAGCACAGAACTACAACAGGGAACACGCCATCATCTGTCCCACATTGACTCCCATTACTGAGAGCTCAGAAAGTGTGAAATACAGGGAAAAAAAAGTTCCTCCCTGCCTCACTGCTCCTCAGCGTGCCGGTCACATCAACGCTGGGCACAGCAACATGTTCTGCGTTGAGAAAAATTCATTCCACCAAGGAAAAGTTTTACCACATTCCCTGTCTGGAAAGACGAAAGGAGGAGGACAGAATTTTATATAGATCGTAAATCTGAGTCACTGTGGATTCATTAGCAGAGAGCAGGCAGACAATGACGAGCAGAGACTGTGACAGTCCAAGAACAAGAGCGAGACCGGCACCGCTTGGGAAACATGACAGACAATAAAGAAAATGTTACTTAACATATCACATTCAAAAATACAAATTTTTAGGTAGGGAAAAAAAAAAAAAATTACCAACCTGTTTTGTAGATTAGAGGAGCAATCGGGTCTGAAATTTTAGACCAGTCTTGGTAGACCAGGGAGAAATCCTATGTCAATGGAGAATGCATGCCGGTCCTCCTTTGCCAATTCTTGCTGATGACTGAAACGATGTCTCAGTCCCCTCGCTCTCGCAATTGAAAAGTCCGTTTTCTTCAATGCTGTTCCAGGGCTGGAGGAGTGTTGAGTTGCAATCGCAACTGTTGCCTCTATTGATAACCACCAAACTAATCTGGAGATCAGATTCTGGCCTGGAGAGGGAGAGAAGCCTCTTTCTTCCCCAAAAGCTCACCCCCTTCAGGTGGATTCAGATGGAAATGTCAGCGAGCCGGAGCTGGGCTCGCGGCTGTGCTGCTCAGCATCGCTTTTCGCTGAAGGAAGGAAAAAAACAAACCCTCAGAAGAATTGAGCCCCTTCCTCCTTTGTGTCGGTGGAAAAAAAAGCCCATCTATATAATGTTACAGGATTAGCATTAAACAGTGCTAGGCTTAAAGCTCCGTTCAAAGGCAGGGCCCCAAAGTTTCAATGGAGTTACTTTTCCATCCAAGTCTTGCTTTATTTTCTGTAACACAACTTCTGGTTTTACAGGTGGAAAGAGGAAAAATTTACCCAGTGCAGCGTGCTCTCTCTACCTTCGCCGGAGAGTGTGTCAGTGCTTGTTCCTGCTTCTGCCCTCTCTGAAGGGACTGACGGGCATCTTTACTGAATCTGCTGGGGAGTTTCAGTGCTGTGAGCATTATTAGTGTTTTCACTCGTACAACCTGCAGTTTCCACAGGGATTTTCCCTGCCTCTGGTGCCTGGGATGCATGGCACACCTGCAGGTGCCTGCGTCTGAAGTTCACTGCTGAAGTCCTCTCTTGGTGCTCTCCCTCTTCTCTCGCAGGCGCCCACAGCCCAACCTTTTCTCTAATTCCATCTCCCCTGCCCTCTGCCTCTAAGGACAGCATCTCTCTGCAAGTCCAGGGGTTTTGCTAGATACACAACCAGCTGGAGGGCCAAAACCCCCGGCTGTGGGCGTAGCTGAGGCGAGGACGTGCTGCCCACAAGCGTGCGATTACACGCTTGGGAGACGGGCACGTAACGGGCTGAGCGAGGACGCCCTGGCCCGCTGTGCCTGTGCCCCGTGGCCACCTGTGCTGAGCAACTCCTGGGGATGCTCACTGTTCCTCAGCGCTCGGTGGTGGCTGCTGCTCAGTGAACGTTTCCACCCGTGCCCATGGGCTGGCTCCCACATGCTCTCGTGGACCTTCGCTAGCCCTGGAGCGTGGCACCTGCCAGAGCTCTGCAGGCTGCCAGCCTCAGACTGTGTTAGAGAGCAAAGCTCTTCACCCGAGCAGGATCTGTAGCCCAAGAACAGATCTTGGCTTTAATTTCATTCACATGAACGTTCAGACGAGAGACGGAGAGGCAGAAGAGTGGCCGAGGGGCGAAGGAAGCCACCGGCAGAACCCCGTTAGCGAGCTGACTTCTACAGCCTGCACTAAGGCTGGGTTCAGACAGGCGGTGCTCCAACCCCAGCACTGCGTCGGGGGAAGATGCCCACGCTCCCACGGACAAAACCGCACAGCCCAACCTTGGCAGAAGGATTTTCCCTTCTGACTTCTTGGGTGGGGTTTTTTTACTCCCTATTTTCCCTGCTAGGAGGTCGGTCTTCCTCCTGCGCTCCTTGCACACTCGCTCCCTGCCCTTCGTCACGAACGGAGAGGGGACGGAACTACCAGCAGCCAAACCAGAAGCACCTAAAAGCCCAGAAATTTTTTTTTTCCAGGACCCTGGGCACTCCTAGAAGTGTATTGAGTAAGTTCCGCACCTCCAAGTGCCGTATCTTACCTCAGCGGTTTCTTTTCGTCCATCAGGGCACCGAGCAGTACACCACCTCCACAACAAATCCCAGAGTTGGCTTTATCCCCCAAGCACGGCCTTGCTAGCAGGGAGCTTGCCTTTTTTCTTTTTTTTTTAAAATTTATTTTTTCCTTTTTCTAAACCAACAACTACTTTAGGGGGCAGGGGGATTATAAAGCACTGACCGATATTGCAGGGGTGGATTACTTTCAGCCTGCCACTCCGTGGACCTGGCTCTTCCTTTGCTTCTCATAGAAATTTTAAACATTACCAGACACAGGAAAATGAACTGACTCTTCTCATCCTGTTTTTTAAGACAGAGAAAACTGGTGAAAATAGGTTTCCCTCCGCTCCTTTGTCAGTTTAATATTCTGGTCCTGTTTGTCCTGGGCAAGTCTACACTGATGAAGTTTGATTAGGTTTCACTGTCTCTTTGGGGAAGACTTTGTCTTCTAGGCTGTTTTCTTTTGGCAGGGGATGCTCCCGTCATGCAGTGCTGAGCACATCGGAGCTGAACAAACAGGCACTTTTTCTTTTTTTCTTTTTTTTTTAAATTCTAGCAGAAAACTTCCTTCCCATACCCGACCTCAAGAAAATCCAAGCATTAAAAGAGGAGACTCTGGCTGCCTGACCTCAGCAGGCAGCACCCTGTCGCATTCCCGTTTGAAGGGACCCAGCCCAGCCTAGAGAAGAAGCCCTGGTGAGGGGTTTGCATCCCGTGGCTCTCCCCAGGGTCATTCTGTGCCGGCCAGCATGGGCTAAGCCCACGACTACAGCTGTAGCAGGCCACAGTGCCCTCCTCACCAGTAACTACAAGCCTTTCCTCAAGGCTGAAACTTGTTTTAACACCAAGGTCAGTCCCACCGAGGACATGGAGCAACACAGTCTGAAAGAGGACTAGGTTCTTCCAGCACCACGACTCCTCCTTTTGCCAAGTGGCATCTCGCACAAGTGAGGTGGCTGTGTCCGAGCTCACCGGGCAGGCAGCTGGCACGAACACTCAGCACAATAAATAATCCCGGGAGCTTTCACTCTCCTGAAGGTGCATGTTCAGCGTGTGGGTGAGACAGAGGGAAATGCTTTGCATCAGGGAACACAAAAGTGCAAAACTCGAGACACTTTTTTTTTGTGTAAAAACTTACATAAGTTTATTGAACTGATCCAAACCAATTACCTATTTGGCCTGAATTCCACCGCTAAGTCTGCGAGCAAACCAAAGGCAAACTGGGAGCAGGAAGTATATCCCCTGTGAGAGAAACTAGAATAAAAAACAAGATGGACTTACAGTTCTTCCTTTTTTCTTCAAAATTTCATACGGATGCATCATCAATAAGGAGCAAGAATAGACCTTCATGTTTAAATTATATCTGAAGCTTCTAGTAACTGCAGAAAAGCAATCACAGAGGCAAAGGCGCGAGATGGCTAAAGCCCCTCTAACGTTGCTCTGGGGAAGGCGTCTCTCTACCGCCTACAAAAGTGCCACATTGAAATGAGGGAGGCCCAGCTGCCAGGAATACATATTTTAGCCTCTGGGCTGCTTTCAGCACCTCGTTTGCATTTTCAAATCTGCACACGAACAGAACCTACAGAATCTCATTTACAAGCAAAAACGGCAACCGAGGGAGGCAGAGGCGCCGCGTCGCCTTCTGCGGGTAAGAGACCCCAGCGGGCGAGGGCAAAGCGAGGGCCTCTCCCCAGCAGCAACGGGCACCCCCGTGGGCCGCACCATCATCTGCCACCCAGGAACGGGGGTGACAAATCCCACCGAGGGGCAGAGGACAGTCGCCACGCAATGCTGACTCGTAACATCGCCGCTCAGGCGATCCGCCTGAAACATCTGGTCAAAACATGGATATTCAATGGGAATGTATCCAAAAACACAATGGCACAGCATCTAACCTCGACACGCCGAGCCATGCGACACTTTGGTATATAGCTGTCACCTAATTCCTCCCGAACCAGGTGCTTTGCCCACTGCGTAGACTGCCCGTGGCAGACTTTTATGCATGAACTAGCATGAACAACGAAACAGTTCTTGACAAAAGTAGCCCTCGGATAGAAGGACACAAAAGCTAGAGAAGCTTGCAACTCTTATTTTGTTTTCTCAAAGGAATGCGACAGAACCGGGGACCTTTTCCTAAAGCAAGTTTATACTGACAACACCGGGACACAGCCCCTTGTGACGTTGCATCCATTTAAATCAAACCTCACGCTGTTTTAGAATCCTCTCCTGGATTCTCAGCAGCCACCGTCAGCCCCAAACCCCCTCTCTCACTCAGTGCCCTCCCCGCTCTCCCCAAGACACGGTCCCCTGCTAAGCAGTAACGTGGCACACACGCAAGACCCTTTCCCAAAAGGTTTTACAAAAGGAAAGCAAACCCACTTGGGATATTTTGCCACATCAGTTGAACACCGTTTGGCCCTACGTTTCCAATTCAGTCCTCTGGATGCACAAACTGTCCCCGGGTTTTGGACGTGACTCTTTCTCCTTGAGAAGCCAGCCGAGAGCTGTGGTTTCCCACGGGAGCTCTGCTAGCTGCGCAGAAGGCGAGCGGCTCGAGAACATCCTCGGGAAACAACCTTCCCCCGAAGAAGTGGCACGGTGGCGACGTTCACACGGCGATTTCTGCTGACCCGAACAGACCAGGGGAGCCCAAATGTTAGCACCAAATCCCTGGCAGCTACATTGTCGACCTCGGGTGCCAGTAGGAGTTCTCTTTTTCCATCTTCCAGTTCCCACCAGGTGTGCCATAAATAAAAGCAGGACTCACGGACAGTTCTGAGCCGGCGCCGTGACAGCACCATCCCCTCTGTGGACAGGCCACCCCTTTTGTGGGCGAGCCAACTTAAAAGCACATTGGGTCTTCTTTAACATCCCCTTCAACTCTTTAATGGTCTTTGTTTATTTTCTTCTCTGAAACCGAGACATTTAATTGTGCTGAGGAAGTTGGTCAATAGTTACAGCATCTCATTAATACCAGTTACAATGCCATAAATGTACCCACATAGGCAATTACTGCTCTGTGGAATTAGGTCAGAGATACTTTTGCATCCCTGTTGGTCGCTTACCTCTGGCACTGCAGCGACTGAGGAATAACCTACTTAAACTGGACGTCAAGGGGAGAAATAGGCTTCTAATATTAAACAACCATATCTTCATAAAACTTTGTTTTATAACAAAATATCTTATTAAACACAACTTCTCCTATGCGTACGTATGTATATATCATACAGAAGTGTTGGCTTAAGAGTTCTGCTATAAGGCAGCAAACGCCTTTCTCTGCCCAAATGGAAAATACATCTTGAGTAAAGCTCTAGCTTATAAAAGCATCATCTTATGTTACACTGCCACCATCTCCCTGCTCTTTTGTTTTACGGGTACCACAGCTCCGCGGCTACGTGCTGCAGCCTCTACGCTGCCTACGGTGAGTCTTGCTCCGTTTCCTATTGCTCATCTCAACGAGGCCAGGAGATTGACATTTTTGGCAGGGGGATGAGGCACAAATTCTTAACTTGTCTTAAATCCTTCCACTTTTAATTGTTACTCTGGATGCGGACCTACTCCCCTCCCAATGGTCCCCACATCCTGAACCTGAAGACTATGAGATTAATACTTCGTCCCACCCCCATCCTAACCCACCCCACAATCTAAGTAAAATATGAAGAGAAATACACAACTCCAAGAATATAAAAGGAGCTCGGTGATGTGGACGAAAGCATCATGGGAAAGAAAGTGCACGTGGGGATAAGGGAGCATTTCAAAATTAAGGTCAGAAGTTCACGTGTAACTAGAGCCCTCACTGCACAGCTTCAAAAACTTCTATGCAGCTGCTTATAACTAGGTAATTTGAAAAGTCTTCAACTTGTCGAGGGAACAGAGGAACAAGGGAGGACATAGGAAAGCGAAACAAGGGCTGTAAAGGAAGGAGGGTTTCATTGCACAAGAGAGGGAATCTGCTCTGCAGTAGAAAAGAGGGGCTAATTTAAACAGCAGCACACGATGCCTACGAGGTGCGTGTGGGGGGAAGCCAATACAGATAGTGAAAACCTGCTTACAACAAACGTGAGCCTAGATGCTTTGTTACTCACCTTCTAGAAACTGATCCGAGCCAACACATTCTCCTAGTTCGGACCCTAAGCAGGGACCCCACAGCCAGGGGCCCCCGGGGAAAGTGCTAGGTTTCATTTCTGGTGCAACAGCAACAAACACAAACTACAACTTTACTCTTACTCTCTCCCAGGAGAGCAATGTTAGCCGTTCCACTTTCAGTACAAACTGGTACAAGGTTAAGTGCACGCTGGAGGATCTCTTCAGCATCGTGGGGATGAATCACGGCCAATGGGGGAACCTGCTCTTCAACCCCTTTTTGACCTGTTACTCTAAGAGTCCTTCCAACGCAACGCCCATCCACCACCTTCCAAAATTCCCTTTGCCACACACACGGCGAGGGTCCCTTCGCCTCCAGACTGCCAGGGCTACAGGTTGCAAACACTGTATGAGATGAGTATAGGAATCCAAACTCTTTTTTTTTTTTTCCCCAAAAAAATAAGAATAGCAGTGTGGATGTAGAGCGTGCGTTTTGAAAAGAAATTGTTTCTTTCTAACAAGGTCTCTTTCTTTCCCCCGTTTTGTGCACTCATACTAACCAAACCAGTGGAGTTAAGTAGATGCACTAAGTACCTGAGCTCTGAATCAAGCGCAATACTGTTTTAGGTCTTTTCTGTGAACTCGAGCGCAACAAAAGGTTGAGACAGCACCCAGCTGCAAAAAAAAAAACAAACTTCAGCAAGCTCGAGTCACAGTCAGATAGCTAGGCCAAAGGGTGCTCTGGTGGAGCCAAAATTCCCAAAATTTAGGAAAAGAAAAAAAACAGGTCAAATTCTGCACCGAGCTATCTTCTCCCTTACGGACCCTACCATTCTTTAGTTTGAACAACTGACCATTCATGCCAAATCACGAGTATACCGGAGCATCGAAGAAAACATCAAGGTATTGCACACACTGAAACACACGCACTGAAGTCACTTGTCACCTCAAGGTCACCTGCAGTGGGTGGCGGGCATGGTTCTCAGATCAGGGCACTTCCTCCGGGCTAAGAAATCACCTGCTACAGAAACGCAACCAAACCTCAACCAACCGACCGAAATAAAAACCTTGCAAAAAACTCCTTAATGCATGTGTGTGGGTGTGTGGGGTCATGTGTGTGCACGGGCGTGCACTCACAAGGTCAAAAGAGGTTATTTCATTCTGGGCTCCACGTAAATTTTATCTCCATCCCGAATGCCGTAAGAATGCAGCGCTCGCGAGCTGTATTTCATCTCCTCGGGACCAAAAGGAGCTTCCTGGTCCAAGTAGAAGAGCAGCATGTTGCTTGTTGATAACTGCACTACAGTTTTTAAGTGCTTCTTCAACTCTGCCACAGTCTGATCGAGACGGATCGACATCTCTTCCACCTTATCCTGGAAGTGAACCTCCACCTTCACGCTGCTCTGCGGCCGAAGATCCACGACTGCTAAGGGCTCCAGCTTCCCGTACTTCGTGACCAGCTCGTGATACCTGAAAAATTAAACCAAGTCCAGAGTTACACTACAGTTGCTCCTACAGCCAGTTCTGCACGTTTCACAACTCAGATTCTGTTTCACGTGATGATGCTACCCCATTTTAGCTGCAATCATCCAGGGACACTGCTTGGTTGCAAAGTACAAACCAACATCTGCACCGAGAATACAGTGACCGGATGACAAGAGGGTAAGCACAGACTCCAAGGAGTGATTCATCTAAAGCCCAGAACTGTTTGAGGAGAGCTAAAACCAGAACCTAGACAACGATGAGCTGTCCTCATCCTCCACGTCAGTGACAGCTGACATATGGCTCTTCCGAAACTTCTTGCAGTTTAACCGGCACTTTGCTCAAGGTGGGAAGGATGGATGAGGCTCTCACAAGTGAAGAATATTGCCGAGCTAGCATTCAAAGCCCGTCAGTGCATGCCTCTCCCCATACAAGCCTCCTGCCCAGCAGCAACTAAAGGAAAACCCCAGATTTCTTCTTCATTTGCCACCAAATCTCTCACACTTTGAGGAGCTGAATGTTCCTCGCATGCAGCAACACTCGCTCCGATTCAAGTCTGATGACCTGAAAAGACATCCATAAATCTGGATGGCATGAGTCCTGTTTTCTCCCCTGCCAGCACGACACTTCACAGAGCACACAGTGTTTCTCAGGCAAGATGTTGAAAAGGAGAAAATAAACCCCAGAAAGCCCATCCACTCCAGTCACCTCGTCTCCACCGAGCGCAGGATCTCTAAGATCACCGAATCAAGGGGAGCTGCCGCACAGTTTGGAAGCTAACAACAAACAGGGGATTTCTTGCCAACTGATCCTTCACACCTACTCTAAAACAACACGGGAGTTATTACTAGCAGAGCCACACGCTCCACCGTCACTCTCTCCTTGGAGCCAAGTCCTCTGACTGCCCTTCGCACGGTCCACCCGGGGAGCCATCCCCTGCGATGGAAAGCCCGGCTCACCCTCCCGCCGCCTTCAGCGGGGATTGCTGCCATCGGGCATGGCTGCACACCCCCTGCCTGGCTGGGAGAGAGGCGAAACGGCAGCACAAAACACAGTGTGAGTGAGATGACAAAGACCGAGAGCTGCCGAGGAAAGGTAACATTTCAGAGGCCCTCCGCTATGCGCCGTACAGAAAGCGCTTTTTGTTCCCCAGCCGAGCCTGAGCTGAATGCGATCGGTGCTGTGTCACGGCGCCTGTCGAGAGATGATGGGACCTGGCAGGCCGGGTGACCCTGGGGAGTCCTGCTGAAGGCAGGAATGTTCCTGGAGAACAGCAGAGCCTCTGTCTGCTGGGAAATGAGGTAAGGGCCACAACTCACTAGGACTTCCCCAATCTCACGGACAAAATGAGCCCTCCCCAGGGCACAGCATCCGAAGGCAGGCTGGTGCCCTGCTCCCACAGTCGTCTGGGTGATAGGATCAGGCCTATTTACTTGGAAAAGCCATTAGTGCTGAGAGGAGACTATTTTACCACCCGCAGTAAGAGCGAGCGCTAACCAACGTGCCGCTGATGGGGAGAATTTCTTTGCGGCACATTCCGCTGCAGACCAGCAGTAATTTCTCACGCAACGACCAGAAGTACTGCCACGATTCATGCGCTCAGGGAAACGGCAACCAGCAGGGCTGGTGGTAGGCAGAGGATAAAGAGGGGGACAAATTTCAAGCAAGCTGAGAGAGAGAATCACCATGAGTGGGCTAAAATTACCCAAATACGTGCTGTAAAAATGCGGAGGGGTCAGGCGATGTTGCCTGAAATTTTCTCACGTTGAGGACAGGCAGAAGGAGCGTCGCAGCCTGCTCCTTGTATGCTAGCTGCAGCCTGCAAAGGCAGTTAGGAGTCTGAATGACTGGCTTCCCTCAAATCAATAAGGACAAAGGCACATGGTTCATATCGTTCTTTTGTACCCCGATAATAGGCACCCTGGAGACTTTGATAATCATCCCTTGCAGCCTGGCAGACGCTGGCTGCCAGAGCAGAGGATGCTGAAGAACTGAGCCTGGCTGGAAGTGTCTCTGATACTCTGCAGATAAACAGTGGACCAGACAAGCAGAGGACTCATTAAAAACCCACAGACACAAAGACGTCACTCAAGAAGACAGCAATATTGGATTGTACACTCGGCGCTCCATTCTAACCCACGACAGCCAGAGAGGGAAATTATTCTTCCCATTTCCCTCCCTTTCCAATCCCTTCCAGCTGCAGCCTGTGAAAACATGCAACGCAAGCGGGGGGTTTGCAGTGAGGGAGCGTGCTGCTCACTTATTGCACGCTACCCCCCAGCAGTCTGGAGGGGGGCTGCTCACACTCCAAAGTTTTCCATGCCCAAGTGTGTCTTCGTCCTCCGCTTGAGGCAGCACTGCAATGCAGATGCTGTACCCCCAGCCACAACAGGCGGGCGTCCTGATCGGATTCTAAATACAAACCACCTTTGGAGAGACCACACCAGATTTGGGAGCAAAGAAGAGGAAGCTTTAACAATAAACACACACAAAATCCTTCTGCAAAGGATGCCAGGCTTCCCTTTCCAAGGAGGGTGGCTGTGTACGGGTCCAGGAACTGAAACCTGGCCCTCAGCGCTAGGGACGCTCTCAGCCATCTGCAGCCTCGTTAGAAAAGTGGCACACAACTCCTCCAGAGCAGAACAACCCTCTTCAGTAGCTGCCCAAGTCTCCTGGAAACGCTGCACAGATGAAGGGATTCAGACAAAGAGTCCATTGACCACGAAAAGGGCAGTAACAGTGTTTAAAGGTTAAGAAATCAGAGGGGGAGGTAATTCTCCTGTATCTTACCAAAACAGCATAAAGCTAGCGTGCTGGTCAAGATCAGCCCAGCTTTTCTGAATGGGTGAGATATTAGTCATTTCCTACAGGAGCTCCCACCTGGGAACCGACCCCAGTTGTGTGTGGTACAGTGTAACGACATGGGTGCACACAGCCTGCTCCCAAAGTCCACGTCCTAACAGCACCATCACGCGTGTCTCAAGCTGCACCCCACTGTGTCCTTCTCACCAATATATGGGCCCTGGACGTGCGAGGCACCTGTCACCACGATAACAGGAGGTGCAAATCCAGCAGGAGATGATTCAGAGCCTGCCAGGTAATATTTACCTTCCCTCTCACGCACAAACCCTTCCTCCTGATCTCAGGGCAGCACACTCATTCTACCAGGATCAAAGGGCTACTCACACCTTAGTTACCCTCCCCTCACTGCTGGGCTTAGCTGCCCTGCCATTCTCCCCTTCTAGAGTCACGAACACAGAGACATGAAACAATTTTCTCAGAAATAAAATGTTACAGAAAATAATCCACTGTGGGAGCAGCACCATGAGCTCGCACTCCCCGTCTCCCCTTCCCCTTTCCTCTCCCCTGCATTCTCCACCTCTTCCGTTATCCCTTCCAACATTTCAATTTTTCCCCTTCAAGGGCTTCTAAAATTGGAAGCCAGGATTTGTCCTCAGAAAAAGGCACAAGAGGGATCACCAGCTGTCTTGTCTCCCTGATGACATTAGTACCCTTCGCCTCTGAACCGACTCCAGTACACCTTTAACAAACGCTATAACCATTGCACCTATCAGTATTCACACACAACGCCATGCCCTCATTCCCCATTCCAGCCTTCCCGTGACCTTACTGTACTGGCAGGTCACATACACAGCGCTTCCAAAAAAACAAGAGATGTTTTACCTAAGAGTTAAGCTGGGGGAAAAAACACTGACCAGCCAATGGAAACACTGACCAGATTCCATTTGCACCTTTGTCATCTGTACTGGGCCATACTTTTGACTTTCTCTACCTCAGTTTGTCCCTACCTCTGTCTTTCCCCCCAGACACGCACACACACTCGTGTCCTACCCTCTTTCTGTAACGAATGGGCTATGAAGCTTTGTTGTCTGAAAAGCGCATGAGGGTTCTAGGGCAAAAGGCACGTAAATGCAGTGGCTTGATGCTCCATGATCCTTTCTCAGCCCATTAAGAAGCAGTAAGTAGATGCTGGCACAGAGGAGATACCGACTGAACAGCATCTGTCAAAGTTCATTAGTTTACCAAGATTAACAGATCATTGGGCATACTTTTTTGGCAAAGAAAAACCATCAGACTTGCGATTTGCGGGCCTGAAAGTGAAGGGACAGCTTCCCGTCGCCAGTCACATTCCACACACCAGATGGTCAAGAGAATTGGATGCCACGGCCTGGCACCAGAGAGCACGCTCTATACTGGCTTTCGGGGACTCCCAAACACAGGTGGATTATGAAGCTAGCCATCAGGGAGGCCAGGAAGCAATGAAGATCATGAACTGAACAGTCATGTTGTTTAATGGCACTTGACGCGGACACTTTAAGACCAAATTTGACTCAGAAGTGATTCTACAAGCCATCAGACAACACTCTAATATAACGACGTTAACTAAAACAGATTGAGGAAGGCAAGACAGAAGGAAGGCGAGGGATGGTATTTTCATGGAACAGCTAGCCCAGATTTCCCCTGTAACATCATCTGTTCAGTCACCTTTCCTTTTGTCTCGCCGCCCTTCTGCTCCTGCTCTCCATTCCATCACAACAATTCATACCTGAACGGGACCTCCTCCTCCGGGAACTCCATGTAATACCGGATAAAGAATCGCTCCGAGTCCTCTCGCTCGCCATCGGCAACAATGCTTCCGTTGAGCTTGACGATAGATGGCAACCTGCATGCAGACACCAAGAAATGCAGTCAGCAAAAAGAGAAACCCAGGCAGGGTGTCCAGCAAGACAGCCACCACTCAAAGCCACGTGCCATAACATTAACACCAGGAGAATCACACCAGGTAGCTCACGCCTCGGTCCCCGAGAGAGGAAGAGGGAGAGGGTAAGGCCCATGCAGCTTCTCCAAGCACATTCAAACCCAAGCATTTTCATTTCGCCACACGTGTGCACAGGCCTGCATGAGACTCAAAAAATTCTCCGAGAAGCAGAGAAGTTAGACTTAACATTTCCATTACTCTCACTTTCCCACACAATAAAGAAAAAAGCTCAAATCTTCCTGAGTGGTGAATTCACACAAAAACCCATCTCCTAAGAGTTTCTTCCTCCAATTACCCGCTCCCAGCCATTCACTGCCATGTAACGCTTCTGCTGAACTGCAGAAACAAGCAACAGACCTGGCTATTAGCAGTTTCCTGCGTTCCTCAGTGGTGTAGGACTGCAGCAAAGGGATTCCTAGCAATTTCACTTCCTCGAGCTTGGGAAAAGAATTTAACTTGTCAATGTCTTCCCAGCAATGCAGACCTGCTTGGAAGAAAAGACTTGCTTAAACAAACACAGATAATACATCATGTATCCAAGATAATCAGACACAGCCAAGGAACATAAGTGACAGCCGAGCGTCAGCTGCTGTTTCTTTGAGAAGTCTGATTTCTGCTCATGAGGGACTGCAAAAAACCTCCTTCATTTGCTTACAAGACAGCACAGTTTAAATTCTCTCATGCTGTTTTGTAAGTCTAGAAGGATGATCTCCACGGCTGACTAGGGAACTTGAGTTTTTCATGGACCATTCAGTCTTTGGCCTCACTGCCGAGGACTGCCTAGCATCAGTTATGATGGCTGCATCTATAAAGGGATGCTGCCTTAAGTAGTATTAAAGTCATCAGGACTTCTGTCATTCTAGGCATCACTAAATAGCCATCAAACGGCTTTACCTCGCATCCATGACCGCCTTGGGTCCCATTTCCTCTCATGACCCAATGGTAAAACAGTCCCAGAAGCCATCCAGCCATTTAATGAAAAAGGCTTTAACTCAGTTTCAGCCCCCTCAAGACCTGACATCTGGGACAACAAAGCAAGCAAAGGTAAAACGAAAAAAACGAGGACAGAGCAACACTACAGCCCTGATTATGTGGCGAGATCAACACTACTCATCTTCGCTTCCTTTTGCTGCAACTGCGGAAACATTTACCGTGATGCTTTCCCGATGACTGTTCCAGAAGCTTACACTGGCAGCGCGAGTTAGAAAGCTGGTTTCTCCAAACAACATTCAACAGCTTCACCCACACAGTACAGAAAATGTGAAAAAACAGAAAAATTATCGGTTCAAATAAAATCGAGGGGTCTCATTTGAGCTAAGCCTGTCAGGAAATGCCAAGTTCAAGCCCAAACCATGTGTCACGACACAGCTCAGAAGAAGGGGCTCTTTCCCTTCCCTATGAAACACCTCTGCCAAGGTCACCTATGCCTAAAGCCATCCTCTGGGTATCAGTAACAGCCACATTTACAGACAAACTGAGTAGGTTTGTGACAGGAGAACTCTTCCACCTAATCTCTGGGGCGCAGCGTCACCAAAGAGCGCCTGGTACCTCTCTGAATCATGATGCTCTGAAAGGGCCAAAAAAGCTCTCGGAGCTGGGAGAAAGTGCAGAGAGACAGACAGCCACCTCTGAAGGACAAACCGCTGTCAGCCACGGCATCCGCCTCGGCAGGAAAATCTGTTCATCCCTTCATGACCCTGTTGCGCTATAACTTCACTAAAAACCATTACCATTAGCTCATCCCTGATCTCCACTAAACTAAAAGAGCCCGCAAAAAAGAAGGAGTGCAGCAGCTTTCCCTAAAAAAAAAAAAAAATAAAAAAAACGTTTAACAACCTCCTTGGGATTTCTACTTGACTTTCAGCTCCTAGAACATCAAATGCAATACAGAATCCAGAGTTCTTAAATACCTGGCATCAACATTACAAAACTACTCACCACAAGAGCACTTGCTCCTCAGTGAGACAGTGCTTTCAAATCCAGCTTAACAGGCTTTTCTTCCTCTAGTTAGTTTTAAGCTTTTATTATAGGGATTCCTTGATGCTTACATTGCAGAGCATGTTAATAAAATACCTTCTACCCTGGCTAACACTTAACTATCACTTGCACAGCATATAAAGCTCTCAAGAACAAAAGATGATGATGCATTAAGTACTCCTGCAGAAGAATTTCTGGCGTACGTGTCATCTCACAGACACGTCCCAGCCCTCACGAGCTGCCCTGCAGCTCTGTCTCGCTGAGCACGGGGTGCCCTTCCCGATATGCCAAATGCTGATTCTCTTCCTGGAGCGCTGGCTGAAAATTCTCTGGGGCTGAAGTGTGAAAGCAGCCTCGAGCATAACTTGTGGTGAGCTTCTAATAACTGAGCACAGATGACAGACAGCTTTTGCTGGTGAACGCTCAGTCCTTACATGCCACATACCTACATATACGCTCGTTTTACCCAAGATAAAACAGGGAATAAAAGACAAATGGGATTCTTTCATCCCCTCCACTGTCAGGCATTTATTTATCCTTCTCCAGCCAGGAGCACCCGAGGCAGGGACAGGAAACAGAGGGAAACTACCAACGTAAAAAAACCTTTGCCAGCTCATTTTTAATAACTGCCAGTCCACGCTACTCTGACTCATCTTTTTAGATAATGACTAACTACCAAAACCAGCAGGCAAAGCCCCCAGAGACGGGCAAGTTGATTTCTTGCCTGTTTTCCTCTCCTAATGCTACATTCTTCAGGTGAGTGCGCTTCAGTACATCTGCTCGTGTGGCCCTGCATTAGCACCGTCAGGAAACTGAACTTCAACACGATAGCTCTGTTGGGACTACACTTATCAACAGCTTTGCAATTCTGCCGAGAAGCCAGGATAGATTGAGACAAAGGTCACCGAGCATTTTCATCTCTGCGACAGCAACAGAACTATCCCAAAGGTTTAGGCTCCTGCTCAGCACTTCTGCCTTCATTTGCCCCCTCTGATACTTTGCGGGAAGCAATGCTGACTGCGGGCTACTTACTGCTAACACAAGCCTAAGAGGCAATCAGCCCAAGGACAAAGTTTCAAAGAGCACAAAGCAAGTGTGTTTTTCAACTACCCGGGAGGAGAGACTCTTATGTTGAGAAGAAAAAGCATGCTGCTTCCAGGCTCTCACCTGACTTGTGCAAATTGATGGATCGCAGGTTGGGGAACAGCCTGGCTAGGGAATCTTCCGACTCTTCAATGGTCGTGAGGTTGTTGTTAGCCAGAATAAGTGTGTCCAGTGATGGAAACATAATTCCCAACTTTCGAATTTCAGTCCAGTCTTGAAGATTATTGTCAGTTATGTGGAGTAACTTGAGAGACTGACAGCAAACCGGAGAACAAGACACTGTTTCATAGTCGTTAAGGCACAGGAAGAGCTCCTCCAAGCTGCACAGGGGGAGAAAGATCATATCATCATCCTAACATATGTTGACAAACAGCTACCTTCTCAGGTAGAGGGGCACGCATGTGTGATTTTAACATGACTTTCAGTAACGGCTCTTGTGTGATTTGAAATCTTGGTGTAGAGATGACCTCTGAGCACTCCAAATGGAGCGTTTCGACTGTGTCTCCGCTCCCATCCATAAACTTCCTCCACAGATGAAAAACACCTCTAAGTGTTCCCCTCGCCTCCCAGTATTAATTGTGTAACAGATTGCTCAGGGTGGTGTTCCACATTTGTGCCCAACAAGCCACCAACCCAGCTCCAATGGTGATTGGTACCTGCTTTCAACACTCATCGCTTAATTAAAAAAAAATGGTTTTATACAACACAGACGACGCTTTTTTCCCCACATCACTGGTTCTGCCAAAGGTTCCCGTTAAAGAAAGAACAGGTCCCACTAAATTTTCAGACAACTAAACTAGCTCTCCTAATCGCAGGGAAGCATACGTTGGCCACGCAGGGTATACTGCTGTCATCCCCTCTGCTTACAAAACCGTACGAAGAGGAATCTGTTATCGAAACGAAGCCACCAAGGACATTTCGCTGAAGCAGAATGCCACTGCCAAGGTGGACCGTGGCCAAGCCACAGAAATCAACACTTTGCACAGAAAATCATGATGAAATATTACTTGACGAGTGGCCAGACCCTCAGAATTACACCCCATTTAAAAGCTATTAGTACAGGTACGCACTGCACCATTCATTCTGCAGTGACTCAGAGGAAAGCGTGTCACCTCCCACATTGTCGGGGTGATTATCCATCTCTGGTATTTAGATTTGGATGAGAAGCTCCAGGTTTTGCAGCGCCATGCAAGTTCAGTTTTTAAAACAAGGTAAAGCATTCACCTGGCCAGTTCCCAAGCTCCCAAAGAAAAAAAAAATTCCCTTTTTCTCTACTGGTCATGTTTGCATCCTCATACCCCTCTCATCCCTCACCGTGTGATTTGATGAGGCAGCCTTGAGCTGTGTGCAGCGAGCACCCCTTGCTACGCCCAACTCCCCATGCTTACTCTGGTAATTCCTGCAGGATTGTGTGGACTGTTTCCCAGGAAGCTTTGCTGTTGTTGAGCACAAGTTTGCGAACACCAGCGAAAGACCCAGCACACCTTCTCTCTAAAACGGACAAACTGAGAGGGTTGGAACTCAAGTTTAGAAACTCCAAGTGGGGAACGTTGGACACAATTTTACTGACCTAAGTGGGGAGGGAAAAAAAAAAAAAAAAAGAGAAAGAAAGAAATGCGTATCAGGCAGTAATCGGACCTTATGCAATAATATCCCGTCTCCTAAAAGGGGGCCCTTCGGAATCACCACAAGCCAAAGAAATGATATGGGGAAAAAAATAAGGCTTTTGGATAAGTACCTGTAATTCATACTCCAACTATTCACTGATCTAGATTGATTGGTTAATTGCTCATTCACCTCCACAGTTCATTTAATTACGCTCTCTGAGCAGCTTGATAAGCGAAAGCCAGTCTCTTGGGAGAGGTCATAAAATCCACCTCAACACCAAGCTGAAGCAGCAGCACGTTACAGGAGCCAGCACGCCGTACCCCGCTTTTAGCAGGGAGGCAACGGGCACATCCATTGAGTTTCTGGCCAACACTGATCACTTGCTCAGCTTTCCACTGCTCCCCACTAGCCACAGACCTCAGGGGTTTACCCAACGTAAAAGATAGACAGAAGTTCACTGTACACATACAATTAATTTCCAATTTGATTCGATTACTCTGAAAACAGCAGCTTTCTTACAATCAGTCCAAACGTTCAGGTAACTCTGCCTGAGGATACTTTCTCTTTTTGTGTGTACAGATGTGCACCTGAGGGTAAAGTGGCAGAGGGGTAAGGAAGAAAGACCAAGAAAGAGGAAGAAAAGTCAGAGAAGACGCCTGTACAGCCCGGGAGTGTGGGACACGTAACAGATCGTGCAACCAGGGTAGGCGCTGACCTAGATACTGCTAATACACGGAAAGATGTGGGAACACGTTATTTAGGAGATAAATTTGTAGTCCCCTACTAATGATTAAGTGAACAGAACAGCCAGGCAGCATCAATTTGTAAAGAAGACACCCCGTCAATCTGATTTTCCTCTTCGACTGGGTACCTGATCCAATGGGAAGGAGTGTAAGGGAATGACAGCTTCTGACGTCGTCTGCACACCAGTCACACAGGCAAACTGGGGACTTCCAGCGCCCAGGCCAGCACTGCAAGTTAAGAGTTCAGTACAAAACTAGCAGACATGCTGAGGGAGTGTTCTAGAAGAGTACTACTCGTGTTTTCACTGACCAGAATAATTGAACGCTTTGTGTTTTCTTAATTTGCAGGTGATACTAAGGTGGGGAAGGCTGCCGTCACATTGCGGTACAAGACTAGAGGCCAAAACAAAGCTGTCAGAAACCTGTAAGATGGAAGTTCTGCGCAAGGATAGTCAAAGTACTAACATTTGGGGAAAAATATATTTATCCAGAAAATAATTACAAGCCAGAGAACACCTGGCTAGAGAGCTCCACTCCACAAAGCGATTGGGATGGGAGGAGACGGGGCAGGCCATGATGTACACAGGTCAATGAACAGGGCCTGGTTGCTAGCAAAGGACAATTGTCTCATGGGGAGGCTGAATTCAAGTGTTGCATACGTGATGCTGGAGGTAATCAGTCTGCCTCGCTTCACATCTCATCTTAGGTGATGGCGTGTTTGGGCACTATGCCTTAGGAATGAAGTGGACAAACTGGAATGACATCAGCGCCAACAAAAACAACAAAGGATTTTAAGAAAATGGCCTGCAATGAACAATTGGAAGACCTGGATTTTTTTCAGTATTATATTAGAATAGGAAAAGGAGACATGAAAGCTCTTCCTCGTGGGTGTAAAAGGCTGTCGTGTGAGGAACAGTGACGAACGCTCCTCCGTGCCTGCTGAGAACAGAGCAGGGAGCAAATGGGAGCAAATCCCATGCAAATTGCAGCATGGGAGACTTAAGTTACATAGTTTGGACTGAGAGGTTATTAGCTAAGCATGGGAACAGGCTACCCAGGGATCTGGAATCCCGATCGCTGGCAGTTTTTAAGATTGAGTAGCTAGCTATCTGTTGTGGATGGGCTATGAAAACTTAATCCTGTCTTGGAGGAAGGGACCAAAGTACACAGAAAGCCTCCCAGTTCCAGCTCTACTGGAGCTCACGCAGAAGGTGACAACGGGGCCATCCAGGGTGGCCTAAACAGACAGAGCAAACAGCAGTTGTGAGTGACAAGTGTATGTGCAGCTCTGCCCGCTGCCTACCAGAGGCAAGGTCAGCCCCACCAAAAGAAAGAGGCAGAACAGGGAGCAGAGGCAGCACCTCACTACGATGGGAGAGGGTCAGAATAAAACAAGTCAGGAGACACCATCCCAGTTCTTCGCAGATACGCCCTCAGCACAAAACCATCTTCCCTGGCTCTGATCTCAAGAGGCAAGCCTAAGATCTCTCTCCCACCCGCTGAGCTAACACCTTCTAGGCTAACAAGGAAATAACAGGGAAACTTATCCCACTTCTGACTTTGTGACCCCCATGCCGGAGCCAGGACCTTGCTGCAAACACCTCGTTCGCTACCTGTTTAAAGACACAGGAGTCTGATGCAACAGAAACATGTGATAATTTTTATGTGGCACATCCTGTTCTTTTCCATGTATTGTCACCAATAAACACTGACATAAAAGCAGAGCATAAGCCAGTGAGGAACTGCTGATGACACTTGAACAGATTGCAATTGTTTTACATTGCATTTATCTAGCATGCTTCATCCAAGTGCTTCAGAGGATTTTACAATAGCATTTATCATTAATTAACAAGACCTCAGAAATATCCTTTGATGTAAACGTTATTAAACTTGTTTTGCAGATACAAATGGAAACAAAAGTGGAGAGAGAATAAATACCTTGCCGGGCATCACAGGATCAGTGGCAAAGCTGGGAATCAACTCCCATTACTCAGACCTCCTCAGTTCTTACTCTGTTAAAACCTGCACTGCTCATTAACCTCTTGACATTAGAAATGCCAGTTCCAGTGCTTCGCATGATGAAAAAAAACCCCACATATACTTGTCACCCACAGGCCTAGATCATAAGTCACAAGGTAAATGGAGTGAAGTGCCCAAATGCATTAAATTCATCACGTTTATTGCTCAGTTGTTGTCGAAGTAAATAACCATCAGCTTCAAAGATGAGAAAAAAGCCACAAAAAATGGAAATCTTTCTCCTTTAAATGACTGAAGAACTCATATAAGCTGCAATGCATTTGCAGTCATAGTAATAACCATCAAAGTTACTCAGAAAGATGCACATGTAACCATTTTACCTCATGCCAGTCTTCCAGTTTATTGTCAGAAAGATCTAGCTCAGACACATGAGCACAGAAGGCAGCGATTTCATTCTCATCCCCTGCACAAGTTATGCCACAGCTGTTCAGTACCAGCACGCTCGGAAGGTTGAGGCGATCTGAAACGGGGAAAAAGAAAAAGATGCCCTCTGGTCAGCACTGCATCGCTTGGCTGCAGAAAGTAACAACAAGCACGAACAAACACGACATTCAGCAAAAGAAAAGATCTACCAGTAATTCCACAATTTACACATATTTAAGGATCTCAGGATAAACATGGATTGTATGACAAGTGACTGACATCAATCCAGAAGTCTTCTTGTGTCTAAACACAAAGTACCACTCAGTTATCAGTGCTCTTCAGTTACTACACACATCTCAGTCCACGTCGCAGCGAGGACAGGCCAGTCCTTTGTAGTTTGTAGTACATCTCGTATCAGTTCTTGCCAGAACTTACGCTCTCCCCAGGCATCTGCTGCTGCAGATAGGACACAGGACTAGGTGGACCATACGCTGCACAGGGTTAGACTCCCTTATCCCCTTGTGCTTAGTCTGCTTGGGGTTAGTAACAGCGAGGATGTATTTAAGTATTTCTTTTCTAAGCTTTCCCTTTCCAACAACACAGAACATTTAGCATTCTTACATCCTGGAAAAAGTGACGCCTCTCCTCTGCCTTTTACATTTCTGCTTTGGTTTTGCTCTAGTTCTTTCTCATGCAGGTAAACGTTCTCGCAGCTATTTCACAGACAAGAACTCAGATCTCAATCACAGCCTGATTTGCTAAGCCCAAAACATGACACAGTTAAAAGCTGTGGATTTGTCACAGGAAACCATTTCAACACAAGAAATCCACATTTAGGCAAGGCAAGCCATCACTCTTACACTCTATCACACGCAATACAGCTCTCCCACCTCTGTTGAGTATCAAACTGTTAAAATTTAACAACAAGCTTTTTCCTAAAAAGGTGGCCCTTTTTCTCTCTGCTTAATACTTGACAGCTACACAACTAGAAGGGAATTCTAGCAGCAGACAATTATCTGGTGTGATCTAAGTTTCCTGGCTCGTTAGCACTCAGCTTTGTTGAAGGGCAGTGTTGTACTTTGGGAATTAGTCATGACGTCCTTGTAAGTCATGTCTCGGTCACATTTGCAGACTTACACACATGCTCTCTTTTCAGCATCCAAATAGCTCAGGTAAGTGGGTGATCACACACAGGAGAGAGAGCACTGACTGAACAGCCCATCAGGCCAATTTTTCGTTCGTGTTAATTTTGAGCGACACACAGTATGTTTAATCCTCAACTGAACTCAGGCCCTTTTTCCTCCTCTGTCAAACTCAGTTACTGTGAACTTCACCCAGCTGACTTTCATGGCTATTTTCTCCTTTGGGGCTGGTTATGATACAAATTGACCTGACGGAAATTTAAATTACTCTCACAGATCAAGATGGGCAAGAGGTTACACAAAGAAGGGGCAGTTCTGGTGGGATAAATGTGAATCTCAGACGCATCTGTACAACCTGAGAACCAAACACTAACGTCAAGAGAGTGAGGGAAGACTAAAACTCAGCACTGCACAGGGCCTCATTTCCATCTTCAATGGCAGGATTCTGATCCTGTTAAGCTGTAGGGAAACTTACTTGTTTTTACAGAAACCACTTCAGTCCCTAGATCAACTTTCTTTGTCAGATTCCAGTCTCTCAGCTCTTCAGTAAGAAACACATTATAATACACTGTGACATTTCTTTTTCAATTCAGGGTGATTCTTCTTCCAACTTAAGCAAGAGTAACCCAGAAACTGATCTCCCCTCCCCAAACCCCCCAGATGCTCAGAAAGACCACGAACCTACCCTTCATAGGCGAGCCCTGTGGAGTTGCTGGGACATGCACCCCCATACCAGGTCCACGACGATACGGGAAGTTCTCGGGACTGTATTTCTCACACAGAACTTGCATGAAACTCCTCCCGCTGGGCTGGTCCATGCTCCCTTCTTGGACTTCTAGTTAGTGGAGACAAACCCCAGAGCATATAAACAGTCAGCAGCTAATAATCACCTCCAGTAGTGGTCGTTGAGAACACAGTACAAAATGAACAGACGGGTCATGGGTTTTACTTCTGAATTTCAGATGAGTCTAACAGGTCATACTTCAAATTCAAGATTACAGTAAAACATTACCTGAAAAGAAACCAAAACTGAACAGAGGGCCCAAGCTACACAAACATGCCTTCAATCATACCATTACAGGCCAAGTCCAAGACCTCCTTGCCCCACATGCTCTTACAGGACAGTTCCCAGTAGGCCCCTGGCTGCAAAAGGTGACTTCTGTACCTCACAAGAGGACTGAGAGATATTCACAGATATTCTCATTCACATTTCCAGGGCAGCAAGGAGGAGAAAGAGCAGACAGATGTTTATGAGTATGAGATTGCTCAAACACGTGCTTTCATCCTGTAATTTCCCTTTAACTCAGGACTTTCAGTCAAGATCAGCTTTTTGGATGAGGAAAAAAGAAAAGGAAGAAGGATCCACAGCTCCCTAACTGTTTACAAAGAAACTCTATGCAAAGCAGGTTATGGTTTGTTTTTGTAAAATCAGGCCAGTGCTGCCAATGGCCCAGAGCTCAAGGGCCTCTGCTAGCAAGACTTCCATCTGGCCCACAGGGTGGCATGGAAAGACTCGAGTTTGTTAGTAAGCTCACCCGGGATATCTCAGGGCTCTCACCTTCACTGACAGCAGCAGCTCCTTCAAAGCAAGCTTCGGCCTCAGAGGGAGCATCATCATTTCTCCTCTGACATCTGCAAAGAACTAAGTTTCTTCCATCCTGCTTGTAAACCTGGGCTTCTAATCAGAACACAACTGCTGTGTCACGAAACGCTCCCAAGCGCACACGAGCACATCGTTTGGCCAGTCCGAAAAGAAGTTTTGCCAATTCAATTTTGCAGCTGCTTAATGTATCTGGAAGATAAACGTGCCCTTCGTATCTATAAATGTCACAGAAGGGAACAGCACAGGAAAAAGGACTCACCACATTGCAGGCTGCTGACCTGCCTAGAAAGATATCGAGTGTCAGCTGGAAGTACACTTGGCACAAAGATGCGGTGCTGGTCGGCGTTCTGCTGTACCCTAGGTGGAACTAAGCTTATCTGTCCTACTTTTCTGCACATACTCTGAACTGGGTATTTTATGGTTTCCAGGATAACAAAGGAGTCAAGCTTGATACATGCACAAAAGGAAGGGAACCGCATTGTTCCCAGGTTTCACAGAGGTCTTGTACTCCAAAGCAGAGCCTGCTACCCGTCACGGACACGGAGGAGAGACCCACATCCACCTGCTCGACCAAAGCAAGGCACGAACTTGCAGGGATCAACTGCAGGCTTCCTACAGCGTACAATTAGTCATGGAGCGGCGTTTTCACCAAGTATTGCGGATTTACCTTTCTAGTAGACTACCAAAACCCAGCTCACACAGATATGTACGTTCTGCACATAAACCTGCACCTCCAGGACTCCCGGACCTCCAGAACTTCCGAGTTCATGGTGGGGACACACATGCTGACAGTGATGCTGCTAACTAATGCTGAATTAAAGTTTCCGCCTGCTGCCATAAACTTTCCTTCAGGTTTACAGGCAAGGCTAGATATAAAATGCTGAACAAAAGTTATTGTAACCAAGGTTTGGGTTCCCTTTGTCAAGAATCACCTGTTTAACAAGCTCTACTTTGCTCCTCCCTGAACAGACTACCTAAAAGACCTCTACCTCTAAGAACTTTGGTATAATAAGAAGCAAGTTGACTGAAACCTGTTACAATTCGTGTATCGGATATAAAGTTTCCATGTCACAAAGAGGGACTTAAAGGATTTATCTATCTTAAAAAAAAAAAAAAAAAAAAAAAAAAAAAGACCCACACCTTTTTTAGCGCTCAATACCTCGGTTGATTCCTATCTCAAATTTAACTTCATGTTACTAGTCTATACAGATTTGAAAAAGAAATCCTCAAACCGAAGTATGTGTTAGGAATGAGACATTTCATTTTATGCTAAAACATTCCATGTGCTACAGGAACAATTTGCATTGACAGCCTTTAGGTTGAAAGGCCTCACACCAGAGTGTGGTGTGATTTGGGAGCTCAGTACTGTAGGACTGATAGACACTGCTTTCTAAATGCACATTCAGACCTCCTGGTCTGGAAATTCTGGAACTCCCCCATGCATAAGGCTTTCTGTCCTTCATGTTGCTTTTTTATCAACTCCATTCCTCTTTATCTGCTGAGCAAACATGAGCAGAAAAATCAAAAGGCACCTTAACATCGCACTAAAGGCAAAAAAAATGTGTTTCCAGATACAGCATGAGAGTAATCCACAACGGAAAAAAAACCCCAGTGACATTTAAATTCAACAACTTTGAATCACAAACATTTTCTTTCCTGAGCTTTAGTTTTGCACCCCAATGCCACTGCCAGGTGACAAAAATGTCAGGGAGTGGGCAGTCACCTTTTCCTACTGCCCTTCTCAGTAGATCTCACATTCACTACAATCATCTGTCAGGCACGTGGCTTCTCTGAATCACTACAATTGCCTGAGAGCGAGGATTAACAGAATAGGCAAAGAAAGCATGACACATTTTAGGTGAATGCTGCGGGTACAAGGGCAGGACAGGATCATTTGCAAGGTGCACGTTTCTGAGTGTTTTCTTACTGACGGCACAAGCATTCATATCTGAAAATAACTTTGGGTTTTCTAAATGACAGCATAAAGACACGCTCAGTCTCTGAGAGAAGTCAACGAATTATTTTTGTTGTCTATATTTAAACGCTCTGCTGGCAGGCTGTGGCCCTAGTGGCATACAGCATGGCAAGTGTCTGCAAAGAACAGCATAACCCTGACTTGAGATGCAAGGGAAACCCGGTGGGCTGCTGCAGATGATGAGTGAAGTGAAAAGAAAACACTAGAAATTATGTGAAAAATATTTCTATCCCCATGCTATGTGCGTACAAGGAGAACGAGTGACTGCTCAAGAGAATTAATCATTAATGACATTCTAATGAGTCCCAGTGCCACTCGAACGCCTTCGGAGCAGGTCCTAACCAGACACACACCAAACGCATTTTGACATGTTTGTACCCATGAAAAACAAAGCACGAGGAAGGGATGCAACAGAACAGACATCTGTCTAAAAGATGCCGGTGTGTCCTTCCTGAGACATGATTCAGGGAAATAATTTTTGAAGTGATCTTGAGAGACAGATGAACAAATACTATCAGGGCAGACAGACTGACCCCCTGAGCCACCCGGGCAAGCTCGCCGAGCATGCGAAACGCTGTCAGGGGCTTCATCAGTGCAGGAATAGCTGTTTCCTCACCCACCACAGTCCCACGCTTCTGGAATCAGCCAATACTAGCGGCAGGGACTGTGGTGAGGGGATCGCGAACTGCACAAGACACGCCAGCCGTGTCACTTGACACGCTTCTGGCCCGGACTCTGACACTGTGCTACTGAACCAGCGATCTCCTCCAGGGCTGCTGGAAAAACCAACTCCGCCGCCGAAGCCGGCAGGGAGCCTGTCTGTCGGTCCTTGTTTGTGCTGCTGGGCCTCACGGCCGGTTTCACGACATGCGTTCCTCTGCACCCCGGCAGGTCGGGGTCGCCAGCCCCGAAGGCCCAGCGGCCTTGCCCCGAGCGCTGCAGCCTCCGCCGGCCCGGCCGCCTCGAACAGAAACGTCCAACTGTCCCCGGCTGCCCTCACACGGCCCTGCCGGGCCCGGCCCCGAGTCGCCGCCGGGTGACAGCGGCCTCCCCCGCCGCGGCACACCGCCGATCCCGCCGCACAGCCCCGCCGGTGACCGCCCGCCCCCCGCCGCCCCCGGCCCCGCTCACCCAGGCCCGGCGGCCGCGTCCCGCATTGACCCGGAAGCAGCTCCGCGGCAGCCAAACATCACGTGATCGACCTAGGTCACGTGGAGGGGGCCTGGCCGGCGGAGGCACCCTTGGTTGCCATGGAGACGACGACGCCCCCGGCGCCCTGTTCTTCCCGCGGCCCAGCATGCACCGCGCCACCCCGCGGCGGGGCAGCGTCCTCTGATGTCACCAAAACTCATCAGTGACGTCATAGGGGGCAGAGGCCGATGACGCCATGATCCCCGCACCCCGGGGTCGAGCTCTGGGGCCTCCCAGCGCCCCGGAACACCCCCCCCCCCCCCCCAGCCACGGCGCCTCTGGAGGGGCAAAAGGGGAAGCAAAAAAAAAAAAAAATTGCAAATCGGTGAATGTTGGGTGTTCCTGGCTTGTACTGCCAGTGCCACAGGTCCTGCAGCGAGCCCGGCAGGTGCCCCTTTGCGGCCGTTCTTGACCAGTTTGCCAGTTTTTCTCCTGCTCAGTGGTGGCACCATCTTTTCTGCAGTGTCTGGTCGTGACCTCAGGAGGAAGGATGATAAATCATTCGGGGAGGAAGGCTGTGGGCAGATGAATCTGCCTAGCGACAAGCCTGTCTCATTCCCTATCTCCGTTCCTGCCGGGATTACACGATAAGAACCAGAAACTGCCTGAAATGTGGCCTCTCCTTCCTGCTACAGGCAGGGAAGTTTGGAGCAGAGCTGCATTCGTGGCTGAATTCCTGCAGCACGTCCCCGCGCTCTCCCCAGCCTGTCACATCATCAGGACACGTTTATCGTGTTACTTACCCCGATTTGTGCACGCTTCACTGAGGCATCGCAATACAATGGCAGCATTGTGGGTGCTACCCAGGTGGAAGGCAAAAAAAAAGTGTTCAGCCTCAGCCCAGGGGGGTGAGAGACTGGTTTAACTCCTGCCCTGCTGTGTATTTTCCTGCTTTGGACTGAGGGCGTAGGCTTGCACCCACACAGTCACAGTCGGGAGACTAAAGTGGGAGACAGGCAACTCGTGCCAGGCCAAGGAGGTAATTCTGGGACCTCCAGAGCTAAACCAGTTTGACTAAGGATCTCTCAGCAGAAAATATCCATCCCAAGAAGAAAAACGAGCCATCAGCTGAGCGGGAGCCATCAGCACATTACCACATTAGCCTCAACTGCAAAGTCAAAAGCTGCATTAGGCTTCATCAAAAGTGTCTCAACCTATTACTGCTCCTAAAATTCAGCTACTCTGTCTCCCGTTCCCTGCCTCTCCCTGGTGCTGGGACTCAGTTCCCACCCAGCAGATTTTTAAATAAAGGATTGGATATGTGTCTTCAAGACACTGGTGGAAAAAGACTGACTGACTTCCCAACCTTAGCTGATTCAGGATTATGAAAGATTCACGTTTCTCCTCTAGATTCTGGGTCAAATTCTACCATTGCCGCTATGTGAAAGGGTTCAGGGTTTTCAGGAGGCACGAACCAAATCACATGCACTATCTCCTTGTAATTCTGCTGTGTGTCACCCTGTCATCCCTGGACTCGACAGCAGAGCACTGGCAGCCCAAACTGTCAGCGCTGAAATATATGCCTGGCTTTCACGGGCCTGATTTCCCTTTAACAGGGAGAAAAACACTGTGATGTTCTTTCTTATTACCCTGTTGACACAACATTGGTTTTATTTTGTTCCTGTGCGGGCCAGCACAGATGAACATTACCTTGCTAACATCCCATAAAAAAACATCTACCCGCATGCTCTGAATGGCTTATTTGGTTCTTTTAATACATTCCGGCGAGAGCTTTGTCTCCATTTGGTTTTCCTTCCCCCTCTACTTCTCGTATCTGTTTCAGTGAGATAAAGGACTCCATTGCATTCAGAGGCTACACTCTTTCACTAACAAGCCTCATGTTTTTTGCACAGCTTACCTGTGCTATTTAGTTGCTAGAAGGCAGACAGCATACTTTAACTGGTAACTGGCACCAGTGGGCTACATTTTGATTTGAAATACATTTCAGTTGCTGCTTTCTATAGTTACAGATCAACTGGATATAGCAGATGTCCGTGTTAACCTCTGCTGGGTCAGTGCTGCAAGTGTGAGAAAGTAACCGGTGTATCCCCTGGCCTACATTAAAGCCCATTTCGATGGAGACGGGACAAGTCGGGGAATTGTTAACACCCTATAGTCTTTCACCTCCAGGGGCCAGTTTGAATTCAGCCCAAGCTAGCATGGATTGAATGTGCTTATCATCTGTTGGCCGTCTCATTGTTCAAATGAAATAAGTTTGATGGGTCTCAATCTGCTCCTCCCTGGCAGACAAGTATCCGCTTGCCAAAGGTTCTACTACCATTGGCCAGGTGACCCCTCCCTGGCAGGCTCCCCTCTTTCCCACCGCTGCTTCCCCCGGGATTAAACAGGCCATGGGAACTGGAGTCACCTCTCGACTTGCTTCCTCCCTGTCTGGTCACAGAGGGGCTACCAACAGTACGCATCCATGCTGGAGCTAGTTCCCACACACGGAACAAGTGCCACGTAAGAGGCATTCACCCCAGCAACATGTCCATGGCAGAGCAACCCAAATCCAAGTTTGTTATTTTCATACTTTTAGAGCCAGACCAGATCAACCTCAGCAAGAAAAGCGCCCTCAACACCTGAAAAAATTCCAGTCACAATCCTTTCCTCATTACTCACGCTTCTAATGTGCCACAAATGTCACCTACTACCAAGGGGGGCACTTCCCAGGGTCTGAGCAGGTTTGGGGGTTTGTACATACTGAGGCCAGAAGGGCCTCACTGTTAACATCCAGAATACAAGTCACAGACTCCCCTAATTTCACGCCCACCTGATCTGGAGCAGATCTTTCAGGAAAAAAAAAAAACAACAAACCAACCAAAAACACGTACTCTTGTAAAATTACCCGGGATGGAGAATCAAACATAGTCTGTGAAATATCAGTTAATTACTCACTATATTAATCAAAAAAAAAAAAGTGGGCTTCCTTCTAGTCAGAGCCACATAAACCCAAACAGATCTCGCTGCGCCCAGGGAAGCGGCGTCACTGTCACACTTGGGGACACAGACCCACAGAGATCACAGAATTTCTCTGGGTCGCACACAGAAATAACGGCAGCAGCCGAGGAAGGAGCATCTAAATAGACTGCTGCTTATGAGAATAATTTTCCCCATATTTAAAATCACCAGAGGTTCTAGGGGGAGGGTCAGGGAGAGGATTTGAAACATACGCAATTTTCTACTTCTTTTCTGTAGCTTTTTGATCCTTTTGCTTCTGGATTTGGCAATCGCAACTTTCTTCATCCATGGAGATTATTCTTCAATTCCTCAAAGAGACTTCAATTTTCTCACAAATCTCTCTTCCTTTCACTTAATTTAAACATTTTTGGCCATTTTCATGATTTAATAATGAGAAATAAAATTGGAGATTTACTAAGTGTTGAGAGAAGACCTTCCATTTCATCTGGGGATTAAGAAAGGAGTGAAAGGTGTGAATCCTGTTAGCCATGCTGGCCTAACCTGAGCTCCAGAGTGCTAAAGAGCCCAATCCTGCGAGATGCTGAGCGCTCTCTGCTCCCCTCGAAGCCAAGGAAGTCCTGTGGACTCAGAGCACATCGCAGATTTGGGCCCCTTAAGACACAACGCTAGCCTATAAATCCATAGCAGCGTTGTCTCATAGATATTTTGCTAATAACTTTAAAGCCTGACTTCATTTAGCGCTACCGCCAGCTGATCAACCCCAAGCAGCTTCTCACTACACCATTAATTTAAGGTAACAATTCACTGAGATCTTTGGTTCCACATAAGCGCTTCCCAAATCACTTCTTCGGCCTCTGTCAATTATCTGAGACTAATGCACCTTGAAGTTACCTTTCAGAGCAAACATTACTCCACGGTCATAATTCTAAAATATTATCAGTAGCCAAAAGATAGGAACAATGCAGCTTTCAACTTCAGAAATCCAGACTGTGCATTCAAACGTAGAAATAAAAAATAAATCAGTACTGGTGCAGTCTGAAGATCTATTGGATTTTCATAATTTGGCAATTGCAAGGCATGTGCACAGGATGAAATGGACCTTGAGCCTTTTATTAATTTGATTTCATTTTCTGGATGGCTACTACTAGATAAAGGCAGCTTTGTCAGGTACCACTGCACAGGGTACTGGCCATCCAGTTAGGACTGGTGAATCCAGTCTCACACACTCGAGGCTGGACTCACTCAGCTGATGTGGATTCTCTCCCAAACTTGGGCAGGTGATGCAGGATGCAGCTGACCAGGCTCACTCTTCTTCAGCTGACCTGCCACACTCACAGAACTCTCCAAACCCACATGTGAGCTGCTGTGACAGTCCCTGTCCTCTCCTCTGATCCCTCAGTGTGACACGTCACACGCTGGGAAGTGCCACGCCATGGCCAGGTGCTCGCTGACCCAGCCTGGGCACCAAGAAGGGCAAACCTGGGCAGGGATTATGCCAGTGCCCTTCTCTGGTCGACTCCAGATCTGTTCCTGCTGAGCAGCACAACACAGCACCCATCTGCTGCCCCGTTCGGGACACATCTCATTTTGGACCACGATTTCCATTCTGTTCAGTCAGACAAAAAGGGCACCAGCAGACAGAAATGAGTCCAGACATGAAAATGGCTAGGTCTTCCTCAGCCAAATGCTCTGGATTCGTAACTAGTTGTTATGATGAGACAGAAAAGTGCCTCTGCTGTCTGATTTTGGAATGGGACTTTGGCTGGGAGAACAGGACAAAACAGAGTGAGAAGCTGTCTTCTCCTGTCTTGTGCGTGTAACAACTCCATTACAGGTCTGAATCTCACTTGGAGAGCAATGCTGGCTGAGTATGTAGGCTGCCAGCATTCATAATAATTAACCATTAATGTTAGCAAACACTTGGCAAATCTCCACCCGCTTTCATCCGGAGCTCTCGGAGTCCTTTGCAAACATGAACAGATTAAACCTTGCCAGACCCCCTCCAGTCCTACACATTAATCCAAAGAATTTCCTCTACTTCTATTCTCTGACAGGCTACTTAGCAAACGCGGTGAGCCTGGGACATACGCAGGTGATCCCCATTTTACAAGGCGGAGTGGAGGCCCAGAGTGGTGGGAATGACATTCCCAAAGCCCCGGCGAGCGCTGCCAGTGCAGCAATAGTGAGCAGTTGTGGTTTTCCAGCCTGCAGTCAGCGCCTCGAGCCCTGCACCATCCTTCCTCTGCCTGGCAGGTCTTCATCCCTATCTCACTGTCAAGAAAGCCCAAACAGGAAAGGGATACAGGCTTAGCCCGAAGTCAGATGTGATCAGCAAGCCAGTAGAGCAACAGCTTTGCTGCTGTTCTCGCTGCTGGGACACAACAGCCGCCACAGACAGAAATAACCGTGAGCCAGCCACAGCGCAGCATCCTCTAAGAGCATCTCCCGTTGTGCCTGCTACGGCTTGGTGGCAGTTTTGCCATCCAGTTCTGCCATCCTTGCTGCTGCTTTCTAACAGCTCCTTGTGGAACAAAAAAACCCCAACAACAACAAAAAAAGGGGCTTCATTCCAGAAACAGCTTGGTCAGAATACCTATCAGGTCTGCTAAACCAGCAGACTTCCTCCACAAAGACACTCCCTTACCAAACTCCTTTTTTACAATCAAGGTCTAGCTTCAAAAAGAAATATCTCTCCATTTGACCCGGTCACATGGCCAGCAGCGTGTCAGGGCTATTTGAAGCAGCCAGCAAACAACCCTTCCTTGCAGAAGGGAGCAATCTGGCTCACGGGACCTCAGAGCGCGGACACTTGGTAGCCTCCTGCTAACGTCTGGCTCCCTGCCATGTTGTGACCTCCATTTCAGCTGTCTGAGGGATAAAGATGTTGTGGCTGATCAGTGGCTCGGGAATAAAACCAGAGGCTGTGTGTTCACCTCCTTGTCCCAGTTTAGTTCAGCAAGCAATAATCAGAGCATCCTCTACAGCTGTGCTCACTAACATGCAAGGGTATTTATTGTAGGCTCGGGAAGAACAATCAGTTTTAGGCAGGCAGATCAGACATCTTAGTGCTCACCTGGGAATAAGAGGTCTTTTTTCTTTTCCTCCCCTCGTTCTTTCCCCTCATTTGCATTCACTTTTGGCTTCAAAATAAATTGCTTTAAATCTCAGCTCAGCAAGAGCTAAGCCTGAAAAGCCAGAAGACTACATTCATGAACATTTCCTAGGAGTTCAGGCAAAAGCCAATCTGAGACCTTTTTTCTGAGACTGAGCAACACAAGGAGGAGTATTTGGGGGTTGAATAGGAAAGAGAAAGGTGCTTGGAAGGCAGAGATAGAGGAAGAGAAAAGACTGAAGATAAAAAGTTTGAAAAAGCACGGGTCTCACCCATGCTGCTCTCAATTGCCTTCTCACCAATGTCAGTGAAATTCCCCCTTACCTCAGTTAACATTTTGTCCCAAACAAAGCAGCAAGTCCTCTCTGCTCTCCATGCTGCCCACCAATCGGGATTTTTAGCAGCCAGTTTGGACCAGCTCCCCAGCAGGCACAGCCCAGCACAGCTCCCAGTTGAGTTAGAGGAGCTGAGGATGCGACTCCACAGGAGTCCTGCCGGGCTGTGAGAAGAAACTCTTGTCTGCCAGGAACGGCCCTTCTCACTGCCTTTGCACTCCAACAGACATTTTCCCTCCCTTGCCCCTTAAGCTCATACGTGAGACACTGAAAACACAAGCACCACAATAAAAACAACAGAAAGGATTAGTCTGTACAAATTGATCTAAGCCCGAAAAATACTATTCCAAAAGAGCCTAAGTCAAGAAACAAGAAATGTTAGGTCTTTCCATTGTAATAGGCCCTTATTTATCACATTGGGAAGGGTACTTTTAAAAGGCAAATGGCCAGCTAGTCCCTTTGATACATGGAGATGCTTCAAGATAGGTATGATATAGAAAACCCGGGCAGAAGATATGTACTGGCTAATCTGACAGTTATCTCTTTTACAGCCAACTACTGTCATTTCAGTCTTTGAGAACTGCCAGCTACACTGATAACTGCAGACCTAAACACAGCAGAGGAGAAAGCCTTTGTTAATTAAGCCAGCTTCCTTCATTTTCTTACTGATCTGGGCTCCGCAGAGCTTTCGGAGAGCCGCTGCTCTGTGGCCCTTTGTGCTGGTGATGGACTCCTGCATGTCCCCCCCCGCCCCCAGCCACATATTGGTGGCGAGGCAGGCAATCCTCATCTGCCGGCTGGATTGCTTTCTGGGATGAAATGTTGCAGTCCTGCCACAAATCAGACTATTAACTCCACTGGAGCACAGCAGATTCCCCCTTAGAGGGGAAAAAAAAAAAAAAAAATCTCCCTGAAGGATGCATAAACCTGCCCATTGTCCCATCCAGCTGATACAGGGCTGGTTTTCCCAGTGTGGTATCAAGTTCCAGAGGAGCCTATTTATACTGAATTCATCAGTGCTACTTTGTACCCAGAAGAGTTCAGCTCTGTATTTTCAATCAGTTAGTGGCCATCAGACTCTAATGGGGTTTCTGGAACTGTGGGTGCTTTATCCTCTGTTCAGCAGGCGTTTCGGCACGCTGAGCCGTCGCTCCGCCAGCTCTGTTCAAGTTGCAGCTCCTCATTTCAGGCAGGCGTGCTGTCCCCTCATGGCTAGATACTCAGCAAGGAGGGACAAAACTCAGACTTGCAAGTGTCAGGTGTGAGACCAGACTTACTTTTTACCCCTTCTGATGGCAGTTTGCAGTTCTTTTTGCAGATCACTGCTCTGATTCTGCCTCCACTTACGCCTCTAGGTCACTGGGGCTATCTCCCTTGCTTTGGAGCAGTGCCTCGCTGGCAGGCTCTCCTGATGGGCAGGGCTGCTTTTCCCCCTCTAGTCAAAGCCATACGGTCAAAGCCACCACAAGAAATTTCATCACTTTCATTGGATACACAAGCGAAGTAGAAGAGAGAATCAGGTAATTAATCTCAGAGCTAAATGAAACGAAAGTCAGTGGAGAGGACTTCGATCCCTCATGCCAGCCTTTTCATAGCCAAACCGTGACAGCTTCACTCCAAACCTAACACCAAAGCAGCCCATCTTTGTCTCGTTGCTCTTTCATAAGCTTAGAAACCAGTCACCGTCCAGCCTCCACCAAGCAGATCTCGCCAACAAGTCCCTTCCTTTACCTAAGGGATGTCTTTACCATTCAGTCATCACCCAAGAACCATCAAAACCAGTTACCCACGTTCCTGTGCCCAGCCCAGTTACCCTGTGCCCACAGCTGCCGTTACCAGTGCTGTAGGTATCTCCACCAGCTTACATATGACTGCTGGAACTCTCTGCCCTTCCAGACCCTTTCTGTAACTCAGGATCTCTACCAAAAAAAAAAAAAAAAAAAGCAAACCAATAACTCTTTCCTTTGCCTCTTCCTCCACCACCTTTTGGGTCACTTACCTGGTGAGGCCCTTAGGGTTCAAGGAGAGAAGGCAGGGCAGAAGCAGGGAAGATTTCTGTGGATCTGAAATGGTTAAAGATTCCTGTCTCAGCACCACTAAGGTCCAAAGAGTTCAGTCTCTATTTCATAATTTATAGCTCACTGTTTTTCTTCCCAAAGTCCTGTGGGCTCTCGTGGTTCACAGAGCAACCCTTTTCTATTTTACTTACGCCACTCAGTTCAGTAAATGCCCCCAGGCTAGTCCAAGCCTTGTTAATACCTTCACCCATGCAACCTCCGGGGAGAAAATAGCTTTTTATCATTAGGTGAAAATGGAACTGCTTGGAATAACAACACAAACATGGGCTTTAGCACACGAGGAAAGATCCCAGGCCTTTTAGTTAGGAACTTGCCAGACTGCTGTCGACCCAGCTGGGGTTGGAGAATTGGCTGTCACCGCAGGGAGAGATGTGAGCCCTCGGTCCCGCTGCTGGGCTGCCCGAACAAAGGGGGCAGCAGGAGGATCAAACAGAACAGTTAGAGGGGATAAAGCAAAGTATTACATTTTAATTGATCTAATCTTTGGCTCCCAGTGGAATTTGCAAAGATATCTTACTAGAATTACACAAGTTTTATCAGGAGACGGCAATACTGGGAAAGTGCCTTTTGGATGGCAAACCACCCCAGATCTTGAACTGCATTAGCATTGGGACTGGCTGAGCAAAAGAGCCTCCACAATAGTTTCAAAGATGAGAGCAAAAACTGGGGAGAGAGAGAACAGACGAGATGTAAACCCATCTGGGCACACAAACGTGTATAAGCACAAACCCAGGCATATGCATAATGCTGTCGGCTGTGGGGTCCCTTTGCTGTAAAACCTGGAGGTATTTACTGGTGAGCAGAAAATACACGACCTACAGAGGCACTAGAAAAGGAATCCAAATGACATCAGCTTTTACTCATCCACTCCTCTTCCGAGGTTCATTTCTGCTCTGAGTACAAACGCTCTGAACATTAAAAAAAAAACAACAATCCAAACAATTAAAAAGAGAGAAAAAAGAGAGACATGAGCAGAATCTCCTTAAAATACAAACCTAGATGTAAAATACCATACGGGTGGAGCAAGCTAACAGGAGAGATAAAAAGCAAGGACAGTGATAAACCACGTGGTTTATCCCAATTTTTTTCCTGACATTCTCTGTCTGAGCCGATGACGGCAAGATCTTTGGAACAGCAGAGGAATAATGTCTGGGTCTGTCAAGATCCCTCTTTATTCACTGCGGTGAAGGGGTGAGAAAACATCAGGCCTGATAAATGATTCATGGCGCCTTTTCTTCTGCTAATCTGTAAATAAATTTTAAAAAGCAGCTTCTTTTTGATGAATATATTCTGCTGCTCGTAAAAACATGTCGCCCTTTAAACACAACACAGGCACACCCCGATGTCTCCAGTGCTGCTGTCAGCACTCTGAGAGCCCAAGCCTGGGTTCTTGCGGAGTGCAGGGATGGAGGTTTGGCTGCCTTACCTCAGCTGAGGATCTGCCCCTCTGATCCCATGGCACCTGATTCCCGGGCTCGGGCAAAGCCTTACCTCATCCCACGCATGCACCTTCAGTGCTCCGTTCAGTCAGGGAGAGGGTAACATCCCACAAATTTACAGGCCAGAAGGGACCTTTATGAACATCTCCTGTGACATCCTGCACACCAAGCTCTGAATCCTCTTCTCCTCGTTGCACAAGCACTTTCTGAGTGTGCACATTTTACTATCACCGTGTGGCAGACGCGGCTTTTCACACGCTGCTGGAAACAGCAGAACAACCCCAACGTGTCCATCACCATGGCATCGCATCCTGTTCCCTGAGCATCCTCCTCAGAAACATCTGCTGGCGACAGAACGTGGTAACACGACGGACTCGACCCGCTGTACCTGACCTTCAACCCCTGCTCAACCAGGCGCCAACCAGCAGGTCTGGGAAGGCTGTAACTGCTGTGGTCCACCTCGCATGGAAACCTGGCCCCCCTGGACAGACTGCACTGCTGCTAGTTATGGGCTCTTTCCCCCCTTACCACCATGTATCTTGGGCTTTTTTTGGGGGCTTTTTTTTTTTTTTTCTCTCCCATTTCCATTCAGCTACAGATAATGGCAACACCATGGACACACTCAGGCGGCAGAGACCTGCAACAGGCAAAGGAACTCTTCCCCTTCAGCTGGTGAGCTGCTGGGTTTCTCCCTGAGCAGACAGGCCTTGAACTGGCTCACAACTTTTGTGAGTGTGGGCAGGGAAGGAAAGAGGAAAAAAAAAAAAGCATGATTATACAAGGACATCTTTTATTTCAGTACATTCAAGACAAAAAGAAAAGAAAACAATTCAAGAACAGGATGTACCTTCACTCAAGGCTTCATCTCCCCTGCCCCTCTCCATTGTCGTCTCTTTCCTTTTACAATCAGAAATTGCATAGAATTTGTTTTTCAATCAGAAAATTAAACTCATCAGTGTAAAACCCATGTCTGTACCAAGCAGAGGGCGAGCTGCTGCTGTTGCTAGGGAAGTAAATATTTTCCTTACATCAGATCCCGGGCTAATGGTTTTCTCAAATGCTGTGCGGCATCGTCGCTGCTAGACATGGGTTGTAAGTCACCCTCGAAGCTGAGGGTGCTCCGAGGGTCACGGACAAGGGGAGCTCACGAGCCTGGGGCAGAGCTCAGAGTCACTTGTTTGGGAGCGTGCAGAGCACGGGCTGCGGACGCTTTGAGGAGCGACAGTGGGCAGCAAATACCGCCTCCCTCGGCTGGCGGGAAGGGGCAGCCTTCCCCAGGCCTCCCCGCTCCCGCCTGCTCCCGCCTCACCTTCCTCAAAAGGCTCCCCCACCCGCATCCCAAAAACAGCAAGGAAAAAAAGCAAAAGGTAACCCCAGAAATAAACAAAAGACACAGAACCCCTGAAATTCCAGGCGTTTCAAGGCCTCTTTGAGTTCACTGTGTTCGTTGGTTGTTTTTTGGCATTTTAATATATATATATCTATGTATATATATATATATATTTTATATATATGTATTTTAACAGCTCCTCAGATGGACTTTCAGCAAATGCTACGTCTCACGGGGAGCGTGTCCCATCCCATCCTTCCCTTCCTTCCTCAGTCCACCTGCCACACTCTGAAAAGGAAGAAGAGTTCAGCACCTGAAACCTGGTGCCTTGGAGACTAGGTCCTGACGTACCCAAAATAAACCAAAACAAAATAATGACTCCTCCCTTCCCATCCCTTATCCACGCCAAATAAAAAGACCCACCCCCCGCCCTCTGAGAACAGCCCCCGGTAAGTCTACATGATGGGGAGACGGTGCCAGCGTCCTTTCTCCTGGCCCAGGGTGGAGAAGTTCCAAGAACTGCTCTTGCCCCTGGGTGGGCGATATCTGCTACACCCCCAGTTACCCCCCACGACCCTCCTGCCCGCCTCGGAGCCGCACGGTGGCACGGAGACAGCAGCCGGAGGACCTCGCTCCTGCCGCATCAGGCTTCGGCGAGACACGCGTCCTCTCGGACGCCGAAACCAAAGCCGTCCCTCCGGCCAGGCCTGCGCGTCAGCCCAAAGGTCCGCCTTGCTCTGGAGAAGCTGGGTAACTGCTTTTAATTTAAAAACAAGTTGACATTGTACAAGTCCATGTTCTGTAAAATGGAACAGGGACCCTCTCGGCCCACCCCAATGCCCCCTGCCCCAGCGTTACTCGGGCTCGCTGCTGTTGGTTGTCTTCTCCCACTCCAAGCTCTCTTCGCTCTGCGCGGGTGAGCCCGCCGATGGCCGTGCCCGGAGGCCCTGAAACCTGCGGCATTCGGGGCACACTCGGATGTGTGTGCACCCTCGGGCGACCAGGGCGGCTTCTTGTGCCAGTCTTTGTGCCAGGGGATCTGGCTCGCCCCCACTGCACAGCTTCCCGTTGCTGAGTGTGGTTGTGCTGCGGGCTCGGCGCTCCTCCGGGATAACGGGGCGAGTCCGTATCATTCCCCCTCGCCTCCGACGAGGGTGGAAACTGTCCTTGCAGAGAATGATGTTGCGCAGCTCCGTCACCATTTCTTGGCACACCGACACCTGGAAGGCAGACCCGAGACATACTGCTCACCTAAGCAAGCTGCGAGCCCAGCAGCGCTGCATCTGCTCTGGATTCTGATGCCAAAGTGTTACGGACTCAGTCGTTAATCTGGCCACTGGCTTTCAACACCAATGCTCGGACATTTACGCTTGATATAGCCCAACAGATTCCGCCTCTTGTCAGAGACCCTCCTGTGTTCTGGATCCCCAAATCAACACGAGACCCAAACCTATTGCAGGTAGAAATCCTCAGGTGATCCTGTATCCAGGAAAGGTACCTGGACGTCGTACACATCCTTGATCCCTTCAAAAGCCCTTGAAGCATCCCTACAGCCTCGATCTTAGTAGGAGTGCATGAGAAGCTCGAGCATTTTAGACCCTGCCCAATGCACCTAGCCTTCTCGTGCGTTTGAGGTCTCATTACTAGGAATGCTCATCTCAGCCTGGGTGCATTACTTGCTCCAGAGCACTGCACTGCTGAGCACCCCACAGATAGCAATAAATACACACTATCCCCTCAGGACACTTTCAGGTCCTACCTCTGACTGTTCAGAGTGCCGAAGGCTCCACAAAAATTCCAGCATTGCCATAAAAATTGCTACGATTAAGCCACAGATGAGAACCACGAAGATTCCACCAATATTCTCCATTCCCAGGCCTAAAACAAAGCAGAAGAGAACAGTGCTGTGGAGAGGCAGACACAACACAAATTGCAAGCAGAAATCTCAACTCTTTGCTGTTTAGCTGGCATCGCACACCCAGGCAGGGACCAAAACCACAGAGCCAGCACTGCCCTATTAATAGCTAACCGCATGACTCAGATGGCAAACTGAATGACTTGCAATAACTGCACGATCGAAGACACGTTCTCAGAAATGATGATTCTGCAGATAAACAGCAAGTACATTGGAGGGAAGTACAAAGCAATTTGTGGACAAACTGAAAACAGGAGGAAAAAATGAGAGATCAATCGGGCACATTAATCCCTGCAAATTATTCACCCAGCTCTAGTTGCTTTGAACTTCGCAAAGGAAGATGAGCAATGTTGTTAAAGAAGTGGAGATGAAGAAGACAAGAAAGGGCTTTAAAGGAAGCTGGCACCAAGAAAAGCCCCTTTGATTGCATTACAAAGTGCTGGTGAAAAATGATTACAGCTGCTTGAATTGCAGTAGCAATGAGAGGTTCCAAGCAAGACCAGCGCCCAACGTTGTTTCACACTACTTGGTGTCAAATGGGGTCCCTGCCCCCCAGGGGTACCTGGCTACGGGTTGGGAACCCTCTGGCCCATGAGAAGGAAACAGCCCCTTCCATGGGATGACTCCTCTCACCTCCCTTGGACAACTTGCTTACAATGGGACGACTACCATCTCTACTGATCGTAGGGGCCGTTCAGCCACCTCGGGCCAAACGCCACACGTGCAGACGGCTTGCTTTAGGGGAGGGACTGAATCACACACACGGCAGCTGCCAGCCCTGTCCTACACAGCTTGTGCTCCAGAAAGCTCACCACTGCCTGGAAGGAAAATCCACCCCTCAAGAACCTGCCCTGAGCTTTCCACCGCGATCACTGTCCCCAAAACTGCAGCCTGTGCCTCTGTCCAGCCCTGCAGAACGGGACCCCGAGAGGAGCCGGGGAGCAGCGCCGGCCTCACACCGGCTGTCCGAGAAATGGACTTTGCTGTCTTTCCTCTTCTCCCCTGGGCTTGTTGGTTTTGGGTCTCAAGCAGACTGGGCCCTGATTGGATTGATTACTAAAAAGCATGTGATGCTTTGCACTGAGGTGACTGTATGAGGCCATTACTCAACAAGAACATCTATAAAAATCTTCCTCTCCCCTCTGTAGCATTAAATCAAAGTGTAAGAATCAATGATTTATTGACTTAATCTCTGCATGGCTTTTAGACATAAAATCTCACCAAAACCCTTGTATATTGCTGACCTGTTTTGTTCTAAAACTTAGGAGGTCACATTTTACCCTCCTCCTCCGTCATTCTTTTGGCATTGCCTCCAGAGCAATCTAGTGACTCTCTGAATCAGCCCTTTGCAGAGATGTTTCCGCTAAAGACAGCAATTGCAGGACCAAAAACATAGCCCATAATCACAGTTTAAACCCAAGATAAAGGCCATCCTCTCCTCTCAGCACCTCTCAGATTTGAATTTAGGGCCAGAACCTCTCTCAACATCCTTCCGTCATTCTGCCTGGGTGCTACATCAGACACCCGTTCCCAAGCTCACCCAAGGGGTATTTCCTCCCTCCAGGTACACAGACCAGCAGACTACAGCCTTCGTCATTTCCTAAACTGAGAAAGTAAGCCATAACAGAGGGCACAAAACAGCAGAAAGACTTGTCCAGGGTCACAGAGAGCACCAGGTAGCGCCAGGAGCAGCTCAGGAGCCTGCCTGCCAGCCACCCCCGTCCAAAACCATCTCAAAACAGCCTACACACTAGATTCCACTTCAGAGCTGCTTTTTGCACAGTCCACAGAGGAAAAGACTCCCATGTGCCTGCTCGCTTTCAAAAGTAACTTCTTTAATAGTTTATCACCTTGCCCTGAGGCCTGATGTCTTACACTGGGCCAACACCTTCTGCCTCGAGATGACCAGCCCAGGCTGCCAGCGCAAGGTGCCCGTGGGCTTTCATCCAGCCTGGCTCGTGAACTGCACAGACACACACACCTACACCCGCTGCAGTGGCAAGAAAACAAAAAGAGCTACCATGGACCCGTCTCTGCGCTCAGGAAGGTCAGAAGACTGTCCTTCCAACTGGGACACCTGCTGGCCTCCCAGAAGACACTTGCTGAGGAAAGGGTGACTGCCAAAACTAAAAGAAATGCAGAAACTGCGTTAAGCTGGCAACTGCTTTCACTCTGGGACATCGGCCTAATGTGGTAGCTTTTATGGCAATTTGCATAGCATTACCCAAAAGAATTTGCTCCTCAGTTTACAGATGTACTAATAACGTCCTGGTGTCCCTTCCTCTGGCTGTTTAAAAGGCACTTTCACTTGGAGCCATTAACCAGCGGGCCTGTGGTGGAGATCCATCTCCCTTGAAGGAACCCAGGATTTTGGTCCGATCCCTTTAGCCATCCATTTTCCCAGACATTCATTAGAAGCTAATTTACCCTCCATATGCCTCCAATATTTGTCATTTGGTTGTTCCCGCTATCTCTGCCCCAGGCAAAAACACACAGCATGAGGCACAGCAGAGCTGTTTGGATTTCTCCTTGAATTGTGAAGGAAGGAATCTCAGGTCAGAAGAAGGGGAAAAAGTAATTCTCAGGCAGAAAACCTGGCAGCGCTCATGCGCAGATGGACGTTCATCCTTGCGCTGTTGGCAAGGATGCTTGGAGTGCCTGGTCCCTTCAGCACGCTCCTGGAGAGCAGCGTGGCTTACCTTTGGCTCTGTGGTCCTCCTCTTTGGGACACTTGCCTCCTTCCCACCACTTCCGCTTCAGGATTTCCAGGCGGTTGTTCTCTTGCAACTGGAGAATGGCCAGGTCAAACTCGTCCCGAAACACAGAGCCTGCGAAACCAAGAGGTACGTGGTAAGGCAATGCCTTGGCCAGCCTTCATCCCCGCTCATCCCCACCACGATGCCCTGCCAGTGTGCCCAACTACCAAAGCTCATCTCTGAACCGTTTGGAAGGGATTTCAGGCCATGTAAACCCTTGAAACCTGCAGCCTCCCTGCTGGGACTGTCAACTGGTTAATGTGGTTAGCAGGCGGTCATTTCGCCTGTCCACCAAGGCCCATGTAGGCCATTTAAAAACGTCCGTTACAAGGAGGAGCTTTGGCCTCAGGAGCAGGGTCTGAACAGGCAGTTCAGTATCATACCACTGCTCTCAGAATCACAGAATCGTCTAGGGTGGAAAAGACCTTGAAGATCATCCAGTCCAACCGTTAACCCAGCACTGACAGTTCCCAATTACACCAGATCCCTCAGTGCTAAGTCGATCCTACTCTTAAACCCCTCCAGGGATGGGGACTCCCCCCCCGCTCTGGACAGCCCATTCCAACGCCCGACAGCCCCTTCTGGAAAGAAATGCTTCCTATTATCTAGTCTAAACCTTCCCTGGCGCAGCTTGAAGCCATTCCCTCTTGTCCTATCGCTTATTACTTGGCTCCAGAGACTCATCCCCCCTCTCTGCCCCCTCCTGGCAGGGAGTTGCAGAGGGCCAGGAGGTCTCCCCTCAGCCTCCTCTTCTCCAGACTGAACCCCCCCAGTTCCCCCAGCCGCTCCCCAGCAGACCTGTGCTCCAGACCCTGCCCCAGCTCCGTTGCCCTGACCACTGAGGTCCCTCTCCTGTCATTGTGCCTCTGACTTCAACCCTGCTCTAACGTTCCTTTCCCTCAAACTGGTGCACTGCAACAGCAGCAAGTTCAACCTACACGCCAGCCCAAATGTTCACGGTAGAGGAGGCTCACTTCTGCACTCAGGACCGAGCTCTACCGGAGTCCTGATGGTGTCTGCTACCAGAGATCCCAAAGAAGGGCCGTGGGAAAGACCACAGTTCTCCTGGTAACTCTGCACTATTGTCCCAGCGAGCAGCTTTCTGCTCTTCTTATCTGCTACAGTTTCACTGTTTAACAAGACAATGTCAGAACAAATTTAGTCCTGAAAGTAAGGATTTGTACTCACAATCAGGTTACTGTGACTTTACAAGCTTATGCATGTTCGCTAAACCACAGTGACTGTTTGTGTGATGGTTCTTACGTAATTCACCTTAACTTTGTATTGCTAAGTGCAGGTGCTTAAAGGTCAGGAACAAGGCTTCCCGAGCCTGCAAGACGGCCGAAAGATCAGACGGCTTGGAATAACAACTACTACATCCTTTTTCTGCACTGCCCTGGGAGATGATGTTCCCTTGCTAGCTCTCATATTTGAAAGACAAAGACCCTGCATTTGTTAAACCTGATTATTAGCTGAGATAGTCACCGAATTGCCCAATTCTCTATCCTGGAGTTTTAAGGACCACCAGCTGTCAAGAAAGTTGCGCTAAAAACTAAGAGAGTGGCAACAGCATTACTTTTACAGCACTTCTGAGATACAACAAGGAGCACAAAACGATTCAAAAACACTGGATCAAAAGGGAAATAGCAAAGAGCATATATGCAGAAAATAAGCAGCAATTTTGAAACATCTTTCACATGAATTATTTAAAGAGCCGCAGTCGCGTGTCACATGGCTCTGGAGAAGAGCAGGGTCTGGTACATCTGGCTCTGAGCGTGCACCTTGGGCAATTGCAATGTATTTGATTTTCCTCCTGAGATAAAAAAAAATGACCCTGGGCAGAGCTGTGAAACGTGACATTGGCTTCAGAGCCGGTTCAGCCTTTCAAATGCTCCGGTCCTCTGCCGACAGCTGAGAAGGACTAGAATTTTTCTTCACTGCCTACCGACGGGCATGCCAATCCCGTAGCCCTTGGTGTCCAGAAGGCCCCCGACCTGCGTGAGGTTGCAATTGCGCTGACGATAATACTCGTTCATGGTGGACTCCAGCAGGAAGGCGTAATTGGAGTTCAGCACGCGCGCAATCCCTTCCTCCGTGCTCTTCACAAAGACGCTTGGCTGCTTGGAGTACATGTAGTTCCACATCCGCTGGTACGTCTGGTAGCGGGAGTTCTGCAGGAGAAAGGAGGAGAGCCCAGCTCAGGGTAGGAGCAGCTTGATGTAACATAAACCCCAAATTAGACGCTGCTATGAAAAGGCCACAACGGGGAAAGGAGTCAAAGCAGGTTTGGTGCCAGATTCAAAAAGGATTTAGATCCTAACCTCCATTTATTTCAACGAGATTTAGAGGCCCAAATCTCTTGGTGGATTTGAGACTTTGTTGGCAAAGCCGGGCATGAAATGCATACCTAATTCCAATAGGTTCCAGCAAAGCTCTTTGCATAAATTCAATTTTAGAAAAATACGTAGTTTCCATAACAGTATATCAAAAACACACGAAAAAAAGCCAGAAGAAATAGCTTGTGCTTGGCTGATTTAAACCACCAAGCGCTCCCTGCAGAGCTCACACCCCATTGTCTGTCACTGTAAACTTGTGCTTAACAGTTCACCAGCATCAGAGCCAGACACCACCACCCTGAGAAGGGCTGGAGGCAGCGCTAAAGCTCCTCGGAGTTTGATGCTCCCTGAATCTGGATTTAGTTCACCCCCGTGTGAGGCAAATCAAAGTACCTCCTTAAGAGAACTAGAGTTTTTTCACTGACTGCAGTAACCTAAAAGGTCAACCAGCCCCAGATCCTCACTTTGCTGGTGGTTGAATCCACCTTAGTTCGATCGAGAGGAAAAGCTGACGGTGGTTAATCTCTCTCCCAGGCTGAGCAAAGAGCGAAACCTGCTTGCACAAAGACTGAAGATAAACACCCTCTGGCCTACAGGAGGACTTTCTGAATTTGCCCCTTTCCCCTCAGCCTTGCATTTCTGCAGCACACAGAACCCCTTACACCACCTCCCCTCCTGGGCAAGGCAGGAGGTACGTGAGGTGCTGCCAGGCACCCCCTGCCATCACACTTTCAAGGGCTCATTTTCTGTGGCTGGTGAGCGATGCCGGAGAGCCTCAGGGAACCTGCTGCTGACCTAGTTACTGTCCTTGTCTGTCCAGCTCTGTACTCTGGGTGCAGCCACTTGGGCAAGGAACAGACAAACGAGGCGCGTGTTTGTTCCCGAGTCACTGCACTTTTAAACCTTAATCCTGTGTGTTAGTGTCAGGGGAGACGGCTGCCAAGGCAAGGTGCTTCAGCGGTGGACATACACCTCACGCAGCCAGTAACAGGGGGGTGGTGAAGAGCCTCAGCCGTGCCTGCTTAATCCATCGCCCGCGGTTGACTCACCATCGTTACACCAGAGGCAAATGGATCCCAACACAGTTTAATGCGTTGCAAATGGCACAAGAACAGCTTTTGCTAATTTCTTCTCTGATACCAGCGACTCCAGCACCCACCAGGCAGCGCAGAGCCACAGTCAGGATTTTAAACTTGAAAGCCTTCCTGAAAAGAACTAAGCGAGTGCTTTGTATACAACCACCTCAGTCACTTGGGCTCTCTTCAGCTCATTTTAGATATAACGTTCTGCTTAAAAGTAGCTTTTTGCTAAACCCCTGAAGGGTGTAAAGTTGGGCTGAAAAGCTCAGGCTCACTCGAGAGATTTCTCAGGCTTCCCAATTCAGTTCAGACTCAGAGCGGGGAAAAAAAGTGAGAAAAAGCTTTTTCTGCTCTCAGAATTTCAACGAGTAATAAATAAATAATCCTCAAGCAGTTCTTTGTGCATTCAGAGCACTGCAGAAGAGATTCACTCATTTATTTCCCTGCTGAATAGAGCAGGGAAGATAAAAATTAAATTGGGCTAAATGGCACGCATAAGTTTGCATACACTTGACTTACTTATTTTCAGTGCCACTGACCACATCCAGACTTTGACATATGCTAGCCTACCTGGGCTTGGCAAACGTTTTCTTGCTTACCCAACCTGAGACTCTCATATAAAAGTTAAGATCACGTCAAAACTGCACAGAGACCCGTGGAAATTCGACTGCAGATGCTCAGCTGCTGAAGACCACGTCGTGTCATCACTGGGACACAGGGACGTGTACCACCTTCCCACCCACACAGTGACACTCCAAGCATTAAGTTGCTTTCTAAGTCCAAGTCTGCTGCTCCAGGGTCCAGCACAGATGTCCTGACCCTCGTCCTCCAGCATCCCAGGAGCACGCCAGCTGCTGTGTCACAAGATCCTGCCCTCCCTGTGCTCCGCCGTGCCTCCCCCACCATTCACCCCATCGTCACCCGCTGTGGATCTACCCCTTGCAACCAGTCAGCCAGGGGGTCTCTCCAGAGGTCTCCTCCGTGCCAGAAACCAGAATGAAAGAGGCGTGACAGGCTGGGGTGACGCCCTGATTAAAGGGTGCCCTCTGCACCCCCTGCCCCAGTTAGCAAAAGAATGGGGTTTACTTGGAAGAAGGTCATGCTGGAGCCGCCGTGAATGGTGCCGTACTCGATGGCTGTCTGGTCAGCCAGGTCATCCACAGATTCGATGGGGACGTCCATCCGCTGCACGGTGAGGAAGGCTGCCAGATTGGCCGTGTAGGAGGAGATGATGATCAAGGTGAACGCCCACCTGGGAAAAGGGGAAGGGAAGACTGTGACCTGAGCCTTCTCCCATGGACTGAACCCGATCTCCATCCCCACCCTCCGCCTCTCCAGCTGCTGCTGCCCAGAGAAGGCCCACAGAGAAGCCTTCCTTAGGAGGAGGGCTGACCTCCTTACCAGACTCCACTGACACAGCGCGTGGATAACGCCTGGGGGGCAATGGTGGAGCCTTGCTGCATGAATCCCCCGACTGGAAACCACAAGCTGTTGCCAAGAGAATACTGATTCACGAGAAGATTGCACCTGCCTTGCGAGCAGGGGTGGGGGCTGTACCACTCGTACGGTGTCAATCTAAAATGACAAGAAACAGGTAGCTCAGGTAATTCACTGGGAAACGAGGCACTCTGGAGAAAAAGAAACAAAAAAAAGAAAAGCTGTGAAGCCCTAACTCTCCTGGAGGCAGATTCTTCTGAGGAGGAAATTCTTTACTGGCAATTGATGCCCAGGGCTCAGAGCTGTGTGAAATGCTTGCTCTAAGACTCAGAAGCCAGAGGCTTTCTTGTAAAGATTTGTAAAAGTTTTGAGAGTCTCTGGTGAAAATCTGGGCATGGGCTGTGGGGAAGCTGGAGCCCCGTGTGCAAATTTGTACCACAGACAGCTACAGTAATTCCAGATGTGCACAGACTTGATATGAAACTGAAATAAGAAAAATAACTGTATTTGGTGAAAATGGTTGCTCTGAGAAGGTCTGACTGCCCTGGCAAAGTCTAGGTCTCAGGTGTAGTTCGAAGCCAAGCGCTGGTGTTTCAAAGCATCACATACTTTCAGTGCTCACGGGGACAGGGCAGAGGTGGGAATCTGAAATAACTGACAGTCTGTCACCAAAGTGACTGTAGCCTAGCTCTTTTTTTGCCGTTTCCAATCCTCTAATTCCCTGGTTGCTAAGAAAGTCTTCTAATTCCTATGCTGCAGTTCATTATCTTGCTAATGGTTAACAAAGCTGGTGCCTGGGAGGGTTGTTTTGGGGATAGTGCCAATACAGCTGCAGGGCTCTGCCAGCTCACACAGCATTTGACCAAAATGAGGGGTGTATTTTCTTTTCTGCATCTCCCACCTCACTGTGATGCCAGGGAGGTGGAGGGTTTTTTTCTTGAAGACTTTCTATGGTTGGATCAAGCACTGGGCAGTATAAAACACTGCTCCGGGAGAGTCTTCTGCAATTCACAGGGTGAAAAGCTTCTTACTGCTGAGCAAGGCAGAGAGCAGCATCCAAACCGTCATCTCCAGTGGGAAGCCATGTAAAGGCACCTTTTTGGAGGATCATGTTTAAAACATGGGGAGGGGGCTAAAGAGGCACCAAATCTCAGTCTGCAGAGAACGTCGGACTGCATTATTCAAGGGTTCCTTCAGAACTAGGTTTCTGAGGCTGTAATGGCATTCGAAGAAACCATTACAGCCCTGTCAGGATGACTTTAGTTATGCCAGGGGACTGAGTGACAGCACAGTTCCAATTTCTGTAATGAGAATTGAGTATTAACTGTGTCCCGAAAGAGCCATCAAGGCCAGAGCACGTTTTTGGTACACATTGCCAGGACACTGTTCAACTCCATCTGAAAAGGCCTATCTATGCCACCAACCATAAGCAGTTTGTGAGGCGCTCAGGGAAAGCCGCAGCGGAGCACGGGCCCTGGGCCTGGATGGGAGACATGCTGCAGGCAGGCACACGGTGAGGGATTTTAAGGCTGATTTCAATTAGTCATAGGGAAACGGAACTGAGAGCAGTCAAGTGAAGCTCTGCACATCAACCAAGAGGCTCTTGAAAGGTATTAATGAACTTTCTTTTTCTGTACGCGCTGGGTTTGGCAGGGCCGGAGGAACCAAGCATCACTACTGGAATTTGCATTAACAACTCTGAATGCATTTGCTGGTACCTGGCAGCCTCCACCCTTCCTGTCCAAGGCACGTGGTTGGTTGATCACTTTGATCAACTTTGATCAGGACAAGCATCTACAGGGAGCAGCACCATTGCCACAGCACCAGCCCTACCCCCAAACCTCCTCCCATCCTTTCCATGCAGCTCTCGGCCCCAGCACCCACCGCTGTGGCCAAGCACACTCCCGGATGGCAGCAGGTTGTCACAGCCACGCCAACGGCCACCTCGGGGCTACCATGTGCATCGGTGACGTGCCTTGTGCGCAGACTCAATGGCAAAGCCCCAGTCCCTGAGGGCTGGGATGCTTCTGCCCCCCCTTACTGCCCTCTCCACGCTGGTGGCCTGGGGGGTGTCCCCGTGTCCCCCTGCCCAGCCCCTCACCACGCACCCCCCCATGGGTCTGGGAGCGTGACGCTAGATGGCATCGCGAGGACAGAAAAGGCACCGCCAGTCACATTACCGAGCCACCAAGAAGAGGACGCAGCTGACAGCCAGGTAGGCGAGCAGCATGAAGAGCCAGACGCCAGGGGAAAAGGGATCCAGGAATGAGAAGTAGCCAGGTTTGCGGCCCTGGGAGGGAAACAGAAAGGAGTTTGACCTGCTTTGGTTCCTACAAATTAAATAGGTCATTCTGAACACAACAAAGAAACCCACCTGCCCCGACGCTGACAACGGCTGGGAGCAACAGGAGGGAAATAAAGTAAAGGGGGCTTTGCAGAAGCCTTGCAGGGGAAACAGGTGACAGCAAATGCAACGAATGACTGAATCCCGCAGCATCTCCCTGCAGGGATTCATCTCCTAAGAATATTTTTCTCCCCACCTCAACCCCCTTTGTTCCTCCAGGCAAAGAAAGAGGTGAATTGATAGAAAAAAAAAAATAAAATCATCAAGACAATTGCAGCATTCTGTCCTCCCCATGGCAGGATGTGCTGCACCCCTTGCTGGCAGGGCTGCTGAGGGGGGGCTCCCCATCTGACACCCTCGTCCACCTGAGCAGGCTCTACACCACGCTCCCTGGGCAGGAGAGCACCCCTCAGCTCGGAGGTGGGTGGGATCCTTTGCACAAAGCAGAGTGGGGAGAAAATATTTTTGTGCAGAAAAAGAAGAAGAAGAAGAAAAAAAAGAGATGTTTGCAATATTTCTAGTTTTCCTTCTTCAGCCTCGAAATGTTTCTGCTCTACAAAGCTCAATAAAATTATTACTTTTATCTCAGGGAACACGATATTTTTATCTGCAGGATGCATCAGAACTTCCTGTTGTTTTTTTTTTTTTTCTCAGCAAACAACCTTTCCTTGAAAAGTAAGGCCTCACTGCTAGAAACAGCAGGTTGATCTTCTCTCAAAGCACCTTAAATTTTGAGAAGGACGCTGCCACCACTGAAAACCTTGTCAGATGTCGCAAAATTTGTGCAAAGGGAGGATTGATTTCTAGGAGAAGTTTCCCAAAAGCTGAACACTCCCCATTTTGGGGAGCGTACTTCTGCCACCACCAGCTCTGCGTATGCAGCTCCTGTGCGACACAGCCTCTTCCGAGGTGGAAAGAACAGCTACTAACTTCACAGAATCGCAGAATCATCCAGGTTGGAAAACACCTTGAAGATCATCCAGTCCAACCATGAAACTCACACTGAGCGTTACCTTACGCTAACTCACCTCCGAGCACGCTCAACGCCACCACGGGGGACGAGGGCAGAGGGGAGAATAGAGCACAAACCACAGGGCTAAAGAAGTGGTCTCGCTCTCTGTGCCATCTATAATATCTGTCTTTCAGCACTGAGCACCTCTGACACTCCTCTCCCACGCTGAGCGTTGCAATTGTTCGGGCAATGCTCATCTACCTCAGGAATCTTCTTTCCCCACCGTCTCCTCCAAAGGACTTCCAAGCAAAACAATCAACTCCCAAGGCAGGGCTAAAGGCTTGCATTAGCCCTTAGCTTCCAGGAGTCTGTTTCTTCAGCCCCAAACCACAAAGTCAATCCTGGGCATCACAAAACCTCCGGTTTCCCCAAGCACCTGTAACCGGGAAGCTGCCCGCGAGCCAGAGCTCCTGTGAAGGCTTTTACTGTAAAGTCAGAGTGGAAACAGCCTTTTATCACATCTCGGCCAGGCTGTCAGCGTATTTCTTACTGGCACCTTGCTCTGTGGTGCGCTGGAAACATCTATCACTGTTTGCTCGATGCAGCTCACTCCAGCAGCCGTTTCCCAGCACTCGCAGCACGGCAGCTGCTCCGCTGTAGGTTGCTCGCTCTACACAAAAGCTGCTGCCGGGGATCATCTTTGACACACAGAGGCCTCATTTTTCCCTAGTCCGCTGCCTTACCCTGCCCGTCTGTGACACCACATAAACTAATAATAGCTGGTAATAAATAACATGTAACCTCAATTGCCACAGCAAACCCAGAGCCAGCAAAGTCCAGAATCCTGATATTTTAGAGCTGTGCTTACTCCAAAGGCAGTGAATAATTTTCTGTTTTCACAAAAATCCCCAGGAAATATAGCTGCTTTTTTCTTTCTTTTTTTTTTCCCCTTCCACAGACTCAGACCAGCACTTTAAATTCCATTTCCATTAAAAAACCCCCACTCTTTTACTACCAAAGTATTCTTAATCTTATGCAAAACCTGAATTTCACAAGGTCCTGGTAGTTCTTCTGAAGACTAAGTTGTTGCTAGAAAAGGCAATAGTTGTTAGGCAATAGTTGTTGCACAAAAATCTTCCTTTACTAAAAATATCAAGGACGCTGCGATATTCTCAGCTCCAGTCACCAGCTAGGACCGAAACATCTCATAAACCTACGGCAAACTCTGCCCGGCATGAAGTAAAGAACCCAAAGTAAAGTATCCTTAAGGATAAGATGGGATCCGCATTAGCATTTTTAGAGAATCTGGCTTATTGAGCCTTTTAACAAATAAATGAGTTAAGAATCAGTGATTCAGACCATCCCACGTCCATTTTCGGATTAATTTAGTCACATCCCAGGCAAAGGTTCAGGTTCTCCTGGGTATAATTCCAGAGTCTCTCTTTAAGACAAGGTCTCTCTTCTGTACCGGGTTATCTTACTGTGCTTGCTATAAGCAGGCAAGGTACAAACAGTGAAAAATATTACGTTCTTCTTTTGACCTTTCCCTTTTTTTTTCATCAATTGCTGCTGTGTTCTGCTTTTCCTTATATTCTTCCCGTAAGAGAGAGACAAATGACTTCTACAGCCAGCACCTGCGCCCAAACCCGGGGCCTTCAGAGCCAAAGACACTCCCGGAGACTACGCCCCCAGCATCTCGGAGGGACCCGCGTTTCCAGTTACATCCTTTGCTCACCTTGCTGGAGCTTCTCTCACTAGTCCAGAGAGGTGAGCCCATCAGCCTGCAGGCTCCACGGTGCACTCCCTCTGCTCCTCTCGCCGATCCCATCCAGAGGATTATGGGCTGCTCGAGGCCAAAGGTAGGCACCATCAAAGCTCTTCTCTCTAGCGACTGCACGGCTTTCCTGGATGCCCCACAGGGCCCTGGTTCTCTTCTACATCTCGAGCTAAACTGACTCAGCTGCCTCTTTTCTTCCACAGGTGTTTACACACTCAAGAATGAAATGAGGCAATGGGAACCTGCAAGGTGTGAAGGGCACTGCCTGCACTCAGCCGAGCAAACTGGAGCTTCTCGAGCAGAAGATGGGGGTGGTTTATCCCTCCCCGGCATCCCCGAGCTGGCAGAAAACTCCCAGGCACTGGCTGTGCCTTGACTCAGGCTCCCTCGTGAGATGCTCCTGTAACAAAGTTCCTTTCTGTAATTAAGGCCTTGATGTCTTCTCTATGTTTCTGGGGCAGTTTGTCAATAAATTACGCTCATTAAGGAAATTGCGTTGGAAGCTTTAAGTCTCAGGCTTGGCAAAGACTCTCTCCTGTGACTTTACAGTAGTAGTAGTTCTGGTTCTTTTCCACTACAGTCATTTTCAGGCTGCTGCTACATATTCTTTTCATTCACAGTTGTGGATAAGAATAAAGATATTCTGTTCCCACGGAGGGCACAAACTCTCTCTTATCTGTCTGTTTTGAAGATGGGAATGACAATATCTGGAGTCTGTCAGATATTTTTAGCCGGTCCCAATACAGCTTTGCTAATTGGAAGAGCTATTTTTCCTGGAATAGAAATGTTCAAAATGTCCAATAATTGATGAAGGCCTCCTGCAAATTCTCAGATGGAGGCAGAAAAGATTCATTTACCCTCCTCAGTCGTTCTTGGAAGTCTTTGTTTTCAGCTGATACTGTGACAGAAGAGCCTGAACGTGCAGGATGTCCGGGAAGAGGAGGAAGAGCAGAGCTATATGGCAGGGTCCTGGATTGCTCTGTGTTCAGGTCTGTAAGAGACCTTATGACTCCCCGCCTGCCCTGCACACACACACAGAGTCTGAAGGAACCCCGGCGCTTGCCTGTTCCCTCTTGCAGAAACAGTCAACCCCGACCTATGTTATTTCTCACAGATGTTTGTCCCTAATAAAGGCAGGCAAGAGAACTCTCTTCTGTCTGTACGGCAGAAGGAAAGCAAGAAAACTCAGCCTGGAAAGGCAGAAATGCTGTTGCATGCTAGATGGAACTGCAGTGCATTTGGTCTCACCAAAACAAAACGTGTATATTCTAGGATGACCACATCTAACACAGATGCAGATCCAGATCCCTCCCTCTCCAGGGTCCTTTCTCTGGAGTCGATAAGCAAAAACCCAGCACAGGCTTCTGTGAATCCGGAGCCTAATGTGGCGTCACCAGATGGTCAACAACCGACAGACTGATGAGTACCATGGTCCTGGGCACGCCTGGGGCCAGCGGTTGCTCCCGTTCCTGCTCCAGTGGAGCGGGCGGCTGGCTGGCAGAGCAGCACGGGTTGTCAGGAGGGGTGCTCAGCTCCTCAGCTCCGCTGCCTTGGCTGTCAAACCTCCTCTGGCTGGAATGAAGGAGTTATTCATTCGGTCCTTCTCATTTCGTGTCTTCTGCAGCAATCAAGTAGAAACACTTTAAGCCTCAGTTCACTTGGCTTAAACTCAGCTATTCCAGTGTACTCACCAAATCTACATTTTCCCAGCTTAAGGTAGAGCACAGCAAGGACTTGCAGGGCTGATGAGCCAGAATCGTGTGCTAGCTAGTCCCTCGTCCCCTGCTGTAGAGGCAGGTATGTGAGCAAAAGCATGTGTATGCTACAAATAAACCTGAATTTCAACATCCCTTTGTGCAGAAATGGCACCGGGCACCTGATTTCAGCCCTCTGCCAAGCAGAGCAACTGTTCAGGACTTGTCATCTATCTCCTGCCTTCCACAGGTCCCACCAGCTGCTCGGAATGGGAACATAATAAACAAAGCAAGCCTTTTCTCTTAGCAGCCTGCAAGTCAGACAGCCTATTAGAGTCTCCATGTCAGAAATCCATACTTGATTATATCACAACAAGTGAAATTGAGAAAAATGACAGCCCCATTTAAAGCTGCCATACTTGGTTATGTGAGATAAGAGACACACGCGGCGTGGTGGATGGGTTGACGGGGTGGGGAGAGATCACTTGCCACTAGAGGTACATGGAAATGAGAATAAAATGTCATCACGCTGGGAGGAGACCAGGGTGTGGAGGAAACTCCTCAGCAAGAGGTTTATTTGTGGTTATTTATTAGGCTACATCTGATCTGTGCTGTGATTAACGTACATCAGCTGCGATTTTTGACGTTGCAGAGATGTTTGTTGGAGTGGGGAAGGGAAGGGAGGGGAGGGGATAGGAGCAGATGGGGCTGTGGGACTGCCTTCCACTACTCTGCAAACCACATCCTTGAAGGAAAACCAGAGCGATTAGCTATCTTGCCTTTCCTCGTTGAATAAATATTTACCTGTTTAATAAGTTAATTGCCACACAGCGCTCAGACACCCTCCCCAAGCAAAGCAGGAAAGGTCTGGACAAAGAGGGGCCAAGTGCTGGAGAGGGAAGCAGGGGTCCAGGCTTCCCTGCTGGGGAGACCTCCGTGCTCGTGGGGAGGGCAGGAGCCCAGGCTGCCTCTGCCACCCTCCTCATGGCCTCCACGCCGCAGAGCAGGGCTTGCTGTGGGCCACCTGACCTGGGAGATGCCCTTGCGTAGCTCCCCTACACAAAGTCCTAACTGGTCCTTTGTTGGGCAGCAGAAGACCAAGTCCTGACTGACATCGGGGGACTATCTGCCAAACAGTTTTTAAGACTGTAATTATGAATCCTGTTCGGTTTGGTAAGTGCCTGAAGGGCAGGCTGGAACACGGCTGGGTTGTGGTACTCTGCTACTAGCACAAGCAGCAGATGGTCCCTGCCCTGAAGAACTTACACTCAAAGTAGATGTGTCAGAACATTTACAGCGAGCTCGCACAGAGGCAGCAGCAAATGCTTTGCACTTATTGAGCCGATCACATGCAAAGCCTGCACCGATATTCCCATGTTTCCTCTGGAGGGAGCGGCATCAGCCTCATGCTGTTCAGGGAACGAAGCCTCGTTCAGGGACTTGCTGAAGGTTATGGTGTAAATCGGAGGCAGAGCACGCATGGCCCTCAATCTCCAAACTTTAACGACGCATGTGAGAAAGCAAGAAACTCGATTATAATCCCAGCCAAGAGATGCTGGCAGAAACACATCCTGGATCCACAGGGCACCTGGTGGTGAGAAAAATGTGTAGCAGGGAAGGGACAAGTCCATTTGATTTCTGGGAGCTGGGAGAGTCTGACCCTTTTTGATCAGTTAAGTCATTGATCCCAAACTCTGCACGTACCAGAGGAAACAGAATTTTAACTAGCTTTTAATTACTTGTTTGTTCTTGGCAGGAGCCACTCAGCACAGAGAGATGCATGCGCAAGTTTGTTTATGTTCGTACCAAACGCTGCATCCTTAACAGCCTTCCGAACGGAGAGGGGGGGCTGGGAGAGGCAGCTTTAATTCTTTTATGCTTTTGGCTGTTAATTCTTGAGCTGATGGGAAACCAAGACTGTAATTCGCATCACACTCGGCACTGTACAGAGCACATTTCCAAAATGCAGATTGGGAATGCTATGAGATCCTGTCGCAAGGGACCTGGCTGCCAGAGCTCGCCCCAGGGAACTGGGGGCTTTGCCTGGCCCATATGGGTGTAGCTGGGGAAAACCTGCCCTCTCCTGAGCTTCAGGAAGAAGATAGAACAACAGAAAATGGGAACGCAAGAGAATTCAGGAGAATTTAAGACAACAAGTGTCGTCTAAGCAAAGACACGACGCAACACCGTGTACACACTCGCACGCGCGAATCCCCTGGGCAGATTCACAGCTGCTCTGCTCCAAGCGTTGCTGAACAGCCACCAGGCAATGCCTGCCCTGCCTTTTGGGCAGCAGTGGCAAACCACGCTGCTGCTGCTGCTGCTGCTGCCGGAGTTGCAGAAGATTATTGAATGCAGTGGAGCGAGAACCAGAGCTAGTTGCTAAACAACAGCGTGCCTCCCTTCTTGCTCCTCCCTGGCCGACGCAGAAGGAAAGGGGTCTGGGCGCACCCTAAGAGCGAGGAGCCTTCCTTGGGCTGCAGGGCCCACTGATCTGTAGGATGAACAACCGAGAGGAGGCAAATGAGAAGGGCTGAGAGCAGAGAAACAAAGCCCACGCAGGACAAGGAGTTAATTGCCCACGGCAGAGCTCAGCCTGCCACGCTGCCTGCTCCAGGGCAGCGCCCCGGGCCACTCGAGGAGTGCTATTTTGCCCTTTGCCTCCCTGCGATGAAGAAAGCAGAAGAGTGATCGCATGTCGAGCATTTACAGGAGGTCACAGCAAAGAAAGTGATCCCAGATATCTTCCTGGCCTGACCTTGTTCTCAGATGTGAGAATGCAGCAAGGCTGCGCGCCGCAGAGGCTGGGAACACGGCTGAGATCTGGGCATTTGGGCCCCAACACCAGCTTGGTGCAGCCACAGGTGCCCCAGCTCAGCCTCCCAGGTGGTCTCCCCACCGTATGTGCAAAGAAACGGTGACTCCAAGCCAGATCTGCTGCAGTTGCAGAGCCACTAGCCCTGCTGCTGGGCTGCTGCACTCATCCAGCCCAGCCTCGCTGCAGTGGGCTCAAAGCCACGCTGAAGCCATCCCACGGCTTTTGCTGGGCCCGAGGCAGAACCAGAGAAGCTGAGATCTGCCCACGCTTCCCCTGGTAGCACCGATCCGGCAGGACTCTGCTCACGGCCCCCCACCACGCCAGGAAGCATCGTGCGCCCAGGGAGGATGGGGAAGGGGAGTCAACAGGGCTGGGGGTTTGAACAACAGGAATTGAATCCACCAAGCTGACACAAGGCAGAAAGCCAGAGAAAAGAAGGAAAAAAAGGTCGAGCATATTTGCGTTTAAATAAGAAACCAAAATATTTTTATGAGTCATTCAATTTTCTTCTATAACTAGGCCCGTTTGCATGCAAATATGAAGGGACAAAACCAGTTATAAAATAAGTCTCTTACCATATGAACTCGGTAGAGAATGCTAATTCCCAAAGTCATGAACGGCTTAGAGAAATCAATCACCTTCTCCCGCTCCGCAGTAATTGTCAGCCCCGCCACGGCCAAATCGGCTTTCTGGAGAGAAAAGGACAGCAGAGAAGATCAGGACCCTGAGCCTGGGGAAGATGCAGGGAAGGCAGCAGAGCCGTGCCCAGCCACACACAGCACCCGCTCCTGGAGGATGCATGTCCCATCTTTCTGGGACGGGGTGCATTTGCCAGGCTCTGTGGAAACCCCGGGAGTTTTGCTGGTGATGTGCAACTCGTTCAGGCTGTGCTCCTGTGTCCTGCTCCCTGGCTGGGTTGCACCTAAGCCCTGCTCAAACACACACCAAAGTTTAACACACTCTTGTGCTCCAGACCATTTTTCCCATTGCAGATCAGTCTCCAAAAAATATTCAGAGGACTGGTGCTAAAATTTCTAGATTGGCTTGCAAAGCAGATGAGATTAGGAGGAAAAAATAAAAATAATTTCTTCCAATGGTAATATTCTTGTAGTATAGATAAGGGATTTGAATTTTAAATATTATTTTTATTACTATAGCTCTTTTAATGCCTGTAATTGCTTTCTGTAAAAATGAAACCTCCTCCATTCCCTTACACATTTGTTTATCTGCGTTGCAAGATGATGATTATGCAAGTAGAAAAAGCGAAGGGGCCGGAAAGAAAAACTATTTGTATTTGTTGTCCCTAAGTTCTATAAGGTCTGTGCAGAAGCCAAGGCACCCGAAGACCCAGCGAAACATGGAGTTTATCTTCCTGTATCCATGCGCTAGCTGAATGCCCCACATCTGTGGGTGCGTCACTCTTCCCATGCTCTCTAACTCGGTTGCTCTTGCATCGTTTTCCTTAAGAGAAAAGGGACTAATCACCTCCTGGCAGAGCTTTGCCGAGGGGACTTTCCCCCCGCTCTGACCCAGCAGACTTGCCCACTTAAAGGAGCCCGCAGGACAAGGGAAAGGGAAAAGCAAGGCAGCCCAGGAAGGGGGGTCATGGGGAAGGTGATATTTCACAGTCCATGCAGGACTGCTTTATTTAAAACATTATTTATTTACCAGGTTTTTTAATTGTTTCCAAGCAGCTATTGTAGATTTCTAGGACGTTCAGGCTAGAATGAATTATAAGCCAGAGAGAATTTCTGCCTAGCCAGACATTTACCCACAGGGTCTTTAAAAGGCACCGATAATCACAACATGGTGTGCGAGCAGTGGAACCCTATGTAAACACCAGCAGATTACTAAGAGGGGATCAGTTCGTCTGCGGAACGTGGCATGTGAGGAATTTTACCCACAAGAAAAGCCTAAAGCTTCTTAAACCTCTCTTGTCTATACTTAAAAGGGTTTGCAGGTACTACTGTCCTTGGGGAGAGCTCTCCCAGCAAAGCCCCTCTAACAACGGATTTCCTTCTCCCCGTTCTACCAGCAAAGTTGTGGACTGAACAGATGGTAAATATACTTCATCAAAGGTGTTGCAGGGAAAAGCTCTCAGGGAAAAGCTCTAAGGACATTTCCATTCCCACCCAGGGGCCAGTACAAAGGCACTGCTGAGGGGGGCGATGTGGTCCCCAGGTTCACCCGGCCAAGTCACCACCCCTCGCCTGCCCCCACCCTCTCAGGGGTGGGACCTGGATGCCATCAGGGAACTTTGTGCACTCTGGTTATTCCCCCAACTATCATCCTTTGGAACCCTTTCAGATCACGTAGGCTGCAACATCTTGAAAACTGCTCTTCTCTATGCAAAATATAACGCAAATCCATCCCTTTCCCCTTGCCTGAGGAACAGAAACTTGGAGCAGCAGAGCTGCCTTTCCCAGACACACAGGTTTTGTGCCCAGGTCCCTCCTCTTGTCTCCAGAGGGTCCTACCGTTCCATAAGAGTTGATTTCCTTCCGCTCATTCCCTGTCTGGTCAACTTTTATTCTTTCAGGACTTTTGATGGCATCAGAGCTGCAGCAGCTCTCATCCTGCTCCGGCCTGTGCCCGTGCACATCTGTGCTCCCCTGTGTCACGGCTCCCTGCAGCAGAGACTCGGCTCCTCGTGGCTTTAGCAGGGGCTGTGCTCTTGTCAGAGACTCTCCCTCTCTCTCTCTGCAGGCTCCCAAGTCATGCAAGTGAAGAGCTAGTTTCTGACGGCAACAAACTTTGATCTGGGAATGGCATGCAATATCTTCTCCGCCTGAATATCATCCATTTCATGCTTCCGACTTTGCTTCCTGACGTTCACAAAACTTCTTGTGATTCACTGAGGTCAGCGTATCTTAGTTACAGAGGAGCTCGGCAAACGTGAGCGCTCTCCAGCCCTCCCCACCTGAACACGGGTAGGAGTTGGCATTTTATAGGCTAAACAATGCACTGGGGAAGAAATGGATTTTGCTTTGCGCTTCTGCGTTCTGTCTGCAGCTGGGCCCTGAGGAAAGGGAAAACAGGAGGCAGAGGATGGGGGAAAGAGGGGGCAAACACTGCTTGGTTTTCATCCTTCCAGCACAGTTGCAGCTATAAATGTCAGCGTGAAATAGGCTTAGAAAAAGACCCAGAGCATTTTGGGAGTAGAGACAGACACTTTTTTTTTTTAACAAAACACTGCTTAAACAAGGCCAAACTCTTGTTAGGCGAGAGGAAGCCCAGGTGGGCTGGTGTCTGAGATAAAAGCTTGAGCTGCCACCACCGTACCTGGCATTAACCGTAGGATCTGCCTGCATTAGCAGACAGGCTCATGCTGCCACTGGAAAGGATGTTAAACACGGGGGCTGAGCCGGGCTCCTGAAGAGGAACAACAATTAAGCAGCCTTAAGAAGCAAATTGCAGGGACTGCCAGTCCGGAGGAGGCGGCCGCCTCCTCGCTGCGGATGCTGACAAGGCTCATCTCGGCGCTAATGGTGATGAATGGGGCCTGACGTCAGCCCGGGCGAGAGGATCCCGCCAAAGCCTCCCACGGTGTGGGGAACCGGCCGGGACACCGGCCCCGCTCCGACCCACGACCTCCTGCAAAGCTCCCGAAACAAAACACGGCGAGTAAGTCCAAGCGGTGTGAGGCTTTGGGCTGTCTCTGTGTCAAACACAGGGAAGATGAGCCCGAAGGACAGCTCTGGGAGCACCAGGCTGGGATTTCCTCCCAGAGCAGCAGTCCCTGACTCCAAGAACACCTTGGACGCTACATCCCCGGGGTGCACACCAGAGCACGGTCTCACCAGCACTGCCCACAGAGCAGTGACAGCATGGCCAAGGCCAGGGCAAACTATTTCTCACCCTGTCCCCACGCTTAGAGGGTCTTTTAGAAAGCTGAAATCAGTGTTCAACCTTCAGGACCCACCTGACCGCCAGCTATTACCCCACTGCAGACCCGTCAGCATGAGCACTGCTGCTGCAGATGCGCGTCCCGCTGGAAACCTGCCCAGGTGTGGTACTGAGCACCCGGCTGGAGGAGACCCCGCATTGCCCAGGGCTTGGACTGGGTGATCTCCAGAGCTATTCTGTGCACCTCTGCAAACCGAGCAGCAGCCACTGCATGGCAGTTTGGGTGCAGGCTGCTCACTCGGGCAGTGGCTCCCACGCCACCGCAGCAATGACAGAGCAGTCTCCCTGCAGCTCCAGATCTGTCCTACGGCACGACAGGTACAGCTCAGCCACCGGATCAATGTACTGATTGCTTCTTGCTCCAGCTGCCCATCTGATCTGACAGGAGCTATTTTGGGTTGTGCAGCTCCTCCTGATGGAGTGAGTGGCAGCCAGGTTGTGCGCTTGGATGCGTATTCTTGCGTTTAAAAGCAGGACCAGATGAGGGTCACTCAAAACCGGTTTTGGGGTGTTTTTTTTAAGGACATGCATGAATTCTGCTGTATGAAAAGTGACAGCCTGAAAACCCGGGAGGCTGCAGCCCTCCATTTAAGCCAGTCAGGGATGGGATGACCAGCAATCAGTGCAGATGTCAGCCCCAAGTCCTTCACCCATCTTCACCTGGACTGCCTCTAGGGGTGGGAAGAAAAAGCCTGTGCCAGGTGTTCACCATGCCCGTGGCAGAAGCCAGTTCAGGTGAAGCACCAGGAACAGGGACCCCAAGCCTGCAGGGAACAGCAGCAAGACCTAAGCAGCTCACATCACGCCCACCATCTTGTGTGTGATTTTGGCAAAATCAGCAGCGTGATGCAAACCCCTCTGCCCATACCTTCGCTGTGTTTGCTCAACAACTCACGCCTCCTCACTTCCCCACTCCCCCTCACTTCCCACCCTCTCGAGCCCCCCCATGTCACATTTGCCAGTGCAATCGCGTGCAAACAGACTCCCCCTCTCTCCCTTCACCCACGCGCAGCTTTTCTCACTGAACACCAACACCCACTGCTGAGTGGAGAGTGGGACTCTGCCAATTTTGTAATATCTTCCCCCTCCTTTCCCCTTCCTGCCATTCCCCATCTTTGGAGCAGTTGAAGGGAGAGGGCCTCTGGTTGTAAAGCAGCACCTGGCCATCAGCAAGGAAGATGTAAAAACCATCACTCCAAAGCTTTAAGATCCTTTCGGTTCTTAGCGTTGCTGCTCCCGAGGCCAGAACCCTTACATGAGACAGAGATCTTCATTGCCCTCACTTTAAAAAGAGCTTTGATCACCACTGATCACAGCCAGATTCAAACCGCTGACGCAGACACCAAAGGTCTAGTGTTATTCCACAACATCTCCCTCCCCAGTTGATCCTGAGGAGGAGAGAGCAGGCGCTTGCTGTCCCCAGTCACCCCCTCCTCACCCCGTGCACTCTAAAGCACCTTCTACAGCAGCACCAGCCTCACCCAAATACTCCTGCCCTGGAAACATTCAGGGATCTGCTGCGTTACCATCACCAAATGGGATATGTTCTTTCAACAGTGCCGAAGGAAGCCTGGGCAGCTGACACAGGCTGCGCAAAACACACGGCCAGTCTGCACGAGGTGTGCTCCTGCCGGGGCTGCTCCGTCCTCCCCGTCCCCCGCACCCTGCCGCAGGTGAGCGGGACATGTCCTCTGCGGAGGGGACCCTCACCTCGCGCTGGTACCCAGCCAGATCCCAGCTGCAGCAGAGGGAGCTTTCTGGGAAGTCTTTTAGCAAAACTGCAGCGTCGGATTCCTGCCAAAGCAGCTTCCTGGCAAAACCAAACCACACCATCTCCTGTTAGCTCAGCTCTGTTCTCCAGGGGCATTCCCGAGATGGGTCAATTCAGAAAGTGTTGCTGAGGGATCTCAGGCACAAGCCCATCTCCTCAGGGAGGAGCAAGGGAGCCGAGCGCCAAAGCCTCGCTGCGAGCCGATGTACAGGCACCGAGCACAGCCGCCACGGCACTGCGCTACCAAGGCAGCAAATGCAGGCGTGGAGGAACAGGGAGAAGGCTGTCACGTTGCCGTGAAAATACATTTGTTGGCTTGTACAGACTAGTGAATTCCTTTCAGCTCAAGGATGTGCTGGGGAGAGAGAGAATGGGAAGACCAAACAACCATCAGGGACTCTGAGCCAGAGACTATACTGTAGCGGGAAGGAGCAAGACGTAATTCTTCCAGCCCTATTGTCCCCTAAGGCTCTGACGCCAAAAAATAAGAGATGGGAAGATTTGCTGTTCCCCCTTGTTTGCTTGTTAGGGATAGCACATGTGTATGGTGTCAGTTGAACTGCTGGAGACTGCAGTTGTTGGTGCCAGAGCCAGCCAGGCTAATAGGGGAAATCTGCCCCGGCTGGAGAGAGGCTTTTCTCCCCTGCTCACTCAAGGAACGAGCAGGGTGTTCAGCCTCCCTGCCCCGTACACACAGAGGGACCAATTAGCTCAGTGTTTTCTGAGTTTGTGACATCTTTCACTAAAGAACTGGCTCGAGTCCTTCCAAGTGATTTCTCCCAAGCCAAACCTCCATCGTCTGATCACAAAGTGTACGGGTTTCCTGATGTGACGACGAGTCAGAACTGCTGATCTAGACCCAGGCATCTCTGCAGCAATCCTGCTAATCTCCCAAGCCATCCTGGTCCCCCTCTTCCTTAGCTCTTGATTAGTTTTGTGAGCAGGTCGATAAATATGTACTGGTGAATTTGGGTCAACGAATTTATGTTTATATAGCATCCTTCTCAATCATATCATAGTGCACAATTAGCTGTAATAGAATTTTCAGCACTTAAGGATAAATCAATAGCTGGTTAATTTACAAGCAATACAATGAAACACTTTTCCCACATAGCCTATAGTTGCGGAGGAGATGCAGTACCATGGCAGATTACAGAGGGGAAAAAAAAAACCAACGTGGAAAGGTATTGCATGGAGCTGGATAATTTTCTGACCTTCTGGTCCTGCACACTAACCGCACATGAGTCCAACCTTGCTTTCTGACAGCTGATCAGGGTCAAGGAGAAATCTTTTTCCTACAATAACACAGCACTGCACAAAGAGACAGGTGCAGAGCTTTTATTTCGTGTAGGATTGGGGAAGTTTGCGTCCCAACTGATGCTCCTTCTCTGTGCTAAAGGCTGGATGGAGAAAAGTGCCTGAGGGATAAATCCACTGCAAGAGGAATGTGTGCGTCCAACATAGGATCTGCTGACTCTTCTGCTTCAAGAGGTCCTGAAGTGGGATAAGGGATGAACAAGGGGCCAGAACTGAGGACAAACCTCCTTGGGGACTGTCTGTCAAGGAAGAAGAGGAACCCCTTGGGTGGTGAAATGACCTCCGAAAGCAATGGCCCAAGCAGCCCTGAATAAACACAACAGCAGGCACACGGGCAGCTCTGCCCTGGCTGACCTGATCCAAAGTGCCAGTCCCTGGGACTGATCAAAAACTTGCTGAAACCATTATAGAGACTCTAAAGGGCCTGGGAAGAACAAAGCAGAGAAAGCTTTTTCTCTTCTCCATTTTTTTGATTTAGCCTCATACAGGCTTTGCCAGCTCTGCCCTGCTGAAGCAGAAGTAAAAATCCTCCTAAATAAGGCTCGAGCTGCAGAAGAAACAAATGGTTTCTATGTGAAGATGAAGTTAAAACACTTACCACTAAAGAAAAACAACCCTCCAGAAGCTCCCATTTAATGGAGAGGAATTGCCAAGGTTAGTAGGCCAAAAATTTGATGGCTGTTCCCTTCCTTTGTTTGCATAGATCACACGCTGCTCTCTGCGCCTTCCTTCTTGCCTCCCAAAAGAAATGTTGCAGAACTGTAATTGTGTGTGTGTGTGTGCGTATATATATACACAGAGAGAGAGACATGTATAAAAACTATGCCAATAGCCCAGAGCATTTGCAAACAACCCTACAGAAGGCTCTTTATAAGAAGCAGACGGAGGTGGGATCTCAGCTGGCGTCAAGATCCATCGCTCGGCTGGCGAAGGGTGAGGCAGGAGCCAGGGCGCTGGTTCAGGAGGGATCTCCAGCCCGTACCGTGCCCGGTCCCTGACCCTCAGCAAGGCTTCTAGACCTGGAGTTGTCCCTGACTTTAGACACTCACTTGAAGCTCCTTAGGTAGGATGAGTCCTCTGGGGACGAAGCAGACAGACGCTGGTGGGCATCTTCTAGAGATGCTCGCTTGTCTTCTGCAGCCAGGAGGAAAGCGGCTGCAGAAGCCCCAGAGCGCTGCCCGGAGCCGCAGGGGACAGATTCTGACCCTCGTTCCTTTGCTTTACAGAAGGATGCACCACTGCTGTGAGGATAATGACGGGGTGGCTCAGGGGCTCCACTCACACAATAGTGTGGATTATCATAAATACACCTCACTGCAGATTTGCCACCAGCTGAGAAACTGTCACTGGGTTCTCGCAGAGACTTCGGTAATAACAAGGCAGGGTAGAAATCGTTGAGCGAGGAAGTACTGGTTTAAATAACAGCGATCTTAATGTTAGCTTTGGCTAAGCCTATTTTACTAAGGATCTCAGAGCATTTCATGAACTGTGTTTAAGCTTCATGATCCCTGGGGAAGGACTACCTTTAGCTGCGGAGGAAAACAAAGAGCAGGGAGGGAGGTACAGGCTGACTGAGCACACATGTACGCGGAATTGTTGTCAAACCCAGCAAAAGCATTCAGCTTTCAGTCTAGCTGCTGTGCAGCAACACCGCAAAGCAGAGCTGTGAAAAGATCTCAGTCTACACACTTCAAGAAAACAAAAAAACCCGTTCTTCTCCAAAACCAATAGTCTAAGTTGAGGAGTTGAAATGAATCTGCCAAAACTTTTCTGTGTAGAAATGCGATTCGTACTTGCTTCCCTCCCAAACAGTGTGTTTTTGTAAGTTTCCTTCAGCTTCTACCAACTCCTGCATACTTCCCTGTTTCAAGTTTTCATTAATTTTTCCACTGGGAAAAAAAGAAAAATCCATTCTGTATCGAGCTCTTACAGAAGGACCCTGGAGTCCAGGCCTCCCTTCCGAAACGAGCACCCCTGAGAGCACCCTGGGGCCCTGACTCCTGCTCTGACTACTTCCCACACCATCACAAACAAATATATTTGCCTCTGGGAGAACACATTAAACAGAGATCCTCTGGCCAAAGCCTCACAAATGGACTAAAAGCCCCATCCATCCTTATCATCCCGGAGCACTTAATAAAGCATCAGGGCTTTTCATTGTCAAGTCCCACTAGAGCACAGTTAAAAAGAGCAGCTAACTCACTTACCCGAGCAATCAGCTCCCCGACCATCCCTGTCCACGTGCCGTTTGCCTCGGGGACTCCATACACACCATCCCCAACGAGGTGGATCTTATAGTTGAACCGCAGGATCTCCGCCAGCTCCTTCAGCATGTCCACGCAGAAACCCTCGTACCGGTCGTTGCCTTCCAGCTCCTGATGGTTCCACTTCAGCATTAAGTAAGGGTTTTCCTGCATTGAAACTGGGCAGCTGTCATTCCCATCTTAGCCGAGGCGTCCCACCAGCACGGCGCACAGAGGGGGGGCTCCCTGGCAGCACCAGCATGGCAGAAGTTCACATAAGGGGCTCCCAGGACAACCTCCCGTCCTGATATATCCCTCTCGACCAGGGTATAAGAGATAAGGAAAGCTGGTTTGATGGCTTGGGAAGCCAGGTGGTGAAAAGCTAGCAGAGCTCTTTCTACACTGCTATTCCCCAGCCCCTGCTGTGTCAGGGATGTGCTGGAGGTGCAGCAGATTCACACCAGTTTAGGACAGAGGAGGCTGAGGGGAGACCTCCTGGCCTTCTACAACTACCTGGAAGGAGCGTGCAGAGAGCTGGGGATGAGTCTCTAACCAAGTAGTAAGCAATAGGACAAGAGGGAATGGCCACAAATTGCGCCAGGGAAGGTTTAGACTAGATATTAGGAAGCATTTCTTTGCCGAAGGGGCTGTTGGGTGTTGGAATGGGCTGCCCAGGGCAGGGGGGGAGTCCCCACCCCGGGAGGGGTTGAAGAGTCGGGTTAAAGAGGGATCTGGTGTAGGTGTGAACAGTCTGTGTTAGGCTCATGGTTGGACTGGATGATCTTCAAGGTCCTTTCCAATCTAGACGATCCTGTGATTATGTGACATGATGCAGAGCTAAGGAATCATGTTTGGGGGGCTGTTTCCAACGGGCATATGCCAGAGCAGCCCAGTGACTGCTCTGAGTTATGGCAGGCCATAGAGATCCCAGCCTCCCTTGGCATATAACCGCTTCTCCAGTTTGTCCTCCTTTTCAACAAACCCTGTGGGACATGAGGAAACAGTGCCCAGAGTTCTTCAGGATTTTAAGTGTCTTTAAGGAAGGAGTAGAGGCACTGGAAAAAAATCATGGGACAGGCGACACCTGGAAGGGGACTTTGTTGAATAAGGACAGTGGTGCCTCCAGATGTGAAGTCTTGGTTCAGAAAAGTTGTACCCATCTTGACCAATTTCAGTAATTTTATGGGTAGAAGGGACAACTGTCCCTTCCAACTTACCAGCTGCACACAAAACAGGAACATCATTCAGAGATGAATGTAAAATGGCAACTTATCCCCATCCCAGCCCTCTCCCCAGCTGCTTCTGAACTCATCAAATATCATTTCCATACGAAACATCAACTTGAGTTTAATTACACTGTCATGAATTGTCCTCAGTGCTGTAATTAGAGATTTGATCGTCTGTTCTTTATGAAATCAGTGTGCAATGCTGCATGCTGGGGGCCGAGGGGGGTGGGAAAAGGGAACGTTATTGTAGCTGATTGACACCCTTAAGCGTTGGGCTGGTGAAGAGCTAATGGGAACTGTAGGTGACCCCCTCACTTACCAGGATGGTGGTGACAATGAGTGTGGTGTTGAACAGACTGTCTGATATGTTGGAGGAGAAGATCCTGTTGTCCATGCTGAGTCCTTCAGAAACGTGCCAGTGGCCGATCTGGAGAGATAAAACAGCACAATAAGGGAATTTACGGGGCAAATTACTGTATGCACCCACCATATGGCTCCAGTGACTGACAACCATCAAGCTGGCCCTGGAAGAGGTGTTTGTGAATGCTCCATTACCTTTACAATGCACCCCCGCAACAGGCTGGCAGAGAGATTAACCCGCTGGTGCACGGCTCGGGCACAGCCCTGCCTGCACAGCGTCAAGAACCTGTCCTTGCTCACGGTGGTGCTGCCTCCCCTGGCATCCTCCCTGCAGCCATGGCAAAGCCCCACACCAGGAGAAAGCTGTGCGGTGGGCTTGTGGCAGCTGAGCAGCCCTTCTGCCTTGTCCCCAGATGCCACCGAGATGGGTCCATCTTACCCAGCATCCTCACACAACCAACAAGCTCGTGTGGCTGGGAGCCTCTGCCACCCCTCACGCTGAGGCATGGCAGCTAGGTCACGGCCACAGGACGATGACTCGGTCATCGCTCTCAGCCTGGTGCATTTTGGCTGACCCCTTCACCTCCTCGGTTCTCTGGAGGTCAGCTCCTAAAGGGGACAGGGCACAGGGGCGCTTCACAGGAGGCTGCCGGCGGTGGCCCCAGTGAGACCCGACTACCAGCACGCACCGCGGGGTCAGCGCTACGCCTAGGCTTGATGTCGCTGAGTCTTCACACAGGCACCGTGTGGTACTGACACTGCTTGGATGAACTTCAGGGAGTGCTGAGATCTCATGGTTTCACAGTGAAAGCCTGGAAATGGGGAGGTGGGGTTCCTGCCTTCAACTCCTTTCCTGCCTTATGCTGCCTCTGTAACTCTGAACAAAGGTTTCACCTGCCTGAAAGCAAGAAAAACCTCCTGCTGTCCTCCTGCGAGCGTCACTGTCATTAGTTAAAGGCTGGTATCGGCACTGTGAGCTCCTTGAGGAAAATGTCACTTCACAGGGAGTATGACAGCATCACAACTTCCAAGGTAATCCTGAAGCAGCGGTGCTGATGGCGGGCAGATGCCTTCCAGCCCCAACCAGCAGCTCCACCTTGGTGGCAGGTGGTGAAACGAAGCCATGTTCTCAGCGGTGCCGCACCGTGACTCATCCCCTCTATCTGCTATAACGGATGCCAACTACTGCCGATGAAGTACCTGCAAACCCCTTTGATTCAGGCTCATCTCACCCAACAGCTCCACGGACAGCCTAATCCACCCATCCAAGCATCAGTGTCGCTGCAGCAAACCTAATTCCCACCAGCGGTGGTGGGGAGGACAGTCCCCCAGCGCTCGGGAGGACGTTGTGACTCAGCTGTGACGCAACACAACCAGCCGCTGCCTTCAGCCAGGGGGAGGAATATTCAACAAAACCTAATTTTAACTTCAAGAGCCTAATCTCCCTCCCTCAGAGCTCTGGGCAGGGAGATCAGCACCTCCAGCAGCTCTTTCAGAGCATGCAAATTAGGCTATCTCTCTCTTAAGCTCCCGAAAAGAGCCTCTGTTTTTTCTCACGGACAGATCGGGGGCTGAGGGAGGCCCGCTCCCCCTGTGACCCCTTCTCTCTCCTCTTTCTCCTGCAAAGCCTCTCTGCCCTGTCAGGCGCCAGCTCTCTGCAAGCTGGATTGCTGGCCACAGCCTAAGTCCTCCGACACCACCGAAGCGAGGTGCTGCAGGTGACCCCAACGTGCAGGAATGTCTTCATGGCTCCTCCGTAGCCACGGTGCCAGAGCAAATCCATTCCCGGTTCCCTGTCGCTGGCACGAGCCGTCTCAGGCGCTGCCGGTCTGAGGCAGGTTATCCTTTAACTGTGCCACGGTTGTCAGGGTGGTAGGAACAAATTGATTTCTCTTCCGTCAAAGAGTAATCTTATTATGTTCGAAGAGGTGGGTGGAAGGCGACACAGAGCTACGGGCCAGGCGGGTGCACCGCCATGGAAATGAATGGGAGGCACGCTGATTTACACCGCCCCAGGATTGACTCCATGCACTCAGTCTCTTTTCTTGGCAGTGCTTTGCCGCTGGCATGACTGATGGCTCGAGGACTTCAGAGTCACTTCCCAGCTCGTGCATCCCAGCCAAAGGCAACCCGAAACTGCAGCCATGCCGCTACGCAGTCAGCAGACTGAATCACTCTGAACGCTGGAGAAAGGGCCAAGCCCTTTCTTCTCCTGGCTGTCGGTGCAAATCTGGCCTGACAAGCCGTGACCAAAGCGGCTGTTTGTGAGGAGCCCCACATCCAGTCCCCACATCTCTAGGCCCAAGGAGCAGGGGGAAGTGCAAACAGGACCGCTGACACTTGAGGGCTCTGCAGAAGGAAGGTGGGCAGGGAAAGCAAAAAATGCGTGTCTGCTCTCCTCCCCGCCTGGAGTCAAGGCACCGGGATGTAGCAGCACAGGCAGAGCCAGCTGAGTCCCTGGGGGGGGCTTGTTTACTCTGCGGATAACACAACAGAGATTATTCCTCCGAGCTGTCAGCCCAGCCCCTTCGCCAACATTAATAACGCTGCTAAAAGCACCTGTCACGGCAAGGACCTCTGACTGTGTTGGAAGCATTAACCCTTGGAGGCCCCCACGAACAGGAGAGGCACTGGGGGGTTACTGGCCTCACCTGACGGATGGGGAGATGGAGGCACAGTGACAGAGTCTCCGAGCAGGCTGGAAGCAGATCTTGGGCATCCTCTTCTCTTGACTGTTTGCTCCAGCTTAACTACCATCACGCTCGTAGCATCACGCTGTCACTCCAGTGCAGGACTCATCTCTGGGAGCAGTCCCAGGCTGGGAGATTTACCAGGTACTTCATGGACAGGGAGTCCTTGAAGCGCAGCTTTAACCAGCCTGCACAGGGTCTGCATCGGTGCGGCGGGATGGATTTATCCCGGCTGTGTTCCCCATCTCTGCACAAAGGTGCTTGCCTCTTGCTGTGATTGCTAAACAACAGACCCTCTGCAGCAATTGCCTCTCTGAGCCAGTGATCAGTCATAAACATTGCCTAATTTTTTTTCTCCCAGATTTCACAAGCAGAGATTAGTGACAGATTAACTTTAATTTTAACAGCCCTCACTGTTCTCAAATTTGTCCCTCCCCTGCTGGCATACTGAGACTAATTGACTGCCTCCTCCTCTGACAGCGCAGTGGGTTTGACCTTGCTTTTAACACAGCACCAAAGCCAAACACCTCCCATGTGCTGGGATACTTCCACCCCATCCCGGCTGGTTTCAGCTCACCACTGTCCCCCTTGCAGTATGATAAAGCCACTAATTGACTCCTCATGCTGTTCATTCTTTCTGAAGTGTAATGTGTCAGAAGATGTCTGGGACTGTCAGATCTCTCCCTCTCTTGCAAGATGGATGTCAAGGTGATTTTAATCATCTCTATCTACGTATAAAGAGCCTCTGAAAAACAGGAAACATTCATCTGCAAAATGTGTTAGAAAACAATCAAATGCTCTGCACAGACATGGGTAAGACGAACCTGTTGTTAAGGCTCTGGACTAGGACTTAAGAGTTTCTAGGACTTGGGATTTTTTAGTAACAGATATGATTGGTCTGTATAAATACACCAGGTGGAGGAGGTCTATAGCAAAGAGGTAGAACAGCTTTTGAAGCTAAAATGATAGCGTTGGCACAAAAATAAATAGATATAAACCAGCCAGAAATAAACAGGCTGAAAATTAGAAGAGGGTTTCTATGCTCAGCAGAGCCAAAGTGACGGCACACCTCTCCCAGAAGAGCAGTGAGGACAACACAGCCACCTGGTTGCAAACCAGACCTCGATACCTTTGCGAGAGGGATTATATGACCTGGTGACAGGTAACACCCTGTGGCCTGGATGGAGAAAGTTCCCTCTGTGTCCCCAGGCTGTGTGGTCGCGCTGCAGACCCCCGCGGTGTCCTCGCTGCCCCTCCAGGTGCCTCCCCGTGCTCAGCCCTCTGCCTCTGCTGTACGGAGAGCCAACTCCGCTGGGGCAGGAGCGGGACAGGAGGGCTGGTGTTGTATGTCCGTGTTACATCCAGGCAGCAAACACCCCGTTTCAGTGCAAACCAGCCCAAAGAGCCTCGAGCCTGCAATGAGCAAGGAAACGCCGTTGCTCGTGACACTGCTCCATCCCCTCAGGCACGCGAGGTCCCTCAAATTAGCTGCTCTGCAAAAGGTGTTGTTTGGATCAGTGACACTTAAAGATTTCTCATCTCCGTCGTAAATCCTGATGCAAGTGGGACATTCCCAGCTCGCTCCTCCAATCCTTCAGCTCCTCTGTTCAGACACGTTAACGATGCCTGGGCTTTCAAGCTCTTTGTGGTGAGAGATGACAAAATACTGCTGGAGCTCATGATTTTAATGAAGTCTTCAACCCAGTGCCCCACAGGCCTCGATGGCAGCTGGTGGCAGGGAGCAATGACATAGCAAGACCCCTCTATAAGCTTCAGAGGCACCACAGGTACTTACCACCCCCAGTCCCCAACTAAAAATTAAGGTTAAGTCAGCTCTGAATAGAGGTGTCTTAAAACAGGCAGGGGACCACCACAGCAACCCTGGAGACCTTCTGGGCTCTGATGAGCAAGCACTGTCCTACAGCTTGCATTCGTCACCTCCCCTTCCTCTGTGTCCCCAGGAAAAGGGGGGAGTGCAAAATGCTGTTATCTCTCATCACGTCTGCGTTTGGAGAGCCTTGCTGGCACTAATGGGAAAGATGCTGTGCCAGGAGGAGATACAATTAAGTAGGTACTTGATAAAAGGTGCCTGCATTGGCCCAGAGGGGAGGGAATTTGGGGGTGTCTGGGCTGGGAAAAGGGAATAAAACAAACAAATGAAGGTAATCCCTCAGAAGATGCTGCACAGGTCGGCCACAGGGCTGGCACGCCTGAAGGACACTGCTGCAGGACTGGTGCCAGCAAGTGGGCAAAAGCTTCCTCCACAGAAATTAGCATGGGACAGACAGAGCGCCAGCTATTAAAACCTGTACGACCATGAGACACGCACACAACCCACCCCGGAGGCCACGCAGCAACCCCTGCGATCCCCTTCCTCCCCAGACGTCCCTTCAGCGGACATGACTGACACCTGGCACAGCTCAGGCAGGACCTGATGGTGGCACGCACCGAGGTCGCCGGGTCCTGGGGGGGGGCAAAAAACATCCAGCTCTTGGCAGGATCCGTCCCTGAACTCTTGCTGAGGGTAACAGCTAAAGAGGAACAAGTCCCGTCGAGACTGATTAGTCACTTCTAAGTTAAAAAGGTTTGATGTGGCAGGGATTGCGGAGGGTCTCAGAGCTATCAGCTGGTAACTCATCTGTAGCTCATCAACACACCAATTAGACACCCCCATCACTTGCGCTGCTCTGTCTCAGGACAGCCTTTAGCTAAACTGCAGCTAATCGGCCACATCTAGGACTGGGTGAGAGCACGGGGTCACCGGCAGAGCTGGGGACAACGTGCCTGTGGCAGGGCTCCAGCCCCGACAGCAGCTTCCCCTGCCTCTCCTCCGCACGCCCGCCTTCCCCGGGGCCGTATAAATCACAGCCCCTCTTCATTCCCTTCTCCTGTTAAGCTGCCAAGCTCCAGCTTTTAGTTTACTGCAAATCACTTCGCTTGAAACCAGAGGGGTGTGCTGCAATGTTTTTTAAAGGGGCAAAGAAAGGGGAAAAATAAAAAGATGACATTTACAAACTCAGTCCTTGTCAGATCTATGGATCACCAACACATTAATGAGTCTGTGCTTTATCGCACATCCTATGAGCACAGAGCAGCTCTCATATGGCTGGGGAAAAATTCCCGCAAGTTAAGCTAAATCTGGAAAAGACACGTTTGGTGTGTTACATAAACGTATTAAAAATTGGATGTCAAAAAGCCCTGCCTCTCCTTGCCCAAAAGCAACAGCAAGTTAGAAACTCTTAAGTGCCTCTAATTTGTTTGCTGACTGGATCAGCTTCAAAATTCGGTGGATTCTCTATCAAAGCTGATGAGCTGGAAGTCCCAACGGCTTTGATAGATGGAAGGAGAGCGAGGGAGAGAGAGAGAGAGGGAGAGAGACAAATGGGCAGAGAAGGTGAGCTTGATTAAAACTAAGGAGGGAATAGAAGGGTTTCAAACAAGAGCCTGAGCAAATCAGTTAATATAACCCCTGGGAACAAGATTGTCTCCGGGATGTAGATGTCTGTTCCTTACCCCGTCCCCTCACAGTGGGTTTAATGAAATGATTTTTAATGATTTATTTAGTAATTTTTACTACAAGAAGCCGGGCTGGCAAGAAGAAAATAACCATCCATTGCACAGCAGAGTGGCCTTTGGCTTCCCTTTGCAGTGACCACAGCGGTGGGCAGGACCAGGCAGGACCCTGCCCAGGTTTCACAGCACATCACTACGAACTCCTGCAGCCTGTGAGGGGCCCTAACACCCCTCCGGGCATTGCTATCAGTCAGGCAAGACCCCTGAGAGGGGGCTGCGGAAAGGCTGCCTGGGGCATACGGAGCAGTTTTATGAAGACTAACTCCTCCCTGGTGGGTCTCGGACAGGAGAGGGCTCCCAGCCAGCACAGGCTCTCACACCCTGCCCCACCTTCCAGCACCTTGTTACTGCGACTGGAAGTGACTGGAAGTGATTTCTCACCCCTGTGTTCTGATGGGAAATTTGAAAAGCTTAGTCCCAGTACAGCTTTCTCGGGTACCTCCGAAACGTGAAGCTGCTTATTTACCGAGCTGTTGCAACAGGTCAAAAAAAAAGGTTTTCTCCTGTCAAACTGCGTTTGTGGAGGAGAAGAGCTGAGGCTTTTGTTTCAGGGCACATTAGGCTGCAGTCAGAGCTCTCTGTGGAGCTCTGGGAGAAGGACTGCTCCAAGAGGACCTGTGTGTTTAATGTGAACTCCTTGCCACATTTAAACACATCAAAAACATAGCTGTCATAGCGAGGTTTATAGCATTTGCCTCCTTTGCTCCAGCTGAATGCATGCTCTTATTAATGCATACGGGCTTAGATCTGTCACTTTTGCTCAGGGTATGATGGGTTTGGGAAATGATTAAAAGGGCATTGGTGCTAGGAGAGATCTGACTGTGGGGAAAATGCCATCCTGATCCCCTGCTCGCTCAGCTGAAGGTAGCATCAAAGCTGAGCTGTCATATGACAGGTAAGAACTGGCAGGCAACATCCTTGCCAAGGCTAAAATTCACTGCTGCCAGACCAGGGGAGATCTCCTAATGCCAAAATGCTCTGTCGGTGTGGGGCAAGACACAATAGCTTTTGTTCCCTGCCAGTGTCTAGGAGAAGTGGCAATCTCTGAGAAAAGGGCAGGCGTGGAGCTGTCAACAGGGAAATAAGAGAGATGGAAACCCTTTTTCTGGGTCTTCCTTTTTGTTCCTGAACGAGGTCTGGATTTAGCGGTAAAACCCTAATTCCTTGGGTTCGTGTCACGGAATCTCACCAGTCTGACATCTGTGGCCCCACACAGTTATCCTTAACCTTAGCCAAAGCCAGAAAATATCCCTTGGACAGAAAGAGGGTAACAAGCACAAGAAGGACAAACGCTGGGAGGAGTCTACAAGCACTGAGACAAAAAGCAAATGAGAGTCTGAGCTAAGCAAACCCATTGCAGATGAACACGCACCATGAAACTTTGTGCTCCCTCCTGCACACCACGCTGGGGGGCTCCTGACACAGGACTGCCCCCTTCTCTTTCCCTCCCAGAAGTGGCTGTTGGGAGAGGTTCATAGTACCCTTTTTTTTGGCCCATTTTGTGGGAAATTCTCCCATTTTTCCCCATCCAAATAATTTTGAGTAAGTGTGTCTCCACAAGCTTCGGAACAAAAGTGTTTCGAGCGTGAGCTTGTATCTGGCACACACTTTATGCCCTGAAATGTCTCCTGCGTAGGGGGGTTACTGTGACAGGACAGATACTGGCTCTAACATCACCACCTCAGGGGCCTGACACATTAAGACAAATCTAAATTATCTCGAGACACGTTCTTGATGAAATGAAACACGGTGTGTTTGCCAACCCAAGCCCGGCGAGAGCTGCTGTGACATCCACGCCGTGCTGTCGCTTGTTGAACACCTGATCTTGCAAAAGGGGGGGGCCTGCAGCCCCCTCAGCCCCCGCAGCAGCAGCCCTTGCCAGGCCACGCACGGACCGTCCCCGGGCACCGTCCCCAGGGCAGCGTGGCTGCTCCTACCTGCCGGAAGCCACTGCGGGTGTGCTGCAGGATCTTCAGGGCGTAGTTGGATCGCTGGCCTTTGCTGTTGAATTCGATGTGGCCGGTGAGACCTTCCAATTCTACCTGTCCAAGAGAGAATGAGTTACAGCGCCCATCGAGGTGGCTCACCCCACTGCCCACAGCAGAGCCGGGGGTGATGGCCACTCGCCCCACGCACTGGCCATCCACCCTCCCGGCAGGTACAGCCATGCAATCCTCGTGTCTCAATCCTCATTGCTTTTGGAGCCTGCCTAGGCTAGCAGAGAGATGCGGAGGGGAGCAGGAGAACCAACAGTGTGAGGTGCAGGGCTCCCCAAATTTCTTTGCTCCAGCTGACACCAATTTCTTTGCCTCCCAAATTTCTTTGCTCTGTGGCAGGCACGAGCTCTTTGCTGTCTCGCACTGAATCACTAGCTGGGGATTCCTCCACAAACCATTATGCGCTGTTTCAACAGCGTTAAGCCGGTGTTTTAACACAAGAGCATGTTGCAACGGAGCCAGGATGAGTGTCTAGCCTCGCTGTGCAGATTAACCACCGCTCACTTGCTGCTGGAGCACCTCTTCAGTAATCAGGGCAAGCTACTGGGCCTCCTAGCAGCAGAGCCAAGGGAACCTGAAGGATTTTGTTGTCTCTGACTAAGGGTGAGGTTTAAAGCAGGGTTCATGTGCATGGGCCAAAGCGGTACAAATGGGCCAAAGCGGTACAAGGTTCAGGTTCAGCTGAGCCTTCCTCTGGGGGAAAGAAAAGTCTCATGACATTTCAGTTGCACCCCAGGCTCAGAAAACACGTTCCTTCTGCGTGGTCAAGCTCAGCTCTGAGGAATCACCTTGGCAGACACCAACCACTGCACAATGCTGAAATTTCAGGGTCTGTTCTCGTGCCAGAACTAGGCTTGATCGGTTCCAGCAACCACTCCCTGCGGTTCAATGAAGCCTAAGCCCCTTCACAAGGAAATCCACATCTTGCTCCTGAGCTCTAAACAATTGTACTGCGTGAGCTTTTATCCACTCACGTTCACTGAAAACAGAACTCAAATCACTTAGAAACATCCATACTTAAAAAAAAAAACCAACAAACCCAACCACTGAATTCCAGTTTTTCTGCAGCAAAGCCTGAAAAACGGAGTTTCATGTCGTTCCAAGGCCAGTGACAAACCAGCCCTCAGATCTCCTCTCTTTTCATTCCCATCGCTACCTTCAAACAGATCGACACTCTGTGCTCGAGAACTGTGCCAGCACCGGCATGTACATCCACGTCTCTTGCTTCTGGCTGTGACGAGCACTAGCTCCTACCACTCCAGCAAACTTCAGTCCCTTCTCACCATTCTCAGGTAGTTCATCAGGCTGGTGCCATGCTGCCAGATCTGGGCAGACCCACAGGACAGGGGTTTCACTCCGATCTCCTGGCTCCGGTTCAGCTCCTGCACGGCAGTCACCACCGCATACACAGCATCGAACAGCAGGGCGGAAGACAGCTGTGGGGATAAGGAGGAAAAACATTGAGAAGTTGAGACGAAAATCGAGCCTTCCGCTGCACCTTCAGGACCTTGCAGCAAGCAGGAGACAGCTCTATCCACAACCTCGGCGGAAGCCCAATCCTCAGCCTCCTCCGTGCAGACAGCAAGCACTACTTGCCTGCCACTATGCTCCAGCAGCACCCTGTACCCATCCGAGGACAGGGAGGCAAAGCAATGGTGCCCCTGAACCGCTGTGCCTGTGTAGGCATCACTGGGACAAGCGTAAGCCCATTGCCAGCCCCAGTCCCACTCCCGGTCCGTTACATTTCTCCTCCTCTTCTTGCTTGCTTCCTTACCCTTTATGTCTCTGCTTGCTTGATCCTCAGGGTTTCTTCCATCACTGTCACCCTTCTATCTCTATTTGTCCCTGTCCCTTCCCATTTTCTTCTATCTCAGTTTCCTAAAGTAACTAACCTTTTCTAATCAAGGTGTGGGGGGTTATTTTTGGTGCTTTGGTGACCCCTGATCAATCTGTTGGCCAGGGGGAACACTCCTGAGAGCATCAGGTTTATGAAGTTCTTAAATATAATAAGAATAAAGATCCTGTTCCAGCACCCACAGAAAGATGACTGTGCTGCTTCAGCCTCCATTAGGCACCCGAGAGTCCTCCTTTGGCCACTGCTTTGAAAGGCAGAACCACAAGAAATGAGGTTTTGCTAGATCTGCTTCTCAAGCAACTGAGCCCTGGCTTTCAGACCCGTAGAGACCATCTAGTCCCTTCTACAGCCTCCAGCCTCCTGCTGGCTGTTACCTGCTCTGTAATAGATTGCTAAAGCACCGTCCAGAATCACAGAGCTCATCACCTCTCTTTTCATCTTTGCTTTGTTTGCCTTTAATCAGATTTCTTTGTCCATCAGGCCTCACAAACGGTGATTTTTGCCCAGGCTCAACCGTTTCAATGTTTTTGATCTAGTTAATAATCAGCCATTTGCTCTCTTATGTTCACTGTTGTGACTAAGATTTCACTTTTAATTATTGTCACCTCCTGACTCTGCTGGAATCAAGCCGTTGCAGCTCATTACCAAGAAGGCTACATCCTCATATATACAAATATCCTCATATAAATCCTCATGGCTACTTCCGAGAGCATCCTCTTACCATCCCAGCTCCTGGCAAGGGGTTTGGTCTCTAGCCCAGGGCTCCTCTCCTCCACCTTACCCTGTTTGTGACTTACGGCACTTCAGCGGTATCTCCATCTTCTATTTCTCCCAAAGTCTGATTAGTTTTTTTTCACTTCTGCCCGTGGCTCTACAGGAGGGACAGTCTTGCCCAGTTCAATCATCCCAACGAACCTTTGGCTTCAGCTGCATTACTAATTTGAACAGAGTGAGCCAGATTTAACCCTGCTTGACCTTACTCGGATCAGTGGTGAGACCTCGTCGACCACAATGGCCCAGGATTAGGCAGTTAACAAGCAGCACGAAACCTTAAAATGTACAATCCCACCTAAATTAAAAGGTATGATTCCAGCCTGATGCTAGCAAAACCCCAAGCACCAGCTCTAATGGCACCAGTAACCACCTCTCACTTTCCCAGCCCTGGTACAGACTCACATTTGCTCTGTCACATTCCTCCTGCATGTGCCAATTTAATCTGTTTTACACAAATAGCATCCGGGGGCTCTCCAGTGACCACTGAGTGGCTTGACTGGCATCTGTCAGTCTTGCATCTGACCTGTCTCCCATGCAACGGGCAGCACCTTTGGTCATACATGTTGAGAGCTTTCTGCTAATAATAAGGATTGCCTGGCTCCAGAGCTGTAAAGTTTTAGTACAGCTATTTTGCAGGAGGTAAACTGCAACACCGGAGGAGCTGAGCAGCCTGAGGACACACAAAGAATTGGTGGCAGACTGGGACCAAGAAATCGAACATCCTGTCTCCTATCCTGTGAGACAGCACAGGTCCCTGTGCAACGGCAGCAAGGCTCCCTCCCGCGCTCCTTCCCTTCCCTTCGGGGGTAAGTCTCCTACACTTTTTTGCTTAGTATTCTCATCTGACCTAAACAGTCCCCTCCTGGGAAGCATTTTCCAGAGCTTCTTAAAGGAGCTGATATATCCTTCTCCCTACCGTTCTTTTTTACCTTCGATACAAGTTCTTTTCCTCATAGGACCTCTCCAACCTGCCCTGTCCTCAGCCCCTGTTCCGTGAAGCTCTTTAGCATATACTCAGTTTTAACTGTGGACCGAATTCCGTTCAGGTCACAGGAAACCATACACAATTAGCAATTGCCCTCCTGAATCAGGAACCATATTAATACCAGTTGGCCAAACAAAACTGTTATGAGAGCAAACGCCACCCCTGCGACCCAAAAGTTTCACCATCTTGTACCAAATCAGAATACTGGCCCCGTATTTTTAATTGTCTGCTGCTAGGTTTTCATTTCCATTTTCCCTGAGCAGTTAATGATCTCTTATTAGCTGGTGAGCAAGAGACTTGTAGATCTTAGTGAAGCATTTGACGTTATTGATTGGAATATTTTACTCCTTAGCCTCAAATAATTTGTTAGGATTTCTGGCAGCTCCTTTATGATTTCAAGCAATTTAGGGACTGGGGAGGGGGTTGTGATACACAGGATCAAGTCCTCTCGGTAGGAATGGGAATCCCTCCCATGCCATCAACATACATATTTTCTTTTTTTAAAGAAAAATCACAGCTCTCCTCAGAAGCACCGCATTTCCATTCCTGGTGCTGCTTATCATTTACGCCAGCCATTCCCTGCCCCACTGGGCTCAAAATCAGGCTCCTCTGCCAGCTTCTCAATTCTGTGGGCCCTGGAGCATGGCACCTGGATGGCATGGGAGTCTGGCAGCACAGCAAGACACAAGTAAAGGGACCCTTGCGCCTCCTTTCAAACACCTACCTCGATTCCCTCTTCAGTGTCTCTTGAACAGCCACCAGGACTCAGACCTAGGGCAGTTCACGGCCTTCACTCTTCCCTTCTCTCTCCTCTGGTATGAAAATCCTCTAAGACGCTCCAGGTGAGATACGGAATCCTGCTCCACTGCCACCTGCAACCCTGCCAGCAGCGCTGCCGCTCTCCCCTTCGCCTCACACCTCAACCCAATGCAGCATTTTCTCTGTTGCCCTGCACGACCGACCTCATGGCCATCTCCCTCTGCCACTACTCACTCGGTAACTCACAGAAAGTACGTCATATTCAACACAGCAAAGTAATTTGGGATGCAGGCTGAGTGGAGGAAACCATTCACAATTACACCCCATTAGAGTGCAGCAGCTCTTCTGGGTTCTTTGGTCTCTCTGGCTTTTGTAGGTGGGCAAGTGTCTTCTCTCAAGGTTAACTGGGGTTAAACGAGGTTAACAGAAGCTCGCTGCTTCCAGCCATCTCCAAATTCAGATGAGGACTGGGTGATTTCAGCACATCCACTCCACTTCCCTGCGGGCTCACCTAAGTTAGCGGAGCGGTACGTGAAGCTGCCTGACTCTGTGCTGGAATTGATGCGGAGCAGCCACAGGGTCCCTCATGCCTTGGGGCCATAACCTTCAGCAGAGGAGAGGAGAGAGAGCTGGAGGCAGCCCCCTTTTAACTTCCTCTAGGAAGATGCAGTCCAGGGGATCTGTCACTGCTCTTGTGTACATCACCTCAACTTTCTTCACGTTGCCTATAAAATCTCTCACTACTTTTATGTTCTCATTTTAAACCACAGTTTTGTCACTCTGTCACAAAAAGCCAATTTGCCTGTTAACAAATTGATTCTCCTCCTTGCGTGCATCGTCTGATTTGTGCAGATCCCTGTTGTTTTTGTACTGCCTCTGTAATGTAAGAGCTCTGTGACAGGCTGCACGTGAAAGGCTCGGTAAGCTCAGTGGTGGCCCTCTACTCGCAGCTTCATGGGCCTCAGGGGACTTCCCTCTATCCCTAAAGCTTAATTTTTGACAGTGAAAGCTGCTGATAAAAATTGCCATTTGATGGATGCTTCGTCAGAACAAGGCTCCAGAAAAGGGAGTAGATGGCGGGCCGGGCAGAGAGGCTGGCTGCTCCATTCCCCTCAGCACGCTGCTCAGCTGCACGAGGAGAGCCTGCGCCCAGAACTAAGGAGGTGTTGCAGGGTACAACTGCGACACGAAGCCCTGGGAACAACTCACCACCTAGAAAAGGTCAAGAAACAGATCTCCAGCCCTCGCACGCATCAGCTGGCAGGACCATTCCCACCAGTGGCTTTAAGAGAGCCAACGGTATCAGATGCCCCGTGTCTCGGGAGCGGGGATGTGCCTGAGCCCTACCCTGGCACGCTGCAGCCCCTTGCTGGATGCAGCACACCTTCCTCCCTAACACTCCTCTCTCTGGAGACTAACAGCAGGTTAAGCACAGTGCAGTGGTTTTTTTTTTTTCATTTATGGAAATTTCCCACGTAAAGGCCATGTTTAAACATAAACTGATATCCAGGGAAATATGAACAGGTTTGGCTACTCTGGGTTATGCCACGTGTTTGGGGTTTTTTTTCTTTTCTTCCTAAAACATTATCATCTGTATCTTTGCCCCCAAACATAACACAGAGAATTAAAACCATTAAAATCCTGTGAAATAGACTTTACAATCTGGATTTTATTCAATGACATAAACACTTAATTACAAACATCTGTTTTAGCCTAAATTCTAATTACCTAATCTAGCCATCTGTAATTTGAATGATTTTCTCTGATTTCCTTTCTTTGCAATGTGATTAATGAGAATGGCATTAGAGCAAGCAGCTCCCTCCTCCTTCCTCAGATGCTTTCTCAGCTCTAGCAAGAAAGCCCTGGGATTTTGCAGCTCACAGGAAACCTCCCTCCTGTCACTTCCAGCTGTTGAGCTGCTTTTTCTCTTTTTAGTACGAGCTATCCAACAAAATATCTGCTTCCCAGGGCTAGAAGGGGAAGTTCTTACACAGAGAGATGCTCTCTGGGAGAGAGATTTCCTGCCAGATTTCCGATGGCAGAGACAATGCACAGCAAAATGGCACTGGATTTCCCTTACAGACCCAGGAGAGGAAACACACGCCCCGTCTGGGAATATTTCACTTCACCTCTGCTCTGTTCCTCAACCACCCAGGGCAAGGCCCTTTTCTCATCACCTGGGACATGGCGTATCGGTGAGGGGAGCCTTGCTACCAACACGGAGTGAACCTTTGCATCATCAGGGAGAAATCACCTTCTTTGGTTTCAGACTCTACACGAGGGTTGGGGAGAATCAAACCCATTTTTCAGTCACGCTGTAGATTCCCCCGTTTGTACACCAGGAGTAACAGTCTGTCCTGAGCAGCTGAGTACCACCTAGCACAAGGGCAGCTACCAGCACATGGTGGGTGCTTGGGAAGCCGCTGCAGCCCCCGGGAAGCTCCCCTAATGCTGGAGCAGTTTAGATCAGGGTGACGCAGCATGGCCAAGCCCTCTTCCTCCAGACGTGTCCTCCCTGGCCCAGGAGGAAGCCTGCTTATATGGCTGATTACACTTTATGAATTAAGTCAGCATCCAGCTGAATATTACAGCTGAATATTACACTGATGGGTGATTTAGACTCAGGCTTCCAAATCAGACAGCTCCGTTCAGCTCTGAACTCCTTCACTCTTTCCAAAAGAAGTGCTGCAATGGGGCGTAATCTTGCATCCTTCCACCTACAGATTTTGCCGGTTGTTCAAGGCAACACAGGGTAAGAAGGCACAATGAGATCACTTATTTCCCCACCACACCTGCTACGCTCCTGTTCCTACTGTCTTCTCTTTGTACTATTGGAAGGCAATTTAATTTTAATGACTCCAAACAGTCCCTGCAACTGTCATCCAAATGGGAAGCTTCCTGGGAGCAATCCTATAAAGATTGATCAGAGCAGACAGCAAGCTCACTGCAGCCACCCCCGCCCCAGAGGGCTGGGAGGAGGGAGAGCAGGATGGTCCCAGGCACACACTAACCATGGCCTGGCCTCCACGGCAAGCCAACAGCACGTGGAGACAGAGGGCAGAAAGCTCCTTATTTTGCCTGCCTAAGATCACTTTGAAGTGATAATAAGGAGGTATTTCAGCAGCACACAGCTGCCTCAGCTTGTCAAGGGGACTCAGTTCATTAAAAACGATGCAAAGGATTCCACTGATGGCATTTTGCTGTCTCTCCCCTCCCCCAGCTCCAGCCGGGGCCCCCTGCATCCCCGATTTGGCAGATTTGCTTTGCAAACCTTCCCGGTTATGAAGAGTCCCTAGGGAAGGTTTCGGTGCTGATCTGCACACTCATCAGGGAGATGTTAGAGCACGCAAATGTAACACAGCCCCTTGGCATCAGCCTAAGCCCGGCCCTTTCTGCGCTATTTGCATCCAGACTCCCTCTTCCACAAGCCATTTTCCTAGAGGTAAAATACACAGGGACAAATTTCACCAGGGAAACACTGAATCAGGGCTGCATCATCCCCTGCATTCACACAGAAATATAATTCAAGTTAAGATTAGGCTTGAATTTAAAGCCGTACAGCCATTTAAGCAGAGACAAGCCCTCTAAAGCTCTACACCCACAGGCCCCCCCGCCCTCCAGGTTCCTTTGGGTGACCTCAGGCTTTCAGGATCACTTTAGTATTCTCCATATCAGGAAGCTTCCCTGTAAGTCACAGTTTGACACCCCAAGTCCTCTCCTACCTACTTAACTCAACAAAGGTGCTCTGGCTTGTTCATCCTTCCCATCCCCGCACCACCAACACCCCAAGACCGACCGCCACGAAAGCCAATCCAAGCAACAGCAGCCTGGTGATGTGCACAGGGGTGACCTGGATTAAATAATCAGTCAATACCGTGACAATACATTTGAGAGCAGAGTTCCTACCTCTGCATGGTCTTCACGCTGCACTGCCAGTGTTTACTCTGAACCAGCCTGCAGCTTTTTCCACAAGGTTTTCCTGATGGTCTACAGCACCTTCTGCCTCAGGGAGGCTGTGGGCAATGGGACTGGATTTTACTTACCGCTGGCCCAGTAAAAGGAGCGTGATCACAGTTCTCCTGCCAGGACTGGTTGAGGCTCTGGACAAACTCTTGGAAGAAAGCATGAGACTGGTTGAAAATGGAAAATCCCAGGATGTTGACTCGGTCGTCCAGCAGGCTGTCCAAGCGCTGGAGGGAAAACTCCTAAAGCAGCCCAGAAGAGAAAACAAGATTAGGGAAGAAAACACACACCAAAAGCTTCAAAACCACTCAACACCCTTGAAGGAAAAATGGGACCACACAGCTACAAGAACCTGCATGCAAAACCTACTCCCTCCAAGTCTGGGCTGAAACCCACCCACAGGCGGGTAAGGAAGAGCCTGGGTGCTAACCATGGTTTGACTCAGTGCGCTGCCCATCTCGGGCTTTTCATGAAGTTGTCAGCCAAGTCCAGTACGTTATTGGCCAAGTTTCACAAAAAGACCAAAAACCCTCCAAAGCAGGTTTGGGGAACTATTAATTTCTGAGCGACGGTTCCTGCCCACCGTGCCTGAGTGCGGTGTTATTCTTTGCAGCTTATAAAGCAGCTCTTCTTCGACGGGCGGTTCCCTGTAACACAGAGGTTACAGCACAGGCAGGGAGCTGGGTGATAGTTTTCAGATGAAGCCAGTAACCTGCTATAACTGGCCAGAGAAGGTCAGGTCTGTTGTGGGAGGTCCAGAGCACAGAGCTCCTTTGCAGATTTATACTCCCCAAGCAACACTCTCTCCCAGAAAAGATCCCTGCTGTTTTCACCATGAAAACCCTGCTGTGCCTGGGTATCACTACGGCCAAGAGCCCCAGACAGCGCGAGTACACGGGCAGTGTCCATCCAAACCTGGAGCAGGAGGGATGCCCAGGCCACCAGACTGTGGAGACCCTGGAGAGAAACTAAAGTCCTTTCTTTATTTTTCTTAATTTCCCCCAAAAGCACACTGAACTGGACCCCAGCCTGGGCTGCAAACATCATCTGCTGAGTGAAGCTGCTCTACCACCACCGTATCCAATTCGGTGACATCAAGTTCAAAGTGTTAAATTAAAACAGTTCCTCCCCATGGGACAGTCCTGCCATCACGTACCAGGAGATGCCACTCATGGGCTATCCTAATGCCCTGTGGAGGGTGGGAAGGTGTTTTAACTGTGGGCTTTGGAGTAGGGCCCATCCTCTTGCATTTCTGAAGAGCAAAGTGGTAAGATGTATTAAAAAAAAAAAAAAAAGAAAAAAAGGGAGAGCTCTATTTTGCTACTCAGGTCAATGGAAGCAGTTACACGACAAAGCCAGTTTCCTGGAGAAGAGTCCAGCCCTCCTTGTCCTATTAGCAGGAAATAATGGTGCCTTCCTCACTAATTTCTCTTTTGCTAATTGCTAAAATGGAGTGAGAAGGTGGGAGTAATAGTTTCAGAAACTGCTGGATACCCATTCTCTTCCATCACCAATATGAATGTCTTTTGGCTCCGTGGGCTATGAGATTTCAGCAAGTCAAGGCATTTTTTATCTTTCCTGCGTATGTGTGCACGTAGGAACAATGTCTGTAAATCTCCGAAACATGGAGTTACAAGACTATTCCAGCACAGCAAACTCCCACGAGAATGTGATCAGACACAGGATTAAATGCATTTTGGACACAACCGCATTAATGTTAGGTAACATGAAATTGCCTGTGAACTATTGATTCATCTGAATGATATTATCCTCCTGCTTTACTGACAGGTTATCCGTTTACCCACGGCATCTTGTCAACCTGTGCAACGAGGGCAGATGGCTAATGAGGACCTGGGCCCGAGGAGATCCTGGATGCAAGCAGAGCAGCAGGAGAGATGTTGAGCCCCTGTAAAATACTACCTCCCCCCAGGCAGAGCTGGGAGGAAATTTGTGTGGGGCACAACAGGAGCAGCTGCCCGACTGCCCTCTTGGCTCGTTACATGCAGAAGGAAGATGAGATGTGAGGTACCAAAACACCACCCAGTCCCAGGCTTCGGTCTCAGGCCAGATCGTCCCAATCTCAAGGCAGCTGAAATTACTGCCTGCCTTTATTACGCCTTTTCTGCCCTGAAAACATTTCTAAGCTTTTGAGGTTGCTCAAAACCCTGGCAGGTTTGTTACTCTACTCCTTATGCTTTGCTCCTTAAATTGGCAATTACTGGGTGAGGGAATGAGCCCCACTGGTCTCACTTCACAGGGGGGAAACTGAGGCAGAGGTGGAATTTGCCCTGGTTACGCATCGGTCACAAGGCTGAACCTGCGGCTCCAAGCCAGTCCCAGCCCCCGGCTCGGTTCCCTGCGCAGCTTTCGGGAGGGACCTGGATGTTCAAATGTTAACAGCAGCTTTTCCTCAGCTCCCATTATTGGTGGCTTGGTCATTGCAAGCTTTAGTCTTTTCCTAGGCAAGCTTCCAGCTGCAGAAAAGCCCTTTTTTTTTTTTTTTTGTCGTGCTCATAAAGCAGCCACCTCTGTAGCACACGGGGATCGCATGGCCTGTGCGTGACCCTTTCCCTGCCCCTTCCCTCCACCCCAGCTCCGACCCTCTGCCTTTAAATGTTTTTCCATCAGACATGCACAAGAGCATTCTGTGGACCCAGGTCAGAAACAAGCAAATGAGCCATGAGCTGCCTATGCAATGAGATGGAGATAAACCACCCTCAGGGAACACACTTCATTTGCAATGGGATAAGAGAGATTTGGTAAGGTCGGGCTTACTACAGAGGGCAAAGGGGTGAGAGCATCCGGACACTCCAGCATCTGCCTCTTCAGCTTCGGTCCCTATTTGTTTTTTTTCCTTTTCCTACACGGTCATTCACCACGCTTGACATTTCCAAACCCACGCTTTGCAAACACAAACTCATTTGCCATTCAAGGCCGGCACCGCTCAGCGGATTTCCAGAGCACGACGCCCCATCCTCCAAGTCCTGCTCCCACCTCCCGCCCTGCCCTCCCGCTGCAAGGGGCGAGCGCGGGCGGGAGAAGGGCTGGGAGCCCTGTTCTTGGACACCAGCTCAGGCAGCTCCTCTCCCCCTGTATTTGCATGCGAGTGTTCACACATTTACCTTTCCAAAGATCGGGCTGAGGTAGGGAAATACTGTTCACATCTGAGAAGCGAGGCTCAGACACGTGAATGGCTCTGTAGCGGGTGCACGGGGATTTGGTGTCAGATCCAAGGATTTCACATTGAGATGCACTGAGGCTGACTTTTGCCTAAGCTAGGGGAAATTTTAACCAGTCCGAGCACAACTGTGCTATACACACACACCTGACCTTGCCTCGACTGTGAGACAAAGCTGGTGGGCCTAGTGCTTACCCAGAATAGTTTCCCAGCCGCCTTTCCTCCCCTCCTGTGGTTACTCTTTGTTATCCGCAGTGCTGGCTCGGGCTTTTGCAGGCTTTCCAATGCAATAAGAGCAAGGAGCCATTAGGAAAATAACTCACACCTGTCAGCAGATTCTTTTTAAAAGGGGACTCCGAGCCCTGGTGCACCTTGTCCTAGCCTCCTCCGCCTGAGCAAACACAGCTTTGTGACCACAGGCTTTCAGCAAGACAAGGGTACCTGGTGAACACAAAAGGGGGCGAATCAAAGAGATGGGTGCAAACAGCAGCTCCCTTATTACTGCCTCTTTCACCGCCAATGATTTTTTTTTTTCCCCTCCTTACACTGGAACAATTGCAGTAGTTGAGCAGCATTTCGCCCTCTGCCTCAGTCCAGCTCCTTTATGCCAACTAGTGCAACCTGAGGCACAGGGAAGACCGTCAAAAAAAATCACGCCAAGGCTAATTTCAGGTACACCAACCCTGGCTGCCTGAATTCTTCCCCCTTTTTCAGGTTGGTTTTTAAAGCACTCACCAGAAGTCAATATTCTGTTTCATGAGGTCTCAGAAGAAAGTGGGCCCTGAGGGTCTGCAGCCAATATTAATGAACTTTTACAGAAGAAAAAAATCCCCAGGCTTTGCTCAAATCACAGGAAATTCTGCAGCAGCACCAGGCAATTACAGTGTGGATTTTCTGACTTCTACTACAGGGCTGCAACCACTAAATATGTGCTGTTAAATAACAACACTTAGCAATTCTATGGCACTCTATATTTTCAAAGTGCTAGGCACACATTAGCTAATTGAATACAAAGGGGTTCCCTGGGAGACAGCACTGGAGGAGTTATTAGAGGATGAAGTCACTCTTGGGTTTCTGTGCTTCATGCGGCACTCGACCTGCATTCTCACTTCACAGCAGCAGACAAAACCCAAGGAGTGACCCGAACATTTAGATCATTGGAAGGACCTGGCTAATAAAAGCCACACAGCCAAGCTCAGTAATTCATGATTTTTAAAGCCATGAGCCTGGATTTTCTGGCGTCGCTAGCTCTGAGTTACGATCAGGAGATTTATGGGCTACAGTCTCCATTCCATTAGAAACATAAACCCATATGGTACAAGTGTATTACTCACAGAATCACAGAACCAACTAGGTTGGAAAGGACCTTGAAGCTCCTCCAGTCCAACCATGACCCTCACCCTGACCGTTCCCAACTCCCCCAGATCCCTCAGCGCTGGCTCAGCCCGACTCTTCAACCCCTCCAGGGATCCCGGGGACTCCCCCCTGCCCTGGGCAGCCCATTCCAACGCCCAACAGCCCCTTCTGCACAGAAATCCTTCCTGACATCTAGTCTAAACTCAGTGCAAGTCTCGACTTGCACGTATGGATTATGTGCCAGATAATCCGAGCCGGGACTCAGCACCCACGAGCCATCTCCCACCTCAGCCTGTACGGGTGACGGGGCTCCCATGACGCGCCGGTGGGTTTCTGATGGAAATCCCCCTCCTGCCCTGCCCGTTTCACTCCGGCTCTGGAACTCATCACAGCAACACGCTGCTCCTCACATCGTCACAGCAGAGTGCCGGGTGAAGGTACAAAATCACTGCTGCCTTTCCCTGTGGGGATCCTGTCAGGACATTATTGTGCCCACAATACAGAGAAGGAAACTGAGGCACAGTGCAAACTATTGCAAGTGATTAAAAACCTGACAGTGCAATTCAGCCCAGGAGAGATGTGGATGAACAACAAGCCTTACAATGCAAAACATCAAGGCCAGCATTTGCATTTCAGCATATAATTAATGAAGTATCCTCCCAAACCTGCACCTAGACTACAGTAGACTCTGCAAACGATGGCTGGGTCTTCCCTTGCTACTGGCCCCTCTGCCACGGATCACACCCTCCCTCCCAAGTCTGGGAGACTTCTGCATGGAAAGGGCCAGTCAAGCAGGGGGCTATTAGTGTCATAGCAGCCTGCCTGATAAGCAAATGGTTTTTAAAGTGTGGAGCTGCGAACCCTCGAGACTCCCCGGCAGTGCCACGCTGTGGTCTCACTTCAGCGAGCGGCTCCTGGTAATTGCTCACTCCGCAGCGGCGAGGCGGGCAGTTTGCTATTCAGTGCCCTGCATCAGCTATTGAGCTCCTTCCAGCTTTATCGATTCAGCTGGTGATATTGTTCTACATCCCATTTGCGTGCGCAGAACCTCGCTTCCTGACTCGATTCTTATCACGTTTTTTAATAACCTAGATCACCCGGGAAGCAGGGAGACAGCAACTACTACCTGCACACTGGAGACAAGTATAAGGACGGTCCTGTTTCATTTTCAGTGACTCCAAGAACTTCCCGCACACCCTGCTCGACCTCAGGCCATCCCAAGCCCCTGGGAGGAACAGGATTTGCTCAGTTCAACCTACACCGACAGTTAGATGTCCCCCCTTGGTCCTCTCTCGTCACACACACACGTGGTTATCTTCCTCTTAATTACTGCGAGGATTTTACTGGATTTTTGGATCTGCTGATGAGCAGCCTCCAAAACACCCTCTGACACTTGTCAGCAGGAGAAACTCCTGGTGCTGTAAGCTCAGCAGGCTGCACTGACCTCATTCCCCTTGGTCCCAGCCAAGGATCCAGCCCTCTGAGGGCAGCGAGGGCTGATTTACACCAGGCACAGGCTGGCCCTGGGTCCAGAACACACTGTACCGCTCCTTCTCTATTTTCACGTGGAATGAGAAGGAGAATACTCGGCCAAGGCTTCCATTTCTCTATTAAGCCCTTGCTCTGGCAAAACTTCCATTTTAAGAGTATCTGGTGCTTAGAAAAGCTGTCACCCTCCAAACACAGACTTTTAGTTCCCGTACTAAGATTGCCTGGCAGCTTTTAATCAAGAGCCAAACCTTCAGCTGGTGCAAAGTCAGCACAGCTCTAGTGACTTCACTGCTGACATCACTGGGTGCCAATGTGCATCGTTATTCACCATTTTAGGGTTAGCTGGAGGAGATAAAGTATCTCAGCTCTTGGTTCTTATGGCAAACAAGACTCTTGTCAGGGAGTCTCTCCCCAGGGCATGGGGTGGTAGGACTGCTACGCTTAGTCCAAAGGGGCAGAAGATACCACCCTGGTCCTACTGACACTGAACAGATCTGGTGCAACTGCTGTGCAGTTACTCCAGGTTTTCACAGTTCAGGCACAAACCACATGTTGAGTCCAGAGCAAGACTTGCTGACAGAGAGGGGAGCAGAAGGGCTACTCTTCCTCCAGGGACACCCAAACAAATGGCTAAAACGTGGATTCTTCACAAGAAGCTTGAAAGACTTTAGGCTCCTGAGGTCCCCTACAGTGCTCTCGTATTGATGGCAGTTGTTAACAGCACCAAGAGTACAAGAAAGAAGAAAAATGTGCAAATCAACAAAGGACACAAAACACAGATTACAGTGAACGGCCTTCCCAGGGTGGTACCTCCCATCCTCCTCTGTAAGAGAGGGACCACCACCCGAGAATCACCACTGGCCTTGTGCATGGCTGTGTGCTCGTCACCCGACTGGGACGTTTGACCCCTGCAATGGTCAGTTCTTCACAATCTGTCACCACTGACCGATTTCTTCCCTGAGATCATCAGACCTCCTCTGCTAGATGTGGCAGTGGAGAAAATACAGGCCTTCGCCTCTCTGGATCCTGTTGCCCTCAGGGCTGAGTTGCCGAGTCTGTTAATCATTCCTAAGCTCCTCTAAGAACACATTTATTTATTTACTCAAGTGGACAATATTATGTTAAGTGCTTTATGGTTCTCTTGAAAGGCTCGGTTTATTTATAAACTATTGACAGAGTCAATAAGTTTATAATGGGCCGCATGTAAAAATCAATTTCTCTGGAAGAAAAAAAAAAGTCATCACAGCAACAAATTGTGGCCTTTTGAGTAGGTAAGTGAATGTGGGAGTTCTACCCAAGGCGCCATTCTTTGGCCATTCAAGAGGAACTGTGATCTCAACGAACTCAGGGACAGTTTAGGGGATCCATCCATATATAATCTGGTTGCTCTTACACAGCTGACACATCACAAAAGCATTGGTGTGTCCTGCGCTAGTAAGGATGGGTCTTTTACTGCCTCGTGCAAGGGGAGCTATTACATTTTGGAGGCTGTTCTTCGAACAGGAGCACTTTAGGAAAATACATTGCCCACAGCCTTAGTGAAAGCAATTTACTTCAACTTCTCTGCAGGGAGCCTAAGGTTTGAAGAGTAACAAATCCTCAAAGAGCAAAGAGGTCAAGTGCTAATGTTGGGACCTGAAAAGCACAGTGCCTGGAAAACAAGGGGTAGAAAGTCTGAAAGACAAATAGGACGAGACAGCGTGAGGGCAGAGGAAAAGAGAGAGGTTTGCTCTCACATCAGAGGGCCCGGGCTGTATCTTACGGAATGATTTACTCAACAGCTGGAAATCAAGCACAGGATGGACTCTGAACAACGCATAAAGAAGACCCAGACAGGTAAGTTAGCACAGGCAGCAAAATGCAGGGAGGTGCAGTTATTGCTTCGTCTAAATCCTCCTTTTCTCATGCTAACTAGAATGAGGAGAAATTGCTTTGGCATCCTTGCAAAAACCTGATTTGTTTGTCCTGCTACCACATGCCACTGGAAATACAAACCATAAATCCAGGGAATGATCGGGGCTCTACAAAAAGGTTTGCATCAGCTACCGGGAATCTGGAAGGCTGACTGGACTGAAAGGTAAAATTTGTCAAAGCAGAACAAGAGCGTCTGCCCTCTTCGCTTGCTCAAGGGAGAGCGAGGGTGCCTGCGGCCAGCAGAGCTGGTGCAGTGAAGCCAAACACCACGGCCTGGGCTGGAGCTCGCGCCGCAGAACCAGACACAAAAAGAGAAGGTCATTTCACCAAGAGACGGTAATTTCACAAAGCGGGACTAAAAGCCTAAGCTCCACAGCCCTGGTCAAATACGAAGCTGTAGTTCACTTTCCCTCTGCTCTACTTTCAATCACTACTTCCCTCCTTCCAAAGGATGTTTCCATAATGACAAGCTCCTGCTGAAATGTGCGATGTTGTCTGGGTGATTTGGACAGTAATTTCCCCTCCAGTTCCAACAGAGCATCCAGAGCTACAATTCACCTTTGAAAACCTCATCCTATATGAAGACCAACCTCTTTAAAAATCACTAAACAAAGAAGAAAAAAAAGAAAAACAGAAAACAAAAAAACCAAACCCAAACTGATTTATCTGGTCTCTGGAAATTGGATACGGCAGCTGTTTTATCAGCAGCAACACCTCCGCACAATATTGGAGAACAAAACTGCATCCAATGAATAGACTGTCTGACTCAAGGCACTAGTAAAACTTCTTTACACCTTTCTTCTTACAGTAATAATTTTAATTGTTTCAATTATTTCCATCTAATCTCCTTGATAAATTTTTTAAAATTTAAACCCAGCCTGAGGTCCATACGTTATAGTAAAAAAAAAAAAAAAAAAAGACAACAAAAACAATAGGAAAAAAAAAAAAAAAGACAAAACCAACAAGAAGCTACATCTAATTAACAAGCTAAAAGAATTAATTGCAGCACAGGATTTTGGAGGTATCCAACACACCCCCTGCTCTGCGCTGCTGATTTCAAGGGTTTCCAGCACTAGGATGGATGTTTTTTTCAATGCACAACAGCCTGATTGCAATGATATTATTATTATTATTATAATTCCTACTATTATGGAGCACACCTTGCATGGTCACAAGCTGTGTGGATACACGGAGACCCTGTGCTCTGCTGGGGCACGGGGAAAGGCCGACGGGCAGCTCTGAGCTCATCCCAGCACCGCACAAACCATGGCGCAGGGAGCAGCTGGCCACCGGGCCAGCGTTTGCAATTCACCAGCAGAAACTTTCAGCCCTCCCAGAAGGGTAAGTCCCAGACCAAGGGAGTGTAGTCGCTCCCTGGAGACGCCGTGAAGAACCTTTGGTCAAACGGAGATTTTTCTGCAAGGGGACTGAGGGCAGAAGGGTGCTCAGTCGCCACGAGCACGCCGTATGCAGATGATGGACGTGGGAAAGAAAAATGCAACAGAGCTGCTCTGCGACTTTCATTAGGACTTCTGGAAAATTTGTTGAGCGTCTGTTGCTGACAAAAAGGGTCCCCTGAGCTGGCTGAAGGAGGCTGATAATGAATTTGCACGCAGTAAATTAGCCTGTGGATATTTTTACATCAGACTGCTCGCCTCGGCTCCGATGGAAATGCACTGGGGGGCCGAGGACTTCCTCCTCATTTGCTCCCGCAATCTCCTGCCAAAGGCTGGCATCTGCTCTCACACGGCGCTCTGCCTCCCCGTCGAACGGCGGGCAGGGCAGCACTGACGCTATCTGCAGTCATCAGGCTGGCTACCGAGCAGCCGTCACCCCCGAACCGCTCTCCCGTGAACCGGCGCCGGAGAACTTGCAGCAACTCGCCTCCATCTAACGCTCCGCAGAGAGAGGAGCTGCAGCACACAACTAGCTGTTGGCTGGGATGGGCTTATTAAATAAAATTAATGCTAGAAGACTGAAAAAGAATTCCCCTCTAGTGCCGCAGGGCAGGTGTTTAATTCAGCATTTTATCCCCTTTCCTCTTCTTTTCTTTTTTTTTTTTCCTGAAATATTTTTCCATCTCCAAGCAGCTTAATGCTGTACAGACTGTCTATTCCTCTTCTGATGGGTTCTCCCTCCATTTAAAGCCATCTTTTAGCTTGCTCCCCTTGACAGCAGTTCACTATGATTTTATCTTTTCTATTAGGCAGTGATTGCAAAACCTCAGAGGGTTCATTAGGAGCTTGATAATCCCTCCAGATTTATTAGTCTAAATTGCTCACTCCCATCTCTCATCCCCATTTAAATATTACTAATTTCCTTAAACATCTCTTCCATCTGCCCAGTTTTTGCCCGATGTCACCTTTCTTTAATGGTCCCTGCCAAAAATCCAGTCAGTTCTGCTGAGGGCTGGTCTTTTGGACAAAGTGGCAAAATAACCTGGGTAAACAGATTAATATCCTGTGAGAGAGAATGGCAAAAAAATTCTTTTTTTTTTTTTTTTTCTCACCTGCCATAACTGCATTGCACTAGATGAATGGGTTTCAAAGACAAATCTCACCTCTCTGACCTCCAGCAAACGCTTAATCACACCCACACTCAAAACCAGTCTGGTGGTGGTGGTGGCGGCAGTGGGGAGCTTAATTTTTATAGCAATTTCTGTTGTCCAAGCACCATCAGGAACACGGACTCCACTGTGCTGGTGATGTGCAAATCCCTTACTATGTGCATAGTCCCTGTCCGTGGGGTGCATGTGACTGCCGGGATGGGGAGGGCAAGTGGAACAAGAAACAGTTGTTGGGACTGGAGGGCAACAGGAAAGCTACTTGCTGGGACTGGGAAATGACTGGAGTGGTTTAGTGCTGTGAGCAGGATCTGGTGGGGACGGCCACTGTCTCTTACCAGCTCCACCAGCAGCACCAGCACAGCTACACTCTGACTTGGGGCTGGCACTGGGGCTGAGCAATCACAAAGCAGCAGCCACCACCTTAAAACAAGTGGCCGTCACCTCCCGAGGGGGCAGCTCTTCCCTCAGCTCCATCACTGGGTGGTCCCCTCCAGGTACAGCCCCTTCCCTTCCCTTCCCTGCCCCGCAAGGTTAGGACCGACGGATCAAGCACTAAGCAGGAATCAGAATCCTGTTAATTCAGGTAGGAAGCTTGGGGCTTTTTCTTGGTTTTTGCATTTTTCCCTTTTCTGACATCTCCTTCCCCTATCCATTTTTCATTCTCCATCCCAATTGCTCTCTTGGCTTTCAACCCCTCCACTTCACTCCCTCCCCCTCCTCCTCTCCACTCCAGCTCTCCTGCCTACACATTTGGCTCCATCCGTTCCCGTCTGTCTCCCACCCAAACACAAAGCGTGATTCAGCTCTCGGCTTTCCTGGCACACACACACCCTGGCATAAATATTAATAGAAATTAGAGAATATGAGTATCATTTGGGGTTGGAAGGCACCTCCATTTAATCATCCAGCCCATCCTGCTGCACTCAGGTTTCCATCATCCCCACACCAGCATTAATAGGTAGGAATCTGGTCTCCCTGGCAGCAGCATTTCCCCCACGCCACTTGGCAGCCTGTTGAGGAGCCTTGTAGCTGCTGCAGCAAGAGAAGTTTCTCTGATGTTTATTTTGGGTTTCCCCCTGCTGCTGCCTAAGCCCATTACTCCTTGTTTAGCACAGTACTCTGGGATTTAACCGCACGATCCCCCCATTAATGTTATTAGTAGCTATAAAGCCAAATCACCAGGGGCCGTGCTGAAGATATACCCCGCTCTGCCTCTCAACATTTATGGCATCATCCTTGCTTTGTCTTACACAGCTGCTCTCAGAGGCACAGCAGAAAAGCACAGGGCTGTGGTGCCCTCGGCATGCCCAGCCCAGCGCAGCCAGCCCTCCTCCCGGCGTGGGAACGGTCTCGGCTCGGGGGCTGACACCTCCTGTGCCCTCAGGTCAGGAACCACCCGTCTGCTGGTGCTTCCCCAAGACCCACACGTCTCATCCCACCGGCTCTGCCACGATGTCAACAAATCCTGCCTTTGGCAGCTGCACGGGATCGATCGGTGCCGCTGAGCGTCCGTCAGCTTTCACCTCCCGAAGACTGGGGCAAGACTCGCCCGGACTGATACTCAGGTTTGCAGGGGGACACCCCTCCTTGCCTCCCTCCCTCTCCACCGCGAATCCCGGCTCCTCAAGCACGTGGCTCTTCCCAAGGCTCCCACAGGCCGGGGAGATCAGCTCCCATTAACATGACTCTACACGCACGCGGGAGAAAAGCCGAGAAAAACGTCTTACCAGATTAGTGAAGATATACGTGTAATAGGCAGACGCCATTCCCAGTTCAGCTGCCTGTGAAGGAGAGGAAAGGAGATTAGACCAGAACCTGACAATCTTCAATCTCCACTCCGGCAAGGCAGAGACTGGGCCACATTTGCTTTTTCATCCTTATCGCTCCGTGCAAGCGCGGCTGTCTTCCTGCAGGCGGGGAATGGTGGGACACAGCAACACAATTTGACCTGTGAAATTAAAGTCTGGGGAAGCAATTTTTCAGCAGGACTGAGCCTACCTCTGAGGTCTCCTCTCTGCAACAGCACTGAAAAAGCACCTCCATGGGGGCTGCCTGGCAGAGAGAAACCACCCAACACTGCACAAGACGCTGCTCTGGACCCCTGTGACTGTCTCTGCTCCCTCTGTGGCATGGTGCAAGGTGGCGTTTGGGGATCTCTGCATGCGGCCCCGTCCCTTGGGTGTATCCAGCCAAGGACCACCTGGAAGGAAGATGCCCACTGGAACCGAAAGCTCTTGCACCCCAGAACAGCAACCCGTACAGACCCTGGCAAGGCGAGGTGGGGTCCTGCAGCCCCAGCCTGAGGTCTCCAGAGGCCCTTGGGATGAGGAGTTCCTGGGGTGTACTGTGTGTTTGGAGGTTGGCTGAGCTTTGCTGCTCTGGAAATGGATGCTGCTTTTCTCTTGTTCAACTACCAACATCATTTTGAACATAATGATACCAACATCATTTTGAACATAATGAGGGAAAGCAGCAGTTGAGAGAGCTCAGGGCTTGTCCCTTTCACCACAAACAGCGTGATGGAGAGAGCAAGGCAGGAAAAGCTCTTCTGGAGTTACAGCCATCCCAGAGGTGGCTTTCCCACATGTATCAGTCAGATTTGGGCTCCATTCCCATAGATTAATTAGCATGAATGAAATGTAGTAACTCAGCACGTTCTCCAGAATTTAAACAGGGTCCCGATGGCCACAGAAAGAGAAAAAAGAAGGTGAAAGTATATGGAGATGCAGAAAGGAGGACACAGGTTTTTCCATGGGATGATCTGTTCTAGAGATCACAAACCAGGTCATTGAAGTCCTTTTCCAAAATTCAAAATTCTAAATAAACAAGAAGTTGTTTGTGGGAACAGATGCTCAGAAAAGTGGCGGATTACTCTGCAGATCCTCCTGAAAGCCTGTGTTTCACTGCCAAGCACAGCTGGTCTCAAATCGTGCTTCTGGACCTTGGCAAAGAGGTTTTCCCACCACCCCAGACCACACGGAGGAGCTGGAGGCTGGGAGGGAAGGACCAAAGGCAGTTCCTCCTTACGTGGTTTTAGACCCTTTCCATCTCCCCCAGAAGCTGGAGGATGGTGACAACAGAAAACGAGCGAAGGGAAGATACGAGGAGGCAGCTCAGATTGCACCTCTCCTTACTCCTGCCTGTTCTTTACCTATTTCTGCACAAAACCGAGTTTGTCCCCATCGCAGTGGAAGCAGACGGGGGCAGCAGGGAAAGCTCGGGTGCCCACGGAGGACTGACGGTGGCTTAAGTCTGGCTGTGTCCAGCCCTTGGGTTGCACGTTATCACCCTGTCCCCTGCACAGGTTGAAAAATGGACACAGCAATGTCACTTGACCGAAAGAGCACCACGACTCCAGAGGAAGCTCCCGCCCGGCCTTTCAGCCAGCTTTCCAGACAGCTGCCTTATTTTTAAGCCCCTACACAATAAAACCTGGCACCCATTTCCCTCCCTTTTTCCCTTCCTGGGGACAGCGATAATGTCAGTTCTTCTTCTGATCCACTTTGAAGTCAGTGCATTTGATTTCAAGGGCAGAAAATCAAAGCAAGCAACAAAGCGCTTCCTGTGAGCATTGCTCCCATCCATTTAACGTGCCTGCCGGCAGGTGGGCACCCAGGACAGGCTGGTAATCAAGGAAGCAACCATGTGTCTCCAGACCATATGTGGAGGGTAAGGGATGAGAAATTACAATTTCTCTCAATGTCCGAGGCCAGGACTGGTCTCCTGGGACAGGTCTGACACAAGGCACTTTCAAACCAAGTGCATTTTTCTTGCTTTTGGTGACTTGTGGTCAGGGGCCAAGGTTGTACCTAGTTGCTCACCACAGCCTCACTGCTTACTCTGGTTGCACCTCTATAAAGAAAATACTTTCCAGCTTCCCAAGGTGCAAGAAGTTGCCAGATCAGAAGCCCGTTATTTATTACCTTCCATTCCTACAATCCTCTAGGTGGGAAGAATACATTAGGTTTTACTGAACTGCTGAAAAATCATGGCAATCTCTGACATCTTTATCAGTCATGGCAGAAGGATGCTCGAGCCAGGAAGGGAAGCTGCGGGTGCCTAGAGAGTGCTGCTGTGTGCCTGTGGGAAGTCACTATAGCAACAGAGGAGGGGGACAGCCCTCAGCAGCCAGGCAGCACACAACAGGGACCAGGAGAAAAAAAAAAAAAAAAACAAAAAACAAAAAACCCCACAACCACCCTGCATAGAAGGGACCCAAAACCCCCACAACCCTCCCTGTTCATTCAGAAATGCAAAATTGCAAGCAGTGGAATAAAAATCTTTGGGGAGGGTGGGGAGGGAATAATAAAAACAATCCTAATGGTTTCTGTGGGCTGTCATCAGGGATAAATCTGATACAGTCAAGGCCTTTGAATAACCAACTCCCTGATACCTCAGCCAGGACACGGTGTGTAATGCCTGCACCAGCAGCCAAGGGGGGACCTCACTGCTTGGATCCTGCCTCCATTCAGCAAAGTACTTCTTGTTCCTTCCAGGATGTGGGAAACTCTATACAACTTTAGGCTCCATCTGGAGCCACTGCTCAATTTTGAAGTAGACTATCAAAACAAATGCTAAAAACTGCAGCAAGAGACCATTTAAAAATAAACATGATTAAAATAAAATCTCGGTTAATAAGACAATAAAAAAGGAAGCAAAAAGTTAGAAATGTACTTGGAGAAAAAAAAAAAAAAAAAGGATAAAAACTATCGCAGTGATTGACTAATTTCAGAGCGCTAAGCAGCCCTCCATGGCTGGCTGATGGCGACAGAAGCCACAAGCACGCAGAAAGCAAACGCATCAGCTCAGAGCAATTAAGCCACTGCTTCTACAGATACAGTCCTGGAAAGAGAGAACAAATTATTTTCCCCATAAACTCTATCAGTGGCAATTCCCCCTCTCAGCAGAGACCATTTCCAGCGTTGCTGCAGGAATTTTTACATTCCGTTATCATACAACACCTGCACGTGCGTGCTCATGCAGTCCCTCGTTCAGTGGGGGCAGCAGCGTTTACAACGGTGACGCTTAAGAGACACTTACCTTCTGCAAAATGGTATGAGACATGGAAGCATTGGCATGGACAATGATGGTAGCTGTTTTGTCATCTCGGATTTCTTTTAGGAGAGGGGTAGGATCCCGGCTGTCATCTAGCATGCGGACCGAGAGAGTGTCCTTGGAAATGAGGAACTGCCGAAGCAACTTCTCTAGGTTTAAAAGGCCTTCAAATAAAAGGGAGAAAAACAAAACAAAACAAAACAAAAAACAGATACATTTAAATGTTATGCTTGGTTCAAAAAGCACTTCTCCCATGGCCCATAGTCATACCCGGTAGGAAGCAGTCCCACGGTTCTGTGTGTGTACGCTGCAAAGGAAAGGGTCTGGGGCCGCAGCGAGGCTCTGTGCTTGGGACGGCAGGGAATGGGAAACCATGGATTGTCAGTCAGAGAGGGACCTGGGGGGGTGATTGACAGCCAGATGAACAGGAGCCAGCAGTGTGCCTGGTGGCCAAGGAGGCCAATGGCATCCTGGCTTGTGTCAGCCATAGCGCGGCCACAGGGACAGGGAAGGGATCTGAGCCCTGGGCTCGGCACTGGTGAGGCCGCCCCTCGCTGAGTGGGTTCAGTTTTGGGCCCCTCACCCCAAAAAGGCCATTGAATGACTCGAGCGTGGCCAGAGAAGGGCAACGGAGCTGGGGCAGGGTCTGGAGCACAGGTCTGCTGGGGAGCGGCTGGGGGAACTGGGGGGGTTCAGTCTGGAGAAGAGGAGGCTGAGGGGAGACCTCCTGGCCCTCTGCAACTCCCTGCCAGGAGGGGGCAGAGAGGGGGGATGAGTCTCTGGAGCCAAGTAATAAGTGATAGGACAAGAGAGAATGGCCTCAAGTTGCGCCAGGGAAGGTTTAGACTAGGTATTAGGAAGTATTTCTTTGCAGAAGGGGCTGTTGGGCATTGGAATGGGCTGCCCAGGGCAGGGGGGGAGTCCCCATCCCTGGGGGGGTTGAAGAGTCGGGTCGATTTAGCACTGAGGGATCTGGTGGAGTTGGGAACTGTCAGTGTGAGGTCAATGTTCTCCAGGGTCTTTTCCAACCGAGACAATTCCGTGATTCTGTGCTACACCAGCTGTTCTCCAGGCATAAAGTGGCCCCAAAGGCCTTTTGGGAAGAGATAAGACTGCTGATACAAATTCACTTGGGTCCCCAGAGCTCAGACAAGTTCTCCGTTATCCTCCTGCGTGCAGCATTGTTCTGGTTACCACTGGTTGCTGGAGATGATGCCTCCTCCTAAGCCTTTGCATTAGTAGCTCCCAAACTAACTGCCCTGCAAGGCACAACGTGATACACTCTGGAGATCTTGGAGCGCTCTGATGGGGAGCTCCTGTCTTCCAAGAGCATGTGTCCTGGGAGATGGAAAGCTCTGCTGAGAGCCAGACAAAGCAGAGATCATTGCAAAAATACAACAGGGCATCTACATTAAAAAATTGTGAGAAAAAATGGTGAGCATGGTCCTGGTGCAGCACAGAATTACTTGTGGACTGGGGATACCTAGAGCAACACAGAAGCCAAACAAACAAACCAAACAGCATATTTGGTGCTTTATGGAGAAACTGGAGAGTAGAGTAGGATGGTGTTTGCGGTCCAGCAGCCCCATCACTAGGCAAGGTCTCTGGAGACCTACCTTCCACCTCCATATCAAAGCCACCCTCCCTCTTTCTTTCCATCCACATTTCTGCCTCCCCACCACGGAGCCCTCCAGCGCCCCAGCACAGCGCAGCCCTCCACCTCCTCGGGCAGCATCTGCACGTGACCGGCTACGGGCAAGAGCCAGGACTCCGGCCACCCTGGCACTGCCCACAGAGTCCGCAGGACCGGGCTCTCCCTTCAGACAGGAGCTGAAGAAAAGAAGTAATAATTGTCGAGCGCCCACACGGATGAGTCCTGATTTCCCCGGACTTGTGCCGCATTGCCTTTGGCACTTCTGTCTGAAGTTTCTTCCTGCAGCTAGGTCACTGCAAGGGCTCATTGCAAGGGCTGCTTCCAGCACAGCTTCCTTGATATCGAATAAGACGTCAGAGCTCCTGCTGCAGCTTTTCTTAGTCAAGAAAGTATATTTGATAGTCTGTCTCTTCTATCCAGCTGCTGAGTTTCATTAGGAAATAACCTCCTGTCAAGTTTGATTGACCGCAGAGACCACCAGATGTAATCATTAGCAAGACACAGACAGCTCACACGGTCACACATCCCGTCCCTACAGAAAGACAATCTGAAGAGAAGGGGGAAAAGCTGAACTGAAGGAAACTGAAAAGACCAGAACTAGCAGAAGAATCACGTCCCAGTTGGCAGAGGGGCAAAACCCATCCTCGAGTCAGAGCTCTACTCTTAACCTAACCATACTTTTGACGGCATGAAACCGCTCATTCAGAAGGTCAGGGGCCGGGGGAGGGATATAACGCGATGTGATTAGCGTTGTGAGAGCGCTGCTTTCAAGGACTCCCAGCACTTGACAAAGGTAACAAAGCAGTGCATGAAAAGGGATACATCCAAGATGAGGAGCCTCTCGTTCACAGCGAGAATTTTTCAGCACGCGAAGTTTGCGCCGAGCTCTTTACAATGCATTCGCCTCTTACTTTTTTTTTTCCCTGAGTACAGGCAGGAACTCAGCGATGGACTACAAAACCACTCAGGGCCGGGATTCTCTGCATCACACCTGCTTCTTTTTCTTTCTCACTAGCCAGTGAATTCACTCTGTGTATGGGACACATGGACTAGACTTCATCTGAACACTGCTAGCTCAAGTGAACAGTAAATTTTACCTAAGCCCTCCATTTGATGCTTGCGAGGTTTATTTTCACCTCATTCCAATTTGCAAAGGAGCAGACAAGTTGCTGTAAATAACAACCCTGAGAATACCAAGTTTATTTGCTCACCCCAGCAAAATCTTCTGCTGCCAAACTGAGGAAGATTTTTAAGAGCACTTCACTAACTTTATAAAAAGTCTTGCATTAAAAAAAAAAAAAAAAAAGACAAGGGAATTATGGGAATTTACCTTTTTTTTTCCCCAATTATTTCCATTTCATGGCTGAAAGAAGTGGATGCTGAGGAGAAGGGGAGGCAGCACTACATGCAGCTCCCCAAGCACTCGCTACCAAACCCGCACATGGTTTAAGTCAGTGACGAGGACTGAGCACACCGGCCACCCATGCCAGGGTGCACTGGCACCACAGCCCACAGGACTATCACTGAACATAAACCGCTTCTGCCCTTGGAGAGAGTCCCCAGGCAAACGTCACGGCAAAGCCAGGGCTGGCAGCAGGGAGTGTTTGCACCGCAGTCGGTCCTGAGGGCTGGTGGGAGAAGCCCAGATTTACACCATGACGTGATTTTCAAGGGGACAGAAATTCATGGGAAGGTGGGTGTCTGGAGGAAAATCTTCAGCCGTTCCCTTTGGAAATGCACCTTTTCAATTTAATTTCCTGCAGAAATAAAATTCAATCCTGCTCCTTAACGCCGCAGGTTGCCCATCTCAGCTCTAAGTTAATCTTGTGAACCGGAGAGCATCCCTCTGCCAACTGCTATGAGCTTGTGATTCACGTCGGACCCTCAGCTTCCTCTTCATTTTTCTCTTTGCAGACCACATCTGCCCCCTCTGCTGCCGCCTTCTCCTCCAGCCCACAGTTCCCCAGGGCACGAGCCCAGGTAACAGAGCCACCCTGGCCTCTGCCACGAGGAAGGCAGAGCCCAGCTGCTGAGTTTCTAAAGCACATCAGCCACAGAGAGGAGGAAACGGGACCAGGGAAAAAGGAAGCGTTTGATCTCCTCCTCTGGCTCAAGGAAATTATCATTTCCAGCACGTCAGATCCTACCTCATCAGGCCTCCTGCTCGCAGCTCCTCTTGCCAGGTGGAGGGAAGTCTCTATTATCTGCAGAGATTCCCCTTTGTTTGATGACAAGAGGACGCGGGATGCTGCTGCTGACAGACTGGCACTTCAAAAGGGCGCTCCGCGAGCCGAATGGGAGCAAGGGCTCGCAGACGCTTCCTGGCAACTTTTGAAGTACCAAAGCGAGGACCACCGGGTGCAGAGAGGCTGTCTGAACAGTCCTACGGGGACCGCAGGCACGCACCCAGGCAGGCCGGTTCTTTGAGCTGGCCAGTGGGAAGTCCTGACCATGATTATTTTATTTTTTCCTTTTCTTACACAAACATTTGGAGCTGGCAGGAGTGGCCCCCACCCCCAAGCTTTCTGCAGACCTGTCCTCCTCCCCAGGGGAGCTGACCCACCTTGCCACCCACTGCCCAGGAACGCCCCCAAAAAGCAGGAAAGGCAGGATCTGGAGACTCCCGTGGAGTCTCACATCCCTGTTTATTGCTCTTGCCCGTGAGAGGCTGCTGGAGAGAAGGAGACAGGCTTCTCCTCTCCGAGCTCTGCTGACCAAGGCCCAGGGCACCAGAAGTTCTGTTTCTGGTTGCACTGGGTTTGTGCTGGTTCAATCCTTAACCCTGATTGTTGGCAAGAGAAATGGTGCTTCCCATCATCCAGCCTCACTCTTACACCCAACAGCATTGCTTCAGACATCTCCCTGTGGCCCTAAGGCACAGGCATGCTTTTTGACCTCACCCCCTGGTCTCCCTTCTTAAACACTGGGTGTTATCTCCTCCTCTCTGACAATCAGAGCTTAAAAGTAGCTCCTATGAAGCCGATGCACCCCTGTATTTGCCTGTGGTTGCCTTTTGGGGTCAAGGTTTCTGTGGAATCACACAAAGCCTTCCATGGCAGGACTCCAGAGCTATTCACAAATTAGCTAATTATTCCACACTGCAGGGAAACTGAGTCACATAATCTTATTCTATTCACTATTGCATTACACTTAGGCTGGCCTAAGTTCATTGACTTTGAGGGTCATTTTCTGCTTCTGCCAGAAGAAACTACAATCAGTCCCCAGAGGAAGGATGTGGCTCCTTACAGTGCTAGTATGAGAGTGACGGGATAGGACTCAGGGGTCCCATCACACAGCCTTGTGCTTAAACCAAAACAGCTACGACTTTCCCTCCTGGGATCTAAATAATAACATCCCTCAAAACAACATTTCCTCACTGATGAGCAGACAGCTCCTATGCTCTCCTTATTTGCCTCCAGGGAACGTTCCGAAAGCCCAAAGTGTCTCGAGATAGTTGTTGAAGGACTGTGCTTAGGAGTCCCGCTTGTCCTCAGGGAAAATGAGGGCTGGTGCTACTACATGAAGCTGGATGATGACTTTTCTGCACTCCATTATAGCCAGAGCGTGTTGTGCTTCAAGCCTAGCTCAGATAAGGACCTCAGTGAGCACAAAGAGCAGGATGCATGAAACACACCCGTCCCCCTCCTTCCCTGGGTCTGGGAAGGACTCGGGCTGCACAGCACATCCTAAATATTGAGTCACCCAGGAATAAACTGGATTAATTCAATTAAAAAGGCGTTATTTTAATGTGAGCTATTGGGTTCCCGAGGTTTTTCTAGTTAAATGAAGAAAATGGTGTGAAATGAAGAAAATGGTGTGTATGCATGCTCTGTGCCTGGCAGCACTGTGAGGACAAATCTGGGAGCATGCTGCCTGGCAGGTAAGAAAACAAGAAAACCCAATTATGTTTTCTTCCTTTTTTTTTTTTTTTTTTTCTTTTCATGTAAGGTTAAGGTTAGACAATGAAAAATTCCAGCACTAGAAGTAATGTAGGAGAACATTCGCATTATTTTAATTGCATAATTTCGGGTCAGGGCCTCGGCCAGGGTAAATCTGAGCGTGTTTATTGAAGGCAATTTACTGACTGACATCAGCTGAGGATGTGGTCTCTTCAGGGTACATAAAGCAAAAAGAAAACGCAAAGACACTCTTATTCCTTCTGTCCTGGTGCAGGTGTCTGCCACCACACTGCTGGTGGTGTGAAGCTTGCCCAGGGCTAGCTGGAAAGGATGCTGCCTTGCCTTTGTACCTGGCCCCACAGAATCTGCTAAACTCTGGCCAGTATCCCCAGAGCTCTCACCGGATCCATGTGCCTTTGCAAAGCCCCTCATCCAGTGATGACCATACAAACCCCTTGTTTGTACGGTCAACTCTAGTGCTAACGAGTCTGGCTACTGGATAATAAAACCAAAATCAGTGTGGCTACTACACGCCAGCTACTTACCTCCATGCTGACCTTAAAAAAGCACCAGACACAGGTTACTCTAACCACTGTGATGCAGAGCCTGCTCCTGCCATCTCAGAAGACTTATGCAGAGATGAATATGGTCTTGCTGAGGTGAATGCTCCAGCATCCAGATGCACAATTACCAGCAGATGTATGGCTGCAGAGCCCAAGAGGGTGTGCAGTGTATAGACTATTAATCAAGTCCCGCTTTTAGGCCACGAACTGCACGTGGGTTTGGGAAAGACATATTTCTAAAAGCTTTACTTGCCTAAAATAATCTCCAGAAACAAGCCTAAGCCTTTTTTTTTTTTTTTTTTTTTTTTTTTTTAATCATTTCAAAAACCCATCTGTGCAAGCAAAACACTCCTCAGATTGTCAAACAGAAGGCAGGCAAGTCTCTCCCCATACCCTTTCCTCCTCTCACAAGCACCGCAAACACCTCCACGGGGCAACAAGGGTGGAGAAGCAGCCCCGCAGGTCTCCACTGTTTCGGGCTGCTCTGCCCGAGTGCCCGCCTGCTGCCAACAGAAGAGACCCTGCCACCACAAACCAGCCGAGACAAACACCCTGGGACACAGCAGCGAGGCAGCTCTCGCACGCTGCCTCGGGGACCTTCTCCAACAGGCACCAAACACGCAGAAGGAGATAGAACAGAAGGCACCGGGAGCAGAGGGGCCGCCAAACCCAGCCTGGCAATGACTTACATTCAGCTTTGGCACAGATGAGGCAGGCAGTGGTGCAGTTAAAGAAATTCAGGATTCCTGCCACGGCTACGCTGATATCGGTGTTGCTGGGATGGAGGTTGAGGGTGGTGAACCGCTGGAGCTGCAGCTTCAGGAACTCCTCTGGCGCCACTTTGAAGTGGGGAACCTAAGTGGGGAGGAGGGGAAAGAAAACATAATTAAAGAGGAAAAAAAGAAATAAAAACAAGTAAATCTACCATAAAGGACCTTTGGTGTGAAATGCACAGCAGGCAGAAAGTGAAATATCCCAATAAAACTGCAGAAGCGTCACTGGAGTGAAGAGAGGGTGGGATTTGTGCAATAGCAGAGGAAAATAATTATCACGGCAACAAGAAGCCACGGGAAGGAGGGGATCAGGAAAAGTCTTGCTGAGCCACTCAGAGAAAGGCAACAGGGCTGTGATTACAACACAGGAAACCATTCCGGATGAGTTCAACCTAATTAGCTTGGGCACTAATTGTAACTGGGCCCACACCTCATCTGGGGCTGGCTGCCTGGGTAAACACGGAGGATGCTCTGCAGGCAGGCAGGGAGTTACACAGCCCGTGCTGGGGACCCCCAGACCTTTGCTGTGGGCTGGATGGATGACGTGCTGCAAATCCACCTCTGCCTGCCGTGCCGATGTGTCGTCAGGTAATTAGGAGAGATGAAGGGAAGAACAAGATGACCCTGCGCTGGCGAGGCTCAGGAGAGAGAGAAACAGATGCAGCAGCCAGAAGCTTTGGGCTTTTTTTTTTGATCAGCGGAGAGGTAACAGGTAGCCATACGGTGGGCAAGCTCCAACGGGACTGCAGCCACGAGTCCTGATAATGCTGCGATGCCATTAATACAGCGGAGCAGGAGGCGGGGGTGGGATGCTGTGTCCTGGGGAATTCAGGGAAGGGGGAGCAGGGAAGCTCCATGGGGGGACAGCCCCAGGGCTCCCCGCGAGGCAGCTCTGCTGCACACCTTGTGGCTCTGTGTAGAGGCAGACAGATCAAGCTCAGACACCGGGCGGGGTGGGGGGGATTCAGCCAAATATTGTTTTTCCTTTTGCTGAGTGAATTATTTGGAAGAAATAGAAGGCAGAGAAAGGGAAACATCTGCTTTGGCTTCATTAGAGGAGTGTCAAGTCCTCTTTTCCTCCATTATTAGTCCTTCTGGAAGCTATCATCCTATGCCTCCCATCTCCCTCCTCTTGGGAAAGGCTATTAGTAGGTTGTGATGGCTGCTTTATTGACAGCATAAGCTGTTTGGTTAGCAATAGGAAAGTTAAAGAGTAATAAGCTTTTATCTGCCTTGATTTCACTCTGCAGCCCTCATCGCAGGCTCCGCTAACAGGGAGAGAAGCAGATTGCAAGCGAAAGGCAAATTCCTTTAACCAGAGCAGACAGGGCAGCTCCCGTACAAGCATGCTGATCGCTGTCAGGAGCCAGATGGAGGCTGAGACCTGCAGCAACCCCAGCTACCAGAGAGAAGAGAGATGCCGAGGTGAAGGCAGCCCCCACCACTGCAGCTCCTGCAAGCGCCCAGAGCTGACCACCGCCCTGGTTCAGACCTCACCTTCAGTCCCGGAGCCCTCCTCTCCTTTCCAAGAGCTCTGCCCCAGTGCAACATCCCTTTCTAGGCAGGAGAGAAGGAAATGTTTGGGCCAAAGGCACTAAAGGGGTAACACAGAGGAGAAAGGTTCGTCCCCCAGTTTTACTGCAGGCTCCTGGTGAACATCAGGCCAGTCACTCCATCTGGGGCCTGCGTGGTAAAACGGGGACACCTTCTACCTGACGGATGGCTGTACGTACAGTGGCTCTGGCTGGGTTGCTGGATCATGTTTAACGCAGCGGCACCAACTGATGTTACTAGGATATAAATCACGGGGAGTTACTGCAGGTTTACATCACTAGGAGGGCAGCTGAGATCACGCTTCAGAATCAAATACCTTAGAAGTGCACTAGCACTCACCTTTCATTTTCGGAAAAAAAAAATAAAATACGAAGAGACTTAGATCAGAGACTCAGACTGAATATGAATTTCAGGGGAAAAACACTTGCAATCTGTTACTGCAGAGTTGCCTCTGCCTGGGATGGAGCACATGTCTGGGACATTTAACTGGAGAAAGCACTACAAAATACTCTCAAGAGACCCATCCTGCTGCAGCCCAAAGCACTAGGTCTAAAAAGATCTCTTCCATCTCTTCAACACTTCTGATTCTCAGGGAACAAAGAGCAGCAGTCATTTGTGAATGCAAGCTATTTACAGTGCTCAGTCCCAGGCACTCCCCTCCTTGGAGGCTGGGCTCCAGAGAAAGACCACTAAATGGCTGAGAGATGTTATCTGGCTTTAAAGGGATGAACTATGAGAAGAGAACTCAATTTCTTTTCCCCTGCGCAGAGCCAGATCAGTATAAGATGGTTCAAGGCTTATAAAATATTAAATCAGGCACACAGTCTGAACACAGATAAAAGGGTTTGCATTGATGGAACAGCAGCTTTCCAAGTACGTGCACAAAGTCATGTCACACCCAGGAACTTTGGTCCGGAGGTTCACCCGCCAGGGCAAGCCGAGGTTTCTGCAGCCCTCAGTCAGCGGGGACATGGTTCACAGCGGTGTTACACGTGAAGGAAGCTGAAGTATAAGGCAGTTACAGATGAGAACAAGGACAAGGCAGGCAGAAAAGAGAGAGGAAATGGAAAAGGAGTAAGCTGGAGGAACATGTGCTTTAGGAGATGGGGTGATAAACCAAGCTGTCAACTCTGGTTGTTAGAAGCCCTTGCAGAGCAGGGGAAGGATGATCTAGCAGGTGAGATGACTACAGCACGTCATCTTTGCCAAGGATGGCCTGGAGTACCGTGGGCAGGTACCTCACTGCCCCTGTCTTGCTCTGCCTTGCAACTGGGACCTGAGGACAGAACACACTGGGGATGAGGTGGCACGTGGACATCAGCCGGAGAGGGCCTGGGGAGCCGGGTGGAAGGGAGAGGTGTGCACACACAGAAGTGATGAATGAAACAGAGCTCCAGACTTTCACAAGAACTGCAAGAGACAGACCCAGGCGAGGGCGAAGGCAGAGCAGGGCAGAGCTGGAAGCTGCAGCAGGGACCTAGCGTAGATGTGAGAGTCTCAAACTAAACCCTTCAAGGCTGCAGAAAGCCCTTCTGCGTGGGATCTGCACAGGAGCATCGCTGCTCAGTACGGTGGAAAATTAAAAACCTAATCCACACTTACTAAATCACCACCAAAATGCTGTGTTCCCCGGGAGCCCGGGCACGGGGTGGCAGCCAGTGGGAAGGACAGCATGCAGGAGGTGGGAGCCGGGGAATGGCTCAGGATCCCTGCCCCAGACCTGCCACAAAACACCAGGAGGAGAGAGCCAGGGCTCCCGTGTTGCCCTCCCAGCCCCGGGCGCAAGGGCGTTGGAGCCAAGTCAGTCAGTGCAAGGGCACAGACTTACTCCACCAAGGGGCGTTTCCACTTACCTCTTTCTCCCCACAGATATTGCTGATAATGGAGCTCGAGGCTGGGCTTGAGGAAGGTCCCAGGACGCCTACCACTCCTTTTGGGAGAATCTGGCACACTGCGGGCACCAGAGAGAGGAAACGTGTTAGACTTCATCCTCAATCTCCTGCTGAAGTCATGCTTACAGCACCTGCTGCACCCTACTAAGGACACAGTAACACCTTCACACAACATACCCCCTGCCACGTATGTCCCCAAAAAATCCCTCCATTCCCCTCTGAAGCACCGTCACCCTGCCTGCAACACCCTCCTCTCTGTCCCTCCTCAGCCTTTCTAAATCTCACCTGAACTCTCCCCAGAGACCCAACATCCTCATCTCCAACTCAGAACTGGGGTCTCTCTCTTGTAACATCCATTTTTGGCCCCATCTGATATTCTCCAAGATAAAATATTAACTAAAGTTTATGGAAGACACTAAACACAGCAGTGACCTGGCTTCAAAGCATCATCTAGCAGCAAACAAACTTATATGAATTTCTTCCCTCATTCTCTGCAGAGCTCACTGGTAATAATAAGGATCATATTACTGTTTTTCATTTGTGTTTTTTTTTTTTTTTTTTTCTGGCAGTAGTTAATCTTCTGGCTCCGTGCCACCAAGGTTAGCAGAACAATAAAAAGACCCTGACAAAATGAAGAAGTTAAATCTCTTCCCTCAAGCTTCCCGGGTTAAACTGCAACCTTTTGTCCTTTTAATTCACAGCACAAATTTAGCTGAATGGCACTCCAAGGACTACCCCAGCTGGTGTCACCTCCCTGCTGCCATCCCAATCAACCACGTCGCTCAGAAACGCTCCTCCAGAGCAGCTTGTGCAGGCAAAGCCTCGTGAACAGAAGGCAAGAGCCCGTCACACCTGAATCCCTGGACTCCGAAAGGCTGCTCCGAACATGTGCTGGCCACAGTTTATTCTGAAATACCAGACCTGCCTCAGCACCACCACGCACTCAGCTCCTTTCTCCCTGGACAGACAAAGCCACATTTGCTCAACTGGTGTCAAGTGACGGCTTTCTGAAGAAAGAGGATACCACAGGGGAGAAAAGAGGCACCGCAACTCCTTATCAGTTCTGGCGAGAGGAAGCTCACAACATTTTCATATGTAAAAACTAAACCACCATATCACAAAGCTGAGATTTTAACGATAGTGCCTCTTCAGTATCAAATGGCTGGTCTGTTACAGAGCACCATCCTGCCCGCTTACAAGTCCCCAGCTTACAAGTCAGACGAGCTTTTGTGATGGTTGTAAAAGTTATCTAGATTCAGTGGCTGGAAAAAGAGCTAGAAAAATTCAAACCAGAATATATTTTTTGTAGCGAAGGCAGTTCATCATCAAAACTGTCGTACTACAGATCAGAGCAGGTTTTCTATCAACTTCAAGTCTTTAAATCAAGACATGAAATGAGAGCCTATAGTGTGATTGGGGTTTCTGTAGAACTATGAGGCTGAGCGTAGTGCTCAGCAAGTGGACTTCTACTGTCTCTTTTCTGCAGAAGATCAGCTAATCAAGGTGGTCATCTCTGGCCTTAGACTTCATAAGTCTCCATAGCCTCATGCCTGGAACATGAGGCCAAAAGCTGAGGACTTAGTTTGGCACTTTGGGGAACTGGTTTTACTTCTCTCTAAGTGTTACTTGAAGGAAAAACTCCACATACTACCAGGTCCCTGTACATATTGATTGCTCTGACTTCTTACAGAAAGTGCCGATGATATGCAAAGATCTTCTCTTGGGTTTTCCTTCCTTCCATGCTCTCTCACCCTCCACCATTCTCAGTCTGCTACAGAACGAGTGATATTTTTCTGCTGCATCTTCAAAGGAATCCAGCACTTGCTTTTTCTCTGCGCTTAAAAATTTACAGGCACTTACACCTCTTCAGAACATCCTTTTAAATAAGAGCCCCAGCAATTTGAAAATCCCGAATGCTATCTCTGTGGCCCTCATCAGTCCCTCTTAGCTGCAGCAGACCTTTCGGGTGCTCTGCAGTTCAGCATCTAGGAGGAAGGAGCTGCTCCAAGTCCTCTTTATCCACAGGTCTTTATGGCAGAAGTCCTGGGGGGAATTTCCTTGTGCACACAGGGGAAAGTTTGGTGAACACTTTTCTTCTCATCTCTGGTACTGAGAACAAAAAGTGGGTTAAGTAGTCATGGCAACAGAGTTGCAACAACTGTCAGAAGAAAAAGACCTGGCTTATCACTCCAAGGGTGAAACATCCAGTAAAATTAAGGAAAACGAATGGAAACAAAGTGGAGGTGCCTGAGGCAAAGGTTTTGACCAGGTTTGGATGGCTGCTTCTCTTTGTAACCCAAACACATTTCCTACTGCAGAACATGACCCAATGCTGTTAGTCTCTACATGGTGAAAAGGCTCAACCCTGCCGCCGTAGCGGGCACCGCGGATTCAGAGAAGCACCCGCAGGGATGTCGAAATGTCGGCTCTGTACCAAAAATTGATCCCTGGAAACCACACGGACTATAACCACAGACCCTGGTGTAGCCCCCACCAACTCAAGTCTCTTCATACTCCATCATACGGGTGTCACGTAAGCTGCACACTCTGCAATACGTATTTTTGATTGGTGCAAACCCAGTTACCTCTGCCCAAGATCATGTCCAATTTTTATGTTGTTTAAGATTCAGTACCTGAAGAAATACAAGACATTGAGGTGACATCACTTTAAAAAGTTCTTTATCATGAGATGGGACGTGGGTATTACTGGTCATCCTTGACCTGAAGGCCTGAGATGTCCCAAACCTCCTATTTCAGCTGGTTTTATTGGCTGCCTGCACTGAGCTGTTTTAAGTTAACATTCTTGAAGGACAGTGGGACAGAAAAAAACAGAAAGAGGTTTAACAAACAGGTCTCTTAACAACACTCTCAAAATAAATAAATAAAATTTAAAAAATAAATTTTATAAAACCTTGGAAACAAAACATCCTCAGGTAAACCCTTCTCTGCTGAGACGTGCACTGGTTTAGGCAGGACAGGATCCCTCCCTGCCATCACTCGGGGGCAGGTCCTCGAAGGTGTGAACTGATGATTGCTGCCTTTCTACTTCTGCGTGGACCTCTCTGCACTGCTTGCACAGCTCAGGTGTCCCATCACAGTTCCTCCTTCTGCACAGTTACGGGCTTTGCCCAGAAGCAGGAGTGGGGCCAGAGTCTCCTGTCCCCCTCCCAGCACAGGCTACACCCCGGAGTAGGGAGGTGGCCCTCACGCAAGCTCAGGTGTGTTTTCAACGTGCAATGTAAAACGGTGACCCTCCTTTCAGACCAGGCAGCCTGTCCTGCCACGTGAGCCAGAGAGGGCTGTGTTCAACAGCTCCCACCAGCATACGTGGGAATTCATACAGGTCTGGACGCTCAGGAAGCAGCGAGGTATGTTTTAAAGGAGGATGGAAATAGGTGCTTATTTTTGAACACGAAAAAGCACAACAACAGATGAGCACCTCTCGCGTTATAGACTATGTACATCCACTTAGTCACGGTCAGGTAGTGCCTTTCACCTCCTAGAGCTCACGGCACTTGGCAAGCATTTCCATGAACTCTCCCGGCTCAAAGCACGGCTGAAAGCTCTGGGGTGAGAGCATCCACCCACGGTGCAGAACACAGCATCTCTTTCACTGCATACAGATACCCGATACCAGGCTTTCAAACGGCAGGCAAAGAAGATTCCTGCCTCTAATTGAAAATAAATGAGCAGGGAAGGTATGCAATTACCTCCACATTTCCATGATTGGAAAACATATCAGAAGATCTTGAATGACAGGGACTGGTCAGGACAAGATTCTCATGCAGAAAACACCAAGCGCATAAAGAGATGGCGTGATGGAGAGTGCATCCTGCACCGTGGCTCCGAGGCGGCTCCCTGCAGCATCCTTTCTGCTTCTTAACAGGAACCCGTTTAAATGTGAAATTCAACAGGATCACAGAAATGGTGGGACAGTTAATAGCACATTTGAGGTGATGTCACTGAACGGATGAATCAGACACTTGGAAATATTGGTGCGAATAAATAAAAATTAAAAAAAAAATCCTTCAGCTGCTCGATCACTCCGACTGCTGATCTGCCCTGAGATGTTTGGATTAACAACAAAAAGATGCTTAAAAGACTGATGAGGCAATAGGGGACAGGGTGACAAGTAGAAAATCTGTCCTTCCCTGGACATCAAAAGGAATAAGGTGTTTTAGATAAAGGCATGACTAAACAAGTCATTTTGGATCTCCATAAAGCGAGCTGAAACATCAAACACAAAGAGAGAACAGGCTTTAACTTATAACAGAGGGGTGGAAAAAAAAAAAAAAAAAAAAAAAAGCTCTATCCAAAACCTTTCACTGCAAGCTCATTTCAAAACACCGGATTTCACAGATGTTGCATATAGGAAAAGTCAACGTTTGTCTTCATTCATATATTAAAGCTGAAATAGCAAACTATGCACGGATGTGATTAAGACTGACTCATATTTTACCTGCTATGGCAATTGTGAGTTTGTGGCCCCCTAACTGTAAGATGCCTGAGTCAGTCAGGAGGAAAAAAGAAAGAAAACCAGCTGAACTCTAAAATAAAAACTCTCAAGAAGACTTTCTTCTCTTGAAGCACTAATTGTACACAGAATATCACTGATGGGATGTTATCACAGCATTCCTAGATCAGACAGCTAAGCGTGCTAGCTGTGATATTTAAGGGCGATTCAAAGGGCATGAAATTTGAGAACAGTATTAAACAGACGTATAACAGCTTTGCAGTCATAGGTTAAAACATCTAAACTGCTTTTATTAATATTACGTGTGATAACAAATATCAGTGGCGTATTAAAGCTGAGAAGTCAGACATCTGAAACGCCATAAAAGCCTTGAAATTTAAGCTAAAGGATCTGATTCTCCTCTGCTACCGGTATAAATCAAGAATAACTTCAGTGACATTAATAGTGGATCCATGCAGAATCCAGATTTTTTCCTTTTATAAGAGATGCTTCAAGACATATTTCACTCTGAAGAAAAGGCAGGTAACATATTGCAAAATTATGTGAATACCCACTTCCCCCAAATCAAATCAGCTTGCTCCAATTTCTACTTTTTACATTCCATAGGTCAAAGTAAAGAAAACAAAGAAAACCACCCTGAGGTGAAAATTCGAAATGGAAGATTGCCTCTTCCTCTCTTATCCCATTTCCATGTTCTCCCCAAACACCGTGTTTGCTGAAATCAACAATTTCTCGCATGATACCTCATTCTCAGCAAATTAGCATTCTTCTGCTTGAAAATCGCTCCAACGGAATAATTTCCCGGCACTGTTACAGAGGTGCAAGCGAGAAAGAAATCTCGCTCGCGATCTTTACCGCAGCTCTGGGGTCACTTGTCAGTCGAGCCCGTTTCCCGAGCAAAGTTAAGTAACAGACACGCCGCTACATACAGAAGATCAGGAGAAAGGGAAAAGAATGGAACGAAAAATGCTGCTGGTTCTTTCAAAGACACAAGAAGCCTTAGGTAAGCGGGCAATTTTCTCATTTCTTCGGAGGCTTGCTGGGACATTTGGGATACTTTCAGGGGCAAACTGGGAAACTCAGGCAGTTCCCTTCTGCGTGGCCTGGGCGGTGAGACTGGATTTGCCCTGCTGCTGTGCCCAAGGAGGGTAAAGCAGGATGCCACAACCCGGAACAGATGCGAGAGACCAAGAAGAAGTTAAAAGACATGAGGGATCCAAAAAAGGTGAACTGCTGTTTTAAACAGTCCCTGTGATGCTGCACGTGATGATCTTAATCTAGACTGCCTCATGGGTGACAGGCTCTATAAATAGACACACAGGTACTTGCTGAAATGCACTTTATTAACTGAACGCTTCCATAAATAATGCAAACGCTAATTCAGGAAATGAAGGAGCGATCTGCTGATCTCGCAGGCCTACTGAGCCCCTTCTGCCTGCTACCCAGAGCCCTGCTCCTGAGCGGCTCCGTGGGGCTGCCAGGCACAGGGCTGCTCTGTGCTGCGCAGAACAAACACCAAAGCTGTCTGAGAAACCAGCCCGCTCTGGACCACAACATCCTACCACCGCTTTTGGGGATACCCTGCAGATTACACAGGCTTGGAACAGAGAACCACTGGGGGACAAACCTAAAATCCCTATTATTTAAAGTCATATCTCCAGCTTTTTCAAGCCAACTTGTAATAAAAAAAAAAAATAAAAATCACGGTCCTCCCTTGAACTCTAAAGTTTGTCTTAAAAATGATTCCAAAGGGAAGCTATCCTATTCCAAAGGATTTTCCCCTCTTACAGGAAAAAGCTATTATAGATCCTGTTGGTTTCTTTTACTCAGGCTCCTGAGAGGTCTGCGGGACACTGACCATCAATCTCTCTTTTATTCATCAGCGCAGAGATGACACGTTGGACATCTAGAAAAACAACTATAGTAGAGACCTGTATGCATTAAGGGAGTTTAAAGCAATGTGGGAAGTATACTGCTCTTTCAAATTTATCTCTTTTTAATCCACATCATTTCAAACATCACTTGAAAACGCGGCTTTGTGTAAACAAATCCACTGCCAATCTAAAGCACTGGAAGAGCTATCCTGTTTGCTGACACACAGCGTTCCGTGTAACTCAACTGCACTGAACTTGCCCGGAGTCTCTTATTTGCACACCATTAAGTACTTTACAAAGGAGCATCACCTCCTGTATCATTACATCTGTTTATTGATGCGCAGATTAAAGAAAATCATTTGTCCCAAGCTGCTGAGCTGAACGGTGGCAAAGCTTATTGGGCACCCAGATCCTCTGAGTCCACGCCAGAGCTCACCTCACAACACCACGCTAAACCCTCAGATGAAAACTGGTCTCAGCCCTCACCGCCCGAGCCGAACCTCTCCGCTGTGTCCCCACGGTGGATGCACCCAGGCCCTTCCAAACGCCCTTCCAGACCATACCAAATGCCTGCACCGAGCCTGACTGCATCTGAGCAGGCCTGGGGCTTTGCAGAGACCCACTTCCATGCTAGCACGTGTTGATAGAAGAGCAGAGAGGTGTTTTTTACCCTGTGTACCCCCCTTGACTATCACACAATTATCCTCTGCAGCACGGCGGCATGCTAGACACCTCCCGCGAGCCAGCAGAGAGAACTGGGGAAGGACCAGCTACATGGAGGGGTACTTACTGGTTTCTGCCGTCTCATACTCGCTGTCTCGCAGCAGCTCAAAAATGTCCACTTCCACTTTGGCTTTCCCGACCCGCTCGGGCGCACGGTTGATGCGGTTCTTGGCCAGGGTGATGGAGAGCCTCTCCCCTCTGCTGCACTCCATGGGGTCATCCAGGATGGCAGCTGCGGGAGCAAAGGCGTTGGCAGCGGTTAGGCTTGGCAGGGACCCAGCTCAGCTCCACGCACCTCCCCGTCCCCCCCCCTCCCTCTCCCAGCACCCCTTCGGGCTATCTCCAGCGCCACGCAAGCAGCCGCCGCGCTGGTGCTTCTGCTCCTGCTGCCGCTATTGTTAGCGCATCCTCCCTCCCGCGCACGGCCTTTCCCGCCGCTGCACCCACCTCCCGGGTCTCGCCAGACACGTGGGAGGCCACATCTCTGCAGCAGCGGCTGTGTTACCTGCCGGCGTGCTGCAGCACGACACGGCCACCTACGCTGCCAGGGTCCTGGCACCCACCCAGCACCCACCGCAGCACGGGTGCTCGCCCTGGCGCTCCCAGAGAGGGACGTCCAGCTGGGCAGCCCCAAGCAGCCGCGACCTGGGCGGTGCGTCACATCCCAACAAAGGAAGGACATCCCCAGATAGCCTTGGTTGGCTTGTTTGAGAAAGCACTGGGCACGGTGCTGGTAGTTGGAATATTTCAGGAAGCACGTGGGCAGCCGTGGGTGGGAAGGGACAAATATTTTTCAAACAGAAAGCACTTGACTCTTGAACTCAGCTCCTGTGCCTGCCCACTCAAATCTGTGTTAGGCAGAGGGAGATAGTGCGGGGTATTATTTTTATTTTCTCGACGGAAGGCAAAAAGAAATTGGAGTCAAGCATTAATCATAGCGTTTCATTATGAGCTGACACAACTTCTGCACCCCAGTGTGTTTATCCATGCTAATAAGAGGTCTCCTCCCAGAATGCAGCTATTCAGCTGTACCTGGGGAAGAGCACATTGTTTTTTTGTTGTGTATATTAGAAAGGCACCATTGTTTATCTTCCATTCCCCAAAATCACTCCGAAGGGAGCAATGCCATTCAGAACTTATAGGGTGTAGACGGAGTCACAGCTCAGCGCTGAATCAGGCCTCACACAGGTTATCAAAACAAGGATTAGTGGGGCTCTGCTGCTTTGTGTGTCAGGGAAATAGGGAACTAACTATAGCAGCTAGGCGCCTTGTTGAAGCTTTGAAATGTGTCATTGTTCTGCAGCAGGTTTGGTCTGGGGTTTGGGTTTTTTATTTTTAGATAGGGAAAACTAGAGTGAAACACGTAAATCATCTGGCAGCTGAAGTAAAGCACACTGGCTATAAATGCGAGGTATCCTGCCCTCCTAAGAGCAAGGGCTGGGGGCAGAGTCCAAGCATACACGTATTTTGAAGACACAGCTAACTGGGACCACTGTCAGAGAAGCACGGTGATGTGCTGTAGGTGGAACCGAGAACACGTTCTTCAGAGGGCTGGTTTGTGCCTCGAAGGTCCTCACCGCTGCCCTGGTGGGCACTGATCACTCGTCATCGCCACCAACACACAGAGCCTCCGACAGCCCAGCCCAATGAAGAAACCTGTCTCAGGTTCAGGATCCTTTTACTTTGGCTTTTATGTCCCTGAGACTCGCTTTGAACCAACCCCGACACTCAAAGTACAACCCCATTTCAACAACCAACTTGCAACGCATTTCAGGGCTCTTTCCTCAGCCTTGCTATCCCAGTGGGATCTCTTCTCTCCTGACAAAACTGCAGAGCACTTCTGCTTCCCTGTCCTGCCCTAACAACAGCTGTGGAAGGGTACGAGATACCAAATCCACCGGCGCAGCAAAGGTGGCCCACGTTGGCCTGATTTATTTTGTATCCCGACTTTGTATCTTGAGTGGGTAACTCAAGAACTCCTGCTCTTCCTACTTTTTCCCAACTGAACTCAGCACTGATAAAGAAACACACAGCAATACTTCTTGTACGATACGCACAGATGTCTGGGCGAACGTTCCCCGTCCTTCAGGTGACACCATCTCCTCTGCTCTGCTAACGCACAAGCACCATCATTACCTGCAAAGCTAGGGCAATTAATCTTAATCTCATTATGCAAGAAAAAAGGTTTTGCTTTCCTCTAAGGCCAGGAGCATGGATCACAGGTTTTTTAAGACCTCAACATGGCTGGTGACTGCTCTTAATTACAAAGAAGCTGGGAGACTGAAGTGTTCCAACAGCAGCTTGCTCAACTCCCCGCTCCTCTAGGAAAGCAGCAGCAGACAGCAAAGAAAGTCCTCACAGACAAAACTGTCTGTGTAAATTTTTCACAATGGCCCTGTTACCAGAAAAGGTAAAACAACGTACTGAATCTGATGAACATCACAAAATGCTGCTTACATTCCACGCGCTGACATAGCAAAATTAAAGATCAGTGGTGAGGAGTGTATGTCAGCACTCTTAGATTCATTATTTTCTAATTTAAAGCTCCAAAATCGCTAAATTGGACAACATTTTCAAGTATATTCTTCAATTGTCAGTTTTCAAACAAAATTCACTCCCACTCATGTATAGTTAAATACATTTTAAAAATAAAAGAGTTGAAACCAAAGCATTTAAAATAATTTCCTTGGGCCACCTCGGCACAAATGTTTGCACAAAGATTATTTGTTTTCTCTATTCAGGATGGGATTTTCCATTTTTAGGTTCGGAAATCTTGAAAGCTTCCCTACAGCTGAAGCAAAAAAAAAAAAAAAAAAAAACAACAAACCAACAAACCCTCCTCTCTACTCAGCTCTGAATTTGAACTTTGCAGCCCACCTTGGGAGCAAATACACGAAAAAGAGGAAGGTGCTCACAGCACATGGCAGGTTTGGGAAAAGAATGGAATGCAGCTGGACAGCCTGGATCCCAAATTCCTAGAGCCCAGCCACTAATCCAACTACATTACTGCTTCCTATCTCCCTGCGGGGCCTTGTGATAGCAAACCAGCAAAATCTGTTCACTTGTATTTTGGGAGACTAGTTACTTTTACCAAATATTAAACCAACCCCCAGAACAGACTCAGTAATGAAGCTGAACTAATCTTTATTTATTAAAGCTAGTGGATCAAAAAGGTCATTTAATGTTTAAAAAAGGTTGGTTTTAAAACTTCATGTCTTGGGACACAGTGCCAAAGCTCATCTAATAGCAGCATCATTAAGTATGAACGAAAATCTTTATAGAAATTCCCTTTCATCTATTCCTGTCTATTAAATATGGGAAGATGCATCGAGTAAATCTTTAATCCTGAAAACTTACAGCAAAGTCTTTGAACTTTGTTGGCCTCAAAAATCACTTCTATCTTCCCCATCATAATAAATGTCTCCAATCTAGACTGCCTTCTCTATGAATGATGAGAAAAATATTTCAGAGGGACTCAGGAGCACCTGGGTCTGTGATGCCGATTCAGGGCTGCTTCAGATTTCACGGGGACTGAGAGTGGAACAACTTCAAGTGAAATAAGGAAGGACTGGCAGAGACGGAGCTTTTCTCAGGAAGAACTGGCTGGAAACATTATTTCCCATGGGATGTTCCAATCCTGACGGATAAACATCCGTTATACACTAATCATTCTTTTCGTATTCAACGTGCCCAGGTTTTCCTTACCTTTAACACAAAACCCACAAACCCAAGAGGCTACAAACCAGAAGAGTTTATCACTTTGGATACGCATTGAAAATAGCTGGGTTACAGTTGCTGAAGATTCAAGCAACAAGTGGCTTCAACTGCAAATTTCCGTCCAACACAAATTTCAGGCGGAACACTCAAAATTAGTGGTTTAACAGCAAGAACCAAAAAAAAGGTACTATTGGTAGTCAAAGAAATGCAAGAGGACGTGATGGTGCCCTCTGGGAAAAACAGGTTTCAATAACTTTCCTACAGCTGGTCCTCACCTCAGCGATTTTCCAGCCCTCAGAGGCGGGCAGGTGGGGGACGGGGAGGCAGGAATGGGTTCTCTGATGGGACACATGTGTGTGTGTGTGTGTGCGCACGAGCTCACACCTGGCCTAAGCCCTGTCCTACCGAGCCCCATCGAGTGCCTCATCCCACCAGGAGCTGCACAAGGAGCTCCCTGGAGATGCAGCTCCCAAAGCTCCATCAGCCCCGGGCACACAGCACATGGCCACCCCACGAGAGGGACAGCTGGGGCGATGGCATCTGCCCGCAGCGTGCTCCCTCCACTCAAGCAGAGCAGTGTGAAAGGCAGATGCTCAAACTCTTCCACCTTTCCTCCTCCTACCCTGGAGAAACTTCTCCAGGAGGAGGAAGGACATTCATTTCTCACCCCGAACAATTCAGTCCTGCTCCTTTTTGCCAAAACAGCAAACAGGGAGGGGGACAGGCAGTGCTGTCACCTTGTGCGCTTTCAGTGGTGGGGACAGCTGTCTTCCTGGAGCTGGGCTGAGACGCAGCAATTCATCCTATTACGAGCACCAGTCAGTTTACAGACAACACTGAAATTTAATCCTTTCCACCCTCAGTTGGGTTTCAACCAGTGCTAAAAAAGCAGAAAGCCTCCGTTCTCCCATTCCCCCAAGCCATGTGGCTCCCCAGAGTGCTACCCGCCACCAGCCAGATTCACAACATATGCACTCTGACAAGCCTAATACGATTGCAAGTTTTACTACATATCACTACTTAATTCATGATCCAACCAAGATCTAACGAAATAGCATTTTTATAACCATAACAGGGAACAGATGTTACCGGGAGGTTTATACACTGCTACGACAAACAGTGTTCAGCTGACCTTTCCCTGTTAACTTTATTAAGTATTGCCGCATTTTCTCAGGTGCTTTTCTTACCGCTGAGATGTAAAGCCATACTCAGAAACACAACTGCCATCTCAAGTCATCTCTTGAATATGTAGATTTAGCAAGGCAGTAGCTTAGTAAACATATTTCACCGTTCATAACCTGTCCCTCCAAGTTAAAAAAATATAAAGCCATCTGCAATATTTCTCAGCTGTCTCCTCTGACAGGTTAAGATCACACCTACAACCTCCTCTGATTTATACTGTAAACACAGTCCTCAAATCCTCTATGTTCCCGTTATAAATGGACTCTCAAATTAAGGACTATAACCTCAGATCAGCCAGGCTTAGACACCTCGAGGATCCCACAGCCACCACTGGAGCTGATCGCTCCCTAGCCTCAAACCCGGGAACGCTTCAGAGCACAGACATGCCGGAAAAACAGACTGTCCTTCAAAGCACCAACGCCCTGCTGGGTGACACCAGCCTCAGGAGACGCCCTGGGATGTGGAAGGAATCACCCCAGACCCCCACATCTCCCCGACCTTATCATCAGAGACCCACCTGCAGCTGCTCCTGGCTGCATTAACCCCAGACTAGCTCCAAACCCACGAAACTGCAGATGCATTTGAGGGTCAGGTGCCTAAAAACGATTGCAGGATTGCCTCATTTCGCACATTTCCCCTCTGCTGAATATGGTATCAACCCTTCAGGCTGTCAATACAGTAAAATATACAAAATTTGCAGACTTCCTCATTACAGGGCTGTCAAGTATAGCTCCAGTGGAGAAACAGGTGGGATTGTGTTTCCATTATAATCTCTGAAGTGCTGCTTTAAAATAAAAAGTCGTCAAAATGCTATTACTTTGAGAGGAAAGAGGGTCTCATCAAGGAAAAAGAAAATCTAAAAACATAAACTCTCCTTCACAAAGAGAGTTGATAATGTTTGTCTGATCAGCGTAGCAGAGGGCTATTTATTGCTCTTGGCCAACATTTGAAATCTGCATTTAAATGGAGCTTCCCTCTCATTTCTGCTATCCAGAGAGAGCGAATTCAGGAGAGAGAGGGAAGGGGAGACATGATAAAAATGGCTAAGGGCTTTAGCTTCTACCGCTTAAAACACCACCTCTCTTTTCTCTTCTTTAATAATGACTTTGTGTATATAAAATCAGAATAACATTCTCTGCGACCGGGAGTTTCCAGTTAGAGAATGCTGTCACACTTCTGTGCTGACCTCCCCGAGCCTGTCAGTCTCGCTGGACCTGTCACAGTGCTGGGATGCAAAGCCTCAGCGGGGGCAGTTCATCTTTGTGCCCCAGCAAAAACGTTGTCCCTCCAGTCCAGGCAGGTGAAAGCACTGTCAGACTTCTCTCTGCCTCCTCCTCACACACCTACGCGAAGCAGAGATGGCTGTTCGTATCCAAAAAGGGGCGGGAGGGGGGAAAAAACACACTTCAGCTGCCATTCTGAAAGCAGGCGTCTGCAAGACAGGTCTCATCTCGCCTCTCACTCCTTTGCTTCATGTGCGGGGAGGAAAACACACTAATGAGACAAGGTCCTGCTCTTCCAATAAAGATCACCTGCTTTTCTGAATACAAATCTCGCTGTGAGGCAGTCAGCAAACACCCTTAGCATGAAGACAGAAGCAAAAGAGGACAAAGAGATAAGAAAGGGGTCTGAAATGGAAATGCCCTGTCCAGAGCTGGCTCGTGTAATCTTAAGCCATCCTCTCGTACAAAAGCAGGGCAGCAAACCAAGGTCCTTGAAAGCCAACAGGGAAACTCCTACGGGTTTCCACAGCCGCAGACTCGAGGCATGCTGCAGCTATGGATAAAGTCCTGATCTGTGAATTCAAATAGTGTGTTTGCAACCAGATAAGTCCTACTTAATCCCCTGAAAAGGGTGCCAAGAGACTTCCCAAAATCGAGGAGAGAAAAGCAGGGAGAAAGAGGAATGACTGTTTTACACCTCAGGAAGGTTAAGGTCAAGGCTGAGGCAGGGAATAAATTGTTATGGCTCTGAAAGAAAGGGATGCGTGAGGCCTCCAGCTGGAAGAATCAACAAGAAGTGTTTTCCATCTCATGTGGGCAGGGTTTGGAGAGAGAAAGGAAAGGAGGTGAAGGTCTAATGCTAAAAAAGGAACTACAGGAAGGCATGGTGGGACACCTTTCACTTGAGGCATCCCAAGAGCCATAGATGCTGTCCAGGGATGTGGCTACCGTAGGTGCATGGAAGCAAACGGGCACCAGGAGGGAAGAGCCTCCTGGGGGTGTCAGACATCTTCCAGCAGGAAAATAAGCAAGTCCATCCACCAAGAGCCTGTTCCTGCACCTCATACGTGGTATGGTGGGATGCCTTTTTCTTTCCCTGAAGTTTTGCTCACAGCAGGAGGTGTTCACAACAGCGCTCCTGAGCACACATTTTCTGCATCTCTGAAAAGCCTATCTGTCAAACGGGAGTGCAGTTTGCTACAAAATTCAAACTACTGGCTAGACACACATATCCACACAAGGTCAGACTAAGTGCCTAAATCTCACTTTCTTAGGAAACCAGCCTAAAAACACTGACCGAAGTTGGGAACATCATTTTTCTGTCTGTCTTTTGTATCAATAATGTCAAGTTGAGTTTCATAAGGAAGTTTTTCTGCCCATTTTCATGGTCTCAGGTGACTGACAGCAGCTGTGGCTTTTAGGAGGAGAGCACTGGGAAGCCCTTTTGGGGCCAGTAAACTTGGCAAGTCCAGGAAACAAGCAAGAACTTAATTAAGCCAGTGGAGAGTATAAATACAAGAAAAATAACCACACAAACCCCAAGTGCCGCTTCCAAGCAAGCAAAAAGAATGAGGAAGGAAGAAACAATGTGTAAAATTCTAAGCTTAAAAAAAAAAAAAAAAAAGAAAAAAGAAAAAATCCAAAAAACAAATGGGGAAAGTCTGCTAGGATTTATAGTTACCATCATAGATTTGAGAGATGGCAATGAACAACGCAGCGGAGAGACTCTGCATCTGAGAGCAGGCGGCAGCCACCGGTGTGGGAAAGAGCCTGGCACAGGATGGGGAGGCAGGAGAGGAAACCTCTGCAGAGCCCGAGCCGACACAGGACACTGTCCTGGTCACACACCCACCACAAGACAGACGACCACAAAAGCCCAGAGCTCCGTCTCCAGAGGTGGCTGTATTTCAGCGGCAGTCAAGGTTATTTGGGCACACACACGAATCTCTGCAGTACTTTGGGGGCTCCTGATTGACAGTGATGTAAGCAGAGAAACATTTCCAAAAACCGACACTTTGCCTTTTGCAGAGGGAACAATTTCTTGGACTTCCAGCATGTTTCAGGATTAAAGGAATTTGGGACGCATCTAAAGCCGGTGGATTTTCATTTATGCAAGTGGGGCCTTTAGTGATCATTTTCCTCTTAATCCTCCCTGGGATCTTAGTATTTACAATGCATTTGCTCTTCTTTCAGCCTCTCCCTCTCTGAAGGATGCTGGGGCTTTGGCATCACGTGCGGATTCTTCCCCGGTTGGCAAACACCAGTGCACTGCAGAGGATGCACAGTTTAGACCAAATGATGGAGTAGGTAAGTGCCAGGCCCCAGTTCCAGGCTTCCCCCAGCCAGCTGAATAATTGCATACACAGAGATAGCAAATAGCCTTGGATGCATCCCCAGTGTCAAGGTGAGAAGGGGAAAAAAACTGCTGTAGTGACAGGATCTACGGTTTTGCTTTCATTAATATGGAGAGCTTCCGGATATTTTGCACCAGTTCTACTCTTGTTACAAATCATTAGCCATTGCTACTATCACAAATCTCTAAAAGATGGGTCCAAGGACAAGAACCTGTCGTGCTGGATGTAGATACCAGATATGACAATTCCTTTAAAGATACGAGACAGACAAATGATAGGGGGAATGACTTTCATTCTCTTATGATGGATAAAGAAGAGAGGCACAAACAGATAAAGCTACTCCTCAAGGTTTTGCAAGACCACACAGCAAATAAACTGAGATGCCAAGAGACTTCAAAACCCCTCGTTTAGCACCTTAAGCCCTTTTACTTACTGCCACCGAAACCTGACACTTGTGCGTCAATCTACAGGCATCCAAGTGCATCACAAAATCCAAGTGAGCACTCTTAAGAGAGCTTTAGGGAGATGGGAACCTCCGGAAGCAACAGCATATTAAAAAGAAACACGTATGTAGATAATTAAAAAGCAGGGTCAATGCTGCAAGGCTGAGCACAGCCTGGATGGAAGATTCTAACTGTGTTTGGAGCCTTTATAGTCAGGGTCAGGACCTACAGAGGGCAATTCAGAGCACCTAAACCAGGTAATAATTTATCCCTAACGAGGTGGCCTTTAGAGTCTCTGCTCCATAGGAATCCTCACTGCCCACCTACCACCACCTCCCTACCCCTGCACTGCCCAGATTTTGGTGCACAGATGTGCAAGGGAAGAGAGTGAGGTCCAAGAGTAGGAGGTGATCCCAGAGAAACTGAGCAGAAGATGGGGAAAGGTGACATCGGAAACCTCGCCCGATCGCAGCAGAACCAGATGTATTCAACCGCACGAAAGAGTTTGATCCAATTATAAAACAATGACACGCGAGCCCTTCACTGACGTGCCTCGGGATTGTTTTCATCTCTTTGCTTTGCTGTTAGAACAAACAACTTTTCCTGCTGAGTCACACTGAAATGAGATGCTAAAGAGCTGCCACACCAGATGTGGAGGCCCTTCAGATCCAATATCCATCAATCTACACAGCCTCTATTTATTTATTTTTTGCCACTCAGCCTTCAGCAATTTAATAGGTTACTTTAATGTCTTCCTGCCTTTCTTCTTTAGCATGCTCTGCTCACTGCAGTTTTTTTCCCTGATGACTTCTTCCCCTGGCTTCTGGATAGGAAAACAAAACAGGAATTTTCTTTCCCCTGGACTCTGACATGCTTTTCCTTCCCTTTCCATCCCATCCATCTTAGCAGCAAACTCCTAATTCATCTAATCCCAGTTTGTAGACATGTTTGCTAAGAAAATGATGATGCATTACCTGACAAGAACTGCTTTTTCTTTCTTTGCTTGTGTGCAGAGTGGCTCCTGTTCAACCCCAAATAAGCAGAACTTCAGTGCCCAAGCCAAGAGACTTAACCAGCTCAGCCACACCACTGAGATCTCCCATCTGCCTTGAGCACTGACCCTTCTGCCCACAAAGTTCACCGTCTCTAACACAACCTGGGAGCTTCTGAAATATTCGTCCTCATGATACCTTCATGAAGCAAAGAAACGCTACCATGTCCATTTTGAAGCGGTCAAGAACATGCAGATACTCAGGAAAGTGGAAATTACTTAAGATCTGAAGGTTCTGTCTACCAGTTGCAGTACATTAAACTCTCATGTGGATGCTCTCAGTTGGAAAATAAAGCAGCCCTCCTTTGTTGTTAGATTACTTGGAGAGAAGGGAACTACAGAGACCCAAGTGACTGAAGTGATGCACAGTAACATCCCTGCTCAAGGCCATTTGTCTTAGCATCCTCTGGAGACCATTCCTATGTGGTGTGACAAAGCTTGCCTGGAGAATCCTTGGCACAACAGAAAATAACCACAAAATCCTTAAAAGCTATTCCAACTTTTACCAAAGAATCCCTGAGGTTTCTAGTACAGTGCTCTTCAATGCAGGTAAAGAACAACTTTTAGGCAAACGGCTTTTGCTTTCAGCTTGGGAGCTCATTACACATTCCCATACATCTGTGCAATGTGGAAAAATTTTAAACACACTACACAGAAACAGGAAAGGGCAAGTGAAGAGGAAGAAACGAAAGCAAAAGGCAAGGATAAAGCTGCCTAGACTAAATTAAATCAGACACAAAAATTCTTAGTGAACAAGGTGAAAGAAACCCAAAGGGAAAGCTATTCCAGACTTGCAGATGCTGGAAGGAAGAAGCCGTACGCTCACGCAGGAGGAGTTGGTGGGATCGGAGGAGATTCGGTACCAACACTGGGTCACAAACAAGATGTACCAGAACCAGCCACGCTTGTAAAGCAGAGGACGAGTGAATTACATCCCCTGTAGTTCGTTACGATGCTTCACAGATAGTGCATTAGTTACATTACTGCAGCAAGGAACTGGATCAGGTTCACAGTGATAAGCTTAATTAAACAACAGAGTTATCCATAGGCTGTGGTTTATGTTATAAATAAGCAACTTTTATGCTGATTAATTAAAAGTCATGGTTCAGATCATTAAATCCTCCTACTTTCAGCCACCTTAATGAGGATACCTGCAAGACCTGAATCCAGCCACAGACATTCTGACGCTCGCGAGCCCGAGCCCACACCGGAGGGGAGGGTGGGAGGACAGGGGATCTTGCTGAGGCACCCTCCCGCTGCGAGAAGGCTGGGACCAGATTGCATTCCAGTGGGTGGTCCGAGGCTTCTCCACTAGGGGTTTGCTCTTGCTGCTGTCACACGAAGAGTTAGGGTTGCTAGCCGCAGGCACCGAGTTCTCAAAGGCTGTAAAAGGCATCTTAACAAAACACTGAAAACATCTTCAAGACAGCGAGCTGTGTCAGCTGCCCTTGTAGATCCAATTCTTTCCCATTATCCCAGCTAGGAGAACTTGCCTGGAGAAGCAGGACTGCTTTATCACCCTATCCAGCTCTTTTCCCACTTGAGAGATGTCCAGCAGCACCTCTGGGACAGCAAACTCCTATCAAATACCCTGACCTCCCCTCCATCAGCCTGACTTCGTGCATCAGTCCGAGTCTCCATGCTCGAGCTAATGCCATCCATGCAGAGTTAACAGGGAAAAACAAACCCTTAGGAAAGGCTTCACTCCATGAGACTTGAGGTTTAAAGATAAAACTTCCATTCAAGTACTGCTCTGAACTGGGATGAATTGAGACTCATGTCTAACACTCTAATCAGAATTAGTATGAAAACTGGAAGGACCCTTTCTCCTCTCTTTTTCAACTGCTCCTTCCTCCCAGCAGCCTGAGAGGTTTCACACAGCTCTAGTATTTCCGAGTGTGGCCTAGTTGCTCTGAAGTGAAAAGCCAGCTTGGGAGGCTGTGGTCTGCTCAAGCTCATCTATCACATCTGCTCACAAACCCAGTGGTTATTAAAAATTAGAGCTGGCCAAATTATTGTTATATTTTGGCCACATGGAAAATATTATTATCATCCTTCCCTGCTACCTCCAACCTCTCCTCATGAATCATTCATGAATCTGCCCCGATTCCTGCAAAAGAGCTGGGCTCATGCTTTGTGTAAAACACTTTCTGCCTGTGGAGCACAGCCACAGCCTGCTCACCTCAGCTAGACCCAAACGGCCTCTTGCCCTGCGGTGACCTGCCGGGACAATTCCTGTAGCACAGGGCCCATCACCCTCTTGTGTGACCATACGGGTGCAGCACACGTGGCTTCTCCTGCCAAAGGCCACGTGCAAATCCTGGGATGGGCATGTGTGTGATTTGGTTATTTGATGTGCTCTCAGCTAACATCAGGAGAGAGACAGCCACTGAGTAACAGCCATCGTTGGATATCCTCTTGGCTTGCACTATTAATTCTGTACTTGCAACAACGCTGCAGTCACCATCTTCCACCGGTGTAAATGATGCTCTTGTGAGACCCCCCTGCAGTGCCGGGTCCTGCTTTGGGGGCACCAACATCAGAAGGACACGAACCTGTCAGAGTGAGTCCAGAGGAGGCCATGAAGATGTGAGGACAGGCTGAGAGAGTTGGGGGGTTCAGCTGGAGAAGAGAAGGCTCCGGGGAGACCTTAGAGCGGCCCCCCAGGGCTGAAAGGGGCTGCGGGGAAAGGGGGGAGGGACTCGTCATCAGGGAGTGTGGGGATAGGATGAAAGGTAACAGTTAAACTGAGAGAGGGCAGATTTAGATGAGATATTGGGAAGAAATTCTTCCCTGTGAGGGGGGTGAGGCCCTGGCCCAGGTTGCCCAGAGCAGCTGTGGCTGCCCCCTCCCTGGCAGGGTTCAAGGCCAGGTTGGACGGGGCTTTGGGCAACCTGGGCTGGTGGGAGGTGGCCCTGTCTGTGGCTAGACTGATCTTTAAGGTCTAGCTTTAAGAACTAGATGATCTTTAAGGTCCCTTCCAACCCAAACCATTCTGTGATTCGGTGACCTCAACCCTGGAGAGAGCCAAGACAAGGCCCTAAGCCACTAATGAGCCCATGAAATGGTCCCAACAAATTCTTCAAGAATGATTATCAGCTTCTTTATCTCTTCCAGTCTTTCCCCTTTTTCTCAACATAATCTTACCAGATTGGAAACTGACTAATAACAATAATAACAGTAAAATAAAGCTCATTTATGATCAGTTGCAGGATTGGGGCTATTTCCTTCTTCTATTCACCATCACAGAAACTGCTTTTTAAATGGATAACAAGGATTGTGAGGGTCCAGTTATTATCTTGAAACCTCACAATTTGATACATCCAATATTGTTCTCTTTTATAAATAACAGTTATTACCGTAAAGTGATTTTCCCCCTTCTGTACTTCCAAAGAGTTCCTGCAGGAGATGGCAAAGAAAATGGGTTCCATTAATACCACACTTAAGCCCTGTTGCTTTTGTACTTTAACTCCCATTGTTAATCTTTTAACGTGTCTTTAAACAAATGTCTTTTATTCCACAACTCTCTGGCAGATATTCTTTCCTGTCTTCTCCACTCCTTTTCCCCCAATACCCTCTACCTTGAAGTAGGAGCTCTTCCTTCCCTGACTCATCAGTGGGTGTTGCGCTCCTGTCAGTCAGGGAGAAGCATTTTAGCTCTTGTTCAGGCAGTTTCCTGGTAATTACAAGAAAAATATGAGAGCCCACAATCAGGAAACACACATCAGAAGGAGCTGTGATGGGAGGATTTCTGTCCTCCCTGAAACCTTGCAATAAGGATCACGGGATGACTTTGCTGAAGAGGTTATTCTAAACTAATTCTAGAGTGACAGTCACCTCAACAGAGCTGGGTCCTCGTGCAGGCTCTTAGCACAGGGAAAATGTTGCCTCTGGCACGCAGCATCCTCTTCCGAGCACACTACAAATGCAACTGCCAGATGCCACTTTTAACCGATTTGATGATGATAAACAAGGCTGTTCGTTTCATTACGCAAACACGGGGCAACTGAGTCTGCAACTATCAACTGTTTGCACAGGACCCTCTGAAACAGCCTGAACCCCCCCGGCGCAGTGCTTTGGGCAAGCCCCTCTGCTGCCATTTCTCAGCAGTGAGAGGAGAAGTGCTGTCACCCTCGTTTCATGGGGAGCAGAGGGAGAAAACAGATAACAGCCCAATTCTGCAGTGGCATTTAGACACCAACCCTGCCCCCGAGGGGGTAAAATCCCACCTGCTTCAAGGAGTTAGTCCCCGCTGGAGTTTTATCATAATGGGAATCACGCACTTAAAAAGCCTCAAGGGTCTGAAGGACCTGCCTGTCACCTGGGAGAGGGAAGTGAACATGAACCTTCCAAGCCCCAGAGCCCCGCGGCAGCCCTGCCCGTGGGGGCCAGGGCTGGCAGCCCCCTCCTCCGATGCCGCAGCGCCCCAGCCCGCATCGCTCTGCCGGCATTGCCGGAGTCCTGCTCACGCTGCCAAGAGTGCCAGGCCAGAACGGCCGGCCAGCAAGGGGAGGATGCGCTGACCTTCTAGCAAAGGCAAAAAAAAAAAAAAAAAAGTTTTCCAGACTAATTAAGATAATTAGGGCTAATTACACAATAGACATGAGGCTCCTGGGCACAGAAGTGATGTTGTATTCTGCTTACAAGCTCTGTGCTTGAAGACACAGTGCCCACGAAGCCATCCCCCTTTTCCCATCCCTGCTTGCCAGGAATAATTGGTAAGTCAGTCCCTCAGGCGAGCAGTTCCCATACAACGTGCAGGTACATTATCTATGACAGTCTCAACAGAGCAGGAAAAAAAAAAAAAAATTTCGGAAATGGGTTAACAGCAAGACCAAGCTACGAATGTGAACTTGAGACAAAGAAAACAACCTTCACAGGCTACCCACCTTAGAGTTACTGATTTTCCCCTGTGTCTACCACCTCTGGCCTCGGAAGCAGCGAAGATTAATATTTTGAGTTACCTCATGTAACTTCTGGACATTGGGACTTTCCTGTTTTCTCCTCGTCTCCCAAGAGTTCCGGCATTCCCTCTACCCTTTCTCAGTTACAGCTTCTTCTTCATTATCATCTGTCAAGTCCAATTAACATGTGCACTGACACCAGTGAAGATTATTTCTGAAGTCTCCTGTGAGAGCCAGCTGACAGGAGCCTCCTCCTCGGAGGCTCCCCAGCAGATTGCCATCGCTCTTCGCATGATCCTCCCCAGGGAGCCCCGACACAAACAACACCCATCTTGCAGCATTTGCCTTTGGTGGCAACGGAGGACATTTTGCACGCTGGAGAACACCCACCCGTGACTGCTTTTTGACCCTCGAAGCCCGGGATCTCCGAGATATACTGACTAGACACCCACCAGTTGATCCGTTTTTCAGCAATCTTGAGGGTTATTGGGTGTGGAGGGAGCAGGGTGCCCCACAATGCCCCGTAGCTTCCTGCTGCCTTAGCCCCCACGCAGAGAGGTCAGTGTGACATCTGCGTGTCACTGCAGCTCTTTAAACAGGGCTTAATGGGAGCAAGTTCTGCAGAGGTCTGATGCAAAGCACTGGGTACCAGAACTGTTCTCTGTTTAAGCAGTCACCCCCATTGTTGTTCCCGTGGGCTGCTGGCAGATTACCCCTGCTTCGCCCCGACTCTTCCCAAGGGCACTGGGGGCTGTAATGCTCCTCGCAGACCCACAGGGACTGACCCCAGCAGTACCAGCGAGCCTGGGTCCTGCTCACACCAACATCACCAAACCTCCCGGGAACGATGCTCCCCTCATTCTTTGGTTTCCCCCATCTCCTGCCGTTCTGATGGCCCAAAGGAGGCCATCAGTTTCCCAGGTGAGAAGAAATTATACTCTCTGTCCTGGTTTCAGCTGTGATAGAGTTAATTTTCTTCCTAGTAGCTGGTACAGTGCTATGCTTTGGATTTACTGTGAGAATAACATTGATAACACACTGATGGTTTAGTTGTTGCCAAGTAGCGCTTATCCTAAGTTACGGATTTTTCAGGTCCCAGGCTCTGCCAGTGAGCAGGTGCACAAGAAGCTGGGAGGGATCATGGCCAGGAGCACTGACCAGAACTAGCCAAAGGGCTATTCCATACTATGGGATGTCATGCTCAGTACAGAAACTAGAGGGAGTTGCCTGGGGGGTGGATTGCTGCTCGGGCATCAGTCAGCGGGTGGTGAGCAATTGCATTGTGCATTACTTGTATTTTCTTGGGGTTTATTTATCTTATTTTTTTAATTATATTCTTTTTCATTATTATTATCGTTATAATTTATTATTATTATTGTTATATTTTTTATTTTAGTTATTAAACCATTCTTATGTCGACTCATGAGTTCTACTTTTTTCCAGATTCTCCTCCCCATCCCACTGGGAAGGGGGGAGCAGCAAGTGAGAGGCTACGTGGTGCTTAGCTGCTGCCCGGGGTTAAACCACAACACCTTCCTACCTTTTGCCAAAGTCCCACCCCTGCTTCTGCAGAACCAAGACCTTCTCCCCCTTCCCAGTCAGCTGCCTACTGGGATAAAAATATTTCAGGCCAATAATTTGGTTGTTTGCAGGTGCCTCCTCTGAGCTGTTTTACTCCCTCCAAATTCAACGTGCCTTTCACAAAAAAACACTTGGCTGTGTTTCCCATGTTCCTGATTAAACAGTTAATGAGGAATCTGGATAGAGCAAAATCAACAGGAAATTAAGGCAACATGAGCCACTTCATCCCTCCTATTTTAAACATGAGAAAGCACAGGGAAAAAATTTTAAAAAATCCAGAATATTTCCCTCAAGAAGAATGGCAAAAAGCTACAGGGGAAGAGGTAAAGGACACCGCTTATCCTGGGGATCACGTACTGCAGATGTTACACTACTGTGTAACCTTAACACGATGAAGTGTGCTAATGACCAGGAATATTACCTGGTGCTAAGTAACGGGCTGAGGTCATCTAGGAATAGTTTCTAATACAACTGGTTCTGGCCATATAACTTCCGCAAGAGAGCACTTTCTGTTATTTCTGTAGGTGGAAAACTTTGCCACAAGGTTGTGGTTTTTCTTTTTTGTTGTTTTTCTTTGCTTACTAGAAAAAGGTCATATAAAGAAAACAAACCAAACAACTTTGGTATAAAATCAACCGACAACCTTATGAAGCTCCAGCCCTACCAAGAGCATCAAAGTTCTGTCCTTCTGCTTATGGGACCTTCCTTTTGCAACTACTTCAAGAGCAGAGCACGCACACCCTGATTTCCTTGCCACAGACACATTAAAATCCACCACGTACCTAGACTGAAAAGGTTGGCAATACCCACGGCTCAACATTGAGAGCTTCAATTAAATCAATTAGCATCCCCATACACGGCTAATACTGGAGACATAGGAGAGGTTTTATTATCCAAATAGAAAATCAGTTTGTGTGTCCAGATGGTCACTGGAGGCGCTGTAATTACCATACTATCACTGTAACTCTGTGTGTTTGGGCCTGTTTCAATGGCACCAGCCCTGTTTATCTGCTTGGAGGAGAGCCTGGGCCATCTGGGCAAGACGAGGTTCATTGTCTGCCTGGCATCCACGGGATAAACACAGCTCCCCCACTCACTCAACTGTCATTTATTAATATTGACTCTGAAAAGGGATGAGAGTGACAGGAACAGACTTCTCACTGAAAAGCAGTTTAAGAAACCCCTTGGCGCAGAAGGATGCCCCAGGGCGGTGCTGGACCGGGTGGTGCCACACACCAACGAGAGGTTCTGCACCACAGGGCCAGCTCTCCACACTCGCTGCCCTCCTGGCCCCAAAGGGATGCCCTGGGGCTCTCAGGAGATGACATGGGCAAGGCATGGAGGGAACCCTGGCCCAAAGGGATGCCCTGGGGCTCTCAGAAGATGACAGGGACAAGGCATGGAGGAAACCCTGTCCCCAAACCCTCTCGTTTTCTGCTCCTCTTCGAGAGCTGGAAAGCACTGAGGAGCCAGGAGGGTTTCATCCACACACCACCACCACCATCGCTGATCCATTCTTCAGGCAAGTTCACTAGTTTTAAAAAACCTAGTTATTTGTTAAGGGTATGAGGCAGGAGACAGACTGCTGAGCTCCTGGCTGCCTGTCCTCTTCCCTAGATGACGCAGCCCCTGAACAGGAGCCACTAAGGCAGCTCAGTAACTAACCATGCTCCCTGTATTACAAATGCACTTTAAAACGACAGAGGTCCAGCCCCAGCCATCAGGTGAGCAGAATGTGGGCAGGACAGGCTCAGCCTTAACTTCTGAATGCACATCAGCTCCCTACCTCGGGTTGGAATGAGGGGAAGGAAACGCTCACAGCCCGTTAAGTCTCTAACTACTGTTGAAAACCTCCCATTAGTCTCCTCATGTCATCTCCCTGTCTGAAAAAGCAGGGGAATAATCCTTCTGTTCTCGCACACTTTATCGAGTCCAACCTGAGATCGGCAGAGAAATTTTCCCTCATTATGCATCTGAGAATTAAATGCACACGGTTACACAGAGGCCAGTTACCGCAACACAGCTACTGAAACCAAAACAAGTGCCAACACAAAAATATTTGTCTGTGTATGAATGAAAAAATATTATGAAAGGAGCTTATTATTAGAAAGATGACGGGGAAAATCTTGCAAGACACGAAGCCCGATGTAATTCTGCTAAGAGTGAAACGGGTTACAGAAGTGAGCCTGTGAAAATGGATGTATCATTCTCTCCTGACATGACATTGCCTCAGTTAAGTTTTCTTGCTGAGGTAACCCAAAGGCAGCACAGCGAGGTAACAGATGGGAAAAACTGCCTGTGAGGGTAAGTGCCGGGCTTTCCTGTCTGGAGTTACATAAAGCAATTTATTGTTCTTTTTTTCTCTTGCATTCAGTGTTTCTGACGAGGTCAACAGGGAGGGAGCAGAGAAAGCCTGGATTCAGATTCAGATTTCACACATCAGAGGGGAAACAGTCAAATTGAAAAAGCTATGGGAGCAGTAACTGAGAAATTATATATATGTGCTTTTTCTCACCTCCAGCCCTATTTCTTTATTTTCTTTAAAACTGTCACATTAACGTAGTTTTCCAGAAAAAACATAAAGCTCTTCTACATTTCCCAGGGCTGTGGTCTGATAGTTTGCACCAATAAAGCAACCTTCCCAGGCACTGCCAGGGGTTTATCCACTCTCCACGACACCAGGACGCCCGTGGGCACCCACAGCTCTCCCTGGGAGCAAGGCTCCCTGCGGTGGGCTGGGCACAGCCATGTGATGGGGGCACAGTTGGGCAACAAGCCCAGGGATGAGAGTTTTTAGAAGATGAGCAACACCAAGGTTGGAAGCATCAATCTTGTGACCCCCAAGACAGCGGGCAGCCAGCACAAGCTTCAGGGTCCTTCCTTGCTCTTCCTTTCTCACGTAGCACCAGCTGCCCGAGGCGCTTTTTCAGGAGCTGGCCAGAAAGCTGCTGGTTTTCTACTCTTACATAGACCTCACAGAGCTTGCTCATCTCTCCATGTGGCCTTCAGGCTACTGCTTTCTTTAGAGACAACCCTGAAATCACTCCAGAACTCCCTCCCATCCCCACTCTTTGTATTTCACATCAAGTTAATCAACAGCAATAGAAACTTGAATCCCTCCCTGCCTTTAAGTTTCTGAGCTCATTCACTCTTAGGATTCTCCTTTCCAAAAAAAACCCTCGTTCAACCTGATGTTCTTAATTCTTTCCACCCCAGGAGACAAAGTCTGAGATTTCCACAGCTCTGGCACAGATTTGCCAGGGCCCCCAGGTGGTCTGTTTGTGGGGGATGCCAGCAAAACCCACCGCTCTCCCGCAGAGAGGCTGGAGGGCTCACAGCCTGTTTGGGATTTCATCTCCTTCCTCTGCACCCTGGCCCTTCTCCGGCAGCTGAAGCACAGCGACTCACTATCAGGGGACTGGCAGGGACACCCCCTCTATTAACAGCCTGTCAGCTTACGCCGGCCGACAGGAGCATCAGCTGCTCTTCTGGAAGGCTTTCCAGGAGGTTTATCCCTTGGTGCAGCTAATCCATCGGCCACGCAGAGCCTTTGGCAGGGCAAGGGGGGCTTCCTCGACAGTCTTCCTGGTGATGATCCTACAGCCAGGCTGGGTGTGCGTCCAGCTGTTCCAGCTGTTCGGAAAACCCCAGGGGATGGAGCACAGCCTGAACACAGCCAATATACAAGCACCTTTGGAGGCTTTCCTTGGCCTTGTTTAGTCATCCTTTCTTCTCCTCTCTTTATTTTTGTGGCTGCTGCTAATTCTGTGCCCCCACCTCAGACCCTCCGGAGATAAGAGCACGACCCCTTCCTCTATTACCAGGGTCGGAAATAGTTTCCCCACCAAGCAGAAGCGATGCTAGCAATTTCATTTCCTGAGTATCTTTAATTTTAGTCTTGAATATATATTGCTTACTTAAAGGGGAAAAAAAAAAAAAAAAAAAAATCACATGCCCTACAAAGCTTCAACTCTCCATCATGGACAGGTAGAAGTTTGCAAGAGACAGACCTACGCCGGTGACAGAAACACAAGGGAGTGCTCTCACAGTCCCAGGGAAGCGACTCCTGGTCACAGGGGACAGAACAGGGTGATGATTCCTGTTTGCTCCCAGGTTCATCCACACCGTGCCTGCCCTGGGAGCCCAGCGGGGTCAGTGGGACATTGCCCCGACACTGTGGCCTGGCACCGCCCCTGGGGAGCAGACAGGGAAGAGACACCCACCAGTCGTGTGTTTTGATTGTAAAAGGGAGAAAAATCTTCACGATGGTGGTGAACCGACTTTGCCCCCATATCTGAAGATGCACCAAGCTGGCTGGTGGTTACAGGTGCAAAAACCCACCCACAGCAGAGCAGGACTAGGTGCCGCTGCAGCTCTGCGCTCCTGGGGGGCTTGGAGAGCCTCTCAGCCTCCCACACAACCCGGCACCCAGGAGCCAGCAGAGCACTGTTTGCGCTACTTGAGTCGATAAGGTTAATTTAAAAATATGAAAACACAGAGACAGAAGGGGAAAAAAAAAAAAAAAAAAAAAAAAGGAGAACACTACATTTCTTGCTCACCATGTTATCTCACTAAAGAGATCCAGATAACAGAAAACACAACGGGCAGAAATATAGATTTGTTATTACTATTATTTGTTGCAGCGCCAAGGGAAGTCTGTAGAAATGCACCGTCTCTCAAGTACAGCCAAACAAAGCTTCGTTCTTTATTGACTTCTGGAGCGGGACTACAATTGACAAATGTAATTAGCCCAACAATTCTGAAAGGAAAATACTTTTCCTTATAGGTGCAATTATGGACGCTGCTCTGTACTTGACCTGGACCAGATCTCCACCTCTGAATCCCGACCTGCCAAAGTACAGTGCAGACCCTAGGACTTCACTAGGGAAGCGGTCTCGGGTTTATGCACACGTTAAGATTTATGTGGGACTAACAATCAAGCTGGAGGTGCTGTCACTAGAGGATTAATGCTATCCTTATCCTCACATCCACCGTTGACACCACTGAAATCTTCTCACTGTCAAAAGCCACCCTGGCTTCCCTTAAAAACAACTCTTGAAAGCAAAGACTGAGGGCAGGCAAGCGGTGGATTTAAACCCATGATTTTTTTCCAAGGTCATCTGAGCCATCTAACTCAGGACAAGATGTCTGCAAAAAAAGGACCCTACAGCAGAGCTGAGGCTTTCTGTGTACAGACGGTCCCTGGCTGCATCCCACTCTGCCTGGAGGAACCAGGGCATGACGTGCAGCCCTTGGGCTTAAGCTGGACGTGGGTAATGCCAAGCATGTGTCCTCTGTGTGGGAATGAACCACCTTTCTGTAAGAGCTCAGGCACTGTCAACTCATGCCTTACTCTCCCCTGTGTCTGAGAGAAGACCTAATGCAGAGAACAGATGCACAAAACTACGGCTGAAGCAAAAATAAATAAAATTGATATATACATTATATATCATACCATGCCACTGTGTAGCAAAGAATTGTCTGAGGCTACCACACAAGTAACATCACCTAAAATCTCTTTTATTACTCCTTTTTTAAAGCAAAAAATATATGACATCTCTTTCATCTCTGCTACCAGGCAGCCTGTCTACACAGATGCTTGAAATAAATACATTTAATTTCATTTGAGGCTTCCCATTACAAAGTACTGCAAAATCTATAGCCTGGTTTCAGCCTGGGATAGATCCAAAGACGAGCACACAGTGTTATTAACTATAAATAAATGTGGAGGGGAACAGGGGAGAACTCCTGGTTTTCTCCATGAGATAGATTTCACTGGGGGGCTATTCTTTGAAACATTTTAACCTAGAAAGCTGCAGGGCAATTTGTTCCTCTTTTCCATTCTGGGATACAGATATTAGGGACTCGCATGCTATAGATAAGGAGCCCAGATCTTCTGTTTCTGAGGCCTTTTTAAGGCCACCCCTCTTTTTACAAATGCACTGCTTTCATCCAAAGTCACCTCTTACATTGAGGCGGGACCAGCCGCTTGCACCGCCACTAGTTTCCACTGGAGGCAGGACAAGATGCACAAACTCAGGAGCAAAGGTTGAGTCTCATTCGGTGTGAATCAAACCGTGTGTTTGTGCGGGAGCTTTCTGCGTGCCGCTCGCAAAAAAAAGAACACTCCAAGCAAGGAAATGATTTCCCACTTAAAATAACTCCATCGCAACAGGTCTGCCAATGGTCTAACCTAAAGAGTGGGAGTTCATTGTGCGCCTTAGAGTTGGTTAAATAAAGAAAAAAATAAAATAAAATAAAATAAAGGCTCTGGGGAAATGCAGTCCCCCCGAGGTGTTACAAGAGCACGGCACTACCAAGCAGCTGAGGAAGATGCGGATGGGCCGCGTGTCATCCTGCGTGACAGGAGTTTTGAGCAGCGCGCCAGTGAGTAACAAACAAGCAGCAGGATGCTGGGTGTTCAGACAGCTCGAGGTGCCACCTCACCTCACCCCCGGACAGCGAAATGTCCCCGCGGTGTCACCTCCCTGTGTCCCGTGCGGAGGCACCACCGGGGGCTGGCCCAGCCCCGAGGGCACCGCTCGGTACAGGAGATCAGGAGGCATCAGTAGGGGCCTGGCTGCCCCCCACACCACAGCCATTGCTCCCTGACTGCGTGCCGTTTTTAATTTCCTCTGCTGCTGGATAACACTCGACTGCTGCTCCATATGCTCGGGGCTCTGACGCAGGAGGAGCCCGTTTGCAGGCAGTTTTCCGACAGCGCTCCCTGCCCCGGAGGGAGGACGGCTGGGGCTTCCAGCTCTCCATCTCACTGAAAACCTGCTCCTCCCTCTCACCCACCAGGCACGGCACAGTCAGCCCAGCCAGCCTCGGGGTGACGGAGGCTGGGCAGCAGTGACCCTACCTCTTGGCATCACAAAGCCGCCTGGCAGATGCCAACGCTTAGCCCTGCCTCTCGGTCCCCTCCTCCTCCACACCTCGCCTGCTGCCTCTCGGTACAGCTCCAGCAGGACCAAGGAGCTGCCAGAAGCCCCTCAGATGAGGAGGGTGAAAAAGGAAGGTTAGCAAGGTCAGGGCAGAGCCTCACAGGAGCCCACAGAAGACACGGATTAAGCCCATCAGTTGGCACTAAAGACGGGGCACAAGGGCTGCTGCCTACCTGCTCTGGGCATCCTGCAGGAACTAGACAGCGGTCCAAGCCTCTGGGTGACAGCAACTTGACTTGGGCACAAATCCGTGGGGCCTGGGATGAGCCCGAGGACTTGTCCAGGCTGCTTCAAGGAGAGAGGCAGCACGGCCATTTCCCCCGCGCTCTGCCAGGAGCACGGAGGATGCTCCCTACCAGGGAAGGGCAGGGGGGACCGTGACCTCCCGCCGGGCAGAGACAGGTTATTCCAGCTGCATGGAGAAGCAGCCCTGGAAAAAAGCAAACGTGTCAGCACTGCTACAGACCCGAGAACCACGGCGTCCCTCCCGCATGACCCCCTTCTCAGCCCGGGCCGATTTAGTCATTTTTTCATAAAACTTGTTTCTGTTTTGTTTCCAGCTCTTTTCACGCAAACTTTATAATGCCTTCAGCCAAGCTCTGCACCGGGTTATATTTTGCAATAACCTAGACAAATGGTATTACAATAATTCAGGCTCCAGGCATGGCTATCGTTAATGTTCTTGTTTTTACTGCAAGCATGCAACATACACACAATGATTTTTTAAAAAACCTGCTCTGTCAGCTGATGGCGTCTTCCTGACTTTGATCCCTGAGAGGGAAAGGGGAGAAGAACAGAGGTTTTTCTAGCCCAGGTTTTTCCTTGTTCCACTGTCTCAATTACATGTGGATTGATCACAAAACACCCAGAGAGAATTTCTGGTCTCTTGAATCTAATTTTTTCATCAATTTCCTGTTTACAAATTTTCACTCTGGACTACTTCTTTCTCCTTTGAGTCCTCTGGGCTGTGAAAAAAAAAAACAAACAACAAACTGTCCAATTTTTGTGCTCGAATTTATTGCTCAGTGGCATCACCATCAGCCTTGCGGGAGGAAGAATAGGGAGGGGGCTGCCCTGGGCACAGCAGCTGTCCCACCACCTTCCTGGGGCTGAGCAGAGCAGAGCCCAGCCTCCGCAGGTCCCTGGCACCATGAGGCACCCGAGTCGCAGGCACAGCTCACCCCTGATCGGGTGGACGTGCTGTGGGGGGCATCAATATCTGAGCTCCAAATAGAACAGGTCGGGTTGATTAAGCTCCTAGAAAGGCAAATGAAAGCACGAGGGAGCCTGGAGATGCCAATGACTTCTTCAGCATCGCGGGCAGAGGGCTCTGCCCGTACAACTCCGCTGTAATGGCTGGAGTCAAAACAAACAGCTCAAGCCATGAGGTAGGTGAATGCTCTACCCCACCTGACTCTCACGGGGTTGGTTTATTTTGGTGCCTCAGAGTCTGACATTAAGAACTTCCATTTCCCTCCCTGCCTAGATTTGTTCAGCACCTTACGGTAAATGGGGCTATTCACGTGTTACCACAGTGGCTATAAAGAGCAGCAATTTACCAACAGATTCAAACAAGGGTGAAATGGATTTATAAAAATCAATCGTTAAACCAGCACAACATCTGTTGCCTATGCAGGATTTTGGCTGAAATACACTTCCAAGAGATTCACAGCCCTCTCCCTCTGACTCCACACTGCTGAACTCCCATCACGATGTTCACAATAGCTCCATCCATCTCCCAACCATGCCACCAAAAGCCATCCTGGAAGAAATAATGATAGCAAGTCTTGGTGCATTGAAAGCAAGCATTAGCCATACACTTTGCTCCATATTTTTCATCCCCTTTTAAGCTGTCTCATTCAAGAAAAGACAGTAAGTTTTATACTGTGCAGGAGGAGGTGGTTACGTGTCTCTCTGGGGTGGAGACACGTGTTCTGCACAGGCGACCTCCAGATGTTTCTGCCAGCATCGCAGGGAGCAAGGGAAAAAATGAGTCAGATATTTAACAGCAGCAGCCTGCTTGTACCCTTCATTCCCCCCCCGCCCCACACCCCCCAAAATATCCTTCAGAATTTCTTCAAGAAACTGCTGCAGCAATCTCAATTACCTTTAAAGTGCCACTGCCATAAATCACGTTAAGACAAACTACGTTCAAGTGTTCTAACCAGAAAAGATGACAGGGGCCTTGTACCATTGCCAATTATCACAGAAGAGTGAATTAATAACATAAATATAAGTGACGAGGGCCATTTTCTAAGTATGCCATCAAATTCTGTAAAACACTCATCTCTCTTCAGCAGTTGTAAAGTGGGGCTCCACGACCTGCAGCGGCGTGCACGGGAATGCGCAGAAACTGCCAGGGCCAAGCACAGCTCAGGCAGGAAGGACAGTCAGACAACTGCCACGCAACCAGGGCACCTAAGGCAGCCTCGCTCTCTCCAGTTGCAAGTCAGGTGACTGAACCATCAGCAGTTAACAGCAGAGCTTTAACCCAGCCAGGCAAACAGGAACCGTGTCCATCTGATGGTCGTTGCTGTAGTCTGAGCATGGACCAGTCCTAAGAGTCACACCTCTTGGGTCTACATACTATAACAAGATGGGACTACTATGCCGTAGGCCAGAAGCAGCAAACAATGACAGATCCCACCAGCTTGTCACATTGTATGTGCAGGAAACCCAACATCCCACCATCCACTGGGAGAGATCTTCCAGAAAGGAACCAACACTTGATCTAAGGACGTGGAAAGATGGAGACTGCGCAGGCTCCAATGTTCCGAAGGGCAGAGCTGTCCTCAGCAAGGGCCGAGCACGCAGAGTGACTCTATTTCATACCAACCACTAGCTCCATCAAGCAGAAGACGAAGTGTTGCGTCACTCAGCTAATTACTGGAGCTTTTCTAAAAAGGCGAGATACCTAGGGTGAGATTCATCAATATGGATTATCAACCACATGTAAAAAAGAGCTAGAAAGTATCCTTCATATTCTGTGTAAATACCAAGGTCAATAAAAGATAAATACAGGCTTTGAAGACAGATAATCTATTATGACAGAGTTCTGCAGGTTACCTTTAAGCATGTTTTGATTAGCAATGTGTTTATAACCACTTACCGTATCGACTACCCAGGTAGGTAACTAGTCCCATTAATTTATTCTCGAGGAGGGTGTAGACATTTCGCCAGGGCTTTAGCATGCGGTGACACCCAGCGGGGCAGTATAAGGACTGTGTGTACCAGGACTAATTAGATCTTGAACCAAAAAGCCCAGTATCTTCTCCTCACCATCTGTTAATGCTTGAAAAGGTCTGAACAAATACAACCTTAATATATTGAATCTGGCCATGCTAAAATCCAATGATTAAAGTATGCGTTTGTCCCAATGGTATTAAAAAAAGAAACTTAATATAATTCTCTTACAAGTGGAGCAAATTTTTAAACAAAGATTTATTTGCCTGATTTTTTTCCTATTAAACGTTTAGATTCCCAGTCTGATTTTCCTTGCTGCTGCATACATTATTAAGAGGGGATTTTAAACCCCACTGGTCAACTTTTGGATGGCAGAGCAGCGTTCGTTTTATTGCTCTTTTCCCTCTGCAGCCATTGGTTGCGTTTTGTTTTCTTTTACATTAATTATTATTATTTTTGCTCTGCGTGCCAGCAGCTGGTCAGCTCCAGGGTTCTGCTTCACTGGAGTTTCCCAAGTCAACGAGTGAGATGATCACGTCATTGCCCAGGTGGTTTCACATGATTAGTGCTTCATCATCTTCCTTTGCAGGAGGAGCTGGAACTCTCCCCTCCAACCTCGAATTCTTCAACAGAAGCATTTCTAGACCCGTTTGTTCAAAGAAGCATCTTAAGCATTTTACAGACTGGCCCAAAGGCCCATGCACCTCTCCTATATATTCCAGGTCCCAGTGGTCCTCCCTAAATAATGGGGTGCAGTCAAAAGTGCACCCAAAACCACAAAAACACCAAAATGCAGCTGCTTCCAGTGTGACACGTCAGCCAGCAACAGTCTCCGCTGTTCCCACCCCTTGGGAAAAAGAATCCATTATAAATTACAGTAGAAAAGTTGATATGACATGTTATAAATGATTGCACTTTGAATTCAGTCAATAACACTTTGCATTACTAAAATACGGGTTTACAATCGCTTCTCATCTGAAAGCTGCTTAATCTAAGTAATAAACAGAATGCTTGTTACTGATTCTCAGTTTGCACTGGAAATATTTAGTGTTTTTCCTATATGCCCAGCTCCTGGAGTTATGTGATGACTGCCCAGCCCACGCAGCTAATATTATCACAAAAGCCTGAGACATTTCCAGCATTAAGTGGTAAAATTTAAACATGCAAAACCCTGTCCAATTTGTAAACTACCACGACGCGTCAGGAGGTTTTTTCAAATAAATGCGGTGGTCTGTGCTGCAAGGACACTTGGGTCACAGATGCCCTTGTAGAGAGACCTGAACAGCTCCAGCAACACAGAATTTCCCAGCAGCAGCTGAGACCAGCCCACGGCAGGTCTTGTCCCACCAGAGCATCCCCACCACCCCCAGCAGCGCTGGGCTGTCCCTCCCCACCCTGATGCACTGGATCCAGTCTGGATAGTTTATAATGACCTGGCACGACAAATAGCTCAAGATCTCAGTCTGATTTTTGAAGGTGAGTTTGCAGCTATCTAGGAACTTGTAGAACAAACTCCTGAACAAGCCAGATGCACTGAAGTAGAATGAGAAAACACAACGCACAGATGGCAGCCGCTGGGGAAGCTCAGACCGAGAGCGAGCACTGGTGTCAGGTCAAAGACCTTGCCACTTCGCAGCGGGGGCCTGATCGCGGGTAGGAAGGTTTCTTCTGCAGGGCAGAGCTGGGCAAACAGTCAGGAACATTAAGGACAGGTGGAAATCCAGGGATTTAAATGCCGCACCAGCCTTTGGCCCGTGTTCCCGAGCTGGCTGTAACACGAGTTTGCCAGAGTTAACACTGATGCCCTCAAAATGAACAGTTTATAACTCGCTCTTGTTTATCTGTGTCTCTATTGCTGCTATTAATATTTAATGTCTCTGGAGTAAAGGTTCCTCTCCAGCATAACGAGCCCTGCTGCAGTATTAATCAGAGCGTCAGCAGCCCGGAGCTCAGCTCTGCGCTCGCGGGTTCCCATGACACACTGCTAACCTGTGGGCTGCCAAAGGCAGAGGGGGACGGGCGTCCTGCCAGCTCCTCTGCGCTGGAAACGCTGTCCTTCCCGCTGCGGGCACCAAGGGACAGAGGCTGCCCAGAGAGTGTGCCTGGAATGGAAACCATCGCCCGCTTCCCCTCTTGTCCTGACAGCTTCTGCATACCCGAGGCACCCCCTTGAGCTCTTGGCATCAGACCCCCCCCATGGTTTTGACCTTTGCAGGGCTGGCAGGAGACAGCCCCATCCCCAGCCCAGCCGTGACATAAACCCGAGGCACAGCTGGGACCTGAACCTGAGGGTCCACATCCAGACCTGTGTCTTCAACTCTCTTGATCATGACCAGAGGAGTCTGGGAAGAAATAAGGAAAAAAAAGAGTGACCCCTGCCCATCTGGAAGCCACACGTGGCTCCTCAGACCTGTATAAAAGCTCCAGCTGGCAGCTTATTAGAACATGGTTTGCCTTTGCTCTGCTCCCACTAACGAACCCCTTCTGCACCCATCCACACACGTAATGGGCGAAACCCTTAAAGAACAAGGGTCAGAAGCTGATGTTTGATGACATCCCATCTGCCCCGGTCTTAAGTATCTTGAGGGTCACAAACCCACTACGATAACCAGGGCTTTGCACTTTGATTTAACCCCGTGGAAAAGGTACTGCTGAAGAAGAGAGGAGAAAGATCATGAGATGGACAAAAGGAGCAAGAAAATGGGATCATTAGTTTACACCAACACGCTCTTCTAAGACAGCCTCAAATCCCAGTTAAGGACTACAATAAAGCCAGCCCATCACAAAGAGATCTCTACCTCGCTCTGGCTACCCAACGCCCGTGAAGGAAATGAACTAATCCCAGCTCGCAGGGACGCATCCACTGCTCAGAAAAAGCTCCCGTTGCTGCCACCACGCACACAGCAAGCTCCAGCAAACCTTGCATAACAAGTCTCGCAGCAGCAGTTACACCAGAGATTGCCCAAGGAGTGAATTAGTTAATGTTTGTAAGAGCATAAAAAGGGGGACTGAAATTATAATCCTATGGGATTACACCCGCAGGGATGCAGAAGGTCCCCTTTAGCTCTGCAGGGCACAGTTCGATGGCCAGGGCTCGCTGCCATGAGCAGCCCGAGGTGAGGTGACACTTGTTCTGTTTGTTCTATGGATTTAAGATTTTTTTTTCAGTCCAGCCCTTCTTGTTGGTATTCAATTAAGTGAAATGCGGTTTGACGAATTATTTTCTTTCCTTAAAATACATAAAACAACCCCCACCCTCCCTTTTTCAATCTCAGCTGCCAGATCTTGGCCCTGAACTTCAGGGCCAATTTCTCCTTTATTTACTGAAAGCTCACTCTAAATCTTTTCATACCAGAAATGCCAGTCCTCCAAACAATTACTCTGGCTGCAACACCAGTCATTTGCTACATTTTCCATCAGCATTACTCATTTGATGGCATATCATCTTTACTATAATAGCATCTGGGCCATCCCTTTTCTCTACTGTCCTCCTCGGTGCTTTTCTATCCATGGCCTCACAGATTTCATCTCCTGGCCAGGGGGCATCAGACATTGTATTTCACTCTTTCCCGACCACCAGAAAAAATAAATCTGTGCGTGGCTTCAGCCAGTGCTGCTCTCCTGGAGATACCAGGGGATTAATAGCAGAAACACCAATCTACTTTGTAGTTTCTTGCAGAAGACCAACAGTGCAAAGGAATTTTTAAGGCTGGAAATCTCTTAATTAACATCCCAGGGACAGTGGGAAGTCCCTGTGAGTCACTTCATAACCAACAGTGAGATTGGAGCCAGGAGGCAAAGAAACCAGAGTGGAGCTGAGCACCAGCTTTGAGCCCTCTCCCTAGAAGGGACAAGGCACGCGTTCTGCATCTCTTATCAAGTGCTGATAACAAGGAGACCATCTGCACTGGAGGAAAACATCTTTACAACTCAGATTCCTTGTTCTGGCATGGTCAAGGACTGGAGTTATCCCAAGACATTCCCCCAATCTCCCCAAAACCGGAAACCTCAAAGACAGGAACATTAGACCTCAGCACGTGGCTTGTCCTGCACATGCCGCCAACTCAGGAGCTTCCACCAAAACTAAAGCTTACCATTAATGGAACGTGACTCGAGACACCCTGAATGCATGAGCCTGTAGCCAGAAGCCACCTTCACTAGTGGACTCTCCCTCCAACTTGAGCACCTCACAGACCTGGGCAGCACTCACAGCTTATCCTTCCACGGCTGGAATTTGCAGTCTATACCTGGCGTCACAGGAGCCACTACATGGAAGATGTCTGCACAAAACCGTGGTCTCAGCTCAAGTCCAGGTTTTGCATGCAAGCCCTGCTAAAAACAACATGTTAAAGCGTTTTTATCCAAAGGTTTGTTGGTTGTTTTTTTTTTTTCCCCCTTCCTCATTAAATTCTTTGCTAGAAAAATTAAGACTAAAAATGGAGCTTTCCATTTTTTGCTGCACCAGAAAAAAAATAAACCGGTGCTCTCTTTCTGCATACATATGTTTGATGTCAAAAAGACAGAGCAGGTCATTCTTAAAAAAGGCACTTCAAATACCAATACTCCCTGTCATCTCAGTTTTCCATCAGAAAATGACAGTCTCCTACTTCAAAACAAGATCTAATGAAACCACATTTATCCCCATCTTGCTGTAATCACATTAGACAGTTCTACCAATTTAACTTTATTGGTTTCTTAACTGTCTGAAAAAAAAAAACTAAACCCACATACAGACCAACCCTACATGTTTTACTACACAGAAACAGCCACCTGCAGCATCCTTTCGAAAACAGCATCCGATGGTCAATAAAGAGCCTTCTGTTTGGTTTTAGACTTCCTGCTAAGATCTCATTTTCTTTAAGAGATTTGGCCAGGTTTTGAACACATCGGATTTCGCTTAAGCAAAAATTTGCAACATGTGCTTGGCCATTAGAGCCACAACCAATAATATTCTCAGGCTCATCAGTGCATGAACGCTCACCCGTAGGAGAGCTTGGGTATGAACATGTATGAGGGCCATTGTTGTAAACTGCTGCCCGGGCATCTAAATGATGTGTCCACTTACCCCTACAGAGAGGGAGAGGCAGGAACACGCACACATCTAGGGCAGAGGCTGTCGCAACACCAGGGATTCGTTCTGCAGTAAATTTTCATCCCAAAATGCTGGTTTCAGTAGCGCATCAGCCAAATGCAATTAACCTTTGCAACATCCCACTGCTTGCTACAACCATAAGCCAGTCTTGCTCCCTGGGTCCCCCCTTGGAGATTTCCCTGGAGAAGCAATAGGTGTCTCCCAGAGAAAGGAAAAGAAAGTTGGCTCTATTCCAGGTAACGCCAGTTTAGAAAAGAAAATAGCAACAGCAGCTAATTTATTTTCTGCCTAGGTGGAAACCTCCCCCAGACCCTGTTGAATTTCTGGGCCCTTTCCCCACGGCTGATGCTTGTGCTAGAAGATGTGTGTGCAGACAGGACATGCATTGGTGGCATTTGTAAGTGGACATGAAACAATCTCTTGGTGGGGGAGTTAACTTTCCTCGGTGCTCTGAGGTTCTGTCTTACCCCTCTAGCGTTGAACCACAGAGAATATTTTCCATCCTGGATAGAAACCAGCAGCTTGTCACCTCCTCAGTAAAAAACGATCCACCTTTCTCCACAAGCAAGCCTCTAACAAAGTCTGTTTTCAAAATCAATTCAGTGCTGGTCGAAAGGCACCAAAGCGTCAGCCCCGGGCATGGGAGTGTTACTCAGACACCCAGACCCGCGAGCTGTACGCGGTGCAGAGCCAGCTCTCATCCAGATGCTGGATCCAGATGCACACAAACTGTTCAGTCAATTCCATCCCTGCCGGACCCAACGCACCCCGACAGCTGCGAATGAAAATGCTGGGAGGGTTAGAGGCAACGGCTGCAGAGTTACAGCCACCCTTCCAGGGTGGTCCCCTCAAGTGCACGGCCTTATCTCCCGCTGATGGGATGCCACCATCCCCTCTCTGTTGTCTGATTAGAAGTGGCAGTGACCCAGAGCAGCTGTGCGTTTACTGCCCAAGCACAAGCCCTGGAGTCCTGCCATCCTCGCTCTGCCACCGCAGTCCCCTACCACCCACAGTGAGCCACTTCCAACCCTGGCTCCCCCTTGGAGAACATTATCCTTCCTCCCCCCAAAACCTCTCCAGTGTTGCCTGCAAACACAGGTCACCAAAATAAATAAAACGACAACCCGAAAAGAGAGAAGCAGAGCGCGATGTTACCCCTGCACACTGCTGTGTGTGGGCTGATGAAGTCTGGGGAACCAGCGAGACACATGCTGCCTTTACACTTGGAGATGGTACATCCTATTTTCCGTTGGGTTGACAATTAATAACAACAAGTCCTACCTCCACAAACATATTAGCCGAAACGCACACATATAGACACCTCCTGCTCTTGATGGGGTGTTTGAACACACGCAACACTGCACAGCAGGCAAAAGCTAGCAGGGGAAGTGTATCTAATTATCCAGAACATGGATCGGAAAGCTCCAAGTGCCTCTGTTTTCATACCACCAAATTAGACTCATCAGGTTACCCGCTATGGGCAGGATGATTTTTTAAGTGTTCCTTTGAGGCAGATAAAAGGTAACAGAAATTATTTCAGCAAAGTACTTCAGGCTACGTGGCTAAAGGAAGCTTTTGTCTCCTTTGTACCCAAGTCAGGATGGAATTAGCCTCCGAATCCCCTCTCCCTCTCCCCAAAGCCCAGGGGTTGTGGTGGGGCTCAGCAGACCCCCAGGCTGTAGGGCTGGTCCCTGTCCCCGAGCGGCTGCAGCGTGTCCCAGCGCCCAGCACAGTGCCTGTCTCTTGTGAACAGGAACTCCAGCTCAGGCCAGGTCACTTCCAGATCAGCAAGTGCATAGAGACCATCAAGAGGAGTCTCATGACCCAGACAGGCTAAAAGAAGTTAATTGGTTTTGTCTATACTGCTGAGGTCAGCACTAGATCTTCTTTCCATCTGCTTCCTGAACACAGCAAGAGAGAAATGTCCTTGGGGACCATCAGGAAATGGGGACAGCAACTCTTTCCTTCTTCTCAGCTTTGTTTTTCATGGAAAACCACAGTGAGAACTGTACTATCAGCAGTATACCAGTCTCATTTCTTCCACTGGAACAGGCCAAACCATGGGTGTGCCGCTGTACGACAGACCCTACAGTCCCAGTGCCCTTCTCTACTCTGCAAAAAGCCAAGCAGCAGATGAACAACATCAACCTTGCTGCTCCTCCAAGTCCATGAGCTGAGCCCTACTGCGGAACTCGTCTCCTTCTTGGACTGAACTCACTAGAGCACAGAACGGCCAAAGTTCAGAGCAGCAAAAAATGTAGAAATCCAAAAGAATAAAATCAATGGGAGGAAGAGGAGCAAGAGAAAGACCACCATCGCAACAGCCACACACAAAACCAACCTCATGCAATAAAGATTTGGAAAGCAGTACACACCGATGCATGCCACATGGCCCACGTTATGCAGAGACTGTTGGGTCCCAATTCCTGGTGAAATCCACCCAATCCCATTTTTTTGTCTCTACACTCCTAGCAGAAAAATAGACTATGAAAATAGGCAGCTTTCTCTGCAACGTTAAATATCTCCATTTTCTTTTAATAAGAAGGCACTGGCATCAACTAGAGGACAAAACCATTAGACACAATTTGTTTATTCAAAGTAGTGACAAGTCTGTGTCAAAACACGGGCTCCCCACGGCCCTGATCTCGCAGGAAGTTTTGAGGCAGAATGATTGATTGAGCCGCCCACAGCCCCCTGTTGACTTCAAGAGGCTTTGGACTGCGTTGCTCAAGAAACAATCTCTGCTTTCCAAGGCCCGTCTGCTGTCGGAGCAGACCTATCTCCCCACGGGTCCCCAGCTCTGTGACCACCCTCCAGCTGCTCCACGGCTGAGCCTTGGGGCCGATGCACTGCTTGTCACCATGTACCTGGTTTAACTGAGCACCAACCTTAACCCCAGCCCGCCGCATCCTCCTACTGCCAGCATGCGACGGTTAACACATGGCAACGCACCAGAATAAGGCTTCTCCGTACAGCTGTCCCACCTGATGCGGCTTTTAGTTCTGCAGAGCTAAGCAGATATTAAAAAAAAAAAAAAAAAAAAAAAGCCGCCTGAGATGTTTCATCTTATTGGGGCCCCTTTGATCCCCATTGGGTTTCGGCAAGATCTGTGCTGGGTGTGCCCACACTAGTCAGGTACGAATCCAGTCTCCAGTCTGCTACAAAAGCAAGCGAACGTTTAACTTAACGCATGCCTGAAACATCCTGAGCTATTTTGAAAGGATTTTGGGAGGAACCTCCGCCGCTCCTTTTCTATACCCATTTATGAAAGGCTCAAGCACACATCACTGCACAGCGATACAGTGTCACGCTCCCGGCACCCAGGGTTAATTGGCCCTTCACATCTCTGGGGCTGCTTCCTCCTTTAATAGCCAATTAGACCTTATTAGCTACGTTGTCATTTACATCCAAGGCTCCCAGCAGCAGTCTGGAAGCTACAAATTTGCCTTAGTAGCTCTTCTCACAAGGCCGCATGGCCTTTTCCATCACAGGCTGACCTTTCTGCTTTGCTTGAGGCCTCTTTGCTCCAGTACACCCCTTGGCCAGCTGCTCCCCGGTGTGCTGGTTTGGGGAGTCACCTGCAGGCAGCCCAGCCGGGAGACCCAAGGAAGGTGTCACCCATCAGGAGGAGACCAGTCTGTTCGGTGTGTCTTCTAACGGGCCTCAGCACGTGGACATATTAAGCAGACCACTGTCCTTACAGCCACCTGCCAGAACATGTTGACATACTGTATCACGGATCAATAGGAAGAGAGCTGGATAATGGCAATTGATTTTACACATGTAATGAAGTTGTTCAGTCTCTGATTCAGCCATTAGTAAGTGTTCATTCTATTGACCTGAAGGACAAGAGGACTGAAATGTTTTGTTCTCTCCTTTTTAAAAAGCATCATTTGCTAATGAGAGATGCCCTGGTTCCCTCCTCATTAGCTCTCTGCTTCACCCTTCCCTACTCTGCTTTGTCCAGCCACAGCTGAAACCCACAGACAGCAGCTTGACCCGATTCACACTGCCATCACAACACCAGCCACGCACACTCTCAGACCCACACACTTCTTTTGCCGCAGAAGATTTCCTAACCCCCCCAGGAGGCCTCCCTCCCTGGACCAGACCGACTTGCCTCCTTGCAGAATCCTCCCGCACAGCCCTTCTTCAGAAAGGTGAACCTATACAAGCATTAGCTGCTTCCCCCGTCCCCCTTTGGTTACTTCACACACATCGCAGCCACTCAGATCCACAAGGCCAGAGACAGATGCTACCCAGGATTTTTGGTTTTGTGTGGCAAAGGTCCACGTCCCACCCCAGCTGACCTCACACAGCACGTTGCGTTGGACAAGACCACAGCCTGAGGCCACGCAGCTTGAGGCAACACCATCAGAGGAATTCTGGTTTGAAAAACAAGGCCGAAGAAAGGATGTATGAGAGACTGAATTAGAAAAGGACTCGCAGGAAGGAAAGATTCAGAGGCATATCACAGATAAGATTAGGCAAGGTTATAAGTCCTCCTAACGGAGTCCCGACGATGTTGTGCTCACAGCTCTGCGTATATACACAGAGATAAAGCACGGCACCCAAACCTATAAAAACAAAAGATGTTTAAATTAGAAGGGATCCAGGGGATGCTAATAAAATGCTGGGAAGAATTATGTATCAACATCTCATAGAGTTTTCCTAGAAAAGTGGCAACTAAAACTGATGCATGGAGCGGGTAGGAGAGACTGGGAGAGCTAGATAGCCCCACCATAAAGTGCAGGAGAGAATCACTTAGAGATGAAGAAGATATTTAAGGATGGCATTAAAAAGAAACAATGACCACGCAGCTACAGAAATGGGAGAAGGGTGTTTTGTTTCACGTAAGAAAAAACAAACAGGTTCAAACTAATTCTGCTTCCACAAAACCAGGGAATAATTTTAAGCAGCAGCTTCCAGTGCTAGGCTTGTGCAAACACCTCCTCCGAAAGGCTTTTGGATCAGTTTACAGCAGCCGACGCGGCCTGGAGAAGTCTCTCTGTGGCTGATGATGGAGGTGCAGCGTGTTCCAGCAGAGCCTTGGTGGCATTTGGCCTCTCGGGTTCATCCCAACCACGAGATCCCAAGGGGTGTTGTGCCCTGCTCGCACCAAGCCATACCCCAGCAGCGCAGTCCCCTGGCAATTCCCGCTCCCACTAGAGCCAACCGGCGCTGCTGGTTCTGCTGGCACAGCCCAGCCTCTGGCTCCTGCGAGCCAGCAGCCACCAGCCCCGCTCCCCCTGCACGTCCCCTGCTCCGCCGCAGTTTATTTCACACATGGACAGCCAGCGCCGTCTCACTGCCACCCTGCACACATGGCTGCGGAACCCGCTCCTCGTCACGCTGATGCACTCTCGGGGCTCCGCTCCCTTCACACACACTTGCCCTCTGGCATCCCCCCCTGGCTTGGAAGGCAATTTCATGCTCACATAGTGCCGTTTGCTGTGTGTGCACGCGTAGTGGAGGCTCTCACGCAATTACCATCAGATGCTCGGCGGGGCAATGGCTCAGCACAGATACCGCGAGCATTATCTGCACACAAACTGCCCCCCCCTTTTCCACTTACTGCACCCAAACCTCCCCCCATCCCCTGATACCTGCTGCTTGGCCCTTTGCACCTGCGTTCAGTGCCACCCCAGCTTTCCCCTGCGCGTTGCTGACAGCCCAGCCGCGTTTCCACACCTTTCAGTCTCGATGACACACTAGACTGGGACTTGGGAGATGTAGGTGCTAATTTGAGAGCTTGCTACAGGCAATTCCTTTCATTTTCTCTGTGCCTCTGCCTCCTATCTAGATCGTAAGAACAAATGTTACTGTCAAACCAAAAGTCCATCCAATAATTCCTACTAATGGCCTCCCAGCCTTCAGCTACTCTCAGGTTAGGAAACTTCTAAAACTGATGTTGTTTATATATTTAATAACTCTTAAGTGCTTTTCTCTTCCTTCTGCTTGCCCAGTTTCCCCTTAAATCTGTGAAAACTTGCTGTACTCACAACATCCTTTGAGCCCAACATATCAATCACCTGTTGCACAAACCCGACATCCCTCTGTTTGTTCTGAACTTGGCTCCTACTGGCCTCATTCAGCATCCTCTAGCTCTCCTACCAGGAGAGACACCAAGAAACTGATCCTCTCCACCATCTCCATTCTGCTCATGATCTGCCTTCCTGTAAACTCCCCGGTACAGACGTTGCCTCTTGCTATAAATAACACCGTACAGCAAGGGGCACTGAGGGTGCTCTATCCCAGCTGGAAATCCTGGGCACCACCAAAAGCCAAACCAGGTTACCCGTGCACACTCGTACAGCTGTCCCGGGCAGGCACACGCTGCTCTGTGCACCCAGGGGACTGCTCCAGGCACAGGGTCCCTTCTTCACCGCAGATGAATCCAGCCCTGCTTCAAAGCTGCAGGCCCCATTAGGAGCTGATGAATTGTTTTCTGCTCTCATGCTTGACTCCATATTGGGTTATCTATGCGGAAACGTAATTTGTTTGCTGATACCAAAATGCTGCCGCTCACCTGAGGGATTAACGCTGTGACAAAATCATTAGAAACCTGATGGAGTCCTGGAGGCCTTCTGAGTTTACAGAAAATTCATTCTTCAGCCTAATAAATGTCTTTTTCCAACAACGGCAACACCCCGTTTCTCAGTTCCCTCTAGACCAGCCAGAAACACACGCACACGCTTAAGGGTTCAGTTCACTCTCAGACCAGCTAAAGGGACAAACAACGCCTGCGGGTCCTGAGGAGCGTGGAGCCCAGCAGCAAGGCCACAGCACAGGGCTCACCGACGCGGCGTGGGGACCCGACCCCACCCCGTGTCCCAATCCCCCCTCCGAGGAGAAGGAGCCCCACCGCTGCATCGCATCTCCTCGGCCCCGGGAAGGCCCCGGGTGAGAGCGCCGGGTGCTGAGCCGTCCCCCGCCGCTCTGCTTCCACGGCTTCCCCTCGCTCATCCCGTTTCCCCCGGGCGCTCTTCGCAAGAGACAAAACACTCCTCTTGTAACTCCCCACCGCTCCCTGCGAGTTGCTACTCCTGCATGACGCTATGAACTGGCAATGAGTCACTGTCACTCCTGGGGAAGGGGGAAGAAAAGCGACCTTCGTTTTGCTGATTCACTGCCAAAACCCCCACGTAATGCAAGCTGTCTGCTCCACGTTAAAGCCTCCTTCCACAGCATGCTGGAGAGGATTTTGCTATTGCCCTGCCACCAAGGTGACACAATCAAACATTATTTTTTTTTCCAAACAGTGCTCTAAGCGACACTGAAATCTGCATTTCAATTTGAATTCATTCTTATGGTTCAAATGAACTTCTAAAATACCTCTTTGCGTGTGGTTAAGAAGCACGCTCTCTCGCTCCACTGATATACATACGTATGTATTTTTAGCCTTGATCCTACATTAGAGAAAAGTCACCCTTTTAAAAGAGCGGTTTTATTGCCAAGTGAGATTAGCACAATGAAGAAAATCGCTCCTAATTTTTATAAATTATCTCATCATCTGCAACTAATTAGCAGCTGCCGAAAGCTGGGAAATTGCTCTTCACCCTAGAGAGACTAGCTCCAAGCTACGCTGAATTCAAACATCTCCGATGGTCAAGGAACTCACGAGAAGCCTCCAGCTGGCTCCGGCACAGGTCCCACTGGCTGTCCCACCAGGTGAGAAGTTGTGCAACCCCAGCACCCCCAGCATCTCCACCGTGAGGAATAGTTGTGATGCAGCTTAGCTGGAAACTTTATTAAAATCCAATCTAATCAAGCTGTTGCGACTCTCCATTCTCCTTACCCTTGCTCCTAGGCGCTTGTGCCTCTGTCTGTGCCGCTGTAAATGTGTCTATAAAAGTAAAATGAGCAAGCAGCCAACGGCTAAATGGCACTTAATCAGAAGAAAATGTATACCCTGGTGGATAGCAAACTGCTATTAAGTGTGTAGGGGGGGGGGGGGGGGGGGGCAGACAGAAGAAAATAATAAGCTATAAATGGACACCAAATAAATCTCCTGCCGTACCAAGTGAGAGCACATCTGGTTAGATGCCACCTCCAATGAGTTGTGAGCAAAATATTTATTTGCCGCCAAGTATCTGGCGACAGGAATGGGAAGGGATTACAGCTTGGAGAGCAGCGCTGCTTTCCCTGCCTCCCTGCCTGCCCCAGGAGGCAGCAGCACATCAGGTGCCTGCCCTCTTCAGCTGCAGCAAAATCCGATCTGAGAACATCCGACCTCCGAAGCTGGCAACCTGGTGGGCCCCAGGCAACGCTGACCAGGCTGGGACGCTGCCCGTGGCTGGCGGGTCAGCTCCAGCTCACTCCCTCTGCTGAAGGACACGGGCTCAAGCTTGAAAATCCACCTCCTCTCTAAGCCTCCATCCCTACCACGAGCCCTAAGAGGGTCAATAAGGCAACAGACGATATGCCAGAAACTCCAAAGCTATAAATACGGGAGGACTTGCACACCTCTGATCCTTGAGACAGACTTAATTTAATACAGAGCACTTTGGAATTAGGAGAAAATATGATTTGGGACTTGGAAGTCTCCGAGGGAAGAGCTCCTCTGAGACGGGCACTATTGCAAAGGGGATTATCACCATAATCACGAGATTAGTTGAATAATCCCAGCCTAAAAGAGAGTTTTTGTTGTCTGCAAGATGCTCAGCACCCTCCCGCATTCCTGAAAAAAGCAAAGCAGGGTCAGGTTGACTTTGAGGAACAATGTGGGGTAAAAGGAACCCGATTCAGCAAACGCTGCCTTACGGTCCCATCCAAATCTGTCAGCGAGTTGCTGCTTTGCTGAGTGAAGGCTGGTTTGCTCACCTACTCAGGAAGGGCTGGCCAGCTCCCGTCTCCCTACACGGGTGATACAGCACATACACATTGACTAACTTGTTCCTTCACCAAACCTCTCTGCTTCAGACCAAGGGATTTTGCTGTTTTAAAGATTTAATGCAGTAACAGGGTTCAGGCCTCCTACAAATTGTAAAAACAAGAAGTCCAGTCCTATCAAATTCAAAAACAACGTGACAGGGAAAACAAAATGAAATAAACCTCCTCTACTAATCACCTAGCCTGTCTCTTCTAAGGAAGCACTTGCTCAGTTGAATTGCACAAAGTAAACAAATAATTACTGGCTATTTTCTTCTATAGTTCAGACAGCAGATTAGGTAGCTGAGACTGAAATCTAAAGCATGTGTGTGTCGTGCCCAGGCTTACAAAAAGAAGAAAAAAAAAATCCATCCAGGAGCAGAACCCCTGTACCAGAACCGCAGCTATCGGACCCTGCTGCTCTCCAAGAGACAGACTCTTCCGTGCAACAACAAATCCACTTGGTCTCACCACTCAGGCGTTGACATGCCGGCTAGAAAAATATGTAACACCAATGCTAATGTTTTTACATTTCCAGATTTTCAGCCTTTAACTGAATACATTCAGATTTACTACCCGGGGAGACATTTTCTGAGAATGGAAAGAGAGACTTTGGTATTTCTCCTGGAGATGGCTATATCTTACAGACAACCCAGATGTCTCAAAACCCACTTGGTTGAAGTTGCCAGAATCAGAAGGGAAAGAGAGAAGAGGTGCAAGAAAAAGTAACGCCTGCATTTAGTTTCACTGTGTTTTCCATTTCCGCAACTGAAAGCAGAATTCCACCCCCTCAAGCCCACTGCAAAACTGGGAAGGATGTTGCTGGTGGTTAGAAACTTCTGGTCAGGAAGCGAGTGACACTTTTCCCTACAGCACTGGGGAACGTGCTTGGTGCAGCTCTAGTAGAGGGGGCTATAAAACCAGCAGAGCAGCAGTGATATTCCAAGCATCAAGAGTGAACTACCATCACGTTTCAGAGCGGAGCCTGCGCTCCCGCAGCTCCCAGCGAGCTTTGGCCCTGGAAGGTCGCACTGATTTGTGCGAGTGGAGCAGGTGAGGATGCACATCCCCACAGCACGCAGCACGTCGCTACACAGATTGCTCTGCTCTCCTGTCAGAAGGCAGCAAAAAAAAAAAAAAAAAAAAAAAAAAAGCAAGCAGACAGTAACCTGTTGCACGGCTCCCTGCAGGTGCTGGCTGTAGCTCGGGCAGCTCAGCACAGAGAGGCAGTTCTGCCTTTTCAAGCACGAATAATGCTGGAATGTTTCCAGATGGAAGGGTGGGGAAGAGTAAAGAATAGAGCCAGGACATTTAAAACAAAAGTGTACAGCTATATTCAGCAAATGACTGGTTTTCAGAAGGGCTTTGGGTGTTATTCACACAGATGCTCTTTCTTGCATTTCTTCTGGAGCTTTGCTGCGGGGTTTTTTAGATTTTATTTTTGTTCTCACTTCACCTTTCGGTGTTAGAAAGCATCCAAGCTTCATGCTACAGGTGGTTTGTTTTAGCAGCAAGAGAGGAAACTCTCAAAGCCAGTGTTCTTCTAAACCAAGCCACCAAATCTTTTTGAGGTTCACTGATTCTCTAAGCATCAGGACACATCTTTCAGAAGCATGCTTAGTGGCACGAACTCCTGCTCAAAGACTCTCTGAGCTGTTAGCCAGCGCCTGAAAACGATTTCCCATTTCCTTGCAATAAAATCCCAGGACAACAAACAGCCACCGACCCGTTGCAGTTTGGCATCCAAAAGGCCAGGAGCCAGGCAAGGAGGAGGAGGAGAAGCAATGGCAGCAGAGGGGCCATCACCAGCTCAAAGCCATCTCTAGCAACGCACAGCTGCCCCCAGTGCCATGGAAAACGTCTTCCTCCTCAAAGGCTCCCGTCACAGTGCGGAGCTCGGGGGACTGAAAGCATCTGCCAAGAGACCTCTGCAAGGGGCTTACCGAGCCCTCCTCGCAGCTGCACTCGTCAGAGGCGCTCAACTCTGATGCCAAAAAGCTCCTGTGGACCATGTCAGCTGGCTGACAGGACCAAGAGGCTCTTATTTGATAAACAGTGACTGCTCCCCCAGAGCAATTACAGGCTATTAAGTAAATGAGACATATTATGGGGGAAAAAAAAAAAAAAGGAAAAAAAGAAGAGCCTGTATCTACATAGGAGCCTGCAACGACTCCATTGTTGTGTCAGCTTCACATGCTTGACAAGACAGACGCCAGCGAAGTTTTCAGTCTCCTGCCTTCATTTCCTTTTCATAAAGCCAAGTACAGCGGCCGCAGATTAATTTTTCTCTCTCCCTTTTCTTCCTGGACTCACCTTGAGATGCCCTGATATCGCTCAAGCAGAGGGCGAGGCTGGGGTTGCCTCCACGTCAATCTAGAAATATCCCCCACAGCCCCGTGCGGCAGCAGAGCCGCAGCTCTTGGGGTCAGCCACGCAGCCGAGGCGTGCACCACATTCACGCTCCCACCCCACGTCTTGCTTTATTTTTTCCGAGCTGTTTTCTCCTTCTCCCTCTAACTATCCAGCATCTGGCTGGATGCTGTTTTAAATTTATTTTGCTTGTCGCTGGCCTTTGCGCTTACAGTTTAGAGCTCATTTTCTATCACCTGTGGAGAACTTGCAAAGTCCAGAGATGAAAGACAACCAGCCGTGCAGCTTACCAGAGATGCCAGCACAGACAGGCAGAGAGGATGGCTCCGAGAGGACGTGCTGCTCTCCCTGTGGCCAGTCCTACCCCCAAATATGCAGCAATGAAACATTCAGAGACAGAACTTCCCATAGATGTTCCCACATCCATCTGTGCTTTCTGTATACCCTTTCCCATGGAAATGGCTGCGCCCGGGTCCTGCTCAGGGCCACTCACGATGCGCTGCAGGCACCTTGTATCCCCTTCTCCAAGCACAGCTGCATGCTCCTGATCTGTGCACACCCAGACTCTTCCATTCACTTTGTTCCCAGAACCAACAGTTTTACCAGCAGTATTTGCAGGGCTGTAGGGACTGAAAACACGCAGAAGTAGAAAATAGTAACCTAGAGACGGGGAAGGGAAGGAGTTCAAAGCGCTTTCCTGCTAAATGGCAACTCAAGCTGCCTGCAAATAAAACTCTGGAGCTCATCAAGTAACTCTGACCACTGAGGGTGCTTAATAAAGATTACTTTTCTATAGCTCCACTTGCCTGAGGCATCATTTGTTCCTAACGAGAAGCTCCATGGGATTTAAACGCATGAGAGAAGAACAGGCTTTTCAGCTACAGCCATTACAATGAAAACAAGCTTTCTGCTCCAAAACCCAAGTGCTCAGACCCCTGTCCTACCCTGGTAATGCTTCTCAGCCATGCCAAGCTGGACAACCACAGCACTTGCTTTCTGCCAGACCCAGTAGGCAGCTATCCCATAGCACTGCCTCCCAAAGACTGGTCGTGCTGGGGACTTTGAGGCAAGCTCTGCTGAGACCTGCCCGGCTCAGGGCACTGTTTGCTGCCCGGACAAAGCCACTGCAGTCTCACCTGGGCCCAAAAGCCCAACACCGGCTTCCACAGGGAAACAGCACAACTGGGGCTGGTGAGGCACCTGGAGCGGCTATTGCATGGGACACCTAAGACTTTGCAGGAGTACTGCAAGATATTTCATTGCAAACTCAACTGGGTTTTTTTTTTTGCTTTGTCTTGTGGGATCGTGGTATTTCTGAGCTTGCCTGGAATAATAAAGTAATTCTTCTCGCTGTGCTAGGGCCCCCAACGAAACAAGCACCCCAAAATATTCCACATGCCACTGAACTGGATAGAAACATACAGATAATAAATGCTAAAGGTTTGCAACTGCCAAGCTATCTCCTGTGCACGGGATGTGGAACAAAACGTTCTGAAGTGTCGAAGCTGAACAGCAGAATGGACATCTGCTGCTGGTCAAGTGGGAAGATGTGTGGGGCAGCTGAACATGACCAGAACGCCATTCTGCAGGGTGAACAGAGGAGTATGACTAGGGGCGTCTTGCCGTGGTAAAATCAGATGTCTGTGAATCAGATCTGATACAAGGTGGTGTTCAATAGCACACCCGATAGCCTCCATGGTGTGCACACACAGGTATCTCGAAGCAGAAATCCTGGAAGATGCCGACAACTACAAAACCCTCTAGCAGTGAGATGGGGCAGCTGATCCTATCAGATGCAGGTGAGTGGATTCTTCTTGCCAAGCAAAACCACCACAGATCAGGGTTGGGAAGGGGGTGGAATCTGTAATGAACGTGGAGATCCCCAGACAAACCCAAGATGACACCACATTCTGACTTTTCAGACTTCATTATCTATTGGGCTTGGCAAGAAGATCACAGAAGTCTTAAGCTCACATGGGATGAGCCTCAGGCTAGATCTCAGGCATTTATCCTGGCCTGCACCTCTATGATACGGAGCCAAGAATAATCCCAGAAGACACAGCACATACAGACTAGCTCCAGTGAGTCTGCTCTGTGCTACCACATGGGGTGGTGAAAAGCAATCTCCCCAGCAAGAGAAAAACATACGGGCAAATAAGAGCCCCTTCCTTGCCTTCTTCCTGCTATCCCAGCTCTAACTTCCTCCCGGAACACAATTTTAGCAGTGTGAGATGCAAGAACTTTCAGAGTTTATAGAGACAAGGTTGCCAGGACAATCCCAGGAAGAGGCAAAAATACAGGATGGGAAGGCTCTGGCAGGCAGTGGCTCAGCTCTGCCTGATAAGCAGTTTCATCATCTTTCCTGACAACAAGGGCTACCAAAGGTGTAATATTTTACAGAAGACAGTCTGCTTTAAACAGATAGAAGCATAACTCAGGATATCCAGGGACTCCTACAGGGGCTGGAGTTTGACCCCAGATGAGCTTCCCATTTGAGACTCCTCACCCACCAATGACTTTGGAGTTGATTTCTCTGTCAAAACTGCCTGAAAAGAGCTTGAAAATTCTTGAATTTTCCAAGTACAGAACACGAGATATTCTGAAACCTTACATGACTGAGAAGCCCCATTCCTCCTTTTGCACCTCACATTCAGACCCTCCCCTCTAAGCCAGGTGCCCCTCCTGCATGCCATAAGCTCCTGGGCTCAGGCACCAGCTCCAGTAGCCAAGAGCAGAGTCCTACAGTGCTGAAAAATGTCTGCTCAGCACTAAGATCAGGTCGTTCCCTCCGTGGACAATTTGAAAAGCATCTGGAGCAGTTATGCTTTCATGACTATCACTAAAGAGAGACGGGTCAGAAACACATGTCAGTTGACAGGTGACATCTGCTTTAAGTCAGATGGCCAGCTAAAGTTAGCTAAGAGTACCTGGTTGCTCTTCTGCAACAGATCTGCTCTTGCAGAAGCAGATAATCAGGGCCCATTAATAATTACTAGACTCTCTGTTTGCAATGAAATTGCAGCCTTCAAGATTTCCAGCACAATGTCATTCCCTCCTCAGCACAGCTGGAGTTCATTCCCTCGCAGCATCCCTTGCCAGGACTCAGGGAGAGGGCTGACTACATTTACCCCAGGAAGCACCAAGTGCCAGCACTAGAAACGCTCCCTAGGACAGGTGGTACCTCGAGCAGGTATCACCTAACCGGAAGCAGCAGCCATCCTATTCTGCCAGCAAAAGAGAAGAACTACCCAAGAAGCTCGAACAAAGATCAAACCGCTCACTGAGCAGCAAACGAGATCCTTATGAAAGTACAAAGCACTCATGGGCAAACTATTCCCTCCCCTTTACTCTTGTGGCTCCGTTCTGGAGGATGATGGTGCAGCCAGTCCTTCCCCTTCACTGCATACATGTACCCCTGTAGGCTAAGCTTCTCCTTCAGGAATCCCTGCAGCAGATTAAAACTCAGTTTATTAAATAAGGCAGTGCTCTAACAAGGGTAATCCACAGATAATTTCACTCATTTAAACCCTATTTCATCTCAACCAAGTAGACTTATTTCCATTTAACAATCTTAATTCTTTTAGCACTTTCTGGCTCTCAAATTGGCTTCAACAGCAGAACTGACATTCAGCCATCATTTTCACATAAAGTTCCATTTAGTCTCTCCAAACCCCTACAGTGTCTGGAGGTACAAGAGGAATTCATTAGCGGTGTCTTTGGGAAAATGAGCCATCCCTCCCCGCAGCCCTCTTACATTCACACTCCTTAGTTGGCAGGGGTCGAGGCAGAGCTGGCAACCACCGGGCTAAGCTGCTCCTCCACTGCAGATCCCCCCTACTGCTCCCCTCTAACTCCACGCTCAAGTCCACCTCTGCGCTGACACATGAGCATCTGCGTTCTTTGCTTCTCTGCCCACTGAGCTTAGCATTTTTGATTTATCCACGGGCCACAGAGCTCCCTCATTCCCCCAGCCCTCTGAGCACCAGGTCTGCACGTCCCTCCCCGCAGGGAAGTCCCTGCCAGCCCTGTGGTCCGTGCCCTGCCACTGCTCCAGGTCACCACTCTTGGTCACAACCGGTTATGAGCACTCATCTCTGTGCATCCCCCAGGTCTTCCTCATTTCAGGAGCTCTCCTCCAGCCAAGAGCTTCTCAGGCCTCCCACACTCATCTCCTCTCCAGAGATAACACCCCAAAGAAGGGCTCTGGGGAGTGATGCTACCTTAGACTTGGCATCATCCACTGGGATGACAACAGACAAAATGCAGGCTGAGGGCAGCTGTTCTGACTGCCCACGGCTATTTTATGTGTGGATTGTGCCCTGGGTGTTGCCCCCATCTCTCCCACATGCACGTTGCTTCCCCTGCCCAACAGCACAGCCTACAGCTCTGTGCTTTCATAGCCAACATCCCACACGAAAATTCATTTAAGTTCTTCCATGGTTCCTTTTTTCCTTGGCGTTTTTTTCAGCAGTCTCAATCCAGTAGATTCAGTCTCATCACAGTGAGGCCTTCGTGAGGGAGAACAAAAGATGGGAGCAAGGCGTTGAGGGGAAGGGCAGGATCTACCCCTCACACAGGCCAGAGCCCTGTGTAGGGGTCACCAGCACGCAGGGAGCCAGGATCTGTCTCACCTGCTTTGTCAACAGGTTGTTCTCTACTTCTGGGATTGGGACTTTTTCAAATGCTATAGGTTCAAAACACCTGAATATCAAGAGCTAGAGCTTCTGAACCCAAGCCAAGACAATTTAGGCTTTTAGCTTTACAGGGGTGTGTTTATCTTAAACTGAGCCACGAGCAATAGCTGCAGAGGGGCACTTGAGATAATTGCCCTTTCAGGTCAAAAGCACCTTTTCTGGGAAGGTTGCCCAACAGCCCTGTAGTGCCTAATAGCAGCAAGAGGGTGTTAACACCTCACGGAGCGCTGCACACCTTGCATCCAGGAGAGCTGGCCCCTCAGCTTGCGGTCCACCCATCTACAGAGCAAGGACAAGTGAACTTGCCAAGAGTTACACAGCAGGAGAACGAGGAATAAACCTCTGAGCACAAGGTGTATCGCTTCAAACAGAAAGACACTCACAGTGTGAGGATCTCAGCTCTGCTCCAACAGACTGTTACAAGCTGGAGTTGCCTTGCTGTCTTCCTCCTCCCATCTGCCATCCTCCTGCTCGCCTTCTCGGAAAGGTTGTAACAGCTCACAGGTAACAACTTTGGCTTTCTCTCGACTCACCTTTAGAAACTTGGGCCACTGCCTTAATCTGCAAGGCTATCCTCCACCTCACGTCCTGAAAATGACCTTCAGATCGCTAGTTATAGTCGCTACAGATACACATCTCCCTAAAAGTAAGCAGCTATGTTCTTCAGCCACATCTCCAGTGCCCCATCCTCAGTCACCAGCCTTCTGGCTGCTCCCTGCCCTCCCACACCAGCAGCTGCTGCCCGGACAGAGGGTTTGCTTCCCCTTCGTGCTTATTCAAACTGTGTAACTCACCCCAGCTCCTGTCCACATTCAGAAAATCTCCTGCTTAATTCAGGTGGTTCTTTAAATGCAAGTTAATTGGTCCACGGGGAGGAAGAAATTTGAAGCTCAAAGTATTGCTGACGCTGGCACTAAGTTTTCAGGTGCTCTGAGCTGCCAAGACAGCTGCTCTCTATCAAGTGAGCCCTGCTTTGCCCTGTGGTGGCACTCCAGCAAGGGTCTGCTAAGGAAATTTAATTCAGGCTCATTCTGCAGTGAAGTCAAGCTCATCACAGAGTGTGTGAAATCCATCCTTCCTCAGCTGCCCACACGGATAGCCAAGGGCGAGGGGCTGGGCAGCAGTAATCTGTAATGCAGACTAATGCACAAACCTATCTCATGCCGCACTGGAGCTTTCTGCAGAAATTCCAGCTTTGCTGAGTTTGGCTCAGAGCTGGAATTAATTTTGGCAGCTGTTTAGGCACGAAACCAAGCATCCTTCATTCATGTAATTGACTTTTTTATTCATATATATATATGAAAAAATAATGAAAGAAACGACAGAGTAGCTCTCGCTATGACTAACTTTCGCTCTACAAAACAAAAAGATCTGTATTAACATGGCTCAGCAGCTAAATACACCAAGTGTTGCCCAGGGGCAGTAAGAGTATTTAAACCAGGTTATATGGCTCTCAGATCCTGATCCTTGGTTCAGGGAGAATATTCGATGCTCAGGAACAAAGTAAAAAAAAAAAAAAAAGAAAATCAGACCTCTGAAGCAAAACCCAGGTCTGCTCTCTGTCACCCCCCCCTGCAACTGCACAGGGCTGTGCCTGTAAGGGAGATGTATGATGACCTTTTCGGTGACCAGCCCCTCTCTCCCTGGCTCCTCTCCTTAAAGCAAATTTTCCTCTTCCTGCTGAATTAACACCTAGTTTGAACCCAGTCACCTTCCAGATCTACAAAGCAGTCCAGCAAGGGGCAGGAGCTGGCTGCTGTGCCCAGGTGCACCACAGCTTTGCCTGTGCGGGTGAGCAAGTAACGTCCATTAAACAACTAAATGGAAAAAAAAAAAAATAAAATAGAGGTCTATGCTGATTTGCTACTTGAGCAACATGGCTCTTTTCCATAACTACCAGCTGACTTTCCCATCCAGATGCTCTGCACACAGAGATCTATACCTATATAATATGTATGTGGATATATAATGAATCAAAACAAAGCTGAAGGCCTCTTGGGATGGATAATGCAGCCTGCCTCTCAGACATTAATGAACAGGAACAGATCAGTAAAAATAACTCTGCCACAGAGGTGCAGAACACGTAAAGAGCTAGTCTGTCTCGCTGAATCCACACCCCGCCTCGCTCCACGCCCTGTGGCATTGATTTAAGATATAAATCTCCTTATTATTTATTATTCATATTATGGTAGTGCTGGATTCCTTAGCTGGAGACCAGGAGCTTATTATGGTTTATGTGGCAAAACCCCAGCCTAGAGAGACCCCTCTCCTCCCACAGGGATCTCACGGGTGAGGCAAGGGGCAACCTCGCCAGCACTGGGCACATGCCACGGACACCCTTCCCCTCCAGAGCCACCAACTGCAGAGCAGGTCCCCCCGCTTCGCGCCAAGCCCCTCTTTCTTCCCTGAAGGCTGCCTGGAGCATGTGGCTCGGTCGATTTTAAGCCAAATACATTCAACCCTGATCCCACGGTGGAGGAAAACATCACTCCCTCCCCTCTTTAGTATCCAGTCCTCAGCCTGTAAGCCAAATAGGCCCCTCACTGCTTCAAATAAAAGCAGAATGAATCAGGGATGGAGGACTTCTACAGCCCTCAAGTACTGCTCAAACACTCGCTTGCAGCTCAACCCGATTCCCACCCGCTTTCTCCCAGAGCTCCTCACTCGGAAGCGCTCGCTTTCCTCCCGCAGTTTTCGCTCGCACTTCGATGGTGCTAATGAGCCTCCTGCCTCTGCAGGCAGCGAAGCTGCTCAGCGCATCCCCAGGAAAACTCACGTTGGCAGAGGCAGCGGGAAGAGCGTGCAATCCCCTGCCCGTGCCGGGTGACCGCCCAGAGGCCACGTTCTCCTCAGACACCAACCTCAGAGCACACGCGCGGCGAAGCCCCAATGCTCTTCCCCAGCATCCAACTTCTAAAGCATTCCAGAAAACAACTTTTTACCTGATCATTTCAGAGAACAGGTTAGATAAGAGACCGTAACAGTCACCAGCAGCATGCAGCCCCTCTTTGAATAGCTTTGTTTGCTTTTTGCTGAGGAAAAAAAAAAAAAAAAAAGCTCCTTGTATCCTGGAAGTAGCCTCTGTGGCTCAGTTGCTTTTACCAGACCGCTCAGGACAGGGAAGATATGGCTAGGAGATGGGCCACCATTAGCCACTCTTCCTAGCACTGTAACACAGCAGTGCCTGGGGAGAACTTCAAAGAATCCAAGGGCAAGTCTTAGACAAGGCATTGCTGAAAGCCCCTGGCATTTATACGGGTGAGTTCTTTAAAAATAAAGATTTATGCACATAACTCAGAAAACATAAATAAAACATCACTCTCCTAGAAGAATAATGAAAACAAAATTAAAAAGGACAAAGAGTTAACAAATAAATATTGTATTTTTCTCTACCTCTCACCGCTCTCAGCAGCTCCAAGGGCTGGGAGTGGTGGTGGGCTACATCCCAGGGCAGGTCTCCAGGAGACAGGCGACTACTGTGTGGGTTTGAGGGGAGCCATGGGGCACCCCTGGGCAAGCCTCTAGCTTGAGCTCCTAGAGACTAGGACCCCAACATACACATGGAAAGCATCTACCCACATTTACCGTCAACCTAGCTGCAGCCCACACCTGCTCCTGTCACCGCAGCATGGGGGCAGCCCTCCGCTCCTGCCTTATTTTTCCAGACAGAACTTGGAAAACGTTTTGCAGTTAACTCCTCCACCGCCCCTCTGTGCCCAGAAGGTACCCCCCGAGCAGCTACACCCTCCTCCTACCCCACTCCTCAAGCCAGGCTGGTATTAGCAGTCCAAACGGGAATTGAAAGGGTCTGTCCAACAAGTGCCGCTCCCCCCCCCGAGACGTGTGGGCACAGCCTCGGGCACTGGCGCCCCGCAGCTCACAACGGTTTCTTTTTAAGGATTTTTAAGGATTATTTTTAATCCTTTAAAAACAGTTAGCTCCACGCACAAAGGAGCCAGCTAATCACACACATCTCAGCGACCCGCTTTGTTTCCAGCCCAGTTCCTCCCCTCCAGTCTGCTGCCTTCCCTTAGCTGTACCCCCAGTGCCTAACGCCTCTGCCCCCACTCTGCTGGGACAGCTGGCCAGAGACTCACCTAACCCCTACCAGAAGCTTTGTTTTCTTTAAACGCTCATCGTAATTACAAGTGGAAAGGTTTTCCAGCAACAGCACCACCATGTGAGACTTGGAGATTGTTTCTCTGCTTTAAACGGATCGCGGGAGCCCGCCTGGGTGCAAAGCCAGGGTAAGGGAACAGCGAATTGGTGGACAGCAGCTTATTGCAGTTGCGCTGGCGTCACCCACAGATGGATAGGCCAGAAAGCAGCACGGCCTAAGGAAAGGAGTTTGTGCCTTGTCTGTGTTAAACTCACTCCCCTGCCTCTGCACAGGCGAGGGAAGGGGAGTTTCAAGCCACGTCAGCCAGCTGCCAGCAGGAGAGGGGGGTACTGGGGCTGGCACAGGCCACCCCACCACAGAGCCACAACCCTCCCCGCCTGCCGTAAAGGGCACAGTCATGATTCTCCCCATCTCAGACCGTGCCCCTGGGAGGAAGCATTTGTACCTGCCCACAGGAGCTGACATCGCCGTTTTTCTTCTACAGCATCCAGGGAACTGACTGCACCTTCATCACCAGTGGCACCATCACCCTTTAAAATGTTAATGCTAAATAACATGCTGCCTTGTGGGATCTTCTCTGCGGTGCCTTTAGGAGAATTATGTATATCTTCTGGGAGTTGGGGAAGCTGAATTAAGTGGTCCACAGTTCTGTTCATTGCCATTATCGCTCATTTTTGCCTTACACATTTTTAATGCTCAATGCTTCATCCTTGCTTCAGCCCTCCGGCTCAGACACGCCAAGGTACAAACTGCCCGGGACAGGGCAGAAGCACACTGTGCAGCTACGGGGCCTTCAGCTCACTACAAGAGAAGCTCAGTATCGTAAACACCTCAGGAGGGTAAAAACACAGGGATGCAAGGCCACATAAATGATGCTCCGCTACACAGGTCTGTGACAGGGTGATAGGTAGGAAATAGAGGGGCATTATACCATCGCGGTGATGCGGAAAAAGATGGATGCGTGTCTCCAATCTGCCTCTCCCCACATGCTTCAGCACGCACAGCTGAATGCCAGTGCTTTCCCACGACTCCACATCCTCTGGGGCATCCCAGGAACATTTTCTTGACATTACCATTCCACAGTCACAGCAGATGTAGGAGATTCACAGCCCTTTAGTTATCCCAGATTTTTGGATACAAGACTAGAAACAAGGACAAATGTCCCAGGCTGGGACTTCTAGTGACACTCCACCATCACTTTGGATTTGTGGACTTTGATCACACAATGCTTCTCTGGTGGATGAAACCCCGCCACAAGCACTGGGACAGCAGTGCAGATTGCTTCAGCTACCAGCTGAGCAAGTGGTGAATGTATTTTCACTGGGTATGGGGTAGAACAACACTAGTTTCACCAAACAAAATGTCCTAAGTGTCAGAGCTGCATCTTGCTTTTTGTATAAATTTTTGAAAAAGGTAGAGGGAGGGAAGGTACTTGGACAGACCAAGGTGGTTACAGAAAAAAGCACTTTAAAGAGCTTCAGGAGGCCTTGCAAGGATTTTGTCATTAGATTGTGTGCCAGTGCTACCGAGCCTACTGCTAGTTAGGGCAATGCCACGTATAAACTACAACTTTGACTCGTGTATGAATTTTAAATGAGCTGTTCGTACACCCAATGACTCTAGCAAGAGAATACCAATTCAGGGCTCTGACGGTCTGCTCTCTAAGACCCAAGTAAATAATTAGTTAAATACCTCAAGTAAATTCCCTGACACTTTATTGAGCATGAGTGAACAAACAAAAAACAAACCAAGAATTACTTCTACCGCCAGAGGAAACCAGAGCTAGGGGAGATGCTGGCCCACAGCCCGCTGCACCAGCCATTCTCCTTGCCTCCCACTGCAAGACAGCTGATGCCTTTCGTGCTTTTGGTGCAGATGCATGCAAGAAGCACGTGTTGGGCAAGCACCAACTAATGTTTTTTTTTCTCCCGGGATGCTTTGTTAGGACCTACATTGGCTCTTTCAAGGGCTACAAGATGTCTTGAGGCAATTCCTTACATATCTCCTGGAGCTCTGGAAAACTTCTGAGAACGTGCCCATTCCTTCCTGCTTCTTCATCCCCTGTCAACATAGTCAACTGTTGAGCATCTTGGGAGGTAAGGCCTCACCAAGACAGACCAGGTGAGCTGACTGATAAACAGACTGAGGAGAAGACTGAGAAGACCGAGGAGACTGGTAAGACGCTCTTAGGAAAAAAACACTATTTGGGTAAATTATGTGGGTCAGTGTTTTTCCCCACAAAGGTCTCCAGAACAAGGTGAGCTAGGAGACTTTCTCCAGGATGGGATCAGAAGGGAATACACAGAGTTTAAGGCTAAAGAAAAAGGTTTGCACTAATGCTTTTTCCTGTGTATCAAGGAAAGAAATAGAGCATACGTAGCTACAGATTGTTCCTACGTATGCCAAAGGCACGGGGAAGGTCACCCTGTAGCCTATATTCTGCTCACTTTTTTGCATAGATGATGCCTCCAAAGCTCTCTGCAATGCAACACTCACTGCTGGTCCTGTCCAGGCTAGCAAAACTTCCTGTCACTGTGTACAAAAAGATTCAGCAATCTGCTGCCTAGAATCTCCACTGAGAAATATCAGGGCCAAAATCCAACCAAAACCCCAAGAAAGCAGCAGCGGGGAAGCTCAGTGCTTAGTTTAAGAGCCAAGTGCCCCTGACTCAGCACCACCGTGCCGCCTTCTACCCTGGAAGCCAAGCGCCGCAGGCAATAATCTCTTCTAGCAACGTGGTGAAGAACCCAGACACGACAATGCCTGTGTTCACCTCACATTACTAATCATAAAACGGTGCATTTGAGTGGTCCATTACCAGATGGCTTTCAGAATTATTTTAAATGTTAGCTCGCATTTTTGTTGAATATTTAAATGTTCGTGCTGGTCTGTTTTCTTTTTCTATGCAGTGCATTGATTTATGTTGCTAGATAACATATCTTCCTGCCTTGCCAAAAGCATGCATTTGGGAATGATTTCAGAGCTGCTAGTAATATTTTTTCTCTCCTTTTATTTTACACTTTATTTTTATTAACTTTTTTTTGCTGCAGATATTGTTAAAATAAAGCTGTGTCTTGAAGAAACAAAACCAAAACCCCAAACCCCCTCCTCAGCTCTTTGCCCATCTACTTCAGGCATCATTTCAGAGAAGTCAGCTCCGAGGCCATGAGCAAAGCAAAAGCAGTAGATATGTACTAACCTGAGCCTCCCCTCCCTCAGTAAATTCTTGCCTTGGCTCACGTCTGGGAATCAGCTGAGTCCAAGGTCATGACTGCTGGTGTCCCGTTCTCAGGAGGCAGGAGGTGACTGGAGACACGTGGGACCTGACTACAGGGTCTCCAGCCACTCGTAGATTTAACACTATCTGTCACAGAAGACATGACCTGCAGCGCCTTTTAGAAGGATCGGCAAAGTTCCTTCCCATTCCCTCACCCACGTTAGTCCTTCTTTAAAATCTTGACTTCTGCGCTGCCTTTGCAACATCCTAATACAAGTTCTTCAGTCCTAGGAGGATTCAAGAGACAGATTTCCACTGCCTTGCCCTGTGCAGGCTAAGGAGATCCAGCATTTCCATCCTGGACTGGGCAGCAGTGGGGTAAGTTTTACGAGCAACGATGTCTGGAGCAGTTCAATCATTTGTGCAACGGGAAGTCAAAAGGAAAGAATTCCTAAATGCACGAAGATTTTAAACTGGAGAGGCGGGTCCAAGAGAGCATGACCTCAGTGTGAGAGAGTCGAAAACCACTGGTCTCTGGGATGGAGACCAAAGCCCTGGCAGGGTGTTGCTGGGTAACCCTGCACAGCAGCCTCACCACCAGCCCTGCAGCCCTCGGCGGGCACACGGTGCCGAGGAGAGGAGCTGCACGTTCAACCAGCACGTGCTCCACTCTCCACCACCGTGCGTCCCTGCACAAGGGACCCAAACATGCGAGCCATGCCTGTGATCAAGTGTGTGAGGAATTTCTATTATGGAGGTGCCCTCAGGCCCTAGCAGCATGTCAAGATCTCCTTCACCCAGCAGTGGAAGACAAAACTCGTATTTGGACAGATGGAGGGAGACAGATTTTCTACCAGCATCGCAGTTGCTCACGTGTCCCCTGGACACACAGACACCCCGGCTTCTTCTTGCCTGCCCTCAGGGGTCAGCACTGACGAGGCCTCACAACAGCCACCACCAACTCCACTTCGGGAGCCCCTGAGCTTGCACTGGGCTGCGACATGGGAGGCAGCAGCCAATCCCGCCTGGCAGTTGCCCCCAGCACAGTGCAGCGTAGATTTTCATTTCCAGTCCTCAGCCAGGAGCACAAAAGCATAGCCCCATCCCCCTCAAACCCCTTCCCATTTCACCCTGGGTTGCACTGGGGAGGTGGTGGACATCGACGCCAGCTCCCAGACTGGTTTGCAGCCCAGTGCGCTGCCAGGGGAGCTCCCCTTCCCCGCACACTCCCGAGCAGCCACAGGACTTTCCCGAAAGGAGGAGATAGCCGGGGCAAAAAGCATAATGAAGGCTCTTCCACTTTCAGCATCCTGGTAATAAACCATCCTTCCCCATCCCCATCAGCTGGCTCAAGTGGAGGATCTGCTGACCAGCATGAAATGCAGTCTGCGGAGCTGAGACTATGCAGCATGAGTGCTCCACATGAATCACAGATGCTGGGGATATAAACCACCCAGCTACCCTTCCCAGACTCCTGCCAGCACAGACCCTCCCTTGCTATATTTCTGAGCAGCTCCGTTCTCCACTAGAAGAGGGGAGAAGTAATTTTACTTCAAGTGTCACCTGCGAAAGTTGCAAAGGGGGCCAGGAATAGATTAGCTTGTTATCTGCAACAAATAGTTAATAAACCCAGCTAGTAGCTCCGGAGAGAACAGTCGGGTAAAGCAGTTTCCTTTCTAAACAACAGAGCAAAGTGTCAATACTATGGAGCAAGTTTCATTACAAGGTTTCTGGATGCATTTCTTTTCCCTAATCCGCACAGGCAGCGAGCGAGGACGACAGTGCCTCGTCCTGAACACTTAAATAAAGCCCAAAGGAGACCAGGTGTGTAAGACTCTCCTACAAATGGAGCATTCTGGAGTTATTAATGTTCTCGTAGCACTGCTTAAGGAGGGTCAGTTCGGGCTCAAACACTCGTTGCTCAACAGTGTAGGGACAAATAAATTTGTGACCAAAAAAAACCAAACCACTTCCTTTTGGGTGGAGCTCAGGAGAGCATCAAGGGGGGGAGCAAGTTTTATTCCTCAGTGCCTCTTTGAGGAGTGGCTTTCACTTCAAATTTATACAGAAAGAGATTCCCATCAGGTTACGACACCACCGTAAAAATCAATGCAAACGCGTCGCTCAATATAAACTGCATTTCATTTATACGACGAAGCCCAGCCACCCCGGGCAAGGCTTGGCTTCCCTTGTCCGAGCACATCTCTGCAGAGTAGCCCAAACCATGAGTGGAAGGATGGTTAAATGCCGGGCAGAGCAAGTACTCACCGATCCTCAGGGAATGGGGGCTGGCAGCGAGCTTCATTAGCCACAGCAGAAGGAGCACCAGAGGCGCCAAGACACGGGGCATCTTCTATAAATCCTCATGGAGCCCTTTGGTGGTCTGGGCATGACATAACTCTGCAGAGAGAGAACACACGGCACACTGAGCACCTCGGCTCTTGAACCAGCGACTCAGCAGGATGACACTGCTCCGAGCTTGCCAAGCCCTTGGGACAAAGAGTCTATTTACCAAAGGAGGAGGAGGAGGAAGCTATTTACAGACTATGAATTATTCAGGAACTGGAGTCAAACTGGGCAAAGAGCTTCTAACAAAAAAATGGAAAAGAAACACAAGGAAAAGTCCAAATATTTCATTTTGGCATTTTTAGCATTTCCACAAAAACAAGTGGAAATCAATACTGAGTCACTTCTCTAATTTTTCTCCCCCACTCCCCCTCCCCCCCTCTTTTTTTTTTTTTTTTTACTTAAAGCAGCCTGCAACTTATACTATAATACTAACTTCTGGGTTTAGGATAGGACAAAACAATTTCATACCACAACATACTTTGAGGGATGGGAGTCAGAGACAGACTGTTGCTTTGGCCCCCAAACTAGAGAACAGTTCTCTGTACTGCTCCAGCCCCAGTGACAGTCACCAGCTCCTTCCCTCCCTGTCATGCACGAGAGCATTCAGGACAAGATCAAGAGCGGGACCATTTTTTTTCCTCTTACAGTGTAACACCACTCCCAACACACAGGTCTAACTTTCAAAGTCCAAACGCCGTCAAAATGAAGAGCAGTAAGTGGAGAATCCACAAACCTGTCATTAGTACCGATACTGACACCAGTTGCCCCACAGCAGACTCCCACAGCACACTTAAATTTTTAACGAATATCATTTTAAACAGCTACGTAGAGGGTAAATTCTACTTTATAGGAGAAATGGTTGTCCCTCAAGATGATAAAATTATCTCCACAGGAAGCAATGTCCTTAAATGCTGACTTTGAGTATTTAATCTGTTACCTTATCTCTCCCTTCTCCAATTTTCTGGCAAACATTCTCCCACTATTCCATTTGTCTAATTCTTGGGCCAAATATTGAAGTCCTGACACAGGCAAATTCTTTAATCTGCCTTTGAAGTTACCAGGAGTTTTGTTCGAGAAAGACGTAGCTTTTAACTTGCAATTTTTCAATTCAGCTATTTTTGGATTACATTTAGACTTCTGCCATCTCATCTCAGCACTCCCCAGAAGGGTTATCCCCTTTTTACAGACGGTGAAAAGAGGCAGAAGAAATATTGAGATGTGGCCATAGAAACGAAGGCAACGCAGAGGCTGAGCAGGGAGGCCCTGCGTATCTCCAGCCCCTGTGGCTTGTTGTTTCTGGATCGCATCTCCCTCAGGAAGGTCCCACCAGCAGCCCTGTCTTCTGAGTCCAAATTCTCTCCGTTCAAGAAAATTGAGGGACCACATGTTCATGTGTCCGTTGCTCATCTGAAGAGCATCCCGATTTCAGAAGTTGTGTGCTCAACGCGTTTTTTAAAAAGCAGAAGCTGCCAAAAAACCACCTGGAAATCATTAGCCACCTCTGAGAAGGGCAGTGGCAATTTTCCTCTTTTTTTTTAAGCGGGAGTTACAGAGTAATGCCTAGGGAGGAAAAGCCCTAACATGTTAAGCGCATGGTAAATTGGTTACTTAGAAGCGTTGGCAGCAGCAGAGACAGATTGTGGAGCAACGTATCATTTGAGCACTTTGAAGCAGTTATTTCAAAACTTTCCAAGTTATTCACAAAACAGCAGGATCACGTCGAATTCACTCACCGGGGTATTACAGCCCAGGCTGCAGAACCGGCGCTGCAGCGCTGAGGTCTCGTGCAGACACACACACACACACACACACACACAAATCCCCTCTCAAACCTCCCCTGCTGAGCCAGAGGAGCCGGGGGAACCTCAGATGGAGCTCCAGGTCTGCACCCTGTGTGGCACTCAGGATCGGGTCCAAAGCCACTTCCAAAGACTCACAGTCTTGGTTTCCTCTTTTAGGTCTCACTTCACAGAATCACAGAATCAGCGAGGTTGGAAAGGACCTTGAAGCTCCTCCCGTCCAACCATTGACCTCACCCTGACCGTTCCCAACCCTACCAGATCCCTCAGCGCTGGCTCAGCCCGACCCTTCAACCCCTCCAGGGATCCCGGGGACTCCCCCCCTGCCCTGGGCAGCCCATTCCAACGCCCAACAGCCCCTTCTGCAAAGAAATCCTTCCTAATATCTAGTCTAAACCTTCCCTGGCGCAACTTAAGGCCATTCCCTCTTGTCCTGTCGCTTACTACTAGGTTAAAGAGACTCATCCCCCCTCTCTGCCCCCTCCTGGCAGGGAGTTGCAGAGGGCCAGGAGGTCTCCCCTCAGCCTCCTCTTCTCCAGACTGAACCCCCCCAGTTCCCCCAGCCGCTCCCCAGCAGACAGTGTAAAAAACATCCTGAGCAGCCCTTGCCAGCCAGTGGCTATTAACGACATCCCGACGGGCAAAGCATCTGATCTAGAACCTCGGATGTGTTTTGCCTACTTTCTCCTCCACCGCCCTCTCCTGTCTGGCCAAGGCAGTCTAGAAGAGGCTACTAGAGCCATCGGAGGGAGAGGGGCAGAGAAAGGCTCCAAACACAACTTGAGATATGATTGAGAAGACCAGTCATTGCTCGTCCCTGCTCTTTCCCCACCACAGCCCCCTGCAGTCTGCCAGCCACTGACACGTCCCCTCTTTGCTCAAAAGAGCAACTCAACAGGTGTTTGTACCAGAAAATAGCTGAAACCTTTGATGCTTTGCACGGCATCGTCATCCTTAGCAGGGTGTCCGCTCCCCGTCTTCATTCCTTCCCTGGACGGACCCTTCCCTGCCAAGAGGGTCATAGGGAATGGCACCACATGGGGTACAGCTTGGTCTGAGGGAAAGGCGGGGCAAACACTCAGATTTCTCACACAACATGAGAAGGAATAAGAGAAGCAACCACACACAAAGGTCAGAGATGCAAGAAGATGCCTGAGAAGATGTCAGCGCTAAAGGAGGTTTCCCTGCCACAGTGCTGAGCTTGTTCCTCTGGGAGGGACAGAGAGATGACAGCCTTTGGCTACACTCCCCACCAGCCGCCTCCTCCACCAGCGTGCATTCTCCTCCATAACATCGGTCACATCCATCTAATATCATCTGGCAAGGAGTTTTAAGATCATGCCTTTGTTCAGATAAATGCAGCGATCCCACCTGCAGCAAACACTTTGTATCTGCATCTAAAAGGCAGCTACTGCGAGGGAAAAGCAGGGCAGAGCCTAACTGTGCCTCTGGACTCAGGCAAGGAAATTCAGATTTAAAAAAAAACCAAACAAACAACAGCTTCCAGCCAAAGTAGCGGAGGGAAATGTCTGCCTGCCGTTTGAGGAGGATGCTGAAGTTAACATCCCCGTTGGTCTCTGCCAAAGTGCTACGGGATCACCACACTGAAACGGGTGATTCTCACGTTAGACTCTGCAAAGAAACTGCACAAGGGCAATGACTCCAGGCAAACTACGAACAGCCAAGGTCTGGGAAAGGCTCCCATGACTTCCAGCTCCAAGGGACAGACCTCATGGCCACCTCTCCTGTTTGCAGCCTGGTTTCGTGAAGAGGCGAATTACGAGATTCCCAGAGAAGCAGCTGCCTTTGCATCACCAGCTTAGAGTTAATAGCAAAGCTAAATAATAAATACAGGGCACCCGCTGTGCTCTACTACGTGAGCGGCAGGGTTGTAATTACCTAGAACATGGAGCACAGAGGGATGCTGCGTTCACCTAACGCATTACCCACTGCTAAGAACGGCTTCCCAGTACTTTGATTTTTGAGCACGAACCCAGGGAACAGCTGTCAGCAATAGAACTACACCTTGGGGTTCACCACCAGCAGAACGACACAGGCTCCTACGACCCGTAGCCACAGAGCATCTGGTTGATGGAGGTGCTTGCAAAATACCCAGGGAGCACAACACAAGGCCACTTCCCCACCATTCCACCTGCACCGCCGAGCAGTGGGAACGGACAGTGGAATTCAAGATGCAGGATGAGAGGATTTTTCTTCCTAGCCTAACATCAAGGTTTCTACTCTCAAAGGAACAAAGAGGTGTTTCAGTCCTCACAGCTGTCTTCATCTCCCCAGTCCCCAAGTTCCTCCTGCCCCCTACTCTCTAAATTCAGGCACAAAGGGGTAGTAAATGCAGTTCAAACCCCATCACTGTCGGGGAATTTTTGCCTTGCTGAGCTACCTATCCTCCCAACAGCTTTTGCCTCCTTACAGCTGCAAGGTTCACCCGTCCGACTCTCATCTCCCCACGAGAAGCTGCAAAACATGCCTTCTGCCCAGGTGTGGCAACGAATCGTAGGTACCACTGGGGCATCGGCTCCAGCCCAGATTGAAATTCCACCCGGAAAGGGAAGGCAGTAACATTCTTCTTTCACACACCACCAAGCAGAAAGCCTTAGAAGCCAAGAAAACACTTAAGAGAACAAGGATATTTAGCAACTTGCCACACTAATTCTTGTGCATGCGAAGATGACTTATCCCAGACTCATCCTCACCACAGTTTGCTGGAAATAAATCAAACCAACTTCCTTTACTAAAGGTTCCGTCAAGAACACGTCAGCCTGTACATTTACAGCTCTTGCCTTAATGGTTCCTCTTTATTGTGCTGACAGTGTGCTATGAGAGCAAGTGAGGCTGTTTGACAGACAGCTGTTTATAAAGCAGTCTGAATCTGCTACCCCCAAAAGGAGCAGGCTGGCTAGAAAAATCGTTTCTTAGGTCCTTCAGGGTGGTACGTGAATTGCTGAAGAGCTGGTGGATCCTGAGCTGGCCCCTGGCTTCTCTCTGCACAGCACAAGCATGTAATTTTTTTTCTGTTAAGCCCTTTTTCATCTTTAGCTCTGAAAATTCAAGAGAAAAAAAAAATAAAATCAAAACTATACCGAATAGTTTTGAGTTCTCTCTGGAGATAAAAGTCTCTAAATACCAAGCAGAATTATAGACGATTTGCCTCTCAGAGGAAGCAACTCGCTTCTGAAACAACTTATACATTTTTAATGACCGTGTGAGATGGTACTCTTCTTTGTTGCTATTGCCACATCTTCCTGATATTTTGATTTTTTTGCAGAAAAATTCTTAGACGGCACAGCAGAAGCCAAAAGGCAGAATAAATGTTAAATCACAGAATAAAACTCTCCTGAAGCTGCCACACCGATAAGGAAGATATCCCTGAACACCAGCCACCTCTCACCCTCCCCTCCTGTTCCCTCTGCCCAACCTGCCAAAGGCACTCGAGAAATCCAGGTGCATTGCTACTTCTGCTCACAATTCCAAAGATATTTCCACCCTGCAAAATCTGTTTGCCACCTGGCCTGCCCCATCTGGCCCCAGCGAGCTGGGGAGCCCTGGAGATGGGCTGCATCCCAACAAGACAGGGCACAGCATCTCCAGCTGCACTGGCACTTCGCTCCACAGCCTGGGAAGGCAGTGCCAGGACCAGGCTTTCAAAATCCCCAACGTCTGCTTTATCCTGGTGCAACCTCCATTTACTTTTACTGCAAAACCCCTACGCCATCGTCTGCAAGCTCACTGAGAAACCACAAACACCCTTTAAAAATTGGCAGCAACTTCAATCTTATCCAGGCAATCGGGAGGCAGACTTCTACCCAAACGCTAGTTTGGAGGTGGCTTTGGTGTTGATGGATCTTTCTGTGCATCACCAGAAGCTTGATGAATGGTGAGAAAATGCAGCTCAAGCAAAGCTAGAGTAATCCTCACAGCTGAAACAACAAATTTAACAGCTGCAGAACAGCAAGGAATTCTGAAAAACTGTCAGAAAATATCAACAAACAACTTAACGGAGCCTTTTTCATTCTTTCGACGAGCAAAGAGAGCTATTTCCTTTTGCAAAGCTTCATCTGCAGAGAGGCTCAAATTTAAATGGAACTGACAAGAGGGAAGGAACCTGAAAAACATTTCAACAAGTGACTGTTGCTGGGCTTGAGAAAATGCCTGTGTGTCTCAGGGGGAGGGGAGGAACTAAATTGCAAGCCTGCCCCAGGGATACAAAGATGTAAGTTCAATTAAACTGAAAAATCACTCCATTTAAAGCTACGAACAATATGTTTTCCTCTGCAAAACGCATAATTAGCATGGGTAAATCATTACCACTAGGTATTGTTGCAGTCAAAACCTCAGTAAGATTGAGAGAAGGCTCAGACATTTATAAAGAGAATGAATAGCGAGAATTACAATATTAAAGTGGTTTTTTAAAAAAAAAAAAAAAAAAAGAGAAAAATCAGATTTTTGGATGGCATGTAAACCCTTCATGCTTCAAGGCACTGGCTAACTCCCCGGGTTTGAGGGTTAGAAGAATCACCCTTTGGGGCAAGCCTCCTCACACTGCTTCTGGAAGCAGCTAGCGCTAAAAAAGGATAGTTAACAATATGAAGCACAGCTCTGTTCCAGTCTAGCAATTTCTATGTTCCTATAAAAACTGTGTCTCCTTTTTAGATTCCATCAGCATTAAAGAGCCTGCTTTAGTTTCAGCCACCATGCCTTTCCTCTTCTCGCACTGTCCTCACGACATTCGTGCTGTTGCTTGCCAGGGATGAACTCATCTGAGGTGAGAGACGGAGCACCGGTATCTCTCTTCCCCACATATCAGTGGGATAAAAGGACCTCCGACCCTCCATCACACCACAGCGACAGCACAGCTCCGTGACGGTCATCCAGTTAGCACCAGAGTAGGTGAGATGCAAGGAAAGGTGATATTAGTGATAAACACCTGCTCAGATGATACATAAAACGGATTATTTTTTTTTTTATTCTCCTAGCAGAGTTCTTTTATCTCTCCTTTTTTTTTTCTTCCTCCCCCCTTCGTGACTTCCAGAAAAAGAAGCAAGAAAATTCAAGGAGAAAAGAATTCTGGAGGCAGTGAAGCAGAAGGGCAAATGTATTCCTGACATTTCTCATTCCTGTGGATTATTTTCTTTAACTTTCTCTCTCCACAATCCTGAGTTCTCTCTTGTCTCACCCTTCTCAATCCTCCCCGGCATTAGCAAAGCCTGATCAACTTTTTCTATCATTGCTTAGAGATAAAAGCAATACGTACCCATCCTAATTCCTCACAGAAGCTGCATATAGACTCGGCTATCTCAAAGTTAGATTTTTCCCCAGCACTATCAACCACACCCCTGTGAACACAGGGAGACTTCAGCAGTTCCAGTTTCAGGCTGAGTCACAGGACATCTCCATTCAACTATCCGCTCCTCCGCAGGCTTGTCACCCCCCCATCAGGCCCCCCAGGGTCGGTCAATACTCGAAAGCTTTATTGGCACAGCCAAGTGAATTACGAGTGTGAAAACCCCACCTGCCCCCTCAGCGCCACGCTTACAGAAGTCCCGTTACAGACATCGACTTGATAGCATTAAAACTCATTTGTTGGGGCAGCTTATTTTATTCTAGGAATGAGTTTAAGCTGATTCTCTACTAGGAAATTTTGGCCGGTACAACCACACTGACAAACCCCTTCGGGCACACAACAGGATGCAGTCTGCGTGCTGATGTCCCCTGTCTTTCTGTCCTGCTGGAAGGCACAGAAAAGCCTCTGTCCCCTCCAGTTCACTGCCCAGCGTCGAAGCTTATAAGCAACAATTGACACCGTGCTCAGAGTGGCCAAGCCAAGGAGATGGGGGGCACACAAGCAAGGGCATTGCAGGACCAGTCCCGTCCCGAACCATCCCACCCCCGTGAGCTCATCAGCCAAAAGCCTCACGGGCTGTGACAATTCACTTTTCACTGGGAAAACAACGACAAAAAGAGAAAACAAAGCTCATGTGGGATTTGCTCCCTCCCTGGTGCCCACAATTTATTTTTATTAACAAACAATAGCAGTTAAAAAGCGCTGTGGTCTCACACGGCGATGTCTGCTCTACCCACTTCAGACACTCTTAATTGGCTTGAAGCTGTTATCTTAAAGGAAAAATCACGACAAGCCTGGGGGAAGGGGAGTGTCTGTAGGTGGAAGGAGAAAGCCAGATTTTCTTCCAGCTGAGAAGGACAGCAAGCTGCCATTAAAGAGGGGCCAGAGTTGTCCACACCAGCACCGCTCCCCTGATCTAAGAGCTGGGTGTTGTGACATCACCTCGATCTTCCAACCATTTTAAGCACACTGATAATAGTTACAAGGCTGAGATCTGTTTTCCTTGGATAAAGCTCTGGACAGGTTTGACTCCAAAGCATTTAAAAAAGAAGCAAGAAAAGCTTTATTTTACCTGCCCACACCTGGCACTCACAGAAGCCTCAATGCACGGCCATACACCAGCCGTTTCTCCCCTACGAAGAGGCCAGGGCTCTCGTATCAAACATTATGCCACATTTATTCAGCAGAAGACTCCTACCCACTCTGTGGGTCATCACTTCCATTAAACCACCTCTGGTGAGGGAGAGAGCGGCTCGTTTGCACGGCACACCGTACGCAGCCATGCAAAAGAGAGTGGTTTTGGAAGGGGAAACACAAACTGGCACAGAGAAACTCCTGGGTGAGCAGAATCTCAACAGCTCTCTTCTTGCAAGGAGGTCTGGGGGACCCTGAATGAATAAAAACAGTCAGAGCATTGGCTTCATAAAAAGCTTAACCGGGAAAAAGAAAAAGCCTTTAAACCAACAATTGTTTTACATTAAGAAATAGATAAAAAAAGGAAGTTTGAAATTTCAGGTTTGTTCTGATAGAGAACAAGCCCAACACAAATATGTGAACCAGGAACAAGCCACTGTGTTCAATTGTGGGCATCAGCTCTTTTGCAGAAAATATCCCTCGGCAACACTCCGGTCACACAGCAAACACGGCAATGCAAAGCAAGGAACTGCCTTTCACTAGAGGGTACACACAGCCCCAGGTCAAACCCTTCCTCGAAAGCAGGTGGCAGGATGCAAGCTCAGCCCAAATACTGCTTTCTCTTGGGTCTTGTGTATGGGCGTGAGAAGAGCCAAGAATAAAATAAGGCTGAAGAGCCAGAGCAAGTGCAAAAGCAACCCTGGTGCCATTTCCTACTGTGCCACTGGCTCTCTTCCTGGCTTGAGGTGAGGCAGCCTCTGTCCAAGCTCTACCAAGGTCAAACATCGACCTTACAGGGCAGGCCAGAGAAAGAATTCATCTGGCAAATGGCTGGAGATCACTAGGCAGCCAGATCGCTAGGCATCTCCATTTTCCCAGTGCTGTGCCAGGAGAGGACACGGACACACCACACGATTTATCAATACTCCCTTTCCCTGGGCAGCACAAGACCCAAGTACCCGGATGGCATTAAACCTTCAGGCCTTCAAACTTGCTCGCCTACTTCTCACTAAGCTGTGATGCACACGCTGGAAGAAAAAAAAAAAAACAATCACCAGGCCCCCAGCTTTAGAACGTGCCAAGGACTGTGTTCAGGATGAAGGGCTTTAAGAAACCCTTTCCACGAGACCTCTGTACACTCAGTGTATACCCGTTCACCACAGAAAACAGAGCTGCTCAGAAATCCATTTTTCCCCGCCTCAAAACCAATGATTTTTCCAGTTCCGCCACACTTTTTCACAGTTCTGTTTTGATAAGTGTATATACTTTGGGAAATCTGCTTTCAGCAGTTTGGCTCACAGAAGTTGAACCTTCCTGAAGACACACGGTCTTGCAAAATACCAACTTCTGAAGATCTTCAGATTTTGGACGTCCGTGTCCCCCCCCCCCCCCCCTCCACCAAAGACTGATATTTTTCCACAAAATTTCCTTTTATCAAAAATGCTTTGATGGAAAATTTTTAGCTCTCTCAAAAGAAAAGAAATCCAACAAGCACTAACCCCTATTTTCCGTTAGTGAAGAATTACTGCTACCATTGAGTCTCTTTACACATGAAGGAAGTTCTAAAATACGAATCGGATCTGTGAACATATCAGAAGTCTAGGGGGAGAAAAAGCTCTTTAAATGCATCAGCCTGATCTCTGAGCTACAGAAAGAAGATTAATCTATTTATTTCACTTAAAGTCTCTGGCAGATTCAAGACGAAAAAGAAAGGAAAACAAAGAAGCCTCTACCAAATCAACCCGCAAGAAGTGGTTTATGGTCAGAAAGCTAGTTTTGCTTCTTTTTATAGCTGCCAAAATTGTAAGTGAAATAGATAGATTAATCTCCCATCTATCACCCAAAGAACATTTTGATACATACAAGCTCAAAAAGCCTGTACTTTCAGACTAGAAGAAGGTAATCCGTGAGTGGCTGAAAATGATATTTGTAAGACTTGGTTCGTATATTTTAATGGAGCGAGAATTTTGGGGTGTCATTTGGAAGACAATAAGCATACGCATTTGAAAGGAGGTGGGAAAGGAGACAGATGCCAAGCTAACAACATGCACGAGAAAGCATAAGGGTGATAGGCTTGAGATCAGACAGAGGAGGGGCAGAGGAGAAAAGTCTGCCCAGGAGAGCAGGGAAACCTGCAAAACTAAAGGTACGCAAGGAAAACGCGGGAGTTAGGAGGTGCACAGACGTGCAACAGCAGAGCTGCACGCAACAACCAGATGCAAAAGAGAAGTGCTGGAGTAACGGAGCGACTTGTAGCAATAAACAGTCCTTCACGGGAAAGCAGAACCAGAGTCCAAACTGTTAAGAGATGTTGCATTGAACAGGCACTAATTTGCATGAGAGAAGCTTTTAATCTTGCTTGTAGCATAAGTGACATAAAAAAAGATTTCCAACCAGAAACCCAGGCGTTTGATGAACAGTTTAACACCAACGAGCATCCAATTAGAGGTGCAGTGTTATTGTGTTACCAAGACGAAACATCCACGTTCCAAAGGGATGGAGGAGAACGGGCAGCGCTGGCATTTGTCCCCTGCTTGTTGCAAAAACCCACCAAATCCCAGACCAAGCAGAGAAGCGAGGGGAGTCCTGGCCACATGAGAAATACCACCCAGATGAGTGCAAGTAGACAATGCTGAGGGCGGAGGGGGGCACAGAATTTACTGACCTCCCTCACTGGGTCACTGCAGAGGACATGAGCCCGAGGGAACTGGCTTTTCATTTAATCCAATAGAGATTTTTAAAAAGAGCTCACTGGGAAAGGAGCCCTCACCTTTCTGGCTCAGCGGGAGGAGCACCCTTGTAGCCGTGATGGTGAAAGGACAGAAGAGAGGTGATGTTTGCTGACAAAAGAAAATTCCGTATTAGGCCTGTCGGTACGTTAGTGGGCTAAAGACTGGAGAAATCTTCACACACACATCCTTGTCAAAAAGCTGCTCAGCTTTTCCCCTCATGACAACACAGAAAATTCAGCAAGAGACATGACTTCTCTCCGCAGTCTTGGATCTGGCATCTCTCTGTCTCCCACCATCTTCTTCTCTCTGTCTCATGGCCTTTAATGTATTTATCCTAAGGCTTGGAGAGTCTTTTGCATAATGGGGAATACAGGCACAGAGCAGCTTGCCTGATGATGCAAGAAGCGTTTTTGAACAAAGTACCACTCAGGTTCCATATGCCTCAAGATAACTTCTCCGTGTCCACCTTATCCTTCGTTTCTCAAATATTTGCCCACCTTGCTTCAGATACGGCCGTAACACACAGAATTCCTGGACGGCTCCAGACTTCACATATTGTTTTGCCTCAGTTATTTACCTTTAGCAAGCCAAATGCCATCAGTCCTCTCACTTGCAGGGACCCTGCCCAGACAGAGTCACTCCTGCAAGAGATGGAAGCTCTCCTACACTGAAGGGATCTCTGACAGTGCTGATGGGACTTGCACTCCTGAACTGCCTTAGGAAAGCTCTGAGTAAAAGCCCACACTCAGAATTTCACCACTGATACAAACGGAGCCTGTATTTTAACATCACTGTGAAGACTGGGATAAATCTCACAGACACTTAACAGGCATTTACTCCGTTCTTACCCAAGTGCAAAAAATTCCCTTTCTGTGTGATATAAGCAGCAGAATGATGCCACGGTTGCAGACTTTATCCGGGGGGTTCAACGTACAGCAAGCAAAGATCGCTTGGCTTCATTAACAAAGCCTAAGACACAAGCCTGCAAAGGCACAGGGCATCGCTCCAGTGTGAAAAACAAATTTGTTCACAGAACAAATTCATTTTGACCACCTTGTCTCGCTGTTGCTCCAAGTTAGCTATAATCAGGCTGTCTGTGCTCCTGACTTAGCAGCATTCTCAGAACTGCTCCCAGAGCACTCATCCTCATCAGCGATATCCAATTTCCAAACTGAGCAAGGACCAACCCTTTCCAGAGTTGGCTTTTCAGTTGTTCTTATCACTGGCTTAACATCAATTCCAGTTAAATGAGGAAAGTACAAAGGGACTAAGTTATGCCCACGCTGAGCGCTCTGAAAACCCCGATAACATCATTCTCTTCCAGCTATAAGCATAAATTGTCCTCATTAACCAGCCTTAGCCCAACTTTAATGCTTGCATCCTGACCTATAATCCATCCAAAATCCAGCACCATGTTCTAATGCAGCCGTTACCCTTCAGCCCAAATTCAGAGCCTGTCTGGCCAGATGAGGCAAGAGGACTCAGACATCTGGCATCCTGAATTTTCTTTTTCTGATCCAGACACTTCTGGTTTGGTCACAATTCCAGGGAAAGTGAGGCTTACACAGCTGTGCTTTCAACACCCATTGATGTGCCCGTGCCTAATCAACCTGGAATATGATGGCCAGTTTCCAACCGAATTTCATGGGGATGCAGACTCACAAAACTATCGGTTTCTATGAGTTTCATGAAATAATAGTCCAGTAGAGGAGAGAATGATTTCTCCACAGAGGGAAGGACTGCCAGTTTAGCTCAATTCCCATCAGGCACCATGGAATCCACAAGGGAAAGATGTTATGTGTGCCCCAAACATAGGGAAAATCATCAGTCAGAGCTTACCGAACTCAGCCACGAGGCACAAACTGTTCTCCAGGCTGCCTCAACTCCCCAGCTCACAGGAACCTCTTGGGTTTTCTCCCCCACCCTCCGGGATTCACTTCAGCTCAGACACACTCCAAGCAGAGGAAGTTTTGAGCGCTTGCGATTCAGCACAACTCATTTTGAACCAGTTTTGAACCCAGCAGGCTTCCAGCTATTCCAGCTGCCCAGTAGCCATCAGCCCAGCTGATTGTTGCTAACTGCTGTCAAATGGCAGCCTGGCAGCCTCTGCATCTTCTCCTGCCCCCAAAAGAAAAGCTGTTAATGCCTGACTCCACATTACTCCCTTCCAAAAGTAGCTTCGATACGGCTGGTGGGAGAGGGACAAACGCCCAGAGGGACAGATAACCAGAGGGACAGATAACACTGAGATTCTGCAGGTGGACGAAGGAGACGTCACTCGTCAGACCTCCAGCCCGAGCTCTTCCCTCAGCCCCACGTGGGGCAGCTCTTCCTCCCCTCCATCCCTCAGCCTGCTTTGCCAGGAGTTAAATCACTAACATTAGGGGGCCATTTTCTGTCTGCAGCCCCCAACAAATGCTGTCGCTTAAACAACAAATCCTCAAAGAGTGCAGTGAGATGGTGACCCCAGTGTGCAGATGCCGTTATTAACAGAACAAGGACAGCCTGGCGTGTGCAAATAGACCCTTAAATTAAAAACAAAACCAACCGCCATCACCTCGGTTGCTTCCCGTGATACGAATAGCCCCTGCCCTGAAGACACGTTGCTTCGGAAGCTCTCTGCATCCACCTCTCTGCTGTTCTACCAGCTATTCTACCAAAGCAGCTCTTCTGCTGAGACGACACGCGAATCAGGGAGGCTATTTCACACCTGGATTTCAGCCACTGATCCGAACGTCGTCTGCGGGGGCCCACGGGGCTTCACGAGGGACTCTAATTTCACCCAGTGACGCAAGCGTGCGTCAGCACGGGCGCCTGCAGAGCACCGGAGATGCGATGTGGGAGGAAGGTGGTTAGATACTGACACAACAGAGATGGTTAACCGCAGAGCCCAAACTTCTGCAGTGACACCATGCAGGAGCCCGGCCAAGTGCACAGGACAAAGTCCTTTTCCTTCAAGAGCAGCTTTAGGGAGGAAATGCAGCAAAGAACGATCAGTGCATAAAGCCTTTGACACACCAAGGGAAAAAAAAAACCCACAACATTCTCAGCAATCAACAGTGCATAATTTCCTATTACTGAAGTGCTGGATTAACTCCAGCCCCTGGACAGCCTCAGAAGTACCAGCCCACAGGACCTCTCCTGACAGCACTTCCAGGGAGCTGCTCATTAGGGCTGAACACACACGATGCCCCTTCAGACCAAGCTTCTCTCTGAAGTTGCAGCGCCTTCTCCCTCCCCTCGCAAGCAGGCTGTATGACTCTGCAGTCACTGGAGCCTCCTAAAAACAGAGTTCATTCCTCTAGATAGTTGGCGCAGATGTTTATCCCAACGGCTCCCTCTTTGGGACCATTTCACCCATGAGATGTGCAAGCTCAATGGCTCCCCAGGCCTGGCAGCAATCACTCAGAACAACAGGCTGCTGAAAACGAAGGCAGCTCATCTGGTGCAGCCGGTTAGATGTGTGCCTGTCCTTTTTGCCCTGGCTCCCATCTGCAACTGAGCATCCCCCTTCTTCCACCCCCATGGCTACCAATGCTGCCTTTTTGCCAGTTATCTGCCAAAATAACGTGCAGGAGAAATGAGCACCTGCCCTCTACTGCTAGAGAACCCAGTCCCTGGGAATGGATCCCGCTGTTCTCCCCATCTCACCTATTTATCCAAGTTGGTTATGTTTTTCCAACGCCTTTGATATGAACTTCCAACCTCCTTCCATCCCTTTATCCCCAGACCATCCCTGCAGAGGAGGGCAGTGCCGTTATCTGGCATACAGGCTGAGTGCCAGAGGGGGCACGGCGAGGCTCTGGTAGGGCACACACAAAGCCCCACGCAGTCAAATCAACATTAGGACCACTTGCACCCTCAGAGGGGATGGTGAGAACAGACCTGGCAAGGAAAGGCATCCTGAAGTTCAACGGGAAATACCCGGTGCTACACAACCCTCGTGCTGTAGCAGATCAGGGAAGACTCCCAGTTTGACTGAACCACTGCCGTTTCTGACTGCCATCCTCCACCACAGCCCGGGAGCTCAGCACATGTCTGCAGGAGTGAGAACAGCTCTGGACAGCAACCCAAAATCTCTGTCTTTCAGGGCATTTTTAACTTAGGTCACTCTGTTCAGCCAAAACCATTCCTTGATGTAACCTTGACCACCCTCCTCCAGTCTCAGCCCAGTAGAAGCTCAGCGAGCAGCAGCCGTGCACCGGGCAGGGCCCACGGGCTCAGTGGTGAGAACCACGGTCCTGCCCCCGCGCTGCCTGTAACACCATCAGAGCACCCTCCCGGAGAGGTGCACATGGAGATAGAGAGGGGTATCTCAAAACGGCATGTCTGGGGAAGAGAAAGAGTTGAAAACACTGAGAAATCAGAGCCTGAAGAGGCCACATTTCTGCCTGAAAGTGAGCAGGCTGGAGACAGCAGAAAAGCATCCAAGTCCCAGGGAAAGAATGGCCAGTCTCCAGATACTTGAATTTATGTCAACCTGGACACTAGACAAAGACCCATTAATTCCTGGGCTGTCCAAGCAAGAATTGGATGAGTGACAACTTTAGCATTATGACTTCAATGGACCATCTCCCCAGGGTGCCAGGGGAAAGATGCTCTTTCTGGATCTACTGTCCAAAACGCCAAGAGAGATCCAAATCAACCACAGCCCGCCGTCCTCACGTTAACGGCCAGGAGCCCTCTTCATCTTATGTGCCTTGGGAAGGCTGATAAAGAGAGCTGCTTGGCAGCACTGAAGCCTTTGCTCTTCCTTCACCCGCCTCCTCACAGCTCCCTGGCCTTCTCTTATGAGACAGACTGCCACTCAGGCAGGAATTGGTCTCTGGGGAGGATGGGGGGCACAGGATTTTCAAATCCCTCTTCTTGAGCTGACAGCAGTCTTTCAGCCCAACAACAGCTCAAAACGCTTGCAAAGAGAGATATTTTTATGAGAGCTCACCCCCCTCGAAATCTTTCCAAGCTCCTTTTCTTAGGCACTTTGAAATAATTAAAGTCTTCCATCAAATTATACTGAAGATCTCTATGAAAAGCCTTTAATTTCCATTCGCTTAATGTAACTCCATCCACCAGATGAACTCTGTGGGGGGCTTTTTTGTTTTGGGTTTTTCTTTTTCCGTCTCTTTTCTATTTCCCCCCCCCCCCCCTCCTAAAATATCATGCTGGGAAACTTTAATTTGATTTTAGCCTGACTAGAATTTTGGGCTGTGCCACATCCTGCCAGCCGATCACAGCTGCAGTGGTAATCTCAAGCTCTCTTTAACTCTGATGAGTCGCATTTAATCAGCTCGTGGTCGGCAGCAGCAATCTCTGCACGTACGGTAGGCATGTGAGTAAAGCCTCCAAGTTAGCAAGAAACCTGAAGAGCACCAGTCTCCCTGATCCATTATTCCCTCCTACAGGCACACTGAAATACTAAAAAGTGGTCTAGCAAGCGTAGGCTTACAGCAGAGAAGGGAAGGTTTCATATTTTATCTAAATAGGGGAGATTGCCAAGTTGACCTTTAGCTCACAAAATAAACGTCAGGGATTTTCCGCAGGCCAGAAATAGCTCTTTCCACCCCAGTGACTTTTTCAACTGATAAACTCCTTAATGAACAAGAAGTTGCCCAATAGAGAGCCAATATCCCCTTCCCAGTGACTATCAGCAGACGTCGGACAAACCATGACACAAAGCCACAGCTCAGAGCAAAGCCGCAGGAGCCGCTGCAGTCAGAGGCAGCTCAGGATGCCAGCGGGGAAGCGCAAACGTGCAGAGGAATTTCCTCGCATGTGCTAAAGCCTTTAGCTGCGACCGAAGGAACCGAGCCTAAGAACAAACACCACCACCACCACCCCCCCCAAAAAAAAAAAAAAAAAAAAAAAAAAAAAAAATCTGAATTCCCCTGTCACTATTGCTGTAGCAGTTTAGTCACTTCAAAGCCTATTTGCCTTTACACAAATGAAGAGAGTCTGCTCCCCAAACTGTTCAGGCCATCTGTGCGCCGCACGGTAACATCTCAGGAGGGTGAGCTCACCGCCGCTGAACGTGGGGAGCCTCGGAGTGCAAAGGAGGGGTGCAGAGCCCGCTGCTCGCTCCCCCGCGCCTCCGGCTCCGCGCTCCGGCAGCGGCAAGAGGCAACCACCTACACAGCCGGGCTCGCCGCAGCGGTGGCAGACGGCCCGCGCAGCCGAGAGACGCAACTCCTCCCCGGGGTGAGGAAGAAGCTGAGGGAGCAGAGCCAACACCTTTGAATTGCACCAGGCAATCAAGGGGAAGCCAAGGAAAAGAGAGCATCAGGAGGGGCTCTGCTGGCAGGGCAGCACCAGCTCTGCTCCAGCGCACGTGGACTTTTCCAATTTTTTTTTGGCCTTCTGCAGAGTTCTGCTCCCACTGGTGCTGATCCATCTCTCTCCTTGGGTACCCAGCTGCCTCATGGCCAGAAACATTCACCCTGGCACTAAAGTAGAAGCAGTGGTGTTATATAAAGGAGAGAAACCATGGCTCGAATCAAACCGAGCGAGATGCCCAGAGCCAGCCAGCACAGTGCACGGCACAGGACCGAGAGAACCAAACCCCACCTGGGGGATGAGAAAAATGCCCACAGTTACACACACGTGTTTGAGTGAGGGTGGCACAGCGCTAGCTGCAGCCAAAGAGGGGGGAGAGAGCCAGGTGAACCCTTGGCAGATATCCAGGTTGGTGCAAAATAGTTTAGCAGGATCCATGCAAGGGGGGAAAAGAAAAAGAAAACAACACACAAGCTGCAAGAAACAGGCTTCAACCGCTAATAGCTGAGAACCACGGGGCAGGGAACAGAAAAAAGGCAGAGGGACACAAAGCTGCTCTCACCCTACAAGAGAAACCAGAGAGGGAGAAAGGAATGCAGATGCATTGCAGGAGCAGCCAGGGTGTTGGACTCTCTCACAGATATAATTCAGCCCTTAAACTTCATTTGACCACACTAATTTGAGGATTATACCCCAGATTGCCCAAGACCCAGAAATAAGAGAAGGGATGCCTGTGTGCCGGCAGTCACTACAGCACTGCCCACAGAGGTGTGACCCTACAGGGAGCGCGGGGCCGGGTCCCAAAACATCACGAGGCTCACGCTTTTCCAGGGCTTTTTACAGTGCTGCAGAAGCTCTCACATCCCCCCCCCCCCCCAAAAAAAAAAAAAAAAAAAGCCCTAAAAAATCTGCAACACCTCTGCCCAGGCTTTGTGAGCAATTTATTGAGAGTTAAAGCACCGGCGGGTGGTATTCACAGCACCTGCTCAGCAGAAGGAAGAAGACAATGATAAAATTGTGTTTGATTTTGTCATTGTAAGCACACAGCAGATTCTGGGAAACGGGGTTAAAAATGCCTTATGGGGTCTCACGGAAGCTAACAGACAAGCAAACAAATACACACGAACAAGAGGTATAAACTTGCAGACCTTCCAAAACAGCAAGGCTTGACTCAGGAATCAAAGCACCACCAAAGTCCAAGCGCCAGAAAAGCCAACGGCTCCTATGAGCCGTGTTTCAGGACACCAAGATTTCACGCCCAGTTCTGCTGCTTGGCTAAGCTTCTTTCTCTCTTAATGCATTAATTTTACCACCTGTATCTAGTGAGAGTAATGTTGCAGACCTCCTCAGTGAAAGGCTTCGAGGTCTCAGGATGAAGAGTGTTCTGTAAGGCTCATATATCATCATTAGCTCTGGCCAGGAATAACCTGGAGGCTGGAAACTTGGAGCGGCGTTTTTCCAGCTGCATTTGGAATGTGTTTCCCTCCCTCTGACCCCAGTAAACCCACATCCCGATCCTCTGCCCAGCTGGACTTTGTCGTTGAGTTGAACTACAGCAGCATTCCAAATTAAATCCTTGAGGCTCCAGATAAATTTCTTGTCCTCAGGATTACGGTCCTGTCATCCAAATCAGGACAAGCCCTGCTCTGCACAGCAAGCCAAAGTCATGAGGAGAACCCGAAATACAGCCAGCGCTCACAGAAAAGACTCATATTTAGCAAAATGAGAAGATAACTTCTTTTAACCACATCCTTGTCGCCACTGAAGTTCATAGGGCTTTTTGTGCAGTCAGCTCAGCCATTCCTATTCCCCTCCACAGCGGGACAGGACGTATGAAAGTCACTCCCATAGCTCATTCGTAAACACAAACTACACGGGTTATGCAAGACAACTTTCTTCTACAGAGATGCTCTCTCACACCGAACAAAAGCAGTCGCCAGTGATTTACCAGTTCAAGCGATTCTAATAATTCTCCCACTGACAGCTCAGGACAAGCGACACAGCGCTGGTTCTGTCAGGTCACTGTTCTGCCTCAGAGCATCGTCCAGAACAGTGCTGGGATGAAGGTAATTAACGATGTGGTAACTAATCTGTTTAGTCATCCGCTGTGCCTACAATTCATTTCTGTCATGTGTAAATAGAGTATCAAAGCTCGGTGGTAACAGCTGTCAAGTAGCGTGTTATCCCACAGCAGATTTCCTGGGGTTTGGAGAGGAGTCTAAGTAGCCCTCTCTGAACAGCCACGTCCAAATAAACCCGACAGTTGCCACCAGCAAGAGTCAGAAGGTGACAGATGTAAGGACACCTTCTCAGCCCAGCTTCACGTACTGCTTCTCCTCACAACCCTCAGCACAGTCATTCAGCCCTGCTTTGCAGAAGGGAAACCCAAAGTGACAAAACAACCCGTCCAGAATCACAAAAGGGAGCCCAGACGTTGAGCTGAGATCACTGGGTAACACCGCAAGCCCTGAAACATCCCATCCTCCCACTACAACAAACAAAAAAACACTACAGGCAAGATTTTATGAAATGCAGCTAGCAAAGTTCTTTCTAGTTTGGACCTCCTAGTATCTGGACTCTGTAGAAGTCCAGAAGGTCCAAGAAAGTAGAAATAAAAATAAAATCAAAGCATTTTCAGTGCATTCAGACATAATCTGGGTTTGGCAATACCAGACGCACCTGCCAACAAGGCAGGTTTGGGCAAGTACAAACTGGATCTAGTCTCATCCGCGTGCTCTAGATGCCTCATCAAAATGTGATCCAGGTTTTTGCACGCCCGTGGGGAAGTGGCACGAGTTTCACAGTTTCATTCCCATTTGTGGCTCTGTATGGGACCGGAAGGGACAAAATCACAGCTCAACTGTCTGCGGGGGAATCCACTTCCCAGGAAACCCGCCACCAGAAATAACAGATGCTTCTCCAAGGGTTCCCAGCTCAGTTTGGTAGACCCAAGGGGCGGACGTTCTTAGACTAACAGCCAGGGAAATTTTGGCAGTGCCTCTAAAATTGCCTCATGGAGTTTTCAGGGTTCACCCATCAGCAATGTCTGACACAGCAACTGAGATTAAAACTGTGTGGGTGGGTACATGTTTGTGCCTGCTAGTGAGCCTGTAAAACATAACACACACAGCGTGATAGTTTGGTCTATTGAATTGGGACTCCAGAAATCCATTTTTAGCTCCACAATTGCCCTGTTCCCTATCCTTAAATAACTCACTGTCTCTTCTTCCCCCTCTGTAAAACTGGAAGTATTCCCTACTAGGTCTTCTTGCCTTGGTCCTGCATGGATCCACCCAAAGGAGCTTCCAAAACGCCAGTTCGGTTCTGTCGTACACTTGCCTGGAAGTCCCAGCACGGATTCAAAAGTTGGTTGGAATGCCTCCTTACCAACCGCATGAAGAAAAGATGCCTTCAACTCTTTCTCAGAGGGCACAGCAACACGTGCACACGCTGTCAAGGTCATACCTCCCTTTGTGAGGAGATCTGGGAGCCAGAGCCAAAGAGCACCACAGAAAAATGAAGTAGCACTACTTAAAAAAAAAAAAAAAGTAAGCTTCTGATATATACATGCACACCAAGCTCAGCTTCAAGGTGGAAAACCTCCTTCTTTTGCAGAACATAAGCTTCTAGAAGCTTGATTCAACAAGAGGCAAGGCACGCTGGCCCCGCTCCAGCGAAACATTTGGGCATGCGCTCGCCAGCAGAAAGCTCACTTCTGTGTCTGCCTTTTAAGCCCAGACAACTCTTATTTCGAAAGGTGGGGAGCACCCAAGCATTTGCCTGGGTGGGAATCACAGGGCTTGACACCAAAATATGCCAAAACCCCAACGTTGGATTGACGTCAGCCTGCACAGGCCTTTGCAACACACAGGCAGAAAACTTGAGAACAGCCAAAAATGCCCTGGGAAGTTACTCATCTCCTGCGACTAAATTCAGATGCTCTCTTCTTCCCTGTCCACCTCCATTTCTATCACCACTTTATTGTGAACATTTGTGGTTTAATTTCTGCCTCTCCCCCACCTTTTTTTTCTTTTCCATCCCCACTAAAACCTGGCAGGTTTTAAAATCCCTGTGTATCTTGATGAGAGGAGGGCTGGAACAACTCCTTTGGGAAAAATGGATTAGATTCTACTGCAGCGTGCCTACAAAACCAAATTCTTCCTTTTTATAGGAATTCATTCAAAGCTTATTGATCTGAGCCTGTGTCCTGGTCTTAAGAGTCCCTCAATTTTTTTGATCAAGGTTTCTAAAATGACATTCGGGTCTGTGCCCTTATCTGCCCAGTGTGCCAGCCCACCCCCCTTTGCCTCCTCCTTGCCCCAGTGCCGTTTCCCACACACTGTCCCAAAGTCCATGACAAAAACCCACATACTTCTCCAGCAACCTCAAACGCCCCCACCCCGTCCCCAATTTGTACCTCTGATCCCCACCAACACCACCGCATTCAACTTTTCAAGAAGGAACAAGACTGCTCACGATACAGGTGTGGTTCCTCACAGACACTGCTTCAGAGGGGGGGTATGGCTGGGGGGGTATGGGGGCTGAAGTCACTCATTACAAGCTATTACCAAGCTGAACCTAGGGACTCCCTATCGCCTGCGTTGTTGTTCTGGAAGCAGCTCTTGCACTCTCCTAAAGAGGCTGTACACGAGGACTCACGCTTATGGATGATGACGGTTTGGATTTACTCTGTGCGACCGCATCAAGGTATGGAAGAGAAACTTCTGTACGTGAACAGTTCTAAGAGCGGTCACTCACGGCTCCCGCCTGACGTTGTGGTTTAACCCCAGCTGGCAATTAAGCACCACACAGCCGCTCGCTCCCACCCCCAGTGGGATGGGGCAGAGAATCGAGGGGAAATAAAACTTGTGGGTTGAGATAAAGACGGTTTAATAGGACAGAAAAGGAAGGAATAATAATACTAATAGAATATACAAAACAAGTGATGCACAATATAATTGCTCACCACCCGCTGACTGATCCCCGAGACGTGTTGTCCACCGGCCAACTCCTCCCAGTTTATATACTGGGCATGATGTCATAAGGTCTGGAACAGCCCTTTGGGTCATCTGTCCTTGCTGTGCCCCCTCCCAGCTTCTTGTGCACTCCCAGCCTCCGCTGGCAGGGCAGTATGAGAAGCTGAAAAATCCCTGACTTAGGATAAATGCTGCTTAGCAACAACTAAACCATCAGTGTCTTATCAACACTATTCTCATCCTAAAGCCAAAACACAGCACTGTACCAGGTACTAAGAAGAAAATTCACTTTATACAAGCCGAAACCAGGACACCTGACCATTCCAGCACAGTTGAACTGCTGATGTAGTCATCAGATCATCCCATCTGATCTCAGGATCGCTGAGCAATGCCATCAGCAATCCTTACCGGCTTTTGTGAGCCACCAACCAGGCCAGCACAACGCAGGCGCTTCCAGAGCAGAGAACGATGGCCATCAATTGTGCCAAAGGAAGCGTGTTGGGAAATCTTGGGACCATGAGCAGCTGAGCAATTCAGGACCTTACATCTTCTTCTAGGATATAATCATTAACTTCAAGGATATCGATGGTACCCAAGCCTTGGCAGCTCCTGCAGCTCCTGGAGCTTCCTGCACCATCTCCTTCTTCCAGTCCACTGTAACCCAGCCCCAGCCAGTTACCCCTTGCCCATGCTCCCAGATCCAGCAGGTTTTGCTCAGCCCACAGCAGGTCACACACCAGACATGCTGCCCAAACTGTGGGAGTGTAACCCTCCCCCTCATGTGTCCCTCCATCACCCTGCAAGCTGCAGATAAGCAAGGACACAGCCCCATGACCCCCAAAAAACTGGGATGTGAGCACAAGAGGAGAGGCAGGCAGACAGACAGATATGCAACAGCGAGCACAAGGCAGCAGTGAGATCACCAGCATGACTGGAAGAAGCAATAGCCCCAGATTTATGTCCAGGTTCGAACGTCTGCTAGAGCAGAAGGTCAGGGGAACAACCCTGCCTGCCAGAGAAGAGCGGCAGTAAATCCTGCCTCCTACCACAGCTGGCCTGAAAATTACAGAAGAAGGATAAAATTGTTCTATTACACAATCCTGAAAGATGACATGGTTTTTCTCTAAATTTCAAATTTTCTATACGGGACTACTGAAATCTGTAGCTGTATCTCTTGGGCTGTGTTACTAATGGAAGATTAATTAGAGCCAGATAAAAAAAGCCATTTAAGATACAGTCAAGCCACGGTACGTTAAGGCCATATACACAGCCACAGGATACTGCTCCTAAAGCAGGGAGAAAGAGCCAAGCAAATCAGGTAGAACGTGCCATTAAGAAGGTCAAAGGGCCTTAATTTGAGCCCTACTATCCTTTCAGACAAAACAGAGAGATGGAACTGCAAACGCATGGCTTCATGGCAGACAAAAAGGGTTAGAGGGTAGCAAGAATGGGAAAAATATGTCAAGTTCTGAAAAAAAGGCATTTTATGTGTTTTAATAAATAAAGCACATTTCCATTCATCACCATTCAGAAAGCTGATAAATACTGAACTCGCAAAGCAGTAATTACTCTGGGTTGATTCCTCCCTCCCCCCCTTTTGCAAAAACACATCAGAATTGGGGTCCTTTATCGCCGAACCAGTGGGAATAGCAGTGCCAGGTGCTATTAATAAGAGGCTGCCTATAGCCTGGAGGAACTCAGCCACTCTCTCCGGGACTTTCTACTCATTCTTAGACTTTAATTTTCATTCATCAAAAAATAATTTTAAAAGGTTTCAAACACACAGAGCGGATTGATACACGCATGTTTCTCGCCTCGCCCCCCCCCTCCCCGCCTTCCCCTTTAATGACTTTGCCAAAGGAGAAAAATAATTCAGTTGTGGCCAAGAACGGCATTTAAGAGTGTTTGTTGTTTTATAGCCATTCATTGTACTTAATTATAGACGTGTTACAGCTCGCGTGATCTCCTTCCCTTCCTGGAGTGAGTTACATAATCAGCCACCACCACATGCTTCCACCTACAACAACAATATTACAGCATAAGGGCCAGATTGTGCTAAATAGTCATTTCCCAGAGCTTATTATTGTGAGCGGTCTGAAGGATGGAAATATGCAGAGGCTCGTCACCTTCCGTGGTCCTCTGGAAGTTCATGAGACCACGGGAAGAGGTAAACACCACGCCTGCTCATAGACCGTGACTGGAGCGATCCGTACGAGTCGTGAGGCTTCACTCCTTGGGCTAGCCAGAAGGGCTGAGGGATGTCAGACACAGCTTCAGCTGCCAGCGGGTGATAAGGTTTTTATCCATCATCTGGTCGCAGACCTGCTGACTTCTCTTGCGATGTCTGACACTCAAGCCGTGCAACACCAGCGTCCTGCCTTCCCACCTCAAGGGCTTAAGAGGGTTTTCTCAGGTTACAACTTCACCGGCCCTGCAGATTTATGAGACATTCAACAGATGCCACATTTCCATGTGAGCGCATTTAGGCACTGACCTAGCCGCGTACTTTATTGCAAAGCAATCGCATGCCTTTCCACCATAAAGGACCTCAGCCAAAACCACAAGCAGAGTAAACAATTCCGACGTCACTAGACAAAAATCACAGTAGAAGTAAAAGTCCTCCAAACCCATATTATATGGAGTAACATACGAATACCAATATGTCTGGTATTCTTAATTTCCTTCTGGTTTCTGACCACGCTTGCGGTGTCACAAACAAGAGACTTACGACAGTTTAGAAAAGGAAAGCAGAAGTTGCGTGGAAGATGCAAGACACCAGGAACGGCAACTTGAAAAATTACCAGCCCATTCAAACCTCTGCAACAAAATCCGGAAGCCTGGTGACTTTTTGAACTCGCCTAGAGCTCGAAGTGGCAGAGCGCGCAGGATACCGCTGCTTGCCCGCAGCTCAGCTGGACCTGCACCAGGGCTGCGAGCAGGTTGTAGGTCAGGTGCTCAGAGCAGCTGCGCTGGCGCTGGTCACTGCTGTGCCCAAAACAGCCAGCGAGCAAGGCTGGGGCTACAGCAGAGCCAGCTTAACTCTGGCAGGAGACCTGCCTTTGGAGGGAGACGGGCATGCACAAGGACAGGGGTGCTCCACCAGTCACGGCTCACGGCAGCCCAGTTAAGACAGCCCAGTACCAACCGGGGACAGAGGAGACTGATCTCGGCTTGTCACATGGATGCGCTCAGTGCATCCAACTGCCTTACAGATTAATCAAAAACTTCAGCCTCCGGTCATGCCAGAGCCTTCAGAAGAGCAATTTATCACAATAATTAAAAAAAGCATTACAAGGATACTGGAGGTAGACATCGGTCAAGGATCAGAGGAGGGGAAAAAGCTTTCCCTGGACTCTAACGGGTCACCCTTTGTTAGCCTTCTCTCTAGTAAGAGATCATTTCCACCAATATTAAGAGGAGACAGCTTCGGGAACCTGCCACATCACTGGCCTTTCACACCATCCTCTTAGCTTTTCTTGCCTCTTCCTGCCTTCCCTCACATCTCCATTCACTTTGTGCATTTTGTTTCAGCTATCCGATCAAAAGGGGAAGGGAAAAAAGGATTAAGACATAAAAGTTTATTGATTGATTTAAAATTATGCTTCGAAACAAAACCCTCTGAATTGGAAAGCTTGTATTTCAGTGTGAAAAGGGATGGTGGAACACAGGAAACACACCACCGAAATAAACAACCTCGTCTCAGAGCATATATTTTGTCTTCATTATGCCCCTGAGAAGGTGTTAATATACAACGTACAATGTATTAATCACCCCTCTAACTTCCAAATGCGAAATGCATCATTAACATTCATGTTGTTTTCAATTAGTTTGCTGTATGGGAAGGAGGGGAACAAAGACAGGTTCTCTCACTAAATTTTGTTTCATTTGCAAAGCATGGGGATCATAAAAAGCAGCCTGGGTGAAACTGTTGTGCTCCCTACCATACACAAGAGCCTGCTGACAGCAAGACGCAGAGAGGCTTTTAATTGATGTGGCTATTAGAAAAAGGCAATACTATGGGTAGTGTTTGCAGGCAACCAGGTAATTTAGAAGTGTAAGTTCCATTTTCAGGAGTGATTTGAGTACTTTGGGACAGATTTTCAAAGGATATCAGCCACCAAAAGAGGAAAATAAGCACCTAGCGGGATTTTTAAGAGCCCCTAAACTAAGAAGGCCCCTGATTCCTATTGATACGTTCATTTAAAAAGAAGGGCTTTGAAGCTTTTCTGATCCAGTGTCTTAGAAGTTCCCCAGTACAGATACAACCTCTGCTATGGAAAAAATCTCTTCGTTTACCATTTGTGAAACTCTCATCTTTCACAAACTCCTTTGCCAACGGACCGAAGGTTCGAAGTCATTCATTTAGGGCACCGTGCCTTGGTGATGACCTGTGCCCAAAGGCAACTAAGTGCCTGCCCATCAGGAGACGTTACCACTTAAACCTGAAAGGGTTTCGTTTCTGGGTGCTGACCGTTTCTGAAAGGAGATGTGCACTCCTGACAACTGGAAGGGCACCACCACCAAGAGGTCAGCTGTAAAATTTTCCATCCAGCCAAACTCTTCCAAATCTTTCAGGAAGTTGGCTTCAGTAGCAAAGCTGGAGCAATTCAAAAGAGCTTGTTGAAAATAAAAAAATAAAAAAATAAAAAAATCTGTGAAAACTGGACTCTTTTGCTAAACCCGCTCCCACTTACAGATCAGCAAGGACCCCTGTGGTTGTCCAGGCCCCTTTCCAAAACAACCAGCCATGGGCCTTCTTGAGCTCATTCCAACTTCAACTAAAGCACGTCTTTCAGGAAAAGCATCCAATCACAACGTAAAGTTGCCATTCATGGATAATTGACCACAAGCCTTAGGGGAGATATTACAGTTTCTAATTACTCTCTCTGTTCAGAAACGTCTGTCTTACTTCTAGGCAGAGTTTCTTGAGTTACTTGCAAATGGCTCTTACTGTACTTTCTTAGACAAAAAAAACCTGGAGTCACCTTGCCTGTAGAAAGACAAAATAGGATTTTCTAAAGAGAAGTGAGGCACCCTGAGCCCAGAAAGATGACTCACATCTGAGTTATCACCTTCAGAGGGAACACAGCCCAATTCCTCTACGTTGACTTAAGAAGCAGATGAGACACCTCAGCGAAGGTAAGTGAGATGGATCCAGGGAGAGGCATGCGCATGAGAGTTGAGCTCTCCCCGCAAAAAACTAAGCCCTAGCCAACACAGACATGTCACCACTCAGCCTCCACAGAGCCCACCTGTTAAAGTATTCCCATAGAAGCTCCTTGGCTTAACATGTGAATTTGAAAGGATGCACCCAAGGTCCGACAACTGCCAACAGGATGGAGCCCATGCTCTGATTACGAAGGTGCAGGACTGGCTCTGCTGCATCCCCAGCTGTCATCCCTACCTGCAGAAGTGGAGTCACTGCGTGCTGGTGACTCGATACAGAAGGCAACAGGATTCAGCTGTTGTTCCCCAATGCGAGAAGCAATAATCAAAAAAACTCCCATACAGATCAAGGCAAAGACGAATACTGAGCCCTTCCTAATTAACGGGAGTTATGTGCATCTTCCTTTAACTGTGGCAGCAAATTCCACTTCATCCCCCTCATTATATCACGTGAGCTGTTCAACAAAATAGCCTTTTGTTTAAAAGTGACACTGCTGGTGACAGACAGAGCTGCCTGCCTCAGTCACAAAACCATCTCCCACCCATTCCTTACTAACCATGATCCTGTAGCTGGTTACTGCACAGCAGCCCATGGGCGATACACCAAGCCAAAAAGTTCCCATGTGCTGCAGACCTGAAACCACCCAGAGGAATAGGTTGCTATGGTTGCCAAGATTTAATCCAAATTGATACAGGTAAAAAAAAAAAAAAAAAAAAAAGAAAAAAGTAGCGATTAAAAATAAATAAATAGACAAATCTGGGCCTTGTGCCATGAAAAATGTGAAGTTGTCCTTGACTCCAGTAGCAAATGAGGCATGAAATGTATCAAAAAGTGATATTGAATATAAGGATGTATTTAATATTTTACAACACTGGAAATCTTGTTACAAAAGAGTTAGATCATAAATCAAGCTGAGAGGGGCCAGCTCTTCCCTTCTCTCCCCTCTCTTTATCTCTAATTGTTAGAAAAGTTTGAGCAGCTGATTCATTTACCAGAGAAAAGAAAGCTGAACATCACTCACAAGAAAACTGGAGGTGCTTCATTTGTCCATCAAGAGCAATAAATCCTCATTAATCATCTATTCTGCTTGGAAGTCACTGCTGATTTCTGAAGATGTCTATCCACCACAACTGTTCCCTGCAAGCCTTCAGAAAGGGCATAAAGACTCGAGGCAAACCTCTCCATAAAGGAGATCTTTGCCATCAGTTAATTTAAGCAATTGTGTTAATTGCCTGTCTGGCTTACCAGTTATCAGCTTATCACTTGTTATCTGTAGAGAAAGATTTGTCACTCAGCTCTCCCGGACTGATTTTTCACATATTCGTTGGATGCTGAACATCAAAGCTGGAGAATTCCAGCACCATCCCGTTGGCTTTAGAGCCAGGGGAATTCGTCTGGGAAACCACAGGATCCGCAGATGGGAACTCGTCTGTACGGCTCCTGGGCGAGAGATGAAATACATATTTCATTCCTTTTCCTTCTTATTGCCCAGACACTCACACGCTTTTCATTACTGCTTTTGTTTAAGCACAGCCCTGCAAACGACTAACACCCAAAAGGTAAAGTGATTTTAGGAAGATTCCGTCTACGGTGGAGATATGGATCATTTTTTAAATATACTGCGTGCCATTTAACTAACCCTCTGGTAACTGTGGATGCGGTACTCACCGAACACAAGAACCGATGGATTTAAATCCCATCCACCGGCGATGGTAAACGAGCAGTTTTAATTTAAGCACCACGCCTACCCACCCTGCACACCAAGTCCTGTTTGTCACCACGTTAATGGACGTGTTAATTGACACATTTCCAAAGGACACCAACTCCCAAGAGGAAAAAAATGCTCCTTCCTCCTCGCAGAGTCCAGAAACGCTGTCACCGGCTTCACCAGGGTCACATCAAATGCACGTCTTCCAAATTGTTCTTTACCCACCCGAATCTCTAACCTGCTTTCCTATGGAAACAAGCTCCCCTGAGCAACTGTCTGTCAGCCTCCTGCAACCATAAATGAACCCACTAGCCACCTGCAGCCACAATTGACAGAGCCAGCTCCCTCAAATACTTCAGGTTTCACAAAAATAGCTGACGGACAATAGCCACTCTCTCAGCATCCTCACGGACAGGCAGGATGCAATGCAAGCTCACTTCTTATTAGAGAATTTACACACAATACAGCTTTTCTGAAGCTTTTTCTGTGGCCGGAGCATTCAGTCAAAGCTCACACTTATTTAGTTATCAAAGAATCCAACCATGAGAAAGAAATCCATAGGAAACCAGGCTTCATTACTCCCACTGCTGATGATACTACCTTGAAGACCGGGAGAAAAAAAGAAAAACATTGGTACTTCAAGTGATGGAGCTTCCAACACTTACCTTGAAATTTATTGCCCAGAGTAATTGAATTGCTGGATTGCAAACTAACACCTGCTCAGGGCTTTAAAAAGTTCAGCAGAGACAGGGAGAGCAGCTTTGCTCAAATCACCACCATGGCACGCCAACAAACCCCTGTGTGCCTTTTCCACCCGAGAGCAGCACAAGGAGTCTCCCGCCGGGAGCCCCTCCAGCCTCACAGACTGCTCACCAGCTATTGGGCAAAATACAGAGTTTGTTTGTTTCAGGCTGAACCAAATGCTTTGTTCCAATTTCAATATTTATAACCTTAATAAAAAGATGAAACACATTTCCAAACAAAATCGTTTCTTAATGGAAAACAATCAAAGTATGCTTTTTATAAGATGCCAAACTCGCATGTTTACTCTTTGCTAGAATTTTATCTTTAACTAAGCATTTTTCTAAGCCTTTGTTTCACAGAATCACAGAATCATCTAGGTTGGAAAGGACCCTGGAGATCATCTAGTCCAACCGTTCTCCTAGCACAGTTCCCACCTACAGCAGATCCTTAAGCTCTAAATCGACCTGACTCTTGAACAGCTCCAGGGATGGGGACTCCCCCCCTGCCCTGGGCAGCCCATTCCAACACCCAACAACCCCTTCTGCAAAGAAATCCTTCCTAATATCTAGTCTAAACCTGCCCTGATGCAACTTGAGGCCATTCCCTCTTGTCCTGTCGCTTTCTACTAGGCTAAAGAGGCTCAAACCCAGCTCTCTGCTGGGTTTCGTGATGAATTCACTGAAAACTTCTGACACGAAGTTGCTCGATTCATCATCTATCAAAAAGCGCCTGTGGAGCCCCTCTGTATCGCAAGCACTAAGCCAGAACCCCAGAGTGGTTTAGATAGTTCACTCCCGCTATAAGAAACGACAGTTAGGTCTGGAGGTATGTGGGCTTCTTCCCATGTGTTTCTTTCCTCGGAAACAAACCCTGAGCTTCCCGGGAGGAGGCCGAGATCCGAGGCGAAGCAGCCACACGCTGCCGCGCAGGTGCTGGTGCCTTCGCCGTGACTCACCTTCCTCCCCACCCACGGCGGCTGTTTTGCAGAGCTGCTGCACCTTCCCTTCCCTGCCACCCACCACAGCCTGCAACAGGCTCCCGTCAGCAACCCTTCTACAGCTCCTCACCATTTCCTGATTTCAGTAACACCTCTGTAAACCTAAACCCAACTGCAGGCACGGAAAGGCTCCACGTTTGCTTGTTCTTCCTCAAAGCCCTGTCCTGCAACAGGCTCCTCTGCCCGGCATCGCTCATTCTGCCCTGCCTGGACACACAGCTACTGCAACAACCGCCGCCCTTTTTTACTTAAATCAGGCAGAGAAGCCACTGTGCAAGAAAGCTGTAATTTGCAGGGGAGAGGGAACCGTTTGCTGCCTGGCTTCACAGCAGACCCATCCGGCTGCCCGCAGTCTCAATGCGATCATCCGCAAGTCCCAGTTCGTCACAGATTTGTCCTCTCTAAGGAACAGCATCCTCTCCCCAGAGACCCAGAAGATGCCACATCGCAGCTCTACCATTGCTTCTGATCCAGTGCTCATGCAGCTCTTGCTGGGAATAAAAACAACCCCTTTTTCCTGAAATTCAAAGCGCCATCTGACATCTTCACTTCTGTTTTTTTTATTTCCTTCCCATCTCCAGAAGACGTTTCCACCCAACATTCTCTGCCTCAGCAACTCTAAGTAAAACATATGAAACAGTGTCTTTATTCACTTCTCCAAGAAGTAATTAGAAGCAAGAACAGAGTCAAGAATGTAGACGTTATCCTTCCTAAAGGAAAGCAGATTTCTAATTAGTGAAGGAAGCAGCTTCTGTGGGATTCTTTCTCCAAACAGCTGTTGCTGAGGGATCATCTGTCTTTCTTCTTTTCCCCTTTTGCAGTAAAAAGTTCATTTATTTTAACATATATAACTGTTGCAGTACCCAATTAAGGCAGACATAGCAAGACTAGAATCAAGGGACGCCGTAGCAGAATAAAGACGACAATGAACCACTGCAGGCAGGCGGGAGGCAGCGCCCTAATCTCTGCAGGCAGCCACGAAAAGCCAAAGGGCAGCCTCTGCCTCTCCCCTCCGCACAAAGTGGCTGCTGCAAGTCCTGCTCAGCCCTCCACCAGCTGATTTCTATAGCTGGCCCTCGACCTCACACACATGCACCACTTAAACCCTCCGATTTTTTTCTGTGCCCCACTAAATGAATACAGGAGATGGGAAAACAGCGCAAGGACGGGCTCAGCTCAGAAGAAACTAAGTACGGACAGTGTTGTGGTAAGGGATTTTTTTCATCCATTACCGAGCAAATGCCTATAGTGGCATTAATCATATACAGTTCAAATAACTACATAAAAATCCTCATACAACCACGACATCAAAAAAAACCCCAAACCACCAGATTGACGCCGTCTCCACGCCGAACGCAGCACAGCTGCTCACTCTGGCCACCCTTTGCCATGCCCTAGGGGCCAGACTACACCGCTGCTTGCTGAAGATGTTTTATGAAAGCATTCAAACGAAAAAGATCCTGAAATATCAGATATAGGAAGATGACATTTTTTTCCAGCCATCTTTTTTTAGGCCTCAGTTTAAAAGCTGCAGCCAGGCGCATGAAGTGCAGTGACTGACTGTCCCTCCTCTGAGCCTCTGACAGAGGTCAGACAACTTCCACCCAAAGCAGCAGACATGATTCTTTCTCTTTACCGGTCTTTCCTTTCCTCACTTCGAGGACATGAAAAAGCCGGTTGCTTTTAAACCATGCAAAAAAATCAAAGCTGTGATACTACTTCACACACACACAAGCTTGTCACATCAAAAAAGACATTTTCCATTAAAGAACGTTTTTCGCAAGATACCTCTTCTTATCAATTGTATTTGTTTTCCTTCATTATCATTTTAACCTGGGAAAGTTTGACAAGTTCTTCTGAAGTGGGACTCTGTGGAAATGTAAATCATCCCCTGCAAAGCTGCAGTGGCAAGGGCACCTTTTTTTATTTTGTGCTGAAAAGGACTCAAGAAAAACCCAACCCAAGTAAGCCTGCACACACATGCTTCTTCAGTGAACACGTTACTGCACAATTACAGAGGAAGATTAGTTCAGTGGACAACTTTTCTATATTCCTATTTACGTCCAAGGATAATAATGACCCAAAATCTAATGGGGCCAAGCAAGTTCTGAATTAATTAAGCCTGGCATTCTGAAGGTGTTCCCATTCGTTGGAGCAGCAAGGATCTAGAATAGACTTCCCATAAACTAACAAAGGGGAAAAAAAAAAAAAGTATTAGTAGCTTTGACATGGTGCTTGCTAAGTTTTACCAAGGCAGGTACCTGTGATTGCAGGGACTATATGTCCCATAAGGTCCCCGTCCGGGCGTACATCCAATATTCCTTCAACACATCACACAGAGAGAACAGAGCAACGCGTACATATGTGCCACACACAGAGTGTTTTCAGCCAAGCCCTCCGCTTCTTCAAGATGAAGGTGGCTGTGGCATACACAGACATATTGTGCACCTAAGATACCACATAAACAAACACACCTACAAAGGCATTTCATGCTGAACTGGTTTCTCTCCAATCTGTATGCCACAGCTTCCTAAAGAAGCCTTAAAGAACCAGAACAAACAACCCAGCATGAAGTGCTGAAATTTAAATGATCATGTAATAATTCAGTCAAATTCAAGCTGCTCCACTTCCATCTGGACAAACCATTCCCTCACTCTTGGTAAGTCTCGGGTCCCTTCCCAGACTGCATTTCCTTGCCTGGGAAGGCATGTAAAGGAGCTTGTAAGTGTGAAACAGGAGAAACAGAGTCCCCTGAAGGATACTTGCTATTGCCAATGCCATGCAGGCCTGCCAAAATAAGCCCCTTTTGCCAGCCCAAAGCTGGGGATTGGGTCAGCCACACAGCTGAGAGAGCTCTCATATGTGACTGCTGGAGAAGGTTACACAAACCATATTCAGTGGCCGACCTCAGAAAGTCCATACATGCCTAAAGGCATCCAAGCTCCATCACACTCATGTGTCTGTTGGCAGAGAAATGCTCACATGCCCGCTTGGGAGCAGGGGAGGAAAGAAAAAAAAAAAAAAAAGAAAAAAATCTATAAGAGTAAATGCAGTCAAGAGATAATTCCCAAGCACTCAGTTACAAATGAGCTAGTACAAACACACAAATAAAAAGAAGAGATCTCTATCAACGCCGTGGTGTCACGGGTACCACCTAGACACTGATAAAGCCAAACAAGGGGGAGGGCAGAGAAAGCCACAAAACAAGACGACTTACATGCCAAAGGCAGAGCAGCCTAAGCCGCTGCATCAGAGATGTCCCTCCTCTGCACAGACATACACGCACCAGAGATGTCTCCTGCCTCAGCCTCAGAGAAAACACTCACACTCCGCAATCACGCAGTACCATTGGCAGAAAGGGTCAAGAGAGAGATGCAGCTACAAATTTTCCAATAGCTGAAATGGTGTTTGATCAAAGAAATGTCTTAGAAATCGCTGGTGCATTGCTGGGAGAGAGCAGAGGAGCAGACATTTCAAAAGGAATCCTTCTCTCACATCACACATCTCCTGCAAGAAGCCAGCACCCGGCCGCCCTCCCTCCCTCCTCGTGTTCACGGGCTGCCTCGACTCCAGTCCTTGTAATTCAGAATATTTACATGAGGTTTCCTTTGCACTTTCAGTTCACATTATACCATCTCAATCCAGCGTTATAAACATCAGCTTGATTACAGGGACTGCTGCATATAATAAATGTGTATAATGTATACGTAGGAAGCAAAAGACACCTCTATATTTTTGCTTTTGTAAAGACAAATAGCCTCAATTGCTTAATCAATAAAAATGCCTCTCCAACTCCTACTGTTATTACAAAGCTATTTCAGACAGAGTGAAAAAGAACCATTGCATCTATATTCCTGTCAAAGAAGACAGTGGCTGGTTGGCCAGCGAACGAACTACCTGGACACATCCTTTGTGCTACTCTCAAACCCAAATTCTAGCCCGAAGCAAACTGAACCTCCACAGCATCCCAGCCTCTCCCCGGGACCATGGCTTCATCCTTAAAGCATCCTCTTAACCTAAAGGGGGATTCTTCCAGGAAAGGACACGGCACCTAAAATACAGAATCTGGGTATCGTTCAGCAAACGGCAGTTACAGCACAGGGGGACGTGTTGGCTTTTGTATGTTGACATCAACAGAAGGGCGGGCAGTGGTCCCAGCGAGCCGGGAGATGGGGAGCTAAGGAGGGGGGAAGCGATCCTGCACAGGCTGCGCAGCCTCCGCAGCAGGTCCTGGGAAGAGGGAGGCTGGAACAGGAGCTGCTCCAGCAGGGAGCACCGGTCCTGCAGCAGAAACCACGGAGACCCAGCTGCCAGGAAGCCTTTTGAGATGCAGGCAGTGCTGGAGCAGTTGTTCCTAATTGCCAGCAATGCTTTCCTGGTAGGAACAGCAGGGACCAGCGGGATGCGAGGTGTGTCACCATATGCCTCACAACTTGCTCACTCCAACAGCTCCAGCTCAGAGTTGCAGGGAACTCAAAGGACAAAGAAAGAGCATTTCTTACAGCTCGCTCTTCCCTTCCCCTTCGGCACATCTTGTCTTCAGGCTTCTTGCTTCTGGGGACAGATGCCACCTTCAGGAAGAACGCAAGGTTTTCCATCACTGGATACACAAGATCGATTTTATCCCTCAAAACCTCAACTTGATGCACAGGTTAAGTCAGCTTTACCTCTGAGGTAACCAAGCACAGCTCCCAGTGGTTCCTGAGGAACAGACCCTGGAGTGTTATTTGGGCAAAGGCTCAGCAAATCCAGAAACTCTGTTGTACGGGAAAATGGCAGCAGGAGAAAATGGCAGCAGGCAAAGCTTGAAGCCAGACCAGAGGGCAAAGTGCTGTCCCTCTCAGGGGAAGAAGCAGCCACACAAACAAGAAACCACACTTCCCCACACGTACACGTGGAGATGCTTTGATCTCAGTGGGCAGGTGCCCACTGCGGGGGGATGACCCCCTACAAATGCAATCTGTAGCAAAAACAGATGCCCCAAGTCTCAGCTTTGTGCTGTAACTGCAAATAGCCTCCTGTTCAGGGTCCAGCTCCAGCTCTTGTATTTCTTCCATCATCTTTGTCTAACCTAGAACCTCCCCGTGGTGGCAGGGGAGAGCTCCTGCACAAGAGTTTCCCTCAGAGCCTCAGGAAGATGCAATTTGCATTGAGTAGGACACCTAAAACTACTGCAAGAGAAACCCTATGAGTCAGGAAGATGCCACGTATTTCCACATCACCATCAACTCTCTTCCATATCGCTGGCTTCTTTGCAACAAAGACATTTTTTTTCCCTTTTCTTTTCCCTTTCCTCTCCTGGAGACTATAAATTAACTGTCAGTTCCCTGGTATTTCGTACACTGTTCTTTCTGGCTCTCTTCCAGATCTCCAGGGTGCCATTCTTTTTTTCTCCTCCTTGCTGCTCTCTTTTCTTCACCTCTTTCTCCCCTGAGGTTTCTTGATCTCCTCAGCTCCTGGCTGATGGACTCACGACCACCAACGCCCAGCAAGGCTGATCTCACCCATGCCCCTGTCAGGTCAGTGTCTCCTTCCCCTTGCTCTTTGCACCCTGGAAATGGAGCTCGGTTGCCCTTTCTTCTGCAGGTGGCAAACTCCCAGAGGAAAGGAGGGGGAAAGAGGAAAATATATCAACACAGCCCACAATATCCCAAAGATCCCCTGTCAATCACAGCCTGAGCAAAACTGCCCTTCAGCCCTGGCCAAGTTGAGCTGTTGCTGGCTGGGGAAAAGAAGAACTCATTTTACTTATCAGTGTGGGAAGAGAGATTAGAGATGCTCTGGAGTCTGAAGAGAGACATCAGTGAATGGAGAAAGAAAAGGTATTTGCGGAGAGAGGAGACATTTGCTTGTCAGGTACAAGTAGGAGCTAAGGGGAGAAAATGGGTTGAGAAGTGAAGAAGGGACAGGAGAAGGGGGAAGCCAGACTACAAAAAGAAGATACTGCAAACTGTTCTGCCTCATACTGCAAACTGATTTTGAGTAAAGAGATGCCACAAGCTTCTTCCTTCTGATGCAAGCAAACAGAGCTTGAAGCACTCTGACATCAAAACCAGAGGATTTTCTCTATGATTTGCACTCCCCGGTGCTGCGCCCTCACACCAACCATCCACCGCAGCCCACCTCCCTCTCCCCGTATACACACACACGGGCACAGACTTTCTCCCTGGCTCCTGGACCACAGCTCAGGCTCAGGAGACTTTGCAGCTTGCCAAGATGTTGAAGAAGTGACAGACCTGACAGGGCCAAGTCTGCCCAAACTCACCTACCCTGCTCTTGAACAATCTCCTCTCCATGCCAGCCTTCCCAAAGGCTCCCCCAGAGTCCTGCTAGTGCTCAGCCCTTCCCTCTCCTCTCCCATGAAACCTGCAGGGACACACGGAGATTCCTACCCCATTCCTGCCCTCAATATTACCCCCTCTGCCCACAGACTCACCTCCTCCTAGCTCCCACACCCCAAAAGCAGCCAGCCTCCTCCTCTTTCAGAGGGGATGCTCGCTGCCCTGGGTCACGGGTACCAGGAGGATGTCCTGGCTGCAGCTGCTTTACTCTGGGCACAGAAGCCTTTCACGAGCTCCCCTCCATTTAAGATGGCCCTGGAAATTCCCACAGAGGAGCTACCAGGGAGGAAGGGAGCCTACCTCAAAGTGCTTGCAGTAACGCAGAAAACTCTATATAAAGGGAGAGAGGAAAACGGAGAGATTGGTAGCAAGCCCTGACAGGGAAGAAAGTGAGCAACGTGGTGGATTCAAGATACAATATTTCTGCAGGGAGGAGGGAGGAGGGGGGGATAAAAATCTAACCTCATGCCTCTGAAAAGGAAGGAGTGGAGAACACTTAGCTTATGAAGACTTCTCCCTGTGAAAAATTAATCCTGACAATACAAAGACATACACAAGAAAGGAACAACTCTCTGCAGAGCACCCATGAAAGAGGAAGCCAAGTTTGGTCAGGAAAGATGATTACTTTAACATAATAATGCCCCCCATATATTCTGAGAAAATCTGGTGGGTTGTTTTTTTTTTTGTTTTCTTCTACTGCAAGGCTGTAATATCCCCACAAATACTCAGTCAGCCACAATAATAAAAGCCACATCACAATAAACCAGCTGAAAGACCATTATATGAAACACATTTTCAATAAAATAAAAGAAGAGAGAAAAAACAATAAAGCCAACATTTTCCGAGCAAAACCTCAATGCCTTTTGCCCATCACTTTCATGGACACACTTGCAAATTGCCTCAGTTTTTTAAAGCCGTCTCTGTTTTTCACTTCAGGAATAGTTTTTTGCAGGCCATTAGCATCCCTAAGGGAAATGCGCTTTCCCACAAGCCTGCATCCCCAGGCAGCGAGCCTGGATGATGGCAGGAAAAGGCAGGACCTTATTTCCCTGACCAATACACCGACAGGGATGCGAACCAGCCTTAAGCAGCACATCAGTGAGAACGGACCATGCGATTTTCCTGATTCTTCCGCAGTTGTACAAAAGCATCACAGTGGGATGCCTTGAAAAGGCAGCACCTTCCAGGGTGGAGAGCCAGCAGATGATTAAGCTGAACATAACGCTTCCCAACATGGAGCCAGCCTCCTGGGGACAGGCTGGTGGTCTCTGTGGGCTGGCTGTCAGGGCCTGACAGCAGCCAGCACCGAGGACTTGAGAAGAAAGTGCAAAGGCAGTGGAGACACAGCTTGTCCTGAGGGTTAAGTTTCTGCTCAGCTCACATTAAGAAGAAGTTAGGTCATATCCTGAAGCATAAGAATTTATAACTTTCTATTCATTTATGCTTTTACACTTACAACTCCGTAAAAAGTCTGATAAGCCACATAAATATCTACTCTCAGCTTCAATTACACTGTGTGACAATGAATACCACAGGCTATTTTTCCACGATACTTAGGAATTAACCCACGTCAGCAACTCAAGTTTGACTTTAAATTACCTTGTCTTCCCTGATGGTTTTGCCTGAATGATCCATCCACACATTTTTGTCTGCTCATCACAGAGGAAACCTTGTACATCAAATGCAGCAAAAGGAATTTTTTTTGGTGAATTTGTCTTATCCTGTAGGGTTTGGTTTCCAGATCCCATTAGCAAAACTCCTCAGATGCTAACACAGTCACCCCGTAGGCTGCGTCAGGGTGTGCCTCCTGCGCCCCTGGCTAGCTGCAGACGGGCTAGCGAGCCCAGGGGAGTGTGGTCCACAGCAGACAGGAGCTTCAGCAGCCACACAGAGCAAAGTCACGCAGCAACTGGGTCACCTCCTGCACCAGCACCGTCCATGGCAGCGTCACTCTCTGTGCTGGGTTTCCTTGCCCAGCACCTGACCTCCCCCAGGGCCAACACTGCCAAGGAGGAGAGAGAACCCGTGATGAAGTGATGATGAGCACGGCAAGGGATGCACGCTGAGCTGCTCCCCCTGTGCTGCAGGACTCCTCTCTCCCGTGTCATCCCAACGGCCAGCTCTGCTCCGGCACATGATGCTGAGCCCACTGTGGCTACCGCATGCCAAGCACACCTGATCACGGGGCTGCAGCGTGGCAGAGCTGCTCCTTCTCTCCCACAACGCCACTTCGATGCTCTCCCCAGCAAGGCTGGAAACTTCACGGTAAACACCTCATCTTCCCAAACAGGGAAGGGCAGCGGAGGAGGAAAGAGGGGATAGGGGAACCATAGCTGTCTCTCTGCAGCGCTCCCCGTGTCAGGGAAAGAGCCCATTATGGCCCTTTATTACACCTTCAGTTTAAAAGTTATCGTCACAAGTTCTTAAGACGTCAACAATGAAGAATCCCATTGTTCTCCTAATTAATTCGGCAATCTCAGTGAAATAATACAAGCTGCAATTGTAATTCCAAGCTCACCCCTCGACCACTGGAATCAACTAATTAAATAACAATCAGCGCTACCGTTTGCATTTAGAAGATGGACTATTCCTTTTTATTGCTGCAATTAGGGAACGCACTCAATAATCGGAATGAAATACAAATTTACCCAGGAGCCCACTAAATTATGACCATTCATACTTTGTTTTCTTTTCATCCTAGCAAAAAGATGGCAATTCTCCCCCGTCCCTGCTTCCTCAGTTAGAAAGGGCACTCTGGAGATGTAAGGCGAGTTACCAGCTGCAGACAGCCCTGCTGTGCAGGCGCCATCTTTTCTTCCTCCCAGTTAGGATAACCTCTGTCTTTTTGATCAAGGTCCCTCATAATCATCTCACACTGAATCCCTTTATTGAATAAATCAGCATGGGGCCACAGACACACTCAGAGAGAGGTTCGGCTGCGGAGGGAACCATCCTGGTGTTGGCGGCAGCACGCAGCACACGTGTGCTCGCTGCCCTGCTGCAATCACCCGGGCTCAGATCTCGGGAGAGGCAAGGCAAGGCAATGACAGAGATCGGTGGTACAGTGACAACGGGCTGGAGGGACAGCAGCCCTGGATCTCACCCAGGGTGCCTCTCCATCCCCGGAGGTGTCACCCTCTACGCCGCTATGTCCTCAGCAGCAAATTACAAATCCTTGCAGTCCTCTCCAGAATCTTACCTCTGAGTGACGGCCAGATCACATCATTCCATGCAAGTGGTAAATATTATGCACAGAGCAAAAGCAGTACTTAGAAAAATACCTGGGGGATACAGTTATCCATTTTAAAAGGGGATGCTTTGAGTCTTTTTCCTTCTTCTACACTACACCTGTACCTCGAGGTAATAGTTACGAGGTCCTGCGCATTTGCTCAGAGCAGTGTCAACACTTCTCTCCCGTTTCCTCTAGCCTTGCTCCAGCTAAATTGGAAAAATCCTCTGTGGAGGCAAGGCGGAGTCCTACAGAAGTTACTGCATCCTCTCTAGTGTGGCACTGGACACTACACTGAAAGGGAACAGGTCCTTCATCTGGTGAGGAGCACCCCGTTTGGTATCAACCTCCAGTTGAGGATTTCGGAGCACCTGACAAACAGGCTGCTCCTCACTCGGTGTGGTGGCGCACACCCTGCTGCCCCTCTGCGCCTTGCTATTCACTCTCTGCCTTCACAGCCCTGTTTAAAAGGTAACAGCAGTCTGGAAAATGGCACGGCCGAGCAAGCGTCCCTGTTGGCACATGAGTGACTCGGATCAATCTGAGCCCAGATTTCTCTGTTAAGAGCACATCATTCTCTCTCGCTCTCCTCTTCTTAACTGCCAGTCCTGCGAACTCAGGATGGGAGCTGGAGATTCATGCTGGGTCCTTCCCTTTTTGGCCACTATGAGTCATAAAGATCACGCAAGTCAAACGCAGACTGCGAGGCCACTGGGCCCAGGAGAATCTGGCTGTGCTTTGGGGGATACAGAGTGCAATTGCCTGGTCCTTCAGCTGAGGCTTCATTAGTGCTTCTGGTGATGCTCGAGCCAGAGCAGATGATGACTTGTCCTCCAGCTGCTGTGCTGCCTCTGCAGGGCTAGCAGGAGCAAGGAGAATGAACGCAGAGAGGTCTGACCAAGAGCAGACAGGTGCCTGAAGGATGAAGCCATGCTACAGTGACTATGGGATGGTCGTGCTATCGCGCTTGAAATGGAAATGGCTGTGCCCCACTAAGAAAACCCATGCTAACCACTCTCCCCACGTTCACAATTAAAGCTTCAAAGGGAGCTGTTAAAGATCAAGTTTCTTCTCCTTCCCAAACAGGGTCACTGGTACCCAGACCGATGCCTTTGCAGCAGCAGCTGCACCCAACAGTGACCATTAGCCAAGTCTGTGGAGGAGGAGGAGGAATGTGCCATTCTCTCCACTTCTCTGCACTGTTCTGGTGTGGCAGTAACACACAGACAACCAAACTAACCAAGGGACTTGTTTATATTGAAATCAGCATGACTTCAGCGCAAATTTGAAGTTAACCTTATGCTTTAGTACTGACTTAGTAGGGATCTGAGGGGTTTTACCCCAGGAGAGAGGGAAGCTGCAGCAGAGTGAGCTCTGGGACCAGATCTGCTGGGCTCATGGAAGTCAGTTCGGGATGGGATGGGAATCTTCAAGGCAATCACTCCAATAAAGGAAAGAGACATCCACTGCATAACCACAGAGATAACTGGCAGGAACAGCAGCAGCAGGAGGAGGTGTGAAAATTAAATTGGATAAAAGGCAGGTGTTCAGGGAGGAGTGGAGGCTGAGGGGAGGGGGAAGGCAGGAGAGGTAGAGTAAGCAACTAAATAGAACGGTACCGGTATTGTACTGCTGTCACTGGCACTTCAAAACATTTGCAAAATGCTCGTGTCTGCTTCAAGGAGAAGAAATAGAAGGAGCTTTAAACTGCATAATCAACCCATCACCAGGAGTCAGAGAAAAACTGCATCTTCACTCTGCTCTGGCCCTAGTGCAGAGGTCAGGCGAGCTGCACTGCCGCACTGGCAGAGGTGCCTTCCGCTGGGCTTGGGGGACCCGAGGACTGGCGGGAGCACAGGAGAAGCCGGAGGCCTTTCTGTGACAGGAGGAAAAGGGGCAGAGAGGAGGGAGGCAGGAACACGCCTGCTTCAAAGCAAGAGGGCAGAACCACATGCCTTAGATTTTTTTCCTTTGATCAGCTTCTAAACCTTCCAAGAGCTTCATAGGAGAAGAAGGTGGGGGAAGAGCAGCCACGCTCTGCAACAGAGCCAGGTCCAACCAGAACCCCTTGTTGATCAAAGCACAAGGCGACCCCACGCTGCTCTGGCCAGCCTGGGCTCTGCTCCGCCACGATGCAGCTACGACCAAGGGGGTTTGACAGCATCCCTGTGTCCCTGAAATCCTGCAAAGCCTGATCTCCACTGGGCAAAGCACGCCACATTTTATCAAGCCATCAGATTGTTCTCAGAGCCAAGATGTCCAGGACAGAGGGGAGCCATCGCATCTTGCCAGCAGGGTCAGAAGGGGAGAGCAGGTCTCTGCTGCTGCTTGACTGAGGCATAATTGTTCCTTGTGTGAGGAATATTTCAGATGAGGCAGCATCCGTGCTTCAGAAATAATGAACTGTGATTACACAGGATGGTGGCCAAAACACATTATAGCTAGAGCCGGGGAGAAGTTCTCAAATAGCTTTTGTCAAAAGAATGGCCTTCTTCCAGAAATTGATAGCTTTTGCAATTCAGCCCCCTCACCAAGAAGTTTCCAATTTTTCCTCGCAAGCCCCTCAAGTAACATGCTCTGTTTCTGTCTCCTTTATTAGAGGTTACTGAAGAAAAAAAACTCTTACCAAAGGGGAAAAAGGGAAAAAAAAAAAAAAAAAGACCATAAGGGAAAAAAGGCCACGAGAAGGAGAAATGTGACTTTTGTTTTTCATCTCCAAATCTGCAACTATTTTCCCATGTATATATTTTTGCCATTTTGGAGCCTCCTCCCACTCTCACGGGTTTACTCAAGCCCACACAGAGCAGGAGGCAGATGGGATAATTTGGGTTCCTCTGTGTCACGTTTTCTCTCCGGCTGGGTCAGCCCCAGGCTGAGGCAGAAGCAGCTCCTCTGCCCACAGGGTGATGGGGGTATGCATTTCCCCTTCTGAGGAAAGTGCCCAACATGCTCACGGCCAGCAGCTATCCCTGCTCTGTATTTGCACAAGAACTGACAGAGCAGACAGGGGGGAGGCTGACAAGCAGTGGGGACATGACCCGCATTTGCCTCCTCTCCCCAGTGCACTTTTTCTCATGACCCAGAAGGTAAGAGCCTCAGTTCAGGGACACAGCAGTACTTCTGGCCTGCTAATATGAGCTTATACTCCGATTATATTATTCATATATTTTTTACATATAAAATTTTACTGCTTTCCCTTCCACTTTAACGGCTTGAAGAAGTTTACTGTCACAACAGCTCAGAACCTCTCTCCTCTGCCTGGATGCTGATGCCCAGCCTGGCCCTTCTTTGCTACTAGACTACATTCCTCCACATTTTCACCCAGAATAGGTGCCAAGGGACAGACTCAGGTTTATTCCAGATGCTGTCACTGACTTGCTATGTCTTCCTTAGGATATTTCCATCCCTCTGTTACCTATTTACTACTGGCAAAAGGTGCAGCAAACAGCAGAACTGCAAGAAAAAGCCCAGTGCTGTGCAAGAAGCAGCCCATCAAGGGTGCTGCGGATGGATGGATGATGGATGATGGATGGATGGATTCTCCTGTCTCACACTGCTGCTTCCCTCCTCCAACCCAAGGCTCGCACACCAGTCACCCTCCCGCTGCTCCAGGCACTGGGAGCCCAGGCAGATGAACCCTTCCTCCAGCTCCAGCACCAGTTTCAACTCACGCAGGCAGTGCCACAGGCACAGGCTGCCTCCAGCTCCACCACGCTGGCCTCTGCGCCAGCACGGACAGCTTCTTCCTTGGGTTTGTGCGCCCCGTTATGCAGAAAGGCTCACAACCTACCCCCGCTCCCTGCCTGACAGCTCGGAGCTTCAGTAGATTTGAAGGAGCACCTATTAATTACCCAACCATAATGAACTAAAGCAGTTCATAGCAGAAATGTTATGTTCAAGTCAGGAGCCTTTTATCTTACGAATCAGTGACCTGAACACTTTGGCACAGAGCACAAAAAATTCCAAGGGATGCGACGCTCGTATTGTGCTCCCAGCGATCCCTCTGCCTATGAAAGACCCTTCAGATAAATGGTTCTTCACCTGTTCACATCATCTTGCTTTTAACAGTAAAGCCACCCAGAAACGGCTGGGGGCTCTTCCCATAAAAGGAGAACAAGCAGTTAAGTCTAATTGGAGGCAATTCATCCCCAACACACGGTTTGTTGTAAAGCTGGTTTTATAGCTACCAAAGCTGGAAAGGATTCCAAGATTGTTTCTTTTGCCTGCTGCTTATATGAAGTCTAGCGGTCCATGAGTGTCCTGGATCTTAGTTCCTAGAAACCGAGAGATCACCATCAAAATGTTTAAATTGCTCCACAAGATTGGAGTGCTGCCATGACCAAACTGGAAGATTTGGAAGAAGGAAAAACAGATTAACCTGTCCTGAAGGAGCATTAGGCCTAGCCTTTGCCATGTCCAACATCAGAAAGATTACTATCCTTTAAAAAAAATAAAAAATAAAAAAGTTCTGACTGCATAATACTTGCTGTTCTGAGTTTTGATTCTCCTGTTATCCCTGCGAGCGCCCAATCTGAATGACTTTGAACTCAAGGATATCTTGTAGCAACCAGGTCTGCAGGCAGACGCTGCGTTACATGAAAAAAGAGGAATTTATTGCTCATGTGGAGACTCAGCAACAGAGCAAAGGCCCTGGGGCCAGGAGACCCCAACCAAAATCCTCCGCCAGGACAAGAGGGGGAAGCCAGCGCTGCTCACCCTGCCCTGCTCCTGCGGAGGATACGTAACCCTTGGCACACCAGCCCTACACGTCTCCTCATTGCAAACAGCAGGTTCAACTAATTAAAGTGGAAATTAAGAGAAACTCTCAATTAATCTCCAAAATTAACCAAGACAATACAATTTAGATCAGAATAAGGTTCTTCAGTCCTCAACAATCACTCAAACAGCTTCATCCAAACTGAGGAAAAAAAGAAGCATCATGATTTCCTCTTTCTGTGTGATTTGTTTGTTTGGTTGGTTGGTTTTGGTTTTGTGTTTTGTTTTTTTTTTTCCAGAGGAGAAAGACAAGACTTTTATGGGGTTTTTTTCCTATTAAAAGAATTGAAAACCAAACTTTTTCCAAGGGAATGTCTTAAATAAAAATCATTCTCAAGGGAAGGAAAGCAGGGTGCCCCTACAAGGAGAAGAAAAAGGAAACCAGAAGCACAAACCCTAGGAAAGATAATTCTGTCATCAATATATTGAAAGCTCTAATCACAGTCCCACAAAACCGTTAACTTGATTAGCCAAGCATTATTTAGGCAAGGTTCCCTCACTGCTGTTCCTTGCTTCCCTGAGAGGGTTTGATCTGTCAAATGCTTGACATATTCCCTTTGCCAGGGAGAGGGTATTTCAGCCCGGCTGGGGTCGTTACAAATTCCGGAGACACTCCACACCACTCCTTCTCTCCCTAATGAACTTTACCACGTTCATACAACACCAGTTTTTAGCAGTTTCTTTCCCCATATGCCCCCACTTCTGCAGTCCGTACGACTTGTTCCCATTCCTGCCTGCTAATTAAAGAAGAGTCTGTAAATGATGAGGGAGATGTTCTCCTTGGGTGCAGCATCAAAATCTGTGCAGCAACTTTGCACTTACGGTGACGCTACTGTAAACCCCGTGCCGTAAACCACGCTGTTCCAGCCCTAAGAAAGGCACATATTTATGCTGCTAAACACAAACAAGCAAGTAAAACCCAAAAAACCAAACTGTTCCTTCAGGGCCTGGGGCAAAGTCATCCCAAGCACTGGGACATCCCGTTTCCAGCCGAGCTCCTCACCAGGGACGGAGCTGCACTGCCAGCAGGTGGGAAGCGGGCCGGAGCTGCCAACAAGCCCCAAGTCCTGTTTGTTGTATTCACAGGGACACGTTTGCAACGAGTTTCTTTCCGTGTCTACAATATTTCATCCGGAGGACGGACGTTCTGGTGAGAGACACTGAGCTGTCAGGAAATGGGGGCTTCTCACCTCGCTTTTAACACATCTCCTGGGATGCTGATGCTGGAGGACAACATCCCCCAAGTCTTGCGGGATAAACCGACATCAGCACGGGGCCATAACTTGCTGCAAATCCACACCAGCACAATGCAGGATGGGCCCGAGGTGCCCAAGCGAGCTCTGAGTTGAGCTGCTTCGCCTACAGCCGTGCCCTCCGCTTTGCATTTTATATGCCTTTGGTATCACGTTGACAGGCCATCACGTGGGAGGCTACTGCTGGAGGAAGTGACCAGCATTTCTTCAACACAAAGCGAAGAACACCCCACACATAATGAAACCTGCAGAGCTCGCTGCCACGAGAAACCAGCAAATGGCAAGACTCAAAAAGACTTGACAAGTTGCACAGGAAGGACATAAATATTTGAAATGTCTGGTTAGCAACTGTGGGAGAAACACACGTCTTCCCTGTTTAACCGAACTCTATCAGGCAGGAGCAAAATAAACATTTTGATCACCTATTACAGACAACTTGAACCCGATCTGACAGTCCCAGAGTATAGGGAACAATGATCCAGTACTGTAACAGCTGTATTTTTTTCAGTCCTCTCACACACTTGGTGAGCAAAACGTGCACAAAGGGGATGTTCCGCACAGGCAAAATGGAATATACACACAAGAAAGGAGGTATATTGAAATCCTGGCCTTTTTGCTCTCCCCTCCATCTTTTGGCTATCCTCACAGCTATCACCAGACACCCGCATCACATGCAGCTATCAAGATTATTAATTTTTTGAAGTCTCACTTATTTTAGCTGCTTCTGTGAAAGCCAGACCCAACTTGGAGCCCTTCTGCTGACACAAGGCCTTTAAAAAAAAAAAACCAAACCAAGAAGTGCCTTATTGTTGCTGTCGACGTTTACAAATTCTGCTGTATCCATCTGTCCAGTTAATTACTTTGTGCGGTAGCCTGTTAGCTTCTTTAAAAAAAATTTAAAAGGACCCAATTATCATTCTGGGCAGCTCCCTCGATCCCAGAGAAGCAGCACATCCCTAGTGCCACAAATGCCTTTGTTACCGTTGTAAGCTGACAAACAGGCAGAGAGAGAAGTGTTTTGCAAGACTTTCTTTATTCTGGCGGGATGAAGGCAGAATTTCCATCTCCTGCTTACGACGAGCCCCGTGTCTCGGTGACAGTTCCTGGTGATGCCAGCGGGTCTCCCTGCTCCTACCAGCCCAGAAATCCCCCCTCTACCCATCCCCAGTGTCTCCTGCACTCTCGCCTCCCCAAACCTTCGTCTCCATTCCACATCCCCCGGGGCCTCGGCCACCTCTAACCACCAGGGACATGGCACGGCCGAGCGACTCGGTGGCCCCGATTAGGATGTGGCTGTGCTCACCGCTCCCTCTCTGCGGGACACCTCCTCCCGTGCTCCCCACCACACACGCACTAAGTAATAAGTGCACGAATGGATGTTGGTGTCATTCAGCAAAATAAAGGCAGGAGGGTTTTGCTCCGGCTCGGCTTCAATGAGAGCATTTTCTCCTGGAACAAGGGGCTGAATTCAGCTGCTTGGTGCTGTCTGATCGCAGTTTGTTGCCAGAGTAACGGAGGCACCGGAGCTGCCAGGGCCACGCTTCAGGGGAAGGAAAGGGCTGCTGCCTGGCACCCCGCTTGCCACCACCCTGCAGAGGGCTGGGGACATGGGTAAGGGGTCCCCCGGTCCCTCTGTGGGGTGAGCTCAGCCCCCAAAGCTCCTGCCAAGTAAAAAAAGGGAGATGCCCCTGGAGATGCTGAGTCAGCTCCTGGCATCTGCTGGAGATGTCCTCAGGGGACCCTGGAGCAGCCACTCTGTTCCCCTGTGAAATGGGGATACCACGGCACCGCCCTAGGACCCAGCCAGAGCCTCGCGTCCCAGACCAGAGGCTCTGACCTGACCAAATCACTTCCCTACCCCTCGCTGCAGTCCCAGAAATTACAATCCAGGTTTTCCAAAGATTTTTTTTTTTTTTTTTGTTCCCAATTGAGGGCCGGGACATACAATGAACAGGATCGCAGTACGGATGCTTGACAGGTTAATGCGTCAGCTATCTCTCCGAGAACGTACTTCAATCTGAAATAAAATGCAACGATGTCTTCTGCTTTATATAGCAAAACCTGGCCTTAGGGATCCAGCAGACCAGCAAAGGCTGAACAGAAGTGGTTTTCTTAGACAGGGAGGACATAATTTGTGCTTTGTACATTGAGAGTGCTAACACAGCCCTCTAAGACAGAGAATGCAGTCTCTCCAGATCAAATAAAACACCCTGTGATTTTCCTTTTAAAGGGAGGACAAGTCAGAAGTTACCCCATCATACATCTGATCCTTAAGCTCTACAGTGTACTCCAGCGCTTAGCAGATCACCAGGTGACCGTGCATTCCTCTCCTTTCCCTCTCCCCATGCTTATATATTTGTAAATTGGTTTTTCATCTGTAACCTACTATTCAACTCGCTCCACAATTTATCTTTGTAGATTAAAACAGACAGTGAAAGGACATAAATATATGCCCCCCAGCCTTCTCAGAACTCTCATATCACCGCACTACAAAGACAAGGGAAAACACTCGTAAGTCAAATAACTACAGACACAAGCAGGCTCAGCATTCCACGGTAGGAGCTTGCTGTTATCCTACACATGCAAACGAAGACCACAGCCGTGCCATACCAGGGCTCTTCGACTTCCCTGAATATGAAGGAGCTCTGTCTCTCTGCTGATTCCCCCACACAGCCTCTCTGAAGTCAGGAGACCCAGCCAACCCTGCCACGCACACTGACTTGCTCCCTTGCTGCCTGTTTTGCAATTTTAATTTCTCACCTTCCTAAACAGCAAAAGATTTATCATTCTCTAGTCAGAAATATTTAATTTTCCAAATGTATTTTCTTCCCTTCCAGGGCCCTGAAAGTCTTGAGGTATAACGTTTTCATATAACGCCCATCCCAATTTACATAAAGCCTCCTTGAAAAGAAAGCACTGCACATCACAGGGAGCAGAATCACTCCCAGCATGTAAAAGAAGGGGTGCAGAGGTGTTGATACAGCGCAAAACCAGTTTATTACCATAAAGTTTGGTCCTGCTTTTGTTCTCAGGGATCATGGGATACAGGTCAAGATCTTTTCCACTTTATCACCACTATCTCAATCATCCACGGGCTGTAAAAGAACATAACTCACCTCAAGTCCCTAACACAGATGCCTCTGCTTGCTGTTTAAAGTTTGGCCCGTGTTCAAGAGGTTAATATGACTTGCCCAAGGTTACATGGGAGGTCTCTGACAGAGCTATGAATTAAACCTAAGTTTGAAGTAGCCCAGGGCTGCTGCTCGTGTATTATTGTCAATACCTGGCACGGACTCCTCGGTGGTCAGAGGACTAAAAATAAGGTAGAGCAAGGTAAATTCCAAATTCCCTCCCTCCAGGGTCAGCGTGCCCCGGAATCGGAGCGTGCCAAGCAGAGGTTAAGTTAAGCACTTTCTGTTCAGCCTCACCAGGCACAGGGAGAAGCTCAGCCACTGCCCTGCCCGCTACCAGGGCAGCTCGGGCTGCCACGACGCTGCTGAAAGACCCGTGGGAAACGGGGAGTAAATGAAGAGCTCTGTTAGTCCCCCTGTCTATCCAACAAGCTCAATCCTTCCAAACCATTTGTCTAATCTGTTCCTTAAAATCTCCAGTGACAGATACTCTGCAAACTCCCTTAGCAATCTATTTTAGTGCTTCGCTATTTTTACTGTTCAACAATGTTTCCTGATGTCCAGCCTCAATTTTTCTTGCTGCAATTTATGCTGTTGAGAAGAGTTCATTCCCTTTCTTTGAGATTGTCTCTCTTTGATTCCTGTGGGCATGTGTTCAGTGCCGAGATGGCTGCAGGTTTCCATGCTTTAATAAATCAAACATTACAGAACAGAATTGATGGGCCGTCTTATTTGAACTGCCCTCTGCAAGCCCAGCTCAGAAATTTGCTGTCATTGTATCACCATCCAAGCCTATGCATATGGCACAGCTAAAGCAACAGCACAAACAGGAGCTCTGTGTATTAGAGTCTCAAACTGGCAACCAAAATTGAAACAGTTAGAAACAGCCACTCTCTAAAGGCACTGGCCTGATTTTCCCTTACACACCGGCCACAGAGAAGACAGACCTCAGTACTCAGATTTGGGCACCCAAAGAATCAGTTTCTGTTTCAGACAAGCTAATTATCTTCAGAGATGCAACAGTTGAAGGGTTATTTTTGTGCCTAAACTGCGGATGCTGGAGTTCAGCCTTAAGCTCCCAACTTTGAAACATTGGCTTGTGGCCTTGGGAAACCAGAAGGAGAGGAAAGCAGCGCCGTGCCAGATAGCTGGGACCTAGCAACCGCCAATCAGGGCCAAGGCAACACAAGCTAGTTTTTAAACAAAGTAATAGATGGAAAAAAAAAAAAAAAAATCAGAGCATGCTGGGAAGCAAATGAAAGAGAAGCAAAGCTCTCAGAGTACCCACAATGCAAACGAGATGGGCACAAACTCACACCTGTTGCTGAAGCAGAATTGTGGAGGAGTCTCCCTGCTCCCAACTCCTCCTCACACCCGGAGACTCTCCTTGATCCTGCTCCACACTCCCTTCCTTCTACACGCTCAGCTCTGAAAGGGAAGCGACTCTGACTTTGACAATTCTGAGCATCATCCCGCACTCAACCCACTTCTTTCTGCCATCCTTTCTACGTTACCGCAGACCACCCTTGTGCTATAAGGGGACGTGTCTGCATCTCATCCCTGAAGGAAAGCTACTGCTCTGCTGACCCTGTCGTACTCAGCCGCCCGAAGGCAGCCGGTGGTCCCTTCCCTTGCCCATCAGCCCCTACTGAAGAGGGCTGAGGTCACCGTGTGCTCCCGCGCAGGGCAGAGCCGTGGTCCCCACCCTTGGCTGACCCCTAACACCAAGCAACTGTGTGTCCTGCGATTTCTTCGCTGGTCTCCAGGCCCCAGCACAGCCTCCCACACCCGGTCAGTACAATCCAGGGCTGCACAGACAGCCCAGCCCGTACCCAGCCGCACCCCACAACTCGTGCCACTGACTCCATGACAGCAACAGGATTTTCCACTGCTCCACAGCTCCCTTACTGGCGACAGCGGGAGCAGGAACAAGTCCTCAGCATGTACTCGCACATCCTCTGTTTGCTGGTCGCGCAGCCCTCGCCGGCACTCTTCTGCTTAATGACATCTCTGCAGAAGCCTTCGGGACTGCTCTGGCAATTCAGCTTGTCCTGCTCGTTTGTAGCAGCCTCCCAGCGAGCACCCCTGAGCCGTGCCCTAAGGACAGAGAGGACACCCCCAGCTCCCTGCAGCAGCCACCAGGCACCGTGCTCTGGGAAAGCATCTCCATACTGCCCCGAAACCAGTCAGCCCTGCCTGGCTCTCCTGTGCCCAGCACCGCAAGGACGACAGGACTCGAAAAGCTTCTAATCTTCATAGACAGACGGGAAAACAAAACCAGGCAGCAAACTGTCCTCCCGTTTTATGTGCCAGAGGCTTGCTTTCTCACACATACGCTAAACACCTCACCAATAACTGCTTGACTGCAGATAGCTAGAATCCAGATAGATGCCTCCATTAGCATACTTTCCTCCTCTTTTTCATTCTTCCAGACTGCACTATAATGCTGTTACACCCTTTGTGTTGCTTCTTTATCTCTCTTTAGTTCATACAACCTCTTTTTTCCTTCTTGCAGGCACTTTGCCCAAGAAGGATGGGACAGCAGGCCCTAACTAATCACCTGAGACATTAAAAACTGCATATGCAATTATTTTGTAAGCCTTGTTTCCCTGATGAATTCCATCCTGCGCCTCTGCAGGCTGTATCCATTTTTTCCCTGCCTTTTGCTCCCGGATCCCATAAAGAACTTTCCCTTGTCATCATTAGGGCTGATGCCTTTTTGTATTCACTGAGTAACTGCTCCCGGTGGCTCCATGTTATTCTGTGCCTTTTAAAAAAAAAAATTCCATGTTACTTCATTTCAGTTGTAAAATAACAATACTCCAAATACAAACCAATTCTGAGCTCTCTTGGACAGGAGTGGATACGCGACGCGAAAACATACATACACACAAGTACATCTCATTCTGCCAGACTAGACTGCTAATGCAGACACACCAATCAAGCCACACTTACATGCTCCCTGTTGTTTAAATTAAGTAGACACATCACACCTAGACAAAAAAAAAAAAAAAAAAAAAAGCCAACACATACATAGCAGCTGGCTTGATAAAGCTCATCCACTGAAAGCCATTTCGCCAATAATTAGAGGTTTTAGATGCTCTAACAAGGCTAACAGTAGTTCCACCCACAGGGCAAAGTTCAGTAAGAGAATCTGGAGAAAAAGTGAACAAAAAATGTGCAGTGAATTAAAACTCAAAAGCTAGTCATCTCAGTGGGAACATCCAAGTACACAAGTCAACAGCTTCCTTTAATTAAAAAACCCTCATCTCAATCTGTTTTCTACTGCCTTTTTTTTTTTTTTTTCTTTTAAGGATAGGAAGTGTATCTAAAATTTTTAATAGAAATTAAGTGAGGGCTGCTTGTCCAAAGCTACCCGTTTCCACACCCCAAATTATTCAGTTAAGAAGGGTGACATAGGGTCATATGGATCCAAATTCTCACACAGAAAACATCCATTATGAATACATATATATCCATTGTTCTTTGAAGATGGAGTGAAAGACCACTCAAACTGTATCCACTTGCATCACTTGCTGTTCCTAACACTGTCAAGATTCTAAACTGCCATGAGCCCAAAGCATACCACAGTATGAACACGAGAACCCAGTTTGTCTATCATCATAAAACTTAACTTCATAGATGCTTCTTAAAACTGAATTTTTTTTTTTTTTTCCAACCCTTTAAGCTTTGGTTGCATGGGATCCCAACAGGAGGGTCCCTCACTGGATGCAGGTGCTCTACAGGTACAGGACAGCTGCTGCCCAGAAAAGCTCATGGATTCATGTCCCAGTTCAAAGGAGCTTCCCTGTTCCGAAGAGATGCTGAAACCACAGCACTTGAACTCACCTGCCAGGCACCTTCCTGAATCGGGACTTCAAGGACTGCTCGCACAAAGAGGTGAGCAAGAAGCAGGGCTGGGTTTCTCTGCCGAGGACCACGTTAGGACCTTACAGACGTCCAGCAGGGTTCAGAGGCCCCCACGGCCCAGCCACGCACGCTTGGCCTCCACCTCTACCCAAGCTGATGCTATGGCAGAATTGAAGATCTTCCCAGTGTCCACCAAAGCCTTTACGGAGAGAGCCTGTGGCTTGGCTCACCCCTGTACTGCTGCAGCCCATCTCCCCAGGGTTAGGCCATTCAATCCGCCTGCTAGAGCTGGTGTGCGTGAAGCAGCTAGTGAGACACACAGCAAGCAGCCAGAAGGCATTTCCAGTTGGCTGAGAAGGTCACTCCTGTCCAGCAAGCTCCTTCTGGGATGCCACTTCTCCACCTAGATCCAGGATTTCACAATGATACCCAGGAACCAGCCTTTGTACACAACTAAGCCCTGCCTGCAAATACTCCTTCTTTTTCCCACCCTCTTCTTCACCTTGGACATTTGGCTCCATATTTATCAGCACGTCTTGGCCTTGAAAAGAAGCAGAGCTCCTGCTCTCTGCGATGCTCGTGACAACCCTCCTAATCACAAGAAAATTTTAAAAGCCAGAACACAGAATGGATGTATTCACACCCGGGGTGACCACGCTACACAGGCACAGCAGTAGCGCCAGCCCTCCTAGGCTCAGTTCATCACCTTATCTCGTGGGGCGCCTCCTACACTCACCTGCACTACAGGAGGCTCTTGGGAGATTAGATATGAGACTGGTATCTTCTCTGTCCCTTCGCAAGCTCCTCTGCTTTGTCTCGCCATTCCTCCTCTGCACTTTTAAGTCTGCATCACTGAGTGGCCTTTAAAAGTCTATTACGCAGTTCTTGTTAGACAGGCTATAAGTGACAGAGAGAGAAGTAAGTACAGGGGGGGAAAAAAAAAAAAAAAAAAGTGAAATAAAATTAGCCAAAAGCTGGCAGGAGAAACATACACAAAAATTTCATTTCAGAGCAGTGATTTCATGTTTACAGCAGGGGGCTGGGAGTTAGCACTGCAGGTTTGTGGGATGAGCAGGGCTGATTTTGTCAGGTCAGGAGATGCATGTTCAACTCTCAGTTCTGCCCCGGGGTATTTCATTTTGTCCCAGGCGGATCTCTTCATCCTGCTCACACCTTTGTGAAGAAAAGGAGTAAGGACAATCTTCTCATCTAAAGGCAGTACACTTCTGCAGCTCTGCACAGCGGCCGGTGCTGCGGCACCAGCCCCATTCCAAACCTCTGCATCTTCTGCTGGATCACCTCCCCCAGCCCATGGGCATCAACACTAAGCAAACAACAGTCCACCTTTTTCTGCTTCCCCAACGTCTCCATTGTAAACTCAATGTCTTCCAGCTGGGACAAAACGCCCAGATTTTAGTCCAGGGCCTACTGCTCAAGGTACCAGTAGTACAAAATGTTCCACTCTGTCATCTGAAGATGCTGCTGCTTTCTTGCTGCTCAACCAGCTCAACAGATTGTGGTTCTGGGTCACTGAGAAGCACCTTTGCTCCCATCAGACCAAGAGGGGCTTCCTGCAGAAACAACATCCCCATGACAGGCAAGGCAGAACTGGCCAGGCAAAGGAGCCGTGTTGGGCAGGGGAGAATTGCTCATATTTAAAGTACTGTTAACTTCCCTCCTCGTTTCTGTTGCTCACATCCCATCTCCCTTCCCAGCATCATTCCCAGGGTTGACTGACTTCTGAAATACATGGTGCCAAGAAAGCATCAGTTCAACCAGCAAGAGTTGGGGGCACAGAGACACGACCCAAACAGATGGCGTAACAGACTCCAGGTCACCTGCTGAGCTTCTCAGTGTGGACAACAAAGCCTTGCATAAGAGAGGCAGAGAAAAATAAAAACTATGGCACCAACTCAGCAATGAAGCAGAAATAACCCAGCTGTCTCCAGCACAGGTGTAGGTTCCTGCATCTGACCTTTCCAAAACGTTCAGGGCCAGTGCTCATGACTGTGGCCATCGCGAAACAAAAAATACCAACAGTGTTTGCATTAAATGATCCCAAATGGGTGATCAGCGATGCTGGGAATGGGAAGAACATGCAGTGACACCAAAGGCATCTCAGCAGCAACAGCTTGGGAGACAATGACCCTCACGCTGTAAAACCATTTGCTGACAGGTTCAATGTTTCAGATTTTCACTTGGAAAAAAGTTCGTCCCTTCTCCAAGAGAGAGACAGATTTCTTTACCAGGTTGGAGCTCTTCGTTAAAACACAAACACCCCAGTGATGGAAATAAAATTAATGAGAAACCTTATTGCCACTGCTCCAGGAAAAGGTAGCACATTTTCTTAAACCCCTGCCATCCATCCCAACAATCCTATAAACCACAGCTCTCACTGGGTCAGGATGAACCAGTCTGACTAGAAAGACCAGCCCGCAGCACGCCACACCCAAACTGGAGACACCACAGCAGCTCTCCCGGGCTGGTTGTGGCGGGACAAAGGGGTCACAACTGCTCAGCTCGCAGCTTCCCACTGAAACAACCAACTCTTCAGTCTCAAATTCTGGTGGTGAGAAAGAAAAAAAAAAAATTCAAAAAGAAAAAAAGAAATAAGCCCCCCTTAACCCAGCCGTAAAAGGGCTGCAGCAAAACTCTTCATTAGTCATGGCTGGCAAACTTGAAGGGAATAAAAGGAACCAATGAGTAACGCAACACTATAAAAACATAACAACCTCAATAATGGGAAAATCAAAACCCAGCACAAAACCTCCACGTAAACAAAGCTACAGAAACTGGAGCGCTTGAGCCAAGGTATATAGCTGAAAAATTCCATCTGTACAACTGCGTTTTGAGCATTTCATCCGAAGCGCTGCTACACACACCAGCTTGGAAATGGTGGGTTTCTAGTCCTGACATATGCACAAATGCACAGACACAACCATCATCTCCATCGGCTTGGGAATCCCGTCTGAACAGTGCCATTGCAAGGAGAAGCAGGTGAGGGGTAGTGGCTCTATCTAGCATATGTGACAGCTTTAAAAGCTGCATTTATGCAAGCAAATGGAGCATATCAGCTGCACTGTATTAACACCGATGTCTGCAAATGGGACCCGGAGATTTTTTGTTGCTGTGACTGGAAATTTGCTCAACATACAGTCAAGGAGAAAACTGCCTTGGGTTGTACTTTCAGAAGAGCATTTCCACCTCCTGGAGCATCAACCCATTTTAATCTGCCCCATTCGAGGAGCCAAGTCTTGTCCGGGCTCTGCATGCAGAGGGAAGTGAGGAGAGGCTTTCCAGTGCCCCCCCCCCCCCCCCCCCCCCACCAACCAGCAAGTCCACCAGCACAGAGAGAAGAACAACTCGAACTGCTGGAAATCACAGCAGGATGAACCCTGCAGATCACTGCTAGCAGCACACACATTCCATCAATTACCTCAGCTGAGGGCTAGAAAAAGCTTTAAGCCGAAGCTGATTTGATCATTCAACTCATGATTTCTGATATATTGTTAAAAGCCCTGGATCCCCGGCTCAAGAGTTTGAAAGAGAATCTCCACCTTCATTTTAAGAGGCTGATGGAAAGCAAATTTCTGGTTCTTGTGGCCCTGAAAAGTTGAAAGCTGCACACCACCAAAAACTGAGCAGCCAAAACGACCAATGAAAAGAAAACAATTTAAAAAAAAAAAAAAAAAAAAGACAGCACTGTTTTGTCTTTGAAGCTTTAACCTCCCTGCCACAGGTTTCCTCCCAGTCTTGCCACGCTCGCCGTGCACTCACACTGCCATATCTGCCTGCCTCGCTGCGCCCTCAGGAACAAGGCTGGTGTCGGGACACCACCCCGGAGCCCGACACATCCTGGGCGTGAAAGACAAACAAGCCCGAATTCGTTGCTTGTTTCTAAGCTGATCTGCTTTTTCAGGCCCTTTTTTTAGGACGTGGCAGCACTCACATTCTGCAGTCCAGGTAATCTCATACAAGCTGCTGTTCTCAGAGGAGAACAATCAATATTTGGACTGAGCGAGCTCATCATCATGCAACAAGTGAAAGACAGTGATGTGAATGCCCCACCTGAACAGCCACTCCCCATCATCTTCCAGCATCTCCCCCCGCCCTGCAGCCTCTGGAGGAAAACCACAAAGAGGGAGCCAAAAAGTTCACTTCAATGGAAAGAGAAGCTGAAGAAACATCACTGTGATGAGGGACGGAGGAGCCTGTAAGGTCTGTAAGGAGTTCCCTTGTCTTGCTGGTGCCTTCAGAACGGCCGAACGAAGATGCCAGCAGGATGCACGGAGCCGCTCGGAGCATCGCGCTCAGGCCTGTGGGCAAAGCCCTGACACACTGCAAGGGGGAAAGTCACCCCAACTTTGGAGCTGGGAAGGGAGGGAGAGCAATCAGGGAGGCCACAGGGACTCTCAGGGCCACTTGGCAGCAAACCAACCTCTGCTCAGAGCCTATGACATGGTCCCCAGCAGCCCAGGGTGGCCAGAGCCATCACTGCTATCAGGGAGCTGACGTTAAATCAGCAGAGAGGCTGACCAGGTAATCCCCAGTTCCTCTTAGACTTTGTCTGCATGACTATACTCATGAAATTAAAGCAGGCTAAACCAAAAAAAGTATTTGAGGACAAATTTGCTTCCTCACGACAGCTTCTCCATAGAACTTAATGGGCTCTAACTTGTGCTATCCTCCCAACTTTGTAACAGCTGGAATAAACCCTGCAGGGTTTTCCTCTTGACACGATGATATTTCCAGAGAGCCAAGAGCTATAGAGTGAATTCTTATACAATATGATAACTGACTCAGTCTCCAAAGGATAAACATGTCAAGATACAAAAATCATTTTTTTCTTACCAATGCAATAAAGATGTGATTGAAAATGTCGTGCTCTGGGTTTATGAGCAAGATTCTCATAACTCATCATCTAAAATAAATTGTTCTATCATTTGTACTAGTTAGAAGATATTCAAAGTCAGACAAGCTGAAAGCAGAAGTTTAAACATACTCAGCACGGTAGAAAGAATATTAATTTCCCTCCCCCCTATATAAATGTTAAATCCTAGTCTCTCACCTAGGGTTAATTAATCTTTCAAAAGTGCTCGAGTCCACCAAACACACAGCAGAAAAGATCTTAAAGACCAGCCCATGGCTTCAGGAAAGCCCACCACAAATCTTAAAGATTTCCTGCAAAATCTGGCAGAGAAGAAATAATTGAATATGCAAAACCACACCATGTTATGCCACAAGTCTCATTATCCGAGAAAAAAAAAAAAAAGGCAATTACTTTGGACACGTTGGATCACACAGTGGATACAGAAGAGGATCATCACTGAGTGCACGGGATTACCGGAATGTGCTGCCAGCTCCTCGCCTTGTGTTGCAGAAGTACTTGGAGGACTCAAGGACTTGCGGAGCTGGGTGCTACCTCCAACCCTCCTGCTGCCCCCACCCAGCCAACCTGCTGCACCAGCCCTTGCCTCTGCTCCCCAGCGTGCGTGTCCTGCGCGGGCGCCTCTCCACACCCGCGCCCTCGCAGCCTGAAGAGCTTCGTTGAAGCACTGGAAAAGGCTTTGACGAGTTGTTTTGCCAATTATCAGGCCTAGCATAAAGGACACGGCCAGCATAAAGATGAGCCAATAACCAAATTGTATTTGGTACAAAAGGGTCAGCACGTGGGTGAGCGCTGGGGGTACAAACAAGTCAGATTATCCATAATCGACATCAATCCCACTGACCCCAACAACGACACCGCACAACCAGCAATGGGGGAATAAATGGTGACATGCAGTCTGCCAGAGAAGGGACGGGAGACAACCGAGTCAACCAGCCAAACACGTAAGACCAAGGAAGCCACAGACTGAACCTCTGCACAGCCCGCGTTTACAACAGCCAGAGCTGAGTGGAGCCCAGTCCCAGGGAGGCGGGAGGTCCTTCCCCAACAGGGAACTCTGCACAGGGCACCCACCTCACACACAGACACTGCCCCTCCTGCAGGGGGTCCCAGCTTTATCCCTCGGGGGGACACCTGACCCCGGGTTACTCACTGCGGGACCCCTGGGGCTCCTTTACCCAATGGCTCTGTCTGCCAGGCCGGCCCACCCTGGGGGGAAGCCTAAAGGGAACCTCACCCCCCTTGGGAAGGGCTGTGGGAATCACCCACATGTCAACCTTGATTTGGGGCTTGGGGTTGAAACCCCAGCATTTCACAAGCCTCCAGTGAAACGCATTACACCAGCACACGCACAGACCCATCGCTACGTACCCGTTACCCTGAACAGCTTGGCCACGACTGCCCGCCCGTGGAGACAGTTCTGTGAAAGACGCCGTAAAAGAGCTACGTTTTGGTTTTGCTTTCCCCTCCCCGTTGCCATAAACCACTATTCACTTCCATAATTGAACCTTCAGCAACAAAGAACCACTCACGAAGCAATTTCGGGGGAAACTCAGACCCTAAATCCACACAGACAACAGCTCCTGGACTGAGCTCAAATTCATCCCCTGCTTAAATTCTTGTCTCAGGCCACTTAAAAACCCTGCAGTATGAGGTGCATTAGAGGTACTTGGGAGAGAACAAGGATGGCATGCAGGCTGAGATCACTCCACAGAGGAGGGAATGATGCTAATTATACCGCTGGTGAAATGGAATCACTGAGGGGAAGAAAACGAACAATCAAGACAGTTAACTGGTGCAAGAGCAGCTCTACTATTTAATCAGTGGTAGGCCATCTGCCTGAAAGGAGAATAACAGATTACGTCAAGGTAGTGACAGACAATCAATGAACACTCAATTAACAGTTACAATATTACCAACTTAAGCAAAATGTGTTTTTGCAAATGGTAATCTCTCCCTTGTGCTGATACAACCCTAATTTAATTTTCTTCCGTGCACCAACATCAAACATTGAAAGAAGCAAGATTCAGATGCCACCAATCTGAGCGGAAACATCCTTCGGTTCTGCAAAGAGCCGAGTTCAGGGGGTGGAAGGAGACAAGACAAGGCTGCAGGAGTTCCACCCAGCAAGACCTTCCACCTGGAAGGGGGAGGCAGCACAGGCTCAACAGCAGACTCGACCGCCCCCCTGCCCCAATCTCTTGGTAAACACGCTTTGTTTCAAGGCACAACTTGTCGCTGCATTTTCTTGCCGCTGCATTTTCTTGCCGCTGCTCCTTTCCTGCTTCTGCCTTGCTTAGAAGCTTTAAGGTTGCCGAGGAGCGAGGTATTAGGTGAAAGTAACCTTCCTGAGTACACCATGTGCCCTAATTAACAGGCTGGCCACCAACTGAATGGTAATGATGCCTCTTAATCTCTCTCCCTGAGTTTGCTGAACAAATCTCAGGTGGTGGCACGAGGGATTTGTGGTTGCAGCATCCTTTGTTTCTGTGCAGGCACACGCCGGAGGCTTTGAAGGTTGGTGTGTCTCATGGAAGAGTGAGAGGAAAGCGGGTCTGATGAAAGCAGACCCTTCAGCTACCCCGAGTGTGTCCAAACACCAGCTTTCTCCAACAGAAGAAAATGAGGGCAGGGGAAGAGGGAGGAAGCTTGCTGGAGAAGTCAGGCGGGGAAGGAAGACAGGCGATCCAGGGGTGAAAGAACCGTATTGAAATTCAGTGCACAGGAAACTCTGGGACTCTGCTCTACATCACTGTCCAAAGGCAGAGCCTCCGCGGCTCATACCGTCAGGCCGTGACTCCATCCGTCCCGAGTGCCCCGCGGTGGTAACTGCAGACTTCTCGCCACCTTCTGCCCTCCACAAGGAGCAATTCCAGCCCAGACACCGCAAGTCCCAGCTGTAAAGTCATGCTAGAAGCAGGGCAGGCTTTGGACAAAGCTTATTGCTGCCTGTTCCGAACAGCAGTGGGAAGAGGGGATTCTTTCATTGTTGTTCAAACAAAGGATTCGTCCTCACAAGCAAGAACTCAGCAAGGGTGACAGTTCAGCACATACAGCACTGTGCCATCACGGCCTGAGCCTCTGGCCAAGACCTAGAAAAGGGCTCAGCTGACACCAGCCCAGTCTAAACTACAGCCCAAAGCCCTGCTGGATTTTGTGTGTGTTCTCCCTTACCAAAAAAAAAAAAAAAAAAAAAAAAAAATATATATATATATATATATATATATATATATTCATGACATAACTGAAAAGTTTGAAGGACGATAATGACCATTTTTAAAATCCTGGTTTACTTGTTATTGACTCATGCTGAGTTTTCCCACACCAGGCCTCCACAGTTAGTTGACCTAAAAGACTCCTCAAGATATATCATTTCAGTTTAAAACCAGCAAATGTACCAAGCCCTGGGTAATTTGCTCCTGTGCTTCAATGTAAATCTGTACAAGAATAAAACATGCCTTTTTTATCATCGGAATTTATCTAGCTTGAGCATCCAGCCACAGAACCACGTCCCGCCTTCATACCTTTGGCTAGCAGAATTCCCTTCCCCTGGTTAAGTACTTAGAGACAATAATGAAATCACCCTGTAACCTTCTCTCTGTTAGAAGAAGCGGATTGAGCTCCAGTCTCTCTCTCCAGCATGCTTTACAGACCTCACATCATCCTTGTAGCTCTTCTCTTATCTCTCACCAGTTTGCCAACATCATTTTTAAGGAATAGATACCATGACTGCACACAATGCTCTTTCTGCTTGTATTCATTATTTCTTTGCTTAGACAGCCAAAGATAGCATTAACACTCCTGAGAATTCACAACACGGCACAAGACCAGCTAGTTATTGATAAGATAATGAAATTAAGCTCCAGCTTCTCACCTTGACTCCCAGGGGTTCCTGTCTCCAAGTGTGGGTTTTACTCCCTGCTCTCGTTAATGTGGATTAGTAAGTTATCACATGCCAGCCGTGCTACAGGAGCTGTCCGTACATTTACCCTTTTTCCACTATAAATACAAGATAACTCGACTAAACTTCACGCCCGTTCTCAGACCCTCACATCCGTCACCGTACGGGAACACAGGTTACCTTGGTTCAGATGACTCGGGTAGCTGGTTATGCTGCAGACACCCCAAACCCAGAGCCTGCTCCACCGTCCAGGAGTGAAGCTGCTGCTGTCGGGATCCCAGGCGGCAAGAGGCCGTTCACTGCCCGGCCACAGCCGCAGGTCCCAAGCTCTGTGCTGCTGTGGTAAAGCAGCTCCCAGGAGCCAAACACGCTCTGTCAGTCAAAGCCAAGCAGTGCCTGTGCTCCAGGCTCCTGCCATAATAAATCTACCACAGAATCGATGAGGTTGGAAAAGACCTTGAAGATCCTCCAGTCCAACCATGAACCTCACACTGACGGTTCCCAACTCCCCCAGATCCCTCAGCGCTGGCTCAGCCCGACTCTTCAACCCCTCCAGGGATCCCGGGGACTCCCCCCCTGCCCTGGGCAGCCCATTCCAACGCCCAACAGCCCCTTCTGCACAGAAATCCTTCCTAATATCCAGTCTAAACCTTCCCTGGCGCAACTTAAGGCCATTCCCTCTTGTCCTGTCGCTTACTACTAGGTTAAAGAGACTCATCCCCCCTCTCTGCCCCCTCCTGGCAGGGAGTTGCAGAGGGCCAGGAGGTCTCCCCTCAGCCTCCTCTTCTCCAGACTGAACCCCCCCAGTTCCCCCAGCCGCTCCCCAGCAGACCTGTGCTCCAGACCCTGCCCCAGCTCCGTTGCCCTTCTCTGGCCACGCTCGAGTCCTTCAATGGCCTTTTTGGGGTGAGGGGCCCAAAGCTGAACCCACTCACCGAGGGGCGGCCTCACCAGTGCCGAGCCCAGGGCTCAGATCCCTTCCCTGTCCCTGTGGCCACGCCAGTGCTGACACAAGCCAGGATGCCATTGGCCTTCTTGGCCACCGGGGCACACTGCTGGCTCCTGTTCAGCCGGCTGTCAAACCACACGAGGACTACAGCATTTCACACCCTTTCCAACAGAGCTGCCCCTGCGACACGGCGCTGGCTCAGGCATCGCTCAAGAGGTACCTCAGATCCTCCTTCCAGAGACATGCTCCTGCTTCTCCAACACCCACAGGACAAGGAGCCGGGGCCTTCGGGAGCCAGCAAAGCCCCTCTCCCCACACCCGCAGCCACGAGGTGCGTTTGGGTAACGCTGCCAGAACGCTGCAGACTCACGCCACGGCACTGGCATCCGATGCCAGATGGAAACTGCAAACTCATCCGGCGTTTGAAGGGATCTGGAGCCAGGGGGTTGCTTTAAGGAGCTTTCTGTCTCCCTATCCCCAGCCCTACCAGTTGGAAGGGAATACGCCTGGATTTTTCGCCAACAGTCACAAAAAAAAAATTGTCACAGAAAATGTGCAAGCACTGACATCTTAAGACAAAAAAGATGCAGATTTCTCCACTGTTCACAGCACATTATGAAAATACATTCTTAGGGACTATTAAATATGGGGATTATTGACTAGATGAGCAACAGCTCAACGGACTAGCTTGCAAATACGTCTTTAGACAATTCTTAAAATGCAGATTAATTATCTAACAGACCAGAACATTTTATTTTTTTTTCCTACAGATTTTCTAATGATCTCTTACATAAACAAACATCCAGACAGTTTGTTTGCATTTCTGTTGGCTGTGATGTTCTTCAACTAAATAGTGACTGAGGAGACTTAAATCTTATTTAACACTCAGCAGGAACAGAACAAAAGGCACGTCAGTCCAAATCACTGGAAGACATCTATTCTTGAAGACCCTTGGGAAGTCCAACTACCGCAATACCAAAAGGTCCTGCTTCCCCAACAGAAAGATTGAGATACACCACGTAGCATTAAATTATTTCCACGTTTATGCCAATAGCTTTCATTAAAGTAACTACGTTTAATGACTAGTATTCCCACCAACCCCTTTTTAAATGAGTGAGGCACAGTACACTGCAGAGAGATTGTTCAGGGCTCTCTGCAGACTCAGGAAGATATCACTGTCGCCCAGCCGCGCCGGAGTTGTGCTTGGAAGATCTGAACGGCACGAGAAGGCTGAAGTTGGGGAAATCACTGCACTGAGCTCTGCCACTGCCCTCACGTACCAATTCCTGAGTGATGATTTGAACTCTTAAGTTCGAATCTAAAAATCCCAGCTTGATTTTAAATTTTCCGTTAATACAGGATCAAGCAGAGCGGTCATTTTCTCAGTAAGGGTAATTAAGATGTTATTTGCAGACTGTGTTTTCAGCTTCTAACTACTCCGTTTCTTTGTGCCTTTTCTGATAGGTTAAAATGCCGTTGGATATCAAAACCAATGCAAAGCAAGTGTGAAACATTATTATTCCAGCTTCACACCCACTTTACCTTGGTGTGAACAATAATGCAAACTGCAAGACAGTGATGAATTGGACCTGGAGAGGACCAGATGCTCCGTGAACATTAGCACAGTCTCTGCCCCAAACATTTTTCAGTCTAAAAAGAGACGTGATAACCCGCTTTCAAAGCCATGTTTCAAAGCTATGATTGTATGTGTGTGCACACATACAATCTCTTAACACCAGATGTTACCAGATCACACACAAGGCGGAGCAAAAATGGAAAATAAGCAGAGACCAAACAAGAAAACAGTGAGGGCAAACAATGAGCGCGGGTAAAGTAAAACACATTTTCATCAACCTGTTTGGGGTGGGGAAAAAAAAAGCAGTTTTGGCACACGTGGGAGTTTGCAGATCAGCCCTGGTTTCATTGAACTGTGTGCTAGCAGTACTATGCTGCACTAGAGCGCTTGCAGCCAGGCTCTGCCCAGGGCTCAGCCTTAACACTTCACCCGAGACCAGCCACGTTAAGAGCAACTCCATCAGACACAGCAATTTGCTGCTTCATCACGGTCCACAAAGAGAAAGCACAGGGCTGATGCCCAACATGAATCCCGCTACAGACATCGGTGACAGCTAGCCTTGCAATCCCTCTGTCTCTGAGCCGTTAAAAAACCAACCCTCAGCATCAAAATGCAACACATCCTTCAGAAAAATGTCAACTTCTGTCACTGAACCAAAAACTCTCCGGTTTTCAGCAAAAAGTTAAAAAAAAAAAACACAACAAAAACGTTAAGGCTGAACAAAACGTTGCAGGGATTTTTAACAATCCATCCCCTCCTGATCAGGCCCAGACTGCCTTTGATATCAGATTCAGATGTCCATGTAGGAAGGGGGGAGAGGGTGCAGAGCCACTATCGTGCAGGAAGAGCGGGTTTTCTGCTGAAAGAGCTGAGGTGTGATCACAGAGTTCATCAGCCTGCAATGTTAATGACGTAAACTGCTCCGGCTCGAGCCACGGGAGGGACCCACGGTGGCTCTCCCAGGGGAGGCGATGCAGGGAACTGGCGTTACGCTGCACAGAAAGAGCTCTTCACCACCAGCCTTCCTCCTGCCCCCCCCCAACACACACACAGTATGACACTCCCAGAAAGGAAAAAAACTGCTTTTTTTTAAAAATAGTGAAGTCTTTAAGGAGCTGAGCACATGCCTGAGTGGGTGGGAAATTAGTATTATTATTACTTCGTGCTCACAGGGTCTAAGACCTCAGATGACTTGTTTGTGCCCAGAATGAATTTTTGCAGACTCATTATAAACCCTTGCAAAGCAGGGTTTATAAGGTCACAGAAGAATTTCCATTAACTGTAGCCTAGCTGGGGATTGCCAGTATGATCTATTTCTCTCATTTATGCATATGCAATAAGGCCAAGATGAAGCTCCTTTGCTTTATTTCCACATCATTGTGCTGATGCTGAGCTAACCAAGTAAACAAACTGAGAAGCAAGTGGGGAAGGGGAGGAGGAACAGAGAGACGAAGGAAAAAAAAAATAAAATAAATGTACGCCTGGCTCTCTCCCTCATGAAGGATGCAAATAAATTCTGCAGACTTTGAAGCCAGGAGATCTCAGCAGAGATGAAAATCCCCTTGTGCTGGATGGCTCATCGGGTGCTCAGTTGAGACATCGCTCGGGTATTGCGTTAGGCAGCTGCTTCCATGCTAAGGATGGCCAGAATAAATGTTGTTACCCTGCCACCTGACCGAGACCCGGCTCAGGGATTTGCAATCGAGCAGAAGCACGAACCCTCCGGGTTCTCTAATCTCCCTCCCACCACTGTGAGGCCACAGCCTCTTCAAAAACCGCACTTCACACGCTTAACAGTAACACTCCCAACACTGTAAACGCTTCCCAAGTCCCCGGGTACGAGGCACTGTGGATCCGGGTAGGAAATCACCCGTGTACACGGACAGCTTACGTCTTGGCTCCTTCTTCCCTGATAAATCAGCACCGTGGTGTGTATCCCCTTGGAAAAGCCAGAGCAAGGTCCCACCACATGGTCAAGGAGGAGCTCACCAGGACTCAGCAAAGTTCCCCTCGATTCATTTTAAAGCCAGGCGGCCCCGCTGGATGCTGGCACAGCCTGGATGCTCCCAGCCCCTGCTCCAGCAGCAGCGAGTCCCTGATCCGACGTGAGAGGCTCTGGGAAGAGCTGTCACCGCTCTGTCACTGCAGACGCTGCTCTCCACAGAGCCCCCGGACCCCACAGCACCCAGATGGAGGGCACTGCGCCAAACCAGAGCATCTCCCGGGGCTCCCCTTCACCCTCAGCCACGGGGCCTCGCCGGCTGCGCGCACAAACACCACACGCCGCTTCCCATCCTCCTGGCAGGATCCCACCGAGCACCCCGGCTACATCATCAGGGAAAGATCCGCTCGGGTTTTTCCCTTTTTCACATGCTTGTAACACTCCAACCCCAGTCACACACCGACTGCTGCTGCGCCCGAAGCACCGGCACGCTCAAATCCGGCAGCCTTGTCTCTTAATTCTTCCAAATGTTTAGCAGCAAAAGCAAACCCTTTCTGTTGGCACGCTTGCTCTCTCTAACCCAGCTCTGATCCATTCCCACCTCCGAATCATTAAAGATAATAAATAAGCCTAGGCTCAGTGTGAGGAACCTTCACATAATCACCTATCTGCGCTCCGATCAGCACTCCTCCATTACATTTCTATTTTCTACAGCTTAACTAGGAAAGCCAGCACTGAACTCTGCCCCTTACCCTACCACTATTTATTGCCCACACTCCGCTATTTATTTCCTAAAATAGTCTCTTTTGGATGGAGCTAATGAAAAATCCAAATAAATTAGGTCCATTGGTACATTTTCAGTTCCTATTTTATTAGCCTGCCAGAGCGCAAGCAGCGTTAGGAAGGTTGCCTTCCCCACTGTGCACCCATCCTCTTCACACAGGCTACAGTGATTTGACCCTCAAGGTCAGGTGGTGGTTTAAGCCTCCATCCAAATATTTGAGCAATAATTAGGCCCTCCCAGCTGGCACAGAACAGAAGCAGAATTCACCTGCCTGATATTCTGGCTCTTCCCCAGGTTTGATTTCTGTAAAGGCATCGTGTGGTTAAACTATTCCTGCTGGATCTGGCAGTTCCCTTTGACTGCTTGGGGTCCTGCCTTGGTAACTTCCCAGCCAGGAGGAAAAGTCACCCCCTTCATGTTAACACCTGCTGCTATTTCACACTTTATTTAATTCGGGGCCTTCGGATGAACCATCCCCAGTCCTACTGATTTATAACACCCAGGTTTCTTCCTTTGGTCCATTACTTCCTCTTTAAACAATTCAATCACTGCTAATTTACCACAAATGGGGATTTCTTCAACATCCTGGTGCAGGGCAATGACTCCACTTTTCCCCCAGTCAACTTTTCCCTCTGCCACAGCACCTCGCAGCTCCCAGGGAGCCTCCATCCACCCCTGCTGCCCTTGGAGGCATTTCAGCATCCTGCAGTTGCTTAATGCTGCACCCAGGGACACAAGGAGCCTTTTCCCAGCCCCAGCAAGGTCTCCCACAGAGGCAGAGCAACGAGCAAACAAAGCAGAGGACAACATTACAGCTGGCAGGTCCCCTGGCCAGCTCGCCTCATCTGGCACAGTCACAGAGGGAAGCTCTGTAAATCACAGCCAAACCTTCCTCATCTCTCCGGTACGGCACCGCAGACACATGGCTGCAAAGTGCCCCAGGAGTCCCCTGCTCCCTTCTTTATTTACATTAGCTCCTCGTGACACTAGTTGACCATTTTAAGGTGCTGGAAACATTTATGGGTTTACTGCTCTGATAGCTTTTGAATGGCTTGAAGCTTGCCAGCTCTGTTCTGCCCATCAGTCACTCGCTCTCGACCAACGTGGAAATGACCCTGTTCAGGCTGGTCCTCACTCTGTTTTCCTCCACCTTCATTAAAAGTACCTGCCACAGCCACCCCCATCCACTGTAGCACAGTCTTCCACAGGCACCGGAGCAAACAACACGAAAAGCACCGTCATGTTAACGCCACAAATTGTCCTTCCAAGCCACGGTCCCACAGATCAGAGCAAAAGTTATCATGGGGATCCTTAAAACTACTCCATTACCTCCTCACAGGTTTTACAACTTCTTTTATCCCTCCAAGCCCCCTATTTTTCTTGTCAGAGAATCCACGACGGTGTTAACAGCTCCTGTGAGAGGGTACAGCCTGACAAACTGGGGTTTGTAGTCCCCTGCACACAGGCACGACTCTGCAGTAGTACCACAGTCTCCTTCCTCTAGGAAGCTGAAAGCAAAGTTTCCCATTCCTGTACAAAGCTTTCATCATGGAGTCACTAATATCCCACTGATTTATCCAGATCATTCCCTCAAGTCTGAGATACCCTTCAAGCTGTTCTCATCTTGTTAAGACCACAATTTCAGTGTGTTCTGCCTATTCACGCACAGCAAGCGGCTCCTTGTATTAACAGTACCTCAGCCTTGTATGTGCTGCCTTGGAAGCCTCTTGCCTTGAGCAGAAAACATTTCTGAGAAGACTTGCAAAACTTATGTCTCACCTTCTGCCTGGCTGCCTGGAAACATGAAAAATAAATAATGTCTGACCCTAACAAGTGCTGCGTATGAAGTTTCTCCAGCATACTTGTGACAGGAAGGCTCCACAGAGGGCTCTGGACAGGCTGGATCGATGGGCTGAGGTCAATTGAATGAGGTTCAGCAAAGTTCAGTGCTGGGTCCTGCACTTGGGTCACCACAATGCCCTGCAACACGACAGGCTTGGGGCAGAGCGGCTGGAACACTGCCTGGTGGAAAAGGACTTGAATATAGCCAGCAGTGTGCCCAGGTGGCCAAGAAGGCCAATAGCAGCCTGGTTTGTATCAGAAATAGTGTGGCCAGCGGGACTGGGAAAGTGATTGTCCCCCTGTACTCCGCACTGGGGAGACCTCACCTCGAATACTGGGTTTAGTTTTGGGCCCACTACAAGACAGACACTGAGGTGCTGGAGCGTGTCCAGAGAAGGGCAATGAAGCTGGTGAAGGGTCCAGAGCACAAGTCCTGTGAGGAGCGGCTGAGGGAACCGGGGGGGTTTAATCTGGAGAAAAGGAGGTTGAACAACGACCTGAAAGGAGGTGGTAGGGAGGCGGGTGTTGGACTCTTCTCCCAAGTAACAGGCAATAGAACAAGAGGAAATGGCCTCAAGTTGCACCAGGGGAAGTTTAGGTTGGATAATAGGAAAAATTTCTTCACCAAAAGGGTGGTCAAGCATTGGAACAGGCTGCCCAGGGAAGTGGTCGAGTCATCATCTCTGGAGGTATTTAAAAGCTGTGTAGATGTGGCACTTTGGGACATGGTTAGTGGTGCACTTGGCAGTGCTGCATTAACAGTTGGACTCTCTTTAAGGTCTTTTCCAACCTAACCGATTCTGTGATTCCAAGATCTCCCCCCAAAGTCAGAGAGAAGCAATATCCACAACCCAGGCACACCGGCAAGCCTTTAAAAAGGGCAAGACACTGACCATCTGCACATGCTTACTCCTGAACGAATACAGAATAAAGCTTAAACCATCTTCAAAGAAAACCAAGTTACTTGGACGAGGGAGTCTCCTCTGTCCATATGGCCCAGATTCTAAGCGTGCATCTGCTCCTTCCCAGCCCTTCATCACTTGTGTCACCCCGCGCTCCTCCTCTCCCCGGCTTTTCGCTCCTTCCTCAGCTGGCACGAGGGCCCGTCCTTCCATCCTTCTCCCCACATGTGCAGGCTCAAGCACCACCCGCTCTGCACGTGCACCCATGTAAAAACACCGAGCTTCTCTTCCAGCCAAAGGGGCCCAAGACCTTCCCTGGGTCTCCTCTAGCCCCATCACACGTGCAAAACCAGCTGCTTCTCCCGGAGAAAGAGGAATCTAAACCAACATGCTCCAAGCAGCTGCCGTGGCAGAAAGCAGAGATCCCACACGGCACTCAGACGCTCTCCCACCAGAACTCGTACAATCAGCCAACACCTCGCTGAGGTTCTTCCCCAAGCCCTGGGCGAGTTTTAAGTTCACTCACTGCTTTTTCCACCATGCAAGGGACTCGGCGTGAGCGCACGCACGCGGCGGAGATGGGCTTTCCTGGCACACGGGCTTGCAGAAGAGGCAGTTTAGAGGCAGCACGGCACGTACCTGCCTTGCCGTTCCTTTCATGAGCTCACTGAAGACCAGCTCCCTCAAATCGTTTGCCATTCACCCACAGATTGCTGCATGCTCCTTGGCATCTGGGTATTTAGGCCTTTGCCAGCCCACATGACTCCTTGGCTTATTTTCCTTGCACAGCTTGCAAAAGAAATCTCCAGCAAGAAACTTGCAGGCAGGAGCTCTGTCTCTCTCAGAGCTGCAGGCAGCTGCTCTAAACCCCCCCATTTAGAGCCAACCCCTCCCAGGTGATTCCTCTCAGGGAGATGTTGATGCCTTTACCTTCCTCTCTCCCCTTCCCAGTCCCCCAGGCAGGGCACTGGGAGCCACACCAGCCTGCCCCCACCCGCAGCCCTTCATTTTGGGGTTCACCTCCCTCAGGCACCCTGTTAAGAGCAGAGGCACCATCCCCACAGGGACCAGCTCACAAAGGGTTAAGAGAAATGGCCGAGCGCATTCTGGTTTGCTGTGCTGACACTCTGAAGCCCTCTTTCTGCTCAGCACAGGCTGTCAGCTCCCTCTTCCCCACATCCCAGGTAGGGGTCTCTTGTCCGAGGACATTAATTCGTGCCAGACACGGGGACAGAAGCACCTGCAAAGCAGAAGGAGCCACGCAGCAACTTTCCCAACTTCTGGCTTTGCTGATCAGGCCCAACCCTGAAATGGAAACCAACGGGGGAAAGGTTCAGCCGCTTACCATCTATTTCTCTACCCAGATGGTTCCCTTCAAATACACAGCCTAATATGCATAAATACTAAAGCAGACTTCCATCAAGACACTTCAGAGATGCCTTGGCACGGAGGGAGCCTCACTGCAGCTTGCTTTCCGGGAGCTCGCTCCTACCCCGCCGCGAAAGGAAGACTGAAGCATGGCAGAAAAGCGCGGAGCACAGTTACCATCCACCTCCTACCTGCGAGCACACACATCCCACCACCCGGGAACTGGTCTCAGGAGCAGGCGCTGGCTGCAGCCGGCAGCTCTACGGGAGAGCCGGAGCCTCCAGGGCTTCGCTCCTCGCTCCCCGATGCCGTAGACCCTCGACTCCGTGCCCAGGGCAGGCTCTGCCTACCTCAGTCACATCCAGCCGGGATGCGGCTGCTGAACAGCCTCCCGGAGAAAAGGCTGTCTCGCCTCAGAGAGACAAAGGAACTGGTTTCTGCTGGGGGCAGGCAGGGGAATCTCCCGCTGCCGCGGCTGGTTCTGGCCACCGCTCCGGCAGGACCCGCTGGCCAGGATGCGGTGGCCGAGCGAGCCGGCCCTCGGCATCTCCCACGAGCGGGCGGCCCCCGAGGGAGGCAGGGCACAGCCCCGCGTCCCCCCGCAAGCGGCACCTCGCCGCAAAGGGGGCACGTGTGGGAGCCGAAGCCAACCCGACGCGTGCGAGGTGAACTTTCCCCGGGGTCACGACCTCGAGGTCCGGAGGCGAGCGGGCTGGGGGAGAGAGCCATGGGGCGGAGGATGAGAACTGAAGAGCACCTGCAGCGTCTCTCACCTACGCAGGGCTCCCAGGCGTGGCTGCAGGCTACGCCAGAGTTTATGTGTAAATAACACGGAATAAAGTTGGGCCTAGGAAGAGGTTTCTGCGGGGAGTTTCCACCCCCCCCCCCCCCCCTCCAAGCTGCCCAGAACCAACACGGCTCGTTCGTTCGGTCCGTGTCGGCATCCGACCCGCACGTCTGCGCACACGACGAGCGCCTCGTGTATTCCAAGAGAAACCATTCACAAGCGCAACTCCGCCGACACGCAGTCCAGAACAATGAACCTTCTCTTCCCAATCCCAAACCGGAGAAAAAAAAGAAAAAAATCCCTTCAACAGCGTTTTCCTCCCCACCTATGGCCACGGCGCACAGGCTGCGAATCCAGCATCACCCCGGGGAGCGCCCAGCGCAGCCCCCCCCCCGCGGGGGTCGCTCCCAGGTGACCCGCAGGAGTTTCACCCGCACAGAGTCGTGTCCCCCCCCCCCCCGACCCCCCGGGGCTCCCCGCACTCTTTGAACTTCAGCTCTCCCGAAAGCCGGAGTGTGACATTTTGGAACTCTCGACACGCTAAAAAACACCGCGGCCGCCCCCCACACCCCCCCCCCCCGGCACAGGAAAGTCCTTTCCAAGTGCCGCCGTTCCACCGGGCGGCCGGGGCTGGCTCCTGCCGGCGGCCCCCCCCGGGAGGGAGCCCGCCGGGTTTCGGCTCCGGGTCGCGTCTCGCTGCTGGGTGGGGGGATGTCCCGGCCTCCCCCCGGCCCCGGCGGCCCCGCAGCGGCTCTCCCGGGGGGGGCGCATCCCGCGGGGGGACCCCGACCGGCGCTCCCGCCCCCGGGAGGGGAGAGGTGGGGGGGGAGCATGCTGCCTGCGAGCGGCGGGGCGACGAGCCCCCCCTCCCCCCGTCTCCGGCAGGACGCGGGGAGACCCGACACCCCCCGCATCACACCCCCCCCCCCCCCTCCGCTCCCCGCGGCGACCCCCGGGCGGCTCCTACCTGGGCTGGGCAGCGCGGCTCTGCCCGCGGCGGCTCCGGCCCCGCTCCGGCAGCGGCGGCGGCGGCGGGTCCCCGGCGGCGGGCGGGGGAACTGCAGGGGGCGGGGGGCGGCTGCCGGGGCCCCCCCGCGGGTGTGCGGGGCAGCGGCGGGGCGGGAGGCGGCGGCGGAGGGCTGCAGGGAGGGGACTGGGGCTGGAAAATGGAGAGGGGAAGGAGGGCAGGGGGGAGGATGACTGGGGATGGAGGGAGGGAGCTGGGGTGCAGGGAGGGATGCAGGGATGGAGCACAGGGAGCTGGGGTGCAGGGAGGGAGCACAGGGAGCTGGGGTGCAGGGAGGGATGCAGGGAGGGAGCACAGGGAGTTGGGGTGCAGGGAGGGAGCACAGGGAGCTGGGGTGCAGGGAGGGATGCAGGGATGGAGCACAGGGAGTTGGGGTGCAGGGAGGGAGCACAGGGAGCTGGGGTGCAGGGAGGGATGCAGGGAGGGAGCACAGGGAGCTGGGGTGCAGGGAGGGAGCACAGGGAGCTGGGGTGCAGGGAGGGATGCAGGGAGGGAGCACAGGGAGCTGGGGTGCAGGGAGGGAGCACAGGGAGCTGGGGTGCAGGGAGGGATGCAGGGATGGAGCACAGGGAGTTGGGGTGCAGGGATGGAGCACAGGGAGCTGGGGTGCAGGGAGGGATGCAGGGATGGAGCACAGGGAGTTGGGGTGCAGGGATGGAGCACAGGGAGCTGGGGTGCAGGGAGGGATGCAGGGAGGGAGCACAGGGAGTTGGGGTGCAGGGAGGGAGCACAGGGAGCTGGGGTGCAGGGAGGGATGCAGGGATGGAGCACAGGGAGCTGGGGTGCAGGGAGGGAGCACAGGGAGCTGGGGTGCAGGGAGGGATGCAGGGATGGAGCACAGGGAGTTGGGGTGCAGGGATGGAGCACAGGGAGCTGGGGTGCAGGGAGGGATGCAGGGAGGGAGCACAGGGAGTTGGGGTGCAGGGAGGGAGCACAGGGAGCTGGGGTGCAGGGAGGGATGCAGGGATGGAGCACAGGGAGCTGGGGTGCAGGGAGGGAGCACAGGGAGCTGGGGTGCAGGGAGGGATGCAGGGATGGAGCACAGGGAGTTGGGGTGCAGGGATGGAGCACAGGGAGCTGGGGTGCAGGGAGGGATGCAGGGATGGAGCACAGGGAGTTGGGGTGCAGGGATGGAGCACAGGGAGCTGGGGTGCAGGGAGGGATGCAGGGATGGAGCACAGGGAGTTGGGGTGCAGGGATGGAGCACAGGGAGCTGGGGTGCAGGGAGGGATGCAGGGAGGGAGCACAGGGAGTTGGGGTGCAGGGATGGAGCACAGGGAGCTGGGGTGCAGGGAGGGATGCAGGGATGGAGCACAGGGAGTTGGGGTGCAGGGAGGGAGCACAGGGAGCTGGGGTGCAGGGAGGGATGCAGGGATGGAGCACAGGGAGTTGGGGTGCAGGGATGGAGCACAGGGAGCTGGGGTGCAGGGAGGGATGCAGGGAGGGAGCACAGGGATCTGGGGTGCAGGGAGGGAGCACAGGGAGTTGGGGTGCAGGGGGGCACTGGAACTATTACTCCCGACAGTGACCGGTTTTCCTAAGCCCAGACTGGACGCTTCTGGGAGGGACATTTGATTTTTGAAAGGCCGTGCCTCCTCCCCACACATCCCAAACCCTGAAGCGCTTTGGGCCTTCCCCCTGTTAGCCAGGGCCCAGACTCTTCCCCCTGTGACCTCTCCTGCACTGCCCGAGAAGGATACAGGGTGACATACTTCTGCCCCCAGCTCCTAAAATCTTCATATTAAATGTTAACCTCCTCCTTGTGCCCGGAATATTCACGTATGCTGGGGAAGAGACACCATCTAGCACTGGGAAACTGGCAGGAGTGGGACAAACTGGCCCTGTCCTATAGCGCCAGGCTGAGAACTGCAGCACCAGACGGTCAGTTTTCTAAGCCGCGTCCCTGTAGGCTGTACCGCTCCAGTCTTCTCTGCTACACTGCAGTTTTGTTTTCCTGGTGGTTTGTTTGTTTGTTTTCAATAGCGAGAAAAGTAAAGCTTTTAAACCATGAATTAATTGGACTCTTGCATTAGGAGCAATGAACTATTATTTGACAGAAATTCATCTTCCCCTCCTGCTGAGAAGAAATAAGCTGGAGGAAAAGAATCAGCTTCACAGGAGAAAAAAAAAAAAAAAAACCCAACCAAAAAAAAACCCGCCTCTGCTTCAGAGACAAATTACTCATAAGATGCACAGGTAACAGACAGAGGGTGCTTTGAGCTCATCCCTTTTACACATCATTTCCCTTAGGACAACAGCTACAAGTCAATCGCTTTGTGAATGATCCCCGTGCCTTTGCACCAGTGACCCTGCCCAACAGGCCATTCCCAGCATTTATTATTCTCAGAATGGAAGAGCGTTTCCCTACCTCTGGGCTGTATTTGCTTTTTAGCTTATGATTGTGGCCCTCGAGGTCCAGATTCACAACTGTCTGGGCTGCAGGTCAGTCCTGCACGGAGCAAAGCTTTCTGCTCACGTCTGAGCCCGGGGGAGAGCTGGTGGCAGCAGGGCTCTGGGGGCCAGGACAGGCAGGGCTGGCACTGCCAGGCAGAGCTTCCTCTGTGCGCCCCTTGCAGGCACGATCCCACCTGATGCTGCATCCTCCTGGCTCCTGCCGACTCCTGCCCTGCCAGGGCTTCGCGCGTGCTTGCTTTTAGACAGCTTTTGCATAGTTCAGGTACAACTCTGCCTGGCCTTAAGTCTTTCCTGGAATTATTGGAGCCTCAGCCTTGCTGTTGAACTCTTAAAAGGTAAGTTAGGACCTGGAAAGCTAATACAAGGCCTTCACCTCAAAAGCTCCATGAGCCATCTTCTGGCACAGCGTAAATCAGTGCAGAATCGCAGCGCTCAGAGCATCCTTGTCAGCCTGCAGCAGGTGAGGGCTGGCTCAGAGGGAGCAAACTGGAGGAACCAGTTACCCAGGGAGCTGGCGGCGGCCACCAGGGCCTGGAAAGCAGAAGGTAGATGTGGTGCCCGGCCCTGCTGCCCTAGTGGGCAGCACAAAGCTTTCCTGTCCCCCGTGGGGAAGGCAGGGGAGCAGCGTGGCGGCTCACCCCCCTCTCCATGCCGGCAGCACCGGTCCTGTCCCGTGGGTCTCACAAGAAAGAGGACAGTGTGGTTGAGCTCAGTCCGGCTCCCCTTCCCCACGCCGCTCTTGAAAAGCTGAGGCTCTCCTGCCACAAATCTCACCATGAATCTGGAGCAAAGATAACTGGATTCCAATTACATCCAACTTCATCTGCTCTCTCCAGTTTCTGAGACAGTTGTGTTTTATTTAAGACCTTTTGGGATCTTTGTGCTTGAGATAATTCAGGCAAGGGAATAAACAGGGTATAAATAAAAATAAAAGAGATTCTAACCCTAAGAGAGAGGTTTCAAAACTCCCTTCTAACACGAAGCGTTACGTGGGGAGAGGAGGAGGAGGAGGGAAGCCATCCAACTAGTTTATGAAATAGAGTTTGGCCATTTTATGAATGAGGTTATCCGACAGTTGCCTGCAAAAGCAAGGGAGTTTGGTGACCTAGAAAATCCTGTTTGTGGAAGGAGCTAGTGTTGATGTATGACTATAAATGCAAAGATTACAGAGGGTGTGGGATCCTGCTTACGCTCAGGGGCACAGAAAGACAGGGAGAGACACTGATATTGCAGAAAGCCAGAGAGGCAGCATCTGTCCTAAGGGCTCAGAGACCCCTCCAGGGTGTCCAGGGCAGAGCACTGGTCCCCACTGCACCAGGCAGCCCTGAAAGCTCCTTCTCGGGGAGTCACCAAGATGCTCCTTAAGGTCAGCAAGACACAGGTGGGAAATCAGATGGTGTTAGGAAATGAATTAATCATCCAAAAGAAGAGAAACAATAGTTGTACTATTGCAGGTTCAGCTCTATCCAGACCAAAACAGGCTTTCCCCAGCAGTAGCTTTACCAGCTGTGCCCACGCAGGGTGTAAGAAAGCCTGCAGTGATGCAGATGGATCAGTCTGCCCCTGTTTTCCCAAACAACAGGCTGTTTGTTCCATGGAATAATCTTAACATCTACAGATCCAAACATCTGGGGGAAATAGCCACCATCAGTAATCACACTGCTTACCTCACGGCATATTATATGTCTAAGCAATTAAATTATCTTTTCCCTCTCCGTCGCACTAAGAGGGGCTCTGATCTCAAATTGACGTGAAGTTGAGTCGTGAATCATTTAAACAACTGCTACATTTATCTTCATAGGTGGCTATATTTCAGCAGAAGAGTAAATAACAGTACCACTGTAAAAGAGGCAGTCAAATGCATGAAGTACTGAGAGATTTCTGGGGATAAAAGACATTGACGAAAGGCAAGATTTCTCATTTGACTGAAATATATATATAAAAAAAATAAATCTATTATATATGTGCCAGATTTTTTCTTCAAGGTTCATAACAACTTTCTATTGGTAATAGAACATGTCCAAATTAGATAATTTTATAGATAAGAACAGCTTTGAGGGAACCGGTTAGCGGAGTAAGTATCTTGTGGTAGTTACATAAAAAAGCCCATCTAATTATATATATATATTTAGACGGCTCAAAGAAGTTAGTAGGATGAGTTAGATAAATAAGGAACATTTTGTGGAACAGTTTGTTTGCTTTCTTTTTTATGCAAAAGAAAATGTGTGTGAATTTAAAAGAGCTAAAGTCAGAAACGGCATCTGCGATCCTGATGCAAAAATTGGGGGGAGATAACTAGTAATCCCGCTGGAGGAGGCTGCCCCACACCCTCTGGTGTACAACACCCCACCCCCCCCCCCCCGAGGCACTGGAAGGTCTGAGGTGTTTTTGTGGGTGAGGCTGTGCCCCTGCCAGACCCCCCCCGGCACTAAAGCGCAGCGGGTGCGCACGTGGCCGCAGGATCCCGGCTGGATGAAACAAGGAGCGTGGAGGCCACCACCAGCATTGCACATTTTGTGGGTTTATTGTCCCGCAGCCAGGAATGGAGAATCCCCAGGCCCGTTTCCAAGGGATGTGGGAGCCCTGCTGCCACGCTGGCATTTCTAACCTTTACATGGCCACTGCCACCGTCACAGGGATCATTTTTGCTTGAAATGCAGCGATATGCCCCCGTTCACTCCAATCCCTGCCAAGCGCTCAGGCTCGGGTCCTTTCTAGGCCACATCTCACCTATTAACAGCCTCCATCCTTACACTTCTGCTTATTCCCAATTTTAAAAGCAACCCATTCCTTTAACTACCATTTACCCATCAATATATACCCCTCTCTCTATATATATATATATGTGGTTAGTCCCTAAGGCTTCCAAAACAGATTATCACATACCTTACTGGGTGCTGTACACAGAGACAATCCTGGCAGATCAGATCAGAGCATTTAAATGAGGTTCAAAATAGCATGTGCGGTGCCTTATCATTTTAGAGACGGGAAACAGGGGGCTGGAGCAACACCACGATTTCAGTAAGGTCACACAAGCTCGCGTAGCAAATCTCAGAACTACCACCCAGACCTCCTACACTTTTAGTCACAGCCCCTCCGCTTTCTCGAGATCTATCGCTTCAGACAATAATAAATATTGGAGTGATCATTTGCAAAGTGTTTATCTTCACTTGCATCTTAGTTTTCTTTGCTTTTTTGGTGTTCTCTTCCTTATAATTACTGCCATCAAAGGATGTTTTCTCCTGTATGTATTCTATTCACACACCAAAGAAAAATAAAAGCAGCAATTTAAAAAGCAAAGAAAAAAAAGAGGAAAAAACCAGCACAACCAAAAAAGAAAACCCACATAAACCACCCCTCTTTGAAATATGGTGAAAGCAAAAGATTTAAGAGACTTTCAGGTGAGAAATAATTAAGAAAAGGGAGTAATAAAGAATGAAACTGACTTCAGAGATTGGTCCGAGGACTGAGGACGCGGCCCTGAGCGGAGACGCTGGTTTAGCTGCTCTGGGCTCTGACGTGGACTGAGACACCCGGGAGGAGCATCAGACCTTCCCCAGCTCTGCAGCGGGTTCAGGGGACTCAGCCCTGGAGTCTCTGCTCTGGCTGGGACAAATCAATCTGCCGCTGAGTCCCCACCAACACGTAAAGCCTCTGGTCTCCAGGGAAGGAGCGTGCGGAGATGCAGAGTCACCTTTCATTTCTCCAGTTCCCGAAGGGACTGTAGATGCTCCTGACCCGTTTGTCTCCCAGGGTTGGCCAGTCCACGCACCAGGTTGTCTCCAGCCAGCAAATGCTTTTCTGAGCCGAGCTCTGAGCACCCCGCTCTGGTTTCTCTCATCAGCACAGTGCACGATATTCTCCAGCACTAATAATCCTACGGAGAGCTCAGTAAAGCGGAGGAGACGAAGGCTCAGGCCTAGGATGGAGGGCATCAGCATCATCACCTGAACGGATTCAGATCCGCTGAGAATCCAACCCCCGAGTCTCTTAAGCGTATTCCAAGGAGAAAGCGAGCGGAGTCCCGGCGGAGCAGCCGGATCCCCGGCCACCCCAGCACAGACGCCGGCGCAGGAACGCGGCCCCTCGGAGATCGCGTTGGCTGCGGAGAAAGAGAAGCCAAGAGCAGAGGCTGTCCCTGCTCCTTTGCTAATACAAAGCTACTGCGAGCTCTCCTACGTCTGTGACTGACAGGGACGTCCACGGCCATTCCGGGTGGGCTGCAGCTGCCACCTGCAACAGCATTAGCACCACGGAAGAAATACTTTTTTTCTTTTTTTTTTTTTTTTTTTCCTAAGGTGGACTGATACTGTCGGACCTCAGACAAGCATTTTCTTTTTGCCAACTCCAGATCAGATGAGGAACCCATCTTATAAAGACAGATGAGCAATAGCTCGGCAGTGACAGGGGTAGTTTTATTACAGCAGAATAAAGAAATTGCAGAGGAAAAAAGATGAGCTCAATATAAGATACAATTGAGGCTATTTGACTTCTGCTGCATGCATCCAGTAAAACGATGATGACAAATGGGTCAGAGGGGCTTTCAAAACATTGTGAACCTGTTTCTTCCAGGACAGAAGTTACCAAAAAAAAAAAAAGCTAAAAAAAAAAAATCGCTATTTGGAAGTGAAATGTTAGGTAAAGGGCATGCACAGCAGAACACGGAACAGGCAGTTCTATAATCAAGTTGTTGTATTGAATAGCAAACAAAAAACAGACCTGCTGGAGAAAAGGGAGGGCATCTCTCCTGCTCAGAGCTCTCTAATTACACTTCAGAGTTTTAAAAGGAGATGGTAGAAGGAGCAAAAACCTCCCGTGGGATTTAAAAATGCAATGAAGACCCACAGAGAAGGGTTTAATCTCCTCCTCACAAAGGTCAAATGGAAACAGACGGGAGTTATATGAAATACATCTTTATAAAACTAAAGAGAAAGCATTCTTTCGAATTGGAGCGGACAAGAGGCGAACACAAAGCTTTCTCCTTCCTGTGCTAACTCAGACCTGAGATGTTTTAGCACCAGAAGTGGGATATGAATTGAAGCTTCAAGGGACAGGAGGAAGATGTGCTCATTAATATCCTAATAGAACAATAACCTCAGATAATACGGATTATTGCAAAACCTCCAGAGAGCTGATAGAAATGTAGATTTACTCTCCCATCCATGGAGCTCCACTTAATACAGTTTATTCAGCGGCACTGAGTAAATATCAACAAGAAGGTTAAAATATTGATCAGGGAAAATACTTCACATTGAATAAGCTGCAGACATCTGGAAACAAACTGGTGCAAGAAAGCAGCCCAGATATTTTGGGCGGTTTATTCTGCCCAAAGCCCAGCTGATGATTTGCACCGTCGTCTCCCACCTGGTGAGGAAGAAGGGGAGAACTCGATGCTTCCTGACTGATGAAGGAAGCTCTGCCGGTGTTTTGGTTTGTGGTACGGAGAAAGGCTGAAGGGATCTTCACAGCCTTCTCAAACAAGGAACGAGCTTCTCCCAGAACTATTTTACGAGGAGTCAAATCAGTTCATGGGGCTGGAAACCAATCTGCCCCCCTCCCAGCTCTGCGGTCTCTTGCACACCACCAGCCTTATTTTCTACTTTCTTGCATCTCTCGCTGCCTGGGCAGCACTGCTCCGAGCTTTCCAGTGAAGTTGTATCAAAACTTTTGGCTGGCTAAGGCTCTTCTTCGGAAGCTACCCTGACCCTACTTTTTAAATAACAGGTGTCTAAAAAGTTTTGAAGATTTTTTAAGCCAACATCTTAACACAGACACACGCTAGGTATCCATCCCATCCTGCAGCATTACACTCACGTGCTCATTATCTAAACGTTGGATCCTACTTCAAGCAAATACATCCAAGCTTTTATTTTGTGTGAGCTGTGTCCTGCCTGAGTCCTTTTCTCTAGCGATACATTTACCCTCATGATCATCAGACATGCCAGGGACCGGACAACTTCCATTGTACACCAACCTTCACAAATATTTTGCGAGAAGAAAGCCACCACCAACAATCTAAAATCCATTGACTAGTTGATAAAATAAAGGGTAATTTATAGGCGTTCTTCAGCAAATCCCAAGGTGACCCTTGCCAAAAGTTGCTTCTTGGAACAAAACGGAATAAATAGTTGTCTTTTGCCATGTGGAGGGGTGGTGGTGGGTGGATAGAGCCACCATCCTAATTGCTCAGAAAGATCCTGGAACCACTGGGTGTGCGAGCAACGGTGGCAAATACATCTAGGTGAAGAGCCCTGGGCCCAGGTAAAGACTAGGAGAGCGACTTCACAAAAAGGCCTGGGAGGTGAACGGCCCAGCAGATGCGTTGCAGAGTCAGCACTGCGTGCACCTCCGGATCCCAAAACATGCTGCAACTTCACTTTCACCCCAAGCTCTCTGGCCCACAAATTGGGTCTTGCGAAGTTGGTGGCACAGCGAAGCCCTCAGCCCCTGGTAGAGCTGTCAGGCACTACCACGCCAGACACACTTGTGGACAAGTATCCCCAAACACACCAAGGTTTCTGGGAGCCACGCTGCATGACCACAACACCTGAAGTAACACAACCCAGAAATGACACAAACCCACCTGAAATAAGCCTCTTGGAATCCTCTCCCATGTCTTCCTTCCCTAGCTACGGCTGGCAGCAAGGAGAGATTCATTTCATGACTGTGTATGTGAAAAAGCCCTAAAAGATGCAGCAGAGCTCTCTCCCATCCCTAGCTGGGATTCAAGGGCATAGGCTGTGCAGAAGACACAAAGCTCATCTTTTTCTGAGCTGTTTATTTTGAATCATTTATTTACAGCAGTGCAGTAAAGGGAATATATAAAATAACATTTAAATAGGCAAAACACGAACAGCATCATTAGGAAAGCATAATAGAGCTCAGATTACCAATTATAATAAAGTAATCTCTCAAGGAGCTTCACATACATACTGCAGAAGGGGAAAAAAAAAAAAAAGAGGACTCTAAACATTCAGAAATATCCCTGATTTACTGTTTTTCTGGTTTAGTGCTTGGTTTTTACTCATTTATTTTTATCAGCTTGTCTATCAGAAATGTGACTGCATCACTTTCCAGAAGTCAAAAGCTAAAGATAGGAATATCACTAAATGATAGGGATTTATGTAAAGCATCCTCTGCAGATAATACAACAAAACAGAGGCCTTGGCACAAAACTCTCAGCACAGATGTTCCCTATTAAAAAATTTGCAAGTTCCCTCAACAGCAAGTTTCAATTTCACTTCTCTTTCAAATTTCTATTTGATCCTAGTGGAGGGAAAAATATCCAGCAAAAGAATGGAAATGAAAAGCCTCAAGTGCTCCCATGCAGTAGTATGCAAAGCAGCATAAACCAGCTTCTGTTACGTGACTGTCCCCAGAGGCTCTCTATCCCACATCTTGTGAAGAGGAGGCAAGGGCTGCCAAGCACAAGGGTGAAGTTTCACCTTCTAGAAACTCTTAACTTGCTACAACAGAGCAGCCTAGAGAGGAAAAACCAGTCTTGTTCTGCTACACCCATCACCTCACGCACAGGCACCATCTCTGCGAAGGCTCCGGAGAGGGCAGTGTCAAAAAGAGCTTGCTGGAAGAAACCAAACTTACTCAAACGTATAAAGTTTACAACCAAAAAGAGATACGTAAGGAAGAAGAGTCACTCTACGGAACACAACCAACCATTTAAGCCCGGTGGACTCTGGTTAACATTTGATATAAAGCTGCCGCCTTTTAGCTGAACAGCAAATGCTTGCAGTTATGCTTCGGGGGAAAAATTAGTCCAGCAAGACTCAAATGATAAAAATTTGCAAGATACTAAGCTGTACTATCATGTTGAAAGGCCACACACCGGCAGCTTCGAACCATCAAAACAGATTCCATTTTAACAATAAGCTTGTGTAAGTTAATAAAATCCACTTATTTCGTTGGATATCCTGGAAACTCACTCATAAAGGGCAAAATTCCACTTCCACATCGCACCTGGCAATTGCAAAAACAAACCGAATGGCCACAGGTGTACTGCAAGCTGTGCAAAATACAACCGAGGCATCACTTACCGTGGGGAACATCCTTGAAGTTGCATTCGCAGCTCAGAGCAAGCGGCAGATTTGTTTGTTTTCCTGCAGGTGTTTTGTGCTAATTCTTCCTTACTGGTCAACACTGAAAGGAAGGCACAGGGATGTTCTTCCCCGTCCAACAGAGACTGCATCTGGCAAGGGACCAAACGCCACCGTCCTTTGAAAAGCAGCTCCCAAACAAGCGCTCTTCTGCGGCTGTTTTATTTCACGAGCTTTCTTTTGCCCTGGTTTAGCACCATCCTCAGCACACACCATACCCAGACCGCCGCTACGTTACAGCTGTTGGCGCCAACACGGAGGAGCAAAGGAGTACAAATCCAGAACGTGATGGGTGCAGAAGCATGGATTACTCACCGATCTGGAACTTCAGTTCTCTCGGGAGGCACATTCGATTTCAGAATTATTCACTAACTCGCTCTGACCAGCAGAAATTTGGTCAAGGTACGTAAGCATCTGTGAAAGTCTGAACCCGGTGCTTTCATTGTTGGAATTTTTAAGACTTGATTAAAATCTCTTGAGATTCAGTACATTTATTTTTTTTTTTTCCCCCCCCTGTGGGTGGCTTTTTATTTTTAAAGGATCATGTTGGGCACTGAGCTTTGGAGAAGACACACAAAATGAGATACACTGCTAGAAAAAGCTCTTTTAAGCAGAGACTGCTGAGTTCAGAAACACCCGTTTCTTGCAGCGTTTACTCACAAGGTTAGGGATGAGAGATGGATGGTTGGGGTGAACTCATCAACTAGAATCAAAATTATTCAAGCGGCCCAAACGTTTCCCCTGAAACTAGTTTTAGACAGCAGAGCAGGAGAGGGAACACTGGGCACACGAACTACAGGGTCCTTTTACCCTGAGCAGGAGAGCTGGGGGCAGGAGGGCACCTCCCCTGCCGCGGGCAGGAGGCTCTCACGCTCTCCATGAGACTGACCCATCAGAACTGTGTTAACTGGGAGAACTGGGGGTCCCATGTTTGCACCAGCAACAACAGATTCCGAAAGGTCATTTGTAACAAATGAAAGCTTCCTTTGCTGATCTAGACAGTCTGTCCTGCCAAACGCTCCAGGCAAGTAAAGCAAAACCACCCCCAAAAAATCCAGCAGACAAAACTTATTTCCTTTAAGCTTATTTAATGATATTTGAAACGCTTAAATTTTCTATTTCCCAGATCCTGAAAACAGATTTTTTTTTTTTTTTTAAGTGACCAATATTTAATTCCAGAAACATACAACCTTATCAGCTAAGTCATAAAAGAGCTATTTTACAAACATACATCTGGATAATTAGAACAATAAAGTCTTTTTAGACATTCAAACATGATCAGTAAAAATACAGGATTATTAATAAAGATTTTTGTGTATTTTTTTTTAAAGAATACTTCCAGATTTTTTTTCTTCTCTTTAAAGTAAATCTCTGTTAAGAGTACATGATTGTATGTTGTACAAAGAAAATAAAAATATTCTAGTATGAAGAGAGCTCCACAAGACTTAATTCAAAATAAAACAGCAGTGTTTTGGCTGCAGTATCCCTTTTGCAGTACATCTGCTTGTCAGTTGGCACCTTTGGGGGAGACGGGGGGAATTAGGGGATTTCTCTGGGGAGCAGAGGGGAAAAAACAATACCAGATACCATCAAGCACTGAGATTATAATCAAGGGTCACCTGCTGAAGCATCAGACCCCCCTTCTAATAAGTTTTATCAAGACACTGGAAACACGCACAGTGCTGTCCGAAAGCTGACCAAACTCATCTAGATTTCTTAGCTCTTGAGGTTTACATTCCTCATCCTTCCTTCTGATCTCACCTACAGGATGTTAAAGAAATCTCCCGTCCGTACAGACCAGGTATGTTCAAGAAACCAGAGTGATCAAATGCTGGCTTAGTGTTTGCTCTTCTACCCTTGTACAGGAGAAGGAAATTCCCCTTTCCAGAAAGTACCCATCTGACCTTGAAACCCTTGCTTATCTTGTATTTGGGGAAGAAAAAAAAACAACCACAAAACACTGGGGAGGAGGGGCTGGGGCAAAAAAAAACCCAGAGAACATTATCCTGCTCTGCTATCCAGTTTGAGTAAGGGAATGTACAATCAATCGCCAACCAGAGCAAATTAAAATGCTTCCTTACACTGGAAACTGCAATTTTTTTTTTAAAAAAAGGTAATCTTATGGCTTAAAGGGGAGGAAAACAAGTGAGAATACTGACTAGTGCATTTGAGCTCCAGCTCCTTCCACACAGTGAGACATGGCCTGAGGTCTGCCGTACAGTAGATGTGCTAGAGAGGAAAAAGGATTCCCCCTGTTACTTCAGGTTACAGCTCCCAGAAGATAATGGATCCCTGACCCCACCATCATTTTTCTAGAGGAGTAATGCCTCAGTTGTGAGGATGATCAATGGAGCATAAGGTCAGCTGAAACAAAAAACAAACAGGACAGAACACCGTGTGTCATTTATATCGCCCATAAAACTGGGTTCAAATGGGTTGATCTTCTCTAACATCCCTTAAAGCTCTCTGTGGTCTCCTGCTCTGGAGACTGCCCGTTTCCTCCAGCAGAAAGGCTTCTCTGCCACCATCGTTAGCCTGGCACAAAGTGGGGATGTTTCCCCTTACGCATCCTGAGAGGTGACAGGGACAGAACCACACCTGACCTCCCAGTGGATTATGTCCCAGGTGGGGAAAATTCCACTCCGGCACCTCTGGAGGCAGAAATGTAAGGATGACACGGCAACATAAATACTCTCCATTCCCAGCTTTTTCACTGCTGCTGCGTCTTATTAGAGATGAAAAAAAAACGTAGCGGTGAATGATGCTACAAAACGCTTACACAAAGGTGAAGAAGTCAAAGGCAGCACGGACAGGTTGCTCCCCCACGGCCCATCAGAACAGCTATATGCTTCTCGTGCAGTATGTTCCTCACCACGAACCTTGAAATTCATGCAACTTGGAGAAAACCAGAGAACCGAGGATTTTGTCTTCAGCCACAAGGAATGAGTATTAAGCTACCAGGCCTTCACAGGTCCTGTCTTTGCTGCTCTTCCAGCAACCTCTTGAAAAGCCAGACCAAGCTCTCTCTAACAGAGTTCAGCGGTGATTTTCAGTCACCCATGAAAGCCTGCTGGAAAGCTTTCAGACAGCTGAGGTCGTAATAACTGCTCCTGTTTCTGGAGTGTGTAGACCCAGGAAAACATCATGCCAACTGACGAAGGGGAATTGAGGGCGAGAAAGGGCCTTAACCACCAAGCCTGGCTATAGCTCGGTTCTCGTTTCTGGCAGGGTCAGGTAAAAGATGCCACGTCAGCATGAGGCAGCATTCTAGTTTGGGGGCTTATCAGAGGAAGTCTGGATGTTTCTAACCAAAGGAACCATGTGGCTGAAGGCGAGGAGGGGAGATCCCACCACTAAGAACGGAAATGCTCGGCTAATACTGACAGTTTACTCATAGAGGTGCACCAGGGCAGGCCTTGGAGGGTCCCAAGGAAGAGGAAGCTCCAGCTGGCCTGGAAGAGAACACTTTGGCTTGTGTTGGCAGTGTAATGCTCTGCTGGTGAAAAATGATGCTTTGTGCAATTGGCTCTTAAATCAAGAGAAACTCCTCCCTACTCTGTAAGGGCTCATGGCTCCAACTTCCCTATCAGGCCCCAAATCACCTCTGATGTCAATCTTTACATCAACATGTCTAATGGGAAGAATAAGAACTGTTTTTTCCCTACATGAGGAGACAAAGAACAGATCTGATTTCTTGCCAGTAGCTAAAGAGAAAGCAGTTGTTTTAAAGGAGCAGGGAGTATAATCTTTATGCTGACCAGAGTCTCTACACTTCATGATGCATGCAGTGATGCAAAAAACACTACAGCAGTCCTGACATGCTGATGGGATTTACAGGTTTAGCATGCTGTTCGGTTTGGGGTTGTTAAATAGTTTAGAACGTGGGAAGAGGGTGCAAAGGAGACTGCCTTACACACTTTCCACTAGCAGTCCTGTTCAGTGTCTGCGATACCAGCGACAGCTTGAACCACCCCATGCCAAGCAGGAGCTGCCTGCCCTAGGACCAGCTTTGGAGCAGAGGCACAGCTTAGGCTGTCCAGTGTTAGCTCTGCTGGTAGCCTGGTATTTACCATCTTGTCCCCAGACTGGAGGGTATTCCAACAGCAAAATCCATCAGAACAGGCCTAAGGAAGTACCAGAGCGCTGTTTCAGCCTTCTTTGTTTTGCACATCTCTGGTTCAGTGAGAACACATTGGCACAAATCAGTTTAAAAAAAACAAAAACAAAACCCAAAACTAAAAAAAACCCAACCCAATCCAACCCCACCCCTCAGAAAAACCCCCAAACCCCACCCCAAGCCCTCAGCAAGACATACTTTCAGGTACTAAAACTTACTGGCCCTATAATCAGCAGTACCTGTGGCTAACTCAAATGGCAGCCCTTATTCATTCAGTAGTGAATCAGGGGCAGATCTGCCCCACATCTTTGAAACACTTCTGGGTTTGCATTTTTTTTTTTTTCTTTTTGATCCAGAGAAGAGTTACAAAAGTGCTGCAGGTCCAAGTATTTTTATCACTTTACAAAGGAGACAATGATCAAAGCCAACAAAGTCAAGAAAAAAATTAAACCTATCTTTCCTCCTCTCCCAGTCTAATCTTGCATGTCAACAAAAGAGACCCCTAATGGGAGAGGGGAAAAAGAAAATTTGCCCATCTCAAGTGCCTGGCCATTTAGTGCATGGGAAATTCTCGTTACACGTGTGGTGACATGAAGAGTTCCCACGCAATTGCTGAATACAGATAGTTCCAGCCACAAGTCATCCTAACACCTTCATAAGTAGCTCTTGGCGTGGCAGTTCGATTGCCAGCGGGGAGTGCAGAGTCCAGTCCAGTGAAGTAAAGATACACTTGCACACAGGCACACCCTCTCCCCTCAGACCTGACCTTTGGTTCAGGAGCAGTAGCAGGAAGGGTGTACTACATGCAGAGGGCTAGAACTGCCACTACCCAATTAAAATAGAACAAAAAAGGCAGATTAAAAAAAAAATTAAAATGTGCTTTTGATACACGGAATGAAGTCAAATAAATACATTGATTTTTTTTTTTTTAAATGTCTAAATACATTTTTATATCCTACACCCAAAGCTCTGTACATTTGGTTTGGTTTTTCTGTTCTGAAAAAATGAATTTCTGGTAGCAAGGAGAGGAGCAGAATAGCATAGACTCCCTCACTGACAAGATAGTGCAGATGCCCCACAGGAAAAGCACCCCATGCCCACTTTGCTAGAGTATGGTTCACGTTTGGATGGTCCAAACCCTCTTGTCTCAGAGTCCACAAGGAAGACAGCGGGTGCTGTGTCCTGATACTCTTCATCCGATCTTCAGCCACTCCTGAAAACACGACTAGCTTTTGTCTGAAGGAGGGGGAAGAAAAAAAAACAAAAACAAAAAAAACACAACAAGAAAATTTTTTTTACAAGTGTGGTGAGAGAGGGGGCTGCAGTGACAGATGAATGCCCAACATTTCTGAACACTAGTACTAGCAGAGAAAATGCGTTACATGAGAGACAGCACACTCATTTAACCTTCTGGCCTTTGTTAGTGATTCCAGCAATTACATCTCCAGGATGCCTAAGGCCACCTAACGCAGCATCAGAGACACCCCAGAGGAAGAAAAGACAGACTGTAATAATTTTACACATTCAAAAAATCTTCCTTTGGGACTTTAAATCCATCTAGCCTTCTCTGAAAGAGAAGTTGTAACATCCTGAGATGCAGGTCTTTGGCAGGTAGGGGAGAGACAGCTTGCAAACAACCTTTTCAGAGGAAGGAACAAGCTCCTCTGCACGTGTGAGTCTCAATGGATTCAACTGACCTTTCCTGGAATCAGCATGGTCTCAGCCCTGAGAGAGCTGCTGATGTAGGTGAAACCTTTTGTGTCTGTGTGAGAAACATTAATAATTGCTTTTGTGCTCTTTTGTTTAGTGTCTGAAGCTAACGTTGGTATCTGCTACCAATTACAGACAGTCTGGTTGCGTACCTGAGTGCTCTCCTGTGGAGGCTGATCCAGCCAGCCCTTGGCGTCGGAGAATGGTGTAGTCTTCCTCAACCTCCTAGAAAATAAAAACAACCCCAAAACTCACGTGGCTCTTTCTCTGTTTACCAAGTGAACAAAGAGGGCTTCAACTGGGAAACGAGAGGTTTCGCGACAGGTGAGTGGGCTGGAATCACCCAGTTGCACAGTGACCCACGATGGATCTCAGCTCCTTTATCAGCATCTTCATCAGGCCTTCCATCTGCATGCAGTATTCCACTTTCTTTTCAGATTTCGGTTACATTAAAAGCTGGCTACTGACTTAACACGTTGGTATCTCTCACACATACAAGACATCACATACAAGAAATAATTTTGAATAAGGTGAGGCTGAAAACCTTGTTGTTGCTCTACCGCAACTTTAGCGCCTTCATTTGACATTAGCACCCATATGCAACAGATTTGATAAGTTTCTTTATGTTGGAAATCCAAATTCCTTAGGCCAGTAGCCCCTTCAAAACTTCACTGTTGCCAGTTTACATCAGTTTTGTCCCATCCACCATCAAAAAACTCTCCAAATTCAAAGCAATATGCACACCTGCTAGCTCTGAGGGAACGACTTGCCTCTTGTAATTTAATGCAAGCACAACAGCACCAAGTTTCTGTTTCAAAAGCTTCCAGAGATAACAGCCAAAGACAAAAACAAAAAAGCGCATGGCTGCCTTTCTTGCCGCTCAAAATTGTTTTCAAGCTCTTTTCTAAGACAAAACCTAAGGAATATGAAAACCCTTAAGCTGCAAATAGAGACATACTATACCTTTAACTTTTCAAGGTCATCCTCTATCTTCTGAATATACTGCATCATCCGCACACGTGACTCTATCGAGAAGTGAGGGCTTGCTACAAATGAGCAGGACTCTTCCACTCCCCCCCAGCGTGAGGCCATCATCTCCTCAGCAAACGGGGAGCTCCCTCCATCCGACTGGGTGTCCCGTGGGGAAAGTGGCTGCTGTGGCGCAGAGTCCAAAGAGGTGCGGCCACCTGCGGTGCACTGGAGGACCAGAGATGATACCTCCTCATCTGTGGAGCTCTCCTGCACTGTTCCATATCCATCAAGGATCAAATAATTTCCTGTTAAGAGAACAGCTTTTTACGAACACCTCCAGCTCAATGATCACCAAGAACCACTGAACTGTAGACAGTTTAAGCAGACTTTAAGAAAGATAAGTGGTGAGAGGCCCATCCCCTGAGACATTTTAAAATGGATAAGAAAAAGCATTTGTGAACACTACACAGAATAGTGATTATATTAGACCAGACTAGTTTGGTTCAGAATTGGGCTTCAGAGATCACAGCTGGGTTTTGGACTGCAGTTTGAGAATAACATGATTAGATGAGCTAATCACCTACCTTCTTGTTTTCCCAAAACCTGTGTTTCTGTGATAATGTCTGAAAAAGCTGCACTTATACTAATGGTACCCGACAAATCCCACTGCTGCATTTCTAACCTCCACTGGCTAGCTGCAGTACTGGGGATGCTTTGAGATGAATTAGCTTTAAAATACAGCTTGTGAAACTTAGCTTGATGATGATATGTTAAAGAATAAAGCAATTATAGACAGAAATGCTTTCACAACCTGCACCTAGCATAGAATTATATTAAATAATTTCTGTACAGTATTACAGCGAATCTAGCATGTGGAGTCAGAATTGACTAAAAACAGGTCAATATAATTTTGATGTCCCTGCACAGTTAAAGTAAACAGCGTAAGAGGTGACAAATAAATTAGATGCTTCAAGTTGTTGGCTCAGTTTTAATAATTTAAAATGTCTCAGTAATTCAGGGAAAGAAAAATTATTTTCAATATGCAGTTGGAAGGCAGCATTCAGACAGTCACAAATTGGCTTATTCACCTTGTTAGAATCCAATTATTAAATAAAAGCTTATTTATGGATAAGAGATTTCAAGACTAAGAGTTATACAGAATCTATCTGCTAGTAGCTAGTTCTACAACAACAGGTACATGAGAGAAACCTCCACCCGCGTGTTAGATTTCGTGCAGTGTCACCATGTCGGCTGATCAAAACCACAGGACTAAAGTGCACAAAGTCCCATGAAGTGCTCACAGCTGCTGCCTTAGAGCTAGTTTTCTGCCGAGTTAACAGCTCTACAGCCTTCTTGAAGACTAGAAGAGCTGTACTTTGAGATGCTGCTCAGGTAACTGACAAATATACCGTACGTAGTAATAATAAAAGCTTATTATTTTTGTTATTTCTATTAAAAGCTTCAGACTGGGGTAAGGTCCCAGGAGACAATTACAGTGTAAAGTTACAACTGCTTCTTTTCCGAAGCTTGATCAAGAGAAGCCAACACAAGTATCTACAAAACAGCATGAGTCACGGGGGCTCTGTGCCTACGGGCTAAGGAAGTGCTTTGCCTTCAGGGAAAACGTTTTCCCTACGGGTCCCAACAGTCAGTCGAGAGATAAAGTGGTCCAGTGGCAACTGCAATCAAGAGCTTGCATTGTGCCTCCATAATTAAGAGTCTGTCACAGTGTATTAGCCCCACAGTACTTCAGCTTCTCTTTTCATAAACAGAGATTTCATTAGGCAGATCTTTGCACAGCCCTCTTCAGGGCTAAAATGACTGTCAAGGTCTGAGAGTTAACTTTAAATATCCTATACCACATAAGCAAGAGAGAAAGTTTCTAATAACGAGTCTGGTCAGACTATCATTCAGCGAGTGAATAAAATCCGCTCACCTGAGATCCGTATTTGCACATCCTCTTCCTCCTTCCTTTCCATTAGTTCACTTTCAGATGGATTTTCATCACTGTGAACTTCTCGAGCATCAAAAAAATGCTCCCCGCTGTCATCAGCACCCACCCCTTCCAGCTCTGTGGCGGAGATCTCCAGATTCATACTCATGTGATCTATTGCTAAGTTACTACTTGAGCTGGGGTCTCTCACTACCAGCTGCATGGCATCCCCTGAAGCTGGCGAGCCAGCCGAAGTCCGGAGGCCATAACTAGCTGTGGACTCATTAGTTCCGGTTCTCAGAAGCATTCTCTCTGTTCCAGGCTGGTGAAATTTGTTATTGTCAGAGTGCTGTAGTCCAGGCTCATTTCCACTCCCTGTTTGGGCTTCTTGAGAAATGGTCCTAAACCTGGGAAAGCGCTGCCGGTCTTCAAGGGTCCCCTTCTCAGAAAAGCCAAGCTGCTGTACCAACAATTGTTTCAGCAAGCCCACTGCAAGTAGAGATAACATTCACAAGGCTTCACAAACCATAACCTGACTTTCAAAAAAGGTGTATCTCGTGGCAGCCAGCCCTCTCATTGCTCTTGGTAGGAAAAACAGGGATAAAAATAAACATGTAAGGTCCGAAGCCTTACTCCACATTTTTACCTTACCAGCAAGAGCAAACGTGTCAGTACAAGTCCGAACTTGCTTGCTTAAGAAAAACAAAGAAATCACCTACTGAGATTATCCAGCGAGTGAGCTGGAGTGCAGGTGAGCGCCCAGGTTATACCCATGCCCCCAAATGAACTAAAAACTATGGCAGTAATAAGGGGATTCCCACCTGAGAAACAAGCATATGGAGAATATTCCACTCAACTTTGAAATGACAGATCAAAAAAAAATTGAAGGCACATTTTGTCTAAAATTTCATGCAAATTTATGCTTGTTTGAACTTCAACCCACATTCCTTTAGTTCTCAAATTATCCCAACCAAACACTTCATAATAAGGACACATTGTTCAAAATAAAAATATGATACTGTCAAGAGCATAAGAACACTGTTCACTCTCACCATATAATGCTCATGTAACACCCAAGAAAAGCTGTAATTTCATACAACAGAACAGTCACTCATCTAATTGGAAGGCTCTTGTCAAAATGTGAGTGACCCACTGCTGCTGGTAGTGGGCTGCTCTTTTAATTCTGAATAGTCATGAGATGCCAGGTCACTAATACTAATAGATCATGAGATGCCAGCTCACTAATACTGTCTTTACCCACCCCACAGACTAAGATTATTTTATCCCTGCTCTCTGAAAACAAGTACCAGTACAGCATTCAGAATTAGAAAAGGACTCTGAATCCTATAAGAAGGAGAAGCATAAATGGATCAAAAGATCCAAGATAAACTACTAGATTGCAGAGAACTGTCATTATTGAGAGAGAGAGAGATGGAAGAGGGAATTTGAGCCAAGGATATGAATGCTCTGCATTTTGGTAAAAGCAAATGACCCACAGAGAAGCAAAACCAGACTATTCCCTCCAAGTACAATTGAGAGACTTCATGTCCCTTTCAGAGTTGCCAAGAAGAGATATATGGATTGATGAATTCATTCAAATTTTAGGAAGTTATATTTAGGAATTGCACAGCTAGATCTGATCAAGTAGGTTGCACAGCCCTGCATTTTTCCTCTGAAAGGAGGTATACTAGAGAACAGAGGAAGTGATTAAAAAAATCTTCTGTAAACAATTTTACAGAATAATCTGTCCATCAGGAAAATTTCTTTCCAACGCACACAAGTGTTGATCTAATTATATCCAACCACCTCCCAAGTCCTCAGAAAAATCTAAACCTAGATTTTTGTCAAGATCACATACATCCAATCTCGTTTGCAGGATTTTACAAAAAAAAAAAAAAAAAAAAAAAAGGCAAAATCGTATTCTGCCACTCATGCAACCTCTCCTACTCCGCTTCAGTGCTTTCAAAATATGTCCCCAGGCTAACTGCATTGTCTTTTGAAAAACCGCTGACTAGCAGTGGCACCGTACAGCACTGCACAAAGTTCTGCAATGTAATTTTGCCATCAAAGTACTTCGTGGACAGGAACATCTCATTATCACCATCATTTCATACATGGGAAAACCACAGAAAAAACAGTGAGATACCTAAAGCTAAAGAAATGGCCAGTATATGAGTTCAGAACTTAGAATTCCTTGCTGTCAAGATCCATTTTGGTTTGTTATGCTGCGACACACAGCACAGAGAGAATCGGTATTTAATAGAAATGGGCTTTCGATGTTATTTTAGCTCACTGATTTAGATGGTTGACCTAACAACTTTCATCTCCAAATCACACCCCATCAGCCACTGCCCACAGATACTTACAGTTCCTTAATGCATCCAGCGCCCACTGCCCTTCTGATACCGAAGGTAAACTGGTGGTTGTGTGTTCGTAGCACGCAGGAGAATCTTTAAGTGTCAGGTCTGCCTGCTGCACTTTATCAAACCTTCTTTCTGACACAAGAAGACTTTCCACCTTGGACTTTTCAGACATGATGGGCGAAGATGACTGAGCATTCAGTATTAAGGGAGATTCAAGGCCCAAGTCTTTATCTAGTAAACAGAAAACATACATTCAGGTTAAACAACTATGTCAAATAGGATAATAAACTGCAGAAAATTCTGCTTCATGTAGAAATCTCTGAGAATACAAAAAAAATACAGTTCTTCAGCACGGGATTGGTAAAAGGCCAATTTTTTCCAGGGGAAAAAAGGACCCTTCCCAGCAATTTATACAACAGATGGAAATAGTAAGAGGTACGTTTCCAAGAGGTTCAGTATCACCTTCTCTACGGGACTTGTAAAGAAATTGTTCCTTTCCAGAGAAATGTCAAAGCTACCAAAAGATCCCCAAGGCACAAGGAATATGGCTTGGCACATCTGCACTCCATGCAGCAGATCCACTGACACCATTTACCTGGACCACTGTTTTACCTGGACTTTGTAGACTATTGGCAGGAATGTCATGCTGCTCTTTGAGCTTCTGCTGCTCCTCTTCTTCACGCTCTTCTCTGCAGGGAGGAAAGAATGAACACATCCCTTCAGTCAATCTGTCTGAATCACTGGATGAGAATCCATGCTTTGGCTGGCAACCTTTGCACAGAAGAAGGGCTACTAGAAAAAAATAACAAAAACCCAGCCCTTCTTCCTCCAGCTATTTTTACTTACTCGCCAGGTCCTGACTGTGGTAATGGAATCACTCTTCTGGTACTCCCCATTTTTACAGTTCCTGCCATCTGAGCTATAAGGTCCTGCCATCTGCAGTAGAAACATCAAATAAAAACAGGCAAGATGTGAAACATAACAAATACTTCTATATTTAACATCTCTTAAATCCAGCTAATATTATCACTGCTTTTTTTCAACAGAAATATCTTCTTTTAAAAAAAAAAAACGCTGTTACATTCAATTCCTTCAGTAATATCTTGCAGCCAAAAGCGAAGCACCACAGCAAAATGCTCATTTCACCAGGATATTCTTCAGCAGAAGAAAACTAATGACAGCATCTTAACAGGATTTGTCAGGTGAGGCAGTTATTTCATATATAAATATATACGAGAGCATTAAGTAACATTTCACTTATTACTGAAGGGTTTCATATATGACACACTAGAACAGTTGCAATGTATCATACAATTAATTCTATGCCCTGCTTACATCTGAGAAGAAAAGCATTTCTACCAAAGAGGAAAAACAGCATTTTGCTAGGGAATCAAAATTCCTGCATTGGGGCGTGTACGATGCTCATATCAAAACCCGTGAAGGTAACCAGCTCCGCACAAAGGTGCAGGATTATCAGTTACTTATCTGGCAAGTTAGTCACATAAGACCAGAATCACAAGGGTAAATCAAAGCATTTCTGAGGTCAGAAAAGGGTCTGGTGTGAGCCAGATGGCAAGCAACAACAAGAAAAGCATTGAGTGTACACATGGGGTGGTTTTTAATATATATATGTGTATATATATACACACACATGCTCCCTAACAGACGTGCATACACCCTCCCCCTGCTTTTTATAAGCTGGGAGAGACTGCCCTTGAATACTTCCTATGTAGGCCAACACAGCTATGTTTTCAGGTAAGCTTAGGGAAGGAACTCAGGTAATTCATGGACACCTGCACAGTTACTACAGGCAAGCTGATGTAAAAGATCTCTCAAGTACAACTCAAGCAGCAGATGGAGCTGAGCCAATTACTTACACATTCTTTTCCGAAACAGTCTGTGCCACCAGTTCATAAATATGAGCACCATTTTCTGACATGGAGATGACGAAGAAAGCTTTGTTATCTGAAGCGACACAGGGAGGAAAGAATTTAACTCGATGCCTCGTCTCACACAGCTTTCTGAAAATTCCTAAAACTGGGCATAACCCCAACCCGAAGCAAAGAAAGAGTCCATGAGATAACCCTCCAAAGCTATAACATACATTGATCCTTCCCTTATCTAGGAAATTTAGTCCTGAAAGAGCCATTACTGCCCGAACAATTGTGAACCAGATTTATTTCTCCTCTTCTCCCTTTTTTAATTTCTAGAGTGCATTTCATCTAACACAATCAGAGTACTTTAATTTGGAAGTCTATTTAAAACTCAAGCCATGCCTATTACTGATGCAAAGAAGTTAAACAGCTCATACAAAGCAAGATGTTGGACAACCAAGAATTAAGCCCACGCAGTTTTCCATGTTCTACTCTGGAACTCTAGACAAAAACATCTATCCTCCACTGATCTAATCTTCAGTTTTGGCTTCCTCTTTTGCTTTCTCAGTTGGTTACACCGACCTGTTGCCACCTGACGAACCAGAACGGTGTTCAATTTGATGATAGGACTGAAGGTGTGTTTACTGTCAGCTGTCGATGCCAAGATTTTACTGTGACACTTCAGTACCAGTTTATCATCTTGTTTCTGCAACAGCACCAGAATGTCCTCCAGAAGCAGAGTGTAGAGATCTGCACAAAGTGCAAAAGAACCCAGAATGAGTTAAAGATTCATAGTTTTGTATCACACCCATGCAGAAAGAAAAAGGCTGCATTTTTGATTACTCATGCAGAGGCAGTAATCAGTGCTGTGCCATTCTAGGCAAAGCTTGCAAATCTTCCTCATCAAAACTACAGCAGAAAGCTACAGATGGAACTGGATCTTCTCATGACTGACTGCTGTGTCCCTGCACAGCCTTAATGATACTCCAGCACATTTCAGAATTGACAAGAATAATCTAATCAGCTCTGAGAAAACACACAGGCATTATTATAGGTGGCAGTAAGAATCATAATGGGAAACTGCAGAAATGCTTCTTCTTTCTCTCCTTCTCAGCAAACACACACAAACCCAACTAAGTCAGTTGATGGAACCGGACTCACCGATAGTTTTGTCACGGTTAACCTTCCAAGTTAGGGGTCCTTCATGAAGCATTTTTCTCTTTGTTAGATCCAAGTTCTGTCACCAGGGGAAACAAAAAAAAAAGTAGCACTATGAAATTTTCCTGGAAGCAAGTAATGGTTAAAGCACAGGAATATCAGAGAGAACGCTGGGATAGGCACTCCATTTTGGAGAAGAGCAGCTAAACCCAGTCTGGAAAAAAAACCATGGAGCAGGAGTAAGGTATGCTTGTAAACCAAAATCTTGTGAGAGGTGTTTGTTATTGCTCTTCCACTGCTCTTTTACAGATGCCAGAGGTCACAGGGTGGAGAATTTTCCTACTAAATCAAGCTACTAAGGCATCAGGATGTCATCTGATTTCTAGGAGGAGTTTTAACAATATCCCAGATTAAGTTCTAGTATTACAAGTGGTTAATGCTTCAGCACTTGATTTGCAAGTCAAGTGTGCCTACAAATGATATACAAATCATTCCAGTGATCTGATGGACTTCATAATGTCAATGGATTCTTCAGTCATTTCAGTGACTGTGACATTTAGATCTGCAGGCAAGTAGAAGTGACAATTTTCACAAGTCATTCCTTCCAAGTCTCAGAGTCTACAATCAATGACAGCAAGATTTCATAACTGCCAGTAAGTTCTCCATTTCCTAACTAAATGCTTGCAAGTTTATTTGTGGAAGGATACATGACACAGTTTTATAGAAAAGTCTTTATATAAAATTTTTTTGGATACACACCGACTTTGGGGAAGATAGGGGAGTGCTACATAAACAACAGAGAATCTATACGAGACACAGGCACAGACAGTGGTAAAAACTAAGAACTGGGGATAAAGTACCAATTCATGAGGAAAAGATGCAGGAGCAAAGGGGGATGAGTCCTTGTGCAGAAGGTACCTATTTGGAACATGGGAGAAAGAAAAATATTGTTTCAAGTTGCAAGGGCCTATAGGTGTGTATCATTCACTTGAAACATGAACATTTCCTGGAGTTAGTCCTGCTCCAAGGATGCAGTGCTGTCCGTTCCAATTAACAGCAAGTAACCAGCTTCACAATTTACAGGGGCCATGAAACACAGTACTGGACTTAAGACTTTGGCTATACCTGTGGATCTCCTACACAACTCAGCCTGCGTACAAGCTCTTCTTTTAAAGCCAACTTCATTGCTACATCTCATCGCTGTCTGAGACCTCCCCAGTTCCAACAGCACAATTAAGACATGAGATCATACGAGATATATTTCCATAATAAGACTTATCATCCACCAGATATCTCCTATGTGATACAGTGCATTAGCTTGCAGCCCATTAAGATTTGTTTCACAGAGCTCACAAGCTTCATCAACACTACTATGTGCAGAACCACGTTGTTACACCCACAGAGATCTTCAGGAAGGTAACAAACCTCAAATTTCTGAGACTAATTGTTTTAAATTTTTGTACAGAAATATTTCTCTCCAAAGACCATTTGGTTGCATGTCAGAAGACTGCAGCAGGAAGAGCTGCAAACTGAACAACAGGGTTAGAGTCATGATTTACACAGAGCTTGCTATCATGCTGTCACTCACCCTGAACTCATCCATCATGGGATCCTCAGACTGCTTCAAGTAGGACAGGTCGAGACGACGCTGATAATCTTCCAAATGCTACAGAAAATGCAATTAAGGTGGTCAATGTGATTAGCAAACTCACTAGTGTCATGACTGCAGGCAGTCATGAGTATTTCCACACATTCCCAAACACCCGGGATTCCTCCTCTCACAGGAATACTCATGCCTCAAAACATCTTTAAGCACAATACGGTACAGAGACTCTAGGTGTCTTAAACAGCTTGTTGCACTTCAACTCTCTTCTCCCCAACCCTTGCCACTCACTCCATTAGCCTCCTACCTGCTTGTTCTCAGACTCTTTGACAGCCTGGTTCACGTGGTTAAGGATCTGACGACAATGATCTGCTGCTTTCTTCACTTTCTCCTTCTCTTCAGGCAGTTCTGCAAGAGGAAAAGGAAATGTAATTGTGCTTTCCAATAAAGGCTGAAAAAAGCCAGAAATCCGGTGCAGTTCGCTGCCTTCAAGTTTGAGAAAGAGAACTCAAATCCACAGAATAGCCTACCAACAAAAACACTGCATTTCAAAGGTGAAATAGCAAAAATAGATTTGTGACAGCAGATACTTCATTCTGCCCTGCAAAAGACACTGGCCTCTGACGATCACCATACACAGGATGGCACTTCCTACTCTCTCTAGTCTGAGTGACAACTATTCACTCCACAAACATAAATCCGAGAAGTATTCTGAGAAATCTAAAAAGTTTAACAAGACTCCACCATGGTACAAAGAGAGTCTTGGGGTAGATATTTAAAATCACACAGATCCAGTTACACAAAGTCCCAGGATTTGGCAACTGACTCTTGGCTTCTGCATTTCTCCCAATCCTTTTTTATTTATTTTATGGAAGAGAGAGAAACAGAGAAAGAAACATAACACAAAATATCAAAAAAACCCCTTGTTACGTAATAACTTTTTCCATCCAGATAGCCTGTATTTATTTTAACTTTAATTAAAAAAGTTAAAATAAATAGAAAAGTTAAAATAAAAAGAAAAAAAAGTATCTCTGACTACATTCATGCAGCATGATTATAAAAACAGTGTCCCTTTACAGCAAGAGCAAACGATTTATCCTTCCAGCCAATGTCACTTACCATGCAGACACAGGCGAACCCCATCAATTCTCACTACCAGAAGCTACATTAAGAATTTAGTTAACAGGCAAACAAACAAGTACATCAAGGATAATGGAGTACCGCATGCTTTCCTAATGATGATTAGAGTGAACTTGTAAAGGCAGTATATTTTTTATGAGTACTGAAATGACACTGCAGCAGGTATCCGCTAGTAAACCTGAAGTCGTTCTGTGGTATTATTAATCATATTTTTGCCTTCTATGCTGGAAATACCTTTCAGTGTACACCACCCTAGCTAAACTCCGCCCTCTGCAAGAACTTGAAAACGTTCTGCAGTGCTTTAGAGATTCAACAGATGAGGATGGAAGGCTACATTGAGATTCTGTCGGTGTCTAACGTGTAGGAAAGTATTTTTTCCCAAGTTCAATCAGCTTCAAATTCTTAGCTGACGTTACACTGATAACATTCAAGATTTTTATACGAAGCTTGTTTTGTATGAGACTTTAGGGGTGTAGGTCAGACTGCACATTTTTCCCAGATATTGGGAATTTTGAAAAATAGTACCAAGAACTGATTAAAAAAAAAAAAAACACAAAACCAAAACCCCCACAAAACCAAAACACAAATACTCTTGGTCAGTAACAAGAAAACCTTGACCTTAAAAAAAAAATCAATTTGTTCTGTGTTATCTGCTTTTTGTTCTCTTCTTAAAGAAACATGTTGATTTGCCATAGGCCTTAACACTACATGATTTTTGCTTAGATTCTATAACACTTTCCTTTTTTTTTTTTCTTCCTTGCTCAGAAGTATGCCCTGTGTCTATCCAAGCTTGTTTAAGCAATGGAATAACTTGATAGGTTTGATTAGATTCTTCATTTTTCACACTTTTATGTTAGCAGTGGATGATTAAGGATTTATTTTATTGAAGATCTTATTCTTTTTCTCTCTAAAATGCATCTACATAGAAATTGGAATTCATTTAAAAGTGTCTTCTCTTAGCAGTTTGATTTAGCTATCTTAATGTTCTGAGTTCAAGAAAAAGGTATGTTTATCAGAGCATATTTATTACTGAAAACCAATTTAATGAAACAGAGTATCATCTTTAGCGATTGAATTATTTCTAGTTATTTCCTTCTTTAAGATTGTAGAAATGAGTTAAATATATCTAGAAAATTACAGAAAGAACAGGCATGTTAATGACTATTCAAAACAATAGCAGAAATGCAACTTGTCTCTCAGTAAGTTCCTAAAGACTTGGTTGCTAAGAGGATGTAATAAGGAAGAGTAACACAATACCTGCTTTTTCCTCTGTTTCTTTTTCTTCTGAATCTAATTCCAGCTACTGACGTTATCACATACTCTTATACCATCAGAAATACAAGGGTGCAGAGAAAATACCTTCTTCACTTCCATTTGGTTGTCATAACCATTAAAAAGCATTTACAACAGTTAACAGTCAGTGTAAAATTAAGAAACAGGCCAGGAAGTGGAGGGTGGAGAGGAGACAGTCAGGAATATCTGGTTTCCTCCTTCAAAAAGGAATAGCAAATCTAGTTGTTTTGCCAGTAACTTTCATACGCAGAGTGGTTTGGTTTATCTTCAAAACTTTAGCATTCCCCTTCCCCAACTGTTTAAAACTACATTTAGATGATGATGCTGCACCCTACATACACCACAACCCAAGGCAGACTGTCATTCACTTATTTCTCATTGAATTTCCTTTCAGCTGCCCTCCTGCGCAGAAGGCAGCAGCAAGGTCACAACAAAAACAGACAGCGACCCCTAAAATCAAACTGTTCTTCGACATACACTTTGAAATCACATTTGCCTAGAAAACCTGCCGAGATGCCCGCACAAACCCTAGTGTAAAGGCTTACCTGTGTACTTAGCAATGTTATCCAGCAGAAGGGGGTACTTAGTCAACCTCTGCATCTCTGTGGGAATGATATCCTTCAGCTGCAACCGGCGACACAGCGGATTACTCTCAGCATCCTAAATTTAAACAGCACAATAACTACATTTGTCATTTTTATTAAGACTATAATTACCTGAACATGTAACATCTATTCATCACATAAACGTCTATTACTTCACTTTCCGCTAATTAAATACAAGACAAGAAATGCCAAGATCTATCATTCAGACAACACATTCCCTCTCCATTTGCAATTACATATAGGAAAGGCTCATCACAAAAGCAGCGGCTTCCTTCCCTCATTACTTCACAGAGGTCTGGTCCCATCTCCAATCCATCTCAGTCACCACCATACAGGGAAGACATCAGTTCAGGCTTTCACACGACAGCAAAACTACAGTACATTTTTCAATATAACCTCAACCCTTGTATTACCGGAGTTCTTCCCAGCCTGTGGTAATGAAGATAATGTTCTCTCCTCCAAATGCCACATGTACTCAAGCCCCTTTCCTGGCAGGCAGCATAGGTGTATATCATCTGTCTTCTGCTCGTGGCATGCATCAAAATTGGACTACTATATGCAGTTTTCCCCACAGAAGTACTCATCCTTGGGAAAAAGCCACCTCAAGTGAGATGCTATGTCCTGCCTGGGACAGCATGTGCTTTCCTGCACTGTATCAGGACATTCTGTGTTCCGCAGCATTAAAGACTCCTCCCTCCAGAAACAATTAGCAGAGATAAACACAGTATTGGAAACGATCCCAATCTGAAGATAATGTTAGACATGATGTCATTAATTATAATAACTTTAATCTACAACCATTCATTATGCCACGCTGGCCACCAGCCACATCCTCAGGCAACTCAAACCCTTGCATAAAATTCACCTGCACAAAAGTTTGGAAGCGAGAATCCTTCTTCTGGCGTGACTTGATGACCTCTAGAGCAAAGGGCTGGTTACTGCAGAAGGTGGCAGTTGCATGTTTCAGCTTCTCCTCTGCTGGTCCACTAAACTGTGCCAGAAAGCCAAGAAAGCCAAATTTAGACAGACTCAAGTTCAGCACGTGCCACTTTCGACACTTATGCAGCAGAACTGGTCTTGCCAGGGAAGAAACGAATTACTGGCAAAATACAAGAAGTCATTTCCATCCTGGTTTTAAGGCCTGGTCTTCCCTGTCTACTGAGGAACCCCTTGACATCTCGATCTCTGCAGTTCTCCTGTCTCCAGTCCTAGCACAGCCATTCCTTTCCATAAATGCACTGCTGATTCAGAGGGAGAATACAGTGCCGCGTCTCCACTGTCAAGCCATAAGGAGAGCAGAAAAAACTGCACTCAGATGAATGACAAGGGATTATTTACCAGGCTGTAGGTCAGCAAAGCCAAGACCAAAGATCACCTCATTTCTCAGGGACACTCATGCTTAAACACCAGAATATAACATCACATCTTATTTCCTAAACAAAAGTATTACAAAAACATGGCTGGGGAAATGATAGGCATGAGCAGGGCTGAGAAATGTGCTGCAGATGACAGATGGTTAATCTGTTACTGCAACTGCAACGCATCCCATTCCTGCTACCCAGTCTGTGATGCAGCGTAGTAACTCCCGAAAATACTCACTCTGGAGAATGAGATCCTGTAGTTTTTTGGTTTAGCCACTTCGCTAGAACACTACGCAAGGGCATATAACTATTAGTTTAAGGTCTAGCTTGCTCTAGCAGGTATTTTCTTGCTTTTTCATAATACACAGGAGAACTGAAAGGGTTGGAGGTGTTTCTTTACCAGCCACATCTGACTGTCATTTCCTTCCTTTTTTTCTGGAATACTAGACAAACAGTGGGATATTAAAAAAAAAAAAACAAAACAACAACAAAACAAACCACCACAAGAGACTTCTGCATGAAGAGCTGAAAAGAATAAGCAGATCAATCCTCAATCCTATATTAAGTAGGCTTGAAAACAAACAACAAGCTGGGAGATTCCCAAGAGAGAATTCAGGTTTTTTTTGAAGACCCTACATCACTCCTGCTCTTGTCATTTGGATCTCAGAGAGGAAGCCTGCAACAGTGCTATAAATCTGAAGAGGCTCGGCTATGTAAACTGGGATTGGAAACCAATATTTTTAACTATCTTCTAACTGCACCACAGGACTTGTATTTCAGCGTTGCTGAAATAAATTGTGCTATTACATTTTTCAAAATCCTACTCTCACCTTTATGTCTCCAAAACTACCTTCCTACTCTACCCACACATCATAAGGAAATTATTTTTTCTTTCTTAAATTACTCTTATCTCTAGCCAAATGAAAATCCTATGAATTCTCACCTTCCCTCGACCCTCATTCTCTCACTCTGTGTTGGCTCCATAGAAGTGACAACTAACTCTAAGACCTTCAGTTCCTATTAGCTGGCAATTATCTTCACTAACCTCTGGCCCTGTTTGTCATTCTATGAAATGTTATTTTCAAGTGTAAGAAAGTAAAAGAGGATTTTACCCAGGAAAGCAAATCTTCCCCAATTTGGCCAATAACAGAAGTCTCGTTCCTTTTTCGCACAGCTTTCATCTGATCGTTCAATGCAACTTAAAAAGAAAAAAAATGTGAATTTTATTAATACTGCTCAAATTGCTTAATTTTCAGCACTTATTTTAAAATAAAAGCTATTATAGCGAAAGACTAGATTTGTGATAAGTTCAACTGAATTGAAAAGTGTCCTGCAGCATAATAAATGTAGCAGAATGCCTAAGAGAATGTTATGTAACTCCTTTGCACTTCTGTCTCACCTGCCTTCAAATGAGTCCTAAGAACCTTTCAAGTCTTATCTTTTCTGAGGCTCAATATCATTGCCCTTTTACAAACATAGGAATAATGTAGAATACGATTCAAGCCAGCTGCATAAAATTATACGAGCGATTATTCAGTGGCAGAGCTGAAATTCTTATTCTGAACAATCCTTTCTCTAAACGATTAGGAAGGGCTGCCCTTCAAAACCACCTGCAAGCCGTCAATCTTTTCAGATTTGTTTTCATCTTCTCTTCAACAACAGCAGTTGGAACGTATTGAATGTTGACCCATAAAGACTATTCATCAAAGCACTGCTCCTTTTATCAAAGCATGAATCAGGAGAGAGTCTGTGCACACAGATAAGAAAAAGCAAGTATCTGAAACACTGCATTCTTTATCAAAACATCTTCGCTAACCAGAAATGGAAAAACTGGGTGCAAAAGGAAGAGCAGCTGTAGTGCTCTTTTTCGTCTGAAATGTTGTAGGAGCTTGCTTCTTGTTTCAGGGTCACTTGCCTGAATTTTTCAGATGTTTGTACCCAGAATTCCAGCTGAGACTACAAAGCTGAAAGGGACCTAAACTGCTCTCACCGTGAAGCCCAAGGATATCCTCCAGATTTGAAAAGATTTTCCGTTTGTCACTGGAGTTCAGGATCCCTTCCCGGGTGACACGCTGGTAGAAGACATTATGCAGAACCTTCAGCGTGCGGACATGGGCTCTCTCGGTGTAAAACAATTCTGGAGAGAGGAGAAAGCAGGATTGTAACTACCTACTTCAAGAGGCGTGGCAACGCGATTCCAAACGTGAAGCAAACAGAAGTCAGAAGCATCAAGTTAGAAAAGCCTCCCTCACCAACACTTCCCTCGCTGGCCCGTGTTCCGGGCTGCCCCAGAAGGGAGCCATGCTCTGCTACATTTCCATGAGAGAAGCCAACTGATTCATGACTCATAATTTACCCCAAACAAACAGTGAGCTCTCAGCAGCTGTTCTGCGGGACTGCAGACCTGAAGTTGAGATGAAGCTTTGAAGATGAAGTTTGGCAGTAGCTTTCCAGTTGTATCATGTGCTTTCTGGTAGTCTAGAAAGTGCCTCTTGCTTTCTTTTATAGAACATGATATCGCAAACTGGCCTTTCAAACCACTTAAACATTGCTTATTTCTCTCTCTAAGGACAGGATCAGTCTCATCTCAGGATACTTTTCAGTAACAGGTTTCACACACACGAACTCTGCAAACCAGAAGTAACAGATGGCCACCACTTTGGGAGGATCAGTGAAGAAAGACCTAGTTTTAAATTTTAAGAACTTCAGAGCTCCAGAGGACACGTTTCAACTTTGTGCTTGATGAGCTAGGAAAAAATACCCATCTCACCATTAATCACTTCTTGGCGCTTGATTTCATAAGGTTTCAGCCCCATCAACACTTCTCGGCTCACAAGCTGCTGCCAGTTGGGAGGGTCCATGTCCATGTCAAAATCATACAGCTCATCTTCGCTCTGTACATCTGTGAAACCAACGCTGTCGATCCTAACATGAAAAAATGTGTCAGATATTTCGCCCATTTTAGGCATGGATGTAAGGAAGAACGAAGAGAAACTCTAAGTATATATAAATATAATCGCAGGTGTAAAGCATTATGAATATGCTCTTCGTAACAGTTGGATATCTGAACCTATAAGCACATTTTCTAATTTTGCCCCTTACAAAACAACTAAGGGTGAACACCTGTTCTTACAGTATTTCCATAAGCCTCCTTTTCATGATACAGGTAAAATAATTTGCTTGAAGTCAAGTATCAGGAAGGTGGAATTTCTTTCCTCCACCTACCTGCAAGTAGGGAGCTAATAGCAATACACAGATTTTAAAAAAAAAAAAAGTGGAAATTTCAACTGCCTAACCCATCAATTCAAATCAGTAGATACAACAATCACTATACTTCACTCGCAGATCAAAGGGCTTATCTGCATATGATTCATTCCACCTGTCCTATATATGGATGCCAGAGTTTCATTCATATATGCATTATTTAAGAAAAGAAAAGATCATGCAGACAATTGTACTGGCTCAGAACAACGAACACTCCTGCATTCTACCTCATAACCTATTAAAACCCAAAACAAATTCAGTGAAGTTCAAACATTTATAAGCATACTCACTTTCGAAAAGCCTTTGGTGTTCCCATGTCAACCATTCTGCAAAGAACAAAAGAAATTATTAGGGAAGCTTATGCAAGAATTTCATCCCCATCAGACATTCCACGTAACTTCAGAGTAAAAGCCTAATCTCCTAACCAGAAGAACATTTTGCCTGTCAGCCTCACCCTCCTGATATATAGTTTCCTAACACTACCATAGCAGCAGACACATTTCCTACTTCTACCAAGAACGTTTAATACAAATGATGTCACTAACAGTTTTATGGGCTTAAGCTTCAACAGCCATTGTCACATCGACTCTCTTCCACAGCTCGAGCAACCAGGGCACCACAGTTACCTCTCTGATTCTCCCTCCTCCTCCTGCAAGTTTTCCAAAGGAGATGGGAACTCAAAGGTATTATTAGGTGTGCGGGGTGTGCCATCCATACAGTCATTAGCAGGTGGAGCTTCTCCGGTCTGCTTCAAACCTAAACAGAGAGTGAGTGGGAAACGTCAAGAACCATGCCAAATTAGCTTCTTGATTCACAGCCTCACTTCAGCTTAGAGCTGGAGGAACTGATTTCCTAGGTTGGCAAGAAAAATCTCAGCGACAAATGTTTCCAGATGACACTGACTTGTGCTTACAAAAGCAGGCACCTGAGACTGGTTGTTTGTCCTGTCAGATTATCCATTGCCACAGCGATAGAACCCACCTAACAACAATTTCTGGCCATAAGATTTCCTAATTTGAACCAGAGACTAAGTCAGAAAAGATGACTAAGGCAAGGAAGATCACGTCTAATGACATAAAAACATTTCCTAACTTGTCAAACTTGTTGCATCAGAACTGTGCTTTGCGTATCCCATTCACAACATGATCTTTACTCATTCCACTTCGCTAGTATCATCCTACCTGTTTCACTGTCTTTGCTTCCCTCAGGAGAGGAAAAGGGACCCATGGCCAAAGGGGACATTGGGTTGGCAGGTGGGTATGGGGCATCCGCTCCGTCGCTGGAGGACCCACTCTGACGCATCTTGCTACCATCTGGCGGCTCTGGGCTGACAGAGGATGCTGTAGGTAAGTGCTTTGGATGGCGGGGCTTCTGCATTTCCATGGCTCTGCCAACTAAACAAACACAGAGCCACTATTATTGCTGAAAGAGCTTTTCCTGTTTTCAGAGCTAGAGAGAGGAAGCATTTCGGGACAAAATTAGGTTTGCTAGGTTGTCTTCAAAAACATGTTTTAAAAACAAAAGGTTTACTGAGTCCTCTTAGCATGGATTTTTAAAAGACAGCAGAGACTTTAGTTGGCTTTCAGACTAACAGGGAACATATACTTCCTTGTCTGACATACTTGCACTGCTATCATGTCGGCTCGGTCTCCTTGGTGGGCCCAGAATATTAGGAAAGCCTCTTCTCTTTCCTTTTTCCTCTCCTTCTTTCTCTTTCTTGATACTTTGCTGCAGTTAATATATAAGAAAAGCAAAGCAAACAGATCACTCATTTCTTCAAAATCAGTTATTTACTGAAATATTGACTAATTATTTAAAACTGCAGGAGTTTGGTACAAAATAATTTTATTTCTAACAAATCATTGAGAGGTGAACATCCTTGCAGCATTAGAGGCAAAGACAGCCTACGGACAGACCATGAGGGGTAGCAGCAGGGAGCCACAGCATCTCAAGAGATACATCTGTTAGGAGCAAAACCACACACCCTGTCTTTAACTTAGCAGGAGCTGAAAACCACTCTCCTCCCTAGGGTAAGAGACCAATTTACAGCGACCTGTAGCACCTTGTTTCTCTAAGGCACAACATGTTGTGACTCCAAACCTCCACAAGCATACAGACTCTCATCTGAGAGAGAGAGAGAAATACAACTTATCTTACCACTTCGGAAAGGCTGCGAATGCTTGATCTAACCTTTTTTGCACTGACAGTGCAGAACTGCTCGTAACAGTCTTAACGTTTCAAAAGGAAGATGGAATGCTGATGAAAAAAAGTAGCTACTGTGACCAGATACACCCCCACACTACAGGAGACGACTGCACACACCCACAGAGATGGAGTTTTGGTGGAAAAGTTCATTATATAACTGGGAAAGTGTGGGTGGCAGGAAGAGTAGCTTTCCTGCAACATGAAGCATGAGGTTTAAGGCAAGTTTCTCAAGAAGAAAACTAAAGCATACAGGCCAACAAGCCTGATAAGCCTTAATGAGATCCTCAAGCGATTCAAGGCTGTATTATATGAAACACTTCTCACCCAAAGCTTTAATAAGGCTAGAGCTGTGAAAAACAAGCAGTTAGAATTCAGGCATACAGATAAAGTAAGAAAGAAGGCAACTCATTTCTAATTAGTGTCTCTGAAAACGTATGGAGAACCCAGTTTCAGCTGTGCAGCTCAGTAATCCCAGGCCCTCTTGATGCAGCAATGAAGACTGTAAAATCATACCAACTTCTAATGTGTCATGCAAAAGTGGATTCTGAATTCCAGTGAAGCAGCCGGGCTGGGCAGCTTTAACCAGATGCACTCTGGCCACAACACTACTACCTTGATCTTTGGCAAGAAACCGATACGGCCACGCTTCTGCTCCAGGTTCCGAGGTTCTTTAACTTTGACTCCCAGGTGTTTCATGTAAGTAAGAATCACATACTGCATTGTGGAACTGCCAAGTATAAACAACAACAACAAAAAGATGAGGATAAAGAGAAATGTATTGGGGAAAATACATTTAGTCAAGATAATTAAAAAGGTCAAATGCAAGGGTTCAAAGGTTCTGAGAAATTAACCGGTTTTAGTTTAACAGAAATTGGCAACTTTTTTTTTTTTTTTAAATATGAAACAAGCTATCACATGGGAAAGACTCAACCTGTATCAGATTTTGTCCTCTTGTTAGCAAAAGATGGAGTATATAAAAGGCATACCAGGTTAGGAGGTAAAAATAAAATTTTGAGAATTATACAGAAGGTCCTGAAATGATATACTAAACACATTAGAGTTTTGAGTGATGGTAAAAATAAGTAATAGTAAAAGGTATGGCTGCTGTAAAGAGTATACCAAAAGCTACCCAGACAGTTGCACACATACAAACTGAACAAGGCAAGGCACATACAAAAAATACGTGTTAGACCAGATTGAAACAGCTACAAAACAAAACCAGTGGCAGTAACTTTTTCAAATCTGAAACAAAGGCAACAAACTTCAGAATAGGAAGAGGCTGAGAGCAAGAGGTTGATACTCTGAATTCAAATTAATTATGCCAGGGGATTTAGAAAATGAGTTTGTGGCTACAGCCAGGAGAGGGCTGTCTTGTTCTGCTCAGCAGAACACAGAGCCAGCAGCGGGGTTCTTACTTCACAGACCAAGTCAACACAACTTCCATTACCTCTTGTCTTCTTCCAAAGGCTGAGATGTCATCCTGAAAACAAGGAAGAATTTAAGAACAAAACTCAAAACTCAATTAACACCCTGTCACATCCACCCAGAGCATCAGCAGTTGTGTTCAAAGTGTCGAACATGAAGGTTCAACTGGGAAAATTGAGCTCAGCTCACATTAAAAGAAAAAACGGGTTCTGAAGCTATAGGTTTCTATAACCCAGAAAAAAAGCTCTGATCTAGTAATGCACAAGCTGACAATGGAAGCATTGCCTCTGCTATGTGAACAGTAGTCTCCTTGAAAAGCTACGTGGACTTTACCTAACTGTTAGCTTACTTCTGGCCATCACTACTTAAACACACGTTGACAGCAAACAGGGGAAGCAATGTAAACGTACTGATGACAAACTGCTTCACATTCCCAATCCCTGTGCTCTGCTGTTGCCAGGTTCAGCATAGAACAGTTTTCACCCCCACAATTATACTTGCTGTTACTCACAAGACTTCCTCAATTTTAGCAATAATCTGTTCTGCACATGCTCTTTCCTTCTCCACCGCATTTCGGTCACGAACTCTTTCTGCATCCAGCTTGGTTAGCTCTCCTTCTGCCAGGGTCAACCCCATACTACGTTTCTGCCTGAAAAATCAGGAGAGGGAAGCATTACTTGAAATTGAATACGACCTGTAACAAGGAAAAGCAACCTCTTGACATTCAGAATGCCAAACAGGTTTCATTATTGGTTTCTGTATGAAAATGTGAAAAGACGTGACATTTCTCCATAACATTTGCACTCACTGTAAAAGACAGCTAAGATACACTTCGGAGGGATAAAGTTGTGTCTTTATCAAGAGATGCAGCTATTGCAAGGGTCAAGAAAAGGTAGTTACTCTTTTTGCAATATCCCAGGTTTCATTTTTGAAGTATATACTTGAACTGAGTAGGAAATACTTGAACTAGGTAGGAAAAACTCCATTATTGAACATCTGTCTTGGTATAATGTCTCATGTTGTCACAGAGCTCTTATGACTCCACAGAAAAGAGCATATTAATTATTAAATTCTACTATATGCCCACGACGGCTTTGTAGAGTGGATTATTCCATGCCCAAGGGGAGAGAGAAGGAAAAGGAAGGGGAAAGAAAAAAAAGAGATATAAGCTGATTATAAAGACAATTAGTAATAAGAATTTATATAGCATCACATAGGTAACTATTCTGAAATTGCCTCAGATAGCTTCAAGGAATGAAGAATCCAAGCTCCAAAACTGATTTTGTGATTTATTACTTGCAACACAGTGTCAAAAACATTCAAGGATTGGTCACAGGGTGACCCCCGAGGCCCTCTCCTGTGGTATCTTCCTATTCAGTCCAAGATGAATCACCATGTCCCTTGAGTTTGGGCTTCCCCCGTATTGGACATGCTGACTGAGGGCAGGTAGGAATTAAATGAAAAACTACACAGGCAACTGCTGTTACCTGAAATCTTCTAGATTCCTCTGAACTTCTGGACAGACTTTATCTTGCATAGTTTGTATAAACTGGCGATGAAGCTCTTCAGGAAGGAGATCTGGCCTTCTTCTGTCTGAAGTCAGAAAAGTTAATATTCTTTTGAGAACAGTTCTCTCCACCTTAGAATAAAGTCACTGACGTGTATTTTAACCCATCCAAGAGTACCCTTTTGCCTTTCACTTGCTGATAACATGAACTCCAGCCCATTAAGCATAAGCAATTTTGGTCTCATCCATTATCATACTAAAAAATGTACATGCCAAGGTGGCTAGTGCCTCCCACCACTGATGCATGTATCACAGCATGCATTATGCCCTCCCCAAGAAACAGAAGAAGTATTTCTTTGTCTCTCTCTCTGTAACATGTGACACTGTATGTTTGAAGTAACCCTGAGTCATTTCAAGACACTTGCTTGGACTGCCTCAGACAGCAGAACTTACAGAAATAGATACCCGAGGTGAGAGCACCATACCTAGTTCTAAGGAGATTTCATCTGGAACTGGAACTTTTAGATTCTGCAAAAGAAAAGAAAGGCTGGGAGAACATATACCATGAACACCACCCCAATAAAACACACAGTACAAAACATCCAAGAAAATCCCCTCACAAGACAAAATCATACAACCTGAACACCTGATGGTATAAAGGGAGAGACTCCCATCCTGAATATATATTATAGATTACACAAGGATTATTTCATCTAAACATGTGGTACTAGCCTCTGCTACACTATCTGGTAGTCCAATTCATGACAGTAAAGGAGTTTCTCAGGCTTTCCAGACACACAAAATTTCCCAATCCTTGCAGGAGCCACTAAAAAGGTAACGTGTATCAGCTAGAGCTTGCTTACATATCAGAAAATAATTTCTCCTATCAGATAACACATTCCCTGTGATTTATTGAGTTACCAGGCAGCTGAGGCTATACACCATTCCATCTGCTGTATTCACTGGTAACATTTAAACAAAAACACTTTTTATTTTGGAGGCCTTAAATAACTCTTTATTTTTCTCCAGTTCAGGAGAATGGAGAAAGGCAAAAGTCAGATATGTCTGAAAATGAAAGAAATGAGTCAGATATGTCTGAAAATGAAAGAAATGATGTGAACCTACAGCAGCTCGGTCCAAGAAGAACTGGTAAAACTCAAGGAAGACACGCCGAGTCTCTTTGGAGTTGGTCTGCTTATACAAGTCTGTGTAAAGGTAGCACAACTGTGGGAAACAGGAGGGGAAGAAATTAAGCGATACCATGAGAACTCTTCTAACACCCGTCAACTCCAAGTTTTCTGTCAAATATTTCAAGGAATTCAACGTTGCTGGATTGAGACTCTTCCTAGCTTCCTTGCCATCCAGATTGCTCAGGCAACCTCTGCTAGGCTGCCCAGTAATGAGCAGAGAAGCAAAAGGCCAGGGGCTTGGAGAGAGACACAGAGATTAGATCTTCCCCACAGACAACTAATTCCACCACCTTAAGGTGGAATGAAGTACTTTCAAGAGCTAAATACTTATTTGTAAACAGCTAAATGAGAGGAAGACAGTTCTCTTTGTGCTTCTCTTCATTTATCCAAAATACTCTCATGCCTGCATAGGAACTGCATTTCTCTCCTTGCTGATCCAGTCATGAACGAGGAGACTGGTTAAGACTATCAATTTGGGCCAGGGAAACAGTTCCAGAACATCTCACCAATGCTGCAGGGTCAAACTGGGACACCACATGATGCAGAAGAACAGCCAGGTGAGCTGGACGAGATTTCAGGAGCTCAATGTTTTGGAAACAGCTGCATTGTCCGTTAATCTGTAGAGATACATGGAAACTATTTGAATTACTCAAGAAAGTTACTATGAGAAAAAACAAGCAGCTTTGTTCCAAAAGCTCCGCTCCTCATTTGTTTAATTAAAAATTGATCAATTCCAGAACCTTTGCAATGCCATTCTAATGTTCCAGGAAGAGCTCACAATAGGAACACTTCCTTTAAATATTCACCTGAACATTGAGTACAATGTAATGAATACAATTCAGAACAAAGGATAGCTAAAATAACTCAGAATAAATATGTAAAAAGCCATGGCAGCTATACTGCTGTGACAATAATGCAGGACTTAATAGAAACTAAACAAGCAAAAAGAAAATTAAATAAGGCAAATGAATTTCCAGAAAGCCTGAAGTTATGAAAAGAAAGAATAACAGAAAGAATGAAAGATGGCATATTGTCATAAACGCCCCAAATGTTTTTATTTGGCAAGATCAGCAGTAACAGGAATCACGTTCTTTAAATCTTAATTCACCACACAAGAACTGCTCCATGAAAACAAGTCAAGGAGCACCTGTAGTTTAGGCACAGAGGAACAGAATTTTGGCCAAGGGGGGTAAAAGGGGTGGCTGGGGCTGAAAGTCATCCCCACCTGCTCCTGTTCAGTGTCAAAGTCGTCATCCTCTGCTCCAATGATCTGAGGCCCCACTCGGGATAAAGGACTTCCAACACTGGACTGGGAATCCTGGGGTGAGCCGGGAGCAAGGGAAGAGAAGGAAGAAATGCACAGTGCTGTCTCCTGGCACACTAAACCTTCTTTACCAAGTTAGTGACATTACAATCAGTTTTATTCTCCTTCTCAAAACTCAATGGAAACCCACGTGTCTTTGCACAACATCATCCAAGTCTGCAGCTGCGAGATCCCCGTATGAATGCTTCTCCCAAGTTGCAAGCATTCGGAAACATTAAATCAGATGACTCAAAACCAATTGCATCATCTACAGACAGGAGCACACTAAGCATGTGGCATATGACAAATGGCATCTTAGTGCAAAAGGAGAAATATGACTTTGGAAATTCAAGCAGATGAGGGGAAAAATACTTCAAGTCATCCTAAGGAAGATCGTAATACGTGCAGGTATGTCTTTACTTTCTGCTGTGTTCCACTTTTACCTAATCTCAAGGCCATCCCTGATAATGCCAGCCCTGTAATACTTAAATATCCTAAATAAAAGACTGTTTCATTTACTGCTGGACTCAAGGAACAAAATATGTAGAACCGCTCTACCAATTTTAGGTCCAGCTGTTTTACTGCTGATTATATATTTCCTGCCTCTAAATGGGCCAGCTCTTAGCTCCATAAACATTTACTCAGCTAATTAACTTCTCCTGCACAATTTTAATTGCATTTTATTTTCTAAAGCAAAGTTTATGCGTGCTTCATCTAGAAAGCGGGGAAAACCAGCAAGATTTTAATGGGCCCATTACAGGAAATGCTGTTGTGACACTTTATGTTTTGTACTCACAGTATCTTGAACCTCAGACTTTTCTGGGCTCTCATCCGGATAAATTCGCTCCTTCAAGCCACTGCGAGGACTCTGGGAAAGAGGGAAGTTCAGTTCTGGTAAGTACCAGCAAATCCAAGAAAATGAGAACTGCATAGTAAGTTTTTCAGTCACAACAGCCAAAACTTCTCCTTTCTCACAGAATTAACTGGCTGTTTAACAGTTGTTTAGCAAACTAAAGCACGACCTACATGCACCGTTTCCACAGAAAACCAAAAACCAAATGCACAAGCAGTTTCAGTAAAAAAGATAGTGACATTGAGTAACAACAGAGCTGTAAAATCTACCGGTACACCTGTCCTTAGCTTTCTCTTTGCTCTCACCACCTCTACTATGTAAACTATAGTTTCGGGAGTACCCATGTTGCCAGCTCTCTGACTAGGCATTTTTCTCGACATTCCCTCTGAAGAGGGGGCTCCCAGCAACAGGCTCAGTATTTCAGGTGTAGTCTCCCCAGTGCCCAGCAGCAGGGCACCAACTTCCCTCCACCTGCAGCAACCCTCTCTCTCATGTAGCCCAGCAGGCACTTGGCTGTATTTGCAAAAACCACGTGTTGGCTCCTCTTCCATGTGTCCACACAAATTCTGCACTTCTTGTTAAACTTCAAGAGGTTTCTATTGCCCCCGATCCTTAAGTTTCTCAGGGTCACTTTGGATTGAAAAGTTTGAATTTAATTCTGTCAGGGCTTTGCTCTTCCTAACTTGAGCAGCCAGGGATCAGGTTAGGAAAGCTAAAGCCCTGATAAATTAAATCTGACCAGGGATGTCAAGGCCAACAAGAAAAGCTTCTGTAGGTAGGTCAGTGATAAAAAGATGACTAGGGAAAATGTGGGCCCTCCCCAGAAGAAAACGGGAGTCCTGGTCACCTGGGACATGGAGAAGGCTGAGGTATTAAACAACTTTTTTGCCTCAGTCTTCACTGGCAAGGGCTCCAGCCATGCTGCTCAAGACACAGAAGTCAAAGGCGGGGACTGGGAGAAGGAAGAACCACCCACTGTAGGAGAAGATCAGGTTTGAGACCATCGAAGGAACCTGAAGGTGCACAGGTCCGTGGTTCCTGATGATACGCACCCGCGGGTCCTGAGGGAACTGGCAGGTGAAGGGGCTAAGCCAGTGTCCATCACCTGCCTGCAGGAAAGCTGGAGAGGCACTCTATCAGGGAGTGTAGGGTAGGATGAGGGATAACGGTTTTGAACTGACAGAGGGCAGATTTATATTAGATCTAAGGAAGAAATCCTTCCCTGTGAGGGGGTGAGGCCCTGGCACAGGTTGCCCAGAGCAGCTGTGGCTGCCCCCTCCCTGGAAGGGTTCAAGGCCAGGTTGGACGGGGCTTTGGGCAACCTGGGCTAGTGGAAGGTGGCCCTGTCCGGGGCAGGGGGGTGGAACTGGATGATCTTTAAGGTCCCTTCCAACCTAAACCACTCTGTGAGTCTATGAATGTTTGGTGTGTCCATAACCTCCAGTGATCAAATGCAACCCACAATACTTACAGGATAAAGTTTATTAGGAAGATAGCTATGAATTTTGTTTTGCACTTATTGTATACAAACATGAGTGCTATCTAGTCAGATTTGGAGTTGGAAGAGGAATGTTTCCAAATAAAATCACTTATGTTCACATTTTGGACATATATCTGACCCACCTTCCTTTTCACTTCCAACTGCTAGCACAAATTTAGCTCCCACATCCTTAAGTTAAACAACAAACTTCAGCCAAAAACCCAAGCACAGAGTCTCAATTGCTCTGCGCTAATCATATAGTGACTTAATTAAGGATTAGGTGCTAAGACACTTCAATAGGGAGAGCATATGAGCATACAGATTGATAACTAATGAGTGAACAGACTAAGAGCCTTTCCTGCTGGCAATAATTGTAGCTTATTTGGTAGAAATAAGCCTTTCCCCCACTTTCATGGCAACTTGCCCACTGACTGGGTCTGAGTCACAGCTCCTGCAATTGGAACATTACCATACTCCTAAAAGATGCTCTAATTGGCATCTCTGAGTTCTGAGAAAGGCATCCATCTTTCTTTGTCTGGTTAGAGGGATTGTGCCAGGAAAATATAATCCTGGAAAAAAAACCAAAAACCCACACTGTTTCTTTCCCAGTGCCTAATGGAAGTCCAATATAGTATGCTTCCTCAAGGAAATATTTTTGGTGTGTACTGAGCCTATTCTAGTAACACAGAGCGTCACAGAGTACATATATACGACACACAGGACAACACAAACACAAAGAATCTGCACAAGAAAACCAAATCCAAAAGGTATAGAAGCAAAGTCATGGAGCTGTTCAAGACTCACATCAGCAATGTCACTGTTTGGTCGGGAGGGGCTGTCACCACTGTAATCCAGTTTGCTCACACAATCCCCACTCTCTGCCTCCACTTCACTGATCTGCAGCGATTCCGTCACAGACCTGGAGGACAAGACCCCATCCTAAAAAGATAAAGTGAGGTGGGAAACAGCACAAAGCAAAAGTAGAATATTTCAAGAGACAATCCTTAAACATTAGCTGTTTCAAAACCTGGTTAAGTCATATTATTTATAAAACTTTCTTCATGTGTCTAGAAAAGGCTGCAATGCTTTTCTAAGAGAAGACAACAGAAAAATCACACCAAGTTTTCAGGACTTATAACATTATAGGCAAAGGGAAAAGGGGACAGATAATACCACCTACATTTTTTTTTTTCTAAAAGCAAAACTGTTTTAAGCTTCTAGTTTTCTATTCTCCACTGTTAGAATAACTTCCTAAGTTTCCTTTAAGTTACATTGACAGACTAATAAACACATCATCGTTTGCACTTACTGCTTTAAAAGCAGTTTTTCACAGATGCTTTGAAAGTCCGTTGTAAAGTCTACTTCAACTACTGACATTGCACTGCATTGCTTGACAGCTTCTGCAAGCCTCATTACAAGTCTCAACTCTAGAGGGTGCAATTTGCCTGTACAAGCAAAGAAGAGCATGGCAGGGAACTTCTGCTTGCCCAGGACACCATCATCCCCCAAGAATTTTAACCCGAACATACCACAGAAAAGCCTGACACATTCTGTTACCTGAGTACAGCCTGTGGCTTTGGACAACTGCTCTTGCAGCTGGGGAATGTGCTTCTTCGTTTCCTGTATCTCTTTGAGCAGTCGTGTGGTGGGTGATCGGCTATACTCTTCTTGCAGAGACTGAAAAATAATTTGATGAACTTTCACTCAGTATCTCCTCAGTATCAAAGTTTAGGACTATAATCTACTACTAATCTTCATTTCATTTACACATTTTAAATAATAAACATCTGCATGCCAAGTAGATGCTACAGAATGTCCATTTTCTATAGCTCTTCTTTCTTTCCTGTGCCGTATGAAAGTATCTGCATTCAAGAGACTTAGTGAAATCTGTCTGTTATATAGACTTAGTGAAATCTGTCCGTTATATAGACTTAGTGAAATCTGTCAGCCAGAGTCAAAGATGCTTACTTGCCCAAGGATTAGATCAGATTGACAGATACGTATATTTCCACTCAAGAAAGCTCCCACAAATTTTTTCTTACTCTGTCAAGGATTAAAAACCTCAAGAGCTGATCGGTAAGAGTGACTACATCTCTGGTGTCAGGCCCGCATATAGAAAAGCTAAGCTGAAACACAGACTGTGCAAGGGAATGTTGAAGATGCTACTAAGTGGTGATTCAACAACCAATCTGTGTATTTGCATCATACTTGCCCTCTACCCCTCTCAAACTCATGCAACTCCAGTACCTGCAGCCGCTCCTGTTCTTTCTGTAGCATCTTTCTCAGAATCTCCACCTTCTGGTTGTGGACAATATTATTCTCCTCCTAGAAAATATAGAGAGATTAAGGGTCAGTTTTTTTGGTGGAGCTAGGAAGATAAGGAAAATGGATATGCCCACTTTGCACCTACTTCCTAAACATGGGCTCTAAAAGAGAAGCAATTCAAGTTTCTAAATCCTATCCTATGCATTCTTTCCTACTCTTGAACATACCTATCAACACTTTAAAAGAAAAAAAAAAAAAAATCACAGGTGTTTTCTTATTTCCTTTCCCAAATTGCAGTGTATCTCAAATACAACCCATGAATAACCCCTCAACTGTATTTGTATTATCTCAGATGGGACTGGATATTTTTACTTACAAAATGTTTTTCCCAGAGTGATTAAATGTCCACTGGGTGGCAGGATAAATATTCCAATTCCAATTTGTACAAGAAGCACAAAACAATTCAAGAAAAAAAAAAAAAAAAAAAAACAAACCACGACATTTCTTTCACTGCTATGCTAGGTCTTTCGAAAGAGCTTTAAATCTTACCCCCACAAGCACCGGGCTAGTAATCCTTTCTGCATTTCCTGATGCGCCAGGCGAATGGGGAGATGTCATGATGGGAGACATATGCCCAAATGCTGCCAGATCCACTTCAGAATCAGCTAACGGAATCTGAGGCGACCCTGGTGGGCGCCCCTGAACAGTGAGAGCTACATAGGAACCCGCTGCAGGGAGGACAAGAACAATTCATGTTTCAGACACACATGCAGACTGCTATGGTTGTCATTTCACCCGAGAGACAAAACACAGACCCTTCCTCACCCATTCGTTCCTCAAACGAGAGAACCTGAAAGCACTGTCAGCTCTGGTTTAGAGATGTTGTTTAAATTTCAGGTAATTCAAAAACTTTCGTGATAGTCATCCTTAATAAAAGCAGGTAATCCAATTTCTAGTCTATCAGGTTTCATTTATCAGGTTGCATTTACAGTATACATATGCTTCTGCCACAAAATAAACTGTGCTAGGGTGGAAGGAACCACTACCACCTTCTTACTTGTACAAGAAAATCAACCAAGAATGCAGTTCCTTCACAAACACCAGTACTTTACAAGCATCATACAGTAATCTACATTAAGAGTGCCTGAATAGCTGTGGTATTTAAGGTGGAATCAAAAGATGGGAAGACATGTAGGCAAGGTTTGATGGTAACTTTGAACATCAAGCTAAGGAGAAACTGCTGAGCGTGTATCAGCTCAAGTTCAGGATGTCAAAATGACCCCAATTTCACTTCACTGTTTCATACACACCCTTTATCTCTCAGCACAGGGCATAGTTAGACCTTGTCCTTGTCACTTGATAACTGAATTGGTCATTGGTCCTTTAAAATTATGCGCTTCATGCTTTAAAGGAGCACGGTGACAAAAATAGTGACCTGCCTTTACTTACACTTGATCAGCTTTACCACCTCCAAATGGTTTGAATGTGTTACAAGAGTGCCATTCACCTGGGGGTAGGGAGGAAGAGAAAGTTAGAAGCGTTTAGCTACTGACTTCCAACCAAAGGTACCCACACACACCACAATAAACATATAGAATGAGGAACAATATTTTCTTTCCCCCTCCATCTCCATTACTATGTCTGAAAGACACTAACAGATCAACAATTTATACTTTTAACAGTTTCTCTCAGTGAGCAGAGCTCTGCAAAAAGAAAACTACACACACATACCAAAGAAAACCAAAACCAAGCAAGCAACCAAAAAAACCCCAATCCACTTCTGACTGGGCAAGGAAAAAAAAAAAAAAAAAAAAAAAGGTAGCTAATTTAAATCATTAATTGAAATGCCTAGCAGAAATCCCAGCTCCATCTGTGCCAGTAGCTGCTGTAACATAACCACAATTTTGCACCAACAGTTTAGATAGACTTTTTAGTTACTGACTTGATTTTCTTGTTTGGGACTAAAAGAGAACACAGATCTGGGGGCAATTAAGGGAAAAGCAGTAGTCCAAGATGACTATTTATTTACAGGTAATTATTAATAACTCTCTTCCTTCTCTCCTCTGTCACTTCTGCTTTTATAATACATGTGATACTTGAACCTCGTAGGATGCTGAATTCATTGATGACGTTCTGAAATGAGAGTGATCTCCGCAACAAAACTAACATTCAGCAGTGGGCTTTCAGTGGTTACTGTGCTGGCATCCCCAGAACACTGAAACATAGACCATTCCTCTGTCCCACAGGCAAATGCAAACATCACAGCAGACACATCAATGACATTCTTTCAGGGAAAGAGCTCGTTTAATATAAAGGATCCATTTCTCTGAAGATCTGAATGCCCTTACCTTGATAATTCTATCACCTGTTTGCACTCCAGCCCGCATGGCTGCTCCATCTAGAGAGGCAAGAAATGTTTCAGTTCCAGTTTCAATAGAACTATTCAAAGCAAAAACAGTTTAAGCACTTCTACAGTTCCACGCAAAGCTACTTCCCGCGCTCACCCAAGCTTCCTCTGTCTCTATCAGATGAAAATCTCAGAGTATCTCGACTAGAGCAGTTCTGTTCTCATTTTACAGCGGACACATCAAGCCACGATCCCATCAAGTTTCAAGGAGTCATTTACTCCCTTCTCAGACGCACGAGATCAGTTTCCAAACACACCAGACACCAAAGAGGTGATTCGCTGCATCCCAGCAGCACGACGCGCTTGGGGCTCGCCCACCAATTCCGAAGCTACAGCTATCCCACCCGTGAGGGAGGTATTTGGAGTTTTCTCCTCCAGCTCATGCACGTGTTTCTTTGATTCACACGAAAGCCCTCTAGGCTGCTCCCTGGCGAGCACATTTAGCCAGTCCATTTACCTTCTTTGACGGACTGCACGAAGACTGGATTGTCTCCGCTGACTGTCAGCCCAAATCCGTTTTCATCCCGTTGGATAACAACACACCGTTGAACAAGACCTGCATAAGAAAGGTGGGGAAAGGGCAGAAGAAAGAGGAGAGAAATACAAAGAGACACAAGCTAGGCATCAGTCCAAAACCTTATCCTCCTAGATAATCACAGAGCACTGAAAGAAACTGGTACAATACAACAGAGGGGAAAAAATATATGAGAGACAGAAACAGGGCATCAATCCAGAAACAGATAGGAATGTCAAGACAGGTCAAGCTTATTGCTTCAGTTACACAAAACAGAGATATACAACAGCAGAGATGCAGACAGCTCTGGCACATCAGACACAACTTGAGGTAAAAGCAGCTTTTAAAGAAGAGCAGCTATGTACACGAACCAATGAGCACGATTTCCCTTTGTCTGTATTAATAGTTCTTCAAAGTACGGCAGAGGGCTGTCATGTTCCACCACAGCATCAAAAACACCAAGCCACTTTTACAACCTACTCTAAAAAATAAGTCACAAATCTCTCAGACTAACATCAGCGGGTTGGGCTAGAACAGATTTATTGATCAGGAAAAGTTCTCCCAGTTCTCAGGAAAAATCTCATCTCGGGGCACCTTCTGTTCCAGATGAGAATGTCACACAGACCCAGAACAGCAGCAGTAAAGAAGGACCAGCCACACCAGCTACACCGAACAAGACTTTTGCAATCAAGACCGTACTTCCCACTGAGCTGCTGAAGAACAAGGCCAAAATCCCAGGAGATGGAGTTTGAATCTGTTCCTCCTTTAACCTGTGTGACATCAAAGGCAGCTTGCTTTGCTTCCCGGTCTTAGGATTACTCAGTACAATGTGAACATAAATACTGTTGCAGAGATAAATGTACTTAGTAGGTGCAGCATTTTAAAAAGGTGAAATGTTGTGCGTGTCTATTGTTCATCTGAAAACCAAATAAGGGAAAACCAAACCAAAGCAACAGTCCTGGCATATCCACTGCAGAGCACTTTCCTAAGAGTACCTGCAAAAAGCCTACCAAGGGAGCCCTTATCTTGAAAAGCCACATTAAGAAGTCTGCAAATGCTTCAATCTTTTATTTACACAGCAGAAACAACCAGCTGCTAAACATCACCCTTATTTCTAAGAGCTTGCTTTGCCTCTTCATTTCTAAAGCCACATCAGGCAAAATTCTTACACCAGCATCCTGAGAGAGAATTGGAGCTCTCCACAGTCACACAGCAAAATTGCAGCAGTTTCCTTTAGCATGGAGGGAGCAAAGGGAATTGTGAAGATGCTGTCCCAGCAAGGCTGCCTTTTCTGAAATAATTTTTAATTGTAACAGAGTGTGGAGTCATACCCATGTTTTAAATCACCTTCACACCACTACAGCTCCTTTCACTTCTCTGGAGAAACTCCTAATGGAAATGAGGAGCCTCAAGTGAAAATACTGCCTGCCCAGTCAGCCCTGTTCTCCTTGAGCATGGCATGTATGAAAATGGGTGTGGGAGCAGTGGAAGAGGTTGCATTCCAGCACTTCTGCACCAGGCTGGTCACCGTATCATACCCCAGTAACTCCCCTTCTGCTGATAAAGCAGAAGCAAATTCTGCTCTACACATCTATCTGCAGTAAACTGATGGAATGGATGGAAGGTGAAAGCACCCAAGAGGAGGAAAACCCACCACCTTTCCCACCCTCTTTACATGGTTAAGTGAAAGAACATGCCTCTCCCTTTTGTACCTCCCATTTTTCTATATGACCAAGCTTCTTTAAGCCTCACTTCACAAGAATGATGCCCCAGGGTGGGGTGTGGGAAAGAGAACATATGCTATTTCATAAAAACTGCTTGTTTTAAACCCTGCTGCCAGACGTACAGGTTTTATGAGTAAGACACTAACTAATCTTTTGACTCACAAGAACTGTCCTTGTTTAAAGGCACAGTATAGCCCTGCATGCTCGCCCTTCCACTGAATTTCTTTCTTTTCCAGAACTAATAATCCCTGGACCTACACTGACAAGCTTCCTCTCTGAACGAACCTGATGCCAAAGCAGAGGCAATGCAGTAGGAGATGCAACATCAATTGACCTTACAGAGTACAGTTTAGGTTCCAAGAATAATCAAGTTAAAGCGTTTCACACCACGAGTCTCAATTCCACCTTTTTAGAATGGGGAGGCAACTGAAATTAGGACAACTTGAACCCAACTTGCTTTTCCCCTGTATTTGTTCACTGCAGACAAGAAGCTGGCACTTAACCCTTCTCCTAACACAATATAAAAGGCTGGAAAGAAGTCTGCATAGGCCAGCTCAGAGATACTGGGCTCGATGGAGATACACTACAGCTCTACAGTGATTTTAATGAAGTTATCTCAAACTTTGCTGAAGATAACACTATTACCAGCAGACCTAGATCAGCTTTGGTAGCATTCCCTGTCAGAACCAGGTAGACTAGAAGAAGTAACCTTCAAGAGTTTTCTTTGCTATGAGGAAAAATTAGCAAAGAGACTCCCCAAATCTGTCATTTGCTCGCTTTTGTTCTTTAAGTAAAATATATTCTATTTGAAATCTGCTTAGTGGTGGAATTTTAAGGCCAGAGCAGCAATGTTTTCATAGCCCACGTCTTGTACCTTGAACATCTCATTAGACACTCTGGAATGGATCGAAAGGAAAGCCACAAACCACTGAGAGCCCAATGACACGCAAGGTGAAGTTTTCAATAGCTGTTACTGTCACGCCTGGATATCACAAGTACATACAGGAACTCTTACATTAAATTACTAACTCAAACAACTTCACCCACTTTAATTAAAGTCTGTAAGTTTGGGGCAACACTGAAAAGTCCATGTTAGCAAGTGGCAATCAGCCTTTCATTCACCTTTTCTGCTTTCATGTTCCAATTTTTAGCGTTTCCTGGATGGAAATCACAAGTCATTTATTTTGAAGTATCTTTACCGTGATATTTCACTTTTTCCAGCTGAAGCTTAGTAAAGATTACAAGGTCAACAGAACTCATCACTGAAAATACTCAAAAGCAAATCAATAATAATCTTATTCCCTCATTTGCTTTCACATGACTGTATCTTGAAGTCATGAAACGAGGACACATCACTGTAACTATGCCTTAAGTACACAATATTGGACTACATGTTCATATCTTGAATAGATTCATAAGATTCTGTGGAGAAAAAAAAAAAAAAAAGTCTTAAAAATCCTTTTTCATCCTCATGTGTAATTCCCCAAACCCAGTGGTATTGCCTTAAGCCAAGAGTACAGTAAAGCAGCTAACCGTGTGCTGCAGTTAAAGAGATTTAAGATTAAAAAATGAAAGCAGTTCGAAATTACCAGTCTCGGGAAAAAGGAACTGCAAGAAAAACTAAGACGAGCAACTCTTCAATAGGTGGCACTATTCCCTCTGCGACATGGTGGCTCAACAGTTCTCCAGCCCCGCTACAAGTGTGCCTTTTGGAGAACAGGGAAGGGTAAAGTCCGAACTCCTCAAGGTCACTGACACACCAATGGTAAAAACGATTGTCTCAAACGGTCTTGTCAGACACATTTCGATTGTCCAAGAGCTTCACGAGGAAAGAGATCGTTTACCTTCTTCTCTTCTACATCCTAAATATTTGGAAGTTATTCAGTAAAATAGGGAATTTCATTTCTCTAGCAGAGCACAACAAATGGAGCAGGGGTTCATTCTAAAAACCTGACTCACTAAAGAGAATGGAGACATGAATTACATCTTCCATAACACAATGTAGCTTTTCCTCTGATCGAACTGTGTGGGACATGGCATGGGAGGAGACTTGTGAACTATAACCTCCCTGGAGGCATGAGGCCACAATGGGAAAATGCAATTTAATATAGTGATTTGAAATGAATCATTCCATAAACAAAAACAAACTCCTTGGGGTTTTGAGAATGTCCAAATGTTTCACTGCATTTGGGAAGCTTTATTTCTGTAACATATTTTCTGAAACGCTGCTCCTCAAAACAAATAAAACCATCAGCTTTAATAAAGAGAATTTCTCATAGGATGAAATTCTGAATTTCAGTTAGTTCTAGCTATTACCATGATCTTCATAGCATGTGCCACATTAGCAGCATTCTTCAGATTCTTCCACTAACCCGGTAACAGAAGTCACGTAAAGTCAGTGCAAAAACTGTATTATTTGAAATAAGTGCAGTGTATAGTGTGTCAATAAAACTGTTAATAATGATGGCACTGAATACCCTTCATAAAACAAGGCTTGGCAATCTTTCTAGAAAAAGAGAACCGTGTATTTTAACCATGATAAATAGGACTATCTGCTCCCATGGCAACGACACATTCAACCCCTGTGGTCGAGTGCCCCTTGCACTCCCAGCCCTTTCTGGCTATTGTAAGGGTAGTGATGAGGGGCTCCCAAGAGTCCTTTCAAGAGTCTGGAAAAATGGTGGCCACAACATAAAAACACAAGGCTGACAAGAACTGCAAGAAACAAAACAGGAAGTGTAAGTTCAATTTGAAAACATCTCAACAGGGGAAAACCTGGGGTTTCAAAACAAAACTTATCCCAAAGTTGAAGAGATTATGTGAAAGAGTATGTATACAATCTAGTCTAATATTTGGGTCAAAATGATCATTACTAAATAAAAAGGAAGATAGCTTTGGACAGCAATCAAGTCACCGGGGGGGGGGGGGGGGGGGGGGGGGAAGAAAAGGAAGAAAAAGAGTAACTGATACCTCACCTACTACCCTGAAAGCTAATTTCAATTTTAAGTTCATTTAAGAGACAAGAATTCTACTTGAAAGAATTCTTGTATCAAGTACTGTGGGAGGTCATGGCACTAATTAGTAAATTACAGCATATTTGAAACTATGCTCAATCTCTCTCCTGATCATATAAATTTTGTGGAATGCACAGATATGAGATGGTTGGATTTATGGAAGAAAATACCACACTCTTAAGTTTCATGTCACTATAAATCACGCTCTACATATTAGAAAATTTCCCTACCTAACCACTTCGCCTTCCCCTCCAAGCCACTCATATCTTCAAGAAATTCTGGTCTCTTGCTCCTTAATTAAGAATTTCAAGAGGTAAAAACAAACACATACACAAAAGCCACACCTCCTTTTCCTGTTGTCATTCAAGACTCTTCTATTATTCACTTTCCAATGGCTAGCCAAAGAAAGAGCCAACTAACATCCAGTCACCAGCGAGAAAAATATCAGTACAGTATTTCTACTTGTAGGTTTTTAAATACTTTGGTCCTGTCCAAAGCAAACAACAGACTTCTCCACACATACCACAGAACCTGGGAAAAGTAGAGGGTTGAGACAAAAGGCAGGGCAAGGTCCAACACAGAAAAGGCCACTGGAAAGGAAGGATGAGTGGAAACTGCTCCCGTAGATACTGGACATGGATAGAGCATCTGCAGGAAACTTTGGGGGAAATAAAGGCTTACAGTAGGAAGTCATGTTTCTTTCTGCCATACATGAAAAACCAGGACACTGTACAGACTGAGGGAGAAGTATAAACACAGATACATTCCATCAAGCATACCAAATGTTTCCTGTAATTAACCTACAAGGGTTTGACAGCACCTCCAGTATATTATGGGTAAGCAGCATTAGGCAAAAATTAATGCAGGTTCAAGACACAGGGATCTTGTCAACCTGACTGCACTGTCACTAACCAGCATCTACCTGGCAAAGGGAAAAACTGGTCAAGGCTTCAACACGAGCTCATGAGAAGCTTCATCCCAAAGTATCTGCTTTTCGAGCAGGCCGTTTCCCTGTGCATTCTCTCTGAGCATGGGAGGAAGACGTACAAGCTGCAGCAAGCCAGGTCTCTCTAAGACAAGTTTCCAGCTCTGCTGAAGCAAATCAAGGCACTCTCAAAACCTGTTTACAGTTTCTGAGGAACACTCTCACATCCCGAGGAACATGACTGTCATAATTTTCTTTAGACAAAAAAAAAAAAAAAAAAAAGTAAAAAAAGTGTGCGATTCAAAATTGCAGGGAAAGTTAAAGAGATCTCATTTTCACAGAAGAAACAGATCACACCTCCCTGAACTGCACCAACTAAAGGGCTTTTGTTAACATGCCCGTGTTGGTTTAGGAGGAACTCTTCAGGGTTGGTGGGTTCTGCATTTGGTTTTGTTTCGTTTCTTTTTTTTCCTTTTTTTTTTTTTTTTTTTTTAAGTTCCTTACAATTGAAGCTATGACAGCATCATTTTGTATTACATAGGTGGTTTCAGAAGTTGGAGCACAGCCATTAATACGTGGCAGTTTTGTTCCAGTGGAATGATAAAACTGATACTGGAAGAGTCATTTCATCTGTCCAAAAGCCCACAGCAGGTTATACAGCAAGTCATTTTCTCAAGAGAAAAAATCAGAAAGTGTCACAGACTGTTTTAAATATCAAGAAAAAAAAAACAACAGGAAAGAAAAAGAAAGGTAACCCACAGCTGGAGTCAAGACAGAGCTAGACATGCACACTCAGAACCATGAAATGCAGCAGTACTGGCCAGATTCAGCCTAGATCCAAGGGTCTTAAGGAGCTTGTAGGATCCAAAAGACCACCCAACAACTTGTGAAAATTTATTACCTTCTAGTTTCTAAGATATGAGCATAAATATCTTTAGAGGTCAGAAATTCAACAAGCCATTCACATAAAGGTAGGACAGAGTGTCACAGCCCAAGGACTGACGTAGCTGATGTAAGCTAAGGAAGAGGATGAGCAAACAGGCTGTATTTGGTAGACATTCTTTCCAACAGCACTCGTCATGGTGTGACAGCATAATGATGGGGGGGGCTACTCCTATCCCAAGCTTATATGCCCATTTGTCCCAGTCTACAAGCCCACAACACAGCAGTAACACACAACAATACAGGACTGCCAGGGAAGTTACCCCTTCTTTGGAACAAAGAATGGTGAAGTTCAAATTCTTACATTTTTTGAAATTATTTACATTTTCCCACTTCTGTGAAACATGAAAAGGAACTGACAATTAATCCTCGACAAATAACACAAAAAGATGAATTGCTGGCTCATCCAAGATTAACCTCCGCAGTTAGGACACAGGCTTTTCTACAACCACAAAAAAAAATAAAAAATCTTCTGGAGTCCACACCATGAGCTGTGTCCATACAATGCCAAACATACTCAGTGGCAGAAGATCTCCAAGAAGGGCAGTCCCAGCGAGTTGTTCCAACTATCAATAGGTAACAGGAGAATCCAGCCTAAGCTTGCCAGCTATGGGTTAGTTTTCCAGCCACTAAAAAACTACAAGCTGATACACTGAAGCAATATTAAAACCCAGTTTCCCACTCCCTGCTGCAGAGCCAACCATGCGGATCACGTAAAGGATAAAAGCCTTGGGTGCACAGACAGAAAGCATGGAGCAGACTGCAAAGGTGCGAGGCTGCAGCAGCTGCTTGAGCTTACCATACGTCTCGGATCTACTCTCCTCCGAACTAGACTTTGTCTTCTTGGAGGAGCTATCTGCACGAGAGCAGGAGAAAAGGAGAGAGAGATATAGAAAATATGGAGACCAAACATGAGAAAAAAAAAAAAAAACTTCATGAAAAACACAGACTGATTTATTAGGTTAAATCGTGCAAAACACAAATAAGATGTGAACAAAACATAGGTGAAACACTTGGAATAAGGGGTGAATAATACGAGCATGAAGACACAGAATATCAGACAATAAAAGAAGTTCTTTGCAATGAACTACAGAAAGTCTTCTGGTTAAAAAAAACAACTCCGAGCATAGAAACTCTGGTAACGTTTATCTCCAGAGCAAGTAATCGACATTGACATAGTAGTCCAGCATTCTGAATTCACCCCTTAAAAATAAAAGAGTTTTATGAAGGCTACAGCGCAGAGTTCATCTATCAGACCAGCTCACAAGCATCTTTACAGTGGTGCCAGGTAACAGCTCTCAAAATTGGAATGACTTTCATCAAATTAAGATTAGGGGATTCCTGAAATTTGCTTCTGAAAAAAACAAATTCCTTCTACAAAACAGGTTTATAGCCCGAGACCTCCTCTGACCTACTCCAACCTGAATAATTTTACATTTCCTTTGTCCTTGCAAATAGGTAAAGACAACAAGCACTAATTCAGCTTTTCCCCCTTAGAGGATTTTTTTTTTAAACCAACATTAAAAGCCCATTTTAATTTATTTTGTGCACACTAGGAAAGAGTCATGCAGCTAGTGACTGAAAGCATTAACGAACAGAATGGTTTATAAACACCAGCTTCAAATGCCTTGTGCAAAAAAACCACATTCTACAAGTCGTACCACCTTTACATTCAACTCTCATGTCTTCCACAAGCCCCAGGGAAAAGACTGGCTACACAGCAGAATGCACAGACATGAAAAACACACATTGCATGGGGCCAGGAGGCTCAGACAAGAGCCTGTCATGCATTTCATGAACACACCGAGTAGTCACTGGGTTAGTGTTTCAGAGAGAATAAAGAATCCCTGCATGCATCCTGATTTTTAAGACAGCACTGGACAGGCTTACCAAACTGACCCTAATTTAACCTTTTTGAAGGTTAAAAAAATAGGATAGCATATCCTTTAAAAATGGACATTTATCTTAAAATATATCATGTTGGAAAGTACACGTTCACTTTACAAGTGACAGAGATAGAACAAAATCCACTAAGGCTCAAAAAAACCCAACCAACCCTACAAGGAATACCAGCCCTAGTCGAGCCTATAACATCTCCAATTTCACACTTCAACTAAAACAGCCAAAAGAACTGCTCACAACTAATTACGGTATTTGCCTACTGAAATTTCAGACTGACTTTTCTGAAAGAGGAAGTAATTATAATTATTCACTGATACCACTAATCTAGGTTTATTCTTGCACCGTTAACAGCTGCTTTGTAGATGAGCACGTTTAAAAGCAAGCCCATATTAATTTCAATGCCCGCATGCTTCAAAAAGGCTTTGCAATCGCAGAACAACGCAACTCTGAAAACCACATACGTTGACACATTACAATCATTTTTATTTCAATCCCCAGTACTTTTTCAAATACAAGTCTAGATTTTTCACCTGTGAAGTTTTAGGACTTTACCTGTCGGATCAAAGTCGTGCGTACTACTGCAGCGTTCAACCTTCTGTTTCTTGTCAGCTGGAGACTCTCTGCTCAGAATGCTGCCGTGTCTGTGACAAACCAAAGCAGAGGATCCTGACTACCACGCCACAGAAGCATCGCCTCGCTGGCGAGGCCTTCGGAAATAACCTTAGCTAGCTCTCTTTGCTAACAAGGAATTTAGATTAAAATGTACGCATTAAGTTCACCTAAAAAATTTATTCCCAGACTGAATTCAAGTAGAAAAATGATCTCCCTCAGAAGCTTTGGGAGCGTAGCCAAGGTTCTAGAAACAGTCTCATTAACCTTCAAAATTAGTAACTGCGAGTGCATTCTCTTTATCATTCAACAGCAGGCCATATTTTATTTTAAAAGCAAAATAAATTTAAGTTACAGAGGACTGAAAAAATGGAAATCTTACCTCTACCTGCTCTCTCAGCAAACCTTAAATCTCTTTGTATGCAAAAATTAAAGATTTAGAATACGCACACACACACCCCCCAAAGGAAGCGTCTGTACATCATTAGTGTCGCTTTCTCCGAGCATCTCAAATCTCAGGTAAGAGAACCCGCCAGTGTACGTAACAGAAATGCAAATGGTAACACTATGCCATGCACTTTAAGTGCACCACCAACTATATTTTTGGCGCCCTGTCCCAATCTGGATATTAATTTCCTCACATCCATAACGGGTACTGCTATCTGTGTTTGTACATTTTATTTATTTTTTTTTTTCCTTTTAAAAGCGTTCCTCCTCTGAAAAAGGCTGTATCATAACTTGCAATAAACAGTAAACTTCAATAACTCACCTTGTAGGTTTTTTGAGAGGAAACCTGAAAAGAAGAAAGAACATAAGTTTAATGAACATTTTTTGTTTCTCAACATTATGTTTGATATCAACACTAATGCTTAAATACAGCCATTCTACATTTCTCTAATACCTTCACAACAGAACAAGTCTTTTTTTGCTCTGCTACTTCAGCCAAATTAAGTTCATTTACAGTTGATTCAATTAGGTAAAGTATTATTATCAATATGCTTAAATGTTTCAAACAGAACTAAGAACAGAAGCAGAATCTGTGCTCTCAAATCCAGCATCTAGTAGGTCTTTCTTAGTACAGTATAGCAGCTCATGGATCATCTTCCTCCAATAACAACTAGTTTCATACACTAAAAATTAACGTAGCTTGATTTTTTGTCCTGCTAATGGACCAAAGACCTGGAATCCAATGAAGGTCCAAACTCTAACTGAAAATTCTCTTATAGCTGAGACATTCTGGTTATCTCCCTCCTACATGGGTGCTGCAGCATCTGGTAACACGGGAGCTCGTGCTGACATCTCCTAACAAGATCCCCAACCATTTTCATGAAACTATACGAACTTGCCATCTTTGAGACAAGCACAACAGAGTAAAATTAAGTTGAAATTATATTAATTATTCCAAATATTATTACCGGGACATACACATAACAGGCAACACAACCCCACAGTTAAAGAAATCTATACACGTTTAAGTAAGGAAAAGATGTGGGACTTATGAAACCAAGGTTTTTTTCCTTGAATTACTACAGAAAAATGACAGAGCAAGGTGTATGCCATGTAGCTTAAAGCACCAACTTCTACTTTCATGAAGCGGAACTATTTTTTTCTCAGAACTTTTTAGAAGTTTAGCTCCATTCCTCCTGGTTAAACGATTTTAGATCCTTTGGCTGAAAGCAATATAAACATTTAGACCTGTGTATGTACATATAAGAAAAGAACAGACAACTCAAGTCACTTTTTGTTCTAAATGATGACATTTACATTATTATATAGCTGATCATTTCCCCCATATACATAAATTATCCTTATTGCATTCAGTTCCTCCTATTTATACAGGTTTTCCAAGAAGTAATAGGGTAAAGGTTAGAGGGAGGCAGAGAAGAGATTCAAGGAAAAAGAAATATAATACCACGAACATCGACAGGGGATTAAATGACTCATTTTTTTTCTTTTTTTTTTTTTTTTTTAAACATATTTTAAACAGATCCTATTTGATAAAGATCAGTAGTCCCATGGTAAGTCTGCACTAGAAAAAGGCAACATCAGTGCAGGATAGTCCCAAGGATATCACCTCTGAACTCAAACTGAGCTGAGCGATGGCCCTGTCCAACTCGTCCTCTGCTCAGAACCAAACCATTCTCTGAAAGTATTTCAGAGCATTACAACAAAGATTCCTTGAGCACTGCCAAGGAGACTGCCCAAAACGCACACCTCATGTTTTAAGCTCCTTTCTCCAAAGGAGGGACAACCTTGTCACCTATTCACCTGTTCTCTTTTCCTCGATAACTACGCACAGAGTGGCTCAGCCAGAAATAGCACAGTCTTAAAGCTGCAATAACTCCCTCCCCATTACCTGAAAAACATAACTGGATACACAGCAGAAGCACTCAACTTAATCCCTCTCTTTGACTAATAGGTATTCCATTAAATGCGTATACACCCTAAACGCCGGCCAGCTCACACATGCCAATCCCTACGCGAGCATGCACTAATATGGCAACTCTGAAACGAACACCTGATGACACATTAGGCAAACGAAATTAAAATGTTGTCTACTACTGAAAATAATTATACACATCAAAACACTTGTCATCTTTTAGATAACAGCGTCAAATTTAGTTGAAATACAACGACGGCTTCAAAATTAAGGTGAGAGATAGGGCCTTTGATTGAGTAAGTCTTAGGAACCTAAAGCAGAGGTTAACTGAAGAAAAAAGGCTGCGTACAGACTCCATAGGAAGCGGTACCCTCTTTCCTCCTCCCCCCAAAACCACTATTTTCATCTCGGAAGTCTGGGAAACGCACTTTGATTCAAAAGAGGAACGTGTAGCTAATCAAGCCTCTTCTGCTCTACCTGCAAAGCCAGATCTCTTCAGCCTTCAGCCCTGCCACTTAGGAATTCTGGCCAGTGAAGAACCACTTTCTGCAAGACAGACAACCTGAATCCCAAAGCAAAGAAACCAAAAGTCATCTCAGGCCAACCTAACCCTCTCTGAACACCGTATGGTAAACAGATGCAGTGGTAATCTAGCGTTTCATTGAAAAGCTGAAAAAGAGACAAAGGAATCCAGGCAAAGACAATCTATTGCCTCTCCGAAGGCAGGAAAATATGCTTAACGTTAATTACACCACGTATTTTATCTAATGCACTTGAACTTTTGAGCTGCATTAAAAAAAAAAAAAATCCTAACACTACTAGCAAATAGTTTGATGAAGAATTTAAGTGAAAACCTTTATCCCATAGTGTTTCTCCAGGCTCATGCTCCTACAGCAAAAGAAACCATTTATGAACAAAATAAATTTAGTTCATTGTTGTACTCTTCTGGTTGGTTCAGAGCTATTCATCATGTGTTCAAGGATGAAGTGCAAATATTCCATTTTACAGGTCTAGAAAGTTGTGTCAAACCTTCCTACTCGTAGACCATCGGCATTAATTATTTGGACAGAGAACGCTGAAGTTTGTGTATATAAAATGGCACTGAAAACATCAGGAATTGTTTCTGTGCTTTGATGTTAAGGGTGAGCAGGGAAGTCCCGCTGCGCGAGGGCCACAATCCCACAGCTCCCTGCTCCGAGGCCGTCACCGCGCTCACGGCTGTAGGGACGGCGCTTCAGGACGAAGGGTCAGGCCTCGCGAGGAGCCGGCGAGCTCCGAGGAGTCACCACCGCCCGTGGGCACTGCCGTGACCCCCATGGGACGAGCTGCCCGAGCCCAGGCCCCGATGGCCAGAGCCCAGGCCCGGATGGCCGCCCTCGGGCTCAGTCCCGGGCACACTGCCGCGGAGCTGGGCTGCGAGGCAGGCTGGGAGCCGCTTCCGGAAGCTCTGGAGCCCCTTGGCCACCCGCCAGCTTCCTGCGTTTCTTTCTTCTCCGAAGCAGGGAGGGAGGGAGGGACGTGGCGGGGAAGCGGGGCAGGCTGCAGGTCACCATCACAGCGAAGCCTCTGGGGCACAGGCAGCAGCACGTTCAACCAGAGGCGGTGAGGCCGAGGGAGCTCCAGGCCCCCTCCTGCACTCGCTTTACTTCAGAGGTACTCCATGAAATCACGGGAGTAGGAAGGGCTCTGCTGAGCTAGGCTGGAGGTGAAACTTCCCAGCCCTCCTCCCCCCTACCCCGAAAAATTCCCCTGCTGGACCTGAAATCGTTCCAGGCCACCGAGTTATGAAATCACAGAAATGAGAGATGGAAAAGTCAGCTGAGCTAAGACTGCAAGCGGGATTTACCGTCGCTGCCAGCCAGGCTGTGGGGAGTGCTCGTACAGAAGTCCCTCCTCTCCCCCAGGTTCCTACCTGAGGAGTACCCAGCACTTCTTCATTTGCCGAAGGCATTCATCAGTTCCCAAACACCGCTCCTATACTACAGCCGAAAGAAAAGTCTAGGTGGATCAATGGAGTATAATCAAAAGAACACAGAAGAGCTCCCAGGAGTTTATCCAACAACTGTTTGTATTTCAGTGCAACTTAGCCACTTGGAAACAGTATTGTTTGAAAGCAGTACCGAAACTGCCCTCGCTGTGAGAGCACCCAGCACTATATATAACATAGAAAATGTATTTCACCTACTGCTGCGAACACCACGCGAGCTGGAGGCACAGCAGGGCGCGGTTAACAGCTGGAGACTTAATTCCAAATCTAGCTGGCAAGTGTAGGCTCCATGATAAAACCCTGTAGACATTTTGTCTGATAACTGACAAACATCAGCACATTTTCAAACAAGTTGTTCCACTCTCCCAAATACCAGGAACAATTAAAAGCTAAGTCACATTTTGTTTTTAAAATACTGGGTCAAATAATTTAAGTAATTTAAACGCAACAAATTACTAAAAGTACGTCTTGTTAGTCATGCTGCATTAGGAAAATCTATTTACTGTAAAGCCAAGTGAAAAAATTATACCCTCAACTAGTAACACTGTGGATTAAAAACTGTGCTTCTCCAAGTTAGCTCACACACGCATGCACCATCCAGTACTGGACCAGCGCCTAACATCTACCTTGAAGCCAAGACAGAAAAAGATAGTTTTAAGACCTGATGTGTCAAAACACACCAGAGAGAAAGGATTTCCAGCTTCCAACAGTACAAAGCGTTCCATTCTAGCCTGGGAGGTTGAAAATATATCTGACCAAAAATAGCACAGCATTCAGATAACCATGTTGGGTTTTTTTTTTTACTCCCATGCTAAAATATTACCAGAATTCAAGTATTTGCTATCTCAAAAACTGATCAAAGTCAAAAATATTTAGATTCAGACAAGGGCCCCAACCTTGGAAATATTTATTCATATGCCTAACTTTAGTTCCATTTACTTCAGCAGGACTACTCACATGCCTGAAATTAAGCTTGTGTGTGTTTGCACAATTCAAGTATAAATTACTACAAGTTGTGCCGAGATGAGTAAGAAATATTGTGAAACCCATACAAAAGAGAACAGCCAAAAACTGCTTGCTTGACAGAACTAATCTTTAATTAGGAGATGAACAGTTGCAATAGAAGCTTCTTCACTGCTTTATTAGTTTCATTTAAATAAGACGTTGCTTGTTACGGACAAACCCTCTTACAGAATTCTAAATTTTTTAAAAAAGCAACAAAAACATGTGACTACTGCAAACTCAGGACTGATGAGAAATATTACATGTTCACACGTTTATTTTTTTCACACATTTAGAAAGAGAAGAGGAAAACCAAAGGTTAACCCAAAGCCTGATCTGCCCCCCCCCCCCCCCCCCCCCCAACAAAACTATGTCTATTTAAAATGACATCATCCTACTTCAGGAGGTTTTTCACCAAGTAATTAGTGAATGGGATGCCTTTTGCCAGCGCCACCTCCATGGGTTTTGGTGAAAAGCGAGTTGTGTAACTGGCAGCTATGCTTCTGGAAGGCTGAGCTGGATTGTACTCTCTTCTTGCTCATACATACCCAAAGAGATCCTTTCACTGGAAGAACTCAAGTCTGTTCTTGGGTGACAGTTAAGGAAAAAAAAAAAAAAAAAAAAAAAAAAAATAAAATCACTGAACAACTTCATGACTATTTCAAGTGCATCTAGTGATAGAACTCCTGCAGTACCTATTAAGCTTTATTTTCAACGCCATGACTGGACCTGCACTGACAGCCATCAGAGAAAAGCTACATTTGCTGCCTAAATGTAGTAGGTTTAAGTAAGTGCCTTGAAAGTACAGTAAGCACGGATGTCTTAAATGCCATTCTTCAGATAATTCCCAGAATTTAATCTTGAAAGAGACGGGAAGAATAAAAAAAAAAAAAGTCTGTTTGTTTTCCCAGTTTGCAGATGCACATACCCACCAGAGCAGTTTTTTGCAGGGCTTAAAAGCCCTGAGAAAGGTATTATGGGAGAGTGCTGACATGACCTGAACAAAAGAAGTACCAATGTGACCTTAATATAGAGCTAAAGGCAGTCTTCTGTCACAACAAAAAGAGGTGGACATGTTCTGTATAGGACAGCGGCTGAGTAAAAGGAACTGATGAGATAGCAAATGACAGGCGGATAGAGAGAAACACAGATGCAGCAAGTGGGCAACTATTAGCAACCAAGAAAAAACGCAGACAGAAGTCTGCCATTTCACTGCACTGCCCACAAACTGCAGCTGTAACCGCATCACCTATTCTGCGGACAACACCGATTCCACACATCAGGTCTATTTACCTTCGCATTAACCCACTTAAAGAGCAGTTTTATGCAGTGTCACCTTCTCCCCGTATCAAAGTACCTAAGCTCAGGTAACCAGAGTTTTCTTCTCAGAAAAAGCCCACTGCATACTGATGACAACGGACTGTCACGCGAAGTGCAGGGAGAAGGGACCCAACCGGTGTGGATTCCTGGGAGCTGTCAGAGCCTACGGACAGATCTTACAAACCTGCAGCAAGTGCACAAGGAGGTGAAACTGAGCAAGGCAATAAAAGTTTCCATGTTATTTTTGTAGGAGGCCAAGGCAGCAACCACAGCTGACGCAATGACTCATGGAAGAATCGTTCGTGGCATTATTAGCTTTAGATTACTGACAGCTTTGTGAATAAGCCCGGCCACTGCCTTCTGAGAAGGACCACGGGAAGGTTAGTGAAGTGACTGCAGAGCCCATATAGCAAATATCTTCTGTATCAGCTCCACACAGTGCTCCACCTTCTACACATCCTCAGCAACTTCAGTGCCGAATTTGCCCTACTAAAGCATCAGTGAATACCTCTAACTCAATGCTACGTGTTTTTTCTGGCCCACCAACGTTTCCATCCATAACTAGAATATGCCATTCAATTTTCCTTTTAGGTTAGAAAATGCAGAGTAGCCAACAGAGCCCATCAACAAACCTCTTGATGGCTCAGTATAAGGATCGATGCAAGGGACCAGCGCTATGGCAACCAACAGTGCTGAGTTAAGTGCTTAACGCAAATTAGGTTAAGATAAATTTGATGAAAATCAAAGAAAAAATTATGCTTTTTCACAAGTCTGGAAAGCTGGCAGGTTTCTAATGATCTTTAAGAGGAGGACAGGACTCCAAAAGGCATTTCTACAGAGAAAGAGCATTCTACTGGTGCTAGTGAGAGCACCTTTCCATCACAAGGATGTTTCTTCTTTGAGCTTTTTTTTTTTAAAAAAAAAAAGGATAGATAATAGAGATATCTCTTTCATTCTTGTAGTTAACTGGAGATTTATTCTGTGTGAGGGTTTCATCAAGAGGGGTGAAGAGAAAGTGGCAGCATGAGAAGGGAGCAAGAGAAGAAAATCAGTTTAAAAAGATGAAAGAAAAAACAGAATTCAACAGATAAGTCTTCGTCGCAAAATGGATTACAAGAACATGGAGATTTTGCCTCCACACATGGAGGTACATGGAACTTCCTGATCGTACTAGTAGTACGTCCATCCAAATGAGCATTACTCTCTCTAGGAAATACTCCTTTGCAGATAGATGTGACCAGGTCTAAAAAGAAGCTGTCAACAATGTCTGTTAAACAGACAAAACAAAAATTTTAAAAAAAGAGAAACGACAAGCAGCTTTGAACATACTATAGCCAACTGTAGTTCTTTCCTTAGCACCCTTTCACTCTGAAACTTCCAGATGGGAAGGGTTTGTATTTCTCTATGAACAGCAACGTTTGGAAAGGGTAGAAGAAAAGCATCTCTAGAGAAGTTTCATCCACAGTTCAGTCATTCAGTCCCAGCCCAAGCAAGTGCCTCAGCTATTTTCCATGACACAAGCACTTGGATTTTTCCAAGAGCTGATGTCAGGGCTTTTCATGGAGAAAGAACTGCATTTACAGGGCAGGCAAGGAAGGAGGGCTTCCCCAGCAGCTATTCTCAATGTGGCCTTTGTGCTGCTCTGCTGCTGAAGCCAGGACCCTGCAAGAACTTTTAGTCCCCGCAGAAACTCTACAAAGGGGAGGGGACAGAGACATTTTCAGCAGCCAGTGCTGTTCTTCCACTCCTGACTGACTTCCAAGGCTCAGAAGCATCAGCTTTCCATCTAGAGGGCCTGAAGTTCCAGCCTTTTTAAGACAAGGACAACTATTGTTTAATATCTCTACAATGGGGTAGAAGCAGACAAACAAACTAAAACTGGGGAGGGGGCAGTGGAAGAGAACATAAATAAACCAAGTTGCTCATGTTTCCGTGATGCTGCTTTTAGATTCAGCCTAAATGCAAGATTTGGGCAACAGAGATGCAGTTTGCCCATAGAATGTAGCTCAGAGCAGGAACAAACTCTATTCAGAAACTGAAGAACAGAGGTTGCCAAATCACAGGTAAGATTTCCCACAGGTTTCCCAACGTCACTGGTTATAAGTTACTCAATCCATCAGTTCCCACTTTCGGAAAGAAAAATTGACATCTTTGAAAGGGAACAACTTAAATGAATTAAACACCAGCAATATTGAAAAAGGCCAAGTATTTTTTCCAAAAAGACCATCAGAAAATGTTATCAAAACAAAAATTTAATGAAAACTCTAGTGCACTGCAGAGAAAAACTGTCCGTGATTTGTCCAGTTGCTGCACGCTTTTATTGCGTGACCCACTTAACAGAACTGACCAGGCACAGGAGAAAGGTCAAGCCTTGTGATTTCAGAAGTTATGACCCAGCTTTCTAGCTTATTTATTTATTTTTAAGTAGGCTACAGACAAATATTCCCAGGCATGGAGAGCTCAAGCTTCCCTGAAAAAAAGGAAAAGCAGCTGAAATATGCATGGTTTGGCCATACTAGAGGAGCTCCAAAATAGCCCTTTTTTTTTTTTTTTTTCTCCACATTTTCATATCATCTTGGCAACCTGAGCTTCAGCAATTTGAGGAAGGAAAAAAAAAAAAGTGCAGAACATGTGCTTTCCAATTCTTTTCTCCAGTCTTCATTTCTGAAAATTGTTTTAAATCCCTTTGCCCACAGACTGCTCCTCTATGAAAGAATCAAATAAAGCAACAAGGTTTCTTGAGCAGACAGGGCGTGGCAGTCAAAATTAACCTGCCTCCCTAAACTGGAGCTAATTACGGGGAAATGAAATGTTTGCTTTGCTTGCCAATAATTGCAATACAGAACTGGCTCAATGGAAGCAGCCCTGCTCCCCGCCTCCCCACCACCACTCCTCCTACACGGCGTCTGGAAAAGCTTTCTAGTTAGATGCACAAAAATCAAAGCAAGAGACAAAGGAACAAGAACGCTGCGCCAGACAATTTTATTTTCCTAAACCAACCGTAGAAACCATAAAGCCATCAACTGCCATGGGATTTGCTTTCACCCAACGCACGCATAAGGGCTTGGAGATCACTCGTGTTGCCCCAGCGTGTCAAGCAGTTTTTGCATTTCATTAGGCACACAGCCTAGTTCCTTATTAATGCCATACCTAGCTTGTGGTTGTTATGAACCAGCAACGAGACTACTGTGGAAACAGTTCTTAAAAACAGCAAAAGACAGCAATTAGGGAGGAGAAAAAAAAAAAAAACAAACACACAACACAGTGCACGTAATACGACTGGATGTATAGCTTTCAAATACTGTAACACTAACTCCAATTATCCAGCTTCAAGTTTTGCAAATATATGTACAAGGTTCAGAGCCACATTTGAATATTTGGCCCAGAGATCACATTTCTGGTGAGTGAGTACAGCTGCCTGGCACAGGAACACCACACCTCTATAGCTTGTAACTAATAAACATGGCTCGGGTGCTAGATACCAGTAAGAAAAGTATCCACACTAAGGCATATTTGCTGTTCCTCCAGCACGTCTTTCAAAAGGTAAAGAACCAACAAGGCTAAGTTGTTCTGCTCCTCAGCATTACCAACTCATGTCTGACAACGTTTCACTGGAGATTTACCTTGATGCAGATGTTACTACAATGTGAGAACGTCAGCAGAAGTACCGAGCTCAGCAACACCTTCACTGGTGGATTTAGAGATTCAAAGGGCAGTATAAGTTTGTCTGACCTACTGTACAATGCAAAATTTCATTAAGTTACTCCTATGATAAATAAGGTCAGCATGACTAAAATACTTAGCTCCAAGAAAGGCACTTTCCCTTAATTTAGATTTTCCTTCCATTCTCTTGTGAGCTTGTTTTAAAGGTCAGGGAGTGTTTACTGGTCTAGAAATGTAGTGCCAACACTTCAATCCCTGGACTTGCCTGCTCATCAGAACTCGGAATTTATCAGTTCAAAGCTAAGCAGACACTCAACCAAAAAGCATTTTCAACCCTGCCTTTCCTTCTCCCACCCAGTTGTGAACCTTTGGTCAAACTACACCCGTTCTGCATGGGATGTGCAGACAACATCCACCCTTACGACCTTTGCAAAGCTTCTAAATATTTGCCAGCTGCAATAAACTAATTTACAGCTAACATGTCTTGAACTACCCAAAGGCAAAGTGCTCCCAGTGGCCTAATTTACACCAGGGAAAAACTGGATACACAATTTTACCAACAAAAGCTGTAACACAGAGGACCAAGAAATCACTACCACACTGTTGCTTAACCTGTATAGTGGATTACGAGCCCTTAGTCCTTCACAGCTTCCAGTCTAGCTAATTCTGATGGAGAAGTTTTACTCATGCAGATGCAAACACCAAGAGCAATAGAAATCTAAACTATTTGAGACTAAATTAAAAATGTGCAACTAACTGAACATATCACTTTTCTTGCTTCAACACCTCCCAAGAGGGTTTCTATCCTAGTATTAACTCATATTTGTAAAAGTATCCAAAAGAAAATAGGTGATGCAAGCTCAACTATAAAGAGATTAACAACACTACATACTGAAGTTAAAGCTATTTTAGTTATTTACATGGCCTAAGAAAAGAGATTTGTGATGTGCATGCCTATTATTTCTCCCCTGAAATGCAGGTCTCACCTATAAAACACAAGACAAAAAATGCACATAGCATACACTGCATGAGAAGTGAAAAAAATTACACAGGCATTCGTGGCATGCTTTGGTCCTTCGCATTTCATTTTTCCCCTTCATCTAAATTACAGGATAAATCCAGAAAGACCAATGGTAAAGGACTGGAGCAGAACACAGGATTAGGATTTCACAGCAACATCAAGCCCTGGTTCTTCTTCTATAAAATGGAAGAGAAAAAAAAACAGTAGCAAAGCCACAGTACTTGTAAAATGGCTCAAGATCCTGCATGTGAGTCAAATACATTGCTATTAATAGGCCTCCAAATATGTTTGTATTAGTATTTTCCTCTTGGGTCTCTTAAATAAAAATACAAGAAGAGAAAAAACCATTTACTCAGGAAACCTACCAGTTGCTAAGAGGTGATGCCAGCAAAATTCCTCAAGACATGTGGCAGCAGCACAGAGATAACCAAGCTATCAGCAATACCATAACCAGTTTTAAGTTTTTTTCCCCCACACGTTTCACTTACACCAGTTCTTGGTACCTCCTCCTCACACAGGCACAATGCTGAGAACTGCCAACTCTCACTGACTTTGGTGAAAGCAGAGCTTGCAATAACTTGCAGATTGTCGCTCAGGATTTTTAGACAGTTACCTCTTCATGTCAGAGCCACCTACAGTGCTGCCTTCCTGGAAAATAAGCATCTGTCCACAAAGGGAAGTAACCACTTTGTAGCACCACTCACAAAAAAAATAAAAAAAAAAAAAAAAGGCTTCTTACATTCATACTTTTACATATACATATGTATACATGTAAAAACCAAATCCCCCCAGCAGCGATTAGCATCTCACAGCCCTTCTACTTCAAATCCTCGCACCCATACGTTAGCAGAAACTATTGCAAATGGAGAAAAGCCTCTCAGTGCTCTGATGGCTGTCACTGTATTAATGTCGTCTCAATTCTGCACCAACAGTACTGTCCAGACCATCACTGTGACTATCCTCTACTGATGCAATCTGCTTCGTTTTTAGAACACTTTACAATAAAATCCCCCCTAAAAAAAAAAAAAAAAAAATCAGTGAAAACTGTATTCAGAAGAAAACCCACCCAAAACACTCAAATATGGTTTCTTGAGCCCCAATAGCTAATTTAACATCAACACGCATAAAATATCAGCTTATCAAAAAAAAAAAAAATCACATTCATTTCGACTGCAAAAGCAGTCTAAAAAGTCTGGTGAGAAGGTTCTGCTAACATGCCGGTACGCAATTCAGGGCTGAGAAATGGAAAGGCGGCAGTGCTGCCAGCGTCTACATCTAAGGCATCCCTCCTTGCTGTCAAAACCTTTGTTCCTGAGCTGAGACACTGAGGCACGAATTTTCACAGCGAGCATATTTAATTGGCCACTTCCGCAATGAAAATACAAAAGAGTAACTAAGGTTCACGTTGCAGCTATTAAAAAAAAAAGAGAAAAAAAGCTAAAAGAGAAAAACCTCCTCTCCCACCCTTTTCCCAATAGATACTAAAGGAAAAATCCTTTCTCTCTCCTCTGCAATCAAGGAAGCTATTTTCTCATCTTTCAGTATATTCATATCACAGAATAGGAACAAAGACTGTCAGATATTACCTGTTTCACAAGACAAAGTCAGCTGAACAGGGAGATCCCAAAGGCCCATTTCCAGGGGGAGTACACTGAGACCAAGTCCTCTCCAAGGAGTGCAAGCTACCCCTCTTGGAAGCTGTCTGGTTTTTTTATGCTTATCCGATATCCTTGAGAGGCATCTGCCTGATTGTTTCACTGACCACTTGAGGGAAGGGAAGAAACTCCACCTCTTCTCTCCCACCTCCTCCCAACCACCATCAGCTGTGGCCCATCGCCGCACTGCTAATGGACACAGCGAGAACAGCATCCACGGACGTCCCACAGAGACTGCATGCAACAAGAAAGCAGAAGAGAGCTTGGATTTTAAAATTTAGGGTTTCCAACTGTCCCAAGGGACAGAACGATATATCCCTATACAGGTATTTATGTAAATACAATACATGGATGTGCACGTTCTGCATGTATTTATGTATGTGTACGTACACATCTATCTGTCTATACACATGTATACATGCATGCATGTCATTAAATCAGATCACTGATCAAAGAAACTGCATCACATGATGCACATGAACAAAGGCTTGGCATAGGGCAGCGAGATTTTTTTTCCTTCAATCCACTTCCAGCTTTTTTACAGGGTCACTCCGTGCCACGTAATGTATTCTGATTTCAGGCATTCTGAAAACACCCGACCACCGTGGCACCTGAAAAGCACACAGTGTCAGAAAAACAGAGCCTCTGCATTGTATCAGAAGAGAAGAGGGCAGGAAAGAGGGCGAGAAAGCAAGCATGCCTCTTTCTGTCATCCAGGGAAAGAAACTGGGAGGTCAAAACAGGGGGGCAATGAGCTTACTGCTCTTCTAGCTTATGTGACTGGTCAAGCCCTGGGGAAGAAGGATTGGAGGGTGAAGGGGCTGTTTTCTTTTTCTGCCCCAATAACCTAATTAAGTTTGTGAGCACTGCTAGCAGGATAGAAATTTCTTCACGCTACACTGTCTGTTTGTGTTTGATTAATGTAAATCTTCCCAGGGCTCTAACCATGCCCCAGGCAGTGTGATGCCTGACTCTCCATTAACAACCGTCCAAGCCGCCATGTACAGCGGGAAGAGAGAGAAAGCAAGATCTCTACTTCAGCCTTTGCCATAAAATCATCTAACTTAATCAAAATAACTTCTTGTTATTTAATTTGAATTACCATTCCTAATTAAATTCCACTTTTTTTTCCCCAAATCACGGGACCTATTAGAAAGATGAAACTGCAGCAAACCACTGAATATATTAATAGTAGTTACTTTCTTTTGCATTTCCTCTGTTCTCTCAACCGAATTTTTTAGACTACACTCACCACAACTTCTGTGCTGCCCAGTCCAACGCATGCTGGTACCAAATATAATCTCCAAGCCACAACTGCATCAAGGCTACAATTACACAGCAGACAGGAAGCCAAAGAAATCAACTCCTACCCCTACATCTATCTGCTCCATGGTTCTAAGCATGCAATAATTTCCCAGCCAGAGCTTGTATTTTCCATGCTTCTGTCTTTTCCAGTGGCATGCATTATCATTTTCTAAATAGTAGTAAGCTGTATTTCATTGGTTCGTATTTTGAAACATTTGCCCAGCTCCTCATTTTCTAGGAATTTCACAAATCAGAAAAGAAAATGTCAGCTCTCAAAAAGAAAATGGTAACCAGAGGAAAGCAAAAAGCTCAGCTGATAGCCAGCTGCTCATATACTCAATGGCTAGCACCTTTCAGAATCCTGGTATCTGACCCAAAGCACAGAAAAAAGAAAAAAAAAAAAATGAACAGTACTTTTTTTTTTAAGCAAACATGAAATCACAAAGACTTAAAAGAAGCAAGGGAAAAGTCACTGCAAATCCCAGAGCACGGCTTCATATCCAGTTTACTCATGCCTGAGTGAAAATCACGTGCAAGAAACAGCCACTGCTAAGGCATAAAGAGGGTGTCAAAGAGATATTTTTAAACCTGGATTACATTTTAAAATCAAGTATTTCCTAATTCTTCTCCCTAATGCTCATCATCAAGTGAAACATAGATGAAACAACATAAGCAGGCCAATAAGCCTTACTTTACTAAACTACATTTAGCTTAAAACAGTTGTTTGTCGTTTCCCTCATCGCGCAGGGTACGCTCCTGCTGACTGCAGCAATCCAAACACCACGCTCCAACAAGCAGAGTTTGGAACAGATGCCGAGAACCAGATCTGCTCCCCTCCACAGAAATTCACATTCCCTAGCTGCGTGCCTCAGTTTACCCTTCTCTACAAGCACATATTGCCCTCCTGCAGGAAAATACCACAAGTTTAAGATTTGTAAGGTGCGTTACCGTTGCAAGAATAAATATTTGCAACACTGCAAATATCCTTGAAAAACTCTAATTCCTCTAAGCAGAATGCCTGCTTTTTGAAATTTGAACGTAAAATACTTAATTTGAAACCATTCAGGTCAGCAAACAAACTGAGGTATACAAGAGAAATATCCTTCAAGTCTCTTACGCCTTTATGTCAGAAGGGATGTTTTCAATCCCCTTAAACACAAAAACTCTCTTACTGGCATCAACACTTGGGAAAAGAAATGTATTTGTACCATAAAACAATCTCAAAAGCTTCAGAAATACATACTGCAGCCTTCTCTTCATTATAATCAAGCCAAAACCACTCTGAAGAATCCAAATAAAATTTCAGTCTATCAGGAGAAGCATCAAGGAGAAAAAGGTTTTAAGCACAGGGTACAGCAACAGCAGTTTTGGAAAAGTATTATGAGAATGAACTTGAGACCAACATTGAGTTTGTTAATTTTTTTGCTCTAAGGTTTCTTTTACTCTGCCAAAACAAAAGAGGCCTGTTGTGAGTAAACAGGGCCAGTCCTGTAGATTGCTTCTTTCCTGAAATACTGATTTTCTGAAAGAACATTGCTTTTTAAAGCACCGACCACCTTTTGAAGCCTATTAAGTCCAGACTTAAAATACCACAAAGGTGGCATGCGTCACAACCTGAGAAAAGTTCTCGCTCTCACTTATGATGGGGAAGAGCATGCAAATCACTGATTTTTAACAGGATTATTATCCACTAAGATCACTGCGGAACTACATAGACCAGTCATTTAATTCTTAAATCTTAAATGTTGGCTGAAATATTTTTTTTTTTTTTTTTTTTGCTTACGCACATAAACTTTTAATTTTTATTTGTATTTTATCTACAGCCTTCAGGAGAAAGCAACACAATGCATTCCTTTCAAGTACAAACCAATGCAGCTGCCAGGAAACAGCGTAAAAACAAGAAAGATTCAGGAATGGAAGCTTATATCTTGCTTCCTACTCTGATTTCACAGATTTCCTTCCCTTGGTACTCTCTCAGCCACAGGACACAAGAAGAAAACAATTGGAAGGGGGGGAAAAAAAAAATTTTTTTTTGACCATAAAAAGCAAGAAAGTCTGGTGTAACCAGGTTTTGAGAAGAAGTGAGAGATAGCTAAGATATGGCTAGGACTGTGAATGTCGCATCACTGTTTTAAGTCTACAGGGATTTCTACAGTCCTGGACAACAGCAGGAAAAGAGGATAGAGAAAGAAAACATGGAAAAGAGATGTCACTTTCCACATAATTAAAAGAAAGCTCTCCTAAGAAGGATAGTAAAAGAATAAGTAACTGATTTAGCCAGGTCCTTTGTCCTTTTAGAAAAAGCATAATAAAACATAAGGCAGTTTTAAGTAAGTGCTTCTAAAACATCACACTACAAGTGGCAAGCCTGTATACTTGAGCTTTCACATTCCAAAATCTTCTCATCTCTCTCTGTTCCACCATTTTTTGTCAAGTAACTGTAATTTTGGTCCCTGCTGCCTCCCTTACACTCTGTTGACTAAGGAATGCTTTATTTCTTGCCCATGTACAAACCACACACCCTGCAAGCAACACAAGCAAAGCTCTTCTCCTTGTTCAATAACACTATTAGCAGCTCTCAGCTGGTTAGGCTGGGATATGGTAAATATTTATGCAGAATTCACAGACCTTTACCCCAATAAGGAGCCAGGCATGGGAAACGAACAGCTTCCCAGAGCTCCCTACAGCGGAAGCAGAGTGGTCCCCAAGGACCAGAGTCCACACCCCTGTGAAAAAAATAAAAAATAAAAAAACAAAACCCAAAAACTCCACGAAACAGCAAGAGAAGGTCTGCATCTGATCACTACCACTGCTGGTTGAGTTTCTACAACAAAAGCTAAGGTCTCCACACACCAAGCACTAAAGCATCCTGTCTGCAGCTTTGCTGAAAAGCCCAAACCTCACTCATCATTTTTGGGAAGCTCAAAGACACACAGATGAAGAAATTTTATTTTTGAAAAAGGATTTAGTTCAGATATTATCAAGATATGGGAGAGATGGATAAAGGCATTTTTAATCAATGAATCCCTAACTTTATAACACATCACAGCAATATATAATAAGCTCACCAATGCACTTCGTTATCCCCTAAAATCATAAATGACAGGCAGAAGGGCTGTCCAGTTCCCCCATCAGGGTACCTACACACTTTATAGAGCCAGACATTATGACCCTCAGTCTCTCATTCGATGGGTTCAGGGTGTTCATTTCTCCCATCTTTTAAATAAAGCAACAATATCCATCTCGCACATCTTGAATACACAGGAATTAGCTAAAGGCTGCTATGCTTTTCTTTTTTTTGAGAGAGTATATAAATATAAAAGTAAAAACAAGAAGATATGCATGAATTCTGACATATCTCAGCAAGATACTGTAACAGCGGTGTCCATGAGATGACCTGCATCTTTTAGACACATCAGAGAAACGTCTGAGTGTTTTCAAGTACCAAAATACTGGGTCACTACTTAGAAAGTAGGTACTTATTGAGAAATCACAAACATGTTATAGGCATTGAACTTCACTTTAGTAGAGGAAAGTATGGTGATTTTATTTTTTTTTTCCATAAAAAGATGAGCACTCTCACACTTCATTCACAATGGCACTTCTTTCTTGTCACAAGAAATATAAACTGTACCTTTTTTTCTTCTCTATGCCTATGCTGCCTTATTTTCAAGCCACACACATTTTATTTTTGCTTTAGACACATCTCGGTCTTTGACCTTCTGTCTTTACAGAACTGATACTGAGCCTTCAATACAGTTTCTGACAGCAGCAGCACCCAAACGCTGCCCGACCTGCAGCGGTCACCCCCACACTTGTTCCATCACCCACAGACGATTTCTCTCTGCCGTGTGCGTTACTGCGCCGACCCGACGTGTGGGAAGTGGGTGAGTTCAGCCTCTCTGCCTTCACAGCATGGATCGTGTTTGTTCAGGAACTTTTACTGGACTGAAGCATCAATAACTCACAAGCAGCATACAGCTAAGAAATCTTCCGTTTGGCTACTTCAGACACGCTTTATGGAAAACCAAAGACAACTTGATGATCAAATGAGTTAATATTTCATTTAAGTATCCGAAGTATGTTGCATTACATAACAGGCAGGGGAAGTTAAAGATACAGAAGCTTCCTCTTAGGAATTTCTGCAAGTCAGAGTAGACAATTTAAGGAGAGCTTACATCAAAATAATAATTTTCAAAACCACTCTTCACATATGCAAACCCTTCATTATTTCAGCTCCTTAGAAACATGCCTTAAATTACTGGAACTTAGTTTGAAAAATAGGAACCTGAGGTACAGAAACAGGAAATTATTTTTGCAGTAAAAAAGTAGATCAACAATAGCTAAATTAGAAATACTGCCCAGATTATTTGACCATACTCGGCCATTCTCATCTTAAATCAGCACCATAATTTCTTTTTTAAAAGATCGGCAAGAGAAGTCTGCGTGGCACCCTGTGAGGTACAGAAACCAAGTCACAGATGCTTAGGATATACATACAACATATTTGGGAAGGAGAGTTAAACTGAGTGCTAGCAACGCGCATGCAAGCCAAAAGACCTGCAAACTTTAGGGTTTCAGAGCATTTTGCTGCATGGGAGTTAACCAAATGCTTTTAGGATCCTAGGTACCAGATGAGACTCCCCTAAGAAATACCTCCAACTTTCTAAGTACATTAGTGGAAACAGCTTCAGCAGTCACCATGCGAGAGTCAAGTGACAGCATCTGTAGAAGGCCAGGCAAAATTCAAATTAGAAACTGGCATAGAAGAAACAAGAGGAGAGCAAGTACTACCCACAAAGCAAGGATGATTTAGACATGAGGGAAGCTGATAAACTGAGCAGGGTGGGAAAATACAAAAGCAAGGGTAGAGGATTAAAAAAAATATAACAGCTCTCTATTGCCTGAGATACAACTCAGTTTATTATGCACCTCACCGAATGATTCGCCATACAAATCCTCCAGCTCTGCTCTGAACAAAACCCACCTTCCGGGCTCCAGCCAGCTGACTAAAAAGCACGTATCAGCACAAGTTAGGATTAGACTGGCAACCTACTTTACAGAGTCAATCATTACAAGACAGAACCACATCTGTCTGTTTTTAATGCATGGCTGCATCAACCCTAAGCAAAAATGCAGCGCTTAGAAAAACCACCTTCAAAAAAGAAAACACTGAAGTCATTAAAACTTTAAGCACAGTTGTTAATTGCAAGCATTTGCTAATAATAGATATTACTGAAGTAAAGAATCTGCTAACCAAAGAAAAAAATTACAGAAGGATCCACCATTTTCTACTGTGACACACAACATGATACTGGACAATTTTCCACAGACAGTAATTATAATAAGAAAGTTCTGGTACAAATAGGGAAACTGGTTAAAAGACAGCTGTAAAGTCTGCTAAACTGGTGACAAAATAAAGAAAATACCTATCTGTAAAAGCAAAAAATGAAAGATCCTTTATGAAAGAGAACCCTAATTCTTTCAGTCTCTCATTGTTTGGGCTGACTTCTGGGATAGGAAAATGGGATATATGGAGCTTCATTTAAAAGGTCATACTGTTTCCTTCCTTCATCTTTTACCATGAACAATTTTAGAAGGCATTAAACATTTCAGAACAGCCTATCTAAACAAATTTTTGCTTATCCTGTCATTGAATTAAGTTCAACTGATTCCAGTAAGACTAGGAAAAAAAAAAAGCCCCCCCCAACAGCTCCAAAATACGATATTTATGCCAGTCACTAAATTCAAACTTGAATCAATGCCAACATGGCACACCAAAGAGAGATACGATTATTGTATAATTGACAGTTTGAAAAGAGAGAAAAATTAGATACTCCATTTTCTAAGACAAAAATCTACTTCATTCATAGCAAACTGCTGAAAGCAGTTGCTAAAATTGTGTCATAATTCAAAGAGATAAAAACACAAGACCAATAACATGCTTTTAGCACTCAATACCTTGTTATGGTACACTCTAGAGTTGGAAGTTTTCAGCAATAAATATTTTCAGACCTAAAAAACTACCAACTACTCCCTGTTTATTGAGAACCAGGGGAGGAACAGGGCAGTTTGACTTATTTTTTCCAGAGGATTTTGCAGGTCATTCTCAACTCACTGTAGACTTCATCCCACCCCAGCTTTACGGTGCAATACATACCCCAAAAAAATTAAAGGATACAAACTGCCACAAAACGTTGAGCCCATAAGCAAGTCAGCACAGGCTTTATCATTACTGTGTCCCGCATTTGTAGCCCTACACTCCCAAATTCTGAAAGCTGGGGAAAAAAAACCCCACCCAAACTGCAAGGTAACAATACCTGTAGTCATAGCCCCAGCCTCTGAAATTGCAGAAATCCCTTTCTTTAAGGCACTAGAACGTACTGTCATTCTTCCATCGCTTCAGTGCGACAAGGAACATACAACCACTGATATTTACAGTTCAACCGTGTTTCCAGACATTGTCTATGAGCCAAATACCAGTTTACCTCCCCCAGAATTAATTTTGGATTCTGTCCTATTGACGATTTCTGTCTTGCCCTCAAGCCAATGCATGAACAGTCTTTTCCAGGGCTCCCCATCTCCCCCTTTGCAGCAACCACCATGCCTAAAGCACACCACCGAGGCCGGGCAAGGGGTCAGGAGATGGGCAGGGAGGAAAAGGGTTTTCCATCTTGCCAGAAAGCTTTACCAGTGTAACTGCAACAGCCCGTCTGCTTCTTACTCTGAAATTCCAAAGCAAGAGCGTTCACATAGCTAGTTATACCTGTGCAATTACGACAGCACACTTCCTCAAAGAGGCAGGCCAGCACTTTAGTGGGGCCTGGTAGCTGATTCATCTGAATTTTTTAATATTTGCTTACAAGCTGAGTACTGCTACAGCCCCACAGCTTTAGCCTCTGGAGGGGCAGCAGCCCTAAAACCAGGCAAATTTTAAGGCAGTAATTGCAGCTGCTTTTCAGATAACACTTGATCATCAAATACACAAAACTAAGCGTCACCATTTCCATTTAAGCAGAGCATGCGTGCAGCTTACCTACAGAAATTTTAATACGCTTGTTCTTATCAGCTAGATCTGAGAGTCATCCATGCTTGCAAGAAACCACAACTCCCTCAACGTTATGTCAAAGCATGCTCCAAATGCCAATACACAGACCTCCCTCTCCAATTTCCACTATCAACTGAACGTGGTCACTGCCCATCACCAGTTGTCCACAGTCAAACATCCTCACAGGATTAAACTAAATGTTGTGTTATCACCATAACCAACAGCTGAGTTTAAGTAACTGAGACGATTCAAGCTACCACATATGCAAGAGACTCGCAAACATTAAAATTAAGCACCGGTCACCAACACAACATCAGTCCTCAGCGCATTAAATCAGGAAGGGAAATAGAGTTTTCTTTAAATTTGTGAACAGCCTGCAGTAAGGCAATTCCTCCCAAGGTATTTTCTGCCTGGGGTTCTGAAATGGAATATATGTAATCAGACCCACTGCAGCATGGAAACCACCAGGATGCCAGCAGAAGTGCTTTAATCTAAAGCAAACATCTCCACGTGACGGAGAAGAGCGAGGAGGGGGAGAGCGCAGGCAGCTCGCAATCTTACAAGACAAAAATTCATTTGCTACCGGGCATTTCTTCCTGCACACTAACATGCAACTGAATTGGGTTGACTGCCATTGAGAAACAGATCCTGGGGCCACAGCGCCAGCCAAAGTATTTGTCACTGACAAAGGGCTGCCCCACAGATCTGTTATTCCTGTGCCAGATTCATGCAGCCTGACATCTCTATCCAGCGCGCACACAGCTGGAGAGGTAGCAGAGACAAAGGGAGGATGCAGGGCTCATGGATCCGCAGAGCATGCGACCACCTTCAGGAATGCCACGAGCTTTAGCACCACTGAGCAAGTATTTCTTAAAATCCTGCAGGAAACAAGCTTTCCATTTTTGGGTCCCAGATATTCGAGTAGGCTTCTCACTGCCATGCAGTTAATCATTGTATCTCAAATTTACTACCACAGCAAACTGATCCAAATACAACTTGGAGAAGAAGATGAAGAGATTTCACATGGGGATTTAAACAAACAAGGTCCCTGAACAGAACAGTCCTTGTTTGAAGTGTCCAGAGTCCCTTTGTGCCTGTCCTCACAACCAATTACAACTATTTCTTTTTTTTTAAAAAAAAAAAAAAACAACCCACCTCATTATTTGTATGTTCTTTGTTATTTTCTTTCTCTTTACCTAGCTGTTGAAATGCACTTTTGCAGCAGCTTTGAGCTAAAAAGACATTTCATAAAAAAAAAAAAAAAAAAAAAGGGGGGGGGGGGGGGGGGGAGAAAAACCCTAAATCCCTATGCACACTCTAACTGAAAACATTTTTGGGAAAACATATTCTCACTTCCCAATAAAAGCAGAGGAACCAACTAATTTTGGTGGAGTAAAATTCAGCAACTTTCTGAAGCCATTTGATGATCCAACAACTGATCAAACCCCAGCAATATTCCAAGCAGCACGTTCTAGATCAGAAGGAGCCATTTTCTCCATATATGAAGAGCAACAGATGGGGCAAGATTTTCAGCATACTCTGAGCTACTGTGATGTTTCCGTCACTGCAGTGAGCAAGCAGGCTCAGCGAAGCTGTCTCCCAGTAGCTGCAGAGACATGATGACTAACAACAACAAAAAAAAAGAAAGAGGGGGAGAAAGGAGCAGGTTCTTGCCATCTGGCTGAATTCCAGCAAGAGCATTTCGATTTGCAGGCTGCCTAAAACTCAAACCTGTTGCAAGGCTATTTCCTCTCCCCCTTCCAGCTAAGTTTAATTATCTGCTTCTGCTTCACACGTGACCCAGGAGCTCTGTTGAGAGAAAGAGCCTCCTCCAGTAAGGCTGGTGCCAACTGTCAAAACAAGCCGTGATCGGCACACAGCGACAATTCCCCTCCGCCTGGCACCCGCCAGGCAGCATTACCCTAGCTCACAACCGGGCAAGCACGTTTCACACTACCAGGAAAGGAGTGTTTTCTGGCCTACCAGGGCCGGAGCATAACCAGATAGCCCATCGACGGAGGGGGAGGCAAAAGCATGGGTGAACAGGTGCAGACGCCAAAAAACATAGTTAATGTCTCGCTGATGAGTGCAAAACCTGATAAGTCTACTAAAAGGAAAAGGGAGAGGAGGTCAAGGTTTGCTGTGCAATACGTACAGCTGGTTAACATCCAAAGTAAACAACGCTCCAGCGTTTAAAGCTATCACCAACATTCCTACATCTTTCCACAGTGGAAGAACAAAAAAAAGTGTGCTTGGCTTTTTTGTTTGCTTTGTTGGTTTTTTTCTTTCCTATTACAGGGTTTTGTTCTCACAACAATTTCCATAACATGAGTGGGCTGAACATTTTACATAACTTCATAGACCTGACATGTTTGAGTGTAAAAAACTTGGAGCTTTCAGTACTACTCAAAGGGCTGCACTGCTTGGCAACATTATACTTCATCCAACCGTTGTGTAACTATTATCAAACTCATACACCAAGGCACCCGTCACTGAAGCGACTAAATCAGATACAGAGCAAAGTTATTTTAGATCATGTACCCCTTTCCAAACTATACAAGGTATTTTTACTGCTGAAGGCTCTATTATAACTCGAGGGTAGAGAAGTCATCTGTGACAAAGGTATTAGTTTTACCAGTGCCCTACAGACTTTGACGCATCCTTAAAACAAAGAAAATCCCACAACAATTGCAAATGGCGCTCTCTGCAGTATCCCCATACCACCTTCACCAGCCAAAATGATTGAGCTTGTTGGCTTGCTAAGATCAGATCTGCACCCACACGAACCACTTCCGCTACTAAAACCACAGGGACTACGCAGGGCAAACCACAACCTATCATTTTGTGTCTCTCAACAGACAGCAAGAACAAATTGCCAACTAGAAAGCTGCAGTTCATCATTATGAGATCTCTAAGCTAAGAGCTTTTATCCTCGACACAGAAGTATTTCTGATAAACCATCATTCACCCCCCCTTACATTTAGGGAGTTCACTTAGTATAAATTCATGCCCTTCTCTCTATTACAGTTCCCCCTGAATATTTTTTCAAAGTCGTTACAATGCTGCCTACCTAAGTCAGGTTAGATGGCTATACAGCAGTCTGCAGCAGGGCAGAAAAATCACTCTTAAAACCAGAAACAGTCTGAGAACAGCAGCTTATTTTTGGTTGAGGACACTGTCTAATTTGGGACATCACATAATCACAATTTTTCAGAAGGCCGAAAGAAATATCCTGTCGACACAGATCGGAAAACCACAATATTTTCTTACTTGCAAGCACCAACTTGGAAAGCCATTTAACAAAAGAACAGGACTTATCATCATCATGGCTCAAATACTGTTATACAGGACTTGCTGTCACTCAAACCAGAGCAAAATTTTAGAAGGCATTACAACTGCTGAAAGACTCTTTTGGTCCCAAACAAAGAGTATCTGCCTCCTCAAGAAACAGACAGGTACTCCCAGACCCCAAACGCGAATCTTCAGTGCTCCACAGAAAACTCAGCACAGTTGTAGCAGCCCTGGTTTGTCAGGGTTTTTGCCTTACACCAGCAGGTCTTAGTCCTTTATGGCTGATGTGTGCCCTCAGAATGCACTGGCAGACAGGAAACCTCTCTCCTATCTGGCAGTTGCCACCAGCTCTCCCATTTCTCTCCCTCTCACTCATTTCCTATTGACTTTCTCGTGTCTCACATTGCAGCTTTTTCCTATTTCCTGTTTCTCCTGTTACAGCTTCCCTCCCTCAGTTCTCTTCCCCTTTTTCCAACACTTTCCTGGTAGCTTTGATCTCAGTCCCTACTCTTTTACATCTGGGCACAACAGCAGCCTGCAATGGTGCCTCTGTGCCACAGGAGTACCGAGAGGAGACGCCTTGTCTGATGTGCTGCCAATAGGCTACACTAACAGCCACTATCATAACAGGGTAAAAAGACTTTCAAGCAGCAATCAGATACTTCAGGTAAGCCTGCAGGTTGAAGCTTGTATGTTTATGGGAGTGGTGGACTCAGAATCCCGTACCTGTCTCAGATCAGTCTAGTGTTTTATTAAATAGATGGGTCTTTTCCTCCAGACTGGGAAATGCTTGCTGAGGTCAATTCAGGTCCCACCTAAACTTTCCAAGCCCCTTCCAGCACTACAGCTCACTCAGGACTCCGGAATATCTAACTCTTCAGAGGTTACTGGTTCATCTTGGGAAGTCACACAAGCTCTTGGCAAAACGACTGCCTGCGACACCACGAACAAGGATTGAGTCTGCAAATAAATTCGAGATCAGCTTCTCACCAAAACAAGAATAGTTGCGCTGCTACTCATTGTTTCAAGGAGGAACAGTGCTTGGATAAAATTAAGATTTCCACTGGTATCTCTGAAGACCTCCAATACGTATTTTAAGAGCCCTGTTCAAGTCTCGCCCTTGCACACACATTTCTTGCACCAACTGAGAGCAACCAAGAACTCCCATAACCTGGGGATTCTCCTTTAGGTTTCTTGCATCAACACTGCAACTTCTTTGTAACCACCAAGAGAGGCCTTTCTGCTCAATTCACACAGTTTAGTCCATCTTTTACATAGCTCTGTTCCCTGATCACAAAAGGTTTAGTTTTGCTGAACCCTTAAATGACCTGAGACCCAAGTGCCACTTCCAAGACAGCACACAGTCCTGCAAGGGGCACTGCCTATCTTCAGCAGGACATCTGACAGCAGCCACGTAACCAACATGACAATGATCCAGACAGAGTGCAGCCACATTATTTCAAGTCTAGGAACTCGCATGTTATGCCTGAGGATCTTTTCCACCTCAGGTATTCAGCCTCAGGAAGGACACCACTCATGTGCTTTTCCAGTGCCAGAGCAATTTAATGAAGTACCTTACCAACTGACATCGCAGAGCTCAGAAGTTTGTGTTGTCAAAACAAAGCTTAAAATAGCCAAGTAGATAATATTTAAGCCTTTGCCAACAAATGTAAACAGCAATGTTTCTTATTTACCAGACTCCGCTAAATGGTGAGACGGTGCAAGAAAGGCTTCATGCTCATTGGTCTTAGAAGTCAAACAGACACAATAAGGAAAATACTCCAGGAAAGGATGCAGAGTAATAACAAAGCACGAGCGATGTTTAGTAGACGATTTGTGAATGTCACAGTCTGAAGATTGTTTGTTTTGTTTTTACTATTTATACTTATGCTTACATTTTAAACATAAGGACACTGCTCTTTCCTGTCATTTTTAATGTATTTATTTTTAAATGTTTTCTTTTAAAAGAAAAATGAGTAAACCTTGTTTCTTCCTGTCCTTTTCTAAGTGTGCTGTTCCTATTTTGTATGTATCCTGCCTTGTATTTTATCCCTTGTATATTCTTAATCAAACACTGCACGTTTCACATCCCTTTTCATTTTACTCACTACTTTGCTACTGCTTCCCCTGTTCTTATTTTGAGTTCTGATGTTAAGACATTATCTACATCTAGTCTCCCGGCCTTTAGTTTAATCAAGCTGAGACATGAACTAACTCTTCTATTCTTTAAACCTAATAATTATCCAGAACAGGGCCAGAGAACAGAACATAGCATCACCTTCCAGAAAGTATGCATCCAAGGCTATTTCTCTTAGTGCTACTGACATCTCTTACACAAGAAAGATCTAGTTATCTCAAAGCAGATAAAACATCAGGACTAGAGTGAAAGAAGGGAGAGTGTCTAGGCAGAGGAATATTTGCAGAGCCTTAGGAATGCTACAAGAAACATTTTTATTAGCATCTCCGATCACCCAGTCTTGAAATTCAAGGATAATACAAATGGGATTAATTAATGTCTCCTACTGCTCATTTTCAGAGGGAAGGAAGAGGCATTCAATGAGAAACCTGGAGGATAAGGCCTTGAAAGCCAGAGCCTAAGCTTATCTTTCGAGCAGTACAGCCAACATACTTTCCCGGTGACCCAGAAGGACCACCTTGAGGTTTAAGTGGAGAATTCAGTCTCCAGACCAAGTCAAACACTGCTCCTCTTTGAGAACCTTTGCACAACTACAAGCTATAGCACTGCGCTGGCCAGGGTGGGGGCTGACAGTTGTAACCATGAGAGGCAAACAATGCTACTCAGAACACTGTGGAAAAAAAAGGGGAAAAAAAAAAAAACAACATTAAATATCAAAAATCCTGTTGATTATACTCCAAAGCTTCTCGGGAAAGCCAGGAAACAGAAGCAGGCACTGAAGCTACTCACTGAACAGGATTCACATAAAATGCTTCAGGCACAAATTCACTAGGAGACCCCACTTCTTGAAATAATCAAAAGATCTTGGGATATAGTCATGAAATATGTAAAGTAACTGGTACAGGTGTCTGCACTGCTTTCCCCAGGCAAATACATGAATGCTCTACACTACCTTCAGATGGACTGCCAAATAATCCTCAATGCCTAAATCACTACTTTTACAACATGATACAGAACAGGGCTGAGAGTAGACAGAAGCCTGGACAGTGCTGCCACCCTTATGGACCAAGAAACTCTTCTCCCATATGAGTCATGCTCATCAATAGAGAAGTCAGTTCTCTATGAACACCCACAAAGCCCACCAGTGACCTCAGCAACTTTTGCTCGCAGAGTAAGATGCACATTTCTTCTCAGGCATCTCTAAACAGGGCAGCAGCAGGCCTTAACAAAACCGAACAGTGATCTTAAAGCACTCCGATGTGCAACAACTGTCCACAGGAAGAAAGGGGAGGGACGCAACACAGAGGACAATCCATATGTGAGAGTCATTAGTTGTGTCAACGCACTACTGGCACTCAAACGTTACTGTGGTAAGTCAGAGAGTTCTCTGTAGGACAGACTAGATCAGGCTGGAAAAGTCAGGTCCCTCCACCTTGCAGCAGGGTTTCTATGTTTCACGTTTACCTAGGCCCCTGTGGATACCACATTGACAGGAATTGTATCTGAAAATCTGAGATTATCACCAGGACATTGCTCCAGACATCTCATGCAATCCTTCATACCCTCTAGGCTTTCCATAATTATCTCTGGTGAGTATTTTTTTTTTTTTTTTTTTTGCTAAATGTCCAGATCCACAAGAATCAGGGCACGATACAAGATATTTCAAAGTCTACAACTGAAGTAGCCTACATCGCAGTAGTGTTCCTAATCTATCCATTTCAAACACTAATAAATGCCATAATAGGAGTTATGTGCACAGGGAGAATTATACAACTGGGCTAACAGATGAAATATCATTCCTGCCTCCACCCAAATAATCATGACGCCCACAGCTCTATTCAAAACTAGAAAATCAAGCTCACCTCAACTCCTGTCTCCAGTAAAAACCCTAATAAACTATGCAGCATGAACTGGCAGCATTTGCTTCCTAGCCAATAGTAAACATCACGGACAGTATTCTCTTCTGACAGCTTCAATAAAAGCAAAATAAAGAAGGAATTTATGCACAGACTATGTCAGCTACTAATGTGCAAACACAGTGAAGGCACAAGTCTTGCCTTGATGACTATTACACCTTTTAGACCATAGAAACAGATGCTGTGTTGCAGCCCACTGCCCATAAATATGAGATCTTACAAACTCTACTAATTAAATAAATGCACGATAACAACATCTAGCTACTAAGTAACACTAAGGAGTGACTTTCTGTGAAGTTCTTACCCTTACCCTGCTGGAAAAAATAAAACCCTTTTCCCCACCATACAGCTAAAGAAGTCCCAGTTACCACAGGGACTTACAAACAGCCAAAGACAGGGAAAGTGCATCTAAGCAGATAAGAAACAATTAGGGTCTATTTTAGTACCAAGTCAGGAGCAAATCAGCAATTAAAACCTCTCAAGGGTAATTATGTGTAAATTCTACCTCTCCTATTTTCCAATCATAGCAACAGAAACTACAGCACTGTTATAAATAAAACTCATTTGCAAGCAACTGCATAGGAAGAGTCATCAGTTCCTCAACAAGGTACTGCAAAAGCAGCAAGAGCCTCCATTCTTTTATCGTGTTTTAATAAACAGAAAGAAACATAAAACAAGTTTTGTAGCTATGCAATTGCTCAACTCTGTAGCGTGCTTGGAATGGTTACAGGAAGAAAAATACAGTTAACTACGAGACAAGAAAAAAAAAATTAATCGTACACAAATGTTTCTTTAGTGTCATAACAGGATACAGCAGGGTTCTGATCATCCTTTAGTGGCCAACCAGAGCCTGCAAATTGCCGAATTTCATGCCGGCCCCAGTATGTCTTTGCAAAGAATAAACCCCTTATCTCGCTCAGCCACGGGTCGCCTGCCACGAACGGCAGAACAGAGCAACGCCCAAAGCCAGCCGGCCTGCCCAAGAGTGGCTGGGCCAGCAGGGCTCAGAAGCCAGCAGCCAGGGGCACGCTCCTGTGCAGTCTCACAGAAGTAACAGGAAAACTCCTTTAACACACCCTACCCAGAGCGAGGTCCCAAAGCTGGCCTCGGACGGTCCCCGTAGCCCAACCTTTCCCTTCCAAAGCCCTCATGCTGACAGCCCAAAACGGCACCCAGCAACAAAAACCCAACCTAACGCTAGTAACTGAGGAAGCCCAAACCCAGAAATCTTCAGGCTAAAACGTATGGCAAATCTCACCTAAATCCAAAGCTGGGTGAAGACGAGCAGGCATTCTGTCATTCACCTGATGATTTTTTAGACACCTACTTTAGGATAAGAACTAGTCCTCCAGATGTGCCTATTTTCTTCCACTAACTATAAAGGCAATCTAGACAAACAGCTCAGATAGAGACGTCTACCTCAAAGACTTATTAAGTTAAGCAAGATAAATGCCACCTTAGGAGACCTCTAAACAAATACAGCATAGCTCAGAGAAGATTAAATAGGAGGGTGTAAATGTTTACAAACATAAAGTGGCAAAGCAATAAGGCTGAAGATGAGTTGTTTGATACAGTCCACTGGGCAACAGGATTATGAAAAGCAGCTGCTGACAAAGAACATCCTGAAAGAAAGAAGGGAAAGTAAATGTAACTGCTTGAAGTTCTGATTCTCTCATACCATAAGCTACACAGGGCACCAAGGCTATCCTGGACCTCTTTTTGCTTCTATATTTCAAAAATCTCAAGCACTACATTACAAGATCAATCTTTTTTCTGCTAGCACCTTTACATGTTTCTCCAAACGCGGAGTAGAAGACCAGGAACAGCTTCTTCAGTAACTGTGCCAAACAGCCATTACACTCTCAGAAGTCTTAATATCTGTTATGTCTTTTTGCTTAATACCTGGTATTCCCCCATTCTCCCAGGCGCTCACTTCCCTCCAGTCTTAAGACACTGGAGGAAAAAGGTGCAAAAAAATGATTTTGCTTCGAGAGCCAGATGTATAACAGAACCCAGCTTGGGGATGAAGCATTACCCATCATCAAAATTAACTGGGTGAAGGTTTGTTCCACAGAGAAAAGTATCCCAGACACATGAGATATGAACTGGCACGACTGTATTTCAGCGTAGTCTCAGACACGATTGAACTTTCTTGGAAAAAAGAAGAAAACACAATGAGGAAAAAAAAAGAAAAAAAAAGTGAGGGGGCTTAATGAAAACATAATCAATCATACTGGCTACAGAACAGCACTAAAAATCGCCATTCATACATTCCTTCCAATTCACAGAAACTTTAATGCCGTACACAACACCACCACCAAGAACATAAAAGACACAAAACACGTGAAGGATGGGACAAGTGCAACCTGGACAAGGGAAACGTCTAACAGCTATCAAAACACGCTACAATTGCCCCCTTAAACTGAAGGGATACAAAAAGAAATATTTGCTGTCTGAAACAGGGATTTAAGCGGCTATACGTATGCAAAATGCAAATATGTAAAGCTAATATGGAGAAAAATGCAGGCCCATGCTACCCTATTACATTTGTAATACCATTTGGCACAGATGTAGGCTGGGTTTTTCTGTTTTAAGGCAGTTCCCAACTCGATCTCACCAAGGAAGGTCACTGATAAATAAAGAATTGAACATGTCATGTGATTTACACCATGTAGATCTAATGACACTAGAAGCATCGAGTTTGTTTATATTGCACCTGCTTTACATTCCAGACTTAAGAGCCGGATTTAAGGAGGCAATACAGAGGCTTTTTGGGCCTAATGGAGAAGCAAGCTTTTCACCAACGGCCTGCCAGGACAACAGTGACCAAAAACCACCCTGCTCCAGGTACCGCACAACGCTGCGGATAAAAAGGAGCAGCCTTGCTCCAGATGCTAGCGAGCAGGCATCCACACCAGAATACGGCATAACCATGCTGCTGAAAGGGTTAGCCAGGGAACAAATGTGCCACGACAACCCAATTCCCTTCCCACCCCCAGGGCTGGGGTTCCTTGGGCTGGAGCAAAGAGCAGCGCCAATGCCAGGCCCTGCATCCCTGCATTTCCCCAACCATCACACAACCCTGCCACCAAAAGGCTCTGACTGCCAGGGCTGTGGAGCCAGCTCCTCACCTGACTTTAAAAGTCTTTTGAACCAAAACCTTACCGGAACACCAAACAAAAACATCCTCTTGACGTGACTGAAAGCAAAAGGAAATGAGACATTTTTCGTCTCTGCTACATTTTCAATTTGGCTGTTCCAATTCAGTAACGGAAAGTATTTTGTTTTACCAACAAGCAAATTCAATTCACTGTCCTTGTGCTTCTCCTTCCCTTGCATCACTCAACTGCTTCTGTATGAAAATCCTGTCGTTCCTTTTGATACGCTGCAACCTGCCGTAAGACATACACTCTTCTAAGTACGTGACAAAATTCTTACAAAGCCACTGAAATGCCACCTCCATACTCAACAGCACAGCCGCAAACACCGACTACACATAGTTCTGAGCTGTACTAGAGCCCTTTTGCACTGCTCAGGCACTGCTCTCTGGTAAGAGCTGTGGAGCCACGAGAAGGCCTAAGTGTGAGAACTGCACTGGCCCTCCTGCCTGCCCACACCTCGTTTCTTCCCGGGCCAGAACTGTTTGTGTTGGTCATGAAGGGCCTAGGCAGGGAGGCCTCTGGCACAGACACACCTGAACCACCAAATACGCACAGTAAAGGAGAATATAATAAATACATCATAAAAGTTTTTTCAGCTTACAAGTATTCAAAACATATCTTTTCCTTCTGTCAAAAAACCTGAAGACACGCATTCCACACTTCTGCCTCAAAAGTAAGAGGTTTCTAACTTTTTTTTTTTTTTCCCCCTGCCTCTGAAACATCCCAGTACAAGCGAGAGAACCCCAGAGTGCTAATGGAACACACATGGCAGCACCTGCAGCGAAGCCCGGAGACCTGAGCAGGTCTCTAAGGCAAGGGGCAGATTACTGCTAAGGTAGCGTAGACACCAGCAGACATTCCTGCTCATCAACTGCCCCTCCTGCCCTCGCCTGAAGTGACCTCTCTTTGGGAGGCTACAACGCTTCACCTAACAAGAAGCAAAGTACATCCTCGACGCGGTTTTTGAGTTCAGACTCGAGCTGTATCCTAAGCTCTCATCACTTTTTCTGCCTTAACTTCTCTCAGAAACAGTTGCTTTGGTGTTCCTCCCAGCACCAACCTGTCCTGGGAAGCTGAATGACAACCCCTGGTTCTTACAAAGCCTCGCAGGCTTGAAAGCAGCTGGACTTGAAATACTCCAGTTTCAAAGTTAACCCAGTTGCCTTGACAGTCAGCCACCCCAGGTACGTACAGATTCCCAGAAACTCAGATCTAATCCTGCTTTTTCGATCCCGTCTGTCCCACTGTCACTCAAGTCAGAACGCAAAGCACAGCTCTGGGAAGAGCCTAGACTTCAAAAACTAAAAAAAAAAAAATAAAAAAAATTTAAAATCTCATTTTATACTGACCTGTCCGTGATTGTGGACTGTGTGCCACTCATTGGAGCCTTTGGCAAGAAGTCGTATTATCCAATTTACATTTTACTATTACTGCAGGGTTATTAACGAGGCTTTGCCCCCCACATGCACTGAGGTTCAGGATCCAGCCTTGCTCCAGAAGAGGCATGCACAGAGGACAAATTCAGTTCAAGGGCAGGAGGAAAAAAAAAATATTAAAAAAAAAAAATCCAAAACAACTCCAAAACTCTTCTTGAAGTCACCCAGAATATCCAGACCACGGCAGTGAGGTGTGGGGGGATGTTCAAGAAAAACTCCAACAAAACAAAAACCAACAAAACGAGCTGTTCCCCTCGATGCTCCTTTAGCCCCAAGGAAAAAAAAAAAAAAAAAAAAAGGGGGTGGGGGGATAAACGCGTGCCGAGAAAGAAAAAAAATTCTTCCGAAGCAACCAGTCCTCCCCGGTCCGGAGTTCCAGCGCGCAGGGCAGCCCCCGGTGTCCGCGCAGGCGGCAACGCCAGCGGCCAAAGACCCGCGGAGCGCCGGAGCGGGGCCGGCTGCCGCGGGGCTGCCCCGCCGCCGGGGACACCCGCCCCGCCGGCTGGCGCTCGGCAAGAGGGGCTGCCCGGCCGCGGGGTGCCCGGCCCCCTCCCCGCCGCTGCTTACGGCCTCTGGCCCGCGGGGGGCGGGCGGCGCGCCCCGCCTGCTGCCGCTGTCCCCAGGGCCGCCGCGCCGGGGCCCATGTCCCGCTGCCGGCCCGCCCCGACCCCCCGCCCGCCGGCCGGCCGGCTCGCCCGCAGGGGGGTCGGGAAGGGCGGTCGCCCCAACGCCGCCGCCGCCGCCTCTAGGCCCGCAGGTCCATGCCCCGCCGCTCCGCCTGTCCCGCCCGCGGCCCGAGCTACAGCGGGGCGCGGCGGCCCGGCCTGCCGGAGAGGGCCCGGCCGGGCTCGGTCCCGCTCAGCCGCGGCGCCGGCGGGTCCCGGTTCGGGGTGGGGGCAAAGTCCCTCGGCGAGCGCCGGCGGCGCGGCCCGCTCCTGCCGCCGCTCCGCCGCTCCCGGCCCGGTCCCGGCCCAGCTGCGCGGCGGCGAGGCGGGAGCGCGCAGTCCCGGCGGAGCCTGCGCCGGGCCCGGCCGGGCCGCCCCCGCGCTCGCCCCTCCCTCTCCCCGTCCCCCCGCGCCCGGGGGGCTCGTACCTCGGCCGCCTCACACCCGCCCCCCCCCGCCGGATCCTTCCGCCGCCGCCCGCCCGACCCCTCCGCCGGCAGCGCCCGCCCCTCCGCCGCGGCCCCTCGCAGGCCGCCGGGCGGCTCCTGCCCTTCCCCTCCCGGCCGGGGAGCGGCGGCTCCTCCTCCGGCGGCCCGGGAGCGTCCCCCCCTCCGCGGGCCCGGCCCCGGCCCCGGCCCGCCGCCTCGCTCCCGCTCCTCTCCTGCGTCCCCTCAGGAGCTCCGGGGGCCGGGGTGCGGGGCGGGAAACTTAGGACAAAGAAAATGAAGTAAAATCGCGAGGTGCCGGGAGCCCCGGAGTGTCACCGGCTGCGCTGTGTACTCCCCGACCTTCCCTCGATCCGGACCCAGTCTCGTGTTCCCTGCGTGGCCGCGACACGTTTCCTTGGGAATTTTTCTCACAGGCGAAGGTCAACAAAGATCCCAACATCAGGACGGGAACCGCTCCCTCCCTGCGCACACCTCGGCCTTCCAGAAACTCCGCAGCCGAGGGCCTGCTCGTTCACCCCTTCTCTTAATGCAAAAAAAAAACCAAAACAACCCTCCCTCCACTATGAATCAGAGAGCAGGAGACCCTCTATGACCATGCCTACAAAACGCGGAATATCTGAACGTTCAGGTTTCAGCGCGTCCGGGTTTCCCTCTCCTCGGCCGGCGCATCCTTGCGGGAACTCCCGGCCCCTCGTGCCACATCCAGCACAGCCGCGGGGAGAAGCACCGGAACGGCAGAGCCTGGTTCTGACCACGCACAAACGTCGCGAAGCAAACTCTAACAGACCCGGAGCAGAGCGCCAGGGGCGTTCCCTCACCCCAAAATCTCGTGGCCAACACAAGGGGATAAATAAACACCAGCCAGGCACTCTTGTTCTCAAACGCCAAGGAGTAACATCTGTACGTTCAGGAACCTTCCGTGCCACCGCACCTCATGTCGCCGGGAATTAAAGCTCATGAGCACCACAGGAGTGGAGCGGAAGGCAGGGCAGTTCCAGTGCCAGGGCATTAATACCTGACCTCCCAGCGCAGAGGAACTTCTACAACATCAGTCCTTCCTACCAAATGCCAACAGACCAAAATAATCTTATTAACTAATCCCAAGCATCTAGGACACCATCCTTCTTCCCCCTTAATTAATCTTACCTTGATATACTTGTAAAAAAACCAAGACACTGGACTTGGAAAGTCTAGAAAACAGGCTGCTGGAACCTCAGGCCCAGACGCATCGTTAAGCACACGGGACCATCCCTTGCTCGAAGCTTTACTCAGGACCCCACCGCTCTACACCGGAGCTGCTTCCTCCTCGGAGCAAACCCGGCACGAATCAGGAAGCCAGGAGACTCTTTGATAGTCTGAAGAATTTGTTGTTTTGAAGAAGTTCAGTGCAAAGAGGGGAAGCGTGGGATGAAATAATTTTCTACACGATACTTGACATATATATGCAGGACATTTATACTTCCTCTTTTGGTTTCCTTTTGAGGAAGATAGAGGCTTGGGGAAATAATAAATAAAAGCCGGAGGGGGAGTGCGAGGCACACAGCTACAACTGCCTCTCCTTCTGCAGCTCTATGCAATATTTAATGGAGTGACTGAGTACCCCTATCTATCTTTCTTTCTTCCTTTCTTCCTTCCTTTCTTTCCTTCTTTCTTTCCCATCTCCTTATTGCATCTCCTCTGCAATAAACTCCTCCCCTAAGCTTTTAACTTAGGGAACATCAAGTGCTGTGCCTTGAAGGAGGACGGCTCCTGGGAGACCTCCTGTTTCATGGCAGGCCCAGCATTAGCATATTAGGCCTCGATGCTTTTTTATTACTTTAATTATATTTTATTGTGCGTGACAACATAATGACAATAACAATTAGCTGGAGGAAATCCTAAAAAAAAAAAAAAATACGAGAAGGTGAAGGAAACATCCCCTGCTGCATTAAATCGATGTAAAATTTAGTGGACGGACAGTGATTAACATTTGTCAAAAATTTGCTCGGTATTGTCAAAAGAAGCATCACACAAAACTACACCAATGACAAAAATCAAGCATAAAACCTTTATGCCACACGGTTCAGTACATTAACTCTTGCTCATAATGGGCTGCATTCACATTTCAATGTTTAATGTGACAATTAAAAAGAAAAAGCACCAACAAAACAATTCAAAAGTAGATCCTGAAAACATAACTGCTTCTCTTCTCTGCAAATGCTGATTTTTTTGGTGGGAGATGATTGCGTACTTACATGAATATAGATGCCTATTTATGATACTTCTGCCTGGGCAGTTTTACGATGCGAAATCAGGGCTGGAGAGCGGAGAAATCAATAAGCAATTACACAGTGCAGTAGCAATTAAACCAGACTTTTCTGGGAGCTCTGAAGTCATCACTTAGCCTGAATTTACATATCGTACATACACACATGGGTGATATAAGTGGAAACTGTACATTAACCTTATCCCTCCGTGGGGTATCTCCAGGGCAAAGCACCAATATTCCCCGACAGTCTGTTTTTTACAGTCCGGAGCAGAGCTAAGCAGTTCAAGGAGGACCCTGCAGTGAAGAAGGTTGCCTCCTGCGAAGGATAACTTCTTACTTTGCCTTAAAGGATGGCACCAAAAGGACAGATCCGTGGAGGTGCCTCATACGGGACTCCTGGAAGGACAGGCTTACAGAGAAGTTTCACTGAGGTGATTTTTTTTTTTCCAGTGCCCCAGGTTTCCTGCCTCGCACCCGAAGCTCACTGAGGAGCTGTTGCCATCTGCTGGGACAGCCTTGTATGACACCCCTCGTCCCCAACCCTCCCACCGGGGTCCTGCTCGCGGCATTTCTAGGCGGTGCAGGTAGGGGAGCTTTGAGGGGCTCTGCTTCCTGCACTCTGGCCGCCGAAGGGTTCAGGTCAAACAATGGGTTGGGTTGGAAGGGGCCTTAAAAACCATCTCGTTCCACCCCCTGCCCCGGGCAGGGCCACCTTCCACCAGCCCAGGTTGCGCAAAGCCCCGTCCAACCTGGCCTTGAACCCTGCCAGGGAGGGGGCAGCCACAGCTGCTCTGGGCAACCTGTGCCAGGGCCTCACCCCCTCACAGGGAAGGATTTCTTCCCTATATTTAATCTAAATCTCCCCTCTGTCAGTTTAAGACTGTTACCTTTCATCCTATCCCTACACCCCCTGATCTCTCCCCCCTTTCCCGCAGCCCCTTTCAGCCCTGGGGGGCCGCTCTAAGGTCTCCCCGGAGCCTTCTCTTCTCCAGCTGAACCCCCCAACTCTCTCAGCCTGTCCTCAAAGGGGGGGCTCCAGCCCCCCGAGCATCTCCATGGCCTCCTCTGGCCCCACTCGAGCAGGTCCGTGTCCCTCTGATGTTGGTGCTGCTCTCCATCCCCTCCTCGCCCAGCCTGTGTCTGTGCTGGGATTGCCCCGACCCACGGCAGGACCTTGCCCTTGGCCTTGTTGAACTCCATGAGGTTTGCCCGGTCCCACCTCTCCAGCCTGCCCAGGTCCCTCAGGATGGCCCATCCCTGCCCTCGGCGTGTCGGCCCCACCACACAGCTCGGTGTTGCTGGTGAACTTGCTGGGGGTGCCTCGATCCCACCAGACGTGGCATCTCATCAGGCTTTGCATTGCCATGGGTTCAGCATAAAGAAAAGTAGAAAATCAGCAAAGGATGATACTTTTTTTTTTTTTTTTTACTCCTTGATGCCAGATTTATCACACCACCTTGCCTCCAGTATCTGTTATACTTCAAAGTTTAGGTATGAACAAACAGTATACGTAATCGTTTTTCTTTCAGGAAAAATTTCCCTTCACCACATTTCAGACAGGATAATCAGCCATTAGAGCAACTTACTGACCGCTCCAATGGCCACTAACAGACGTCTGGATGCAACCCTAGTCTGAAAAAAAAAACCAAACAAAAAACCCATGAATTTGTGCTGTGCTCCACACTGCTATGCAATTTCAAAGCCTTTTAGCATCTCCTACCTTAAAATAGGCACATGAATTGCTACTACAGCCAGGCAGCTTGCTCTGCATCCAGTTGACTGGGAATGCTGGAAATGCATACAGAGCTGGCCTATGCTTTTAAGTCACTCGGACACAAATGCAACGCTTTGCTGACTTTGTTGAGACACAGATGGCCTAATCTATCAGACCTTCCACTATGACAGCTTATTACAGTTCCTAAACCTGGATAATCCACATTGCAGTAAGCATTTTTATAGCACTAATCTTTCTTTCCATATCAGCATAATTAAAGCAGCAACCTTTGTAAGGACAGATGAAGCTGCTGTACATTCTGTTATGAGTTTCCCTCTTGCTCTCTGCTATAATCACTGTCCTCTGATTGGAGGAGGGATTAAAAAAAAAAAAAAAAAAAAAAAAAAGAGGTACTTGGTTATTAGGGTAAAATCTAGAGATGGAGAATAACATTATTTCTCATCACATTTGAGGATTATCAGCTACAGTGAACAGATTTTAACCTTCTGTCACAATACACAATTCACACATAACAGCATTGCAGAAAACCTGTACTTTGTAACAGCTGAGAAGCCACAGAAACACTTTCTCCTTCCCATACTAAATTAACTACAGGTAAACTCTTCTTACTCTGCAAAAGCTTTTCCATACACCTTGATCTCTTCACTTCTTAAAGTCATTTCCTAAAGATCCCATATGCTGCCAACTTACCAGCTGCCAAACTCCCCCTGGAATTTGAGGGACGCAGGACAAAGCCCACAAAATCTTAACACCTTCTCTTACTTGAATTTACTTAGAGCACATATTGAAGCTGACTTGGAAAGTGCTGGTATATTGGTATAACCAAAAAAGAGTTGCTCCTTGCCCAGAAATTGCTTATGCAACACAGAGCTAATGCTGACTGGTTCTCCCTTTCTGTCTCTGAAATTTGATTTCTTTGGAAATGGCAGCAGATATGTTATTTTACTTCCAGCCAAGCTATACAAAGTCTGCAAGTATCAGGAACATACCCATGACTTCCATGAAGCTTAAAACTTTCATCTTTTTTGTCCAAGAAACAGACTTGCTGACAGCACTGGTGTTAGTCTAACAGCAGACTCTGAAGACTTAAAATGCTATGCTTTTACATCAGTGCTTGGACTACTGTTGCAAGGGAATAAAGCCTTGAATATCATAAAATTGCAATTTCTTCAAATACAAATAAAGAGTTCAGCTGGAAAAAGAGGGCAGAGGATTGAAAGAGGAGGTTAATTTTACAAATCTCTACTGCAGGGCCATCAGTAGAAGCAAAAGGCAGGCAGCGGGGAAGAAAAGACTTTAAAATAAATAATGGGAAGATAAAAAATGAAATTAAACGGAGGTAGAGGGGCAGATTTCACTCTTTACAGCCCAAGCGCATTTGTCCGTTGACTTAGGGCTAGATTCTGGTGTGTCATTCCTGAAGCCATGAAACTTGGAAGACACTTGCCGCTCTAAAGCAAAGCTTCAGCATGCTGCTGTACTTTCTTCTCTGCTTCTGGACTACCTCAGAGGTTAAACAAACCCCCAGCATAAATTACTGAAGTTCCTGAGACCCCTTCCTCATGCAGCCGGGCTGCCTGTGGAGTGTAAACAGGCCAGGACCTCGAGCCAGCACAGCTGCTCCCCAGACCTGGAGGATTTTGAGGTAGATTTAAGGGTTACATGCAAACAACTAAATTGGCTTAACTATTTATAGAAAGCAGACTTTTGGCATGCTGGATCTCTGGCAAAATGTTGTGACCATAAGCAAGGCAGACGAGCTGTTCTTGACCAACGCAACACTAACACTCAGGTCTTTCTGAGCCGGGCTTGGCTCCACACAGTTTTGGAGCTGCGGGCACAGGCCATGCAGGGCAGGGCTTTTCCTATGTTCTGGGTCTGTACAGTGCCTGGTGCACAGAAATTCTTCCTGGTGCCTAGGTCTCTTACTGCAATCGCTGAAAGCACCACTGAAAAAAAAAAAAGCTTTCCTCTCCTCTTATTTTAGGAGCATCCTTTGCTTTTAAAAAGGAGTGCACAGCTTTCTAAACTGCTTGACAAAGCTGTTCTGTGTGTCGGTGGCTTTCCCAGCGCTAACCTATTGCACCGAGGGCAAAAGGAGCCCCTGTGCAAACAGCCCTGAGCCCTGCACAACACCCTCCTGGCAGCTGGCATCTCCTCCAGCCGATTACGTGGCACAGTCAGTCCTGCCCAGGGAGCTCTGGGGGTGAACAGAGCAGCAGCAGCTGCACAGCCCTGCAGTTCCTCTCTGGCTCTGAATGAAGACAGCTCCCCAGCACACAAGCAATACCTCAGCAGGCCACAGACACGCACCACTCGGACCCCAGATTAAATCTGCACCTTCACACGGTGCAGACTTTGGCTCACCTCTACAGCTGCAAGTACCCCCACATCAAACATACTCTCCTCCTATCAGACTTTCCAGTGAAGAAATTCCTAGGCAACAATGCTTCGTTTATGACTGAGAAGAGCTCATGGGTTTTGGTGTGGAAACACAGCAGAACCTTCTCTTTGAGCATACAGGGCATGGAAAAAAACAAAGGAAACATTTTTGCTCCATGAGTTGCCCGAGGATAGGCGCCACGAAAGGCCTGGGGGAACAAACCTATGGAAGAAACGCACCTTGTGCAGCCAGTCAACAACCTGCAAGCACCTATCAGCAAACGCCAAACTACTAAGTACTCCTCAGGATGACCTTGCGAAGAGTGGTGTCTCTGCCTGTTAAACGGTGAAAGCTGTACAAGCTGTTGGCTCAGTCCCTGACAAGCACCCACGGACCATCCCCTTGTTCGTTTACACTGGCAATGCCAACTCATCCAGCAACACACAATACAGCTTAAGAACTGCATCCAAAGAGAGAAAAGAAATTCCTCATAAAATTAAATAATCTTTATTTTATAAAACAATACAAAGCATCTACACCATTCACTGGTGGAACATTAGTTGCTATTACACAGTAATTCAAACACAAGTTATTATTTCACACTAGTTCTGCAGTTTCCTTTTACAATTTGCCCTAGCCACTATGGACTAGCCCGAAGACAGGTCCCACCGTGTGCTCCACAGCTTGGAAGTTATACTTCTCCTGGTTCTGTGATTCTATGCTGGAGCCCGCTAGACAAAACTACAGGCCTTGCTCTGATACATCACTGCTAGCTCTACTTCATAAAGCCACTCCTCACTGCTCTTTTGTTTTCTGGTGTCCCTGCTTAACTTCTAAAGCCTCAACATTGATGACAGTGCTCTACTTCCAACTATGTTTTCCCAGTTTGAAGAAGGCGACCACTCAGCCATGAAAAGTGCATGATCTTTCAAAACATCTTCACGCAAGGTGTTTCATAGACGCCTGCAGTTACTGACAGCCTTATTCACTTGGGTAGGTCGGGCTGTACAGCCCTCACGGAAGGGCTGTAACCACACATTAAGCTGCACACCAAACCGCAGCAGAGGTCAGAGTCCAAATCATCAGGACTGCTCAGGAAACTCTTTTGGTGGGCAAGTCAACAGCTGTGCTGAGAAATAAGCAGGCTGTTTTCACCTACATTTCTTCAGGACTTGATGCTGAAAGTCCTTATTACCTGGTCAGGCTGCCTGCTGAAACTCTGGCTCCAGATGTCCTGAAATCCCTCCTAAGAAAAACCCACCAGACATCCTTTCTTCAACCCACCTGAACAAGCAGCAGCACTGCTGATCTTTACGTGTGCGTCTAGCTTACTCCCGTGGACTCCTACCCATAAGCACCTCTGCAAAGCACCTTGAGCTCCTGCTTTTGTGAGGCAAACCAGATGCCAGGAAGCGCCACCCAAGTTCAGGTGACAAAGTACTGATGATGGGTCACAGTGAGAAGTGCTTCGCTCAAAGCAACAGCATTTTGCCTTTATACAGCACAGCTTGACACAGAGCACCACACCTTCATCCAAGATGGCTCAGTGTTAACACATGAAAACACTCCACGAGGTAGGTAATACTGTACCCACTTAATTAAGTGGGTAAACTGAGGCAAAAAGGCTCCTTGACATGCCCAACAGCAACAGAGCTGGGAAAGAACCAGCAAGCCCCAGCTAGCCCTTCTTGGCTCCCTTCAAGGCTCAACAGTCGTATCACTGTGCTGTGCTAAATGAGTCAAGTTTCCTTTTCGGCACCAGCTCACCCATCAGTTAGCTCACCTGAAGTGCTTTGGGCTCTCCACGTCTTTGGCTGCAAGAGGCAAAGCTCACAGCAGAACCAGCACCTGAGCTGCCCTGGAGGCCTGGTGCTGAGGCTTAAAATAAATGATCAACATAATGACAGCAATAACAAAGAAACAGCACTTAGGAACATACAGTGAAATCAACACCAAGGAGCTGCCAACCGGGGGGGGGGGGTCAGTTTTGCCCTGCAAATGGGACCAGATAAGTAATGGCTATTTTTTCTGCCAGTCGGGTTCACTTTTTTGCTTTAAAAAAGGCCAGATTCTTTGCCTTTCGCTTCTTTAATTATTAGGCTGTAAAATAAGTTTCTCTTACCCTATAAATTCTCACTTTATAATGTGACCCAGATCCAATCAGGGAGACAGAAGTGAATCCAAAGCCCGGGGATCAAGGCATCAATTCGGATGAAGGAGAGCCAAGGTTAGGTCCCTGGCTTGGACAGGGCAGGGGACAGATTTGAGGCTGGGTACCTCTTCCACCTTTAGCCACCGTGTTCTGAATATGCACGTTGGCTACTCTTCAACCAGAAATCCCAATCTGGATCTGAGGAAACACTCTTGTTGAAACTGGGATCTATGGTCCTGGGGAAAAACATCAGTGCTAGTTTCAAGTGTCTTTCAGTCATCTTTCTGTAGAGCCCGCAGACATTCACCTACCGTGGCCAACCACCCCCAAACACTGTGGCAGACTCTGGGTTCAGATACGCTGATCTGAATCTGGGATGACACTTTCAAGAGCAACAGAAATACAGCCTTCATGACAAATCAGGTTCTGGCCCCTGTTCCCTTCCGATTGCCAAAACCAGCAACTACAGATTGTTTGCAGACTGCTGCAGTAAAACACTCAGGATTTACTTATTTTAAAGTTACTTACAGCTTGGGGAGAGTATTTGTCTGACAATCTCAAGGCATGCTGTTTGGTCTCAGGCTCCACACTATGCCTGCATTTGGGCCAATAAGCACAGCAGAGGGAATTTTGGCATTCTGCAGACAAATCAGAGCTTGGCCCATTGGCCAGAAAACCACTTACTGGCAAGTCCTGACGGGGCTTCTCATTACGGATAGCGTTGGGTCACTCGAGAAGTTAAAAGCAGTATTTGGAGGGGGTGGGCAGAGTTTTAACAGTCAGGGATGAAGAAGAGAGGAAAAAAATCTGAAGAGCGTTTCACATCAGGCTGTGTCTTTGGGGGTATTCACAGAGCACCTAGTCCTGCAAGGCGCCAGTGCTGACTGGAGCTTCTGGACACTACTGAAAAATAAGTTATAAATATGTTATTTAAATAAGTTATTAAAAGGAATTAGAAAGGGTAGGAAACAACGACCTACCTAAAATACTGTTCTTCCTAGAGTCACACTCTAGCTCAACCACCAAAAGCATTTCTCCCAAAGGAAACACAGGGATAAGAAACAAAGTGCAGATAACAACCATCATTTTGCATTTATATAGCACCTCTCAAGTAAAGATCTGAAAGTGCGTAACACAGATGGATCAGCTCCATCACCCCCAATTTACAGATGGGGAAATTAGGCACAGAGTTCGAGTTATGTGACTTGCCCAAGGTCACATAATGAGTTGGTGGAAGAGCCAGGAATCCCAACTCTGATGAAACACTAGAACATGCTTCTTCCTAACCCTAAGAAGAGTCACTCTAGATGTCTAGACTGTACAGGACACTGAACATGAAGATCTAGTGTTATTTTCTCCTCTCTTCCAATATTCTACCAGTGCTGAAGGAGTTTGCTACTAACATTACTATTTACACCTGCACTGCTGGACCAGTTATGTTTAGTGTGTAAAATTAGCCCTTCTTTCACTCATCTCATTTAGCGTATGCTTACGTACACACTGAGCCAGCCTCTGCCAGGCCAAACACTGCAGGTCCAATGAATCCATGGCATAGCTCCATGGATTGCAGTGGAGTTATGCCAGGGATAAATTTGGCTGCAGAATTTCTAACGTGTGTTGGCTCCTCTCCCGACAGTGGCATTTCAGGCATGATCCCCTCCTTGCCAGACTGTGAACTCGAGGAAGTCTTACTCAGGATCCAGTCAGTGGTTTTTCAGATGTCCGTTAGTTTTCAAGTATAACTCATCGCTCCGCCGGCTCCTCCAAGCGTGGTACTTCTTCATGCTCTTCCTCCTAGCGAAGCGACAGATGCTGACCATGAAAACCCAGGAGACAGCGTACATGATGACGCCACCCAGCTTAATGTACCACCTGGGTTTGGGCGAAGCAAGCTCACAGTACATCAGCCAGGCCCCCACTCCGATCCGCACCCCAGTGAAGAGGACCACGAAGAAGAAATCCACCACATCACCTGTCAAACTGTGGTAACATCCCATCTCCTTCAGGAACCAGCGGGCCTGCAAAAGTGGGTTGGTGATCTCACTACCAAAAATGACGGCGTTGACCTCTGTAGCTGACTCCCCGAGTGCCAGCGATGCCGTGATGCCCAAGATGCTCACCAGGTGGTGGGCCAGCATCAGGGCACCCTCCGTCTGGAAATACACACACCAACAAAGGTCGAAGAGGAAGTAGCCCAAGCTAAGGCACAGCACGTGTACCTGAAGAGCTGTGTTTGGTGATCCTGAAACATAAAGACACCAGACAGAGCTTTAAAGCATGGAGGCAACAAGCAGGCAGGATCTGAGACTAGGAAGGAGTATTCACCTTCAGCCCTGGCCGGCCAGTATTAGCTTGTACTGATCACAGCTCAGCTGGAGAAGGCAGACAAGTCACAATACTGTAGTTGTTGGGTCCAGCAGCTGCACACACGTAATGACCATGCAATGTGATCGCACACTCTGCCAGACGGCAGCTGGGGAGGCCATTACACTAGCAAAATACAGTACCAGCCTCTCCATTTCTCTAGTACTTCCATCACAAAGCAGCTCAGACATCATTACAATCACCGCTCCTCAAGCGGGCTGGATACTGAGGTGGTAGGAGAACCCCACTTTGTGCCATCACCCACTGGGGGACTTGGGACCACAACTTTCATTACTTACCCGGGTGACTCATAGGCCAGGGGCCATCAATGAAGCCAATGTAAGCAGAGAGACAGGTAGCAAGGATGCCATGGGTCAGCGTGACCAGCCGGCAGCTCCATTCGTAATTCCGGTGCTTGTAGCGATGGCAGAACCAAGCGTAGAGAGCAAGCCAGGCAAGCAGACTGCAGGCTACCCGCAGAGCAAGGGGGAACAGCATCCTGTCACAGGAACGGAAAGACAAAACGCATCAGAAGCTGTAGCCTTTGGCAGCGTTAGCACAATCCAGCGCAGCATTTCACCCGCAACCATCCCAGCGCTGAGTTACTGCGCTGTTCCCTGATGGTGGTGCTTGCTCCTGACAGGTTTTTTTCTGCAGAAGAACTGCAGTTCCTCTGAGGAAAGGCCAACATCAAAGAAGGATATTCTTGAAAATTAGGACAGATTCACCATGTGGCCACCAGTACACAGACCCCCACCGGAGTCACCACAACTGTGGGAAGACGCCCTGAAAGCAATGACCTGGTAAGGCAGTGAGTTCCCAGCCTGCTGAACAGAAAACATTCCACGACTTGGTAAAGCACCTCAGAGGACTTCCCCAACCAGTCTGCAATGCAGGATCTGCTGGGATATGTTTGTGCTCATCTGCACTGCCCCAGGGACAGGCTGAGGAGTGCTGCATCCAGCCATGAGGCTTTGATCCAGAGCTACGCCTGCCCCTTCGTTTTAGTTCCCTGCCCATACATCTGCATTTGACTGGTCTGCTTGCGTTGCCCCACCTGACCTACTCATCCTGTCATCCTGTTTGCTAGCTTGGTTCCTCCTCTCTTAAAAAAAAACCCCAAAAACCAAGAAAAACCAAAAAACATACAGCATCTTGCTAAGTCCACCGCTCAGCAATTTTCCCAGTGCAGTGACACCAACTGAAAAAGTCAAGAGAAACACAAAGGCATTGCCATCACCTGCTACTGAATTTTAACCTCTAGCACTAATACATTTCCAGGACAACTTGGGGAAGAAAAACCTGTAAAATCCCCTTGTCCTCCCCAGGAGAACTGCCAGTGGAACAAGACATTAAAGCCCCCTTTAAGTACTGGGAAGCCACTCTGAACATCTACCCTGAGCCTTCTCGTCTCTAGGCTGAACCCCCTCAACTCTGGGCTAACACCTTTCACAGAATCAACTAAGTTGGAAAGGACCTTGAAGCTCCTCCAGTCCAACCATGAACCTCACCCTCACCGTTCCCAACTCCCCCAGATCCCTCAGCGCTGGCTCAGCCCGACTCTTCAACCCCTCCAGGGATCCCGGGGACTCCCCCCTGCCCTGGGCAGCCCATTCCAACGCCCAACAGCCCCTTCTGCAAAGAAATACTTCCTGACATCTAGTCTAAACCTTCCCTGGCACAACTTGAGGCCATTATCTCTTGTCCTATTGCTCATTACTTGGCTCCAGAGACTCATCCCCCCTCTCTGCCCCCTCCTGGCAGGGAGTTGCAGAGGGCCAGGAGGTCTCCCCTCAGCCTCCTCTTCTCCAGACTGAACCCCCCCAGTTCCCCCAGCCGCTCCCCAGCAGACCTGTGCTCCAGACCCTGCCCCAGCTCCGTTGCCCTTCTCTGGCCACGCTTGAGTCATTCAATGGCCTTTTTGGGGTGAGGGGCCCAGAACTGAACCCACTCATGGAGGGGCGGCCTCACCAGTGCCGAGCCCAGGTTCCATGTAATATAAGATGTGCCTCATTACTCCTAAGCATTCAGGGAAGCACATCAAAAGAAGTTGAGTCACGCTGGGGGATACAGGAGTTCCCAGTTACGCAACAGCAAAAGCGCCACTGGTTGTGCTGGTACTGGCTGGCCAGCGTGCTGGATTCACGCCCAGGGCTGGGGAACACCGAAAGGACCACACGTGATGAGGAGTCAGAGTTGCAATGCCCAACCTTCCCGTTTGGCTTGTTACAAGTTATTACCTGGGATGACTTAGGAGGATGTGTAAACAAAACCATTATGGCATAATGGGCCTCCAGAACACGGGGAAATTAAATGAGGATGTGATTAACTGCTCTGACCGGGTGTTTCCCTTGACATCCCCGGTAGTCCAGGTCCGTGCGCATTTAGACTAAGGGCAGATAAAGCAGGAAGAATTCTGACGTGACAAAAGGGATCGACCAGCTGGAGAAGGCTGGTAGAAAGAAGACAAATGACCTTTTAAACACTTTCGAGGTGTTTTCCACAGCTACTTGTGAAAAAGATGTTTCTCCACATCCCGGAAAGAAAGACGGGGGCCACCTTCCAGCTGCATATCAAAGCTTAACGCTGTCATTGCCATATAAAATATATATCGCACCTGTGAATGCTGCCCGTCCGCACACACTGGAAACAGCCAGATCCTTTAAAAGCGGCAGTAATTCTTCCATCGTCTGTGTCACCAGCAGCCACGGGGGCATCAGTGAAACAGGCTCTACAGTAATTACATGTGCCCCAGACCCGAGTCCAGGACAGCCCCGTTCACAGAGTCACAGAATCATCAAGGTTAGAAAGGACCTTGAAGCTCCTCCAGTCCAACCGTTAACCCAGCACTGACAGTTCCAACTACAGCAGATCCTTAAGCACTAAGTTGACCCGACTCTTCAACCCCCCCAGGGATGGGGACTCCCCCCTGCCCTGGGCAGCCCATTCCAACGCCCAACAGCCCCTTCTGCAAAGAAATACTTCCTAATACCTAGTCTAAACCTTCCCTGGCGCAACTTGAGGCCATTCCCTCTTGTCCTATCACTTATTACTTGGCTCCAGAGACTATCCCCCCTCTCTGCCCCCTCCTGGCAGGGAGTTGCAGAGGGCCAGGAGGTCTCCCCTCAGCCTCCTCTTCTCCAGACTGAACCCCCCCAGTTCCCCCAGCCGCTCCCCAGCAGACCTGTGCTCCAGACCCTGCCCCAGCTCCGTTGCCCTTCTCTGGCCACGCTCGAGTCATTCAATGGCCTTTTTGGGGTGAGGGGCCCAGAACTGAACCCCCTCAGCGAGGGGCGGCCTCCCCAGTGCCGAGCCCAGGGCTCAGATCCCTTCCCTGTCCCTGTGGCCGCGCTATGGCTGACACAAGCCAGGATGCCATTGGCCTCCTTGGCCACCGGGGCACCTGCTGGCTCCTGTTCAGGCTCCCGTTCGCCCCGAAGGAGCTTAAACCCGAGACGGGCATCCTCGGCACGGCACCGTTATCTTTTCTTTTTTTTTTTTTTTTTTTTTTTTTTAAGGCGCAAACCAGAAAATGGAGGCGCCCAGAGAGCCTGGACCCACGGCCGCCGCCTGCCCGCCCGCCCCGGGCCCGCCCGCCGCCCTCCCTGCCGGCCCCCGCCGCCGCCCCGCCCGGCCCCGCTCCTCTCCCCGCGGCTTTGCGGGGCCGGGCCGCGGGAGGCGGCGCCGCCCGGTGCCCGCGGGGGAAGGCGGCAGGGCCCGGCCCGGCCCCTCGGCCCCGCGCACCCACCTGGAGGGACGCGGCTGCTGGGGCCCGGCCCGGCGCCTCCGCCGCCCCCGGCGCCCGGGAAGAGGAAGCGGCGGCGGCGGCCGAGGGGCACCTGCTGGCGGGGAGGAGGGACGGCAGGGACGGCGGGCAGGGCCCGCGGCGGCCGCTGAGCCCGGGGGGCAATGCCGGGGGCTCCGTACCCCCCCCCAGCATCCCCGGACCCGTGGGCGCAGGACGCGGACCCCGCGCAGCCACGACCCGCTGCAGCCCCCCGCGGGGCCCCGAGGGCTGCGGGCAGACGCGGGATTTGCTTCACTCGCCCCTCGCCGGCTCCCGACTTGCACAGGACTCGCAAAACCGCGACAGTTCATCGCCCCGGCCCTGCCCTCCGCGTCCCCCATCCGCTGCTTACGCGGCCGTTACACAGCCTAGCAGCTGCTCCTCGCTACAAGCGTTCAGTGCGAAACCGCATCTTTTCCCTCTCCCGCCTGCCTCTAGTCCACAGAGCAGCAAAACCCAGGGCTTGAGCAGGACACCTCCAACCAACGTGCTCCTTTCGCAAGCTGCCGTCAAAACAAGCTCTCGCACACACAAACGGGGTGGGTTTTTCTTTCCTTCACCCTGTCGGGTTTTACCTTTTGAAATACAGATGACGGGAGTGGCTTGTCCTGCCTCTTAGAGCACTTGCAATAAGCCTGTTTGCAACTGGATATCTCTTTTATCTTACATTTCAAGTCCAGGCCAGGCACATGTTCCTATTGCTTCAAGATGCTCATCCCGCAGCTATTCCAGCGCAACCACCGCGCTCACAGGACTCCGGCTTCCTCTCACAAATCTTTCCTGCTTTCCTCCACCTTTGCTGGACCAGGCACCAGTAGCCTCAGAAACAACCGAGGTGGAGCTGTTCTAATATTTAGCTTAGGATAAAGAACAGTGTTGACACAGAAAGCTGTAGGGCTAACGTTGACTCACAGCACAGAAACCGAGCAGCCAGGCAGAATGACAAAAGATGGTCACAGAAAAGCAACTCGGGGAGTCCCAACAAGTCAAGGACCACTTTAACGCCCGAGGTAAAATATAGAGGAGTTGAGGCAGCTTTTTGTTCCAGACCACACGATGTGCAAAATTTGTATCTAGGGAGATGCAAGGTGGCAAGTTAAATCACCTCCCAGTGGATTGTACCAGAAGTTAGGTGCAGCTTATACACTAATTTTCTTGTTTGCTTTGTGCAGAGTCAGCCGTTTAAATAGGCAGGCTGAGTTGCGCTGGCTGGCTCTGCCTGCAGATGAACAGCGTTCAGCAAAACAGCTCAGGACGGGAACCTTTGTAGCAGTTATTTGCACGCTGCTACCCGCTCCAGCACAGCTACACCCTCCCTCAGCAGTACGTTCTTTCTTCTTGCCTTCTCTCTGTACCTGTTCTACAGAGAGCTTACAACACTGAAGGGTCACAGAACATATCAGCTTGCCAACACTGGGAACCTTTCTCCTCCAAAAATAAACTGGAAATACACACAAGCCTTCCTCAGCGACAGGCCAAGGCTGATGCTCGCTTTCTGTGACTGTAAAAGCCCTCGAGGATATTTAACAGATAAAAATCAGGCACCCGTATTAAAAATTCTTTGAAACGTTTGCAAATAAGAAATCCAATGGGATACCGAGGGTGGAGCCAGATGCTTTTCTAGCATCACATTAGAGGGTTTAACACTAAAGCTGTTCTTAGATGAGACATGGTACATGACCACCTGAGGGCACTTCTTTTGCTTTAAATCTCACACAGTAACTACCACCAGTTCTGTTCTGCATCCAAGCTGGGTGCACTGGGTTACTGTCCCTCAGCTGAAGGAAGAGAGTTTTCTTGTTGGAAGCCAAGCCCAGGCCCACCTCCACTCCAGACAGCAGAGTCCTGGCCCTGCGGCAGCACGCTCTCAGCTGGAAACAGCCGCTCACAGCAGTGGCTTAGGACATCACATAACACGAGAGGTGTTCTCGTGCTTTCAACTGCTTCTCCAAAAATAGCGTAGACAACCCACCTTGTAACCCAAGCCTTCTAACTGGTCCTTCTGAGGATGAAACGCAGCAACGGAGGCACCTTGTTGCTTCAGAGAAAAAGAGGCAACCTGGGACGTGGGCCACAGCCAGAATTTACGTTACTCCTGTGACCTTGTGTCCACCAAAAGCCAACATCTCACTTTAATGGCCCATTCTTAAGCTCCCTGTGGTACTGACCACGAGTCATTGGCAAGGCAGGTTATGGCCACATTAGTCACAAACCTGAGCTTCAGCTGACCCTCATCTATCCTTCACACCTCAAGCCTGAGCTCCAGAGCACATGGCTCAGCCTGTGCTTGTTTCCCCACCAGCTCACTCCTTCCTGAACTGCACAAAGGGCACGAGCCAGAGCTCTGTCAGGGAGGACTAGCTTTAGCATGCTTAGGCTACGCTCAAGCCCGTTTTCCTCAGCATTAACTTCAGTTGCCTCCTTCAGACCCGGAACAAAAGAACATTACAGCAATCATTTCTTTTTAAAAAGAGAACATAACTTTATTAGAAGTCTCATCACTCAGGAGTTTTCGGAAGAGCGCAGCGACTCTGGCAGGACTTCATACCCCACGAGGCCAGGCCCCCAGAGCCATGCTGGCAACCTACAGGGGTGCAAGGCTCCTGTTTTTCTAAACATAGTAGCCTGCTAACTTGCCTGGATTCACAGCTGCAGTGCATTCAGAGGGCATGTCAAAAGTTAAGTTAATTCATGGAATTTTTTAATCTCTCCAGACACCTTATTCTAATCCCCAGTCAAGGCAGATATCTGCCCTAACCAGTGCCAAAGTCGGTGAGATAAGAGGCACGGAGGAGCTAGTCAGGCTGCACCACCCCATCAACGGTGTTCCCACCGCTCCCCTCCTTCACCTCTGCAGCAGGGGTGACACCTCACTTAGGCAAGAGCCTCACAGGCTGTTTCAGGGGCTCTTGAGCTCCTCTAAACAAGGTCTTTGAAAGCAGGAAGGAAAGGCAACCGGACTTGCTAAGCCTGAGGGCAACGCAAGGCCATTTGTCTCTTAGCTGTAAGGGAGGCTTTTATAGGAGAGTAAATCTCAACTGCAGCCTTAAAGAGAAGGAAATTCACATTAAAACACCAGGGGAAATGTCAGAACACAATTCTGAGAGGTAAAGAAAACAACAGAACTGGTCCATACTCCGAGACCTGCCGGTATGGAGCAGTTGTTACACTGAGATCTGCCTAAACGTTACTGGTCACCCCTGAAAATATAGTCACATATCAGACTTGCTAGCCATGCACTCAGCTGAAGTGGCTTGTAAACAAGCCAGCCTCGGGACAGAAAGAGCATCCAGAGAGGGTTCTTCTCTACCATCTCTCACCCACCAACGGGCCTGATCTTTTTTTAAAGCAATCCAATGCGAGGTGAACACCCACTTGCGGGGTTTATTGCCACCAGTCTAATTCTTGACTCTTGTTTGCAAGGGCCTGAGTCAATCCCAGTGAAGTCACACTGCTCTGAGATCAGTATCTGCTTGAATGCAAGTCTTTAAAAAACAAAAAAGAGAAATGTATCATTAAAAACAATGAGGTAAAACATGACCTCACCTCAAGTACCATCACTTCACACACTCAAAGGACAACTCTACCATAACCTCGCAAGCACATGAATCTTGTTCAAGGGCTTTCATCCAAGTACTTAGTCAAGCATGTTGACCAACTCCAGGATTAAGGGAGAGTGAGGCTCAGTAAATCTTTGCTAGGTCACACCCCTACCCAGTCTCACTGGCAGGAAGATGGGATTTTTCAGAATTCATTTTCTGGTTCTACACTGTAAAATAATTCTACCTCCAAAATGATTACAGAACACAGAGACTGTGCAATTATTGGCTGCAGACTGAATAGGTCTGGCATTGCCACCTTCCTTGAGACTGTACCATTGGTGGAGAACTCAGGGAATGAGAGTTCAGTAGACATGCCAGGTTCCTTGGTTTTCCATTCAAACCCCTCTTCTGTCAGCTTTCCCGCATTCCTAGCATGGATTCATCTCCTCCAGGGCTAGCAGGCCACTGCCAGTGCCAGAAAGTCAATTCTACATCACTTTTAGGAGTTCTTTTCACAGGCATGGGCTTCAGTAGCAGGGACCCTAGCCCAAAGGATTGTCATCCACAACTCCTTAATGAGCTGCCAAGTGCCCATTCGTTTTCACAGGTGCATTCATACTCCTCAGGCTTGTCCAGGAATGATATTTTTTCACCATTTTCCTCCTGATAAAGCGGCAGATTTCAGCCATGAACCCCAAAGACACAACATACATGGCCAGGCCTCCAGCCTTTAGCAGCCAGCTGGGATCAGGGGATGTCACCATCGCGTACATGATCAGAGCTCCTCCTCCAATTCGCAGCACCAGGAAGAGGAACACAAAGAAGAAATCCACCACCTCTCCCAGGAAGGTGTGGTAACACCCTACTTCCCGCAGAAACCAGCGGGTCTGGAGCAGTGGGTTGGTGATCTCGCTCACAAATACAACAGCATTGACTTCCGTAGCAGACTTCCCGAGGCCCAGCACCATGATCATGCCACAGATGCTCAGCGTGTGATGGAACAGCATTAGGTCCCCCTCTGTCTGGAAATAGAGGCACCAGCCCAGGTCAAAGATGAAGTAACCCAAAGTCAGGGCCAGCACGTGGATCTGAAGAGGTGTGTTTGGTGAACCTGAAAAGAAAGATGTACGTAAGCCTGGAGTCTTAATTTAAGACATTCTTCTGCTATATGGAGCAATACAGGTTGTGAGTGTGTCTCCTTCCTCCTCAGTTTCCAGCCTTATCCTATGGGCCAGGCTGGAAGCCTGGATGTCTGGTTCTGCTCTCCCTCCACACTTCAGCCCGCCCAGCAGAGCCAGGCAGGTCACCCCATCCTGCCAGGTCACCCCATCCTGCCACACTTCTGTTCCTCTTTTTCTCGCCTCCCTTTTAGAAAACAGGCATGGAAAGCCTGACCCCATCAGCAGAACTATCTGAGATTTAACGATAGAAAACAGCATACAAACGCCAGCAGTTATTACAGCCTTAAAGATGCAAACAGCACTTAAGCCTATTTTCAACACATTGCTACACCTGATGCCGCAGTAAACTCGAGCTGCCAACCTGAAAACTTTGCGTATGTACAAGGATAAACCAAACAAACAAAAAAGAATAAAAAGATTAAACAGTAAGAAGTGGTAAGTGCTGGAGAAGAAGCAGGGGAGTTAAATAAAATCCCATCCCAGAAGCGCACACACAAGAGAACAGAGAGCAAAAGCAATCAGCGCCCCGCTCCGCCAGAAGAAGAGATGCCCGCGCCGCATGACAGGGACACGGGTAAGACTCCAGACATACCTGCGTGGGTCAGAGGCCAGGGGCCATCCCAGAGAGCCACGTAACCAGAGAGGCAGGTGACAATCACGCCATGCAGCAGGGTGACCAAGCGACAGCTCCACTCGTGGGAACGGTGCTTGTTCCAGTAGCAGAAGCAGATGTAGAGAAGGAGCCAGGCACCGAGGCTGCAGGCCACTTGGAGAGCGATGGAAACCATCCTGCTGAACACCGAGCCGGGACGCTGGGAGCACAGCAGCCCCCTCAGCGAGGGGCACTCACCCAGGCCGCCTGCCTCAGCCCACCCCAGCCCATTCACGGAAATCCCGGGGGGGTAAATTAAAAAAAAACAAAACAAAAACAAAAACAAAAAAACCAAACCAAACAACCAAACCCAAAACACACACACGAGCAAACCAAACCAAACCACCCCACCAAAACACGCCTCGGAGCCCTCCCGGGGGCGCTGCCCCAACGTGTTTGGGGACAAACAAGATCCCAGAGCCCCCCCCGCCCGCCCCCCAGGGCCGGCGGAGGGAGCGGCGGGACCCCGGTGGGGCCGGGACCCCCTTTCCCCGCACGGCCCGGGGCTGGGGGGGCAGCGCGGAGGCTCCCCCCGGGGTTACCCCGCAGCCCGGCTCCTTACCCCGGCTCCGGGTCCGGCTCTGCGCGCCCGGCCGCGGGCCCCGGGAGTGCCCGGGAAGGGAGGCGGCGCCCCGGGAAGCTTTTACCCTCCCCTCCCCGCCCCTCCCCGCCCCCGGCCGGGGCAGCTCCCGCCGGGCAGGGTCCCTCCGTGTCCCCCCAGCCCCCGGAGGATGCTCCTCATCCCCTTTGCTCTGCCCCGGGGGCCGAAAGGGACCCGAGCGGCGGCGCCGCTGCCCCGGGCGGGGGGGGACGGAGCCGTGCGGCGGGGAGGGGGCACGGGGCCGGAGAAACGGGACGGCAGCGGCCGGCTGGGCGCGTCCCGGAGGGTCCCCGGGCCGGAATCGGACTGTTTTTCCTCTCTGATAAAGGAGAAAAATGTGGAGAATAAAGCGAAGGAGGAGGCGCGCTTGTCTTTTTTTTTTTTTTTTGTCTTTTTAAACAAGTGTGCTGGAGTCCCTTTTCAAGTTCTGCGGTGGTTTGGGAAGCAGAGGTTTAGGGTGCCCACCTTCGTGCTGCCCTGCGCTGCCTGCGAGGAGGGGAGGCAGAGGCAGAGGCAGGAGCCGGTGACTTTGGGGCAGTTTGTGGCCGGAGCTGTGCGGGGGGACGGGACACGCACCACGCAGAACAGGGCGAGCGGGCGAGGGTAGCAGAGATGGGTAACTGGGAAAGGACTGGGCTTCCCCCAACCCTGCCAGCCAGCTTGGTGTCCGGACTGTGTAATTTCTGTGTATTCAGTTTGCTTTAAAAGGAGATTGTGTGACCCAAACAGTGGCTCCCCTACAGCCACAGAACGCCACGCTGAGAGCGAAACCAATCGCTCGGAGCATGAGGCCTCATCTGCCCTCACCTAGGTCTGGTGTGTGCGCTGCATCCATAGGATGTTCCTCTGTGTTGTAAAAGCTGTAAAAGTAATATACATCAAGGTACGCTTCTAGCTGGGACTGTAGGTTATAGGTTGCTCTTATATTTGAGCTAAAACTTCCTTATTTTTCTTTCCTTTGCGGCATTTTGGCCCCCACTCTGAAGCAAACCCACGGGCCGTGCAGGCGCTGCAAAAGGGGCTCCCACTGCAGCTCGGGCACTAGTCCCTGCTGACACCTGTAAAGGCGAGCCTGAACTTAAACCCAGCTCGCCAAGGCACTGTTAGGATCTATGCTAATTCTACCGGGACTGTAAGTCCCAAGGCTGTGAGCATCAGGAATGATGAGGGCACTTGATGAGGGATCATTCGGACACTTAGAAATGCTCAAAGTCTCCTTCCAGGCCACAGGAAAAGCTGGGAAGGGCAAGGGACAGAGCCCTGTTGTCCCAGCTTGCACTCACTCTTCTCATAGGTGGAAACAGAGGAGGAAAGAAAGGGGAATGGACAATACAAGAAATTAAACACCAACAGAAAATTGTTAATTTTCCAGCCCTTCCCGGTCTTGCTTAAACTTGGGCACTGCTAAACGCCATGGATGTGTCAGGTATCCCACCTCCTACCTGGTCTCCACGCTCGCTTAGAGCCCTGGAGTCGCTACAGCAGGTAAGTGGGACAGTCAGCTGTGATGTCAGTCGTTACGGAGTGCATCGCCTCTACGCACCCCAGCAGCCGTCAGCAGAAAGTCAGGAGTATTTGTCCATTTTATTTTCTGAGGACGACAGTTCAGTTGTCTCTGGCTGAGAAGAGCAGGAGCTCGAGAGAGAGAGGTCTACCTACAGACAGAGCGTAACTTCCACAGGCCTATCACGTCCTTGATTTGATTTTGGAGCTGCGTGGGATCTGGCCCATTTCTCCAGAGAACTTGTGATTATCCAGACCACAAACAAAAATAAAAGATAAGCGGGGTTACACCCCTTATGCTCACAGGCGATAGGGATGGGACCCACAGGGGTGTTTTAGGGAGGGACTGAGCTGGCAGCTTGGCTCTTCGCTCACTCCCGGGGTTCACATCAGTGATGCGTGGGGAGCCCTAACGGCGGTGGAGCAGAGGAGCTCCTCTCCCGAGAGCAGAGCAGGACAGAGCGTGCAGCCTGCTCAGGCACAAGGGCTGCTATGGTGGCGGAGGAGGTTGCTCAGTGGATTATGTGAGTCCTTCCAGCCACGGTGAGGCACATCTGCTTGGGGACAATTGCTCCCTGCGTGGCTTATCTATGGCTGTGAGAGGTGGCTCTTGGCTTTGGAAAGCTGGATTTTCCTGCTCTGTGTATTTTTAATCCTTTAGATGCTCCTGTGAGATTGGAAGTATTCCTAGAAGACAGGGGGATGAAGACCTTACCTTTCCAGCTGGAGCTTTTTGTGAAACAAACCCGCTGCTACTGTTTGTTTTCCTATTAAGGACCAGTTTATGAATAAAATCCGAGAAACTCGTTATTGTATTTATAAACTTTTCAGCAGAGATCAGCTCTCACCATGCGTTTGCACAACACCTGACACAGCTTGGCTTTGATCTCAGCTGCAGTACTGATGTGCAGATACCATTATTCAGCATTTAATGCATTTGTCATTTCCCTCCCAGCTTACAGAAATAATATTCAAAAATTTATGCGGCGCTGCTTTTCTGAGAGCAAATTGCTTAGAGGAATTTCTAAAAATTAAGTGGAATAGTCCCTGTCAGTTAAGAGCCAGATTTTGATCTTGATGTATCTTCTCTATGTTATAAGAGTGTATGCAGATAGAGTAACTTGTAAATATATTATTGCAAATAGCTGCCTTTCACAACTTTATTTTTGGTCTCTTTTGATAAAGAGACTCAAACATCTGGGAGCCTTTACCCGGTGTTTAAGGAGACTGTCAACTGACTCTGGAATCAGTAGCCACGTTACAGCTCAGCTGCCAGGTCTAGGATTAATGCAGGAATTACTGGGTAAAATTTGCAGGCTAGGGTGATGAAGGCGATCATAACGGTCACTTCTGAGCTTTTAAATAATTGCTTATAATCAGTGAAATCACTCGAAATTTTTCACAGCGGAAACAAGCTGGAAACTCAAGCTTGCTACATGTCTCCTGTGATGACTGGCAGCAGTGTCAGCTGCAGTGTTGATCATTCCTGACCTATGCTATTTAGCACAAGTTGAGGACGGGGAGAAGGGAAGGATTATCATCACCATTCCCTAATAGGGATTAAGTGATCTGTTCAAGGTCATGCAGGAAGTAAAATAAAATAAGAGCATCCCAAAGGTACAGATCAGTGGTTTAAATTCATTCTTTTTATCTGCTAATCTTTAAATATTCATAATAGCTTTTTTTTTAATAAAAAAAAAAGGGAAAAAAAAAAGACAGGGTGTAATTTTCTTCGCAGCTGCCATCCTGTGGTGCACTTGTTTCCACTGTGTAGAGTATTCATTTTAAGAAGGTCTGTATCTTAGGAGGGAGAGGCTGGAGCAAGATCCCTTCATACCACTTGAACATCTTTTTTTCATGTGGAACTGGCTTTGAGTAAGGATTGTAAAATTATAGCTGAAAAATCCAGAAACTTCTTAAGGGGTCTTTATAATTACAAAGCAACAGCCAGGCCCCCCCCCCCCCCCCCTTCTTTTTTTATCCCTGGCCTGGGCTGTTGTTTGGTGAAAATCCAAATCCTGCTGACTTTATGCAACGCACTCAGTGAACAGTCACATGCAAATCACTTCTCAGGCTGGCGTGAAAAATGTTTCATCCTCCATCCTCCTCTCACAGGAGCCCAGTCAGAGGCCGGAGAGGAAAGGCAGCTCCTGGACGGAGGGGTTATGGCTTTGCCAGTCACCACCCACACCTCTCCCTTAGGACTTGCAGCATTTCTTCTCCAAGGACACAAGCCCCCAGCGATGCACCTGCCAGGGTTCAGCCGGGGCAGGTATGATTGAGTCAAGACACATTGGCTCATCGTGCTACGCCGTGGGGTTTGTGCCATCCCAGCCCAAGACAGGAGAGGAAAATTCTCCTCCCACACACTTGATCTGCACGCAAGTACAGGTCAGTGATTTGTTTTCTGAATGGATTTTTTTAAAAATCTATGACAGAATTGAAATTCTTCATGTAAAAGTATAGTTTTTGGTAATCTTTTAGACCAGATGGAGAGAAACACAACTCTGGAAAGGGTTCTTTCTAAACAATCCAACAAAACACTGGCATGTTTTAGTTGCAAAATAGATTTGTGCTTATTTGTTCATTCCTGCTTCTCCTACCCTCCACCATTTTAGCACAGATCCCCTCATCTCACCCCATCAGCCTCCCAAGCCAGTTTAGCTCAGCTGCTTATTGAAATTAATGGGAATGGATCAGGCAAAATACTTAAATATCCTGTCAACCCCACTTCTCTACCCAGCACCGGTGGATATCCCAGCGTGTGGATAAAACCTGGAAGCAGTCCCTGGTGAGTGTATTTGTTTCTAGAGATCTTCCACTAGGAGCCTTGGCCAGGGGTCACGGAGGCTTTTCCAGCAGGACAGAGCCAGCGCTGGAGGGGAGCTGAGCAGACGTTGCTGCTCCGTGTCCCCAGAGCCTGCCTGAGCTCAGCGGGGAGCCGTCCCGCAGGAGCATCCCGCGGAGGCGAAGGGCAGGGGTAGGTCCCCGCTGGTGGGATCCATCCCCCCAGCTGACCCAGCGAACGGGCAACCGAGTTCAAACGCAGTTGACATCGCACAGTTGGCTTAAAATACCGCCGTAGTATCATCCTCTTGGCTGGGGGAGAATTTGGGTTTTTTTCCTCAAGAATCCTGTGATCGAGGCACACCATAGAAAAGGCTGTCACGTTTAATTCCTGTCACTCTAGCTGTAGAAGCCAGTTCTTGCAGGGAAGTCCCTGTTAGAGACAGTAACAAACCTTCAATCTGCCAGGAAAACCCACCCGTGCGGCTGTACCAAACCTGCCACAGCTTAGCTTTCGAACGATTATATCCCAATAAATCATTTCACATCCCTAAATATAGTTGGAAAGCAGTGGAGAACAAGGCTTGAAATCAACCCTCCAAGCGTGTAAGAAAATTTAATTAATAGCAGAAAGAAGGGCCATGGCAATCAGGAGAGTTAGAATAATACTTCCCATCTACATTTCTTGCTTTCCCAACATAAAATGTTTTTTAAATCACAACATTTTGTTGAAAAAAAAAAAAAAAAGTTTCATTTAATTTTAATGTTTCCACTGAAAAACAGATATGATGAAAGTGTTTCAGTTAGAGGTAAATGAGTGGTGGGAGGGAATCCAGGAAACAGAAATACAGTTTCTCTTTTTTTTTTTTTTTTTTTTGTGTTAGAACATTTTGAAAAAACTTATTTTGGCAGTTTAAAAAAAAATAAATATTTTCTTATTTCCATTTTTCAAGAAATGTTGCCTTATCTTTTCCAGTCCTCTCTCATTATTATCAGTGTCTGCTTCTATGACAAAACCTCACTCAAAGCAACAAATGCGGTTCTATATACACTGTGCATGTAGGGCTCAATACTTTGTGTGAAGGTAGCTGATAAATTCTTAAGGTCCACAGACTCCCTATAGTAATAATTCATCACACAGGACTCGATGAATAGGATAAGAAACAATGGATCTTTTTTTTTTTTTTTTTCCCCCCCAGAAGTGACAAAGGATGATTTTTACTTTTTAAAAAAAGCTCACATTTACCTAAAAAAAAAAAAAAAAAAGCCATCAAAGTCTACTGCTCAAAAATGTCTATTTACAATCTGTGAATCAGATTCACTCACTTACTCTAGTTCCACTGAATTAATTACGTAGACAACCATAGACAACCTGACTGGGAATTTGTATTACTCAAGTCTACTTTAACAAAATTAAATATCTACCTCTTTTCAAGTGGAGAGCTGCAACATAACAACAATTTCCTTGGTGATATGCTGTGAAAATCGAAGTTTCCTACACTTTGGCATCTCATGAAGTTAAGAAACACTTGCACACACAAACCTCAAGGTTCGCACCTGAGCAATACAACTTGTCCTCCCAGGAACCGAAGAGCATGCTGCAGAGAACAGGCAAACTACGTTACTTACAGTTCAGGAAAGACCAGAACACATGCACACCTCTACTCCAGAGAGGTTATTTTCATTTGGTATCAGATAAAACCCGAAGGATGAATAAAAGAAAGAAGGGAAGGTCAAGACTAATCCTTGTCCCATCAACAGAAACTGCTCTGTGTTCAACGGAGTCAGAAGTTCACCCAAGGTTTTCAAACAGTGACGTCCTCCAGTGGGGCCAGCTGTGAACAATAACAAGACCTGGACACAAATTTTGCAAAAGACAACAATTTTTTTAAAAGGAAAAAATAAGAAGGCTCTAAAATACTTAATTAAAAAAAAAAAAAAAAAGGAAAAAAAGGGGAAAAAAAAAAAAAGCGTGCCTTTAGAAACAGAGCAGAACGGCTCAAAGCAAAGCGAGTTTGGTAGTGGATCAAGCACAGTGCCATTGACCTTGGAAGTCGATTGAAAACCAAGGCTCACATCTAGACACAGGTCTCTGGTGAAATGAACTGGGTAAGCTCGGCTCAGTTTGGGGGTTTATGGTACGTGTGCGTGATAGTAACAGCATGATAGACCCTTCTGACAGCTCTGAAATGAGTGAGGGGAAAAGGGGGTCCTGATACAGAAATCCTTCCAGATTAAGAGATTGCCAGGCGATCCAGTGTGAGCGCAGAGATTTGCAAGCAGAGGGCAGTGTTTCATGCTAATAGTGCTAAGCAAGGGCTCATTCCTGAAGTGAATGCCTGGAAGAGTGTTATAATGTCACTGTTGGCGTGGAGAATCCTTGGGGAAGGTCAGCTGCAGTGTGAGTCCCCGGAGAGTTCTGCTGCTATGGGCTCCCTTAAACAAGACCTTCGTTTGGCAGCATTTTGAAGGCACTGGAATGCCAGATGTTGCCCCAAGCATTGTTCCTAGAGAAGTTGGTCCATAGCTGGAAGTCAGAGCTCCTTTTACACGTGATGGAGGAGTCGTCTCAGTGGAGGTAGGTAGGTTGATTCCATCGGTACCAAGATCTGTTTGCAACACAGGGAATAAGAGCTACAGTTGCCGCGTAGTTAACGGTTTCCCTTGAAATAAAAATCATTATGACTTCCTTTGTAACCTTACTTCGACCTGGCAGCCGGCAGATAGATCTTACAGGGAGCTCAGAGCAAAACCCCTGTCTTTCTAAGCAACATCTTCCCTTGTGCTCCTGAGTTCACGCACTGCCCGGCTGTTGGACTTGGCGTAAGAGGAGGGTCTGATTCACGCACAGCCTGCGCCATGACTCAGGAAGCCCAGCAGCTACCGGTAACGCCCTCTGCTCTCTGTTGCCTTCCTACTAACACAGCATCCTTGATGCAATGGAGCGGAAACTACCAGTGCAGGGAGGCCTGAGCAGCACAGGCTGTGTGGCAGAGGCGTGTTCGGTGAAATAACCAGGAGGGCTCTGAGCCCACATGCGTGGCTTAATGCTTTTGTAGCACCTAAAGGGAGGGCAGAGGAAAATCCTCCTTCATCTGCCACTGTGGAATAGCTGCTCTGCAGCAGAGCTCTCCGGATGGCACCGCAGGAGAGAAAACTGGCTGTGGAGGGGGTTATCCAAGCAGAAACAGCAAAACAAGCTTTTCTCTGCTCCCTCCACACTGTTTAGGACAGTCCTTATGGCCCGCATTTCTAGTCAGGTTTTTGGTTCGTGGTTTATTGTTTTGTGGGTTTGTTGTTTGTTGTTTTCTTTGGGTTTTTTTTCCCCTTTTTTAAACCAGCACAGTTTTTCAGTCAAAACTTGATGTACTATTCGTCTTCAAGCAGAAAAATAGCCAGATCCCAAGAAGCTTCAAGTTCGATGTGAAGCTTCATGTAAGAACGTGCCAGCCCATAGCTCCACACTGCTGGAGTCTCTAAGGGCTTGTACGTTCTTCGCTAAGGTGCCACTGCTTTTCTCCCCAGCCCTCCGCTGCCCTTGCCAAGGAGCAAACTGTGGGGCCCCGCTGCCTTACCCTGAAGAGTTGAAACCGGACGAATTCATGGCAGCTTTGGAGTTGCTCTGAGCTGTGCCGGGGCTGCTGGCATGGAGTGCACTGCCAGGGGACGAGGGCCTGCTGGAGTTGCCTGGGGAGCACGATGATGTTACTGTGTGGCAGAGAAAGCAGAATAAGACTGGGATCTCCTTTTTTTTTTCCTGCTAAGGACAGCCCAAGCCCAAACACTCCCACCGTATCATGTACCCTGTGGTTCACTGCCCTGCAGAGGGTGGGGGTCTCCAGGACTGTGACTTGGTTTCTGTTCCTGTGAATCCCACTTCTCAGAGGGGATCTGACTGTGTTCTGCTGAAGCTACGCAGTAACCTAACCCCGGGCACTCCTCTTGTTTGCCTTCTAGGTGTGCCTGGCTCCCAAACCTAAACAGCCAATAAAATTTGCCTAGGATTACCCTGGGAAGGTTATCATGCCCAGGAAGCCTTCCATCTTGTTCCAGCCAAAAGAAAGACTTGCCTGTTTTTATCCCTTGCACACTAGTTATGCGGGGATACTTCCCCTGGCCAAACCCAAGGGTTTTATTAAGAGTGGCCTGCAGATGCGACCTAAAGTCAGAGAGCAAGAGCAAAGGAGGGAAGGAACGGTGAGGGAGACAGGTTTCTCAAGGCTTACCTGTCCCAGGCATGGTGCTATGCACCGGGTTGACAGAGAGGGGCCCCAAGGACCCTGAGGTAGAGACCTAGAGAGAAACAGAAGCAAACAGTAAGCACCTGGTGCTGTGAGGGTGTAGATCACAAAATGCCACTCCTTCCACATTCCCTTTAGAGGGTGCTGGCTCCCAGGCAGGCTCCCTATCTACATCTGAGGCTCCCACAGATACTTCTATTTATAGTCTAGTGTAGAAGCACCATTCCCATATCCAGGACCATGGAAAGAAACCAAAACGGGTGTTACATGCGCTTGACACTCTCTACATAGGTCTAAATTTATGGATCAGCTAATGGAAAAGCCTGAAATTATCAAACACAAGCCAAACTCTCTGGAATTCCCAAGATCTGGTTGGTAGGAGCTGCTGCCCGGTGGATGTTTATTCCCAGACCGGGTATTCCCAGTCTGAAACTTCCCAGCTCACTCTGGTTTTAGGCACAAATAATCCCTTTTCCTCTAGGGACTTCCTGATGGGTGAGAATTCTCAAGTGACAATTAGTAATTTGGTGGCTGCAATCAAAACGAGCCTGGGGCATTTGTTGTTCAACTGTGATACCTTAACTACAGGCAACGCTTGTTCAGAATGACTGATGAGCAAAGGCATACTTTGTACAATGCATCCACAGGAAAATTATTCACCGAAGCTACTGCTTTAAAAATTCATGGCTTGCAAGCAGCATTTTGTGTTTGTGACTGTAGACCAAACGAGTTGCGCAACAAGCGACCCAACTTCTTGTGATCTTTTCCTGCCTTCTGATGGATAATTCCAAAACCCAGAAGATTTCAAGATAAAATATTGCTTGAGAGGACGTACTCTCCCTCCCACTCACGTGTGCTCTGGCACTAACAACACCGTAGGGAGGTTCCTGCCACTTTTATATGTGGAAGCAGCCACGCAACTATTAACTAGCCGAAACGCAGTAGTAGCTTGTTACCCGCAGTAGCCACCGACAGTAGATTACAAGGACACATTTTCACCAACTCTCACAACAATTTCTCTTTTCCTCATCCTTCCTGGCAATGAAAATACACTTGCCAAAGTGTGACTGTACAACGTGAGAGAAGGGCAGTTAACACCACAGAAGTGTATTCTGCAGGCCTTGTAAAACAACAAGCTGATATGTAAATGGTTACCATTAGGTTTCAGAGTTAACAACTCTGTTGACATGAATAGATGTAATTCTCGTTCCACGGAGCGCTGATTCCTACTCTGTTAACTTTGGAAAGCTTTTATTGACCAATCTAAGGGTGAAAAGTTCTGGGATAGCACCCCTATTTGAATAAATTATCCTACAATTATATTGAGCTCCACTTTCTAGGTAACTTGTATTTTCTTTCTATTGTTTTCACTAATAGAAGTTCTGTAAGTGTGGGCATGAGATCCCATCCAAGCTGGGATGGTGAGTACATGTCCAACCCATGGCTAGCCCAGCTGCCTCTCTGCACACTCCTGCAGGTGTGGTCCCACCCTGGACGGAGGAGTGGGCCTGCCAGCAGCTCTGGGTGCAAGGAAGTGTCCGGGCCTGTTTCCTTTTCCATCAAACCCTGCTGCATCCCCCTGCCCTTTCCCCTTTTCGTCTGGGACAGCACGTAGAACTCCTTCATCCAAAGTGTCTCACCAGTCTGGAATTGTAGATAGGTGATTTGATGGGGGATGGCATCGGGCAGCTGATCCGTTTTTCCTTCTGGCGCCGGTTGCAGAACCAGACCCGAACCACCTCCTTTTCCATGGAGAGCTGCTCTGCTATCAAGGATATCTCCTCTGAACTGGGCTTGGGGTTCTGCTGAGAAAGGGCAGGAGGTTAAAGATCCCCAAAGAGCTGTAACGTACAGCATCACGTATGCTTCTGCTGCTGGAAGGGCAGGGGTGGGGTTGGCTGGAAACCGGGGAGGGGAGAAAATTTGCTTCTAAGACAAAGGGTAAATATTTGGGTGAGAGCTTAGGTTCTGTGAACCAGAAAGCACTTCTGATTCAACATCGAGTCTCATGGAATCAGCGGGGGATGAGTCACATCCCTGGCCCTGTTACTGCACAAAGCACCACGCGCTTTGGTCTCACCAGCGCCCTAAATCATTGCTGGGGGGAAGGTAATGACTGTGGTCTTCTTGTCACTGCACAGGACACACGAGCTCTGAGTGCTGTTTGTACGCCTACCTGCACCATCTCAGAAAAGCCATTTCTTTTTCTTCCTCCATCCTTTATTTATAAAGGGAAATAATAGTACCTATCCTTTCTTCTGAGTCACTTATTTTCTGGTGAATTTGACAGCATTCAGCTCTACGGGTTTGGTCTGAGTTGGAGGGAGATGCCAAGACAGTTTTCCCATTACAAAGAATGCCTCATACTACCTAAAAATGAAGCGCTGATAATGATCTGGCAATGCCTGTCTTTTGTTCTCATTGACAGTCTTAGGAGGAAATTTTTATATGATCAGATCTGAGGGAGAAGCCAAGAAAAACTGGGGGCTGGTCAAAGCCAGTTTTGATGAAAACTTTTCAACGCACAATTTATTCCTACTGATTTAAAGCCCCGTTTGCTCTCTGTAGTGATTTTTCTTGAAAATCTTCATGCTTAAAGTGTAAAAGTCTCTACTTCTAAAACGGTTTGACAGCAATACCTGTGGGTCTCACAAGACCTGCTTAACGAGGCACCCGTTTCCGTGCTGCACCACGGCCACACGGTCCCAGTGACACAGGCCCGCAGCTCGCAAAGACGTTTACCAAAAAATAATTTGATCCAATTTCTTTGGTTTTGACCCTTTTCCTGTTAACCCCTTTCTAACCTGCTACCGAAACAAACAAACAAAAAGAAATCTCTCTTTATGAGGATTCGGTGCCACTATGACCTCACAAATGCTAAACTCAGAGAGAGTTCACAACACATTGCAAGATTTTCCCCTCACATCTTGAAATCTTTTCTCCAGCGTGGAGCGAATATTGGTCTCAATGCTGGTTCGCTTCTTTCTTTTCCGTCCAAACATCTCATTCACTGAGGGGTAGGAATTGGGAGTGCTCATGGAAGAATCCAAAGGGGCAGATTCTGGGGAGAGAGGGAGGAGAAAAGAGATATTCAAGAAGATAATTATTTTCATTCCTAGATCCCTTCTGGGAATTACGGCACCTCCTAAAATAAGTAAAATGTTCCCGTGTTGTTGATCCTTCCTCTGATGATGATCGGAATTGCTCCAGCAGTCCCAATCCATCACCGATCTTGTCCAAATCATGAAAGAAATATGAGTGTTAAGATTTTAATCAACATACTGTTTTTCCTTTTTCCAGCTTGGTTTCCAGCCAGCTCTGGTGGGGACCACGCATTTTCCAGTGATGCAATTTCACACAGTTAAGGATGTTGACTTACACCTCCGGGCTCAGGCCTCGTGTAGCTGAGACACCTCCTGACATTTTAAATTGGTCAAACCCACAACTCCTGACGGGCTGGGTGAAGCACATCAGACTAATGTCATTCGTACAGCAGTTTGCAGTCAGCAGAGGACATCAGCCTAATCCTGCTGCTCCCGGGGATTCCCCTTGCGTGATACCTTCCTTTTCTAATTACTGCTCATGGGCAGATCTCTGAGCACTTTAGGAGGAGTCCCTTCCTATTCTTTCTAGTTTACACAGGAGGGACTGAACGGACTAGCCCAGTGATTTGCCCCAGGCCAAGCAACACAGCAAGAGGTGATGCAGGGACTGCCCCCGACTCCAGATTGCCAGAGAGAAATGATAGATGTGGTTTGATATCTTGCCTGCTGTGCCACCCGCCGTGTGATCCACAGGGGAAGGCAGTCTGTCACCAGCCCGGCCACGGATCTCAGAGGTCATAGCTCTAGCTTCGATTTTCCTGGCTTTTACTGGGGGCTCCTGGATGGATCCTCTCATCCTGGCCAAGGCTGGTGGCGTTTCTGCATGTAACGTCACCTACCTGCGTCACTCAGCCACTTCTCCAGCAGGGGTTTGAGCTTGCACATATTCTTAAAGCTCAGGTTGAGAGCCTCGAAGCGGGAAATAGTGGTCTGGCTGAAATCGTTGCCGTAGAGCTTCCCCATGGCAAGTCCGACGTCACCCTGCCAGAGAAGATCCAAATCACAACACGAGCTCAGAAAACCCCCCACAGCTTCCTGCTGTCCGACCACCTCTCGGGTTGCTTCCAGAATAGGTTCAGCTTTGTTTCCGTGACCTGTGTTGCAGAGGAAGTGATTTCTCTTCCCATGGGAACCTGCCCCACACCCCTGAGGCCTTTGTGTACTGGAGAAGGTGGAGATAATGAGCTCGTGGTAATGAAGTATTAGGGTGGGTTTGTCTCTTCGTGTGTTTGGAAGGGGATACTCCAAAGAAACCCAAACTGTATCTAATCCAGCCCTTCCTCCATCCATGCCTCTGCCACAAACTCCCTCAGCCCAACATTGCCACACCACAGGTGGCTCCACCCTTCCCACGGATGAGGCTGCTCACCTGCGTGAACCCCAATTTAATTCGCCTTTGTTTGAAAGTCTTAGCAAACTTTTCCAGCTCCTCCAGGTCACTGGGTTCCTCAGATGCTCCTGATGGAGCTAGGTGCTTTGCCACTTGCAAATGCTGGGGTACATCCAGGTGGGGTTCAACCGATGAGCCAGGGAGTCCAGAACGGCCCACGGCCTATTAAAACAACAAAAAATATGTGGAGAGTCACAACAGTAGAAAACCACGCCATTTCCTCTGCCATTGGCCCTGAATGAAGCAGCACGATTTGTAGGTGGGTGCTTCTCAGTGGGGGACTGTATGTTATGTATGGCTGAACAGGAGCCAGCAGGCGCCCCGGTGGCCAAGAAGGCCAATGGCATCCTGGCTTGTGTCAGCACTGGCGTGGCCACAGGGACAGGGAAGGGATCTGAGCCCTGGGCTCGGCACTGGGGAGGCCGCCCCTCGATTCCTGGGTTCAGTGTTGGGCCCCTCACCCCAAAAAGGCCATTGAATGACTCAAGCGTGGCCAGAGAAGGGCAACGGAGCTGGGGCAGGGTCTGGAGCACAGGTCTGCTGGGGAGCGGCTGGGGGAACTGGGGGGGTTCAGTCTGGAGAAGAGGAGGCTGAGGGGAGACCTCTTGGCCCTCTGCAACTCCCTGCCAGGAGGGGGCAGAGAGGGGGGATAGTCTCTGGAGCCAAGTAATAAGTGATAGGACAAGAGGGAATGGCCTCAAGTTGTGCCAGGGAAGGTTTAGACTAGATGTCAGGAAGGATTTCTGTGCAGAAGGGGCTGTTGGGCGTTGGAATGGGCTGCCCAGGGCAGGGGGGGAGTCCCCATCCCTGGAGGGGTTGAAGAGTCGGGTCGATTTAGTGCTTAAGGATCTGCTGTAGTTGCAACTGTCGGTGCCGGGTTAACGGTTGGACTGGAGGAGCTTCAAGGACCTTTCCAGCCTAGCTGATTCTGTGACTCTGTGAGGAAGGTTACCTGTGACGCCAGGCTGGGTCCCGGCTGGGAGAGGAGAAGGCTGCCCTGTTGCTGAGGGAAGGAGAGGATGTTTGGCTGCAAAGCTGGGGAGAGAAAGAAAGACAGATCCGATCAGCCCAGCTCCTCCACCAGCACCGAGGCAGCTCAACGTCGCTGCACAGGAAAGGCTCCTGAAGCCCTGAATGGAAAACGTTAGTTAGCTCTTGTTCAAAATAAGAGGATTCCAGCCATTACAAATGTGGGTGGCTCTGAATTGGATTATGAGAAAGGAAAGGTTCTTTTCATGGCTTTTTAGCCTGAAAGGGATTATTACAGTAATGATATAGGTAAAATATCTCATCCACTGATCCCTGCATGTAGCTCATTAACCTAAGGCTGAACCAGGGCACAGACATTTTACATAGACATAACTTTGATTTTAGATGTCAAACAGCAGAGAATTTACTACATCCTCAGTGGTGATCTCTCCCAGTGCTTAATCATTGTAGCTGTTAAAAAACCATGCATCTTATGTCCAACAGGAGCTTTTCTGACTGCAACTTTCAGCCACTTGATCTTGTTAAAAAAAAATCCCGATCCTACAGTTAATCTCATGAGCCTACCCACTCTGCTTTCTACTATACATTTCATTTTGAGGTGTCATTTTGAAGCCATCTGACCCTTTCTTCTCTACCTTACTGTATTTCAAATAAATTGAATTTCTTTCAGAATATATAAACTGACAGAAAATGATGAAAGGACAGAAGAAGGGAAATCTATAAAACTAACAAAAACTAGTATTTATAGAGACTGTGTAATTGTTCAGTTGACAAACTGCCAAGTACAAACCTATATCTCTTATGAGGAACGTCCCAAAGGATTAAGTAGCAACTGAAGCAGTGTAGTCCCCTAGAAATTTAGTTAGGTTCTTCAAGTCTGTTGTGGGTGAAGCCTGTAGAATTCAGTGAGGATTTATAACCTTTCTTGAAACAGCCAATATATTCTATTGATTGTCACTGACAATTATAGGGAAAACTATAGAAATTTATGGACTTTTGCTAAAAAAAAAAAAAAAGAAGAAAAAAAAAAAGAAAAAAAAATAATCTCCAGAATCAATCACTCTCCCCTCTCTCTCTTTCTGTCTTTCCTTTTTTAATTTAGGTTTGAATGTGCAGGATCCCATTTATTTATTTAGATTGGTGTTTCAATAAGCCTTCTCTAATGCTGGAACAACTTTGAATTTCAAATGCAGGCTGGTAATGAGGTGCACATTTTTAACAGTGAAGGTAATTAATCACCGGAATGGCTTGCCTAGGGACATGGCGGATGCTCTGTCATTTGGAGTCTTTAAAATCATGATTGAACACCTTTGCGAAAGCTAAGCTCTAGCTCAAATGAAAATTATGGACTGGATTCAGGATTCACCGGTTTGACAGCTGATGAGACCGAGGCTGTGTTTTCGTAAGATGAAGACTTCAGCAGCAATATTTTGGCTGACAGCATTCCCAGCATCTACCTGGCTGCTTGTTTCCACCTTCATGGCACAGAGCTCTCACCCCCTTATGCAAATGTGTCAGCATTAGCTGTTTGAAAGGCTGCACAATGAATCAGACCTGGGAACTTATCTGGATTAAAACAGCTTTAAAAGAAAAACAAACCAAAATGCTTGTCCTCTTGGAAGGATTAGGCCCACAGCCAAGTCTCTTTGGCCATGAAATCCATGAACTGATGCGCCCACCAGTCAGAACTCAGGAAACGTCGAGGGTGTCCCCATGACAGTCCAAGGGACGATTTCAGGGATATTTTGCTCATCTCTTTGGTATGAAGAACACTCTGACTGTATCTGTACCAAACAACTAATTCCACAAAACCATTCTGTGCCTTCACTTTCACTCCCCAGTGGCTGTGCATCGCATGGTAAAGGATCATTAAAACTTGGCAATTATCTATTCAAATAGAAGTGCTCTTGCACAAAAAGCCGGCTACTGGCCAGGATATCCAGTCTTTATCAAGTCTGGAACCAAAAGGGGTCATGGCCAAACAAGTGGCCATCTGTTGAAGGGGTTATAGCTGCCAGAGGGCAGAAGAAACTCTCTTCTCTAGAGAAGAAACTCTTTAACTCTATTAAAAGGAAGCAAGTTCTGTTTTGCGGTATAATGCGTTTCCTATTATACACGAACAAAAGCAGGCAGTAAGCAATAGATTATCCTGACCCTGCCATTTCAGACAAACTGGATTCTAGATTATCGGTAAATATACATCAAGTAGTTTCATTATACATCACTCAGAATCATTTGGTAGAAGGAAGAGTTTCTATGCTGTCAATGAGAAATAGGTTTCCCACTTGCGTACACAATACAGGGTTTCTTTTGGAGCATATGTACCAGTGGATTCCAGCTGCAGGGATTTTAAGGTTTTAGTTCTGAATTTTGATTCATATGGAGGGACCTCTGTGCTGAAATAAATCAAGAATGTGAGCAAAGGACCCATGCCCCTTTGCATCCGTCAGGTGATGGATCAACGCTGATGTTTGTCTGTCCATAAGCAGCATGTGGCACGCCTGTATCCCCGTTGTTGGAGAAATGCCACGAAAAATATTGGCAGTAAAAATAGAAACACAAGGACTTTCCCGAGCATAGAGTTCTGTCCTCAGTCCTTTCACCCCTTTCGTGGAGCTGATTACACTGGGTTTCAGAAGGAGTTAGACCTCCTGTCCTCTCCTGCCCCATGGCTTGGAGCGAGATTTGGGAACAACCACTGGCAACTCCAAACTCCTCAGCTCTCATCCCCGCATTGCTCCTGGCTAGGTTAGACCTCTTTGTTCTGGTGCCAGCATCGTCCTTCCACCAGAGCAGCTCAGCTCCTTCCCTGGGTTTGCTCTCCCTCTAAGGTACTTAGAGAGATCAACTCAACCTCTCGTCAGTTTTCTGGAAGAAATGAAGAGTGCTAACCCAGCGAGGCTGGGAGCCCAGGCAGGCTGCAACTGCTCCCCAAGGAGCAGGCTCCTTGCTGTTTTGCTGAGAGCCAGGCAGATGCTAGTCTGAATTTCAGAGGCGGGATCCCTACCCAGCCTGCGAAGACTGGCCCCAAGGTGGCACTCTTGGTGCACACAAGCCACAGGTGCCAGGAGCATCTCCCGAGTGGGAGATTCCCGGAGCAGCTACAGGAGTCCGGGAGCATCCCAGGGGCGGGAACCAGCACAGGGGGAAAATGGAACATAGCGGGGGAACAGACACCCTCCTCCTGGGAAAACAGATCGGGTTAAAAGCAACAGTCACGAGAAGGAAAGTTTTTCCTAGATGTGTATCTGCTTATAACGATGCCCTGACAGCTTTTTTTTTCTCTTACCTTGTTGCCCAGCCTGAGACTGAGACAGAAGAAACTGGGGAACCGACTGCATGTGACCGGGAAGCAATACAAGCTGCTGCAGGGTGTGAAGAGAGCTCATATCCTATGGGGAGAGCAAAGGGAACACAAGGGTCTTCGCACAGCATCACCTCTCATAAGGCTTCCCTGCTCCTTCACCCCATTCACACTTTTCATTCAACACGGCAGATTTATCTAATTCATGCACTGGAGAGCTACAGATCCAGAGGTACTCCGGGATCTGAAGTTTTCAGCTGGTTTTTTTTTTTTTTTTTGCATTTGCTTGGGATAGACACACACACAAAAAATAATGCCCTAATAAGACCAACTCTCTTTAGAGGCACATTTTTAAAGGAAATCATTACTCAGGAAGATGAGTCTTTGAGCTTCTCAAGAATTGTTTTGAAGCTTTGAGGAAATTGAACAGTCCCTCAGTTGTGTAAGGGCTCTGAATACCCCGTGAAAGAATGAGGGAAGAGATTATGGAGCAGCTGTGTGGCCTTCTGGCATCTAACTCACACTAGAATTTAATAAGAGTTAAGTGCTAATCTCCAATTTTTTTACCTTAGTGCAAAAAAAATCCCTCAAGGAATTAATTTATTCTCTGGCGTAAATCAATTTGAGGCAACATATTCAAGGATGGCTACAGTGGTTCAGATCAAGAGCTAATCTAGCCTAGAATCCTATCTCCAACAATAGCATTAACCAGACATTCATGAAAGAGGAAGACCAGGGCAAGTATATCTAACACTTCCCCTTGGTGTTGTCTCAGTCTCCAGTTATTTTCAGTTCAAGGGATTTCCTGAGCATGGTGTGGTTTGCCTACTTAGTAAACCCTCAAAGGAAATCTCTTCCAAGTATGTGTCCAGTCTACCTTTGAACCCATGTAAATCTTCCTGCAGAAGAGAAAGAGGCTGAGGAGGAAGCTGCCTTTTGCCAACACGGGTTCACTTTTGCAATTTAGTCCATCATACCCTCGAGTCTTCTTTTGCCACATTCAAAACGCATACGTAAATTGGCAAGTGTCTCAAAACCAGCCGCTTCTCCAGAGGTTCACTAACCAGTGCCCCTGCAGGCTTCTGGATCCCTCAAGCAGCAAAGTCACTTACCCCCGCGATTTGGCTTCCGGGCATCATTGATGATCCCTGCACAAGGTGACCTGACCTAGGGGGGATTGTGGATTGCAAGGAGTCACTGAGGTCTTCGGTTTTAATCTGAAAAAGAACGAATTGTAGGGTTAGGGAGCAGAGACAAGGGGATGCGGGAGGTGTGGGGCAGCCAGGAGTCTGAGAGGCTGCAAGGATCGGGAAGAGGCTCCTTTCAGGGAAAAGTGAGAGGTCAGGACTCACTGCTTCCATCCCTGGCTTTGCAGACAGGCATGGTCGTTCCCTTCTGCTCTCCAGTTTATAACATGGACATAATTTTCCTGCTCTGCCAAGCCAAGGGGAAGCTTGCAGTTTGCTCAATTAAAACACACTGATGAAAACACTTTAGGAAGTTAACCAAGTTCCAGTGACTTAGCAAGTTTTAAGCATGTGAGTGCTTTCCTCAGACAAACACACTGAGGCATTTTGTGGAGTTACAAGGAAGACACAAAGCAATTCTCCGTTATAAATCACAACGCGCAAACCGATATGGGGTTGGTTATGGATGGCCTCTCATTTTGTTCTGCGGGTACAAGGGGATACAAAAGGAAAGGTCATGAAGTAAAAGACCTCAAAAAGCAGTGTAATCATCCCGACTTGAAAATGCAGCACCACAGGCACCAAACGTATTTGCTTAGCTTCTACCAGAAAGCAACAAAAAATTGCACTGGTCTGGCAAGGAAAAATCCGCTTCCTTACAAGCTGTGGAAAAAGAACTGGAAAACTTCACAGCTGTCAGCCCTTTGTCTAGTGGTCATTTCGACCTACTTAAGTCTTCAAGAAATGTTCCTGTCTACAAAAAAAAAAAAAAAGAAATCATGACTTCTGAGTCCACATTATTAAGAGAAGAATTTATCCAAGGACCAGAATGGAATCCTTGTTCTGGTTTAATCCATAGTCTCCATGTTACTTTCTAATCTTGATACTACATTTAAAAACAAAAGTAAAAAACCAACCAACCTAACAAATAAAAAAAAAAAAAACCAAACCAAACCCAACTAAAAAACTGTTACATCACTTTGGACTAGCTTAAACCCTTTGATAAGTCTGACGGGGGCAGGAGAAGCGGGGACCTGGTTGAGGAGACTTTAGAAGTTTTTAGATTAATTTCTGAAAGCTGTCTGAAGAGTGTCTCTGCGCCGATGCCATGCACAGGAGAGAGAAAAGCCATACAGAGCTCTTGGAACTCATTTTCTCTAACAAAAGATCCAAGCAAACAATTTTGAAACTTAGGCTCAAGTTTTTCCTCACATCATGAGTCCCATTCCTCATCTAAGCCTTTCCAGTTCAAGAAGATGCTTCAGCTTACACAGACTGGAAAAAACAGGAGAACACCAGAAAGGACAGGTCTTGAAAATCCTGTCCACGGGCTCAGCACTGAAGATTCACTCTTTCTACTAGGGCTGAACCTCACCATCTCCCATCAAATTACTCCCAAGCAATACGTCCCCCAGGAGACAAGCGGGGTCACAGTTGCCGGGGTCTTGCAGTGCTGGTGTGGACTTTAGGTCATACAACCTCCCACCAGCAGAGGGGGACAAGAAATTCAGCTTTTAAAAACAATGGCCCAAGCGAATATATTTGGTTGCGGGAGGTTTCAATTCAATTTGACTAAAGCAAACAAACACACAAATCCCCACGGGAGCAGGAGCAAAGGAGAAAATGTGATCACAAGAGGCTCAAGGTGCAGTGCAGGGAGCTGGCCCCGTAATTTTAACCGCTCTGCATTTTGGAAGGTCCTACATGAAGGGAAGAGAATTACAACATCTCCCTTCATTACAACTATAGCTCTGGATATTGCCGAAACTAGTTTTGCAATAATACTAGCTCCTTGCAACAAGAGTTATACATGCTATAAATTCCAGTTCTTTCCTACCTTTCAGGTTGGCATGATCATCCCTCTTAGCCTGGCGAAAAAAAAAAATCAGATGGAAGGATCTTCTTGATCACTATCAATGCGGATAGCGTCTAAGTTCCTAAATGTCAGACAAAAGGCTCGGGAGAATACACCGTTACCCCTGAGCCATCCAGTCATTGCAGGCAAATGGTTTTGTGCACGTTTTTCTTTGACGGCTCATTAAAAAGAAGTCATCTGAGCCAAAAAGAAAAAAATAAATAATTAAAAAAAAAAAAAAAATTACTCCTGCTTGCAATTCATGTGTGTCTGCCTCACACAACGTAGTCATCCAAGTCTGAACAGTCCCAAAAAGAAAAGTTATTCGTGTCTTAGAGAACACGGCACTTGATCCCGCCTAAGTTATGGTCCCAATAGGAGTGAAGTGTTGAAGAAGCACAAGCCATTTCCAAACTGAAATCAATTTTTACAGCTGCCAAGCGGAATGATTTGGAAGCATTCCAGGGTGAAAGGGGTGTGTAGCTGCATCCCGGCATCGCACAATATGAGAATGGGAGGTGGGTTTGGCAAAGGACCGGTTCCTGATTTAAAAACAACAACATCTCCCACTGCTCCTTCCCCCGTCCCTGGAATTCTCTTGCTCCCTCCTGCGCAGTGGGCGGGAACCTGTGTGTTCTTGACAAATCCTTCTCCCCTGCACCAATTTTCACTGGGTTTAGGCTCAAATTTACCTCTCCCTCCTCTTCCTCTCCCCAACAGGCCTGCAGCTGGCTAATTGTTCATTAGCAAGAGTTCGGGGTATATCCAAAACTTTTGGGACGGTTTATGCAAATCCTGCACCTTCATTTTTTTTCCCTGGCTAAACCGGCAGTATTACCAACTGTACATTAAAAAAACCAAAACCAAAAACCCCAAAAAACCACACACATTGTGGGCGAGGCCACTCAATATCATGAGACTCCCTTAAAATAATGTAAATTTCAAATTAATAAAACAATGGGAGGAGTTGCCTTCTCCTTTCCCAGTGCATCTGACTCATATTTGCAGGCACTTTCTACAAATACGAGAAAAGTTTTCTTTAAGGAACCAAAAAAGGTGGAAATTATGCCAGAATCACCTCATGTAGGTATTTGATGAGAAGCCTGCTAAAACATTGCAAGGAAGCAACTGTGATTTGGTTAAAACCAGATCCCACTGGGCTTCCTCAGGACCTTGGTTTGACATGACAATCAGGCCAGACAGGGAATGGGGAACAAGAAGTCATAGAGGGCAAAGCTAAGTTTCTTCCCGTTGAATTTGATTTGGGGAAATAACGCTGTCTAAGGAAAAACAGACTTGTAAACCAGCGGGACCAAGGAATGGGCTGCAAACTCATCCAGCTAGGGAGAGATGCGGAGCCTGGGTGGCCAGCCATGAATCTACAGACATCTTCTTCCCCCTGGGCTTGAGGGGAGTCTCCGGGCAGGGCTGGGAGCAGCTTGGAGCTTCTCCGGAGGAGGGAACGGCAGGTGGCGGCACCCGTACATCGAGCTACCAAGGGTTCCTCCGGGATAGGAAAGGAATCACACTTGGAAATCTCAAGTGGATGTTTTCACAGCCTTAAAATAGGGTCAGCTGCCCTCAGGCAATCAGAGTGAAAAACACAGGAAGGGTGACTGGATGGAAAGAGAGTCCTTTCCTTAGTTGGCTAGAACATCTGCTGGGCCTGGCCAAGGATGGATTGTTTCTTACCTATCTCTGGCCTAAAAACAAAAACAAAAAGCAAAACAAACTAAGAAACATATTGAGGGCGATGGAAAATGATCAAAGCTCTTCAGCTTGCTTGCGTAACCGATTTGTGGAAGGTGTTTCATAAACATTTCATAAGAAGGAGAATTATGAAGAAAACATCTCCCAACCTGCCTGCAATTACTGCACAAACTCTTCCTTACCAGTAGGAAAGGGAGGAAAAAAAAAAAAAAAAGAAAAAAAAAAAAGTACATCTGTTTTGTAACTGATATGTGAACTTTTGGCAAACATTCGGTTCATGAAAACATCCTGCAGACATATTGCAAAGCTGTAAAAAGCCAGCCTTACATGAGGAAGTTGGAAAGATTCACCTTAGCAGCTCTGATTTCACCGTGTGGAAGGCCATACCCTTCCGACAGACAGACCAACCAACCCACGTTGGAGTCAATGGACTGACGGTTGGATCCCATTTGTTGGGCAGGACTCTGCCTGCGGCCCTCCTCACATAAGCCCAGCTTAGGGTCACTGCTCTCTGGTAATTGGTCTTCCTCATCGATTAGACACCGAAGCAGGCAGCCTGAGCGCAGCCCCACGCCGCCTCCTTTGGATGAGCGCTTCTGGCATAATGTAAGCACTGCTCCATCATCCTCTCTCAAAGGTGGGACCCACTGACTGCTTCAGCACTCAGAGCCTCGGATGCTTTCCCCAAATCTAGCTAAGAGATCTCCGTACCCTGCCAGAGTGAGGCCGTCAAAGCCATGTCAGCCTTCTCCAGTACCAGCTCTTAGGCAGGAATCGCCGTCGTTAGTGTAAGATAGAAGACAACCGTATTTGTTGTGTAGTTTCTATTTAGGCAGTAACCTCTTTGAAACAGATATTTATCTGCCTTCGTATCTGCCTTATCTCACAGTCAGCAACTCACAACTGTTTAAGAGTTTGACTTACTGACATCCCTCCTTCCCCCCGCTGCACAGCGGTAAGGCTATTTCCCTGCGTGGAAGAGGGTCAGGTGCACGCAAATTTAAGAGAATCTGAACCAACTGCCCCTCGCTGAAAACCGACAGCAGGGTTCTTCCAGGGCTGACTCACTCCCAAAGCGCTATGCAGTACAACGGGGCTGTCAGAAGCTGCCGCAAAGTGATTTGCCTGAAGTCAAGGGAGGAAGTTTTATGACAGAAACAGGTATCAAAACTGGATCCAAGGCTATTGCAGTTAACTAAGCCTTCCCACCTTCCACTGGTGTTAAGTGTACTTTTCTGTGAATTACCTGCACACGTGGGCATCATAAAATAAAAAACACACTAATAATAAATTATAGCAATAATAATAATGGGCTTGCAATTACTATTTCCACATGTACTATCCTGCATGTACGGCAAGGCTTAACAGACACCCATGAAGAAAGCAGAAAAGCCTTAATTCAGTGCAACGATCTTCACTTTAGAACATTTGATATCCTTTCACACTGAAGGGTGGGATTTTTCAGATGCTGTCGGCATGTCAATAGGGGAGTTAATCCCACGCTGGATGCCTAACAGACTCTATCCTAAAACTCAGCAATGACAGCACGCTGAAAAATTAAAATGTAATCCCTAACCTCAACACACCTGCATCACAGCTCTGTGAGGCCCCCGAGTTTATTAACTGAGGCCTGAGCTGATCTTCTTAATTCTCTGAGCTTCAGCTTGGGGTGTTAACAGTTGTGCCTTAGCTGTAGTAGAAGCCAGGATGGGAAATCAAAACTTTAAGAGTAACCGAGCTACACACTTCACAAAAGAAAACAAACAGAACCACACTCAGCTTTGTATCCACAGGGTGTCTGATAGAGCGTTTTTGCTTTTAAACAGAGAACAGGAAAAAGAAAGAAGCCACCGCTCTCCTCTGTGCTGAACAATAAACCTCAAAATGATCATGTGTAGCACAGCAGGCTTCAAAAGCAGGCTCTGGGCAAGGGAGTGGAGAACCAAAACCAGAGGTGGGAAGAGCACCTGCCCTGGATGGCCACGCTCCTATGGGCGCCTGCTCAGGAGGAGCATCCTGACAAAGGGCTGCTCTCCACACGAGGCTGCAGCCTCTGCCCGAGCCTCAGGAGCGCAGAAGCTAGCTCGTGCTTTCGGGAGGTGATCCGTGTTCAGGAAGCACAGAATTGGCAAAAAAAGATACTGAAAAGCGGCATCTTTGCTCTTGCTATTGGTACTCGAGCGTGTGGCAGCTTCTCTGCCAAGGCCTGTGGATGTGTCAGATTGGAAGTGTTTTAAAAAAGAAGGGAAGATGCCATTTTCTTGGTCAGAATGGTGAGAACCTTCAGACAAAGCATGGAAAACAATTTTACCAGCATTAAGGCTGTGATTTCTCTCATGTCTCTGTTCCAGGATTCTCCTTGCCCCTTCCTCAGCCCGGGGGTCCTGCCCCTCTGCCCCAACCCTCTCGTGCGTTGCAGCACTGCTCCCTGCATCTCTCTCAATTTCACTTGCCCAACTTCCAAAGCTCTCCAGAACTCCACCTCTGCCTACACCTTTGTGCTTATCTTCTCTGCTCCCACCCTGGGCTGCATCCCTACCCCTTTCCTTATCAATCCGATTTCACACACACCAAGGCTTCATGGCTTCTCCCATGCCCTCTTACATGCTCACACAGGTTCCCTGGAGCCTAATCATGTTCTTGGTGAAGTCAGCAGCGAAGGTGCCTTATTGGGCTTTTCTGGGGCCAGAAACAGACCCTTAACTATTCTTCAAATTCACTGCACAAAAAAATATTCCCCTTTCCATGGATCTCTTGTCTAGGGGGAGGAAACTGTGATTGTTCTGGATTCTCTGTGCCCTTCGGCTGTCAACCAGTCACAAACCATCTAAATACCTGGCCCTGCCTCCCCGCCGTACAGTACCGGTGTCCCCAGATCGGTCCCCACGAGGAGGGCAGAGCAGTGTCCACCTAGCGCGTCATGGCACAGGTAGCCCTCGGTAGCAAGGCACTTTCCACCACATCCCACGTTTGAAAGGAATTAACTTGGAGTCAGAGCGCTCCCGTGACTGGGGCTGGCTCCAGCCCAGCTTTGCAGATTTCTCTGATTGGTTCACGGTAGTTTTGGCACCAGTTGCTGCGCCCCAGGGAACTGGGACACAAGAAGAGCAGCTAGAGGGATTGCATTAAATACACACAAGTAATATAATTAAGAAAGAAAGGGAGAGTGAGAAAGATCAGCTTCGCTGGAGAGTATCACGTCGATTTTCATTCTGGGTGGAGGGAATGAAGTCTAGTAGTTGAGGGGAAAAGGGAGCTCAGAGCCAGTTCTCTGCTCCCAGATCGGTGGCTCTGGGCAATTCTCTGTGTTGGGGAAGCAGGGCAAGAGGGTTTCTTGCTCGCATAAACCCAATGTCTGCCTCCTGAGGGGCTGAGCAGCCCCAGTTCAGCCCCCTGATTTCACACGGAGCTCTAGCAGATCAGCACTTCTGGGAAGGGAGAAAGTGCACTCTGATGTCAGGCTTCCAAAATTAGAGGCCTTGCTTGAAACCCCATCGCCTTCACCTTTTTATGCTATGACTTGCCCTTCTGCAAAATGGGTGTAGGGCCCCACCCTTGCTGGGTGGTGCAGGCTTTTGATTGAATTCTTGGAGCTCACCAGATGAAAGGCCTTCAAGAATTCGGAGTCCTCTCCTTATTAGCAATGAGCTCCAGTAGGCAGAAGAGTCATCTCCATGCACAGTAGTTTGTGCAACTCACCGCTTAAAAAGGTGCCGAGCAACCTTAATAGTGGTTTGACAGTGACAGCCATGCCTTGAGCTTAGCTCCTATTGTGGAAAAAATTGTTATGTCCCTTTAGACAGGTCCATGAAACTAGGGTTCGTCCCCTGTGAGCCTAGAAAATATTTCCCGAAGGATGATAGGAGCGCAGTTGGAGCAGGGAGTTTGCACTAAGACCTATCTGTCTTTTCCTCAGCTGTAAAACAGCTTTGAAACAGCTGTACAATACATATTGCCAGTGGACAAGGCAACAAATATAAGAAATAACTTTTAAATATAGGTTGTTCTTGTGAAGCCTGGAGCAGGAAAGCAGGAGTTTGGGAATGGACTGCAGCTGGATCTTCAGGAACAGATACAATCCAGTCAACTCTGAAGCGATGCTGGGTTGTTGTCAGCTGTTATTGGCTAACATAAGATTAATTCAGTGGTTTTGGTCCACGTCTTGAGAAAAAAAATATAAAAAGACCAAATCCTTCCTCCTATTTCCATCCCCCTTTCCCTCATATCTTCCCCAGAGACTCGCTGGCCTGTTTTGGAGTTCATTTCCAGCAATCTCATCTGAGGGCCTCTGCAAGGTGCCAGAACAAAACTAGCTTGAAGAAGGGGTTCCTCTACATATCTGTCCTAAGCAAAACAGTGCCATATATAGAAACAGAGGACTTTCCCTCAAGCCAGGGCTTTCTCTGATGCTTTCCCAAAGGGCTGCATTTCAATGAAGAACCAGCACACACATACAAATTTATGCAATCAGCCTATCCCTAGGACAGAGCAGGGAAACTTCAAAAGGGAAAGGCCAAGGTAGTGTTCAGCTTAGATCCAGTGTCAGTCAAGGCAGATATGGACAGCCGGGCTGATTTCCAGCTAGTGAAGGCTCAAGAGATGAAAAGCAGATAGAAGACTTAGGCTGATACCCTGGGGCAATGCGGAGAAGAAGAGAGAGCGAAATCTGAATTGATCCCCAGAGGGGAGAAGGAAGCAGGATGTGAACCTCCCCTTGAGAGGAGGGCAAAACAGGACTGGGATGGAAATCTGGAGGGTAGACTGAAACCTGAACTACCCACAGGGAAAAGCCAAGCAGGAACAGAAATGACATATAGGGAACACATGAGATTAGGGGGAGGTGGGAACACAAAGTGGAATGAAAAACTATGAGAGAGATCCCTGGGGGGGAGGGAAGCCCTGATTGAGCAAAATTAAATCTGCAGGGAGTTTTGCATCCCAGATATTAATAACAAACTACCTAGCAAGTTAGGCCCTTCTTTCCACCTTCAAAAGGATGGAGGGGAGGAAGAACTTGTCTGTGGTTGAGCACAAGACTATGAATCAGAGAATGGGAGTCCGTATCCCAGCTCTGCCAGGGAGCAGGTCCCTGGATTACAATACACCTCAATGTCCACAGGCAACTGTCCTATAAAGCATCCACTGATTTCAACTGCAATCACAGTGCTCAGCATCTTTGGGAAAAGCCAGGTAGTCAGTCAGTGTCTGCTTCATCTGTAAGGCAAGGTTAAACACCTCCCTACCTTCCAGAGACACTGGGATGCTAAATTCATTAGCAAAGTACCTTCAGACGTGTGGGTGGAAAGTACCAAACAAGGTCAGAGTGTCGTTAATGGCAGTGAAAAAGAGCCAAGCCGACAGGGATTTTAGATCTCAGGTGCAGTTTGCCCACTTTAAATTTCTCATATCATGTGTCTGCAGAGCATCAGCTGTGAAGACCTGAGACGACTCACTCGATTACCTCAAAACTACTGTTGGAAACTCCACATAAACCTCAAAAATTACAAGTTTCCTTGGACAATAACTCTGTCAGATAGGAACAGGGCAGGGAGATGAGTTAGATAAGGAGGTGCCAAGGGAGGGGAACCCCTTTGGGAGAGAGCAGGGCAGTTAACACACAGGACCCTTCACTTGGCTTTGGAAGGGAGGAATTTTTGGATGGACCCAGTCTCTCACCGCTCTTTTGTCATACATTAGCAGACAAACTCAACTGGCCAAAAAAAGTCTGCTCAAGTTCTACTGACTGGGAATCTTAAGCAGCTCGATTATTGAATGTTGGCTGATCACTGAAGAGAGGGATTTTGAAACACGTCCCTTACAGCCATTACAAAATGGCAATGCGTGCAGCCCGATGTACGAAGGGAAGTGTTGAGCTAACGTGCATATGAAATACAAGGCCACTTCAGTCGCATATCTTATTTCCTTATTTTGTTCTGGATGCTTTCCTTTGTGTTCTGAAGATCTCTCCTGCCCCAGAAATACATTTCCAAGCTACCTCCTTTTCCCAGGTAAATCCATCCACAAATCCTATTTCTAGCAAGCCTGTTGGAAAGAGATATATATCCTTATTACATCCCCTGATTGGTGTGAACCGAAGAAAATAAAGTCATAGGAGTAAAGAACTAACAGGAAAATTCAGGCTGTGCTGAGCCCTGGGCTACTCAAGCACACTAGTGCCTGCTTGTCTGTTTTAAATATTGTCAAGTCTCACGGCGGGATCACCTTTACATTGATACAAATATCAAACCTGTCATTACCATTAAACAAATGACAGCCTGTCTGCAAGGGTTAGCCTTTTGCTGGAATGAAACTGCATGACATATTTGGATACAGAGCACATGCAGATCCTGCTGAGCCTTTGCTGCACTGGTAACACATAACCTTTCAGCTTGCTTTCAGAAGAGATAGATTCTCTGCCTGCACTGAAGAGCATGAAGAGGCTTGGAGAGAACCTCTCATTCCCTCCTCTGGGAGGAGAGGAGATCTGAGCCTTTGTTCCTCCCTGATACTCAGGGACCGCACTGCTGCAAGGACCAACTGACACACGGCCCTACACATCACTTTCCTGAGGGAAAAGAAAGCCGTGATTCAGCATCGGTTTCTCTCCTTCAGGTGCAGATGGATGCACGACACCGTGTGCTGGGCTACGCCGCTCGCACCACGCACACAAGCCCTGTCGTCTCCCAAAGCCGCCAGCCCGAGCTCCGTGTGTGTGCAGTTCAGAAGGCAATATTGTCTCAGGGATTAAGTCCAGACACAGGGTGAATTACCTGTCTCTCTAGAACAGCTCTCTTCAGACCCATCTACCAAAACAAACAATGCAGTGTTTCCATAAACGCTGCTTATACCAACGGGGAAATACACCACACAAGACCTGGGAAGACCGCAGCAGCATCACCTGCTGAGGATCACCACATTACAGCGAGGAAAAGATCTGATTTCAACGCTTCAGTCAGGCCTTTTCCTGGTCCCACTCGGTGCCCTTTCATGGCAAGACTGAAACCACATTTGCCGAGTTACTCCGTTCTGTCCCTGACACTCTCTGGACGTGATCCCAAACCATCAAGAAGCAGATGTCCCTACCCAGGTTGCCAGCACTGAAGGTGAAAGTTTATTACTGTCTCTTTGCATTTCCCTTGATATAAACAGGAAACAACCAGCATTAGACTCACTAAATAAAAAGCCAAACCAGATAGGCAAGGCAGAAGATGCTTCTTTTTCCATACACACCCTTTTCCCTCTCATTCACATACAAATTACTGTTGCATCCAGGTGGGAGGAGAGTTTGAAGAGGGGAGGGGGGGAAGAAATGTTTGCCAAATAGGTTGAGGGATCAGAAGGCAGCTTTCTCATAAAGCTCAGGGCTGACCCACAAACTGCGAGAAAACCTCAAACTCCGCAAGAGTTTCCCTCCTCCCCGTTTGCAGGGTGAGAGCAGCCACAGCAGGGAATTGGTAGGCAGGTAAGGGGTCTAACCAGGTCACTCCACCCTTCTCTTCCCGCCTGGAGCATAACATGGGAGGGAAACAGACCTGAAATGTAGGCCATCTACAAAGACTGGGGGAGAGGCTTAAATGATGTGAGATTTATGATCTTCAAAGTGATTAGCGCCCAGCACTCCAAATAAAGTCAAAGAGAGCTCAGCAGCTCTTGCATTCAGTTTGCAGTTGGGTTTCAAACCATACTTCTCTGGCTTCGGTTTGAAAACTTGAATTGCAAGGTAACAAAAAAAGAAAGCCACCCAAAACCAACCTCAAACCCCAAACCAAAATTAAAAAACCCACCAACCTCCACCCCTAATGAAAGAGCTCAGCACCTGATTTTACATGAAAACGTTTTGATATTTCCATATCTCCCTTCTTCCTTTTTCTCGTCGTTTGCAATCTATTTGCTGAATCGAAGATGAATTCACCAATAGCTGAGGTCAGCCTGAAACGTGAGTATATAACCCGTGTGCATTTGGGCTCCTGCTCATTTAAAATAGTAATAATAACAATAATGGCTCAAGTCTACACGTGGCCTTGCGAGGGCCAAGAGAGGGAGACAAAGAGCCATTTCCAACGCCTCTGTCCACTCACAGGGACGGTTCCAGCCCCATCCCTGACATCATCGCAAAACCCCTTCTGTGGGCACCACCTGTGCTCTGGAAAATCGGACCAGATTGAAAAAAAAACCCAAAACACATTAATATGAGGCTGTTCACAGGTTCTATGCTTTTTAAACCTTAATAAGTCCCCAGTCAGGTTTGCTACTCAGTTACTCAGACATGCTGGCACAAATGAAAGGGGTTTTGTGGTACCCTTCTGACAGAAGGAGGAAAACAGAAGTGGGAAGTGAATGCTACAAGAGCTGTCCTAAAACCACAGTCTCTTTTTGGGAGGAGGACGTTTCTACCAAGCAGACTCTGGCCCAAAATCCTACTGACGGTGAAGCTGTCTGCCCCCTCAACTTCACCAGCAGCCACTCGTTCAGGGACGTGCAGAGGACTAGGACCTTAAAGATAATGGGTCAAATCATCGGTGGGTGTAAATCGGCACCGCCTCACCATAGTCAATAATGTTTCCTTGATTAACCTCAGCCCAGCTTCCAGTTCTAACATCTTTGTGGTGTTGCCATAGGAAAAGTTTGCAACGTGTAATGATCTTGTAGCTTCATAGCTTATTTCTATCTTGAGGGAATTTCCTTTTATCACTAGTTATAAGCAAGTTGGATTCTTCTCTTGGCGTGCAGAAAGCCTGTGCTTTGGGCTCTGCAATCCACAGAGCTGGAGACACAAGACCTTTTTGTTTTCAGCTGGGTATTCCAAAAACCTGGAAGATGGCTGAACGTGTTAAGACACCTTTGATAGGAAGTTACGACCCACCCAAAACCAGAGCAGCCAAACCAAACAAACAAACAGCAGCTTGCTGACATCTGTCAGACAAGAGCCACCAAGGCAAGCCTGAAGGACAGAAAAGTCACAGCGAGAAGCTGCAGCTTCCCCCTGCTGCTAGCAGGGAGCCTTTGCTAAGGATTGCAACCTTTGAGGGTGGGGAATGCACGGCTGGGAGCGGGGAGGTTGCTGTGCTGTTGAGTGCCAACATCTGCTTCAGATGCTACCGACTGCCCGTGGAGTTACAGCCCCTTTCGCTTTCCCCTGGCCGAGCCCCGGAGCCCTGTAGTGCAGCCGTGGGTCAGCTCTCTAGTCCTTCTCTTCTTCTTTACAAGGTCCGAGTCCAGCTCTGCTGATGGCCGCAGGAGTCCTTAGCTCTGGACTCTGAGCATTTTCTCACGTGTCTGCACAGATTCGAGACCTATACTCCGCGGGGGGCTGCCGCCTTCCTCCCACTGCAAACCTGATGTGACATTTTGGGATTTCTTAGAGCCACGTATGAAAATCTCCAGGCCCTCAGTGAGACAGGGGTTGCTTTTAGCTGTATGAAGCAGAAGGCTACCAGCAAACACAGCAGAGACAACGGTCTCTCACGTGTTCATTTGCAATTAGGGTTTGCTTGCCCTGCAAAAAGCACTTGCTTTTATCTGCTGTCCCTTTCCCCAGTGTCTTGCAAAGAGGGATCTGCTCTTGTAGGCAGGTCTGCTCTAGACCTATGAACTTCAAGACCTCAAACCACTTCATCTTCAGTCCTCGGTGATACTCCTGTGAGTCAGCCCCGTGCTCTTAGACTTGCATACCACAGTGCTTCCAGCACCAGTGTCACAAGCAGGAGAAATGCATGGGGCTTTGGGGCGGGATTTGCACATTTGCCAGTGTAACTGAGGTCCCTTTTGTTTCTAAATGACAATGGGAAAAAAATTAAAAAGCCTCAAGCAAATGGTGATTTAAAGAAACTCTGTAATTAAACTGAACTTCTATGAAATAGGAAGGCCTGGAAACCAGAAGTTTAATCTGTCATTCTATCCCACAAGGGGAATTGGGAATAACTTCTGTGGTCTGTTTAATGCTAGCTTCTGACCTAAGAGTTTTTATCTCTTAGCAGTATAGCTGCCTGGGACTCAGCAAGATGAGCAATTAAAAAACAGTAAGTCAAGAAAGCAGGAGAATACCTGGTAACCCAGGGAGTGTCTTACCTGCCTGTTAAAGTCCAGCCCATTCTGTTCATTCCCTACAACGAGACAAACAGAAAAATATCTCAGTATTAATGACAGTCAGCATTGAGGTAAACTTTCCAGAACTTAGAGCACATGTAACCGAAGACACTCTGCAAGCCCAGCTCACTGTAAGAGCGAGGAGAGGAGGAGGAAGGTGGAGTCAGTGCGAATGCAGCAATGGAAGTAGAAAGGCAGCTTTTACAACATTTCTTGGTATCGGCCCTTGCCGAAGAGTAACAGAAGTGCTTCTGCCCGGGAGATACCTGAGCAGCAAGGGTGGGGGAAAGCTCACTGACTGCAAGGGAGATTCCAGCAGAGGTGAGCTGGAGGACATTGCAAATCTCCAGAGAAATCCAGGACCGAGGCACGGTACACAAAGCAAGGACTAACTGTGGGAGAGGCTAGCAAACAGGTGGCCGAGCCTGTTAACCAGGGATCTTCAGGAACCCGTGTGGCACTGAGTAATTACGGGATATCTAAAGGAACAGAGGGTGCCGTGGGGTTGTGCTCAAGAGGCGTCTCCTTGATTCCAAAAGAGATTGGCAGGCACAGGGGGAAAAAATCAGACAGGTTTCAGCCTGAAGGTACCGCACAGGCCCTCACTCATTCCCCTTTGATGATAAACATTCCCCCCCCCCCCCATCACACCTGCCAAATTCATCAAGAACATCACAGAGGAAAGGTTGTATGCTCCACAGATATGAATGCTTTAAGGGATTCCACGAAGCTCTTTAGTGCAAAGGCAACCCCAAGATACCCCTTCCCTTCCCTTTGCAATCCATTCCCTGAGTTGTTCTCTTCCAGTCCAACTGAGTTTGTGATAAACAGTCTTAAATTGTTCACATCCCACCGGCACAAGCCCTGAGGGCCTCCTGCTCCTCTTTTTTTTTCCAGTATAACGTTCCCCATAAAGCATAGCCCGTGCCCTGTGATCTGATCAAGCTTCAACACATCATGTTTTTCAGTAGTTCACGTCTCTCTTGCAAAAAGTTGGAAAGCAGTTAAGAGAGGCTGTGCAGGCAGGAGTGCAAATCCAGCTCTCCCATTGACTTGCTTTCTTCAGCTGAACAAGCCTCTCCCCTCCTCTAGCACTCAGCTTTTCAGCTTGCATCCTACAAATCATATTCCCAGGTGAATCAGTATGGGTCTCTGAGATCCTCAGGGGGAGCGGGCTTGGTACAATTATTCATAGATGGCAAAATATTTTAGTCAATGATAACAATTTCATGGCACCCTCTGCTATCTAGAAACAGCTCTGGAGATTTAATCTGCAACATGTTAACGGCGTTGACGGTGGAAACTGAGCTGCCTCTGTTGCTCTTGTTAGGCTGAGCAGGTCTTTGCTGTCAAAGAGTACCAGAGCACTATTGCACAGCACAACAAGTTGTTGCCCTCCCCTGGTCTCAAATCTCCTCTGTCTTCTCACCATCTGCAACTCAACCTAGATCCAGCTCTGCACCTTCTCCCCCCGCCTGTCTGCATTTCTGCTCTGCTAGAGCCTGCCCTTGGCTTCCTCCTGACTTGCTTCTCAAAGCTTTTTCTCTTCCCAATCTCAGGCCTTTATCTTCTTCCATGTAATTCCCTACTCTACTACAACCCTCCAACTTGCCACGTGTTTCCGTGCTCCCGTGCCACTCTCTGTAACCATCTGCTCCCTGACCACCTCTCTCCAGCTGCTCCCGCCTGAGGAATTTGTTCATTCATTGCGTTCCAGCTCTACGCCCCAAGAGCCAACAACTGCACATATAAACGATGGGAATGCTGATAGTGTTAATAGATGATCGCAATCAGTATCCACACACCTGAGCGGGACTGTGTGAGGATCTTCAAGGCCTGCAGTTTCTACCTTTGAAACCCATGGGGGGTTGATGCAATCTAAAGGCTGTAGCTAAAGGGAAGAAAGGCAAGGAGGAGAGGAGGAGGAAATAAAGTTCCCAGTTGCTAAAATAGAACAGGAAGGAAAAGGCAATCTTCTGGTTTCCTGGATATAAGAGTTTTGCTCGCGTTCAAATGCAGCTTGTTGATGAGGCCCGGTTCGAAGACCTTGAGGGAAATCCCTGGGTCCCCGTGATGATGGCTCTGAGTCACTATCATACACACCAAAACTTGGAATTTGAGATGCACAGCTGGAACGGAGTCTCGCTCCATATCGCTACCACCAGGTCCAAGTTCCCCAGCATATTCTTTCCTCCTCTTCCACGCTTACCATTTCTTAGTTTTTACTCCCTTCACAAGCACGTGCAGCTGACAGACTTCCACCTTTCTTTTCCTCTTTCCTCTCCTTCAAGGCCAGACACAGCTTCCTCCAATTCTTACCCTCTGTTCTCTTGCAGGTCCCGTTGCGGATCAACAGGAGTGTTGGGGAGCACCTCAGCCAGGTGTTGTGTGACAGTGGAGTATACTGCAAATATGCACGGAGACTGACATTAACTCAGTCGTAGCTTGGGCGTCTAAGTCTGAGATAACTGCCCCAGGCTGTCTTGGTAGACAGAGAGGAGAAATAGGCACCTCCAGAGGCCGTTCATCTGACCTATCTTAGACGCCCATCTTATGCTGAGATGAATGGCCCTCTGGAGATGACTATTTCTCTTTATTGACTACAAAGGGACCCAGGGGCAACCAGTTCAGACTTAGATGTCCAGTAGTGAGATATTTAAAACTGGGCGAGGTGATTTCTACTCCCAGTGGTTATGTAAATGGGAGCTGGATACACAAATCCCACCAACGATTCAGCAGGACAAGTGAGTGTTGGTGCACAGATTTATTTGCAAACAAATCTCATATTTTTCTATTTCAGTAAAAGCTTGTGTTCGAGTAAAATTAAAATGATTCCAGCTGCAAGCCAAGGTTTGAATGTGAGAGGGGTAACAACTCTCCTCTTTCAGTTAAATCAGTAACTTTCCTACAAATATTTTAAAAACAGACCCCGTTTCCTCCAAGTTTCTATCAACATCAGGACTCACACTGAAGGAGTCATTTCTCTCCTTGAAGGAACGGGCTGTTCAAACAACAAGGATCTACACTTAAGATTTAATCTTTTCTAGCTTCAGGAGATAAAAAGAAAGAAAAGTGTAAGTGGCAGCAGATTCTCAGCTGCTGTAAACTGCCAGAACTCCACTAATTTTAATGGAGCTTCACACCAGCCAACAACTTGCCTCTTGCTACACCAGCCAGACGCAATGGGATCCAAAGTCTCCAGCGTCTGCTAGACGCAGTCCTCCCCTCCTTAAATTGCATCAAACTGGGGAAGCCCTGGGATTGAAATAGAGAAAGATCACTTTGAGCCCCTTGCACTGTGGCTCCTGGGAGCTTCCCCATGAAAAAAGCCTTCCTTCCCCTCTTTATGGGTGTTCTGGGCAGGGGGAAAAAAAGGCAGCGATAAGCTCAGCTGGCTCCCGCAGCGCGGCAGACAGGGACCATGCTGCTCTCCTTGGTTCACCTGGCAGCTGTTTTGCATAGCACTGGCATCAGATCTGGTGCGAGTTTGCCTGGGGAGGTTTCTCTGGGGATGGGAGCAGCAGAACAGTTCCGGACGGCTTCCCCCCACCCGCTGCTCTTCCCCCTGCCTGGAACGCAGCGTTTGCTCTGAAAACCAAAGACGAGCGGTTCTATCAGAACCGACACGATTCCCACTGGAAGCCGCCAAGCCAGTCCAGCACTTGAGGATAAAAGCGCCGTAATGGGAGAAAAGTAAAATCAAGATTGGGGTGTTCCCTCATCTTCACAAGGCAACACATGCAGCAACACGCAGGTGTCACCTACGGGGAGTGACAGCCTCCCGTGGCTTCTCACCCAGTGCCAAAACCAGGGCTGCAACCAGGAGGCTGCCCTTACCCCCCTAACTGCACGCTGAATTCACCCCACGGTTTGATCTCAGCTGCACAGAAGGGACAGGGAGTTAGAAGGTGATTTCAATCTTTAACAGGTGTTGGGGAATTCCCACAGGGAATCAGTTTTTTTGCCGCGTGCATTTGGGAGGGAAATTCAGAACAGCTGAACGGCGATGGAGGAACAGTGCCAGGCAGACACCAGGCAGGGGATTCAGCTGCCTGGGCTTAGATGTCTAACTTTTAGGTGTCTAATTCCGAGCCAATTGCTCTAGGCTCCCTTTACAGCCACGGAGAGGAAGCAGGCGCTTCCAGAGGGCAATTCATCTCGCCCCCGAGATAGACGGCAGGGAGATGAATCACCTTCTGGAGATACCTATTTTCATCATTGACTGCACAAGGAGCCTGGGGTGAGCAGGTCAGGCTTCAGCTTCAAAGTATTGAATATCTAAAATTAAGATTAATCTCACCTATCCTGAAGACTTTAGCACTCCAGCTGATAAAGCACAGTGCCACTACAGATTGACATAGCAGGCCAGATGCAGAGTGCCTTTCAGTGTGCATTTCCTAGAAGCTTAGATATTAACTTGTTCACATGAACTGGGACACAAATCAAATCTCTTGCCTCAAATGACATGTGAAGTTACGAGATTACCCGGGAGCAGGTAGAGAAAACAGTGGCAACAATTATTATAACTATAAACAATGCCGGACCCACTTGCTGTAAATGAAGCAAAATGGCCACCTGCACCGAGAAGGATGTGGTTCTATTCAGCTAAAATCTATTCAGCATCAAATACACTCTGCAGGATTTCAATGCAGTTTGGAGACTCAAGCAAATGCCAAGTCATAGCCCTGACACTACTGTTCCCAGTCAGACCAGCACCTTCTCCAGAACGAGCAGGAAAAGCCCTGGGTGGTAGGAGTTCACTCAAATCACCATCTCTCCGTTTTAGTGGCTCCCCCTGATTCCCCCCTGCTGTATCCAGTGGCACTGGGGAGAAGAAAGTGAAGCTGAGCAGACACCAGTCAGTTCCCTGGATCCTTACGTGCCCTTGTGGTATGATTGCTGTTCCCAAGCCTTGCCTTGAGAAGTGCTTTTCGCAGGGAGCAAGGAAAAGTGTGAACAGAACGGGGAGTTTTGGAGGCAGCTGGATAGGGCTGCAATTTAACTATTTGCTCTAAAGTCACAAACGGACCAAACTGGGGCATCGGAGCATCTCCATGGGAAAACTGAGGCTGGTTAGCAAGAGAAGTGAGTCCGTGCTGACTCAGATGACTACAGACTTCAGGGGAAGCTTTCACTGACGACTCCAGTGTGTTATTTGGGTGCAAACCCCTGGGTTATCAAAACACCTTTCCCTTTGTCAGCAATGCATCAAAGAAATCCCGTCTTCTAGTCCGACTGCAGCTTTGAGTGCAATCTACCCTTCGCATGGGGCAGGGAGAGAAAGCAGGACAGCAAGTGTGGGAGACTCGGGCAGTTTCCAGAAGGAAACCCAAGGGCAGCAGTTGTTCCCACGGAAAACATTTCACCTGCAGGTGCTGGGAGAGGGCAAGTCTCTTCTCTTAGACCAGAGGCAAGAGGCAGATCAGACCAGCTCTTCCTTTGCCCCTCTAATTCAAGTCAAACCAGCCTTTTGTTCCCCTTTCCCCTCCCCATCCTTTTTTATCCTCTTCCATAATGGGATGTTTAAGAAAAAAAAATAAAATAACCCAACCTCAAACCCTAATCACCTTCATTTGAATTTCAAATATCCCCCTCCTGGCCTCCCCCACGCCCCAACTGACTCGGAGCTGGGAATATGGAAATTTCTCCTGCTTGCCTTAAATGTGGCTGTGCTATGAAAATCATCAGCCTTATGCAAATCCTGAGCAGGGCCAATTGCCATAGCAACCAGCTGTTTCCAGCCCGACTGCTGCAGCTTTCATTTATTCGGGACTTGGCCTGGGGCTGTGCATGGCTGCAGGGGGAAGAGACAAGAGAAATCCTGGAGGCTTTGAGGAAAGTTTCACGAGGGAGAGCTAGCCTTGGAGAGCAAAGGCGTAGCCAAGGTCTAGGCTCAGCCAGGGGGCCGGGAAGGCCAAGTTTCCTCAAAAGACTTTGCCCTGGCAATCTCTTTTTTCCAGCCCGATCTGAAGCGGTAACAACAAAAGGCAAAAGAAAAAAGCTCAGACTTTGCAGCCCTCAGCTCGCCGGCTGAGTGCCCCACGGAGAGCCCCTGTGCACCGAGCAGCACCGCCCCGGCACCCACCAACCCATTTCGCACAAGCCATGGCACTGCTCAGCCTGGCATCCCTTGCTGGTGCACGTTTCTTTTTGCCCGAGCTGGAAGCTGACACAGAGGTCGGAGCCTCCAGACCTTGTTCCAGCGTAAGGCATCAAAGTTTAAAAGAGACCTTAGCCCAACATCTGTGGCTGGAACACAACAAACAGCCGTCCCAGAGCCCAGCGGAGATCACGGCTCCCTTCTGCCCGGAGCGGTACCATCCATGGGAGAGCAGCACCTGCTCCAAAGAGCTTACACCCTGGCAGAAAGGTGGCAGAGGTGGTTGGGACCCTCACTGTGGAGCTGAGGAACAGAGAGAGACTTAACTTGCACAGGGAGTGTGTGGCAGAGAGGAAGACTGAGACTAGGTCTGTGGTTTTCCATCTACCCTGATTTAATGCAAAAATGCATTAAATACACAGAAGCTGGGGTGCTGGGTGGAAGTTTCGGTGCCCAGATCCAGAGCTGCCCTTGCTTTCCCTCCTGCACTGTCAGGGGACCTCAGGTCTCTGGTGGCAGCAGTGGAGGAAGGTGTCTCGTACTGATACCCTGCCACAGGCACGAGCTGGCTGACGTCGAGGATGCCAGGGGAGAAGGATGACGTTCACGGGAACGTCCTCAAAAGGGACACGGGAGCAGACGCATCGTAGCTCCTTACCGCTTCCATTTTCTTGGGGTTTAAAGGAGAGGGTCTTTCTTACCCTCGGAGAGAAGATATCTGCTTTATTGCTTCCTAATAGGCTCAGATAGGTTACCCAAGCTGCGAGGGTTGGATAACCCTGCTACCATAGCCACTAGTCAGAAGTGGGCCAGGAGCCCAGCTCTCTGGCTCCCTGAGCCCTCCCCACGAAACCACACTCCTCTACCTGGCTCTTGGTCTTCCCAGTCCCAGCCCCGACAGAGCTGGGCGAAGCTGCCGGGTCAGCCATCCCCCAGCATCCCGGGGAGCGATACCAGCTGCTCCCGAGGCTGCGATAACGCCGTCGGGCTGTCCTATATTGCACCCACACGTCCACACCCCAGCTCCTCTCCCCGGGTGCTGGGGTGCCCATCGCGCACCCCGCCCTGGGCTCCTGGCAGGCCGGCCAGTTCCCCCTGTTACAGGGTGGGGAGGGAAGATGTTCGGAGCGCCTGCAGCTATTCAGTTACCGATGGTTGTGTTTGAAGAGCTTCCCTATCGCCCTTTTGTTAAAGCTTTGGCTTCCCCCCCATAGCCTCAACAGATGAAATCAAAGGGAAGTAGCTTTGCTTGGTGTAACCTGTTTTGATCAAGCAGATAAACGGGGAACAAGTGTCTGACACAAACAAACAGACAGACAGAGGCAAGTCCCACCTCAGCATTTTGTTGCATCAGATACAGAGGGCTTAGATAAACCACAAGAAGGGGGAGATCTCTGCCTCTCGGCTCGAAGACCAGGGGCGACACTCTGCAGTGCCAAGCCCCCACAGTTCCCATAAAAAAAAAAAAAAAAAAAAAAAAAAAAAAAAAAAAAATCAACCCAGAACTTGCTGGCATGGCTTTCATCAGTTTAAAAAGATGAAAAGAGCTTCCAGCCAAGCATAAAACTCACGCTTGTCATTACCCCCCATGGAGTCAGTGGGACTGCCTGCAAGCCCAGCCACAGGCGCTTCAGGCCAAGCGTTAAACCACGCTGACATCCCCCAGGAAAGGGTAAAGAGGACCCTCGGACTGGAGAGATGACCCAGCGCTCAGCCCGGGACTGACCCACGCGGCTCCTGGCCGTCAGGCCAAATCAGTCCAAACCACGGCCCTTGCGGGAGAAACTCCTGCCTTACTCCCCTCTTCCTCCTCACACACATAACTGTGGTAAAAAAGGCAGAGCTACAGTCAAGGAAGGATTAAGATTCACAGGAGTAGGCAGGGTAGGTGATATTCCTTAGAAATATATATATATATATTTTTTTTTAATCATAGCTTTTTGTAAAATGGCAAAGTTTCGCTACAACCGGTAGACATGGAGGAGTGGAATCAAAGAAAAATGGATTTTTGGAGAACGTCTTACTAAAAAGCTTTGAAGCATTTTCTGTGAAATTGGTGTAGATGAAAAAGAAAAAAAAAAAACAACCAACACAGCAAACCAACTTTCCTAACCTCCTATAAGAGATGAACAATTTTGACAATTTTCTCAAAAAAAAAAAAAAAAAAAAAAGCCCCACGATTATTTTAAACACTTTCAAAGTAAAACAGTGCCCCAAATTACCCTTTTTCCCTCTCTAAGCCTAGAACTGGCAGAGATATGAAAGGATGAGATTATACTTCTGCTACTGACACTTCCCATCAGATCTTTAGGCATCAGTTTTAGATCAAGGGCTTGGTTTACAAAAGCATTTTGGCACCCAACTCCCTCCAGCGTGTTTTTTTTTGGTTTTTTTTTTTTTTTTTTTTTTAATTCTTCTTGGAGCCAGTCTGAATCTTTTGGTGATGAAAGGTCTTTGTAAATATGCACCTAGAAGGATTTCCATTCTTTATAAGCTATAATACTGTTAGTTTGGTAACTGCCCTCTCCTTTGGGGGTAACAAGATTCCTTGGGGATCTGTGTGGATTCATTAGGAAATGGGTCTTCAATTAATGAGTCATTGGAAAACAGATTTTCCCACATGAAGCTGGTAAACAAAACACTCAACTATTAGGTGTTGCAGTAAATATTCCTCTAACAATGTGTATAAGGGAAAGTAAAAACTTCCAGGGAAGCTCAGTACAAAGAGCTTTGTTGTTTATAAACAGAGTGGTCGGAAAGAGGGGAAAAAAAAAAAAAAAAAAGACAAAGAGGCGTAGAGGTTTTGGGTAAAACATCGAGGCAAGACCCTCTGTGGGCTTGACTGGTCGTGGGTGCCAGTGGGGCACCTGAAGGGTCACATCTACAGCTGAGCAATAGCGTGCTCCCGCCCTGGCCACCCTCTTCTCCGGGGGTTCTGGGAGGGGCAGAGAGCTCCCCCCCGAGGAGGGGTCGTGGCTTTGGGCTAGGGAGTCCCCCAAGAAGCTCCTCACTCACTGCAGTGTCTCTCATCACAGCTAAGCCTGCTGTGGTGATCCTGAACGCATCGACAAGTCACGGGGACTGCATTAGAAAAAAAAAAATAATAACTTAAACAGGTTCCTTGTATCAGTCCGAAGAGAAGTGTCGCTCTTTTGCAAATGAAGGAGATTTACTTGTTCTGATTTCCCTGCTTGATTTGAAGGCTCCTAGGGCAGAGCTAATGCTGCTGCAAACATTTTTATTATTTTAAAACAAATTGACTTCACTTCTCTGCTTGCTTTTCCCGATTACCACTAGAAAGAGGTGCTGCAGCTAACACGAATGCCTGTCTGGGAAGCTTAAGCTGAAAACCATAATTTATCCAATCAACTGTGATGCCAGCTTCTTGCCTGTTTAACACTTCTGACTACAGCATCAGCAGCCAGAATATCCCACCACAGTTAGTAAGAGCCAATACCAAACCCAAATAGCGACTGTCATCCCAGTACAGCCTTCCCTAATCTTGATTCAACGATGCTCTCCGCCAGCTCCGCGTACTAAGAGGCACGAAACATTTCAGGAGGCTGTGGTTCCCAGTTTAAGGCCCTGTAACAGCTACCAGGGTTTTTTGAAAGAGCTTGGGAAGTCGAGGACGTGTTTGTTACTAGGCGGCTTGGAAACGTTTATCTCAAAAAAACCACTTGGGGTCATCTGAAAGCCCTGAGCAGAAGCTGACCTGACCAAAGTCAATCAGAGTTCATGGACGTGAATAGAACCAGATTTTATCTCTACCTTAGATTGTGTCAAACAACCCAGTTTAATAGCTAAGAGCACAGAGGGTTTCTAGTCCTCACGTAAGGTGTAAATAAAGGGGTAGTTTTAGTCCTATCAAAACATGCCTAGAGTTCTCTGGTTTTACCAAGAACTTTTTCTAAGTTCTCTCAAATGACAGAGGTAAAAGAGAAACAGTAAAATCATTCTCCATAAAGTTTTAATCTGCTGTTCCACACCCCCCCGCCCCAAGCCTAGGGCTCTCCATTACTCAAGGAGTAGCGATTCCTCCACACCGTCTCTACCAGTTTGGGGTTTAAAAGGTGTTTATTTCTAGGTGTACAGACAAGCCTCAGGGTTTCTAACAATCTTAATTTCTTATGCCTAGTGGGTGCTAAAAATATTTCTTCTTGCTGTTTATTTGCCTAAAAAGGAATCCGACCATGAGCCTTTGTGAAATTACAGACTTCAGGTCTCGCATGCAAAGCCCACTGCGGGCAGCGTCAGTCAGAAGTGATGCCAGAATACACAGAACTGATTTTTCTGGTGTCTATCACACCTTGTGGCAGTGCAGAAGTTGGTAGGTAACCTGGCAGAAGTCAATGCTAACACCAGCACTGTCATCTTCAAAGGAACACCCTGTTCTTCAGCTTTCCGTATTCAAGGAGAACTGGGGCTTTTAGCCACAGAGCAGCGAGTCGGAGCAGCTGTCAGGTGGGAGTAGTGGAGGTGAGAAACCCAACCATGCTTCAAGATGAGGAGTGATCAATTTTTGCTGGAACTACCCACTTGGATTTGATTATTCCCAAAGTCCTTCCTATTTTTCTACATATACGTGGCCAAGAAGGTCTTATTCCCCGGGGAGTTTTGTCTAAGGAAACGTTCCTCACACGAACCGTGTATAAAATGAAGAGCTGTTTGTGCTAAACTGAGCGGACCAAGAGTATTTCAGTGGCATTATGCCTTTGGCAAGAGGTGAGCGCATTTCCATGCTAAAACCGCAGAGGACTTTACTGAGACACACACTGATTCACTGCTGTTACAGAAGGATCTTGCATGCTGATCAAGATACGAACGCAATCCTAGCCCAGAGCACATTCTTGATCAACTCCCAGGCTGGTTGGAAGAGCGTAACGTAGCAGCAACAGGAGTCAAGCAAAGCACAGACAGAAACTTCCAGCACCCACAGCCCCCTTTTCTTTTTTTCTTTTCTTTCCCCTCCCTCCTTGAGTTCCCTCACCTGCCCCCCACATCCTGGACCCTCCTTACCTGGCTCCACCTGGTCAGGTTCGTGCCGAGTATCTGTGGAATCTGCCGCATCACCGCTCATCTTGATCTCTGGAAAAGAAGGCACAACTGATTTTAATAACAGGTCACAGTCCCAGGCAACAGGCACATGTGGCTTCCACTAAACAGCACAAATGAATGTGTAATTATAATAAACCATCAGACTTTCAAATTTCTGATTCCTCAACATACAGTCACTAGAATATTCATCAGCTCCGAGGATGCACTTTTCCCTCCTGTTGCTCTTCGCATCCCCCTCGTTCCTTCCCCCCTCCCCAATTTGCTGCCGTGCTCTCACCTTTCCCATCTCACTCCTCTCCCCCACAGAGGTTTGTTTAATCACGGGGGGGCCCTCCCAGCCTCTCCCCCGAGCTTTATGCTGGCATCCCAAACCAGCCCGCATGGCTCTCAGCTTGACTCCATCCCTCACCACACCTGTAGAGGCAGGGGGGCCCTCCCAGCCTTCCCCCCCCCTCCTACATCCTTTCCTCGTCCCTCAAGAGGGCTCGGCCCGGCCGGTGCTTGGCGCTGTACAAAGCTCACGCAGGGAGGACCAGCCTTGGAGAGGCAGGCGCAGAGCAAGATGCTCTCCAGGAGAGAAGCAAAGTCTTCTCCTCTCGCTGCCTTGCAAACTCAGCTTGTTTCTTTCCAGAGGTCTGGTCCCTATTTTCAAACGCTTACCCCTGCTCTCTCCGCCGTGCACATCCTCACCCCCCTCTCAAACCATGAAGAAGCTGCCTTGCTCCAAAGCATTGGCCCCAACCCAGGAGCCAGAGGAGTGCTTTGCCGTAAAGCTCCTGCGTATTTCCCCCCATCCTTATCCATGCCAATAAATTTGTCATTTACCCTTGAAGTGATGGCTGCCACCACACCCGGGGCCACGTTCTCCTTCGGGGACAGCTGAAAGAAAAGGTGGGAAGAGTCAACTTTGCACTGGATTGCTCATCTCCTCCTTAAAAGAGACAAAGTACACACCAGTGAAAAAAGGAAGAATATCTATTCAAATTCAGATGGACATCCCCTCAGCTCTTTTACCCTTCGCATGGGAATTTTAACTCTTTCCAGGCTAGTTGGGGAAAAAAAAAAAAAGATAATATTTTTTTTATAAAGAACCAACTGATTTGCATGGGCTTCCTGCAGCCAATCCCGGCCACAGAAGTCATCCGATTTGCATCGGGTAATAACAACAGTGTGAAAGCTGGGCCAGTATTTGCTGTGGTTTTGCTGGGGTAGAAAAGGCAGGTGGAAGCCTTCTTAAAGGCATCATGCAAACCTTTTCCTCTTTCCTATATATGCCTTGTATTATTTCCAAACAGCCAAAAGGGTGAGAAGAACCCCCTAAGTTTTTATACCTATTTCCCTCTATTACACACACTAAAACAGGCAGGCCTTTTTGTTTTGTGTATTTTGTTCAAGTTTTCTTTTCCCCCTATTCAAACTTCCAGTGTGCAGATGACAAAATAACTTTTTTTTTTTTTTTTTTTCACCAAAACTGAATAGCTTTGTTTAGGTTAAAGTTGGAGGCTTTTTCTTCAGCAAATGAGTAAAGAAAGAAAAAAAATTACAAGATTTTATATCAGAGACAGAGTACAGAAACATTCACACACTTGAGAAATTTCCTTTCTTTAAGTTGTATTAAGTAGTGCGGGGGAAAAGGAAAGAGAAAAGAGTTGTGGGATTTTTCCCCCTTCCCTTCAAATAAACCCGCTGCAATTAAGACATGAACGTTTAGTGGGGTTTCTAAATGTTTCTACTGCAGGAAGAGTAATTATCATCAGCTATAAACATCTTCTTGTCTTGTAATACTGCCAAAGGACCCTAACTGAGGCAACCTACAAAGCACAAAGTTTTGCTCGCTGCCAAAAAGTGTCTTAAAAAAAAAAAAGAAAAAAAAAAGCGCCAAGTTCTCATAAAATAGAGTATGAAAAACCATAAACTGTGCAAAAGTTTGTTGCTTGCTTCAGTGAGAAAGTCTGCAAGGCTGCAAAAAAAAAAAAAAAAAGTAACGCAGGTCTCATTGCGAGCACAGAAATAACGAACGAACGCGTGTTAGGGAAAGAAAATTATCTAATCACTGAGATCAGCGTGCCTCTTCTGGGCACAGATCGAGAGACAGCGATTCAGACAGAGTCCAAGGAGGGAAGACACAGAAGCAAACCTGAGCAGGTCTCGCCCTCTCACAGGAGTAAGCCCTCAGCCCCTCTGCCCTTTATAACCTGGGGTGGGCGGGGAGGAACGGTGGAATATCACCCGTGCCTTCATTACACATCACATGCCATCCATCAGTTAAATTCCCTCCTTCTGGAGTCAGGAGATAAGAAGATATTACCCCGTGATTCTCTCATGCATAGAGCAGAAGAATTTTATTTTCACAAAGATTCAAATCCCCATCATGAACGTACACATGTCGTTACGGTGTAAGTATCATGTGGGGGAAAAAAAAAAAAAAAAGCGCAACTGGAAGAAAAATAAAACCCTTTTGATCAAAGCCTACTGGTCTGGGGCTGGCCAGCTTTTATGTGCACAGTGGTGCAGCACCAGCCATCCTCTGAGGGGTCCTCAAGGACAAGGAGCAGACATACAGAGGAATTACTTTCTGATATAAGTGTCGTCAAGATAAAGGCAACACCATTTTATTGACACCCAAGAGTCTTCCACTATAACCCAGAGTGACGCATCTGGATTTGACCTCCCCTCCATCTGAAAAACAAGACAGGCTGTGAGACTTTGAGGCCAGCTAAACGCAGGCTCCTTCCATACAGCTTTGCCAGGTTGGCAATATATAGAGAATAAGCAGGCTAGTGGAAAAAAAAAAAAAAAAAATCTCTGGGAAAAATAATGCAACTTAGGACTGCCTAACTCCTAACCACAGACCTATTAGGAGCCGCCACTGTGGCCTGGACCATATTAAAAATGTGCTGCTATACCTCAGCTAGCAAACATACCTGGAGTAGGGGTAGTCTGGTTTGTTCGCCCAGACCAAAGAAACTCTACCAGTGCAGACACTTCTCCGGGGATACATCTGCATCTCTATTTTTGCTGAAACAAATGCTGTCAGCAAATAAAGCTTTCCCAAGCCCTTATTCCTAGCAGTTGTTCAGACAAGGGCGCTAGGGTAAACCAGCCTGATGGCTTTAAAAGGAAAAACGAAAGCTCGTGGTGGTGGGGAAGGGCTGGAACCCAGTTTGGCTTGAGACCATTACATGGGGCCTACTGAATTTTCTGTGCTTTAGGTGCCCGAGCCCTTCTGGAGGCTGCAGGAAGGTGAAATCTCCAAATGCCTGGGGAGGAGGTGGTGGGACACGCCGGGGAACACGCAAACCCTCTCGGTAGGGTGGAGGGTATGTGGAGCCCGAGCAGCCCACCTTCATCTTGCACCCTGTGTCCTCTCTGCAGGGCCAGGGAAGGAACGGAGCACACCTCTGCAAGCAGCTTACTGCAAGGGCTTGCTCTTTGGGGACCCCCAAGGCTGAACACGCTGAACTGCCTTTGCACAAGGGTGAAGAAACACCCTCCCACCAGCGCTGGGCTCTGGCATGTGGAAGTGGCTGGGCCCAGGCTGGTCTCCCTCCCTGCGAAAAGACTGCTTAAAGCTTAGGCCCTTCTGACAGATTTGGGCGAGTGGAAGTTTAGCACGGAGCCAGCTCTGCACAGCTCCTGGCCAAATCCTCCCTGGGACCGATGCCGCTGGCTTTGACAGAGGGCACAGTATCGATCTTGGGAATCTTCTCATGAAGAAAGAGTCGCCCACAAGCAAAGCAGATGGGTGGATAGGAGCCTGCGGGGGATGCGTCCCCGAGAGACACCACACACAAGCACACCCATCGCAGGTGCTCAGACTAGTCAGGCTCACACGCTGAGCCAAGACCACGAGCCTCCCGCAGCCTCTCCTCACGGCCGGCCGCGCAGCACCAGGGGGTCCCCCGCTGCCTCCCCGCCCCGTGGCTGGCACAGGGAGCCAGCCTGCTCGGCGGGGTGCCCACCCGCTGCGAGGGGGCTGCTGGCACCCCAGAGCCGTGGGGAGGTCACAGAGCAGCCGTGGAGCAGAGGCTTTGGCCACCTCTGCCGGCCCGTGGCAGGCTGGCGCTGTGTTGGGTGATGGCATTGCCACAGCATCTGCCTTGCCTGGCCCGCCTGCCTCTGAGCCCACACAGGGGCCTGTTGAGGGGCTATGAGCACTGAGCATGGACTACCAGGTCTCCCCTGCACAGCAGGGCCACCAAACACCCGAGCTTTGCTGCAGCGTGCCAATAGGTACAAGGGCAACGGGCCTGGGACATGATGGATGTATCCACCCACCCCCTCCCCTCCAAACCTGGGGACAACACTCAGGGTTTTGCGCTGCACAAAGCACTGGACGCAGGGCACACGGCTCCGGTACCCCAGTGCCCTGGTGCCTGTCAGATTCTGGCCTTCCCTGCTGCCACCTCAGCGTCACCCTCAGCTCCATCATGCCCAGGGACGCCGTCCTTCCCCACAAGCACGGGGGCTCGAGCTGAGGGCAGAAGCTAAACTCACTCTGTGAGGGCGAGCCAGCGCTGAGCACAGCTCTGAGGGATTTGGCAGTGATTGCTCTCGTTCCCCAGCTAATTGCAGAGGAGAGGGCTGCTCAGAGAAGATTTGAGACTACCTAAGCTGTACCTCTGGATCAGACCCCCTGGAAGGAGCCTCCCTCCTTCTGAGTATCACTGTCCATTCATTCCTCACCCAGCCCAGCCTCCTGCAGCTCCCTCCTCATTCATTTCTCCCTCCTTTTCCCTCTTTGTCATTAACTTTTCTCCTTCCAACCCACATCTCATCTGAGACTCACTCTCACACACACACTCCTCCACCCTCATCGCATCCCTCTGAATTTATCCCCTCTCGCTCCTCCCGGCTTTATCCCTGTGACTGGACCCACAGGTCAGGCACTAGGTGCCCATTTTCCAGGTACCCGAGAGACCTCTGCGCTCTGCTCCTGGACCCACATTGGGGTTGGCAGCACGAGCACTGCGCCCACACTGTGGGCATGGCTTGGCATCCCCCTAAATAGGATCAGGGCAGCATCCATCCCCCGATAGGAACGTGAGCACTTAACCGGGCACTGCCTGCTATAGCTGACTCCAGCGAGAGAAGAGAGGAGGGAAAGGAGGGAGGAAAGTTGATAGGAATCAGAGCAACCCCCATTTCCAGCCCAAGTCCACGGTCTCAGCTACGTGGTGAGCTCCAGCCCGATCCTTCCTCAAGTGCTCTTTACCTGCGTGCACAGATTCCAGGTTCACCATCCTGCTGGTGGAGGGAAATCCGCGGTGCGCCCAGCCTCCTGCCGTCAGCCCCAGGTTACCAGGGGCTGCCAGTTTGCCCTCCCTCCTCTGCCACCCGCTGCCTCTCGAACCGGGCGTGGGTCCGCTCCCGAAGGGACCTAGAGCTCCATTGCCTGTTGCCATGCAGGGCCAGGTGAGCATGCGGCGCCACGCCACGCCTCGCCCCACCTCCGGCTCCCTCGGGTGCCCTGACACCCAGCAGCCTGGCGCCCGGCCCATGCAAAAGCCTCCATTTGCATATTAGTAACTCCGGGATGGATGAGTCCCTGCAGCGCTACCAGGGCGTGGGGTGGGGTGGGAAGGAGGGAGGAAGGAAGGCGGTTTGCCCGCCCTCAGCTGCACAGATACACCCCGCAGCACCTGCCTGCTGGGCTGCGAGCGAGGGGCTTTGCGGGGGCTCCGCCGCCAGCCCCAGACCCGAGTTGTTCCATCGTGGGAAAGCTTTTGGCTCTGTCCCTTGCAATGCATGGGGAGGAGAGGCCGAGGCATCGAGCCAGGCTGGGCAGTGGCCACCAGCACCCAGAAGGGAAGGTGTTTGAGCTGAGGGAACAGCCCCTCCAGCCCTTTCGGCTTCATTTCTGGCCTCTCTGATAAGCCCTGGGGTCTGCTCAGAGGGAGCCACGAGAGCAGCCTGTGCGGTTGAGTCTTGGCATCCCCTAGGTCTGGGCTGAACCTGAGCGATGCTGTACGAAACAATCAGCACAGACAGGAAAGTTAAGAGCAGAAAGGTAACCTGGTCTGGCTAAAGACACAGTGTTGGCAGCACATGGAGACCCCCCCTTCCCTGACTTGTGGTACATCAATCCCCCAAGAAGTGTAGAGAAGAGGCAGACAGCCTCTTCCTCCTCCATGTTAAGGCTGCAGCATGTAACCGGCTTCCAGGGAAGCCAGGGGGGAAAAAAAGTCCCCTAACGTTGGCTTCTTCTGTAGGAAACTGCCAGAGGCCGGCTCCTCAGCCGACGCTCTGTGCCGTGACAGGGACCAACAGTCGCCCTGATGGACCCTGGCACTGCGGCTGGTCCCTGTCCCTGCCGTGCGCTGCCTGATGCCCCCCACCACGGCCCAGGGTAGCAGGACGCCTGCGTTCAACTCCTGAGCTCCAGCCCTGCTCAACCCCCTCCTGAAAGCGTTAACACGCTCCATTGGTAGCTGCCAGGTACAAGCTATCACACATTCATCTCTCCCTGGCTAATTCACGTTCCAGGGCTCTCGGCTTTCCCACATACTGCTCTCCCTCCCTGGAAAGACAGGTTTCTCTGAAGAGATGGGTGGGCGGGCGAGCAGGCTCTGGAGCCTCACCTCCAACCCAGTCCTAGTTATGGGGCTGGAGTGGTTGGTTGCCCTCGGCTTGCGTGGCCAGAGAGGACATCCTTGGGAGAGGGCAACACGCTGGCAGGAAAGGGAGGATGTCTTAAACGAAACTCTAACAGGGAAAAAGCGGAGGAAAGCAGGGAGGAGAAATGGAAGAGGGAAAGCGGGGCGGAGGGGAAGTTCCTGAGTCATACTAAGGTTTGCGGGACGGGGCGCAAGGGGAGAGCGCTGCGGGCTGCCTTCAGCGCTGCTCCAGGAAGCAGAAAGGTGCCGGGGGGTGGTTTGCACTGGCAGCTTGTTTGAAGCTGCTGGAGGGACTGGCCTCCTGCCACCGATCCCCAGCCCGTGGCAGAGCCCCAGCCATTCAGGCCCTGATCCTCAGGGCGTTCCTGGGCAGCTGCTGGTCTGTTTTCTAGTGTTTTCTGCATGACCCGTCTGGGTCACCTTTTCTGCATGCACGTCTGGGTTTTCCCCATCCTGAAGACTGATGTGATCAGGTGTCCTCACTGCGTCAAACGTGCATTTGCTGGTGGCTTCCAGCCAGTTGGAAGGCTCTGGAAAGGCTGGGGACCCCGAGAGCTCTGCTTACCCCCTCCCCATCAGAGCACCTTTTGTCCCCCCAGTCGGGAGTTTCACTTGACAACGATCTTTGCTCTCTGCTTGCTGGTGCTGAGCCGAGCAGCCTGTCCCGGAGGCCCAGGGAGGCAGGTCCCCGCGGGTGGCACCTCCACCCCGGCGGACAGGGATCCCGGGCATCCGGACAGGGATCCGGGGCAACCGGACAGGGATCCGGGGCAACCGGACAGGGATCCGGGGCATCCTCGGGCGGGGATGCTGGCCCGGCCACGGGCAGGCCCGCAGTGCCCTCTCCTGGCCCTGCCCGCGCCGCTGGGATCTGCTTTTTCCCACTGTTACTTTGTGGTGACCAGAACAGCAGGGAAAATATTAATATCGAGGCACTTTTCCCCCTAGACAGCTTCAGTGCTGCGCCATGCAGGCAACAGAATACACACACACACACACCCCCATCCCCTGGCTAAGCCACCTGAAACACCTCTGCCACCCAGAGAGAGAGAAAACAGAGGAGGGACCACAGCACCATCACTCCTGTCTGCTGCGGAAAGAAGACATTCCCTTCTCCAGACAAAGGCAGATTTGCTTTAACTCTGTCCTGAGATGATCACTCCTAGATGCCAGCAGACGTGCTGCTCTTTATCTATTTATTTATTTATTTTTCTCCCATGGCCATCAGTGAATGATCCATCTGCTCTCATGTGTTCTTCCACTCCTGCTGTCAATGTTTATTCCGCTCTTGGAGGAAGATAAGCTCTGCAGATAGCACCTGATTTATGGAGTATGGCCTTTGGACGGGCCCTGAAAGCACAAATCAGGGAATGGGTTGGGTTGGAAGGGACCGTAAAGCCCATCCAGTTCCAACCCCCTGCCGATGGGCAGGGACACCTTCCACTAGACCAGGTTGCTCAAAGCCTCATCCATCCTGGCCTGCAGGAAGATGTTACAAAATCCCCTACTGCTTTTTTTTTTTTTTTTTTTTTTTTTTTTTTCCTAGCAGCGAGGATTTTTATACCAGTTCTCTTGGCCAACTGCGCCTTTTCTCTGTGCCAGGGAGGTCTCCTGTCTCCACCTGCAGCAGCTGCTTTCCGAGAGTGTTATTTAAGTGCATCAACAAGGATTTTTCTTTGGAAAGGCAAACACACCGCAGTGCAGTTCTCAAGGCTGGGGAGACAGCGAGATCTTGCCGGGCCCGGGGTGCGCAGCCCCGAGGAGGTTCTGTCCCCGCACCCCCCTCAGCTCCGCAGAGCCGAGGCGTGCTCCGCCAGCACCCACTTGTGGAGGCCGGGAAAGCTGCACTGTAAGCCGGGCTGCCCCGGGGAGGGCCCCCCCAGAGCCAGGCAGGGCCCCCAGCTCCGGGCAGAGCCCCCCCAGAGCCGGGCAGAGACCCCCAGAGCCAGGCAGAGCCCCCACCCCTGGGCAGAGCCCCCACCCCTGAGCAGAGCCCCCCCCCCCCCGAGCCAGGCAGGGACTCCAGTCCCGGGCAGAGCCCCCCCAGAGCCAGGCAGAGCCCCCCGCCCCGGGCAGATCCCCCCAAGAGCCAGGCAGAGCCCCCAGCCCCGAGCAGAGCCCCCCCAGAGCCAGGCAGAGCCCCCAGCCCCAGGCAGACCCCTGTCCTGTCCCGGGCCCAGGCAGTGATGGGGCTTCACTGGTGCCCCCCGCGATTGCCAAGCCCCCCACCACTTCTGGCCAACCCTTCGGACCCCTCGGGGCCCCGGGAGCCGGGGGACACGCAGGTGATATTAGCCTGGGGAGGCCCCAGTTGCTCACCCCCCCCTCAAGGCCCAGCTCTGCCGGGGCGCACACCAGCCCAGAAATGACTGTGGAGTTGAGCTCAGTGTGTCCTGCCCGGTTTAACGCCCCTCACTCATCTCTTACTCCTCAAAATCCCCTCCGACCCTCTCTGCTGAGCGTGGGCCCAGCTCGTAGGAGGCTCCTCCATCACCCCCAGAGCCGAGGCGGTGGTTTGGTTCCGCTGAGCACCACGCTGCTTTTCCTGGAAATACCCCAGGAACCGGGGAAGGGCCGAGGAGTCTCCGGGCACCCCAGAGCCCCTCTGCTCCAAACCCAGCACGCTGGAGCTGGCGGGGGTATGACCCAACGCTCCCAGAGCGAGCTCCTGTCCCCTCCCAGCAGCCCCGTGACGGAGGGAACAGTGGGGATGGGCCCCAGGGCTTGTAGCCACCCTGCCACCCTCGCCCACTGCCCACCTTGCCCCACGGCTGGCTTAACCAGCAAGCAGGGACAAATCCCACCGTGTCCCGCTGCAGCAGGAGCCAAGGCAGCGGGGAGCAAGCCCTGCAAATGCTGACCACCTAAGTGAAAAAGCAGAATTTCAGCTTCCCCAGGAATGACAGTCAGGGGGCAAGGCTCAAGCGGAGGCTGCAGCAAGTCCTTGTCCCATCTCTGCGCTCACCACACTAGGGGGAATCAGCACTCCACGCTTCTCCCTCCAGCAGCCGCGGAATGAGAGCTCTGAGCTGGCCCCAAACTGCCGCCCTCGCCTCCCCTCAGCTAGAGCTGCAGGGGAACGGACAAAGATCAGCTTCGGGAGGCTGCTGGAGCCACACAAACCTCCAGCCACATGGTGCAGCTGCAGAACATCCCCTCGTGGGACCCCACAATCCCTCGGAGAGAAGAGCGGGCACCCACCTGCCTAAGCCCAGGACCTGCCTAAACCCAGGACCCACCTCTGCTGCTGGTCTTTTACTTAGCAGAGCTCAGGCTCAAAGCTTTCACAGCTGCTTGAGAAGTCAAAGCTGTGTCCCTACTATGGCTGGGTGGACGTTACGCTTGAGATGCAGGAGCACACCGATACGTGTTCACGGTCATGAACAGCAGGACGTTCCCCCTCCATGGGTCTCCAGTGTCGTAGGTGTAGGCTTGAGATTTACCCATAAGAAAGCAACTCTCAATCAAAACCCCAAACATCTGGATGTCAACAGACTATTATGCACAGAGAATCTTTTAGGCCAGAGATGCTTTAAAAAAAAATCAGTTTATTTTACCTTACAAATCATAAATAATTTGGTTTTTTAAAAAAAAATCATTTCAAGTGTGTTTTACTTCATGTTGCAATATTAAAATACCTTTCCCTTCTCCCCCCTTAAGTGATCAATACAAAAATAATTGCGACCAAATTATTTTTTTTTCCTTTTTTCAAAAATTCCTGTATTTTAGGCAAAAAGGCACATTGTGAAGGCTTTTCACCAGGAGGTACAGGGGTTCACAATGACCCCAAGAGCCTCTCTGCTTGTTCTAACGTGAGAGGAAGAGGACACAGGAACCAGGGAGCACTCCTGCAGTGCGTTTTGTCTGATGCCCTCCAGGTGTATACCAGGGCCAAGGTCAGCTTCAGTGTTGTCCCTCTTTTACATGTAGGGGAAACCAAGGCACAGCAAAGCAGTACAATTATCTAAGAGCTTCTTGTGAATAGCTGGCAGAGTAGGACATAAAACTGGATATAGATGTAGGATGGTGTCTTCTTCGGAACGACAGCACAAACCCACCTGGGACCACCCTCCCCCCTTGCAACCACAATGTTATAATGGTAGTCACAAGTCTCTAGATGCTTCTTTCTTAGTGGGAGAGTCACAGGACCAACGCAAAAAGTTGGACCTTCACTATTCTAAAAAGGGATTAATGAGAGCCCTAATTATCAGCCCTTTGGAGGCAAAGTCATTGCTGGGATGTATCTCCCCATTGTATCTTCTAGTCACAGGCAGGATAAAATAGCCACTTGGATACTAGGAAAAGCTACAGGCAGGCTCTTGCTTTGGGTAGGCTTTGCACCTTCCTCGCTCAGGGTATGTGGTCCCACAAATCAGCTGTTTTCCCATTGGGAAGTGCTGTTGCATCACCAGGAGGTGGTGAAGTCAGTGAAGGGGCTTCTTCAGCAGCAGAGATGTTTGACAACCCAGGTCATCAAGACCATTTCTCTCCCTGCCCTGACCGCTCACATCAGGATGCTCGAGGCTGATAACTGATCAGAGCCGCCTCCTTTTACCTCTGCTAACACCAGAGCAGGGCCAAACACACCCCTGCCGGTGCTTCACCCCAGAAACCTGCAGCTCCTGCTTCTTCCAGGGCAGGAGAGCATCAACACGCAGGGAGCTGATCCCACTTATCACAGTATGAGAGAGTCACAGGGGGCCAGAAGGAAAGGCACACACACACACACACAGAGCTCTCCTGGTACAAGGCACTGCTGTGAACCATAATTCCTTCTTTGGAGCAGCCAGCTCCAGGAAGCCCTTAGCATCATAAATGGTGGCAGGAGGCAGATGAGCTGCCCCTTGAAAAGGTCTGGCCTGGCTCTGCTAGGTCTCCTCGTCCCAGAGACACAGCTGTTTCTGCGGCACGTAGTAATCGAAGGTGTAGCCCTTCTGGCAGCTGCGGATGCCACATTTGTAAGAAGAAACCTTGCCCCCAGCATCACGGCTCTTGCAGTACTTCAGCATGCACGGGTACCACTCGATGCTCAGCGAGTAGCTGCAGATGCAGGGTTTCCAGCGGTCTGCACACAGCTTGCAACGCTGCAGGTCAGGGAGATCCGATGTCTGCGGCAGGACCTCGAACATGGAGCCATCCACCCCTGCGGGAGAAAGCAGAGGGACATCGCTCAGGGCGCTGCCGAAATGCAAGGCCAAAGGAGAGAGCCGCCAAAGCAGGTACTGGGCTCTCCACACGGTGTCCAGGACAGTCGAGGAGGAGGAGGTTAGACAGAGCGCATGTCCAGGGGCAATTTGGACACGAGTCCTGACAGGAACCACAGCAGAAGAAAGAGCCCTGGGGAAAGTAAGCCAAAAGACAGACAAACTGTGTAAAGAACGTATTTCTTTTGGGTGACGGACCAGGTGAAAGGTTACCTTGAAAATACCCACCTAATTAGGTTCACTAGGAGAGCACCACCAAAAGAGACTGGTGCAGTGTGCCGTGCGAGCAAGCGATACGCATGCCTTACTCACTGTAAAGACAGCGAAAGAGAAGCCAAAATCATCTGCACTGATCGCCAGAAACCTGGCAGGAAAGATCACCGCAGAGTGCCAACTTGCTGACAGGAGCAGTTCCAATGAAACCAAGGGAAACTTACCTTTCTCCAGCCAAAATTTGACATCATCTTCTCGGGTGTAAATCGCTTCTTTGGCCTCTGCACAGACGTTGTGGATGTGATTGCTCAGCTGGGCCCCCTTGCTGAAGTTGACAGCTACATCCATGCTGAGATGCTCCAGGCCCCGCACCTCCTCAGCCTGCCGCACTGTCCTGGGGTTTTTCTGCAGAGGATGAAATAGCAAAAACCTGAATCCTGGTTGCAACAAATTATTCCTTACAGCACATCGTGATTTCATGCCAACCGAAGATGATGCGCAACTGGATGTTCCTCTGCAAACGCACCTGCACCCTATCTGGAGGGAAGGCACTTAAAAAACTTCATACTGATGCTGAAACTGGTGAGAGTTCATCACTGCTCTGATTTGCCTGTGACCGTTTCTCAATGATTTGTCGTGACGAACAGCCCCAAGTTCTTACTTCACCGGGCAAAGCAGGGCAGGGATTTTCATGGTGATTGCTCTAACCATCCTCCTGCCCTTTGATACAGACCAGGCTGAACTAAATCACGTCTCCTTCTGGGATATTAGTAGAACAGGATCAATACTATTGATAAACTTAGTTTAATACCGAGTCCCTCAAGCAGGAGGAGTGATTAAAGGTGGGTCTAACAGCTGAATACTCAGGCAGCTGCCCGGGAAGGGTATCCAGCTCTAGGAAACCCTGATGGACTGGGGGATGGAGGCGGCCCTGTAGCCAGCTGCAGGGTGCCCCTCACCTGCCGCAGCTTTGCCATGGACTCGCTGGGGATGATCTCGTTGCGGTGAAGCCGCGTGACGAAGCAGAGAGCTTGGAACTGGCTCTGGCCCCTCTCCAGCTCCCCCAGGATTAAGGCACGGAAGATCTTCACCTCCTGACAAAGACAGAAATAGAGTGAGAGTCACAGATCTTTGGCATTGGTGGGGTGAACCGAGAAGTCAGGGTTAAAGCGAAAGGCTCCAGCCCAAAGAACAAAGTCAAAGGTCTCATACTTCTACCTGAGCACAGGGGTGCAGTCCCAGGTTCAATCCCACCCAAAAGCCTGCAGCGTAACAACTGGTGTCTGTAAAGAAGGGAGGGTTTTCGCAATCCCACTGTGGCAAGGACAACTTGCTGCCAGGTCACATCCCACATCCACGGTTTCCTCAAACAACAGCTGGAGGTTTCTATCCTTTACCAAGCAGGGAGGCAAACCTCCAAGGAGTCTCGTTTCGTTTTGTTAAACAAATATCACACAGTCATTGTCTCCATACACTACCTAGGGCAAGCAGGACCAAATTTTCTCTACTGCCTTCCCTCACTTGCAACTGGCATCCTGGAGAACAAATTATTTACTTCTGAACCCAACAGCATGTGGAAGAGAAATGAAAGTTAAATTGTTAAAGCCAGAAGGAACCCATTATGATCAGCCGCAGCTGACCTCCTTTTTCTGCCTGGGTCAGTAATTTTGGCATTTTATAGAGAGAGCTTCTGACATGGATTGTAGTCCGTCTCCAAATCCAGCTTGGCAACCAGTCATGGTTACCTTCACGTAGACTCAATAGCAAAACCTCCCCACACCCTGTTCTGGCATGGATCGACAGTGATTTCTATGCAGGTATCAAATCATCTGGCTTCTGGGGCATTTGTAGACTCTGCAGGAATCCGCCATCCCCTGTCTTCGTGTCAGACCATGCCACCACCAGGGCTAAGTAGATGGATCAGAACGGTGTCTCCTCAGCACGAAGAGCAATTATTGCCTCTTGGCACCCACCCACAGCCATCGCTTAACATCCTCCGCAGAGAACGGACAGATATGGGTGGCGAGGGAGCAGCAAGCAGAAGCTGTGCCAAAGCTGCTAAGATCATCCCTCCCCTCCTGAGCTATTCCTGCCGGATGGCTCATGAGCTCAGCTTCTTCCAAACCTCATTCTGCCCTGAGAAGAAGGGAGCCTTTCTCTTTTCTACAAGCTCTAAGCAGTGTCTGTGCTGAGCTTTTCTGCAGACTAGCTCATACAGCCCACTATTTATTCCCTGCCTTCTCTTCCATGTCCAGAAGAGAAATGGTTACGCAATTCAGTGCACATCTGGACAGATGAAAGAACAGCTGCAATCTGGGATACGCTCCCCTCCCCAGCACAGGAGAAAGGGTTTTGCTGGGTGCGTTTGTTGACTGAAAATCTGCCATAAGAGGAGGATGTGAAGGAAGTTTGGGAAGAAAGAGCCACCAAAAAAGCTTGTGAAGTTACTATGGAATCATTATTTTTTTGACAGCTTTAATGGGGAGAATTCCCACTGAGACATTGGCACCACTGGAATGATCTACACTTAGTCCAGCTGAGTTCGTCTGCTGTGAGCTCCCGTACTGTGCAGGGCCCAAGGATGAGCAGACTTAAAACCAGCAGCTCACCCTGGCATATTCTTCAGCTGCAAATTTAAATTTAATTCACTTTGAACAATCAGCATTCAGCCTGGAAAACGCAAACAGGGATAGCCATGTTTTGCACTCGGAATGAAAACCTCTACAGGCGGGAGATTAAAAACAGTGCAGTACTTCCCAGGTTGGAGGCAATTTTTGTAAAATGAGAACATGCTGAGCAACTGATTAGTCCTCCTGATCTGCCTATTTAAGAATTAGCCTTCAGACATCCAACTCTCTTTCCTCCTCCCAGCTGATATGTGCGAGAGATTCACAGCTCGCGCTGCTCCTCGGGAGGATCTCGAGCTCCCGACTGATCCCACAGAGCTGCAGGTCCCTGCCTCTGCCTCCAAAGCCCGGAGTCCCCGCAGAGTCTGGGCAGAGATAAGCTCCCTCCCAAGCGGGCGCAGGTCCCAAGGCACCACTCCCACAGTATGCAAAGGGTTCCTGCATCCAGTGACCCTGTCCACTGAAGAATTCGGACAAAGGTTTTACGTATCTGGTTTTCCTGAGTTCCAAGCAAGCACACCGGAGAGGAAGGACCAAATCTACGTCACATCAGCGCACCACTGGAGCAAACAAACAGCTCTTGGGCATCGAGACAAGCACCAACTCCCCCCTCTGACCCGAGGCAGACAGCAGGAGCAAGCCTGGCATGCACAGGGTCACCAGCCGGTGCTGTACTGCCCTCGAAGCACCTTCTTGTGTCCCCTCCAGCTCCAGCCTTGCTCCCATCACACCAGCGAGGAAGTGACCTGGGGCTGCTGCTCAGCTACTCTAAATATTTACCTGCCTATCTCTGTGTGCTCCCTGAATTATAGGTTGATGAGTCCGCGATGAGTCCTCCGGTAAAGATCTCTGCAGAAATCATCACTGAAAGAGCTTCGCTGTTAGAGGATGGAAGGAGGGAGAAAGAAAAATGTGGGGAAAGGTGGTTTTGCAGTGGGGGGCTACAGCTGCAGGAGGAAAGAGCAAGGGGGAAGACAGTAAAGATCGACAGGGTGGTGTCCCACTGCGCGATCCATCCTTTCCTTCACCCCCAGATTCTCCTTTCTCAGAGAGGCACAGCTGATGGCTCTCACGCCTCCCCCCTCCTGCCCTCGGGCACACACCCAGCCAGCCCTTTGCTCCCCACCTGCCTGCTGCGGCCCCTGCCAGCCGAACCCGAGAGGCTCAGTGCCCAGCTGCTTGGACAGGTACATTAAACAGCAAAGCCAGATCCTTATCTGCATTCCACCAGCCCCGCCGACGCTGCTGCCTTCGAGAGTGACTGCCCCGAGCTGCCACCCTCCACGCCTGTAACCCCCCCGCCACGCCAGGCTTGGGTCCCCCAGAGAGGGGTCATTTCTTCTCCTGCTCCCTGTGTCCCCAGGGCTTCTGGCCCATGTCCCTCTCCCAGCTCTGTCACATTCCAGATCATCTAAAGCAAGTAACTGAGGCGTGAAGAGGGCTCTGGTGCTGCCTGAACTCCAGGTGTCAGGGATTTCCAGCACATTTACTGATACTGAGGGAGGCGCACTGGGAAAGACAGGACTGGTCTGGGTTTGCCCGCACTGAAATAACCAGTGAACCAACGAACAGCTTTAATCCAACTGTTCTGTTAGAGGGGCTGGCTCCTATGGCACGTGTTGGTCTAAAGAGAAAAATCCCACCTTCACCTGTCTCTGAGCAAACCCGAAGCGACCCTTGCTGTGGATTTCAGAGCAAGGCTAAAACTGTGCCACACACCGGCCCATCTTCTTGGGACCTGTGTCCTCTGCAGTAACCACTCTCTCCTGAGCAAGCAGTCTCTTATTTTCCCCAGCCTTTCTTCAACCCTCTGTCTCAAAGCCTTGCTTGGCTTTCCCTAGCCTCCCAGCTCGCCCTGCCCTGGCTCTGCAACCTCAGGTGGAGTAAGAACCCAAGCTTGTCACATCAAAAATATGTCACGCTTCTCACACTGAAAGCGCCACTGAAGTTCTTCCCACTCCGAGCGCCTTTCCCTCCGCAGCCACCTCACCTCTTTCCCACCAGCAGCAGCAGCAGGGCGAACCGGTGCCAAGGCGGGTACCCGGCCAAGGCAACAAACAGCACCTTTAATTCTGGATTTCTGCAAAATTTCCCAGCAGCAAACAAGTCCCAGCAGAACGCTGCCTTTGCAACGCGGGGACTCTCCGGATGAACTCATCACGGGGGCGTTGAGAATCCTTGGCCCTGACCCGCACTCGTGTGGCGGGTACAGTTACAGCTATTGTTTAGGTTTGGACGACAAACGCTTGGTGTAACGGAGAACAACCAGTTCTGCAGGCGAGCTCTAACCGTGGCACTGGAGGTAACCGCAGCCTCGGCTTTCACAGCGAGGGGAGAGCAGCTCCTCTTTCCTAAAGGCTGAAAGGAAATCAGTGCTCTCCCAACAGCCCAGGCTGCCTGCACTTATGAAAAGGACTTCCAGCAAAGACTAGCCTGCAAGGAGGAGCAGGGAAGCCATCCAACTTCTTCCCTCCTCGCACTGTCCTCAGCCAGCTCCTCCAGGGACTGTCATCTGGGGTGCGAGAACAATTCAACCCCCATTCCTAGGCTCTATCCAACAGGGACTTACAAGCCTGTGTGGTCTAGATCTGAGCCCAGCATCTCAACTTCACATTGAGTGGAGCCTACCAGTTCCCAGGGAAATAAATTATTTCAATGTCTTCTTCCCCACAACCCATTCAGCTTTCCTGCCAAATTTCTCTCCCCCAAGCACATCAGCGCTGCTGCGGGACCCACTTTTGTCTCTGTTGTCACACGCCCGCTCAGAGTGGGGGGGTACATGCAAGGGGCCACGCTGCTCGGGGATCTGGGTAACACCGGTGCCCCCGGGTCTGACTCCTCACCCTGTCAGCAGCCTTTGCTGTGGTCTGGGCCCTGCCTGCACTGCCCTGGGGTAACAGCTACAGCTGGCCAGAAAGGCGTCGTGAACAGAAAGAATGTGTTATTGCATCCACGTCGGGGGGTCCAGCCAGCTGAGTTACCCTGCCTGGGTGGGGATTATGATTTTTAACTCCTTTCCTACTGGAAATGGCTAGAATGAAGACAGTTTGGTGCACTGCCTCTTAGACTCAGGTATCTATAAAGGCAAATTAAGGATGTGCTGGCAGAGCGGAAAAAAACCCCCCACATATCCAGGAGCAATAGGGCTTGACCCTGACTCTTCCAAGCACTGAGCAGCCAGAAATCCCCACAATGCTCAGAAAATCATCCTCTAGGTTAAGCATCCTTGTGCTCAGCACCCACAACGTGAGCAATGCCTAAAAGTGATTGTCAGAGGCCACTTTTGAAACTGGATCCTCCCTAACAAGTTCCTTCCCCAAAGCGGTGGGGTGAGCAAAGGGCAGCTCTGGCCCTAAGGCAGAGTTGAGCCCTGGGCTCGGCTCAGCAGCCCTCGCGCTGCCCTGGCGTGGGGGGCAGCTGCTTCACCCCCACCCTCGAGGGCTCCGATCAAGAGAGAACATTCTGAGATACCTCACTACAGCTCAGGGTAACAGCCACCACCTTGGTTTAGTGCGCCATCCCTCCCGAGCCTTCCCAGAGAGCGCTGAATGATCCTCCTTTCATATTTTTGGTATCTCTACGGAGAAGAGACTGCTTTCCAAATCACACAGATACAGTCTTTGGGCAGATGCTTTCCTGTATCCTCTGCTCATTTAGCACCTAACACAGTGGACGCCTGGCAGAAGGAAATTCTCAGAACACCACCCCAGAATACCACGTAACATCGGCTTTATTAACAAGGACACTGAAAGGACTGGCAATGCGAGGGTTAAAATACAATTGTCCATGCTCTCTCCCTTGCGTTTCCAACTCATCCTTTTTCCAGCAATCAAATGGAAAAAGAAATTTTTATCTTTGTGCTGACCTTGGAATGAAACCACCCACTTCGTTCTCAGGCCACTACTGATCAACTGGCAAGATCACACTAGTCAAAGTAGACACAACATTTAGGGTTGCTGTTCCCCCTCACTCTTTTTTGCAATAGATTTTATGCCTGACAGTACTACACAAGGAAAGAAGAAATGTTTTCATCACGCTCTTTCAAACTGCAAGAAAGTAAACAGTCTTCACTACTGCACTGCCCAGAAAACATCAAGTCCCAGCTTGGACTCCCACAGACCAGTTTGCGCAGCACTACAGAAGAAAGCCCCCTGTGCTCTGAGGACACGACTCCTTCAGGTTCAGCTCTGGAGGGGATGCAGGGGTGGAAGGGAAATGAAAAACCCACCTCTGTGGAAGACCCAACCCCTGCTCAGGTCCCACCCAGCTTCCACCAGTGTCAAGAGAAATGAACCGTGATCTCATTGTAACTCCTTTCTTCTCCAGCCCCTGGTCTAGCAGCAACTCCTTGTCGGAAAGGAGAAAAAAAAAAAAAAAAATCTGCCTTTGGACTAACCCCCTGCAGTTTAAGCCAGAGAAGTGGAAAAATCATTTGTGCAAAACCCGAGCATCCCGGCCACAGCATGACCACACAACCTAGCTTGGAAAAGCCAGATCAACAGCCCCAGCTGCTTTTACCAAGGCTAAGAGCCTCAAGACCTTCTCTCTGGAGAGGAGAAGTTGTGTAATGTTAGTGAGAAGAGCACCAGAGCAGAACAGGGAAATGTTTGCGTGCAGCCAGAACAGGTCAGGAGGGGAAGCCTGGCCAGGCAGCTGCCTGCTCACATCATTACTCACTGCACCATAAATTCATCTCCTCGGTCCTTTATGTTTTTCTGGCTTTTTTCAGCTACTTTCCAGCAAAGCCATGAAACCAAGAGAGACGGTAGTACCCAACGGTTCTAAAACTAAAGATTATGAATGGACTTCTGCAAGTCCAATGCAAAGCCATCCAGGGACCATCTCGTCTGTATTTTCAGCAGGAGCTGAGGGGATGCATAGAGCTAAGGTTTTAACATATTTTAAGTCGAGATACCTTCAGAGAACCTGTCCGCTCAACTACAATAAGGATGAGAGCAACAGAAGAGGTAACATACACTCTGTGGGGTTTGTAGATGAGATTTGAGAGCAAGCTCCCCTCAAGAAGAGCTAAAGCAGGTGAAAAATGCTGAGATGATCAACAGCTCAGGACACCAGAAGAAGTCCCAAGTCACATCCCAGGCTCCCAAAGGGCCTACCTAGAGGACCCATAATGAATTTGGATTTCCCTTGGCCAGGAATACGCTGTGGTATGCAAGTTGACAATCTGCAAGCTCAAGAGCTCTTCTTCCCTCCCTTAACTTCCTTGGTGTGCCATGTGTTCTTGCAATTATTTTTTTTTTTAAACAGGAGTCACGGGACTGCTTCCCTACACGCAGTACGTGGAGCATAGCATCGCTTCCAACATCACCACGGCTTCTGCTAGCATCTTGGAAAGAGGTGGGCTTGCACCCTCCCGATGGAAGAGGGACGTCTGAGAGGCTTGCAAGGAGACCGAGACCAAAGAACGTAGCTGAAAGGGGAAGAGGCACCAGAACAATCCCTGGCAAAAGGCTCCAAGGTTCACCAACAGGTTGGGACACACCACCTTCCTATCTCGTGGGTCTGAGCTTCTTCCTGCTGCGAAGCAAAGTCCACCTGAGCAAACAGCCTGAACGGAGGGCTGGAACAAGATAACGCTGCCGTGCCACCCAGCCAGCCGTGCCACCCACACGGCAGCAAACAGCTTTTCCCTGGGCAAGAGGAAATTCGCTGCATCCCACCGGGCTCGGCATGCTCCAAGGAACGCCACGCTGGCCCAGGAGATACCATCTCCCGGCGAGACGTGCGGGGTCTTGGGCTTCGGCTCAGCAAGCCCCGCATCCCCGCAGAGAGGCCACGCACGGGCCGGGGAAAGGTTCTCCTTAGAGGGGGGCTGCTGTCAGTCCCACGGGCAGCTGTCAGGCAAACGCTTCCCACGCCACAAACTCACACGCGTGCTCCCAGTGAGCAGGAGCCCCCGTAGGGGAGTAACCGCACTCCACAGGCATCGTGGAGAGGGATGTCCCGGAGACAGAGCAGAGCGGGGTCACCCCCAGCCAGGAGTGAAGAACCTGAGGTCCCCCCACCGCCGAGCCCCTCCTGCCCTGCTCCCTGCCCGGCCAAACCTGCTGCTCACCCCTCAGCGGGGAGAGGCAGAGCTCCTGGGGCAGCTGGGCAGGGGAAGGCTTCGCCATCCGTCCCCCTGGGGGGGTTCTGGCACCCACCTTCGCCAGGGAGGAGGCAGGTTCCAGCTGTGACACCGCCGGGGACAGCGGCCCGGCGTGAGAGCCGCTCCGCGGGGACCCCGCGCTCCGTCCCCCCCGCTCCTGGGGAGCGGATCTGGCTCCCGGACCCTCAGCCAGGGTTTTCCCAGGCTCCGAGTCGGTCCCAGGTGCGGCGGGACCCCGTGCGCCGCTACCAGCGGGCGCTCACCCCACAGAAACCCGCACACCGGAGCCCTGACGCCGTCCTCTCGCCCACCCGCTCCGCTGCCCGGAGAGGGGTGAAGGACCCGAGCTCCCGGCCCGGAGCTCAGGCGGGAACCCCCGCGGGTCCTCCCGGGAGCTGGGGGTCGGCGGGAGGGGCCAGGCTCTGGGCGCAGCCCGGGGAAAGCTCCGCATCCCTGCGGAAGCTCCGCATCCCTGCGAGCGGGCGGACGCCCCGGCCCGGCGGGGATGGGGGGGGGGCGGGGGTTGGGGGGGCTCTCCCGGGGCCGTACCTGTCTGAAGTCGGCGGTGAGGGTGACGAGGGCCCCGTCGGCGGTTCGCAGCTCCAGGCTGACGCAGTCGGAGCGGCTATCAGCCTGCAGGCTCTCCTCCGTCACCTGCCCGCCGGGCAGCCGCACCCGCACCCGCAGCTCGGCCCGCACGGCGGGGCCCGGCGCTCCGGGCAGCGGGGCCAGCGCCAGCCACAGCAGCGCGGGCAGCGCCGGCAGCCGGCTCCGCGGGCCGCGCATCCCCCCCGCTCCTCCTCCTCCTCCTCCGCCGCCCCGGGGCGCGGAGCCGGGGCCGGGCGCCGCGGGCTCAGGGCAGGGCCGCCATGGGGCGCGGAGCGGCGGCGTGGGATGGCGGCCCGGGATGGCGGCCCCCGGCCCCGGCCCCGCTGGGCTGCCTCGGCGCGCCGCCCGCTCGCCCTTTTCATTCGAGCCCTCGGCGGGCTCTTCCCTCGCCCACCCCCAGCCCCCCCCCGGCCGTCACTTCCTTCCCCGGGCCCAGGGACCGGCCCCGCGCAGGCTGCGCGCCGCCCCCCCGTTAAAGCGGCAGCACCGGGCGGCGGCCGCCCCCGGGGGAGCGAGGGGCCGGGGGGGGGCCGGGGGGGGCCGGTCCGGGTCTGCCCGCGGGGGGATGGAGAGCGGCGTCTCCCCCTGCCAGCGCCGGGGCTCCCCCGCGCTCCCTTGGGGATTTTTCTTCCCAAACTGCACTTGGGAAGGGGAAGGGCAGCGGTAACGGCAAAACCCAGCTCTCCTGCCGGCACAGATACACCCCCAGTCCTCTGAACATGTGGGTGTTGTGAATCAAGGGACAGTTACGGGGTTGCTCAGCGCTCCGTGCACCGTTACAGCTCTGATGCGAGGTGTGCGGGATGTCTTCCTGCCCCCGAGAACCTCTGCCTGCCCCTGGGGATGTGTTCTTACCCCCGAGAATCCCTTCCTGTCCCTGGGGATGTGTTCTTACCCCCGAGAATCTCTGCCTGCCCCTGGGGATGTGTTCTTACCCCCGAGAATCTCTGCCTGCCCCTGGGGATGTGTTCTTACCCCCGAGAATCTCTTCCTACCACTGAGAAGCTCTTCCGGCCTCTGGGGATGTGTTCTTACCCCCGAGAATTTCTGCTGGCCCCCGAGGATGTGTTTTTACCCCCAAGAATCTCTTCCTACCCCTGAGGATGCGTTCTTACCCCTTAGAATCTCTGCCGGCCCCTGAGGATGTGTTCTTACTCCTGAGAATCTCTTCCTACCCCTCTGAGAATCTCTACTGGCCCCTGGGGATGTGTTTTTACCCCTGAGGATGTGTTCTTACCCCTGAGGATGTCTGCCAGCCCCTGAGGATGAGTTCTTACCCCTGAGAATCTCTTCTTAACCCTGAGGAAGTAGCGCGGGGCACTTCAGATTTGCTTTCACAGGCATCTGGCTCTGGGTCACTTCAGACCCTGCAGTTCACAATCAGAAAGCTCCTAATCTGCCCTTCACCCGCCCGGCTCTGCAATCACTTCCAGATGGGCAGACGCTCATGAAGGGCCCCTTTGATTTCAAAAGGTCTCTCTGCAAACACAAAGGTCACTGTGGCAGCAGGATCAGGGCCTCGGAGAAAGAACTTCGCAAGGAGAAGCACAGAAATAAATAGAAACAACCATTTAAATCCACACTTCCAGGCAAAGAGATCACTCTCATCCAAGGAGCGCTTTTTGTGGGACTTCACACAAGTTTTAACCCTAAATTTTCACAGCCTCCCTCAAACAAATCGTCTCCTTGAAATACATTCCAGGACAATAGCAGCGCTAAAAATAAGATCTGAGGAGAAGAAAAGGTTACAAGGTGCAAACAGGAGGAAAGAAACGGCTCAGATACAAAGAGAGAGGCAGGGCCCACAAGGTAGAAACGTACAGGAAGACAGTTCCTCATGACAAAAGCTGCCGAGGAGGTGGCCCCCCTCACAGTCTGTTTATTCAGAGGAGATTATGCAAAAAGACAGGAGGACCCCAGCAGGGGCTGGAAGGAAGAGCCATGAGGCCAGTGGGCACAAATAACCCTTGGAGGGCTTTCCAAAGAGCCACACTCACTCCTTGGCCCAAATCTGGAATCGACTCCCCTGTTACACCAGGGTTACTCCAGGTCCATCAGCTCCCAACTGAGCCTCAACACCAGAGCACAGCACAGTCCCACGTCTGTGCGGGAGGATAAAGGATCAAGGGAGACAAGGCCGCACTCCCCGCGGCTCTGGTCGCGGGAACACGCTCTCCCAGCTGCAGTGCCCACTGCGTACCCGGATCCTGGGTGCGAGTGGTAATTCAGGACCATCCTCTGCTGTGTGACTGAGTGAGCAAAGTTGGCTTGGAGTAAGCGGTATCATTTTTCTCCTGGTACCTCCTAGAGCAGAGGAAATTGGAAAGCCGCCTTGGAGAGCTTTTTCTGAGGTTCAGCACCTTGCCAGGAACGCTGTAGTCCTGCAGACTGCAATCTGAGCAGGGCACAACTGAACCTTCAATCTGACCTGGGAATGGTAGATTTGATCCCAGTCCCAAAATGAATGGACGCACAGACCAGAAGTGCTGGAGGGTGGGGAAGGGATGCAAAACGCAGGCAGGCAACAGAATTAAAGAGCAAGTAGCTCTCTAATAGCAGATAACAAAAAAGTAACCAGGGAGCACAGGAGAGAAGAGCTTTTCTGAGATTTGAGCGAGACTAAAGGCTGGTCAGCATCCCAGTGAGAGACACTTCAACAGGTTAGTGGTAGGTGGAGAGTTACCGGCCATAAAGGGTGGCCAGAGAAGAGTAAGTACAGCTCAAAGACTCTGGGACACATCCAAATGGCCAAACCAATTCTTTACTGGTGTCAACTGGCCTCCTCTACCTTTGCTGCATGGGATGGCTCTTCAGACATGTAATCTCTTCTCTGAACTGTAGGAACGTTGAAACACGCCTTCCAGTTCAGCGTTCCCATCGCAGGATCAATTGTGTTTAGTTTTGCTGAATATTAATGGTCTAGGCCAAGAGTTTCTGGTATGTGTGCACGCTGCAGTCTTTTTACTGGGAGGAAACTTCCATTAAAATACCTCAGCCGTGTTTGAGAACGAGGTTAAGGGAAAAAAAAAAACCCATGCTGTTAAAAGAAAACACTCTCCACTGTGCTTTGTTGTGAAGTTTCAGCAGGGCAGTGCGTGGGAGCAGGGGATTACAATCTGACATGGGGTTTGCCTTGGTGCCTTAGATGCATCCTTTGTCATCCCCGGGGAAAACCACTAATATTTGGCTGAGCTACAAGTCTTCATTCCCTGTTCCTCACCTCAAAACTTCATTTACAGAAAGCTCAGTGTCACATCGGCACCTTGGAAAACCAGGAAGGGATCAATGACCACAAAAACCTGGGCTCAAAGTCAGCCCTCGCTGTAAAAGCTTAGAGCCTTAGCAGGCAAGGGGAAAGCAGAAGCAGAGAGTGAGGAGCCCTACAGCATCCCTCATGAGGCTCTGTGGGTAAACTGCGTGCAAGAGCCCTGCCTTCCCTGCACGCAGATTTCCCAGGCAAACAGAAATGTTTGCAGCCACCCTGTCTTCACCGCTTACCACCCACTTGCTGTTGCGTGCGTGCCGTCAAGCTGGATGATGCATAAATACCTGCATCATCCTCTCCCTTCACCCATTCTAGGAAAACATATGCCCAGTAGTCATCCCGTCCCCCCTCGATCCAAAAACCAGGCTGCTGCAACCCTCCCTCGTGCAGTCTAGGATGACTCCTGCCCGGTCCCCTGAACACGGGAACATTTAAGACCAAAAGAGAACAAAGGCCCTTTCCCCTCGCTGTTTCACCCCAATGTGAGTAATCAGTCAATAGTCTAGAAGCTATTAGCATCTGAAGTTTACCCTCCCATAGAGGAGAGAGCAATAATTACTGCTACTTTCTCATCAACTTACAGTAAGGCTCTGTGGCCAGTTTTCTTATTAGGAGCACGAAACCGAGGTATTTAAAACACCGCAACAACAGTCCCAGCAACACATCAAAGCGGGAGGATGTTTGTTGTGAACAAGCTGCTTATTCTAAAAAACTGTTTTGGTAACTCGGTGAAGAGCTGGCTGAGTTGTGCGAGGCTGGGCAGTGGGGACCAGCAGCTTGCTGAGAACTACTCTGCTGCCAGCAATTCCTCTGCATCCCTTGCCTTCGGAGGGGCAAGGACACAGCTCCTACCCTCTGCAGCAGGCAGAAAGCCAGCCCTGCCTGTGCTGGGTGACCAGGGCGCTGCGGGGGGGATTTCATGCAGGAGCAGCACCGTACCTCTTCCAGACCTTAGTCCTGCACAACACCGCTGCTGCAGAAACAAGCTTTATCACTGCTGGAGTGGTTCCCCTCAGACTGCTAAATCAAGAACCACAGCGGTTCCCGAGAAGCTCTAGGTCCTCCAGATTGTCTCCACTTCTTCAGAAAGGCCTCACTCGCCACTTCCAGCTGGCAGTCTGTTGAACAGAAATTCAGTGCAGAAGCCACGCGGCAGCTAGGAATCCCCCCTGCCTGCCGGGGAAGGCACACACATGCCCCGGCAGGGCACCCTCAGGTCTGTGCCGTACCTAACTGCTGGGACCCTGAGAGCAACCAGGCCTTAGTTATCCAGCCTCAGCTCTCCCCCTTCACCCCCTCTGCCCTGGCTCCACTGCTGCCTTTAAACAAAGACCCCAGCCCTTACCTGAGCTCCACTGCAGGTAGGAACTCTTTGGCTTGACTCGTCCCCTCAGCGTGGCCCTGGGCCTGGTTTATCATCGCACAACTCGCCTGGTGCTCACCGGACTGTTGGCTGAACCAGTTATCCCCGCTAAGCCTGCCCTGCTCACCCTGCCCAGGACCGTGCCTGTGTTGGTCAAGATGCAGCCTTGTCCCACAGTGCTCATCTCTCTAGGGGGGCAGCCCCCCTCTGGGTGCTCCACACAGCCAGCTGAGGGGAGGGCAGAGGCGCCTGGGCTTAAATGGAGCTGTGGGACCAGTGGGAAGAGAGTGTGTGATGCTCGTTGGGGCAATTAGTGCCCGCTGGTGTGCTCAGGGCCCTGACACCAAGTCTTTTCCAAGCCGGAGCTCAGACAAAGCACTGATGTCAAGCCATATTTCTTTCCAAGTGATTTATCGGGCTGTGTCTAATGAACTGAGCACAACACCCTTGTCCTTGCGTGGTTAAGGCGTGGAGGAGATGGATGGAGCAAGCATCAAAGCTGGTGTATCCACCTGTTTTGTCATGGCAAGGGGTTTAAGACTAGATTTTGCTCACTAATAACAGACCAGGATTGCCCACAAACTGCAACGGGCAGCAGCAAGATCCGGACCCTGCCGGAGCTGGGAAACACACTGTGCTTTTGGAAGGAGGTAGAGCAGTGGCTGGAGAAGGCTGGCCTCTGCTCCTGGGGCAGTGCATTTCTCTGGGAGCTACTCACAGCACACTCTCAGTTCCTCAGGTCCTTCCTGCAGCACTTTCAGCAGGGAAAACACTGCACAGCTCCTCTCAGAAGCTGCAGAGCTGAGCAGAACCCCAGGAAACACCCTGTCACCACAGCCTCAGGCCTTGTACCCCGATCAGACTGCTAAGCCAGCTCTAGCAGATCCTGAGAGCCATCCTCTCTCTTCCAGCCTTCTCCGGGCAGCTTGCCTGTGGTTTACCAAGGCTTTCTGTCCCCTGCCCTGGCCTCATCAGGTTTATTTCCCTTGCTGGACTGAGAAGAGCTCTGTGTGCACATCCCGAGAGCCAGGCAGGCTTTTCCTTCCAGCACTTTGGCTAACGGGTTGCGCAGACAGAGTTCAGGGCAGTAATGCAAAGGCAAGGGGAAAGAAAACCAGACTTTTGGTTGTGCTCTGAAAACCCACTCAGCAGTTGTCCAGAACAGCCGGAGAGGTCCAAGTCTTCAAAAATCAACCAAGAACAAGCTTTGGCCCCTTGTTCAGTCCCTGAGTTTCTCATCTTATTTACGCTGATGTTAATCTCAACTAAAGTTGGTGTAACTGAGGTCAGGGATCAGACCAAAATGTTCTGCCTTGATCTCTTTAATCTTCCATCCTTCATTTTCATGCCAAACTCTGCTTTTAAAGCTACATGAAAGAATCATCAGTGCTTTTTGAAGGATTCAATCAGGGCAACTATTTTGGGGATCTGAACACATAAAACCCAGCTTTTTACTATTGTTCACAGCACTGCAGAACTAATAGGGCTCTGGGAGAGTTAATTGGATTTTTTTTTTTTTTTTTTTACTCTCCCAGTCCTCTAACTTGTTGACTAAATCCCAGCTATTATCAAGAATATTACTACAGAGGACCTGTGGCTTGATCTGAAGCTCTGGGAAAGGATTTGTGTTGTGGTGTTCAGTAGAGATCTCACTGTTACAGGAGGGAATCAGGCTTCAAGTCATTTTTCATTAACTAAAAACTATTCAAGCGTCCCTTTTGAGTGTTCCCTCCTGCCCCTCCTGAATGCCCTCCTTTTCTAGGCAATTACATGAAACAAGCTTCTGAATGGTGTTTAAAAACAGCTTTACTGTCTCAAAACAATGCCTGGCATCTTCTATCTGACCTGTTTACCACCCTATTCTCTGCCCTGGGCAATTAAAAGGTTGAGGAGTACAGAAGCCTGGGTGTAATTAAATGAACAGGCCCCAGTGGCCGAGCACTGGGAGGTTAACTGAGTGCTCAACCTCTATAGCCGATGCAGACTCTCTTCCAGAGATGCTGATGTCCTGATTAGATGCACGTTAATTGAGATACCATGCTCATTTATACAGAGGCTGGGTGCAGCTGTAGGGATGATGAGAAAGGCAGATGAAGGGGGGAGGAGGGCAGTTGGAGTAGTTCCTGCTGTGTGCAGAAGGGGTTCTTGCCCCTTTTCTCCTGGGTAAATTCATGGGAAGAGACTCAAAAGCATGAGCCTGCTCTGGCCGTGGTCCGTGTGACCTGATTCACAGCTAGGGTGGAATAGGGAAATTCCACAAAAATAACATCCTTGAAGCCACACCATGCAATACAGGTAAGGATCCCTCACAGGAGACCCGAGGCCCCAAGAGAGAAATTCTGAACCGTGGGATCTGGTGGGGTTCATCCACTAACAGTAATCAAGATCTGGGCTGCCCTTCCTTAGGAAGGCCATGAGAGCTGGAAGGATCACGTGGAAAAGCCTGGACTTCAGAGTTCATGCTGATGGTGTAGATTTAGGAAATTCTTGGAAAAACCTTCCTTGTGACCAACACCATCCTACAGCTCCTCACAGGAGGCAGCAGGCTCACGGCTAAGCACTGGCTGCGGATGCCTTCTGCAGACGACACCTCTTGGCGTGGGCCAAAATACATCACCCTGGAAGAGGAGAGGAGGATTTAGTAGTTTTTGCAAGTCAGCCCTTCTGTTACCCTGAAGATCTGAGCAGGCTTCCCTTTTAGTGCAGCTTCTGTCCTCTGCTGGGGGCAGAATGGAAGTTGTACGCAAAGAGGCGAATTCACATCCCTTTTGTGTTTAACTGGTCTAAATGGCAGGGCAGGCTTGGTGCCCCTGCTCCAGCCTTTTTCTGTCCCACTCACACAACTCTGCTCCTTCCCTTAACATCTGGATTCAACTATCAAGCACCAGGCTTTCTGTAACACATTCCTCGCCTCCCTCCCTGCTTTATGCCTCGTAGGGTTTGTCCTGTTCACAGAGGGAAGTAACACAAAGAAGGGGAGGTCAGAGAGACAAAGATGGGGCAGGATGAAGGCATCGGTAGGTGAAAAAGTTCTTCCTTTTCCTTTCCTGAACCCAGCTCTTGGCCTGTTTGACATGGGCTCCCAAATGCCACCCAAATACAGGAATCCCATTCAAACCCACCGCAAAAGTCTCCTGAAACTGTCCCATGAAGTGCTCACAGTGAGCAGGAGGGAAACCTTCCTGCCATTTCCAGAGGTGGGGAGGATGTGCGACCCTCTGCGCTGCTGCCGGGCTGTTCTTTGGTTGGCAGGTATCTCCCACGCTGCAATTGTGTGAGTGGCATGTCCCATAAACTTTTAGCATCCCTGGACACAGAGTAAGCTCCAGTGTCATGTTGTGTTTTCTAAAAGAAGAGATTCAGCAGGTTGGTTTTGTTTCCATGAGGCCTCTGAGTGAGCGCAGGCACCCCTGCCAAACTAAGTGCTGAAGATCTTAATAGAAATTAAAACCCATCAGCTAAGGCCCCCAGTGGGTTTAGAGATAGAACTGGGTAAGGTCTAGGAGCAGGGGCCCACTTGGCCCGCTGTCCTGCCCTCCAACAGAGCCCCAAATCACATGTTTCTGGGAAAGCAACCAAATATCCTGCTGTGAACATCTGAAATAACAGCCCTCAGGGACATCTACTGACCCGTCTCAATCAGAGGTTGGCTTTCACCCTCGAGCACGTGGATTTAGATCCCTTCTTGCTGATTTCTTACGCTGATGTGATCAGAGCTGGGCAGGAAATACAAAGCCAAGTTCTCGGTGTCTGGTAACTGGAAGAGCGGCTTTTCAGAGCACTGCTGCCTTCCTCCTGCTCTGGTGTTGGGGCACAGGCTCTTGCACTGGAATTTTGTGTCCTGCAAGAGCTCAGCTCAAAACAAGGAGTGAGGGGGCATGGCCTTGCCCCAATGCTGGCTTGCCTTGTGCAGTTGTGGTCTTGGGGACACCAGCAAGTAAGAAATGCTGAGGAAGGAGATGCCACTAGGCCTGGGATGACCAGCTCTGAGCTCTCCTTAAAATATTTGAGTATTTTACGGGAAAAATGAAAGTGGAGAAGGAAACGCTACTGCTCTCTCAACACTCACTTGCTTCACCCTTAGGGCTTGGCCAGGGAAAGCCCAGTTTGGAGCCTACGTTGCCCAACCGGACCCTGATTCAGGAGTCTTGCATCCTGGGAGAGTACAGTCCTGTCCCCTGCGATGCTGGGAGAGGGTGCTCAGCTCCCCTGTGATGGTGGGATACTCAGTGTACAGGAAAGAAAGGAATAAACGTGGAACGCCACTAACTGGACTCCCAGTGGGTATTCTGAGGAATCCAGTTAGGGAGATGATCTCCATTACGTTCCTGCTGGTGCTGACTTGGAGGAGGTTACTTTAAATCAGCACAGTTTATGCTGGAATGATCCCAGTGGAAATTAGCGGGGAAGAAAACAGGTGGTGATGCTTCATATATCTAATTGGGAGGCTGACCAAAGTCTAGATAAAGCAACATCAGTGTTGAGTTAAGCAGTATCCTTTAAAACAAAAAGGATGTGAATCTCCATGCAAGATAAGCCTAGAAAAAGAGGTATTATAAATCTAAGTGAAGCCCTCAAATTCTAAAGGGATATAAATCTAATTAAAGTGATATAAATCTAACTGAAGAAATACACTGTAAATCCAGCCAAAATGATATCCATCTAAAGAAAGCAATGCAAATGCACTAGAAACACCATAAATAAAATCAAAGCAATATATAAGATGTAATGGAAGCAATCTGAAACCTAAATCAAGTGATATAAATATAAGAGAATGATATAAAACTAATTAAAGTGATTTATAAAATGGACATTTCAAAAAGAGTCATGGCCCACAGAAGATGAGAATAGCTGAAGAGAGGGACCAGGGTAGGTTTATGAGCAATAAAAACATCTACAGCGACAAAGAATAAAAGAAGGTTAATGAGGCGCTGGGCTTCAGGGCAGTGTCCGGTTGCAGAAGGGGTCAGGAAAGCTGCTCTCCTCTGAGTCACGGCGGCTTCTGACCCACGTTACATGAAAGGCAAGAAAGCCAAATGGGTAAATGTAACACGGTGAAGAAAACAGCATTGCTCAGGGGAACCCCAGAGCCCTTCAGCGCGAGGTCCTGGGAGCGTGAGGGGCTCCTCAGTTAGGCAGAATTCATGGGAAGGAGCCTCATCCCCTGCTGACCACCCTCATCCGACCCTGCCAGGCCCGTGGTGAGGGTCGACTCTCAAAAGGTTTAAGAGAGATCAGCATCAGCCCTCAGCAAAAGGTTGGGCACGTTCAGCCCCAGCCCGCTGTGCCGTCAGCCCGGGTGCCCAGTGCCAGCGGCCACGGGGCCAACACCCCCAGCAATTCGTGGGGTGGGAAGGATGAGCTGGGGAGGTGTGAAATGCCGGGGTTTCAACCCCAAGCCCCAAATCAAGGTTGACATGTGGGTGATTCCCACAGCCCTTCCCAAGGGGGGTGAGGTTCCCTTTAGGCTTCCCCCCAGGGTGGGCCGGCCTGGCAGACAGAGCCATTGGGTAAAGGAGCCCCAGGGGTCCCGCAGTGAGTAACCCGGGGTCAGGTGTCCCCCCGAGGGATAAAGCTGGGACCCCTTGCAGGAGGGGCAGTGTCTATGTGTGAGGTGGGTGCCCTGTGCAGAGTTCCCTGTTGGGGAAGGACCTCCCGCCTCCCTGGGACTGGGCTCCACTCAGCTCTGGCTGTTGTAAACGCGGGCTGTGCAGAGATTCAGTCTGTGGCTTCCTTGGTCTTACGTGTTTGGCTGGTTGACTCGGTTGTCTCCCGTCCCTTCTCTGGCAGACTGCATGTCACCATTTATTCCCCCGTTGCTGGTCGTGCGGTGTCGTTGTTGGGGTCAGTGGGATTGATGTCGATTATGGATAATCTGACTTGTTTGTACCCCCAGCGCTCACCCACGTGCTGACCCTTTTGTACCAAATACAATTTGGTTATCGGTTCATCTTTCTGCTGGCCGTGTCCTTTAAGCTAGGCCTGATAATTGGCAAAAGAGGGTGTTAGTGGCTCCCCCCTCTCCCCGGAGTTCCGGAGGGGTCCGGCTTCCCTGCAGATGAGGGGACAAGAGCAGAGGCAGCACCACTCTGAAATATCTTCCCCTGGGAGACTCATTTCCATTTCCAACTTTCCTGTGTGCAGTGAAGCAACAACAACAAAAAAGTATTTGAGGATTTTTTTTCCAGTTCAGTTCTGAGCAATGAACCCCTCCTTCCCCCTTTGCCTCCCATGGTTAAAGGCAGAACTGGCCCAAATCTTCTACATTTGCAGAGGGAGACAGTGGTTAATATTTTTCTCTTAAACTGGAAAAATCTCATTAGTAGGTTCCATTTTCATCCACTTTCACATAAAATAAATGCCTAAGGATCTTTTGGTTTTCACTCGAGTGATTTAATAATTGACTTAATACGACCACAATACAAATATTTAATAAGGCTGTTGCTTGTCTTTGGAAAAGAATCAGTTTCAGAAAACAGTCGGATCTGCTCAAAATCCTGTCTTTCTTTAGCTAAAAGAATGCTCTTTCTTTTCATTCTGAATAATAAAACATCCTCAGTTCAGCTTTACAATTGAGCTTTTCCCTTCCAATCTTATTCCAAAGCAAAGTGCCATATGTTTTATACTCACGATTTCAAAATTTTCTCGTGCTTGAAAGCCATTTGGCATTTGAGCATCTGCAGTGGTCTGAATTTCATTTTTCCAGAGTAAAGGAAAATAGTCTATTTTCTGGAAACTTACCGAAAAGCAGCAACCCCCTCCCAAAACACCCAACCCCAACAATTTCGGTTAGAAATCAGCCTAGAGGGAAATGCAAATATTTTTCTTGCAGATTTAGCTGGAAGTGTCTCCTATGCTTTCTTGGAACATTAATGCAAAATTAGGCAGTCTGTTTGACTGATGGGTCCACTGAATCAAACAGCTTTTAAAAAAAAAAAAAAAAAGTTAACCAAAATGTCTGTTCACTTCATCTATGGGCAGATGCATTGCGTTGTGTGTCACCTAATCCTATGTGGTCTTAAAGCTCACTGGAAATAGTTCTGTGAAATATTGTTATATGATATTATATTATATTATATTCTTCTCATCAAAGCCATGGGAGGGGTCTAACCACACGGATCAGCTTGGAACTGGGTTTAAGAGCTTGGGATGACCAGGGGGAGAGTGATTAAGCCACCCTGACAGAGTTGTTTGTACCACACCTCTGTTTTAAGGCGCCTCCAGTAAAACCTCGCGGAGCTCATTACCTGGAGTCAAGGAGGTGGGCAGACATTCAGCATCAGCAAAATTCAAACCTGATTTAGCCCAAGCTGGAAGGAATAAGATGTGACACTTGGAATTAACGAATGAGCTGGAAATTGGAAAATAGGGCTGGTGACTAACAGCTAGAAGCTACACACCAAATCCAGACCGAACCCCTGCGAGCCCTGGTTCCCACAGCGGCACATCAATGCCTCCTGCCTTCCCCTGGCTGTCAGGAAATCTTCCAATTATTTGAAACAGCAATAAGCCTCAGCTACAGCCTGTCCTCATGGAGTAATTGTACAGGTCACTAGAGTTACCTTTCTGTCCTACATTTGTATAATTTTACACCAAGAATTATTTTGCCTCTGCAGCTAGTCCTACCCTGAAATCATTAGGTGCGAGGGATGGTGCTGGTCCCTGTGAGCACGGGGGCCAGGATCTGGCCCTGGGGATTTCACATAGTGCAAATCCACGCTGGATCCAGCCCTGGGACTTAGCAGAGATTCATGACCAGGCTGTTTCTCATCCTGTTCTTTTGCCGAGGTGGTTGCAATCAGTATTGAATACAGACGCTGAAATAATCGTGGTGATACAATCAACAAACAAAAGCCCTGAAGCCATGAAACACTCACTCTGTACTGTCACTACAACTTTTCCGGTGGCTACAGGAGGATGAGTGCTGTCCAGACCAGCCTGAAACACAGCAAAAACATCTCGGTGCGTTGTGCCCCATGTGTGCAGACGTGAAAAAATATAGGATAACTTAGCACGCTTTGAAAAACGATGGGGAATGATTTAAGAGGGAGAACATCGCTGGTTATTATAGCAGGGTAGAACATGGGGTTGCGATGACATGTGAAGAAGGGCAAACAAGATCCTACTCATGGATGAGTACTCCTGGGGTTAAGGCTCTGACTTTATACTGCCTCTTGACAGCTCCTGGCCAGTGAGATCCTGGAACTTACCTGAGAAGCCCAGGTCTTGCTGCAATAAATGTACTAAGTGATGAAATGATTATTCAACCTGGAGGGAGGGATTTAAAAAAACAAGGTAAAAGCAGAGAAACTTCATAGCCTGTCAGGAAATGAAACCAAAGCTGAAAGCTAGGCTTGATGAACCTAGAGTTGGACTAGTTACACGGTCCGAGCCAGGAGACTGTTCCTGTGAAGGACCTGGTGTGGTGGCTGGCTCTGAGAACCAGAGCAGAACAGCTTATACAGACACATCTTGAACTTGGAGGTGAGGGACACAGTCAAAAAAAAGAGAACATATAACCTTGGCTACACAAGGACTCCGGCAGTGTTGTCTACCACCTTCAAAAGGGTGAGGACCTCCTTTGGGTGACATCTTCTGCCTGCACAGCCTGTGCTTCTTGTGGTGACAAGGCTCTGCAGCCACCCTCTGCACGGCGCTGGCAGGGGACAGGGCTGCCGTCTCCCTCCTGGAGCCACAGGGTTCACCTCTGAGCCTGGGGAGCAGCCGGCGGTGGAGCGGAGGTTAGAGCAATGCGGAGGCTGCTCTACCCTACACGGGGGTGCAGGGCTGGTCCACGCCTGCTCGGGAAGGCAGGTGAAGGTGAACGTTACCTTCCCTTCCTTCCCAGGGGAGGCCGCAAGCTCCTGTGCAGCTGGGCTGTGGCAAGGGGCCTGCCAGAGCCCGGGGGGGGGGATGCCACCCCCCCACCCCCACCCCCCCAGCTTTCTGAAGCGAAGCCGCTGGCAGTCACCCCACACTGGGCTTCAGTGGGGGGGAAGGAGGGGTGGAGGTGCTTCAGGTCCAGGTCCCGGTGTTAGCTTCACCAGGTGGTCACAGCCCTTGACTAACTCTTGTGAATCTTTGCTGGGTGCTGCCAACAAACCATCAAACTAGAGACGATGGAAAGAAACCCCCCCTGTGCCAGTTCCTGCAGCCCCTCCTGCAGCTCCTCAACCCTGCTGATGCTTTGGCTCCGGCTCCCAGGTGCCGTTATCCTGACGCGTGGCTCCTGGAAAGAGTCCCCCCTCCCTTGTCTCTGTCTTCCTAGCTCGAGGTCCCCCTGCCTGATGTCCTTGCAGGCAGGAAGATGGAGGCAGGCCAAGGGACAATCTGTTCCTCATTGAGGTCATCCTGCAGTTTGCTGCTGATGTGGCGTTTGGGGGATGAAGCAAAGGAAAAAAAAAAAAAAAAAATCTCTTCCTCGCCTGGTCTCGGTTCCAGCACTGCTGGAGGACTGATAAAACCTGAGGAGCACAAGGCCAACAAAGGAAACCAAACTCTTCCAGGTGACCCTTTACACGCCCCCATCCTGCTCCCAGTCAGTGGCTAAAAACCACAGCAACTCACTGGCTTGGCACTGTACCAGGACTTTAGAGGAATATTTTCTATGTCCCTTGTCAATCTTCTGTTTTTGTCTCTCCTCCAGTTATTTCAGAGAAGGGGCTTCCCCCACCCCTGCTCCCCAAGGCCCCTGTGCTGGGACGCTCTCCTTCCCCACAGCCCAGCCGAGCTGCTGTCTCATCTGAATGACCCAGCTCTGAGTGCAGCAGCCGAGCTCAGACAGTTTCTCGGAATCTGGAAAAAAATCACAGCTGTCTGAGAGCTTCCTGTTGCTTTGCCTCCCCCCCCTGCCCCGTTCAGGAGGTGGGGAAAGCAGGAATGCAAAATCTGAGAAGCATTCAGAGCTGGGACGTGTTTTCTTCCCTCCAGTGCATCAAAGGCAAGATGCTTCTGCCTTCCCTTTCTGTGGCATGTGGGAGAAAGCAGCAGCATCTTTTGAGAAGCTACCTGCTCCCAAATCCCAGAGCTCCCAACCCTCCCTCATGAAAGAACTGGGCTCTGCATTTCAAAATACCCCAAAGTCTGAAGAGTTTTGGCTCAGGCTGTTACTCTGGAGCTCAGGACGTGTCTTTCAGTCATGCTGTGGAGTAAAACCAGAGTCCACTATTAAATAGCGATCCATGGAAGCAGAGAAGCGTGAAAGAAAACAGAAAGGGGGCACGAGATCTGGAGTAAGAGCTGCTGCTGGGCAGCCTGGGAAGTCCCCTTTGTGTGCCCAAGGCACTGTGGCATGAAGCTCAGAGCTTGGCGAAGGACAAAACAAGATGGTCCTGCTTGTAGCTGCCCTGCCAACCACCTCCAGGCTGGGCAGCCCGCAAGCCACCGCGTGTCAAGCCTGGGAGCGCACATCCCGCTGGCTGTGGGGCACCGCTGCAAGGACGTCTGCAGCCCAGAGTTAACTGAGCAGCTCGGCGCTGCAGGAGAAATCACCTTATATTCCCTTCGCAGCTCGTGGGGCAGGATTGCAAGAGAACAAGAATCCCTGGCTGGGATGGAGCCACAAAAGGGTCAGGGCACTTTCGTCTGTATTAGGGAGAAAAGACAGAGCTTTTGCTTGAGATGAAGCACTCATTAGAGCAGGAGGGGGCAGAGCCCGGCGCTTTCGCGCTGCCTGGTGAGAGCAGAAAGTCACGAAGCCCATGTTGTACCCTGACAGGAGGCACAGAGGGGACCCGCTCCCGGCAAGCGTGCTCAGAAAATGCTTTGGCAATGGGGCAGGGGGGTGGGATTAGTGTGGAAAGCTGCACCCCTGGTAACGCCAAGCAGGTTTGTGGCACTACTGGCAGCAAAGCCCAGGTTGTGGAAAAGAAACCTCCCCTCTCTTCTCAGGGACTAGCTGGGGGTCTGCCGCAGCTGACCAACACTGGGAGTTTCCCTGGCCCTGACCAGAAACTGGTCCTGTGGGAAAAGAGGCCAGTCCAGCTGTACCAGGGGGTGAGGGGTGACCCCTGCTCCCCAGCTCCAGGAAACTGTCCCACTGGTTTGTGATTCACGGTTACAGGAGTGTGGAGGCTGGTACATGCATGTAGCCTCTTGCGTGCTAATCACAGCTGAGGATGGAGGTGGGGGAGGTGGGAAGTGTAGGGGGATGAATTCCCATCCCCTGGTATGAAGAGATCCAGACAGCCCGCTGAGTCAGCGTGGGGTCACCAGGGTGAGGCCAAACAGGCTCCGATTCCCCCAGCAACTGGCTTTCAGCTGATGCCTTCCCAGCCCAGCCCTGGCATACAAACCACACGTACAAGGACAGCTAGCTTATCCCTTCGCCTCTCTTCCTCGCTGTAACCTTAGCTGGAGCCCTTCCCCGCAATCACGTGGCGAACATGGCTCTGTTTCAAGGGACAAAGTGCAGGAGTTTCTCATTAATGGAGAACGAAAACTGCCTGCTGTGATCCAGCTGCAGTAACTCTGTTGGAGGAGGGAGAAAAGCGCTGTGGGGGAAGGAGGAGGTAGAAAAGGAAATCAAACAAGCACCACTGCCTCGCAAAGGCAAGAGCTCTGAGCCTTGCAGTGCTGTCCCTGCACTCCTTTCCTCATGCACCCCGCTGAACCCCCACTGACCCCAGCATGTCACGCTGGAGAGGACCTTGTTCTGCTCCCTGAGCCTCTTGGGGGATCACAGCGGCAATGACCTTGGCTTCAGTGTAACACCCAGCAAAGCCTCTCTGGGCACACAACATCCATCAGGGGCTTTCCTCTCTTGCCCAGACACCTGCAGCCCATCCCGGGATGTCGGGAGCAGGGAGAGCACGGCCTTCCCAGGGTATTTAGGAGCAGGGAACTGAACAGAGGAGGAGCAAGAGAAGGGGAAGTGGTCGCTGCAGTGTTTACATCTCCCCTTGTTCTGCCCCCCAAAACAAACTGAGATTTGATTTCCCTGAGGCAGCTCCCAAAGAATTTACCCGGCATTCAGAGGAAAAGGCCTCTTTTTTTCCCACCTACAGACTTGGCTGCAACACCAGCCTCTCATTCTGCAAGAGGAAAAAAACCCATATTGTTAGTGAGAGCCCACTACTGCCAAACAGACCGACCCACGTGGGCCAGGGCTGGGAGTAGGAGTGAGACAGGGAGGGAATAAAGTGGCCTTTTATCTGGTGCCTGAGTTGGGGGTGACACATAGTTAGCATAACTGGAAAGGTCAAGTTTCATAACAGCCTGAAGAGGGGGATCTTTCTTCTAGGAGAACGAGGGGAGGAATAAGGAGAAGTGTCCGATGAGCGAAGAGCCAGATAGTCATTGACTTGCATGTGGCTATTTCATGCTCCAGGGGAAAGGAGGCATTGTGGTAGGAAGTGCTACGTGCATCGCATAACCTGGCGAGAGGATGGGGGAGAGACCCAGCCGACCTCCTTTGGCAGCAGCAGATGCCCAAGCCGTGGAGATGAAGGCGCAGACAGGGCAGAGATGGAGGTGGGCAACCGGGTGGCTGTGGGAGAGGTGGGGTGCCAGCAAAGGGCAGAAGGGAAAACGCTGAGTTTGGATGAAGTAGGAGCGCTGTTTTCCTTTCGCTGCATTGGCTCAGCACCAGAGAAATCCAGTCCCAGGGGAACCGTGTTTGTTTGTGAGTGTTTATGGTGAAATGAAACAAGCTGCTTCCCTTTTACCCCCAACACACACATTCACTCGCTGGCACTTTATGCGGCAAGCTAATCTCAACTGAGCGAGGACCTGCCAGCATCTGCTGCAGCTTTCCCGATCCTCCCCTCCCCAAGGGAAGTTACGAAGAGTAGAATCATCCTTGTGTTGTCCTCCCAGCAAACGCCTCTGCTTTTCTCCAGGAAGAGGTGGTAGCGTTGGCCAGGGTGGCACGCTGTTCCCTTCCCACCTCCTGCTAGAACCTCTTGTTGAGGGTGAAGGGCAGGTTGCAAGAGACAAAGCCCTGATCCTATTGCCATGACGATGTTAATTCAAGCTGAGTTCAAAGGAAATTGTTCCAGCTAAAGCTAACAAGCCTGGCAGGAAAGCCTTGCTGTCAGTTGAGAGAGGCCAGCTTCTCGTAAAAGGGGAAAGGAGGTGGGGTCAGAAAGAGGGGCCCCCGTTCAGAACACAAGCTCCAAGCAGAGCTATTCCCTGCCTTTGAGCAAAGCCTCCCCCCACTCAAAGCCACCAGCTGTGAAGCAAGACAGCAGACGATGCCAGGCACTCTTCCCATGCCTGGACCCTTCCAGGACAGTGCAGGGGATGGAGGAGCTAGGGGAGCCGCCTCTCCCACCCTGGGCAGTTGTGGCGGGCACACACTCACCGCTCTGCCGCCAGCCCTCCTCGCTCAGGTCCTTAAAAAAGGCCAGGTCCCAAGCGAGCCCGGCTGCCTCCTGCCACACACCAGCAAACACAGGAGGTGGGGGGCAGAAGGAACCCCTGAGACCCACGGCGGAGCGCCCGCCTTGCTGCCACGCCAGCATTAACTGCACCTTCCTCGTGAGGCTGCGAGGGGCTGCTTGAGGGCAGGACAGGGAAGGGCACGACAGCTCTTGCTTAGCTTGCCACTGAAGTCATTCATATAGCCAAGGCGCTTCCAGGTTTTAGGGAAGTACATTCGGTGTAATGATTAATCCCGGCAGGTGAGACTTGTCGGCCGGTATAATACCTTGTGTTTGTGCCTGGTGTTTAGGGAAAGCTTTGTCTCAGAGCTGGGGGTGAATATTCACAGCCCCTCTGAGGGTGAGCGGGACTGACCTGGTCATACTGGCCACTGCCGGAGGGCGTAAGGGTCCATACCCATACGGGGCGAGGAGGCCGCTGTGCTCTCCCACACAAAACAGGCTTAAAGTGACACCGAGGAAGCAGCTCATGGGGGGCCAGAAAGGCAGAGGCCATAGTCCGGGGTGCACGAGGAGAGCGCAGAGCTGCAAGGTCAATAAACAGCTTTGAAAGAGATGATGAAGTAACCGGCTGCCAAACCCCCTCCCCTGCCCTGCAGGAGCACTTTGAACATCTCCTGCCCTGAGCTGGAGCAGGAGTGGGCCTGCTTAGTGCAGGATTTGGAGGAGAATTATGAGCAGCCCAGCTTAGTATTAGAGACATTAACTGTGGTTTAGAAAAAAAAAAAAAAGAACAAAAACCCCAAACTCAGAACAGACTCTTACAACTGAGCTAGAATATCTTCCCATCTGCTCCTCCAGTGCCAAGAGGCGAAGCAGGCACCGGAGTCAAACTGCTCCCTGCCAGCCAGGGCAGCAAGGAGAGGAAGCTTTTATCTGTACCGGGCAGCCCTGGAGAAACTCCTGACTGGCGAAGACAGGTCCTGAGGGAGTCCTCAGCAGTCCCTGGTCACTGCTGGACCCTGAGGTACCTGCAGGAAGCTGCTCGGAGCACAGTTGCCCTCCCATGCCCGCATCTCCCTTGCCCTCTTTGCTGCTTCTCTGCGGCCCCTTCCGTCTCCCGCAAGCTCACACTGCTGCTGGGCTCAGAACTGCTGCCAGGAAAGTGGCAGGGAGCAGTAAGAAAGCGCTGACAGCCAGTTAGTACTGCGGGTTTCCCATCCCGCTGGTTTAGCAAGACTTGGGCCCTCTCCCACCTCTTCCTTTCTTTCATCTTCCCCTGCTTCCAGGCTGTAGCTTGAGGCTGCAGCTGCTACAAAAACAGGAGAAATTTGCTAATGGACAGCAGAGAGACTTCCCACAAATCACAGCAAGAAATGTTTTCTCTCTCTTCTTAACTTTTTCTCTCCTCCTCTCATCATGCCTTCTCCCTTCTCCTGCCACCTCTCTGTCTCTGGGACTCCTTTCCTTGCCAGCTGGCTCCTCTGTTCCTGCATCACTGCTGAGAGCACAGGGGGCTCCCTCCTGAAGTAACATTGACTTTTGGCCTGCTCAGCAACGTGCCTGAGCAAGAGGAGAGAAAGTAAGGAAAAGGGGAAGGACAGACTCAGGTTACTGCGAGCTATTAGGGCAGCAAGAGAGAGAATGTGTGCGTGTGCGTGTGTGCAGTGAAGCGGAGGAGGAGACCTGAATATGCTACAGTCGGAAATAACAACAGTGGTACTTGGCATCGCTCTAGCCTTGCTTGTCTCTGCACCGTAATCTCAGGGCCCGGGTCACAGCATGCCCATGGCCACACCACCCAGTGAGGGGAGAGCCAAGAGGAGGACCCGGACGCTGGACTCGGGTCTGCCCTGCCTCCTCGCTGTGAGGTTCGGAAATCTCCAGCCACCATTGCTGCCTCTGGTGAGCCCGAGTCCCCCACCCTGCCGGGGCACCGTGGAAGGAACCGGCGGCGCAACGAATTCCCCAGGAACTCAGCTGGGAACCTGCACAATTAAACTGGAGGGTAAAGCACCTCTGTGGCTGCTGCGTATGTGCAAGCTGACCAGCAGCAGTACTTCTCAGAAGCCCTGTCTCCTCCTCCAGGAACGGGAAAGGATCTACCGGATTAGTATTAGGAGAAACCGTATCACACACTCCCTTCCTTGAAATAGTTCAAGCTTCACCCTAAAGCAAGCTAGAGAGGTGTTTTCCCCAGGCTCTATCTACAAATGGAATTATTTTAGAAAAGAAAACCAACTAGTCCCTCCTAGGGGGCCACAATTAATTTCATTTTCCATTTATATGTAGCCTTAACGCTTCTCTCCTGCAAAATTTGCTCTGACATCCTGCTGAGAAGCGAGGCAGCATTTTTGTAATCGTCTACAACAACCTCTCCCAACCCCATCCCCTTTTTAATTGTAGGTGTTGAATGGGGTGCTCTGGCCCTGTGATAATGCTTAGATGACACAAACTTGTTAAAAACCCCAGGGAAGGATCTGTGATTTCCTCTGTTCTTCTAGACCCAGAAGGGAGAAGGTGTTTCTCTAGATCACCACCACCACCAGAAAGCAAAACTCTAAATTTTGTTTCTAGCAGGAACTTGGCAATTTCCCTTTGGATACCTTTGCCTTCACTTGCCCCACATTTAGCCCTTTTTCCCACTGATGATTAAATCCCTCTGAGGCAATATTTAGACCCGCCTTAATCTCTACCCCATGCTGATTGCAGAGCATCACCATTTCTTCCTTCCTTTCTTGCTCTTTTTGTTCTGCACCCAAAGAACTTAAGGCTGGTTATTTGAACGCCTGTTTCAAGGTTAGTCAGCTGGGCTTTTGACAGCTCTCATTGATTCCTCCACATGTGGACCTCTAAGCTGCTGTTTCAGCCTCTTCCTAAGGCTTTTTAAGGCTTTCTGAGGCTTTCTGACACTTTCTGCATTCCTTGCAGGCATTCTGATTACCGTTAGCATCCTTTTGAGGTGGTTATTTCATCTAGCTAGAACTGGAAACCTCCCTTGGAAGGTGTCCCCACCCCACCCCCCCTCAAACATTTTGAACTTTGGTTTTTTGACTTAGAAAAATCACAAGCCTCCTCTGAGCTCCTGAGGCAAATTTTCATTCCTGTGGATTTCTCTCAGCCAACAAGGGTTTGCCTATTTGAAATCAAGAACCTTATTTGCAGGCTTTGTCTGTCTTTCCATTTTAATCGAATCGGCAGTTAATCTCTGAATCCAAGGTTAGTTTCTCAGCGCGGCGCCCTCATCACTTATCAAAACCCAGGGCAACACCTTTCCTCATTGGTTCAGTGAACACAGGTGAAGAAATTTCACCCCCTATCACACAGGTAGGGGTGCAACCCCCCCCCTCTTGGGCTGCTCAGTGCAATTCCCCGCCCCGGGCCACATGTCAGCCCAAGATGGATTGGGAAAGGCAGTGGACCAGAGCATTAAGGCACCCCCGTAGCACACCTGGTTTCTGCCTCGCCCCCTCTCCCTTATTGCTTAAGAACAATAATGACAGCCAGTACCTCCTGACAGCCTAGTGCATCTGTACTTGGGTTGTGGCCCAAAGGGGGGTGATACCACATCTACAAGACCTAGCACGTTCTGGGCCTGCACAGTTGGTAGAAAGTACCAAAATATTCCATCACCTGAGTTGGGCTGAAATGGAAAAGTACCTGACAAAAGTCAATTATCTCAGACCCTATAACTAGCGATCCTAAGCGGGACCCTTTGAGCTCTCCTGGGTTGCGTGGGCTGTGACCAGCATCTCCCCTCAGCTGGGATGTCTCTCAGGCTCAGACTCCTCAGAGTTTGAGGATGGTCTGCCCACAAAGCCAACGGAAGGCCAGGGTGAAGTCGGACTTCTCAAGGCTCAATTAGAGCCCACTGAGGAATGCCGATGCATTGTATTTGCTCCAAACTCGAGAAGAGAGAAATTTTAACTCTGACTAGTCTCTTCCATCCACCTCTCTAGCTATCTGTGTGCTTGAACATGCACATTTGCCTTCACGAATGTGGATGTCTACACATTTCACCGGATATCCAAATATTTCTGTGTGTGTATGTTTTGTGTAGACATATATATACACCCACTTCGATTTGAAATACCTTGTAGTAAGTTAGTGTGAATCTCGTCACTCTCAAATCTGTAATTAAGTTGCTGTTTTAATTATAACATATTCTGCCAAATCACTTTGTTAATCTTTAAACTGGTCGATCATTAAGTGCTGCTAATATTTAACCTTTTGATCTACCTCAAACGATTAATAAATCTTAAAACTCTTATTTTCAGTTTCAAGTGGCAAGTATTTTCATCCGCACCACACGTGCCAGAGTATATTCCCTACTGTTATTAGCGACATTGATTTTTCATGCTAAATAAGAGACTTTCACTTCCTGAATAAGAAAACACTTTCTCAGCCTGTATCAGGTGAATAACTATGCAGGACTCTGTCCATGTCCTTGCCTGACCCTGGAAATCTGCGCAGCCCCCTCACAATGCCAGGACCAGCCCATCTTTCTTTCCCCACCGATCTTAAATCTAATAGATTCCGTTTATGGCATGTCAAGACTTGGAGGTCTCTCACTATAATGCTCTGTATTGCCCCTTGTACCATATATACCCTCGGGGAATTGGCGATTGTTTCAGATCTCATCTCAGAGCGAGGTTTCCAGCTAGCCTGCTGTTTCTGCACCTCATCAGACAGATGTTGCGTTGCGTGGTGCAATACATCCTCTGCCTGGAAAGCAGGGCACGCTGCAAACGGTGATGAAATGCAGCTTCTGAACTAGGGATCCACTGGAACTGGGACGCAGCACACAATGGACGAGACTTTACCTTCTCTCTCTTTTCTAATCCCTCCAGCTCTGAAAAGTCAAACTGAAAACCAAGCGACTGTGCTTAGGTCTTAGTTTCTGTTAAATTTTCTCAGTCACCGTAACGGCAGCTACTAGATACGTAAGTGCAAAGAGCTAATGCGGGCACGGGGCAATAGCATGAGGCATGCTGTGCACCAGCACCTTGCTCCAACACGTGGCAGGGGTGGTGAAGTGGGACAGAAATTTGCTTCAGTGTCATTATTATTACATGACTGCAAGAAACAAACCAAAGCGATCAATGCGGAATGCCAAGGGGATTTTCTTTCTTCTCTCTTTAATCTGTATTTGAGTTCCTCTCTAAAAAAATCTTCCCTTTTACCTCCTGATGTTTCTGCTCCCTCCCTGATCTTTAAAGCATTACTTCAGCCTGCTGAGGTGGGCATCAGGCCAGGCTGCTGAAGGATACTGTTTGCTTAGTTTTAGCACTGGCTCCTGTCAGGAGGAGCCCTGCTGGCTGAATACACTGTTTGTGGCCATATGTGGTGTTATTTACATGGGGAAAGGAAGAAAAAATAAATCTTGGTGAAATATGAGTTGAGAGAAAAGACAGACCCAAGGCAGAGCGGGGTGGGAATGTACCCATCTGAGAAAGCCAGCCCAGCCCAGTCCAGGGGAGGAATTAGCACATTGGTCACGGAGAGGAGCGCTGCTCTTAAAGCAAGCTGCGAGGGTCTGCAACAAAGCCTCGTCATGGGAGAAGTAATTGGACAGACTTCTGGAATCGCTGCACGGAAGCTCTGCTACCAGCTGGGAGACTAATTTAGTTTCTGTTTTTCTTCCCCTTCTCCCCATCCTCCCTCTTTCTCTCTTTGAATAGGAGAGCGACGCGGCCAAGGGCTCAGCTCCAGCCAGATTGTATGGGCTCTGATGGGGCAGGCTGGGTCACTCAGTGGAGGAATAAACATCAGGGAAAGCTGAAAGGGCTTTCTTAGGCTGTGCTCGAGCTAAAATGCTGCAGAAGAGCACAGGGAGCACTTGAAATCCCCAACAGGTCCCAGCCTGTCTGCATCCAGCTGCATTACCTGTTGCGAAGCAGAGCACGGCCGAGGACTGCTCCAACTCCCCCAGCAGCCGGGGCAAGGGATGAAAGCAGAGACAGGCAGGGGCTGAATCTGGCAAGCGCTCTGTCGTCTTCCTGCCGCTTAGCACAGCAGCACTCCGCGCTCTGACTGGTGCCCAGCAGCAGCTCTGCAGTTTTGTCATCCCCAGTACAACCAATCTCTCCCAGTGTCGGCACCCTGACGCACCCGATGAGAGATGCTGTGCCAGTGGCGGTGCCATCGTTTGGAATAAGATGTAAAGCCAGCTGTCTGACAACCTGGACTATAAAAGTTCCCTTGGCAGCTTCTGCCTGTGTTATCTTCCTCCCTCAGCCAAATTCCAGGTTCGAAACTGAACAAAGCCGTGGTGATGAGCTGCCAGTATTTTAATGAGCAGTTCCCACAGACACCTTCCTACCTCTGCCTGTGATGAACCTCTGCAGAGCAGGTGCACGTGTGTGCTCCCACAAAGGGAGCTGTATTTACTTCACACTTGTTCAAACAGCAGCAGTTAACAAAAAATCTTCTCTCATAACCATCACTCAAGCAGGGAAGTGGCTTATTTGGCAAGGAAATTGTCATCAAGAGCAGTTTGCTGGAGATGTTTACACTGTTTCTGAGGGTATAATGAGTGTGCCGATAAGATAGCGCAGGAACTAGCTGACTCGAGTGAGGTGGGAATATGCTGATGGAGAAGCTACGAGCTGTATTCTGCAAGGTGTTTGGGAAATACCCTGCTGGCACCCTACAGAGGTAATGGCATTTACTCTTGAGCATTTATTTCAGGCCGCTTAGGGTCTTTCTTTTAAGGTCCTTCTAGGATAGAAAAGCAGGACTGGGAGAGCTGGGATTTCCAGGATCATGTTTTTCTCCCCCGGGAAGGAATCTGGGGTGTTTTCCTTGCTGTAAACCCAATTATCCCTTCCCAGCATCTGGGGCATTCCAGCAGGGAGGAGGTGGGGAAGTGGTACTGTCAACACCCCAAGGAGCCCTTGGTACCTGCTGAGAATTAATCCTGAAGGCACTCGCCCTGCTAGGGACCGCGCGGGACAGGCATGGACCAGGGGAGCAGTGCACGGGGGGGCTGGCTCCAACAAGGCAGGTTGGCATTGCTGCTTCCGCACAGCTCTCGTCCTCCCCAGCGTTTCAGTGGCAGCGGATTTCCCTTTCTAGCAGAGTGCAGAAAAGCCAGGACGATTATACCTAGTAAAGCTCCAGTCCTGTCCTCTGCCCCCTGACCTCAGCCTGGGCACAGGGAAGGCCCTTCCTCCTCCCTCCCACCAACACCTCCCGGGACACCGGTGATGACAGCCACATCCCTCCGGGATGCAGCCCTGGGCAGGTCCAGGCATCCACCTTATCACCAAAGACTTGAGATAACACCCACCACCCCTCGCTCCGGGCCCTACTGGGAATGTGTTGTGCCAGGACAGGCAGGTGGAGGGGGCCTGGCCCGTACTCTCCTGAAGAGATTTTTTTCCAGCATGCCCAAGTTTTTGGAGGCCCCTTTCCCCACTGGGCTCCCTATACCCGTGTGTGGGCCACGGAGGACACCTAGTGGTTAGCAAGCTGTGCCTGGGTGCCCTCACCCCACAGCACCCCACAGCACCCCACAGCACCCCACCTCCTGGGAACGGGGCGGGCAGGCTGCCCTAAAGATGCTCACCCTGCCGCTCACCCAGGGTGGGAGCAGCAGGGCAGAGAGCTGCTGGGAGCTTCTCTCTGCCACAGCTCTCCCTGAACTCCCCTCCTCATCTTCAGCGCTCGCACACAAGCCCCGGGCCCAGGGAAATCACACAGACCCATAGCATGGAGGGGGAAAGTGGGGCTCAGCACCTCTGGCATCCTCCCAGCCCACGTCCTCGCACGAACAGGCTGCGCGGGAGGTTGTTGAATGCTGCACGGTGTGGGTATGTGGGTGCAGATCAGTGAGGAGGAATAAGCATCTCTAAGCTGGGCTTCCACGTCTCCCCACTGTGGTGCAGGGCACAGGGCTGGGCAGGATGAGGGGAGCGGGGATGGGCCAGAGGATGCTGCGGGAGGACTGCAGATGTGGCATAGGGGAGGGGGGATTGGGGTGGCCAGTAGAGCAGCATTAGCTAGCCTGGGGGTCCTCCCCCCCCTCCCGGGATGCTCTGAGAGCCCTGCTCTATGAAAAAGTCACTAAAGCTGCACAGGGAGGGCACTGTTTCAGTTTCCCTTGCTGCAGGAGCAATATCACAGAATGGTTTAGGTTGGAAGGGACCTTAAAGATCACCCAGTTCCACCCCCCTGCCATGGGCAGGGCCACCTTCCACTAGCCCAGGTTGCCCAAAGCCCCGTCCAACCTGGCCTTGAACCCTGCCAGGGAGGGGGCAGCCACAGCTGCTCTGGGCAACCTGTGCCAGGGCCTCACCCCCCTCACAGGGAAGGATTTCTTCCCTATATTTAATCTAAATCTCCCCTCTGTCAGTTTAAGACTGTTACCTTTCATCCTATCCCTACACCCCCTGATCTCTCCCCCCTTTCCCGCAGCCCCTTTCAGCCCTGGGGGGCCGCTCTAAGGTCTCCCCGGAGCCTTCTCTTCTCCAGCCGAACCCCCCAACTCTCTCAGCCTGTCCTCACAGGGGGGGCTCCAGCCCCCCCAGCATCCTCGTGGCCTCCTCTGGCCCCGCACCAGCAGGTCCGTGTCCTTCTGCGGTTGGTGCCCCCAGAGCTGGGCCCAGCCCTGCAGGGGGGTCTCACAGAGCGGAGCAGAGGGGGACAATCCCCCCCGGCCCTGCTGCCCACCCTGCTCTGGGTGCAGCCCAGCACACGGGGGGCTTTCTGGGCTGTGAGCACACATTACTGGCTCACAGTCAGTTTTCCATCCGCTAACACCCCCAAGTCCTTCTCCTGGGGGCTGCTCTCCATCCCCTCCTCGCCCAGCCTGTGTCTGTGCTGGGATTGCCCCGACCCACGGCAGGACCTTGCCCTTGGCCTTGTTGAACTCCATGAGGTTTGCCCGGTCCCACCTCTCCAGCCTGCCCAGGTCCCTCAGGATGGCCCATCCCTGCCCTCGGCGTGTCGGCCCCACCACACAGCTCGGTGTCGCTGGTGAACTTGCAGATGTGAACACTGAGTCCAGGAAAGGCTGAGCACTACAGCCCACCAGGTGAGAGATGTGGGAACCTTCCAGAAACGTCCAACAGACCTTCATCCATCAGAAATGCCCTTTTAGAAATCAGCTGCTCTCGATCTGGGTGTGGAGTGGCGTGAGGTGTGTGCTCTCCTCAGTGAGAGTGAAGGTGTCCGTGTGTGTCCCTCTCCCCTTCCTGCGGCCACAGGGCCGGGAGCTCCACAAGTACAGGTAGGTGGGCAAGGGCAGTCCCCTGCTGCCCCCTCCCTCTCCTGTAGTGGCAGAGGGGGCTCTGGCTGGCAATGTGTCCCCCTGACATGGGGAACTCTCCCCGCAAGACTGTCCCAGCCAGCCCGGAGGGCAGGGTCATTGCTGCCAGGGCCCAGGGAGGCAGGCAGGGAGTGTGAGGCAAGGGCAAACGCGCCCTTCCCTGCACCAGAAGAGAGCTGCAGCTCCCCCAGGCCTGCAGCTTTCTCACCCCATCTTCCTCCACCCCCTTGGCTCTCCTTCCTGGGTGCCAGCCAGCCCCATGACGCTACGTTAGGCTGCGTTTGGGCTTGATGGAGCCTCAAACTGAAATGCAATTAATGTAATAAAGGCCAGCAGCTAGTGTATGCGTGGAGCCAACCGAAGCAGCAGGGACGGCTCCCTGAGTTGCCCAACCTCCAGGTGTTCCCTGCTTGTGCACAACAAGCAACATCCCTTCTCCAGTCCCTGGCACTCCTGCGGCCCGTGCAGCTGCAGTGCCCGCACACAGCTCAGAGCTGCCTGGGAATCTTCCCCATTATTTTAGCCTCTTTCACAACTATACCACCAACGAGGAGGCCAAATCCTGCCTCGCTGCCAGAAGCTTGCTGCTGCAGAAGCAGGCTCTGCCAGGATGTAGCGAGGTGGGGAGGCAGGAACACATGAGCTTTTGGGCCCTCTGGGTGCTGGGCGCTTTCCAAAGCTGACATGCAGCTGTAAGAGAGTCCTTCACCCAACCGGCCATCCTGCTCTGTGGGGCCAGCAGGCAGTCGTAGTGACAGTGCTGGCTGGCATGCAGGAGTGTGGCAAATGCCTGGCCTAAGGCTCTGCCCCTTGCTGCCGCTGCTGCCAGTGTCCAGTCTGCTGCCCTGCACCTTATTATGGGCACTTAAATCACCACACGCAGCAGCTACCACAGTGACAGAGATGCCACCAAGTCCGGAGGAGAGCTACACATGCTCGCCATGCAGAAAGCCGTGCCCTGGGGAGGCAGAGGAGAGGATGGGATGGACAGGCGGACACCCATGGGCAGGGATGCAGCGGGTGGCCATGCCTGTGCCACCGAAAAGCCCGTTATCTCCCCTGACTTTGACTTAAGTCCTGCTGCGGGCATTTTGTGAGCTGGAGGAACCTTCAGAGATCTGTTTTGATGGGTGAGGATGGAGAGGGGAACAGCTTTTTCTACCACCAGACCACGTAGGAGTGAAGCAAAGAGGCCCCAGTGCAGTTGGTTGGAAGATGGAGGCTGGTTACAGGGAGGCTGGGAGGGGGATTCCGGGTGCAGGTGACCCTCTGGGCTGTCCAAAGCAGCGAGGATGCATCTGGGAAGAGGCAGGAGCCAGGTCAGAGAGCTGGGATAGCAGGATGAGAGGTGAAGTTTGAGCTCCTGCCACTTAACAGTGGGGCTTGGAAGAAGGTATAAACAGGTGCTGAAGGACTGTGAGCTCAGTGCCAGTGACGTAAGAGCTACCATGATCAGCCTGTCCCCAGATCCTTTCCAAGGCAAACATCACACTTTTTCCATCAGACACTGCTCTCCTTGGATGCCAAATTTCACTCCCATTTGTGCAAGCCCGGGCCGGTGTCCACATGCTCCCATTGAATTGCAGATCCTTTCCCAAGCCCCAAACACTGAGCAGCCCCTGACAGGAGCAGAGAAGGGACCTGGGAAGACAAGATGGCATCAGGGACTGCCCGCCCCCTGCTCCCATCCCTACGGTCCCTGCGCTGCTGCCTGGAGAAGAGCAGCCTTGCTGGCCTTGCCTGCAGCTTGCTGATCCTGCTGTTTTCACTTGGAGAAGGGGATGGCATGACACAGTTGTTTCCCAGGCAGTTGCCACCACCCTAAAACCAGAGGGTGGGATTCGGCTGCAGAGGGATAATGCTGACCAAGGACAAGCAAGTCCAGGCAAGGCACGCAGCACAGCGCAGCTCCTGATGAGTAAGAGTGGTGGATGCTAACCCTCCTCGAGGTCTGGTCCTCACCCTCACCCCGCTAGGCTTCTATCAACTTATCCTGTATTTATGGCAGTGAGTAAGGGAGGCTCAGGCCCCGAGTTCACTCTCTTATCTAAGGTTTATATTTCTCTTCCGGAATCGTTCTGGTTTTCTTCTCCTGCCCCCTTATTTTTCCAGTGTTTTCCCTCTTCTTTGTCTCTCCCCTTTCACCTCTGTCTCATTTTTCTTTTGCTGTCCTACTTTTTACTTCTGTATTTATAGAGGAAGGAAAGAGGGGAGTAAATCAAGAGACACATGCACGCACACACGCTGGATATTTGTCTTGCTCAGTCACAGAGTGAATAAGCGTCCTTGTTTCAACATGTTTTCCCATTTAACTTCCCAGGGGCTTTTCAAAATGAGAATTCCTCTGAACAACAAGACACCAGGGCTGAGCTCACAGTCATTTGCTGAGTGTGGTGGCCTCATTCCTCAGGCTTCACCCCCCCCATCCTGTGCTCCCGATTTCCAGGAACCCAACAATGACACAGAGCGGGGCCCACCCACCGCCTCCCCTAAAGCCTTCCCGGTGGGCAGGGAAGCCCAGCAAGGTCAGGCTGCAGGCTCCCCAAGTGCTGAGCTGTCTCCTGGCAGAGCAGAGGAGCTGCAGCCCTTGCACAGGCAAAGGATGGAGGTTTCTGCGCAGGGCACAAGCCATGGGCAGCTGGGACCCTGCTGGGGGGGCACCAGTGGGACCGCTCAGAGCCGCCCTGCTGCCTTGGGTGGGTGATGGCTCACTGTCCCTCTAAGCAACTCACCTGCGGGGGGGCCCGTCTCAGGAGGCTGAGCCTCCTGCAGAGATCTGACTCCAGACACTGAGGCTCTTGCAAGAGGCGAAGAAAGATTTGGGGGCGATGGCACTTTGCTGGTAACCAGGAAAAGTAGGGCTAAAGGAGATCCCACAAGCCCGTGAGCTTGCCGTCACCCCCAGCCCCTCACCACCACCTGGACCGTGGACAAGCACAGCCTAAGGGGAGGAAGCAGCTTCCCCCTCCTCAGCCTCCCCGCAGCGCTCTCTCGGGGCAGAGGTTGCCCTGTCCTGCTCCCCCTCCCACCACGCTGGGCTGCTCGGTGGCCACAGGGCTTGGGTGCTCGGGAGGGACAGAGCCACAGTTTCTGTCTCCAGGGTAGGCCAGGGCAAGGACTGCTTCTCCATGTGCAGCTCTCCGTGCTACCCTTGCTGGAAAGAGCTGCTGCCTGGAGGGAAGCTTGGCTTGCTATTGCCAAATGCAGAGGATTTCAGAGTAGTTTGTGTCTAAGGGAGACTCTGTTAGTAGCTCTCTGTCCTTTTGCTTCTTTCCCTGCCTGTCCTGGTTCTGCTCTTCTTTATCCATTTCCCCTCTTTCTCTCCACTTGCAGAGAATCTGCACTGAGAGGGAAGCTGGGGAACAGCTGCTGGCCTGGGACAACACAGATGCTTGGAGATGAGGGATGGGGAACCACGGGATTACAGAGAAGGGGATGACCTTTAGAAAAAGACGAAGGATGAGCAAGTAGTGATGTTCCTTATAACCACTTTTTATCACCCGTCACCAGTGTAGAGCTGGAAGCAGCTCCGTTAGCGCAGAGCCTCTGACTATCAAAAGCCTGCCCACAGCACATGATGGGGACTTGTCAAGTCTCTCCCATCACAAATAAAACTCTCACCAGTGGTACCCTCAACCCTTTCCCAGCCTGGGCTCCATCCCACAGCACCTCTCTCCCAGTCTAGGACCCCAGATATAGCTGTATGAGATGCTTAATCAGCACAACTCTTCAGAAGGAGCAAAAACTGTCCCTCTGCTCAGGGAGGAAAGGACCGGACAGGAGCTCTGCCCCAGATATGCCCTAGTAGCCTTTCCCGTCTGCTGACACACTGTACCAGAAACCTCTTCAGTGATTCAGCTGCTGGAACTGCATCTCACGGACCAGTAAAAGAAGCTCTAGAAAGTAAAAAAAGTTTTTAAGCAGTGGGAAAAGAACAAAAAGTTCTCTGTTTGAGGATTTTCCAGTCTCTGCCTTTGGCTTGCTGGAAAACCAATGTTTTTCAACTTTAGCAGGCCTGAGTTTTCCTGAGGCATGAGGTGGAGATGGCATTCCCCTGCTTTGCAGAGTTTGATGCAGGGCATATTTTTTGCTGACATGCAAACTCAGGGGTAACTAGACCTAACAAAGTAATTCCTGCTGCTGGGAACAACAGCAAATTGTGCTAAAAGTTATCGTTTCCAAGCATCAGAGAAAAAAGAGCATCCTCACAGAAGACTAAAGATGGGGGCTATAGACCCATGCCAGCACCTATATCTCAGGACCCAATCTTTTTCTGGAAGGAATACAACCTGTTGCAGCTGTCCAGATATCAATAAATTCCAGTTCTGCCAGCTGCAAAGCAGGGAATGGTTTATTACTTCGACAGCCCCCAAACCCGTAAGATTAGATAAACTGTCAATTTTACATGAATAATATCTATCTCTTGTCGTATGCTTTGCTCCCAAATATCCCAGAGCACTTTAGAAGATTATAAACAGAATCACTGTCTCCCAAGTTCACATGAAATCCCATCTGCATGGCCACTGAGGCTGACTTGAAGACTGACAGTGACCATGCTCCCAAGAAGCCAGAAGAGGCTAAGCCATCTTACAGCAGAAGGTAAAAAAGCTCCAGTGGTCCTTGCTAATACAGCGAAGGAATATTCCCTTCCCGATCCCAAATTTGGAGATTGTGCTTTAGTGCTGAGCAGACACCTAAGAGGTGCAACCAGCTCCACCCAACTTCCTCACCTCAGGTGGTGCCAATCTCCAGTGCATGAAAAGGAGGTGGAAAAGAAAACAAAAACTGAAAACCAATGACACAGAAACCAAGTTAATCATCAAAGACGGGGAAAAAAACCTCCTTCCTGGCCTCTACAGGCAACCAGCAGAAGCCTTGAAACACAGGTTTAATTAATTAATTAAAAACAATATGAACATGGTGCAACAAGTCTTGTAAGTACACTGAAGGCATGCAGTATCATCCATACAGTTATGCAATGTGTTGATGACTGTAGCAAGCTCATCTTGAATCCAGTTCGGATCCTGGTGCCCAAGACTCTGTTTCAAAGGCCATCCCTGAACTCTGCTCCTGTGATGTCTAGAAATGGTCTTCTAATTTCTAGCCTATATTTTTTAATGAACAAATTTACCTTATTTGATCTTACACTAGCACTGTCCTTTAATTCAAATAGACTTCCTTCTTCAGCCGGTATTCCCTTTCCTGTCCTCCGCATGAATTTAATGCTGAGTAGTCATTTTTCCCCTTCAGCCTTTTCAAAGTTGAAGACTCAGCATAACCACTAGAAAGGGGGCCTCCCCCAGGCAGCACATATCCTCCAGTTAATGCCCTTGTCCCGTCACACACCCTCTCACTCCTTCAGTGAATCACCCTCCTTCTGCACGCTCGCCGAGTATCGTTGTTACACAACGGGCATTTTTATCCTGCCTGCAACTTGTTCCAATAATTAAGATTCCCCATGGTCCAGCTCATAGCCTGCAGGCCTGATTTAAGCCCTGGGAAGCTTGTGTTTGGCCTGCCATGGTACCCTGGAGGAGCTATTCTATGCTCACACTACCCTAAAAATCCCAGTCCTTGTATCTGAAGCCAGGTCCTGACCATCTCCACTGAGCTCTCAATTCAGCGTGCTCCCCGACACGAAAATGCATCCCCCAAATAGCTGGATCCTCCTGGTTTGGTTTTACTTCCCTTCATCACCTACTCTGAGACACACGGCTGATCATCACATGGAGGCGGTGAGCCCAAATTGCCACAAATAATCTGAACTTGTTTATGCCGTATAAATTGAGTCTATCTTCTCTAAATCACAGCTCTGAGAGTATCTGTAGATCTACTTCAAGCACACCTGCAGCATTGTTGGTTTTTTCCCCATGTGTTCCACACCAGGCTAGCTCTGCCGATCCATCTGCATGCATTGCTGACTGAATCTGATACGTGTGAAAGCAACACGAAGCCCTGAACTCGTTCTGCCTGCTCTGCTGTCACACTGGGAGCTGGTTAATGCCTGGTCATTGCTCAATGATGTCTACATGCTTGATGGATTGATTTCCTGGTGCTTTCTTGCAGCAGGAGCAGCCTGCACACACTTCAGCGTATCATTTTCTGCGCCTTGGGTTTATTTTCGATGAAGGTGTAAGAAATGAGAAAGGACTGTAAATATGTAGGATGTGAAAGGGAGTGTGGATCAGTGGGTAGAGCACAGAGTAGGCAATTAGCAGACAGGTTCCCCGCTCCTAGTTTGGTTGGAGTTGTTGTGAGAACCGAGGCCAGTGAATCATGGGCTGGTTGATCTAATTCTCTATGACTCTCCATGACTTCATCAATCATTGGTGTTTGAAACTTTGCTCCGGAGCCTGTCTAAAGGAGTGCCCTGGGGTTGGCTTAACTGTTTCTATTCTATTTAGTTTGAAATGGACCCAATTTTTCCCCTTTTTCCATCCTGGGGAAATCGTTCTTCTTTAGGTATCTACCCATGGAGATTTTTGTGCAGCACGTTGCACAGTGGAAACACTTTCTTACAAGCAAAAAACTACTCAAACCTACTGGTGCATATACAATGAAAAGATGATGTTCAAAACAAGAGCAAAAGCATCATGGGATATTTAGAAAAAGTAAAGGATTTAGAGGGGTCACAATCATGGAAAGCAAGAGAACGAGCAAGCAAAAAGGCTGCATAGCAATTTCAGAAAAGAAAAAAAAAAAGTTTCATTTTTGCTGAAAAATTTAACTCAGTTCCACGGTACATGCCTCAGTTTCTCTAATTGCTACATGGGGTTAGCAACCCAGACCTATTTTGCAAAGGTGTTGTCAAGTTTAATTTGTGAACCTTTGAAAAACGCTCCGAGTTTTTCAGATGAAAGGCGCTGCAGATGCCAAACGTGGGTGTATACTCTGAGTCAGAGGCATAGACATGGGCATATTGTGTGATGGGCTTGACGCAGTGCACTAGATAGGAGACAGTTGTCCTCTGCAGAAAGTGTAGGGATAGCTGGTGCAAAAATCACAGATGATGCTTACACAAGTGTGAACTCATGCTACAGAAATCAGGAGCCACCCTCTGGGAGGTGCAAAGATAAAGCCTGCAATAGAGAGACGGCCAGTCTGTACTTTATTTTGGCTTCTAAATTGCCTGAAATACGTGTGTGCGCACAAGTCTTTTAAACATGGTGAGGAACTGAAGCACCAATTGTCTAATAAACTACCCTTTAACTCCAGTTAGTCCTCCCGTGATTCCCAGGCAGAATCCGCCAGCGTTGGCCGTGGTTATGAGCACCAGTAAGACCACGCGGGCAGAATCACAGAATCATCTAGGTTGGAAAAGACCTTGAAGATCACCCAATCCAACCGTTACCATGCACCTCAAGTTTCAGACAGGTATGAACAGTAGATTTCCCAGGAAAGGCCAGAAAAAAAAAGAGAGATTTTTTTCCCCGTCTGCAAACAATTTTTTTGGCATGAAAAAGACATGACGAGGTGTGATAAGGTGCAGAGAGATAATGGGGAAAAGAGTGGGCTTGGCCTTTGGTTACGAAGCAAAGCCACAGTCCCAGGATGTGTGGCAGCAGGGGTGATGCAGTTAGCTCTTGCTGGTCACCCATGGGCCTGCCACAGTTCCACAGGAATGTGCAAGCAGGACGCGCCCAAGGTGCGAGTGCCGGGCGTGTGAGATGCTACGAGAGGGAGCTTGAAAGGGAACCGGTGAAAGTGTCCCTGTGCAGAAGTGATCCTTCCTTTCTTTCCGCAGTCTCAAGGGAGGTTCAGCCCAGAATACTGGCAAACCTATTCTTCTTCAAGAAGTCCAGTTTGCCCTTGGCTCCATTACATATGCACACGACCTCCTCTTTCTGTCTGACAGAGTATTTAAGCTGAGGATTCTCCGAAATGAAGCAGCAAGGACAAATGTCACCCAAGCTGTTCAAAAGCCAAATCAGAACCTGCCGCTTTACGTAACATACCGACTGCCACGAGGGCTGACAACAGCCCACCGGAGTCTTACTGGAGCTGCAGTAGATGACAGACATTGCAATGTCTTATATCTCAAGTATGGCCACACTCCACCAGTACTGCAACAAACGGAGGAGCTAAAGCCGTGCTCGGCATCAGCGTAGGTCCGGCAAAGCACACCCGTAACCTGACTTACCGGAGGGACAGAAGAATCACTAATAAACTAAATAATCACTAATAAAACTCCTCCTGAGCTCAGTTCCTCTCAAATCTGCCTGGAGTAACTGGATTAAACCCATTCACTCTGGATTTGCAACGATAAAACCAAGATGAAAAAATTCACTCCTTAATCTTTTGACTGCCTTACCGACTTCAAAATCTTAACAGTGTCAGAAAGAGAAACCAAGGCCACCTTCTTCTGAGTCAGACCTCTTCATATAAATGTTTTTTGTTTCTTAAGTATCAATGCTAGCTTGGAAAAACTCTGCTGAGTCTTTTCTGTACACATGAGAACAGGCGCCTCCACCCTCCAGTATTTTTAATTACTTGGAGTTCTACAGGACTGTTGATGTTATAAAGATCAGGAAGCCGGGGGAAAGAAATACATATATGTCATCCAATCTCTTTCTTTTATGAAATTTGTTTTTAAAAAATAGCATTGCCCTTTCCTATGCCAGAGAATGACTTCTGACTCATGAAAGACTACGGTCCTATTAATAAAAAAACATGTCCATTAGAAATTACTGCAAAAGGCACAGCCTTTCCCAACAACTATTATCCAAAAAAATACTCTATACAGAATAATTTCTCATATATAGAGAGTCATAACAACATACAAGCAGTAAGAGGGACTGGATCTATGAGCCAGGGGTCCCAACTGCATTTCAGTTGAAGAGAAAAAAAAAAAATAAAAAAAATTCTCTTTCCTTTTCTCTCATTTTGCACAGACAAAGCCCTTCGTAAAACAAGCTCTTCCTGGCTATCTCATTCTCATATCAGATCAAAAATGTATGCTGTTCCTGTTTTGGGCTGCACTTCTATTTCCTCCACATCTAAAAAAGGGCTGAAAAATGCAGACTTGGATTTTTCCTCCACTACTTAGGACACTTCCAACCGAGGGGTTGTTACAGATTTCTGATGAGAAATTATTACAGGCTAAAAATCCCATTCTCCATCAACACCACCGTTGCATTCTGCAGAAATGAAATTGAGCACAGATCTGAGGCATCGTTAATTTACACCCTAGGTGTTAATCTGAGGGTAGTCTCACTGAAATTCAGGGCATAATCTGCGCTAAATTGATATGATACGAGTGGAAGATTGACCTTTTCGAAGCTGATGAAATTCACCAGTGCTTAATGCAAAGCCTTTTTCTTCTGAAATCTTCTGTGATTCCAACAAGTTGAACATTTCCCAGGAATACAGCTAGCGGAGACAGATCTATTTTTAAAACTTTTTGTTTCTCTTTTCTCGCAAGAAATATTTTGGCCATCGAGCTGTAAAATATTTCCTTTTCTAGGTATGTCACAGATGTATGTCTCAGTTTATTGGACATTTATGGGAAGAGCTAAGTAAGATACACTTGAATTCTTATCTAAGTGAGAACGTGCAACGAAATAGGCAAGGGGGGGTTGATTCTAGTAGTCACATTAGTGAGGATTGCATGGCCTGTAGGAAAAACAGGACTAGCCAATTTTTAGTTCAGGTCAGCTGTGTTCTTCTGGTACATGGTTGGGCTCCTTCCAGGTCTAGATGGATGGAACTTCCACAAACCCAACATCAAAATCAAAATAAAGATAAAAGGGTCTTTTAAACCCAGTATTATCCATACGTTTCCCCTCCCTGTCCTACTGAATACAGTAAGCCCTCAGGGGAACCCAGTTTAAGAATGCTTTATTCTAGGCGTTCATTTTAATTACAACCATAATTATTTTTGTGCATGTGTATGACCCAGTTAACAAACCCATCTTCAGCATCTCATGGTCTCTCCAACCCTGCCCATCTCTGCAAGGAGGTAACCTCAGCTCCTGGCAACAACGAGGAAAATTATTTTTGAAACAAGCAGTCGAACTGGTTGCTACATCTTAATGAAAATTATTTAAAAAAAAAAAAAAACCAACAACATTTCTATGTATATAAACAGCCCTTCCTCCCAAACCTGGTTAGACAAGAATGTTCCTGGGTGTGGACTGTCTTGTATAATTAACTGCACAGCTGTAGCTTCTGATCCCTGGTAACGTCTGTTTCTTTTCTTTCTCCCTGCATCTACCCGGCATAATCCAGGCGTTCTCCTCCTCCTTGCAGGAGCGCCAGGTGCGTCACTTGGGCAGAACTTTCCTGCATTCCAGCGTCATTCCTTGCTGAGACAACAACCGGGCAGACGTACCCGCTTTGTAGAGGGTTGGGAGACAGGAACTGGACAAAAGACTGAGCAGTGAAGCCAATTCGCCCTGTTCAGACGATGGAAACGGGGAGTGCAGCAAGGACGAACGGTACCACTGGGAAGCCAGAGGATGTGAAGAGTCCATCTGCCCCCAAAAAAGAAGAAGAAGTGAAGAAGACCACAAACCCTGGTGGAGGTGAGAAGGAAGCTATGAAGGGCACTGGCAGTGCTTCTTTGGAGACAGGGCAAATCAAAAGCTCCCTCTTCTCTGGGAGCGACTGGAAGAGGCCCATCATTCAGTTTGTGGAGTCGTCTGATGAGAAGAGATCCTATTTCAGCATGGATTCGGCTGATTCAAAGAAGATGCAATACGCCAGTGGACAGATAGGAGACATGAGGAGACCCCCCCTCTCCTTTGCAGAGAAAGGCGATCTCAGGAAGCCCCTCTTCTCCTTGGATTCCAAAAAGAGCTTCCTGCCTAGTGAAGGGGAAGCGAGGAAGTCGTTGTTCTCTGGGGGGCAGATGGGGGACCTGAAGAAATCTTCCCTTCCTCTGGTGGAGACAGGGGACCTGAGAAGATCCACCTTCAATAAGCCTGACAGAGCAGCTGGGTCACGGCCCAGAGTGAAGCTCGAGGATGTTCTGTGTGATTCCTGCATCGATAACAAGCAGAAGGCTGTGAAGTCCTGCTTGGTGTGCCAGGCTTCCTTCTGTGAGCTGCACCTCAAACCCCATCTGGAGGGAGCAGCTTTCCGGGACCACCAACTCCTGGACCCCATCAGGGACTTTGAAGCAAGAAAATGCCCTGTGCATGGGAAGACCATGGAGCTGTTCTGTCAGACGGACCAGATGTGCATCTGCTACCTCTGCATGTTCCAAGAGCACAAGAACCACAGCACAGTGACTGTGGAGATTGAGAAAGCGGGAAAAGAGGTAATGCTCTTTTTATTACACGTTCCCATCAGTCCTTCCAATGGATCTCAATATTACACCACAGCTTTTGCTCTCCTCAAAACGTGTCTGCAATGTAATTCTGGGATGCAGGGGTGGTGGATGGGAGCTATGTAGTAGGGAACTGATATTGCCTGGGTTCGGACTGTCGTTCTCCTTGTGGCTGGTTACAGCAGCATAGAGAGCACTTGGTGTCGTGTAGCAGAGTGGATTGGGGCGGGTGGAGAACCTGGTTTCCACCCCTGATTGCACCACAGACTTTCTGAATCAAAGCCCTACATGTTAAGTTTTTTTTTTTTAAAAAAAAGTCTCAAAATTTGACGGTGTTTGTGCAGCGCTACCCACAGCCAGAAAGGTGAGGCAGTGCTCAGGCTCAGGACCTCCAGAACAGAGGGAGTCAGATCAGTGGTTGCTCAAGTTGCTAGTGGCTGCGAGGTTACCACTGAAAATTGCCATCTCAGCTACTTAAGAGATTATGCCTTTTTGTTTTTCTTTTCTATTATGGTTAGAATAGTGTCAAGCCACACCTATGGGAAGAGTATTTTGAAGGTTAGACGAAGAAAAAAACCCTGGTGTAAACACAAAACTACGATTTCCCCTGAAGTGTTACTACAGGAGGTTTAGAGAATGGACATCTAAGGAGATGAGGCTGGTAGGGGGAACAGTGCTCACTAGTGAAAAGTCTTTCATCTTTGCTTAAAGTCCTGCTGTTTGCTCTCTGGGTGGATGTATGATTATTCGACTAGCTCTAGTAAAGACCAGGGTTTCGCATTATTTGGTGCTGTACATCCCCACTGTCAAAGCATGTTCTGGATTAGAGACCTTGAGATCTAAGCAGACGGGATGGGAGAGATTACAGAAAGGAGATCCATGAAACAATAATGCAAAACCAATTTGCCTCGAGTCACACAGCCAGTCCAGTGCAGAAACTGGAAGGGCGCTGAGATCCTCTTAGGCACAGCCCAAGCCAGCGCTCTGATGGGGTGAACAGGCAAATACCAAGTACCTGTTGCTGGAAATTCTTGAGTTATCCTTAACTTGGAAGAATACTTCAACTCTTTCTAAGGTGCTATGAAAATTTCTCTCATAAGGCTGAGAGGGCATCTTATCTAGAGCTTATCTCCATCTTCCTGCGCAAGTTTTCGGTCTTTTCTTCCAATGTCATCTCTGACTTGCAGCCTTGCTGAAACCAGACGAAGTTTCTTCCATGTCTCATCCGGTCTTTCCTAAAGAAACTCCCGCAAGGATTGCCAGCCTGCTGTTTGGTCCATAATTGCTTGTTCTTGTGTTTTTGATGTCAGCTCCGTAGCATATGCCTAACTCCCTGAGGAACCAAAGCTAGTCAGAGCTTTCTCCCTATGGCTGGACAGACCTAGAACACCTTATTTTTAAAGAGGTGACCATAGCTGGGCAGAGAAGACTTTATGTAAGATTTAAACGATGTTTGATTTCTTTCTCAGAGTCCATGTCTCACTCTTGTTAGCTCCATGCTTTAGTTCCTGCACCGTCCTGTGCTGTTTCTGCTGCTGCTAAGCCTAAAGAATTCAGGGCTTTATCAATATGAATCACATACATGTGCAAGTTTCTCCTGACAACGAGTTTTGATCATGCTGTAACTTGAGCGAGTATTCACTCAGACAAAAACAATTAACAGGATAGCTGTTGCTTACAAATGTTTATTCCTAGCCCTGATTTATTCACCATAGGTGGAGCCTTAGCAAGAACCACAAAGAGGAATGAACATTTCCAAGTCCCTTGTGTGCACCACCTATTCTTTTCAAGTCTTGCAAATGAGCCGAGCTGGAATGTGACCACAAATTGAAAGAATGGCAAAGTGTGGCCGGTGCTGCTGGCCTTTGTGGAAAGACTAAGCAAAAAACCCACATCAGGTCATCCCTATCCCTGCCCCGTTTTCACAGCTTGGCATCCAAGCAGCTCCAGGGTAGCTTTACTCCCCTCTAGATTTGCTAACTATGCCACTGGAGTAGTGGCCAGAATACAGCTGTGTTCAGACAGTGTCGGCTGTCAAGGAACAGTTGGTTTATCCACAAGGATTTCCCAGTCCCTGGCTGTACTGCGGCTCCAAGTGAGGCGAGGATTCCAGCAGGACTAGGTGGGGTTCCGTGCTGTCATGCACTTAAGCCTGACTGTTACTCTAGGTGCTCACCACTTTAGGTTCACAGAACTGTCACATAATAAGGTGGAATATGCTTGTTTTAGGTACATCTCTTCCTTTCGTCTTGCAGAATTCTTGCAGGTTATAGTCCTTTCATGAGTTTCTCTTTGCTGTAGGCCTGGCAGGGAAGAGAGGTGCTGTACTTGAGTGTTGGGAAAGCAAGGGATAGCTTAAGATCCTTCTGCAGAATTAGGTAACTCTGCTTGCTCCAAAATGCAGACAGAGACTGTACAACTCAAGAGGAGAGGAATGCAAACAAGCCAGTATACAGACACCCACTGGTTAGAGCATTTAGGCGAGCAGTGAAAAGCCTGTTATCTCTCTGTCTGCGAGACCGAGGGAGAACACAGCAGCATCCTCCACTTCTCAGGAGCCTGGGTGAGAGTCACTCATCCCCCCTTTCCTGGTGTGCTGCTGAGCAGACAAGAAAGGCACAGGGGGTCAGAGACAACTTGGCAGGGAAGACAGAGACATTTTTTTCTGAGTTTCCACCCAGTAGTATTTGCATATTTTACCCAACAAACCTTTAATGCCTTCCCCAGATCCACTTTGCCTTGGTTTCCTGTTACAGATTTAAAGGAAAAGTAACACCCCCACTAGAATCTGTACAAGAAACAACCAAGAGGAAGGCTGTGAGTCTGGGTAACAACCACACACAGTTGAAAAGTGAGAATTGTCAACAGGAGCTTGTACACTCAAATAAAACCCTCCGGCCAGCTTGATTTATCAGCAGGACTAGAGCCCCCTTTTCAGAGAGCATCCTTCATTTTGAAAGGGGATCCTTCATTCAAAACCTGTTTTACAGGCCTGTTCTCAAAACGAGACGACTTCACATATGCCTGCCAGTCACAGAGCTGTAAATAACCTGGTGTTACCATCCAGCGCCAGCCTTAGTACTCAGCATGTCAGGTCAGTTCTAGTGAAAAGAACTTTGATTTTTTTTTTTTTTTTCCCCTTTAATTCTTTACCTTTAAAGAAAAGTTCACATTGGTTCACGCAGGTTTAAAGAGGCAGCAGAGAAGCGCAGAAAGGGGAGATGGGTGTTCCTTGTTTCAACAAAGCAACGTTTAAACGGGGAGACTTCACAGAGCCCGAACTTGGCTTTGAAGTCAGCCGTTCACAGAGATGGATCCAGAGGGATTTCCTTCTCTCTATGTGCTTTCGCTGTCTGAATAGAGAGCAAACACGAGTGTATCGATACGGCAGCGGAAGGATTTTCGGCCTTTCTCACTGCTGCAAGGTTGGGGCATGATGTGGCTGGAAACGCTTATCTACACCAGTTGTGGTTGCTCTGCGGACGTGGCTTAAAATAGATGCTCTTTCCACAGAGATGGTGCAGTTACCTGCAGGATGTTCTTCCTAGCCGGAAGGCTGGGGAAGCCGACCTGCTGCAAATCGTGATTTAGAGGAGATTTGCCCGTTTGCCTGAATTCTGCATTAGTACTTCTAAGTAAGGGCAGAACCCAGGGAAAATCCACCCGTTGGCAAGTAAGGAATCCTCTTCAAACTGTGCAAAACAGGGAGACTTTTCTGGCCTCAGCCCGCACAGTGCCTAGTGGCATTTTTGCAGGATTCTGGCAGAGTCTCCAGGGATTGTAGCCCACTGACACCCACCTCTGCTTAACAAAAGCTTAGACAGAAAATATAATGGTAAAAGGAGAAATAAGGTCTCAATTTACTGATTTCTCAGCCACGTCATTTCCAATACAGGCCCTGCACTAGGACAAGTAGTTTAAACACTTCTTCTCCAGGTTCATTATTGCATTTGGTTGTTGCTGTCGGGTAATTAGCATAGCTCTCCCAGGCGGGTGACACAGGGGTGTTCCCTGATTCAGGGACTGGGTTCCCAGAGCATTAAGACATGATGATGCTTGCATTGCTGCCTTGCAAAAATGAGTTGCATCATGATGCAAGACTCATAATCTGACATCTCCAGGTCCTTTACAGCTCAAGGGCTGGGCTCAGTTGTGGATGTTTAGGTGTACACTCTGAACTTTCACTTAGGCCTCTTGACTATCCTAATTAACTCTAATACAGGATCCTCTCTTAGCTCCAAGACTCTCAGTGCCAGTATTTCTCAACTGGCTATGGTCAAGCCGAATGGTCTGAACTTATATTTCCTAGATCTTCTTCATTGTTATTATTTCTGCACTGCAGGGACTCCCCCCACAAAGGGTGGAGCTGCTCTATGATCTTTCACCAGGACCTTCTAAACTCCCGATTCTCACCCAATGGGTTTGTTCTGGGTGGTCCATCACATACAGAGATCAGGGATTGCTGACCTTGGAAAAACCTGAGAAATACGAAGAGAGGTAGGAGAGAAGTTTCATCACAGGGAATGAAGCTGAGAAGTTGACTGTCCCTAGTACCTGTAACCACCCTACTCTAAGTGTAACACAACATGGATGTGGACAGCTAAAGAAATCTTCCAGCCAATCCCAGATTTTTTTCTATGGGAAGACTAGTTTTAATGTTTGTACTATCATGCAATGAAGCACCTCCCTTCACCTCCCTTGCCCTTGCTGGTGCCTGTACTAGTGTTTCCCTTTGCCCTCAGTATGGGTGCTTTAACCCAGGCCAAACCTGGATGACTGTGGTATTTGCTTTCTGGCTATTCAGACTATCTCTGTAATTTCCATTTGCAAATCATAATTCTCATTCTAAATTGTAGTGTGAGTCCGCTCTTAAATAGTTGTTACATCCCATCCCAGAGGCACCCAAACTACCTTTCCGGGTGAAGGGATATTATAACTGCAACAAGTTGGTAAGAGTTAGCTATCACTTTTGAGCAAGTAGTAGTTTTCAAAATTCCTTTGAGACTTAATTAAAAATCCCTATAAAAGTATAATATTGTTATCATCACCTTCCAGCCATCACCTGACATTTTTTCCTGTTACCTTTCTTTTCATATCCCTTGTGTTTGGGAATGTCTACGTGGCTGTGGTAGGTCTGCTCTTCTCAAAGAAATCCCTCCAGTCTTTCTCTGTATGATTTCACTCACATTCTTGTCGTAAGAATGTTCTGATACTTAGGGATGAGGAAGGAAACAAGACCTCCCATTACTCGGAGATGTGCTTTTTACTTTGCTAACAACTAATGCCATCTGGATGTAGCTCCGTGACTCAAGGAAGCAACTTGCTTTATAGTGTAATTTCTCACCCTGGTTACTGCTGTGCGATGGATATCTGGACCTAAAATGCTTTTACCTCATTGCATTTCCCTGCTATGCAAAGACGGTTTGTGTCTTGATGCAGAGGACGTCTCACAATGCACATGAGAATGGAAAAAAAGTGTGCATTCCTCCAAGTCAGCGTCTTGAAAATGTGAAAACTATAGGAACAAGCTCATGCCTTTAGTGTCTTGAACAGTAGTAGAGCAAATTTTCTCATCTTGATTCCTATATGGTTCCCTGGTGACCCTGTAGGGCAAAGCCCTTCCAAGCCGTTCCCCAGAATATGAGCTTTAGCTCATGACAGCATTCAGCTGACTGTTGAAGGTTGTCAGGGTGTATGAATAATATTTAGAGGGCCAGTGCTCTCCTAACTCTCAATAAACAAGGACAATTACAGTGACAATGTGAGGATGGAGCTCGTCTGGCACTGAGATATCTTTGAGTGCATTTGCCTTTTTTGTTCCACCTTTCTTCTGTTTTATAAGAACTATCAGATTGTTTTCCCTCTATAAATAGAGATTTTCTAAATTAAACAGCTAGAGTCAATGGCTCTCAGACGCAGCCATGCTTTATTCAAAGCTCAAGAAGGTGTTCAGCCACGACAGTGACTGTCACTAAGACAAGAGCCCTGATGGGCTGATTTCCTTGGTCTGAGCTGGTTGACAGCTTGCTGCCTGCTCTTCATCATGTCATGCTGTTTCCTACTCCTTGAATGGAGAGTTGAAAACTTTGGAACTCCCACCCTGAGGGCAACCATGATCACAAGAGAAGTCCCAGGTTTTCATGTTGTGTCGTGTTTTTGGATGGGCAGTAAAGCAGGGGGAGCTACACCTCGTATTTTAACAGCAGGGAGACCTCACGGCGTTAGCTGCTGTGCAAGTGGATTTATCCATCCCTCATCTCCTCTGCCTCTAACTGTTGGCCTAAATGTAGGAGCTGTTGGGTAACACAACCATTTGCCAAAGGATTCCACATGAACAGTGGGTTTCCAGAACCTTTCTAAGGCGACATAGCTTGTGGAATAAAGGTAATTTCTGCCAACTGAGTAGTTCTTAAAGAGCTCTGGGGATCAGTGTCCCATAGACAGATTGCCGGTAGTTAGAGCTGTCCTGTGACCAACCTGCACACACATGAAACACCCAAAGATCTTGAAATGCGTCAACAAAGGCTTTGTCATGATCTGTCGGGCAGGGACGTGGTGAATATGAACGACCGAGGGAGGGGTTGCCCAGAGTTAACGGCTCGGGGCATTGCTAAACAGCCAGGTCCTGGTCTGGTCCAGAGACACGGCGTGCACACCAACTGGTGTGTTACACCAGTGCATGGCTGCCCGGCCCTCCGCGGGCTCCAGTTCTATGCAATTGTCTGGTCTGAGATTCCCTGGGAAGCCAGTGCAAAACGAAATGCAAATGAATCCCAGTGAAGTTGCTGATCTAAGCCAAGCACGGTTGACTACACCTCCTGCCTCCTCCTTTTGTGTTTTTTTTTTTATTTTTTTATTTTTTTCCAATCATTCCCCAGCTTCATCATAACATGAAAGCTCTCAATTCAGAGCAAATTAATCCACGATCCTGTCTAAACAGAATTCCTGCCGGAGGCATCGTCCTCTTGTTGCAACACTCGTCAAACGTCATTCCGTAATTACATGAAAACTGTTATTGCTGCAGAGGCACACCCTGGGATGGGCCCTTCGCTGCATACACAGCTGAATTTTGAAACAGGCCTCTTCCCCCTCCAGCTAATGACTCTAATGTGATTAAAAGCGGCACCATGACGGTAGCCTAGTAGGTGGGTGCTTCTGCTGCTGTCTTTGCTGAGGGAGTTGAATCTCTTGACCCAGCCAGAAGCTCTGGGATCTTGTCCAGTGTCAGCACATGATCTCCATTTCAAGCAGTGCCAGGAACCTGTACCTCCCAGCTATTGTTGTTCAGGGCCAAATGCATAAGTGGAAGCACAGCACCTCTTTGAAGTAGGCCACCCTCAGCCCCAGTTGATGAGACTCCCCTCTTCTCACAGGCTGAGCTTTCACTGCAGAAGGAGCAGCTGCAGCTGAAGATCATTGAGGTAGAAGATGAAATGGATAAGTGGCAGAAGGAGAGGGACCGTATCAAGGTGCGTATGGGATATTCTTTTCAGTCCACTTCTCTCTTTCTCCTGTATTTGTCCCTTTCTTTTCCATTCTCTCAAATCCCTCTCCTCCTTTCCTCAATTTCCCCGATATATCCAGCTCTTACTCACTCCATCCCTTAGCCAGTCTATCTCATCACTCTCCAAAACTCACTCATGCCAGGTCTTGGAAACAACAACTCCTACTGAAGTCATCTTGCAACATACCCTGCAGGAGATCAAGAAGAGGCAGCACAGCCTTGTTACAAAATGATCCAAGGCACCTCCCTGCTTTGGGTCCCTTAGAGTTCTTCAGCCACCAGTAGCCAGGTTGATTTGGAAACAAAGGTGTGATGGTTTTTTTCCTGCTAGACCACACACAAAAATGAACTCCAGGAGGGCTCTGGATTGCCCAAACAGAGATAAAGCAACAGGAACAGATGGAGTTCCACCAACAAACATCTTATTTACAGTGGAACAGCTTATTTCCATACTGATACAGGGCTCCTTTATAATTCTTTCACCATGCTAAGGGTTGGAGTATAGTAATGGTGTTAATTGTTTTCATTTATACCCTAACTGAATAGAGCAGTGAAAACACTATTTGGAGACACCCCAGAAAATTTGAATAATATTAATAGGCAAAGCCATTCTTCTCCCTTTTATGTGGTACACGCACATTGGCTTGCCAGTTCTGCTTTTTGTCTGCTTTATTATTATTATTATTATTATTATTATTATTATTATTATTATTATTATTATTATTATTATTATTACTATTATTGGAAATCTGACCTAGAAATTTTAACTCTGAATATGGTTACATCCACAGTCCTTTTGAGGAGTATTTCAGAAGGGCCTAGAGGTCAGGTTTGTAAAAAGTTTTTCAGCACCTTTCATCCTTTAAAATGGTGGGAATTTGGACCTCAAATTCTTGAGGAGCCACAACCATGATTTAGAAGGTTAAAGAGGGTTTTTAAATATCACCTAAGAAGGCAGCCCATGAACTGAGATAAAAGATATGCTCTTATAATCAGGGAGACGGTATGCCCTTTAGATTACAGGCACGTAATTATTGCAAGAACAAGTATTACTTCTCTTGGCACAACTTCTCTGGTGCTAAGACTTATGTACCTAGAGTCTCCATAGTCACAGTCTGAATGCTTGGACGTATTCCCCTCTATATCCCTCTGTTAGCAAATGAATTCCTGAGAAGTTTAATATTTTATTTCTCCTGCCTCCTTTCTCTGCCCCTCCCCTCCTCAGAACTACACCACCAACGAGAAAGCCACAGTGGACCAGCATTTCAAAGAGCTGATCCGTGACCTGGAGAGGCAGAGGGATGAAGTGAAGGCTGCCCTGGACCAGAGGGAAAAGATTGCATCAGAGAACGTGAAAGAAATTGTGGATGAACTGGAAGAGAGGGCAAAGCTTCTGCGGGAGGACAAAGAGAACAGGGAGCAGATCCACCAGATCAGTGATTCTGTGCTCTTCCTGCAGGTTACTGAGATCCCATTTTCCTTTTATCTTTTCCAATAAGGAAGGATTTGTCCCAGAGACAAATCCTAAGTTGGTGTAAGATGCTTTAATCTTCTCCAGTTCGGTGCATGTATGTGACAGGAGCAGACCCTGACATTTGAAGCTGTCTCTGTTCTGGTAGGTGAAGAATTAACTTAGGTGTGCCAACGCCTGCTTTTTCTGTAGGTGGCTACAGCTCACAGGCAGAACATTTGTCTGCCCCTTCCATCTTCACCGTTCTCCTTTACGCTTCATACTATTTGGAGTCTAACATTAGACAGTTCCTTAGGATCTGGCCTGTCACTTATTTTTCTCTTGGTAACTTCTCCTCCCTTCTTTTTGGCAGGAGTTTGGGGCTTTGATGCGGAATTATGTCCCCCCTCCATCTCTCCCAACATACAGTGTGCTGCTTGAAGGGGAGAGCATGAGCCCGTCCATGGGACTCCTCAGAGATGACCTCCTAAATGTCTGCATGAGGCACGTGGAGAAGATCTGCAAGGCAGACCTTGGCCGCAACTTCATAGAGAGGAACCACATGGAGAATGGTAGAGTATCTGAGATCTGCCCCTTCCCTCTCTCCCTCCCTCCCTCCCTCCCTCAGCAAAGCCTAGCACGGAGTCGGAGGAGATGAAGTGTGATGGGTTTGCTCTCACAGAGAAGAGAGTAAGCAAGGACCTAGGGAAAGTGGGAGAAACACTGCCTGTAGCTGGAATTCATTCTGGAATATCAGAGCTATCCTGCCAGACCTGTGTGGGGATAGAGCCAGGGATTTAAAGTATTTCATGTGTAGGGGACCCAGGGGTCCAAACTATCCCTGCTTTCCTGAGTGCTGCTTCACATTATGGCTTCATAATGTTTAACTCGTTCAGCCACCTCCAGCGTGGGACTTCAGAGCAACGCTCCTCTTTGGGGTCGAGAATGTTGGCCCTTCTCTCCTGCAAGAGGCCAGCAGGGACCCTCTGCCTTGCGCCAGGCTCCATGGAGCCCCTGCAAGTTTAGCACGACAGTTTTCTATGCGGAAGACTGCACAGATCTACTAAGGCAACTCAGTGGCTCACTAGGTAAATTGAGGACGCAGTGGCAGAAATATGAATGTAGTCACCCCGGTATGGCAATCTTGAAATCCTGTCATTAGCCTATTTGTACAGCTTGGTTAGCACATGCGCTGGGCTGGTATGACATGCCATTTTACAACAGCCTGTTTCAGCCACTACTTGCCTGGCTGGAACATGAAATACCCTGCAAGCACCTGTCACTGAAAAATCTAATAACAGATTTTCCAAGTAAAAAGGTCTCCGTTTTGGTGTTCGGGTTAAGCTACAACTTGAACCGGCATAACTCTCTCTGATTGTACTTCTCTGCTTGTTCTGCTAAGGAGAGCTTTGTTTTCCTGCCTGCCCTCAGCCAGGGTGTTCCAGGGACCTGCAGTGCCAAATGGTCCTCACCCTTCAGAGGTGTTTGTGATCCTTCTACTGTGAATAGAGAGATCATGGCCAATACAAGTTTTAGAACCCACTTACTTTCTGTGTCTCGCAACTAGTTCTGCAGAAAGGACTTGTCTTGCATCAAGCTCACACGTAAGATTAGGAGGACAAGGCACTAGAATGGGTCTCCACAAGTGAGGTTCGCTTTCCAACTCTCCCACAAACAGCCTTTGTAACCTTAGGCAAGTTACTTAATCCCATGAAATGACCTCTTGCATGAAGAATAATAAGGATCGGAATTAGTAGTTATCTCACTAGGCTGCTAGAAAGTTATAATCTATAAATAATTGTGGAACCTTAGATACCAGAACAATAAAGGTCAAGAGGCTGGATAGGTAACGTGAGGATAAATTGCACTCTGCTGTTTAGGAGAACATGTGTCTTGAAAAGATGCAGGAGTAATCTCAAGTCCAGTTCATGCAACACAAGCAGGTGAGGAACTCTGCTAAAAATCTGCAAGATCACTGTTATTTCATTCAAATTCCTAGTATTCACTAGATACTTTTCCCATGTTAATACACCACCTTTTTCCTGGGCAACAGACATGCAAATCACTCCAACCTCCTTACAGAAAAGACTCATCCACATTACAAAATGATATGAAAAAACGAAGAGGGGAAGAAACAACCACAAAAACCCACCAACCCCAAAAATCCAGACAAAAAGCAGCCCACTGAAAAGATACACAGAGGTCAGAACAACATGGGTTCAGTTATTGGTCAACACACAAATGTTTTTCAGAGCCTGGGTTTTGTGAATCAGCCTGTCTGGCATTCACAATCCAGAGCAATAAGGATGAGGGTGACATGGGACCTGAGAACATTCAGATCTACAATGATAATCACTAGTGATTCTCAAGTGAATCATCAAGTGACAGCCTGCTAAGTCCCTGGCCCCAAGGAGTCTGCGCTGCAAACAGTCTGTTAATATTTATCCAGCACCATCATTCTCCATTAGACATGAATTAGATGGACCAAATACTTCTGGTCCAGAGAACCAACCCTTCAGAAAAGTCAAGAATCGCATTCAGAGTGCTCACGATGCTCAGCTAGAGCCATACGCTCTTAAAAAGTAGCACCAGAAATGGGACAAGTCTTCCAACATTTAACACTGCAACGTACCCGGTCAGGTTCTCAACACCTCATTTGCTGAGAAATTTGGCCAGAACTTTTAATACAAGTTGGTGACAGGCAGCTCAGATACAAAAATCACTTTTGTCCATTTTTTTTCTTTCTTCTTCTTCTTTGCTCACCTGGAGATTTGCAGAATTTGCAAACTCTGGATGGCATAATGCCAAAGGGGTTTTGGATGCCTGACTACTCACAGCACTTCTGAAAACTAGATGAGTAGCATAAAAGCACTTTGCATTCAAATTACCATAGCTTAGGAAGTTACCTTCCATCTGCTGAGCTGTTTTTTGCCAATCCTGAAGCAAATACATTTCACTTGGCCATTTGTACAACCCAACAAGAGTACGCGTATGTTCAGTTCTAGTAGCTCTGGATAAAGACCGACTACTTCTTGATTGCTGAGCACTTTTATTTAGGGTGCCCTCCATGTTACTGATGCCAGAAATCCTCAGTGCTATTTGAAATCCGTCCGATTCGAGTGCCAAAACATTTCTGAGCAGGGTAACAATTAACTACTGCCAGAAACCTGGGCACTTTCAGCAACTTTGCTGAGGACTTAATGGACACAGCTTGGAATCTGCCTAATGAGAAGAACAGTGGTATCCACTCAGTTGGGAAATGTTATTTAAGGAGAGTCTCAGAAACTTCAGAGCTCTCCGTTTTTCAAACCCCAGTTACACTTGAAAGAGGACAGCACTCTGCATCTAGTGACTGCAAGGAAATAACTCCACAATTACTTAATGGATTTAATTAACTCAGACTCCCCCTGAGTCATTGCAACAAATTCATTTGCAACTGGCTTGATCTTCTAGTGTAAAAAACTTCCCAGGAAGAAATATTATATTAATGGAATGAAATCGGCTTAATAGCAGACTCCAAAGGGAATCCACTTTTTTGTTGTTGTTGTTGTAACAGGTACCTACTTAGCAGTGTGGCAATAAGGCAAATAATCAGAGAGCATCCAGGGAGTTTAAATACCACAGAAATAAATTTGACAAAGAAAAGTTTGTTCAGTGACTTAAGAATCAATGAATGGAACTATTCAAACATGGGAACCAAATTTACCCCCTTGCAGAGAACAATAGGTTTATATAACACTTGAGGCCTTAAAACCAAGTTTTTTAATGAGCAGGTGTACTGATAGAGCATCATTTCCTGTGGATCAATGTCAGAAAAACTAAATCAAGCTGCGTAATACCTGGCATAAGGGTAGTTTCATCTACTTTGCATGAAGCCTGAACCAAACACCCTTGCCCAAGAGCCCAGGAAGAGCTGTTTGCAACTCAAGTTTAGCATCTTCCTTTAAAAATTGAAGAAACCAACCCACTGAGCCCCCTCCCCAGCACTGATTTTCTTGAGCTTTGCAATACTTCAGTTCGAGGTCTGTGAGCGGGTTAAACACACAAAAGAAGCCAAACCCAAACCACTACTTCTGAAGTGGGATTCGTTTTTAGCCACACTGCAGCATTTTGGTGGGAAAACGCCTCAGCCCTCAAGTGTCCCTATGGATTTTGAGGAGACAGCGGATATACTCAACGGCAAAACGCTTCAGCTGTGCGATGCCTCCGAAGGAGCTTTCTCTTTTATCCCAGGCTGAACCTCTGGGTAGCTACAGCACTGCTTTACCTCCCAGCCAAAGAGTCCCACAGAAGCATGAAAAAACCAGAGGAACTTGTTTTCAAAGAGCAGAACCATTTTCCCGTAGCACTTGAGGAATCAATTCCAATCTGTTATCTCCTTCCCCCTTCTCCCATCCCTCTCAAGGTCAGTAAACTGCCTTCTCCAGCTCACGCCCTGCTCTGCTTCTCCAGGTGATCACCGGTACATGATGAACAACTACGAGTGGAACCAGCCTGACAACTTGAAGAGATTTTCCATGTTCCTGTCTCCCAAAGGTATGGCACCCTAATGGTGGTCAAGCTTCCTTCAAACACACCGTAGGAAAGGAACTTCATTCATGATTTGTCCCCAGATTTGCTTTCCCTCGTATTTCCTATTGTCCCCTGGACAAGATCCATCCCTCTCCATTTGTTTATTCAGGGTCCTATCTCCAGGCTACAGAGCTCTGGGAAGTTTTTGCCTTTTCATTTCAAACAAGGCAGCAAAGGTTCTCAACTCTGTGGAGGAGAGCTGGAGTAACCGAACTATTTCAAAGAGTAGAGTTTGTGAATATAGGGGAGTTTTAGCATGTGTTACTAGGTTGAACTCAAGTGTTACTCTCCACCAGAAGCTCATCCCACTGTGCTATCAAGTGTGAAAGCTACTCTAGGCTTGCTTTGCGTTAGGATTTGACTTACACCAGAAAACATACTTTTTCCCTACAGCGAAAGGATAGAAGTGAGGAGGTGTCCTAAAAAAGCAGGAGTCTGGCCTTTCTGAGCTCTGACACAAGAGCCTTGGTGATTTGCTTATGTCCCAATTGTTAGGTGAACACTACAGGATGAGTCTTTGAAGTGAACGACTGTTTTCAACACACGGGGCTGTAAAATGAGAGTTGTCTGAGTGTCAGGACCTCCCGTAGGAGAAGCAGAGAGTGCTAAAAGCCTAGGCAAGGCAATGCCTGTAGAAACAAAAGAACAGAAAGAGTAGTACAAAAGAAGCAACAAAATTTCCTCCGGTCCCTAGAGAGCAAAGCCCTGCCTGGATTTGCCAGGTGTTTACAGCTGCTGTGCTGCAAAGGCAGATGGTGGGCAGGGCGAAGGGATATGCCAGCAATTAGCAGCAGCACTCCCCTGCAGGCATATTTGAAGTGTGATGTTGCCTGCTCTGTCATTAGGGATTCAGGGGGATCCCCCAGATCCCAAACACTGAGCCCTTTGTCTGGATTTCCACTTTGCCCATCTCCTCTGCCCTCAGCCCATGCCTGGCAGCTGGCTGGCAGCCCTGCCCGGTGCCGTGGGGGTGAGGATGCTGCTCAGAGCAGATACCAGAGGCAGAGGCGGCGTTCCCAGTTCAGCCTCCGCAAGCCTTCAGCACGAGGGTTTCCTGCAGCCCCCCAAGTTTTTGTCAGAGGCTGCAGAGGGGCACCATGCCAGCGGTGGGTTCTTTCTGCACGGAGCCTGTCTCCAGGCCCCACCGGGATGGTTATAGCTGCTGTTCTGCCCCAGCTGCTTCAGGGCTTTGCCAGCCCTGTGCTGTCAGGGAAACACACGTTCTGCTAAGCAGAGCTGCCGGTGCTGGGGCGAGACCACAGGCTCAGCCCCGTGTCCAGTATCCAAACCCATTCCCAATGTTAAGGGATGGTTGAAAGTTCTGAAAGTGCATGAGCTGAACCCATCTCTACCCAAATCAGGGCTTTGGGTTCAAGGTGGAAATGGCCCAACACGCATTTGAAGAGCGTGGCAGCCATAAAGCCAGACAACACCGTTCTGCCATCACCCCGGGACAGGGCTGAAACCTGACGTAGCAAAAGGAAGGAGCAGCTGTGGACGTTGGCATAGCCCGGCTGCTCACTGCTCAGTGCCTGGACCCCCTCTGCTCCTCTCCAGAGGATCCTGGGAGCTGTGGCTCCCTGGCTCCCAGCTAGGATCCGGGTTCCCAATCTCCTGAAGGATGTGTCAAGAGACAGGAGGGATGAACAGGGACTGCTCGGTACAGGGTTTCTTATTTAGCGCTGTTTACTGGAGCCAGGGGGGATGGTTGCTGGATGCAGTCAGCTACAGAGTAGAGCAAGGGTTGTACCACGGCTTGCAGTTCCGTGGCCACTGCTTCCTGCAATGGGCTTTTGAATATACAAATACCGGGGGACCATTTGTTCCACCTACACATCTACGTTTTCCCGAGAGCACAGACGTGTTGCCTTCCAAAACTACTCATTCTGTATTTTCTACCAACAAAGTTACTTTGTCAAAAAACAACATTAAGCACACGATTGCACACAGAGTCTCTGCTGAAATGGGGACTGAACAGCGCTGGATTCTCCACCAGGGTGAGGGCTCAAACATGACAGAAAGGAACCAGCTGCTAAAACCACACTGATGGGGACTTTGGGAACAGAATGAATCAGTAGGCAAAACAGGAGACATGACCCACTTAGCTTGCATGCTGGCTAGCAAAGGATTATCCGATGAATAATGCAATATACCCATAATCATTTGACTCTCTAGAGCTTTCTGTGCACTATCCCTGTGCCATGTAGAAGTCCAGCACTGCCTCCGATTGCACCTTTTCTAAGGAATTCCATAAAATGGAAAAAAAAAAAAAAAAAAAAAAAAAAAGAGGACTGCCCTTTGCATTGCACAGTATGCCCAGAATCCTTGAATATGTCACGATAAGTTTTGTAACCCACCCTTTTCCTCGCTAGGTTGGATGACTGCAGATTCTGCCTGAGTCCACAGCTGCACTGAGGAATGCTACCCAAGTAGTGCTTGGCACTAGTTGCAGTGGCCCATACTAAGAAAGTGCTTAGATTTGAGCTAAACCTATAGGGTTTTTTAAGCCCTGCTTAAATTCAAGGAGGCTTCCACTGCTCTTGTCATTAAAGACAGTATCACAGAGCATCTGTCTGCAGGGATGACATAATGAGGCAGAGGGGAGACATAAAAGGCTTCAAATGCTGCCTAAAAGATAGAGGAACAATCTGTTCAACTACTCAACACTCCTTTCTCTCCTCTTCCACTGAGCTTTCTTCTCCTGATGTTGCAAACAGTTTGGCCAAAGCCAGGAGGAGGTTGGAAAGATCATCTTGTGCCTTTGGAAGTCTTTGAATGAAGAGTAGAAGGGACTCAGGCACAGAGAGAGAACTGCTTAAATAGAAACACTGCTGAAATAGAAAAGCAGTCCACAGGATGGCAGCATAACAGCTCCAAGTATTCATCTCTTTTTCGCCCTTCTCGAGCCCAATGTCTCACAAAAGGGGTACAACAGCAGGAGCCCATCACAGCATGATGTCCTAGTGAAACTCTGGAGTACATCCCTGTCACAGTGGCCGAGACAATGTGTGCTTGAGCAAGAAATGTTCCTCTACTTGTGTCTCTTGAGCTCTAAATCCAAGCCTCTGCCTGCAGATCTCTGCAGAACAGTCGTGTTAAGTAGGCAAACCTGAGCTGGCAATTTAATGCAGCTAAAGACAGCTCTGTGGCAGTGAGAGCACTTTATTCTCCAAATGAGAAGTCTGTTCACCGTTCCCTAGAACCCAGAGAAAAAAGACCAGGCTTTCCTCTACTCCCTGGACCCAGATTTCTGGTTTGGGGCTGCTTCCAAATTGGTGGGGACTGTTCCATAGAGCAATGCCAGGCACAGGCCTTTGAGCCAGCTCATCAGGAGCCGACTGCTGAACTGGATGCTCTTGTTTTACAGCCAGTTTCAACCCACGATCATGGGAATTTTCCTCCTTCCAGGCGACTGAGGAAACACTTGGTACGGGTAATTCCGACTTCAGTTTGAAAGGATCTAACCCCCCGTGCCACAGCTTTCTAGCTGGCTAACCAACCTTTTCTGCTTCCCCTCTCAGCTGTCCTGTCACCTGTCAATCCCTGTCTCACAGAATCATCTCTTAGCTGGCTTATCAGCACCATCTGCATTCACCCAGGGTCTCAGTGGTTTAGGTGCTGTGTATAGAGGAGGGAAAGGCACCCCTGGTCCTCACTGTTCAGACAGTGAAAGAAGAAGATGGAAAATATAGGTGCCAATTTGCAAAGATCCTGAGATACCCAACCAACTGCCATCGACGGGAGTGCCAGCACCACCCAAGGCAATCTGTGGAGGTTGTGGCAGAACCGGGAGCCGACTCCAAATACCCTCAGGCAGTCTCACAAGCACAAGGCTGCTCTTCTCCATCACACGTACACCTTTTACTTAGCTCATAAGTTCTCAGAGACGGAGCCTGCCCTATGTTCACTGTCTGCCCAGCACCCAGCACAATGGGGACGGGGTGCTTTGAGCCAGTGTACCCAGAACCAGCCGTGGCGAGTCATGCCTTTTCTTCCCAGCTCCCCACCTTCCTTTTTCTCACCTATATTTTCTTTGCTTCCTTCATGCTCAGAGGGTCCTGCTTTTCCTTTCATTCAGAGGCAGCCTACCAGCATCCACGGCCACTCTACCTGGGGGAGCTCTGGTGACTCACAGCCACACCTAAGTCATTCCTGCTTTTCAGGCCACAGGCAGGGCTGTCTCCCTCTCATCATCTCTGCTCTCAGATTCATTCTGGCAGCCCGGGCCTGACCCCAAGGAGGCCAGGAGGGGAAGCCTTGCTTTAATTTCAATGGGCTTTGAATAAAGTCTCAACTGCTCGAAGGCAAGGGAGCTTTGGCAGTTAAGTAGTTTTGCCTCGTTAGTCCAGTCTCTGGAGATGCAGTTTACCTGTGAGGAAGCTGCTGCTCTTCGGTCACACCTGCACTCTGGGTCTCTCAAAAGAAAGGTTCTTCCCTGCCTGCCTGGAGCTTTGGGATCTCTTCACACTCGCACACTGTGTACACTAGGACCCCAGAACTGACTGCACTCATCCGCCTTTTTTTACTAAGAGAAAAGGGACAAAGCTATTGGTTCCCATTTTCCCCCAAGCTAGTTGAAGGTAGTTTTACAGGGTGTGTTTTGAAATGCTTAGGCTTCCCCACTGCAGCATGCAACACCGTGGAATAACACCACCTCTTCTATCTTCCAGTAGGCAATGGTACTAAGCTGCCTTTTCAGTTCTCCTCGGTGGGACAGAATCCGCCTGGTGACTTCAGCAAACAGTCTGATGGAAGCCTCTTCACTAAGACCGGTACTAGGCATTTAGTTTTTTCCCCTTCCTTCTACCTCTTGTTTAGGTGATAAGACATTTAATCCTGTACTTGCTTCCCCAGAGAAGGCCTGGAGCAGTCCTACACGTGGCTCAGATCTCCTGCCCTGACTGTCAATCTCTTAGATAACGTGCACATGTTTACATGAGCAACTTACTCTGTTGAACCAGGGCAACAGGATTGTATTAAACAGTGTTTAAAAGCGTTAAAAAGTTTTATCTAGTGAATAGTTGAAGGGGTTTTAAATTTTGTTTGTAACAGGTAGAGGTAAGAATTTTAGAGGCGTAGGGACCAGGGAGAGAAAGATGCTCAGCAATGATGTTCACGGCCATTTACCACTCTAGCTTGATCAGTGTTTTAAAACGGCTATCATCATGAAAGAATGCTAACTGAGCACAAACTTAAAAAAAAAAATATGCAGTATCCACCTGTCCTCCTTCATCTGAACCAGAATCCCCCATTCACTGTCTCATAATCCTCTTTTCACTACCACTAGTTCAGTTCAAGGGCACCAGAGGTGGAATCCAAAAGCATCAGCACCTGCCAAGCAGAGTCAGGTTGGATTAATTTGCGAATGGGAGATGGTGGGGAAAGGCCATTCCCTGATAGCGCTGAAACTGGTTGTGATTCAGCAGGGCTGGTGTTAGTTTTCAATCAGAATGGAGCTGGTGTGGTAGAAGGGGGTTAGAGCTTATCGTGCTGCCAGAGGTACTGTCATTAATTTCTGACAAGAAATCCAAGCCTCGGCTCCTTGCTCTAATTAAATAGCCTATAGTGTTCTTTGCAAGAGTCAGAATGCTTCGTTCAGGACTTGGCCTAAATTTAATTGGACTGATTGCATTCCACCTCTCTGCCTCCCTCAGACATTTTAATTAGACAGACCTTCTTTACTCCCTTTTCCTCCCTGATTGGGCGGTGGAATACGCATCTGTCTGACCGACGGCTGCTACGTCTCACCCCAGAAATGGCTGCATTTCAGTGTTAAGCTATATGCAATACTAATTATGTGGCACTCCCAGTCCGGCTACTCATCTCGAGGCTTGCAAGGGGAGAGGGGGATGGTGGCAGGGACTGATCTGTAACAGGCTGTTTTATGTTGTCACAGCTTATCCTTCAATAGTGAGACATCAGTCCGCAAAGGTGACGCCACAGACATGGAAATCCTCTAAGCAGTCTGTATTGGTAAGAAATATACCCTTGGTGTGAAAGCATGTGCACAGCTTCAGCAAAAGATCTATCTGTCCTAGGGATACCTGAGACTTCAGAAACTAGGGCTTGGCTCCTTTGGAGATGGGAAAGTAAAAGCTTCAAGTCAACAGCTTCTATTATTTTTTTTTTTTTCCTGTGGTTAACTGCATGCACAGAGGGATGCAGATTAACACACACACCCCTCCTGCCTCCACAGCTCTGGGTTGTAGGAATAATCAGTAGTTCAAAATGACATTTTGAAAAGATTTTGCCCTGGTCTAAAATTTGATCCAGGCTTCCAGAAGCTATACAAATGCTATAGCACACATACTGCTATTTGTAGTACTTTTCCTCCCTGCAGAGATATCAGACTTTTAGTAGTCTGTGACATCTAGAAAGCACAGATTGTGTAAATGACACCAAAGACAACCATATGAAAGTATCTTGCTAATTATGTCCTACAGTGGGCAGATGCAATATCCAAGATGAGAGGTCAAACTACGATCACTAGAACATCTGTAGGTCACTCATTTTGCACAAAACGGGTAACAATTCATTACAAGGGGCAGAGGACAATGTTATTTTAGGTCTTGTAATCTTAAATATACAAGGTTAACAAACAGTTAATGCATAACCACGAAACACTACGTTCATGTATTTTTTTCTAAACATCCATTCACACCGTGCTGCATTAAGATCTCGCGTGATCCGCATTAAGATTGTCAAGTTTTTGCCCCCATCTCCACAGATGAAATCTATTTTTTGAATTCTGGTTAAACGTTTGTGAAAGATTATTTACTGTTCCCTGGAAATAAGACTTGTAGGCAGCAGAGGGTCAAGAATCAAGAGCATTCCCACACTTGAAGGAAGAAAACAGAGGAAATGCACAACAGGTAGAAAGTGGCTGTCTAAGGACTGCAGCTGTACGTCTGCTAAATTTTCAAGGCCCCACCAGGAGATGAATGCCTGTGAAAGGGATGTTTCTTGGTAGACCGTATCACTTCCAGAAAATCCAGCTTTGAGTCTCTGACTGTGCTACAGAAAAAAAAAAAAAAAAAAAAAAAAAGTCTCCTAGGAACAGCAAAGTTTTGCAATATCTTTTCTCACGTGTTTGATCACCCGCTTTCTAAAAGATCATCCGCTTCACCGTGTGTGTGTGTGCGCAGATGGAGACTCTTCCCAGTGATTGCTGACACCGGCAGTGGCGGTGTTATACTGGGGACTCTGGTCAGGAAAGCGCAGTCTCTGTTAGCACCGGGCGCTGGCGGACATCACTCGGGTTGTTTTAGCGGTGAGCACCCCACCGCACAACAGCCGGTGTGCTGTGCTCCGTGAGCACAAGCCATGCTTTCCCTTTAATCCCCCCTCAGAGAAAGCCTGGGTAACTTCTCCCACGTGAACTCCCCAGCCTTTTTCTCCCTCCCTTTCTCTCCCATGTATACACTTAGAGCGGCTATTTTATTTTTATAGCCTATATTCACCAGATAGCCCTGAACCGAACAATTGAGTTGATAAATATAAGCATTAAGAAGTCCCCAGAATAGAAGTACATGCTCTGGACTGCGGTAGCTCTGCAGGAGCTTTTATGGTCTATTGGGCCAATAATCTAGTTTTTAAAACAGTCTTAAATATGTATTTAAGTAATACACATTCTAAAAGTTCTGTAAATATGAATTTTCACAAAGGACTACGCTGTTTAAGGAGGAATGTCTTTTTAACCCACAGGGAGTTCTTTAAAATGAAGCCCCCTTCTTCCATCTCTTAATTATAGTGGAAATTAAAGCCATAAAATGAAAAGAATTCTAACAAAAGGGAGCGTTGAGGGGGAGGTATTGGGAGCCAGCACTGAGCAGCAAGGTGGGTTGGGTTTGCTCTGCCCTTGCTTCCAGCCCCTGCTGTGTCTAATATTAACTAGTGCACTGCACAAAACCACCAGCATGTTCCTGGGAGGGCTCCCTCACCTTCTGCAAGTGCGATCTGGGCACAGGATCAAACCTAAGACAGATCAGGGATTACAAAACGACAGTTGTCCCGATTGCCTCGGTCACTGCTTCCTTGGTGTAACCGTATTCTCATCCAGGCTAGAGATTTTGCCTCCAACAGTGCGACCAGCTATCACAATCAGCGATTTGGCTTTTGTGTTTTGCAGTCACCCCAAGCCAGCATCAGGCTGCACAACACAGTTTTGCCACGTGTTGCTTATTTGCAACGGTGCAGATAAGAATGAAATTCCAGGGGTAGGTCCTGATGGGAAGAGATACAATTAGGGAGTGCGGTAACGGGCTGGACAGACAGAAAACAGAAATTCCTGTAGGCTCTGCCCCTGTCTCTCCACTTACTCTTCTGTTTACACAAACATTTAGTACTAGGCTCTGCAACATATGGAGGTGTGAATACACCATTGTGTGAAAATTTCCATGCACAAGAGTTTTTGGCTTGCCAGCCAGAGAGCACAAATAAATACCACGCGACTTAGTTGATCGCTCGCATAACTGTGCATGGCTTTAAGTGTGAAAACTCCCATGAGCATGCAAGTTAGCGAGTGATTAAAAGACACTGGCAGTAGCATAAAAATAAAGGTGACATTCCTCTTCTCCCAGAAATCTCTCATCAAACCATGAGTCATAGTCTGCGATTTTATATGATGCACAGACTCATTCGGCTCAGGAATGAGGTCCATGCAAAGCATCTCTACAAATCAAAAAGCAACACCATTTGCATTTGATCACTCCAGCACCTCCAGCAGTGAAATGAGGTGGTGTTGCTCTGCAAGAGGAAAGACTGAAGGTGTTAAGAGAGGAGCATGTTAACATATGCATGGTTGGGCTACCTAGGAGGGTAGAGTATAGGTGGTCAGAAAAAGAAGGTAGGTCAAACTCACATGCCCCAAATTCTCCATTGCAGTCACATTACCGCCCCTTTTACGTCAACAAAGGCAATGGAGCCACTTCCAACGAGGCACCTTGATTCCTGAAGATTTAGGGAAGAGCTGGCAGCACTTGAAGTGAAGACTCAGCTGCGGATTTTCATGGATGTACCTGCTACTGTATTAACCTTACTGCTCTAATCTCTGCCAGGGAGAGGGAAGGTGCAGAAGGGAATAACCTTTACTAGAGGAAACAAGGACTTTTTCCAAATCACCTTGAAAGCTCTGCAGGCCTTAACAATGTAACCCCATCCTCTGCTGTCACCTCCTTATTCCCTCTCTGTCAATGCCCTTCCCTTTGCTTCTGCGGAGCGAGCTGCTCTGCTTCTCATGGGAAGCATGCATGCTTGGGTAGCACCCCCCTCCCTGACTTTCCTATACCAGTTGCCCCACTGTCCTGAGTGTGTTTATATGATCACACCTGTTAACTCCTAGTGAAGGTCCCAAGCTGGGTCTACCTAAAGGTCTTCCTAGAATGGAAAGGCCCCAGCCAGCCACTGGACCAGTGACAGGCTAAAGTTCTTCCCGTGCCTCTCTACCCTGTCACCTGGCCCTGCCTGGGATGGGGACACACAGCTCTCACTGGGGTCAGGTCCCACGCTGACACCTCCCTGCGGTCCCTGCAGATCCCCCAGCCCATGCCCGTGGCAGCACGCTTCCTCAGGGCCCTTCGTCAGCTCAGCTCTGCTCCTGCTACCTTCCCAAAAGCCATCCAACAGGACCTATCTGGAGCTGCTACAGCCTGGGGCCAGCTGCTGGTGGAGGGCAGAGAGGCTTTCTATCCCATTAAAGTACCCCTCCAGCCACCTTTCCAAATTAAGAAATAAAAAGAAAAATCCATCCTCCTAAAATAAGATTGATTAGATGCCATAGGTGCTAGGTGCTTTTCTGTTTTGTTTTGTGGTGGTTTGTTTTTTTTTTTTAATCCCCCTAAACCAAAATTGATTTATATGTTGTGGTTCAGGTACTTTTTTCTGCAACGGGCAATGAGAATTAGTACCACAGCTTTTTACTCAGGATAATATTTTTTTATTTGTCCCCTGGATAGACGAATCACGTCACCACCCAGTCTGCAAACCAGCCAGGGCTGACTAACCTTTCCATGATCTCACTGAGATTATTCTCCTTTCCCTTGGATAAAGCTGAAGAGGTTTGGTTCATGCTATGAAAAAATGTCCCCAGCCAGTCAATGGGAGGAGATGGCCCCTTGCAGGGTCAGAGCCCTCAAACCGTGGTAAGCAGCTGCAGAGCAGAAGAACCAAGACCTAGTAGCTGCTTTTCATGGTTTGCTCTGTTCGAGCGGTTTTTGGAATGGCTTCCCCTTACCTTTCCTACCTGCAAATGCTTGCAACACCTTGTTGAGAGAGGTCACACCTATGACTCTCTGAAGATTACTTTCTTGCTAATCCCTGTGCAAAGATACTCGCTGCTTTTTAATCCGACACCTCGGACAAAACTCCTGAGGCTGAAACGTGGTTGCTCTAGATTATGTGAAATGGCACTTATTTTATAATTTTTTTTTTTCCTTAATGACCAGAGGGGAAGATAGCATGGTAGGGAAGGATGTGGAGAAAGGGGAAGTGGGATAGAGTTGCCAGGAAATAAACTGAAGGATTTGAGTATGTGTGTGAAAGGATAAAATAAGCCCCCTCCAGATCTCATTGTTTTGCCCGGAGCGGCGTCCAAGCAACCACTTGGGTCCCTTATGTTCCAGTACAAGCTTCCACCGCCTCCTTTCTGTTTTCCAAGATGTGGGCGTGATCCCTCCCTCTTCCTCCTCTGAAACGTGGATATTAAAATCCTGCCCTTCTTTCCTGCCCTAAGGAGGGCCCGCTGGGGTGCCAGCCGGGATCTGCACTGCCCCTCGCCCAGCGCACGAACGGCCACCCTGAGGGAGGAGTGACCCCTTCCTCCCACTGTCCCCTCCCCGCCCGCCCTGCCCTTCCCCACCTCTGCAGCCCCCACGGCCTGTTTGCTTCCCTTCCTCTCCTCACTTCAAGGGCCTCACTCAGACCTCGCACACGCGACTATTCACACCAGCGAGGGGAACAGAGCTGCTCCCCGTTTGCGTTAGCCTAGGAGGATGCCAGGGCTCCCCTCCCAAGCCTTTTCCTCGCTGGAGGAGTGTGGGACAGGGCACAGCTCCAGCCCCGCTCTACCTCTCAGCCCTGGGGAACTAGCTTTGAGGTGTATTGTGCATGAACTGTTTTTGTCGTGTTTGTCTTGATCAGCAAAGCAAGAGGAATTCCACCTCCTCAGACAGGACACGACTGCGCTGATGTAAGTGAGGCCCTTCACGTGTGCAACACATACTGCAGAAATAAAGGAGAAAGCTCCATGTCTGACCAAAAACCCTGGGGTTGAGGTCTCTCTCTGTCTCTGGTGTTTGTATGCATTTAAGAGTCTCAGAGATGTCAAGTCTCATCAAAATATCCTTTATACGTGCCAAGGGTTTGGAGATCCCATTTTCCCAGCTTCTAGAGGCGCCGTTTTCACTGCTTTCTGGATATTTTGAGTCAGGGTCATGTCAGCTCAGAGAACTCCCACATCCTTGAAGATCAAAGCCAGACTGATGGACTCACTTCTAGTACAACACTTTAAGACTCAGGGTAGTCGGGTACACCCGACTAGATCCGTTCCCCAACACCAGTGCCATGCAAGTCCTTCCCTGCAAGGGTATTTCTAGAAACCCCTCAGCCTGCAGTTGTTCATGATCTCAGTGCCTCTGCCCTGTCAGAGTTAAACCTCACCAGTTCCCACTGGAGGAAAGAGCTTGCTCACATAGGCACAGGCCAAAATCAGCCTGGGATAGACCATGCTGAGAGGAGACGAGCTGAGCTGAGGCCTGGACCCATGTCGCCCTGGGAGGTTGGTTCTGGGCACCTTTGGGACCCTCCACCCACTTGAACCCTTCTGGGGATATAAGCTTCCAGTTCTGCACAGCTCAAATTTCTTGCCTGTATCACAGCTTCTATTGTCTCTGAGAGAACAAATCCCTTTGTGGGAGAGAATAAACGCCCTTGTGGGCTGCTAAAGATGCAGATTCAAGGCCAGACACCCATAGAGGTAGCCCTGACAGCCGCTTAAAAGAGCAACTGTACGTATGAATCTGTGGGGATAAGAACAGAGGCAGGCAAGGTTTGTTCATTTGCCCCAGATAAGCGAAGGCAGGGAGCTTTCCAGAGAACTCCTGACGTATTTCTTCTCCCAGGTACTGGATACCAGCTACTTTTCCCCAGACAGCCATTCCTGAAGAGCAAGGATACTACCAGTTCACTTGAGAAGCCAGTAAATCCTCCTTGTTTACCCCACATGGGAGTTACCAGAGAACAGAGCTCAGCTCTTTCCCATCAATTCCACTCACTGCCTCCATTACTGTTATTACTGTGATTAAAAAGCAATCAAAGAGAAATCTTCTTTCTGTCCTGAAATTGCTGCAAACATCTCAGTTCCACCGTTTAAGCATGAGAAGAGCAAGTGATGAGCGCGCTTTGCGCTCCTGGACTCTGTGACACTAGAAAAAAATAAAATAAAAAAGAATGGAGCTCATTGCTGAAGCAGTCTGAGGCAGCAAGCAGGACTGGCCACGCCAGCAGCACAGGGATGGAGTAATGAACCTTGCAGCTGCAGGGCTGCATCGTGCTGGCTTAGGGGATCCGGTCAGAGCAGCCCCAGACATGCCATAATGAACCTGGCTCAGCACTGCTGCACCCCCAGCTCGCAGACCAAGGCCAGCCAGCCCAGCTGGAGGGGACAGGACTGCTCCTCTCCCTCTACTCAGGCAGAGTGGAGGGGTAAGATCTGGGCTTAGGCAGCAGGTCTCCATCCCAAGGAGATCCCAGGGAGAAGGGAGGGGGGTGATGGGTCTCCCTGATCCAGCCAGCAGCTGCAGAAGGGCAGTGGACACTTAAACGCCCAAAGCTGGGCATCAGAGTAAGGCCCAGTGACAAAATTTACAATCAGGGGACTGAGAGGGAAGCAAACACCTCTTTGGGGGGCCTGGATGCCAATGAAATCAAGAGCTGTCTTCTCCCTCTCTCACCCCCAGCAATTTGCAGTTTCCTTAATGTTTGGGCTTCTGGGTCTAGTTTCTGGGCCCAGAGGAGGCTGTTTCTCAGCACAAATTTATTTATAAACCCCCACTGCCCACCAGAGCAACTCCACCCTTTCCCCTGCAGCTCTTTAGACCCAGCCTGCCACCAGCCCAAAGCACCCTCAGTGCGGTTCAAGACACGGTGGGGGCCAGGCAGGGCAGGGGCTGGGCCTGCTGCAGCCATACATATATTATATAAATGTAATTCTGGGCTCCTGAGCTAGCATGATGCATCATCTGTGGTAGGACGAGGGAATTGTACATAACGTAGGGGCAGATCTTCTTCTTGGGTGTAAACTGGCTGCAATGGTCAGCTCAGAATCAAAGCAAGTAGCTCTAAAACCTGATCATCTCTAATCAGTCATTCAGCTCACTCCATCACTTGACTTCTGTTACTAGAGCAAGACAGGCCACGTATTAACTATAAAGTTTTAAAATGAACAATTCTTCAGGGGCAAAAACAAGAATAATAAAATCTAATTGCTTGTGAACCTTTAAATTTTTGCAATATTTTAATGACATAAATTTGACACTCTTGCACAAAGATAACAGAAATAAAGTGTTCGGATTTGCTAATTAGCAAGCATAAAATACAGGAAAGTGTTCCTAATAAAACTGTTGGGATGTTCAGTCAAAGACTGTGATAGCTTCTGGATTTTCATTGCCAAGAACGGGATCTTTTACTCTCAGCTCTTTGGACTACAGACCTTGAAATGATGCAGCGTAACAGAGGATTTCCTCCAGACCGTGCTGGAGCCAAGGGGCAGACCCTTGCTCAAGGCCAAATTCTACCTTGAATATCTCATAATCTTGGGGGCTGGCTTAGGACCTGCCTTCAAGAGCTCACCTACTACACGTGAAGTTAAGTACATGGATCTGTCACACATCGAACTGGGGCTGGAAACAGATAGAAAAAACTTTGCATCTACACATATGGTGCAACCAGTAATTCTGCTACCCCAACGTGTGACAAGAAAAAGCTTTTTCATCTTGTTTAGCTCTCATAGACCAGCTCACAGACAGACAAGTAGAAAACACTCTATTGCCTGGTACAAGTGAGGCCCATGTCTCACAGCACAGTCATCCAGACAGTAACCCAAAAAAACCAACAATAAGAAATACAAACCTGGTTCAATATGTTCTTTTTACCCTGGCTTTTTCCTCTACTTAAATATTTAAACAACTCTCAGTTAACTCAATAGAAATAATTGTTGAAGTAATTCTTCTGAAGAGAAAGAATTGTAAGGAAACTTACAATTAATATTTCCCTTAACCTGGGGGAAAAAATAGATAAAACATCCATGGTTAGTTCTGGTAATTAATTTGCACATTTTAGCGCACTTAACCTAGCAATCTTACACACTTCCATCAATCATACGTCTAGTCCTGAAATAGTTGCCATGCACTGACAATGCTTCCTGCATATTAGTGTAATAAAGGATAACCTTCTTGCCCTTTCCATCGTTTGTTATGACAAGATCTTCAGTTTTTTGTAAATACAAGTTTCCAACACTTTCTCCCTGAGGAGGTAGGCAGGCATGGCCTGCAGTTCCCTCATCAGCGGCACAGACCAAAGGGAGAAGCTTCCTCGGCGTTGCTGATGCTGATCCCTGTGCTCTTGGATGCTTCAGGAAGGGCTCAAAGCAGACTCTGTCAAACTACCTCGGGCTGTTTGTTGACTCGGATAAGGCCTGATAGCAGATGCTTTACAATAGTGTTAGAGAGTTTCCCTTGTGTTGAAGTGTTGGACAATCTTCCTACAGCTGGCACCCTAAACCTGGTTAGCCCGACTTTGACAAGCTCTGATGGGTCCCAGGTGCCCCCGAGTCCTGCTGAAGTTGGAGTGGGCCAAATGGACCAACCGACCCCAAGTCACCAGGAAGAGTCCGCTCTGCTGCTGTCAGGAACTGCACATCATCCCCTGCATCAGCAGCATCGGCTTACCCCGACTTTATTAAATAGCCCAGCACCAGAGTCGCTTGTGAACCGCTTTAGGGTCCCTGCAGCTCCGGAGCCACAGGACGGCTGTCGTGGTTTTACAGGGACACGCACAGAAAGTCTTTTTGTGGGACCCTTGAGAGACCTGTCTCAAACCCCACAGCGACAGCATTAGCGCTCAGGAGCCCAGCCTTGCATTTCCCTGCTCCAGCAGTTTGACAGACCCCATTACCTTTTCACACGCCATTTGCCTGCTGTCAAGAGCAAGAAAGCTTCTTAACAGGGAAACCTTTAAAGGCCACAGCCCGCATGCGTGTGCTCTTTACATGCAGCCGCTTTCAAAAAAAAGATTTACTTCACGTTTTCTCTTCCCACTCGGGACCTCCAGGGGACGATAGCTCCATAGCCATGCTCTCCTGCCTACTTACGGATTCTGTGAGTACATTCCCATTGCAAATCCTGGAGGAATTAATATCCACTCTGTAATCTGCTGGCACCAACAGGCATTATCTAACTAAACCTTAAATTGAAAATGCTCGTCTCTCCATTTTCCCCAAGCTGTTGTGAAAAAGTCGGGTTCGCATAGTCCGATATAATTTACTCTCCACTCTAATTAAAATACACCAGTCAGCTCTTCCTGGTAAGATACTCGGTTGGCTGATGCTGTGAGTGTTGAAGGCACGTCAGGACCTGTGTGGAGCTGGCGAGTGGGACAGCGGTGCCCCAGGTCTCCCAGCCTCGCTCTGCTTTATCAGACCTGCCTCTATTCTGTCTCCTCACACAGCAGCAGGAGCAGCATATGCTGGATTTGCCATTCCTCTGTGGGTCAGTCAAGTTTTGGGTCAACTGGGGCCAAGGATTGTCACTGAGGGCATCCAACTCCTTGTCCCAACCCATTACCAAACCTCAGCAGCAGTGATCAGCAAGGCAACTGTGCAGTGTTGTGTTTGGTTCTGTGAGCGGTGGGGACTGAGCAGCGTCCCCCAAAAACACCCTCCACCCACCTCACTTCCCAGGCGTCTGATGGCTACCTGGCTGGGCTAGCAAACACGCATGGCTGGGCTTGCAGTGGTGACTCGGTGGGAAGGAGAACAAGCAAGAGGGATCTGAGACACACATTTAATGCAGATAGATATAGGCCAGTGATACAGATTTGTGATCTTGACCTTTCTGTACGGCCACATGCTTCCAAGACAAAGAAACAAATTTTCTGTAGTTCCTCCCTCTCATTCATCCTTCTCCATTTTGGCTAAATCACCGAAGTCTCTAAACACCAACCAGCAATATTGATTTACGATTTCCAATTTTATTAGGAAAAAATAGAAACTTTCAGTCCTACTCAAGCCTGTTGTATGTATCAGGTTTCCACATGGATAAGGTATAGATTCTCCTCTGTAGTAATCAATCCCCACTGACACACAGCAAATAGAAAATGGAAACTTTTAGAGGGAAATCAGTCAGGAGATGCAACAACAAAGACAGTGTTAGAGTGAATTGCAGAGCAAGTCCATCTGGTTCGGTAACCCATCTGACAGTACCAGATGCTGCCATAGAAGATGCCAGTAGACAGATGTGGGATAAACTGTGTTTAGGGAGAGCTATTTCCTCATGACCCCATCAGTTAGTACTTAGCTTATGTCCTTAATTAATACCACTTTTAGTATTTTTAAATCCTATTAACTACATCTGGTGTGGCTCCCTATTAGCATAAAGCTGAGCATCAGCATCAGGATCTCTGGTGCATTTATTTTCCCAACACAACGAATGTGAATTCCCGTTTTATGACCACAGGGGACGGAAGCACAAAGAAGGTGAGATTTGCTTAAGGTCAAAAAAGGAGTTTGTAGCGAGGCAGGAACTTGAGGTCTAATCTCCAGCCAGGAGAGGATTATTTTCCTCAAACATACCTAATCCCATTTTGAATCCACTTGTCCCTTAGCTCAGAAGCATGTGGCAGCAAAGAATTCTATCGTCTAGTCTCACAAAAATACTTCCCTGAGAACAACTGTCGTGCAGACATTTTAGCACATTTGAAAACCACTTGGCAGATTAAAAGTGTTTTTAGTGCAGGGAACACAGGGTTACAGCACAGCTCCACCTTCTATCTGAAGAGACTGAGGGCACCACTGGCAACCTTGGCTTTGTCAACGAAAGCAGACATGATGCATGTAGGGATTTCCTCCACCCTTTTTGCTCCAGTGTAGCACATTTATTGGGACAAGAATCATACAGGCTGAAAGGTCACCTCTTGATGAAAATGAAGGGGTTGGCAAGACAGTTTTTGGGGGGTAGGTGGGCAGCTGGGTATCTGCAGCATGCGTTTGGAATTGATATATAAGCTCACCATGGGAAAACAGTGCAGAACAGAAAATGGTTAATAAGGCTAATATTTTGGGTACAATGCTTAGGAGATGATGGAAAGATGGGATAATACGCATGATCAAAGAAGTAGAGGAAACTAAACATGTATTTTCTGGAAAAAAAAAAAAAAAAATGAAAAAAAGGAAAATTTTCCCAGCTTAAAGGTTTATTATTTAATACATTTTTATTTCAGGGAGATGTAAGGATAGAATATTCCCAAATCCATTAGATTCTGCTAAAAGAACAGCTGCACAGGAAGTAGAGGGAAATAATCGAGAACAAAAATCTCATCCCAGCATACTCTCATGCTCAGTAGACATAAGGGACTTTCGCCCTTCATAACTAACATCATAACTTTGTGTTTTCATTGCCCATAGAAATGATTAATCCCCATTTGAACCCCTCTAGATGCTCCACTTCCATCACATCTAATGCAGCAAGTTTCACTGAAATAACGTAGAATTAAAAAAAGGTTGAGGACAGAGAAGTGACTTGGACGAATGAAATACGCGATCAAGGTCACAAATCTCTTTGAGCACAAATCAAAATGCAGAGCTCATCTCTCCGACCTAGGATGGCAATTCTGGGCACCCATCTTTGTTACTATAGGATCAAACTCCTCAGTTTGCAGGAAGACTTGCCGAGATACTCCATAGTGAACCAGCCGTGTAGGAGTTCGAAGGTGTGTGCTATATCATGCGATATTAGTATGGCTGTTAGAAACACAGGGCATCGCTTTTTATCATAGAGTTATGGCCAGTCAGCTCAGTTATGCTAATCATTACGAGGTGTTTTTTTTAAGGCTAGTGTCTCTTAATTTCATAGATAAGACAGGCCAAGAGTGTGCACATAGTCACAGCGGCTTGGCTAATGAGTGGTGATTTGTTAAAGGAGCAATTAATTTCAGTAAGGAGTCCACACCTTCCCTGACAAAGGCAGGGGTTCTGAGACACTCCTAATTTCACTATTTCTGCTCGTTGCAAGCCTCTAAAACACAAGGCAGAGAAGCTGCAGTGCCAGCCAGGTGGTGGCACAAACCGATGAACATCAGCTGGCCAGTTTCTGCTCTGGCCAAACGCGATCGGCACACGTTGGTGCCCTCTGGGCGAGCAAGGCACCGCCTGTTTTCCCTCCTGTTTCAGACGCTCTCAGGGAAGGCAGCAGCCTGCCCTCAGCACCTCTCCCTTCCGACTCTCAGACAGGTCTGTCTACAAGAGCCCAGCCACAGCAAGGAGGGAGGCTGCAAAGTTCCTCTCCAAGACAACTGCATATCAAGTAGAAATCACACAAGCACTCTTGATAAGCAGCAGGCAGCCCTGCTCCTGCCAGCTAACAGGATTAATCTAAATGCACACAGACACAGCTGGGCAAAATCAAAACATCGAGCAGTGACTAAATTACACCACTTAATGGCAAAATGTCTTCCAGGCTCCCACTCCACACACTGCCTTTCCCCGTGCCGCTGCGGCCGCATCCCCGTCCCTCCAGCCCTCGGGTTCAAATGCCCGACAGACCTCAGAGGCGAAACCCAGCCGCCCAGCTCTCAGAAGAGCAGTGGGCAGGAGAGAGCCAGGTCTTCATGGACCTGGACTCAGAGCTGCCGAGGGTCAAGAGATTAGATTTTGAAGCAGTAGCAATGGCAAGGTCTTTTACAAAGGGAGAGGACATGGGTCCGTGGTTAACACTACAAAAGGCTCAGGTTCTTCTGGCTCTGCTGCCAACCAGTTAACGTGAGAGAGAGTCTCCCAGTGCAGCGCTGAGGCTGCGGTTCAACCCAAACCATAGGAAGCAGTCTGAACACCAAAGAGAAAAACCTCCACACATGGCAGCAACGCAATAGAGGTGAAACGAGTATAGTGAGCATATGGTGAAAAGGCTAGCGGAATTTTTACATGGTTGAAAGCAAAAGACACTGAGGCAGCGCCACGCAAGGCGGTCTGTGGATGTCCTCCTCTCCCCTATAAAAAACAGGGGATCTTGAGACTGAAAAGTTCTATCACAGTTTACCCATGTTCAGGTCCTTGCCTAAAACAGTGGAAGGGAGATAGGAAGTGATACAGCTGCAATCACCACTGTGTTTTGAAAATTAAATTCAGGCACACCTCGATTTCATCCTGTGCACATCTCATTCATCTTGGTTCTCACAAACTTCTGTGTGGAATTAAAGACAAATGTAGCTGTCGTGGATAATGCCCCAGCATCAGTTCCCCAATATTTACAGTGCTGTGGACCAGGAGATGCAGAAAGTGTTGCAGCAAGCACCAGCTGGATGTGTCTAAGCGGACAAACTCGTCAATGCTGGAAATGGTTTGGGCTGGCTCAAAGTGGCTAGCTCCACTCTCGTCTAGAACCAGTAAGCCAGGCTTTGCCTGGGCTGGCTCCATTCATGCTGTGCTCACTAGAAACAAGAGTACCAGTCACCTAGGAAGTTATGGCCTGACTCACCTCATGGGAATCTTCCTAGCAAGCAGAGGCTGAATCTCCAGTCCCCAAGAGCACAGAGACCTCAAGATGACCAAGAAAACGTCATATCAGGCTGTGGCAAGCTGCCCTCCTATCGGCTGTTAGTCCAGGAAAGGCTACGAACTCTGCGTGAACTCCAGATGTGAGCGACTTTCAAGTGTTTCCACCGCTACTGGTGTGTTTAAAGGGAACATCCTTCATTCTCCAGAGACAATTATAATGTCTAGTATGATAATACCAGAACCTTTCTGGTTTCAAATCAAAGAAATCCAGAAACACTCCTAAATTACGGTAGCACATTACAGAGGCCTTAGTGGGAGATGGGTTTCCCCCAGCAGAAAAGACAAACAAGACTCTCCCCTGAGCAGCCCTCAGAGAGCTCCAAGTAGTTGTAGAGCGGTGATGGGAGGTTAGATGAGAGAAGCAATAACCAAATTTTGCGGGACTTTGTGAAGAACACAGAACCCCAAAATGGATAGCTGCTTACCAGCTTTCCTGCACCAAACTAGCAACAGAAGGGAAGATTCTGCATTTAGGATTGTTATGGGTCGCCAGGACTATATGCCTGCTGTTAAAGTTGATCAAACTAAGCTCAGCAAGAAAAAGCTAACTTTGCTAAACTAATACTGGTCAACATGATTATGGCTAGTTTGTGGCTTCCGGATGGAATCCCCTTTTAATTTCATGAATATTAATTGGTAAGGGTTATGCCTCAGAGAAAACATGGTCATGGGGCAAATCAAGTTTCCAGCTCAAAGGATGTTATTGTCTTTTCCTTTCAGAGCATTTTTAATTTTGTTTGTGGGATGCAGTTCAGCTGCTAAGCGTTTTCCTGTCTGGTAGCAGGTCCCTGGTGGGCTGAAAAGATAGAGCTGGGGCTCAAGCAGTGTAGAAACCCACTTTTGCGCAAGTGGCTGTTTCCTCTTCAAGGATAACTGTAAGTCTCTATTTCACAGCAGAAAGGAAAGATGTTTTCTATTTAAAGCAGATGGGTTAAAAGTTCAGGAAAGGAGGATGAAAAGAGATCATGGGAGGAAAGGTTCTTGGAGATGTAGGGATTTGAGAGTGGAGATAGGCTGGCACTTGGCAGACAAGAAATTACACAGGGCAATTTGTACTAAGAACTATTCTGACCCATCTTAAATCAGTTCTTTAGAGTCTCCCCTGAGGTACCACAGTAATTTCCTTCAGCTTTTACTCAAAGGCCAGACTCTCCTCTAGGCAATTTCTTTTTCACAGGTTGTTTGGATGATCTTAAATGGAAATTGCATTACCAGTAAGACCAGTTTCCTTTATTTCCCCCTGTCAGCATGTTACAAACTCTGTTACCTGCCACAGAACACAAGTTCCTGCCTGGGGCTGTTGTTTTAGCAGCTTTTAAAGTCCCAAGTCCCGTGTAAACTTGATGCAATGGCCAGATCCCCAGCTGGGCTGAGGCTACCACACCTCACCCCAGCCTCCTGCAGCAATGCAAAGAGGAGCCTGTTTGGCCCTCCCTCAGGGCTGCAGAGCAGGTCGCTTTTTGTCCTGGGTCACGCTGAGCACATCACAGTCCAAAAAGTGCCGAAGTACCTGCATGGATTTAGCCTGTAAGTCTTGCCAGGTGCCACGCCTCCACCAGAAACCATGGGCATTTCTGTGACGTCCTGAGGATGTTCGTGTATCTGGACTAGGGCCCAAAGTCCTTAGTGATGCAGAATGAGCATGCATCCTTCTTGTCTATTATTCCTTGCTCCATTTTTTTAAGCAGCACTCATTAAACTGTTCTTACCAGGCATTTCTATTTCTATCTAAAAAAAAAAGCGTGTCTCATTGCTCGGTTTCTGTAGCAGAGGGGTAGGGAGCACCCTCGTTGGATATATTTGTCTTGCGTATCTTTCAGACATTAACTAGTCACACCATGCTTTATATCCAGGCGCACAGTGTTCAGAGACATCAGACTGCTGATCATCCTTGAGACCTTTTCTTTCCTTTCCCTCATAGTCCTCTTAATCTATTGATGTTCACCTGCCCTTCCCCTTTTCAGCATATTTGAAAAACAAAACCAGACAACCACTGCTTTACTTTGCATGTAATTTTTTTTTTCTTTCCTGAGAGACCACAGAGGTAAACCTCACAGTCCCAGCAGCAAATCAAAAAATCCTGCAGTACAAATATCTAAAAACACTTTTTTACAATAGTCATCTTGGTATTTACATATTTGCTCCCAGTCTCCCCATCTAATTAGACTCTGAATCCCAAATTCACTTATGCTGGCAGATAGCTCCATTGTTTTCACATTTTGGGTCTGTGACTATCTGGAGGGCTAGGGTATAATCCCATTTCTGCCTGGAGGATGAAGCAAAACCAAAGAGAATGGAATACTCAAGTGAGAAGGAGCCTATTTGCAAAGGCTGGGAATGGCCAAGGCAATACTAATGCAATTGATGCTGTGGAGCCTCTGTGCAGGGCTCAGATGTGGGGCAAAGACCGACCGTTGAATTCACAGATCTGCTTGAAGATCGTTCCCATTAGCCGGGAACTAGGCAGTTACAATGCAGTCCAAAGAGAAGTTACTGGGCACCGAAAGAAAAAGTACTTTTGGTGGAATCTGAGATGCAAGTAGAAACATCAGTGATAAACGACAAGGACAACAGAAGCAGAAGGAGTTTCCAGCAGGTTGTGCAGGGACTTGGATTATCCATGTGCTGAGAACTACAGCGAGCTGCTGTCTCCATGTGTGGGACAAAGCCAAGGGGAAGAGGATCAGTTTATATATGAGCTATCTCCTATATTTGTGCAACACCAAGCGATCAACCTTGAAGCAAAACCAGAGCGAATGTGGCTGTTGCTTCCCAGCTCAGATAAATGATGGGCTTGCAGAGAAGCCAAGACATTCTCAGGAGGAGCAGTCTTTGAGACGCAGCCACAGACACCAGTTCAGTAATCGATGCAAGGCATTTGGCGTGACAGCTTCTCAGCTGGATTTGCGAGCTGGGTGTTGGCCAATCGTTAGAGCTGCCAGCCTGTTAGCAGGGGTGAAGGCATAAATCAGTAAGTGCCCAACCCAGCGGCAGGTTGAGTCGCCAAGGACCACACCAACTGACACCAAGGCTCAGCAAAGAGTGTTGGGGAATTTCCCCCCAAAGCATAACTTAAGCATAACGAATAAGAGAGAGAAAAACACCCGAACAAGCCCTTGGAATAAACCTGAGTTCTCCTCTCCATAATGTTGAAAACCTTCCTGGCAGCTGAATATCTGTCCCAGTATTAGGGTCAGGCCTACTGCTGTTGCATTTTCTGAGATTGAAAAGTAAACCCATAATTTTTCAAGTTAGATGACTTGGTTTTGATTAAGGGCAAAAGGGAAAGGGAGGGGAAGAAGTGCGGGATGAAGCTGTGAGAAGGCAGAGCAAAAATGAAATGATCTGAAAAGATGCAAATTGGGAAAATTTTATTCTAAATCATTGCCTGTGTTTCCCTGCCATGTGAAAGGATGATAACATCTACATCTGAGGGATAGAAACAAGCTTGCTTCAACAGTCTGTGCAAAACCCATTTGCCATTCTTGCATGAAAGGGGCATTGAACAAACTGAGCCTTTATCTGATACCCCGCCAACTTGTTTGAAAGTCTCTTTTTACCCACAGCAGGGTCAACAGCCACTAGTGTGGCTGAGAGAGGGCTGTGCTGCTGGCACAAAGATCCCATCCTAGTATTTAGTCTGGTACAGAAATAAACTTCTAAGCTTAGGATTTCTCTCCTATTGGTTAATGCATTAGGCAGAAAAGCAGCCAAGAAAGAACCCTGATGTGCCGTAGGCTGGCCCGAGTGGAGCTAATGGCTGAAGACATTAGCTAGAAGCGAAAGAAATTCTGTCTCCCTAGTCCTGACCTATTTGTTTTCTAAAATGCAGAATCCAAATCACTTGGAGTTTTAAGTAAGGGATGCTCCAGGGATGTGCAGTGGCTCAAGCAGCAGACAGAAGAACATAAAGCCTTTCTACCTCTAGGCTAGCAGCAAACCTGCCCTGCTTTGTTAGCAGCAGGATGTCACAGGGGTCTGACAATCCTGTCATTGCCAACAGCATGTGAGTTTTAGGCTGCACGGTACCAAACCAGTGACCTCTGAGAAAAGATTGTGGAGGCTTGGTCAGAAAATGCTAAGCAGTAGGGAGATGGTTGTTAGCAGAGAAACTCTCTCTGTTACTGCTTGTGCTATCGACTTAAAGCTGACTTTCTGCCCAACAAGTCTCTTTATTATGTTGAGCAAAGAGACCCTTGCTCAATGCATTTGCTGCATTTTCTCTCTGATGGGAATTATATGCCCAATTATATACCTCGCCAGTCTACTTAAATTGGGATCTTGCTGACCCTAAACAAGGAAAGGAATTTCACAGTATAAGAACCCTTATATACTTTGGGACCACAGGGGTTTTCAAGGAACGCAAAGCTCTTCTAACAGTAAAGCTATGAAACACTACCCTGCCTCCATGCTCCTCTCGCACTGAGGGGAATTGTAAAGGAGGCAGCAGCATTAATTATTGATCCCAAATAGAATTAATAAAGAAAGAACATTTACTACAGCTGATAAAATGTTCCATGTAAGATCTTTATCCTCGGGTTAGTAGCAGAAACAACAGAATAGCATGAAGCCTCCTCCTTCATGCCGAACGAGACGTGGTATTTTGTTTCTCACAAAGCAGAGAGACTACAGAGCTGCTCAGGACACAGAGCGAGTTTCCATCATGCAATCGAACTTGAGCCACGCTACTACCTGGTGCAAGTGTGGGGCCTCAGCACTTGCTAGTGCAGCTACCCCATCGCCCTTACAGCTCTAGGGAGGTGACCTGCTGCCCTACCCCTCGCAAGCCAGCTCCAGACCTGCAGACAGACCTCACAGCACGCAGCTACACCACCACAACTGGCCAGATTCTCTCTACAGAGAAAGAAGCCTCTGCTGGGGTGGGGTTGAATAAAGCAGCTGAACCCGAAAGCCTGTGCAGGGTTGTTGCTGGTTGGACGAGCGTGACCATGTCCCACCGGAGGAGATGGAGTGGGACCCGGGGTTTGGTGCTGTGCTTTGCTGAGCTTGCAGGAGAAGCTGTCTTTCCCCTTGGCAGATAGTTTCAACAGCAAACCTCTCTGGGTATTATTGAGTTTCAAGGCTGCACTGTGTTCAGGAACAGTATTTATCCTTTTTGAGGTTAAGACGATTTCTTATTTAAGCTTGGACGGAGAGCTGCTTCCCAAGGCAAAGCCCCTCCAGAGACCACAGCCTCTACTCACTGTGGACATCTCTGACAATGGTACGATTTTTTTTGGTGTGCACGCACTAGCACCTACCCAAATATTGTCAGTGCACATAAATCTACATAAATTAGTCCCCCCCTCAACTTCTAGTAAAGCTCTAATCAGCAGAAAATATCAGATTAAAGATAAAGGACTAGATCATCGGATTGCATTAAGTCTGGACAATTCTTTGAATTCTGTGGAAGTTGCTCTGGTTTGTACCACCTGATGGCATAATGCAAGATTCTCCCATTGCCTTGAGTCAGGATGTTTTATGACCTGGTTCTATTTATTTGTACCCACAAACTAAACTAACCTGCGTTATAAATTATAGCAAAGGGAGGGGATATTTTTCTCCTTCTTCCAGAAAGCTTTACATTCATCAAACTTAATTGTTATCAGCCTTTAGCTCCCATAAATAATCAGATATATTGCTGAGACACAGAATAAATCCACCCGAATTATGCTAACGAGTAGGATTTGGAAAAAGTTTAATCAAAGTTTTGATATGGAATCGCAATCAGCAGAAAACTGCCAGTTCTTAAAGCTCCCCCGTCTGCAGTCATCACAAAACCCCTAAAACTAGGAAATAGTGGAAGCTTCAAGGGCTTGGTGTTGGAAATCAAATCAGCAAGGCACCCGTACGTATCTTCAGGTCTATATTTATATTGCCATCAGCAGCATGACAGCGGTACCATATGTCTTGCTGCTGCCTAAACAGGACTCTAGGAATGAGGGATTTCAGTACAGTCTAACAAGGGCATCTATTCTAGACATGGTTTTATACTGCCCTCCTCCTAAAAACCTTCCTCTTGCACCGTAAAGAACAGCAGGAGTCACCCTGGTTGGGCTTTTCCCCCTTAGCCTGCAGCTCCAACCACCAGCTCAGGTTCAATCCATCGCTCCTGCTAGGAGCGTCAATTTTTCAGGTCAGCTCCCGTTCTCTCTTATAAAGTTTTTAAATTAACATGGGTGTCCCACGAAGCCAGGGTGGTCTCCTCCCCGCTACGTTTCAAGGGGCAGAAATGGGGTATATTTCTGGACTCTGAGTGCCAGATGAAAGCCCATTTTCCTCCAGTCCTTTCTGTCTGGGTGATAAATCAAAACCTACTGGTTCATCCTCCTGCTGCCGGTGCTGCTACAGCTGTAGTAGCAGGGAATTGCCCGGGTAGACAACACTCTCAAACAATTTCTGTGAAGTAAATGATAAGACTGTAATTTCGTGTCAGGGAGTCACAGCAAACTCAATTAAAAGTTGAGACCATAAGAAAGATTTGGGGGGAGAAAAGAGGGGGATGTGTGTATACAGGTATATGTGTGTGCATTTGTGTGCGTCTGGGTCAAAAATGATGATTGAAGTGTCCCTGTGCCCCAGCAATAGGAAGTGTCTGGTTTTGATGAAAAATGGGGGATTCAGAATGTGCTGAGAAAAACCAGGAGTACAACCGGGAAGGAATCCAGCTGACAAATTACACTGAGAAAAAATCCTTCCAGGCACAGGAGGCAAGGAGTTGCAGTTCTGATTGAATAGACTTGTTAATAAAAATACATTGAACAAAAAATGAAATAGAGAGCAAATCCTTTCAAATAAGATTTCAGTCCTGACTTAAATCCATGGCTTTATTTATGAGTTCCTCTGTCCTTGCTCGCTCAGCAGGACAGGAGAAGAAAAGAAGAGAGAGGTGAAAACAGACTGGAGCATGTCATCTCCCTCCCCAGGTCTGACGCACAGCTGGGGGGCAGAGGTGGGGGGGGAGTAAAGCCGCAGCAGTTTTAACACATCTTTCCCCTCCAGTTGCTTTAAAGTTACAGCTTATTTTCCTGGAAGCAGAGACAGCCACAAGCAGCCAACCCTGGGCACCGTACTCTGTCCCACAGCAGGCCAAGGTTACGCCTTTACATCAGCAGCGTTGGTCTTGGCCCTTTGTTTCTTCTGCTTGTGTGGTTTCCCCTACACCAGCACCCTCGAGGTGGGCGGCAGGTCCTCGCTGTCGGATGCAATGGTTAGAGAGCTCTGGAGCCAGGAACAGGAGCTGCATCCACTGGTGTGGGGATAGAAAGCGAGTTCTCTCTGGCCTGACTCTTTCTGAGGGACTTTCTGGGGACTCTTTCTACGGAGCACCCGGACTAAGTATTTTGCAGGCGTCAAGGGCTGCGCTTTTGCATTTCACGGGTTTGTTTTTTTCGGTTGCCAGACTTACACCAGCTTCTCGGCTGTGTAACGAACAGGCCAGCGCTGAGCCTCATTAGCACCCGTTTCAGGTGCCTGATTTAATTGGCAGCTTTAGAAAACACCTTTAGTGTCATGTGGGGAGCATTAGAATGAGGTCATGAGATGAGGCAAGGGAAGTGCAAAGACACTGCAAGGAGGCATGAGAGAGGGTGTAAATCATGCAGGGCTGAAACGGCTTTGAGGCATTCACCCCTGCTGTCTGCTGCTCCCAACAATCAGGGATGCGAGTCCCACTGATTCACCAGTCTTTGGGCCTCGGGTCTGTCAGGGTTTCGCTCTGCCCTCTCCCTTTTGTCCATCCCCTCCCCTACTGTGACTCGAAGGGAGTTTCGGCAGCAAATGTCAGTGACCACAGCCCATAGGATGCTAAAAGCAACAGAAATCCAAGTGCATTTCCAAATTACTCCCCTATTCCCTTGCTCACAAAGCCTTGTACTCTGTGGGACCATTTTTCTTCCCCCTTACACCCTGGCCAGCTCCTCCTTCTCCAGGGCCCGTTAGCTATCCAAGGCTCATTCACACGTTGCTCCTGAGAGAGTGCAATGGAGCAGAGATGGTGTGCACAGGAGCAGGATGAGGGAGGAAAAAGCTAGAGGGTTTCAGTGTTTCAGAGCACTCTCCTTGCGTGCCTGGAGGAAAAGTTTTGCTTCCTGCAATCCTTCATCCACCGGGGAGCAATACTTCTAAGGCAGTCCTGTGCCAGCTCCCAGTGCTCCCATTTCACTGGACCCCCTTACAGAAATCCCCAGCTCTCCTGCCCAAACTGGCACCATTAACTCTCGTCTCAGACCATGGAGACTCACAGTGTACAAAAACTGCCCGGGCTATCTGTCCTTGCAGCCCATTGCTGCTTGGACGGCTTTGCTTTGGTGCAGAAACACGGCGAGCACCACTGGAGGGCCCACAAGTTGTTTGAAGGAGTCTATCCTTATATTTGCCACCCCCTGGAGTTAAAATATAATGAGATCTATAAATAATAAATAAATCAGCAATTCTTTTTCATGTCTTTAGAAAGGCTATTCTCTAAGGCTACATAGCTTTTAGAATTTTTAATGGAAGTGCAAGGGGGGGAGCTAGAGAGTTTTTCGTCTTGATTTTAAAGATAAACACATGATTTGTGGAGGTGAAGCTGTAAGAAAAAAAAATAAAAATAAAATCAAAGGAATTAAATCTGATGAAATCATCTCTTTCAGTCCAGTACAGAGGAAAGAGAGAAGGAGAAAAGTGGACTATGTTTTGCTTGGAGCCTCCCGAGAGAAACATTTACTCCCACCAGACAAACAGATCAAGCCTTTTAAATGCATCTATATGTGGCAATTTGAGCAACTCCTTTACATGCAACAGAGTTTTTGAAAGTATGAGCTCAGTGTCTGACAGATGTACAAAGAGGGACACTAAACGTGGGAGAGGAAACTCATATGCACTTCGTAGCCTGGATTTTGTGAGTCTTTCTGGGTGGGGGAAACAGGACAGACCGCCTTTAGGATCACTCAGTTCAATGTGCAGGGCAAAGGGTATTAATAATACAAATCCCCCCCAGATCTAGAAGATGAACATACTAGGGCAATTCAAGCAAAACCTCACTGATGAAACTAGCACATCTGGGTTGGGGGAGAGCAAAAGAAAAGCCGATATCACCCCCCCTTAGGTTCTGTCTCCGCAAAGCCTGCTCTGCCTGCTCCCTCCCTAATGAGGCATTTTACAATGTGGATGAGAAAATTCCCGGTGGAATAGAACCCCAGGGTGGGGAACAGGGATACACTGAAATTTATATACAGTAAGAGGAAGGCAGGCACACAGCAAGGGAGCAAAAGTGGAGGAATGGAAGGGAATCGAGCTGACTTGCTTTACTGCACAGACCTCAACATTTGCAGCATCTCTTTACTCCCATCAGCCCCCTGCTCCCCCCCTAGAGAACAAGCCAACCTGTGGTTTTTTATTTATGAGAACCTTCTATTCAGTTACCTCCAGTCCAGCAGAGCTTTTTTTTGCTTTTGTTTTCCCAAGCATCACAACGCTGCTAATCCTACAGAATAATATTAATGTAATCAATATGATTATGCCCATGAGAGAATGTCAGCCACTGTAAAACAACACAGCCAAAGGGATCCAGTAACAGAACAAAAGCAAGGACGGGGAGTTTATTTTTGGATTTGTTTTGTTCTTCTGTCGTTTTCTATCCATTTTCCCCTGTACTACATAAAACAGAGATAGAGTTGAATTCTTGGGCATCGCCAAAGAGAACCAGCCTTTTGTTAAGGCCAAATACAAGAGAGAGACCCTGGCTTAAGTATCTGCTCTTCAGGCTGTTTGAAAAACATACCTGAAGCTATGATTTCCCCGTTGAACCCCTGGTAAGTGCTGCCCAAGCTGCCTGTCAGTCAATGTTTGACTGTCTAATTATCTGTGCAGCACTGCTCTGACAGGGGAGATTATCAAACCGAGCCTGCTACTGCCTGGCTGGATGGTGCTGGCAGAGCAGAACCTGAGTGCTGCTCTCCCAGGACAGCCTTTCTACGTGGACTGTAGCACAGACCAGAGGCCTCGCTCATAGGTGGCAAGCCCTTGAATTTCTTCACGGTTGAAAAGGCTCGAAACAAACACAAAACAAGGAGATTATCAGAGATCTTGAAAACACTTCCCCAATTAAGTGATTTTCTAGTGTTCCCACAGTCATACCTGGATGAGAACTGGAGTTCTGTGCTCGTATTCTGAGACTATATTTGGGGAATGAGTCATTTCCTGCCAATTTGGGAAAACCTGGGGTTTGCTTTTGAAGGCATGGAGTTTTCTTTCTTGAGAACTGCAGAATGCAGAAGCTGGCAGGGGGGATTTGTCTCAAATAGAGCTGTGTCTGCACTTTGGGTTGCTAGGCAGGTTCTTACAGCGTGATCATCGCTCTGACAGTAGCTATCAGCCGCCCTGCTCACAGCTGCATTGCTGAGAAAACTTCTGTTCAAGTTCCTCTTTTGGGGGTCAGCATCTCCTAGTCGGCACAACCAGTTCCTTCAGTCTTTGTCTTCATTTTTTTTTTTTTTAATCTCCCATTACTGTTCCTTCTAAAAGCTCTGAGATGCTCCCCAGAGGCCATACAAGAAAGTAGAAATTGAATGAAGATTAAAATGCTGATCTAGAGCTGCTAATGCCCCTCAGGAATTACACAAACATCCACTTGGAACGAGTCCCATCTGGATAACAGTAAGAAATGTTTAAGAACAAACCCTGAAGGTTAACTAACATTCTAGCTTTCTCTAGATCTTGCATCCTCTTTGACTTTCACCCCTTTTCCCTGGCGTTAAGGAATGGCCTCGAGACCACGTGCAGTAAAGCTCTGAGAGTAGTTGCAGGGCTTTAGCCCGGTGAAAGCTGCCCCTGCTCTGGGGGCTGTATGAGCCACCCATGGCAGGAGAGAGCCTGGATGCTCTTCCAGGACATGCCAGTGGCTCGTGAATGACTGACGGAGTCCCCTCACCTCCCTGAATGCAGCTGTTCTCAGAGGATGAAGAGTTCTAGCGTCGCTAGGAGATCATTGCCATTGAAGGACTGGGCTCAGGCTGTTCAGAAACAGGGAGAGCTCGTCAGGTAAACAGGAGAATTTAGCTCTCCCCTTAAAAAGCATTATAAACTTAAAGGGCAAGGCTCAGCTCTGCCAGGGAAGATGCCTCTGGCACAGAGACACGTGTGAGAATCATCCAGCAACCTCAACTTTTTAAACCAGCAAAGAGAAAGGGACACTTCTTCACGTGTGGCTCATCTTCTCCTGAGGTCAGCCCCTTGCCTGACTCTCCCAGTTTTGCTTTGGACCAGGCATGGTGCTACACTCCCTGCTCCTGCTGCGCTTCAGCCCTCTCTCCTATCCGCAGGGCCGTTCACTCTTTACTTCATCACATTCTCTTTTAATGCCTTTGTTTTTGTCGTAGATTTTTATGTGTGTGTGCATGCGTTAAATCTGGGCAGGAATGCGTTTGAACGTTTAGCCAGATTAGCCTGGATTTTATTTATTCTTGCTGGGACGTGCACTCCAGCCCCTGGCTGACATTATATTAATTGTTTCTGTTTCATTATCCTTACTTACGAGGAAGGAGTGTGTGTGAAATGAAGAAAGCCCCATACGCCTTGCAAACATGTTTTATCTCCCTTTTCATTCCTTACCAGGCTGTTCCAGCATCCGTACCCGCTTTGAGCTGGTAACCCTGATGCTTCTTGCCTCCCCCCCACTATCTGTTTGTCCTTCTCCAGGACCGTACTGATTTCCTGCTCTGTCCTCCACCCCAGACCCTCCTGAGCTTCCCCTCCTCTCCTTGGCCTGCCAAGGTCACTCCTTGCCTGACATCCTTCTCTCCCCTGTATCAGAGCCTCGCAGTCCCAGGTATCCCCCGGCCTCGTCTGCAGTCACGGGGGTCAGGTCTGTCAGGATGGCACCTGGCAGTGACAGCAGAGCCCTTCTCCACCAGGTTACTAAATTCCTGCTAATCCCAAACCCACAGATCAGAAGTGCTGTGAGAGCAGGGCCATGGAAGGAGAGTCTGAGAGCACTCTTCATCAGGGAGGGACGCTGCCTGCGCCTTGGCTCCCCCCATCTCACCGGGAGGCCACAACCAGCTGCCTCCAAACTCCTGGTCTGTACACAAATACTTGTGTTTATGGGTTCAGGGTGGCTGCTGGCATGAATCTGGGATGCAGCAGAGCTGCCCACGGCAGTGCCCTGCTTGTACCTTACTTCTTTTTGGAGTAATGAAAGAAGTAGCTACCAGGTGCCTCTTGCTGCTTTTCTGTGCTGGCAGGTTATTTATATGCAAATTTCTTGTCTGTGTTTGCTGCTTATAAACATGATAACAAAACCTTCCATGGAGATGGGATGTGGGAGAGGCGTGCAAGGGCCTTTTGATCCAGCCAGGAGAGTTAATACAGTATTATTCACAACCAATTAGACATTTTCAGACAGGAAGGGATAACTATGTACCGAGACACAGTTCATTAAACTGAGATTGCGGCTGGGAGCTGGGCAAGGCAGAGGAGAAAAGCCCCTAGAAATGTATTCAGCTACAATTAGTCTGGATTGAAACGCCGGCTCTCGCCCACCTCAGGGTCAGCAGTAGCACTTTCCTATTGCAGCAGTAACAATTGCACCATTTGGATTCCTATTTGGCTCCTACAGTTTCTGCAGAAACTCTTGGGCTTAATTTCTGCTGCACTGGGACTCGGGACTGCAGTGAGATCAGCTGAGCCTTTCCCGTCCTACCCCACCATAGATGTCCCTCTCCCCAGGATTGTGGTTTGTTTTGGTTTGGTTTGTTTTTTTTTTTTCTCTCTCCAAAACTCTGCATGAGAACTAAAGAAACACCTTCTCGATGATTTTGGTCTTTATTTTCTGTGATGCATTTCCCCGGTTTCTGGACTTGAGATACAGCGTTACCTAGCCAAGTGCATTTTCAGACAAGTTACCTTGGAGCCCCTTCCAGTCTGGTAGTGTCTTGCTGACAGCCAAGTCCTCTCTCTATGCCTTTGCTTCAACTGAAATGTAGACATTTTAAGATCCTTATGTAAAAAGCGTTTGAGTGGCTATGAGAACAATAGATTCACAGACTTGAAAGAGGCCACCCTTACCATGAAAACCTACTTTCTACCCAGAATAGACTGCAATTTCTGTATGAACAAAATTATATAATTTTTAAAAGCCTCATAATCTTGAGTTTGATCCAGAGGGGTCCTGGGTCCTTAACAAATCCTCTCAGCTGTCCATTACTGCTGAGAGTAGCACCTGCATACCCTGCTCTCAAGTTAGCACCAGCATTAAGTGTTAAAGGCTGCAAGGTTTTTGTTTGTTTTGTTTTTTTTTTTTTCTTTTTTTCTGGGAAGACAAGAACAGAGAAGTGGAGATTTCCTGGGAGAGATCACTTTTTTCTGGTAGAAAATTACTAATTTGTGACTAGTGCCATAAACTCCCTAGAAAGACAGGGCTGCTTTCCAAAAAAAAAAAAAAAAAAAAAAGAGTTAACTCAAAGGTGCAGGAATAAGAATTTGCATCCTGCTGCTCTCAGACCAGCACACAACCTGCTCACGGCTCTTGGCCCTCACCACTCGCTCTCTCAGGCCCTACCTGTTGCCCTCATCAGCTGGTTGCCTCTAGAGATCTCACCTGGACACAGGGATGGAAGGGCCAGCAGGGACTCGTGTGCTTGCTGTTCAGGGTAAGCAAGGAAAGCAGCAGAGGCTCTGCTGCTGGCTCCTGCCTCCCTCCCCACCCCGAGGGACCATCCCTGGTTTCCCAGCTCTCCTAAGTGGAGATGCTGATGGGCTGGACCACGTCAGGAATTGTGTCAAGCCTGCCACTCACTCCCTCCACTTTCCCAAAGAGGACCAGAGGCGCTGCCTGTCACAACTGGCGTACCTCACCGTGACAGACCCTGTCAGCTCTCACTTCCCCTGTCTTGACTGCATTAGGAAGTTCAGAGGCTTCACAGAGCCTCAGGCATTTAAACCCATCTTCCTTTTCAGTGATTGCCACTGCTGTCTAAGCAGGGAATGTTAGAAGGAAAGAAAGAGGGAGAGGAAAATCTAAGGAGAGAAAGATCACCAGAAGAGTTTAGCTAAGTAGAGCAGCATTGGTGACTAGCACGTAGAAGCCAAGACTAAGCTCGGAAATGCACTTCTCCCTCTCACCAGCCACTAAAAGTCATGTCTCTACTAAAAAGCAGCACAGGCAGCTCTGCTCTTTCCCCCACCTCAAGATCCTGCTAGCTCCATTGCCCACTCTGCTCAGCAAATGCCTTCACCATGGAGATGGGACCTTGGCATTGCTTAAATAAACTCTAGGCCTGATTTGCCTCCAGTTTATGCCAGGCAAGGTCAGCAGCCCTCCCACAAAAGCGAGCTTAGCTATGCTTGGCATTACCTCCAGCTCCATCCTGCTCATCCAAGCACCTGCTTCTGTTTGGGCTCCATCCCCCCATGGCTGGCCACAGCGCTGCTCGCTCCGCCAGTTGGCCAAATCCCTGGCCTGGGGGTTTGGAACAAAGACGTTGCTCATAATTTTTTTGTGTGGTGTCGATGGTGAAGCACTGGCAGATGTCGATAAGCACTGTATCTCTTGGTTCCAAAGAGGCTGCGATGATCACCGCAGGATCCATCCATCCATCCTCCAGAAACTCTGTTTTCAATCACAATTTTAATTACAGATTAAAACAGGAGTGGTGGTGTGAAGTTAGTGGTGTCCCCCCCAAGCTGACACGAGCAGGTATTTTGGTTTACTCATTACCTGTCCCCACTCCACCTCTTAGGAGCTAAGTTATTGATGTGTCTTCTAAAGACATAGGGCTGCCAAGCCCTAAGATGCTTATTATATCATGTTCAGCATTTTGGAGCTTTCTCCTGGTCCAGAGAAGCAACCTGCCAACATGCACAAAGCCAGATCCTTGTTCCCCTTCACAGCTCTCCCCAAAAACACCCTTGCAAAGAAACTAGTAAAGCAGCAGCTTTACCTGGGGGCTGCAGCTGTCACGATGAACTACCTTTGCTTCTTGCCTTGTTTCTGTCCATGTTCGCTCCTTATCTCCTTAATTTAAATTGTCTGAGGAGAAGACCACCTCTCTCCTGACTCCTTATTCCTCTCCCAGCACCAGAGGGATTGAACTACACCTGAAGCTCCTAAACAAAACCACTATACCAGTGAGATATTTATCTAATTTACAACAATAACCCCATTATAACATCATCATCTACTCTGATGGTACTGAGGTCTAAATGGGCCCAAAATCTCTGTAATTCAGATCTTCCACACACACACACACTTTTTTTTTTTTTTTTTTTTTTTCCCTTAAATCCCTGCCTCATCAAAGCTAGGAGTGTACTCTGGGGACAATTCCCAGCTTTAACACTTTAACTGCTTGTGACAAAGAGAAAGGACTACGAATAACTAAGGAAACGCTGATTTCACACACATCTGTAACGTCTCAGTGGAGCAGAAGGGGATCTGAGCCCTGAGGTTATCCTTCGTGCTTCAGAAAGCCTCTCCACCTTCAGCCCATGCTTTTTGGTGCAAGGAGAGCTTTGGCCTGTCAGAGTCACAGGGAGACAGACAGGGATTTCATACGGCTGCCTCTAGGTATCTCTTTTCTCCAGAGCAGTACGGGAGCAGAGTTTACGGCTGCAGGGACGGTCTGTGGGGCAGCCGAGCCTCCTCTCCAGCCCCTGGTGCGAGTCAGCCCTGCGCACCCTTGGCACCAGCAAGGAAAATGGATGGACACCTCTAACCCTAACCCTAACCCTCAGGACAGGCTCGGCAGATGCCAAGTGAACTACAGGAGGCCATGACCAGGCAGAGGGAGCAGCAAATGAGTCTGACTAGCTCCATTTGCTATCCTGGCGAGTGACTTCCCCTGCAGAGATGGGGACTGTGATCTCTGGAGGAACCTGTCAGATAACACTAGGAGCTGCACAGGGATTTATGCTGGCAGGGGCACAATATTTCACTTCGATGACACTTGCTTTCTTAATATTTTAATCATGCTGTTAACCTCAAGACTTGAGAGACACAGGCGGCTGCCACCCTTCCCACCGTGCCTTGCCCCGGTGAAGGAGCCAAGCCCTGCAGCGAACGCCACGCTGACAGCGTTCAGCGCACCACACACAGCTCCCAAGCTTTCCCAGCTCGTGCGTCACAGAGCACATCACGCCAGAGACCAAGGGACAAATTACCCATTCTCTCCCACTGAATTCAATGGTGCTCATGTCTCAGCAAAGCCACACGGAAGAAACAAAAAGGAAAGTCAAGGTCAAGGCAGCCAGGGCTTCTGCATTCCTTAATAACTGCAGATGGCAGAACGCTTTCCAGCCACCCCCATGCTGGGTTCTTACGAATGACGGGTAAAGGCATCAGAGAAAAACAAGAAACCCCCAATGTTCAGCCCCGCATGCAAGATTCATAGGATCATTTATTGCCTAACAACTTCCCTGCTATTTCAGTGGCTTAAGAAATGTTTTATGTCCTTGATCTGTTTTGCTTTCTTCCCTCTAAGTTACTTCAGCTTGGGAGCTTTTGGTCTTGGTTTAAATGTGTTGCTCTAGCATGTGCGTATCCTAGGGAAATGTTTCCAAGACTCGTACGCAGGGAGGAGATTTTTCAGGATGCTTGTGGATGCATCAATTATGGGACGGCATAGTTGCAGGGGACTATATCCGATGAGGCAGATGATTGCTTCTAATCCAGGCTCCTGTGTTACAGTAGTGTAAGCTGAAAATTTACATTGATCATATCCAGGTGGTGTGTTCATCTGATGCTCATTCTGTTCACAAGAGTAATCAGACTTTCTCAGAGATGTACAAATGGATATGAAAGAGGAACCTGTTCCACAGCAGAGAAAGGCAGAAAACTATTAAACGGTTTCCTAATTCTGTAACTCAACAATCAGAGAGATGAATACTGTAATGAATGGAGTCTTCCAGCTCTAAACTGTAACTTAATAAAGTCCTTTCTAGGAAAAAGAGGGAAGCAAAGGCTCTGAGGGCTCGATTTCAACAGGCTGTGCAGACCAAGCAAGCTTGCTGGCAAGCTCCAAGCAAGGGAGATTACAGAGCAAGCAGGAAGGCGACGGCAAGTCATCCCAGGCTGCTCTTCAGTCTGGCAAATGGGTTGTACCCAGCCCTGCGTGACAGAAGATTGCAGGCAGGTGTCTGGTCGCTCACAGGAGACAGGGTGATAAATCCTTCCTGCCACTGACTGCGCTCCTGCTCTTCACCAGGACATTTTGACAGGGAAAGAATTGAAGAGTGTCACTAACAGACAGGGAAGAAGTTATAAGGTTCATTTAGAAGGCAGGAAAGACGGAATTTTCAATTTCCTTTTAAAATCACAACATAATAATTCTTTCATAGCGGTTTCAACAGAGGATCAGGAGCCAAAGGGATCTCAAAGCATTTCAGTGTCCAGCTCCTCAGCCAAGAGCTCTGGCTCTGTGCCCTGGCTGAGAGCACAGCTCTGGGCCCCCAGCGGGCACAGCCCTTCAAGCAAACATGAGGGCTGGGGCATATTTTCAACACCTGCAAATTCCAGCTAAAACTACGGCCTCTTTATACTGAAGCACATTACAAATGGATAAGGAAGAGACCCTTTCCCTTAAGGAGCTTGAGGAAAACGGGACATTGTGTTATTAGTGGGAAACCAAGCCCTGGAGACACTATATGACATGACCAAGGCCTTATCGGTCATCAGTGGCAGTACAAAGATCTGATTCCAGGTCGGACCCAAGTTTAGGGTGAAGGTAAAAATCAGGCTCTGCACTGTGTGTACCTGCATACATATTGTATAAAAGCCTAGGAGACTGTGCATGCTCACACATTAGAAGACAGCAGGACGGATACATGTGACAGTATTAAAGGGAAAGTTCTGCCATTAATTCCTGCTGGTTTGTTGCATGAAACAACTGCGATTTCAGCAGCAGCCCCGGAAAAGTGGAGCAGATACTAGGCATGTGTGCAAGCATTGATTCAAAGTCTTTGAGTCAGTCGAGATTGGTATGCGTGAGTGAGGACAGGGTCCTGGAGAGGGTATGAATACAGGCACATACCAGAACCATGGAGTCACCGGTGGGACAGGCGGGTAAGCGAAGTATGCCTTTGCGTAGTGCTAAGCAAAGTAATCGCAGGCTTTCTTGGTTAACTGTTGTCCCATTCTTCTTTCCATTCACCATGTAAATAGCTAGAAACTGGCCTCAGCTGGTTGTGCAGGGAGATGATTGATGCAATCAGCTTATACGTAATTAGCGACTGAAGCAATAAGGGCATTCTCCTGGTGTTTCACTGAGGATCTAATAATGATGCATACACCATATAGAGAGACATACACCTACCGTTTTCACACACATTATATAGTTATGCCCATGGTTACGTGATTAAGAGCCACGAATAGTCCTGAAGGCTCTGTTTTGTTGTTGTGTGAGGAGTTTTGAGGGGATGCCAAAAGTTGATTGCTCCTACAATGCATCGGTTCCTGTTTGGATCAGAAAGGCCACACAAAAATGTATTAACTGTTACTTAAATCCTTTGTTCAATCCCTATTCCTTTAATTTATTACGTTTTGTATTAGTATATTTTTTCATAACATGGACAAGAGTTTAATTTGCTAAAGCCAAGCACGATGCCACAGAAATCGATAGCACAGTGATAAATTTTCTGTAACTCGGGATCTGATTCCCAATCTTTTAGCTGAATTACTGCATTGATCGGTGGGAAAAATGGATTACAAATAAAAATACAAGACAATTAAATGCCACGCAATTAGCACTAAGCCTCGAGAAAGATGACTTAAAGACAAAGGGTAGAACACGGTAATCAGCTTTTGTTCCTACTTTTTTAAAGGATATAAAGTCTTGCATTTCAGTGCTCGGGCCAGCCTCTAATTGGCGTATGTTAGGAAGAAACTTTCCCTCTGAGAAAACAGTTCTTTTAATTATTCACTGGTGACTTCCTCTCTAGCATCTGGAGCCATTTATTGCAGGAGGTAGAGACTGCTCTGGTAGACCAATGGCTTGATCCTCTAAGGCTATTTCTCTGGGAAAATAGCCAGGCTTGAATACCAATTATCTTGTTAGAAATCTGGAATAACTCCATTGACTTTAATGGGAATGGTTAAATTTGGAATAACTTCCTACAGTGGGTTCATCCAGGCAGAAACGTGCGTCGAGGACATTTTATTTCTGTCTAAACTAGAAGGACCTCTAGCACAACACCACTGGGAACAGCACGAGAGAAGAGGGAGCACTCCGAATGCTGCTTTGAGGTAGTGCGACAAGAACAGTCCTGCCAAAAAAACCCCAGTCACAAATTAGTTCCATAAATCTCTGCATTTGCTGGTATCATTAAGGATTTGTGGAAGTGGAAAGAGAAAGGGCAATTGGATTTATTACTCTGGAAATAAGAGCAAGGCATCCACCAAAAGTGGAAATGTTTTGGGATAGATTAAGCTTGACCTTTAAGCTATGCTATGGTAACACACTTGGCTAGTATTCTCCTTTCAAAGCACTGGAGCAAAGTTGTATGTAGGCACTTATTTCCAATACATAAGCACCTGGAAGTTTGATAGCTCACTGTTAGCTGATCTGTGGCCAGAGGTCACTCTCAAATCTTAATTTCTGTCAGGTAATGCCATGCATCGTTGATTTCAATTGAGGAGATGCTCATAAGATTTAGTGTATCGGATTGTCAGACTAGCAGAAAGACATTCTACGTCATCATAGTGATCCCGAAAGCTGGAATAACTCATCACATCACTATAGAATTTCGTGAGATGCTTGTCCCGGTTTTCAATGTTAAGAGATTGCTTTGGACATTGGGGCTCTTCTGCAGGCCTGAGGATCTAAGACCCATATGGAAAACGGCGTGAAGATTGCAAAGGCTTCTGTATTAGAAGAGATTAAAAGTATTTAGACTAGATTAATTTGGGGAGGAGATGAATAAAAGGTGACATGATAGAGGCATGTAAGGTAATAAATGGCACAGAGAAGGTCAGCTGGAGGCTCCGGGTTTTACATTTTGTAATATGGGAATCCAATTAAATTAAAAGGCTATTCATTTAAAACTGATAAAAGGAAATAAAGAAATACTCTTCTCACATGCAGTGCAATTAGGCAGTAGAACTCATGAGTATAAGGCATTACAGACGCCGAGAATTTAGGATTGCCACCAAAAAGGCAGTGTTCACGGAGACAGAATATGCATCTTTAGCTCTTTGGGATAAAAGGTTTAAAGGGGATATAGACTCATACCTTAGGCTATAGATGAATCACAAGAGACTTGCTACAAAGCTCAGAAAAGCGAGCCCAAAGACTCACTTTCATTTCAGAGGGACTTGTTCCTGTCCATAGCAGCGTGTTGATGGAAGGGTAATGCCCTCGTATAATTTCATTGCTGGTCTTAGTGGGAATGGTACATTTTCTGTACTCAGAAACTGCAGCACTAGGTTTTGCTGCTGCAAATCCCAGACTAAAATAGCCATCAATCTGAGTCTGGTGACTGTGACAGAGTAAAAATATCCCTAATTCCACTCCTGAATGAAAAAAATTCAGCCTTACAGTTAAGGAGTAGAACCTTACCTAGCCTTCTGTCAGAAAGATGAGTAATTATAATAAATTAAAGACTATATTTTAAAGCAAACCTTTAGGAGGCACCTTCTTCAAGTTAACTAACAGTGAGAAGATCCAGTTTAGTCTAATGCTTCTTGTCTTGGGATATCAGATGAGCAGTCACCAACACATCCGCCACAACAGGGATGCAATATCATTTCACCATCATCATTATTTATTAGCATGCCAGAAAATGCTAACCAGATCAGGCTCCTAGTAGGCTAGGAATTGTGTAGACACACAGTAAAACAAATGCTGCTAAAAAGCACTCGTAGTCTTAATTTAAATTAAGCACAACAGGTATAAGTAACAAACAAATGTAGGCAAATGAAAGAAAATGGATAAAAGCTCTAAAGATAAGAAGGGCCCAGAGTCTCTTCGTGGTTTTTTGTTTGGTTTTTTTTTTTTTTTTTGTTAGAATCATAGTTAATTAATTTCTGGGAAAAAGTGTCTTCGACACCGTGTTTTAAGCAGATATATCACTGAAAAGCAAATCCCGAGTTTCATAATCATAAACATTTATCCCGGATATCTGATGCTGCGATTTATGCTTATCCAATCGGGAATTTAATATATGCCATGTAACCACAGACAGGAATCAAAGCTGCTTCAAATACACTTCCCAGACACTGATAAATCTTGGCCTAGAGCTTGTCAGTTATCAGTAGAAACTATTTTTGAGTATCATGTTGCCAATAAACATGTTTCGGAAAGTTGCAATCATAGAGTATTCACAGAAAGCAAAGTGGATGAAACTGCCACCAAAAATTCATTTTGAATAAAATGAATGAGGACTTGAATGGGACTGTTTTCCAGTTGAAAACGTCATTCTTTCAAAATCAAAATATGTTGTGAAATTGTGCTAATTTTGGCCAGGGGGTATAAAAGAATATTGACAGTGATGAGATGTCTTGGTTTGGCAGTTTTAGAATAATAGTCTCTGATGTTTCTTAGTGGGATGATTTAAATTCTTATTTTTCACCTGATAAAATAAAAATATCAACACTGAATCAAACCATTTCAATTTTGAAAGCTGACCAAGTTCCACCTAAAAACAGGATTGGGTTGGTTGGTTGTTTTTTTTGTTTTTTTTTTTAATCTGTTCCTGTTATATCACTGCTTATAAAAACCTTCTCATGTCTGAGCTAAATGTATTCATGAACCCATCTGTTAGGTCCTTTTTTAGCTTAAACAAGACATGGGCTGAGACCTACGAAAAGTCATCTGCAGAACAAATAGTGCCTCAGTAGAACTGGCTAGAGGAGGTGAATTCATCCTGTGATGGTTTTTCAAATTGATTTTCCTTAGAAAACTCAAAGATTTTTTTCAACATATCTCCCTCCCTCCACTCCATTTTGAAATGCTGAAAACAAAATGAAAGCGATTCTTTGTGCGTCTGGTTGCACGCTTGCCTTGCTCGTGCTGGGCTGTTCCGATCTGTCTGGAACCTTTTACCCACTCATTCGAGATGTGCACTATAAAAAACTGATCTTTTCTCTCATTGGGTATCCCATGTGGTCAAAGTGCTTTGGTGCCCTTCAGTATAAAAGAAACTAATTTGGCTCAATCTCTAGAATTAAATAGCTGTGGCTGGGTAATCCCACTATCTCACTTTTTTTTTTTTTTTTTTTCCCCCCCCTCCTCATTTCTGAGCTTCTCCTTCCATTCCTCCTGGCAATTACCTGCCATTGTACGTGATCTGCGGATGCACAGTCCCCTAGAGACTATGGAGGGAGATTTTGCAAAGGTCTCTGAGACAAGCCACTCAAAGTGACAAAAATGTAAAACCCCACTGAGCTAAATGCAGCATGAAAAGGGCAAAGCTAAAGTGTCAGCTCAGCAGAACCACTTCTCCCTTTGCTCAAAATAGACTAGACCGGGCCAGCCTGCTGTTGTTACCTCCCAGGTTTCAACAACAGGACTTTACATTTAGCACCCTGGGGGGAGAAGGAAAAGGTCTGTGCCTGGTGACATTTCTTGTCTCTGATCCCATCTGTGGCCAGCAAAAGTTCATCTAGGCACCTTGGAACATGATGTCTGTCTGGAAGGCATCACACTGCCAGCAAATGTCTCTAAGTTGCTTATTCATACCATGAACCCAGAAGGGAAAACCTCTGTTACCCTTAACCCTGAACAACTAAATTAAAATGTGGGGCTGAAGGTATTAGGAGCAGATGTGTCCGGTAGTGTATGTCCCTCTGCTTATTCCACAGGTAACCTACTGCTGTAACCCGTGCAGAGATCAGAAGCGTACACAGTCATTTCTAGAAAGGGAAGAAAAGTCTCACAGGTTTATTGGGAGGGGAACATCTCTGCAGACGCGGCTTCAGCATTAGCACTTTGGGATCATGCCAAAACCCGAGGGAGATTGACCAACAGATTTGGACTGAGAGTTGATAGAAACCAGAGCATCTGTGAAATGCCAGTCAATGTTTTAGCTTCTCCACTCATTAAATAAGTCAGAGGATGCTCTGTTGAATTAAGCCTGCTTGCTAAGCTTGGGGTACAGAAAGGTGGTGTAGGGAGCGAGCCAGCTGACCTGCATTTACACTGAAGCCTTTGTCACTGTGCAGGTAAGCTGTTTCCTTCCCCTCTGCCTCTATTTTACAACTCACAGTGCACAGTGAGATTTGGAGAGACATGGATTTGATGGATGAGCGGATGGATAAACCCCTCAGTGGATAAGGAATTGGCTGGATGGTCGCACTCAGCATTGTGGTCAGCAGCTCAATGTCCAAGTGGAGAGCAGTGAAGAGAGCTGTTCCTCAGGGGTTGGGTTGGGACCGGCGCTGTTTAACACTTTTGTTGGTGACATGGACAGTGGGATCGAGGCACCCTCAGCTCACCAACAACACCGAGCTGTGTGGTGGGGCCGACACGCCGAGGGCAGGGATGGACCATCCTGAGGGACCTGGGCAGGCTGGAGAGGTGGGACCGGGCAAACCTCATGGAGTTCAACAAGGGCAAGGGCAAGGTCCTGCCATGGGTCGGGGCAATCCCAGCACAGACACAGGCTGGGCGAGGAGGGGATGGAGAGCAGCCCCCAGGAGAAGGACCTGGGGGTGTTAGCGGATGGAAAACTGACTGTGAGCCAGTAATGTGTGCTCACAGCCCAGAAAGCCCCCCGTGTGCTGGGCTGCACCCAGAGCAGGGTGGGCAGCAGGCCAGGGGGGGATTGTCCCCCTCTGCTCCGCTCTGTGAGACCCCCCTGCAGGGCTGGGTCCAGCTCTGGGGGCACCAACAGCAGAAGGACACGGACCTGCTCGAGTGGGGCCAGAGGAGGCCGTGGAGATGCTCGGGGGGCTGGAACCCCCCTGTGAGGACAGGCTGGAGGAGTTGGGGGGTGCAGCTGGAGAAGAGAAGGCTCCGGGGAGACCTTAGAGCGGCCCCCCAGGGCTGAAAGGGGCTGCGGGAAAGGGGGGAGGGACTCGTCATCAGGGGGTGTGGGGATAGGATGAGGGGTGATGGTTTTAAACTGACAGAGGGGAGATTTAAATGAGATATTTGGAAGAAATCCTTCCCTGTGAGGGGGGTGAGGCCCTGGCACAGGTTGCCCAGAGAAGCTGTGGCTGCCCCCTCCCTGGAAGGGTTCAAGGCCAGGTTGGACGGGGCTTTGGGCAACCTGGGCTAGTGGAAGGTGGCCCTGCCCGGGGCAGGGGGGTGGAACTAGACGGTCTTTAAGGTCCCTTCCAACCCAAACCATTCTATGATAACAAAATTATGAAGGTAAATAATACAAAAATAAAGCACTCATTGAGCAAACCATCCCTTGAGGGGTGTGTGGGGGTGTGTGTGCAGGTGTGTGTGTGTGAGTGGGGATTCTTAAGGCTTGGTGAGAGGTTGGGATGATTGACAGCAGCCACTCAAAGTCTGCAAGCCAGGCACAGGAGAGACGGTGCTGAAAAGAGGGACATTTGGCAGTGGCTGGTGCACTGCATTACCTAAGGAAACAGCAGCAAAGACAAAGGTGTGAATTCAACCCACACATCCCTGGAAAAGTCCTGCTCATTTCCTCACAAACTAGGCTCTAAATGCTGTGAATCACTCAATTTCCAATTTAATTCTGAAAGTCATTCAAGAGAGGAAGAACAAGAGAGGAGCATCTGTGCTGGTAAGATATACCGGGACCCAGATACTGAACATTATTTTAGTGCAAATTAAACTTTTTCCCCTTCCTCATTTTTGCAGTTGACAAGAATTTTCATACAACTAAGGGGAAGGAAATAAAAGCATTTAGAAACACCTCAGTGGTTGTTTTTTTCCCAGACAGCTGTTCGAGCAAGGTTTTTATCTGCCCAGAGGTTACAGTTGACTAGTTGTGCTAATGTCATCAGCAAATAACATAAGAGCAGCTCTTCTGGAAAAGACAAACATCCATCTATCCCACTCCCGGTGCGTAGTGGTGGTCACTGGCAGATGTCTGGGGAAGAGTATAAAACCAGGATAATGCCTTCCCCAGCTTTCCAGACTCCTGGATTGCGACTGTAGGATTTGACTACACTTCTAAATGAGGGATCCTGGGATGTTTTCTAATTTCTGACTGTAGTGTGCAGTCCAGGCACATAGCACCCACCTCTGTGGGGTGGCAGGGAGGGGTGCTGCCTCCATTTCCCATGGTCTGATCTCCAGAGCAAATAAGCTGCAGTATGGGACAAAGAATAGCTGTAATTGCTCTAACAGAACACCAGTTTGGATGGGGATGCATGGCTGCGTATTCCAGCAGGGAAGGCTAACTGCAGCTTTAGGGACAACATCACGATTTCAAATTACATACTGGTGGCTCCTTAGCTTTAGAGTAATACTCTGCTTTGAGGACAGCACAGGGACCATGAGGATCTCTATGCCTAACTAATGATTTTGTATCAACTACGCCTTGAAAAACTCTCCAACAAAAGAGAGAGGAGAATTCACATCGAACGTCTGGATTTCAGGAGAGTTTCATGGGACTTGACAGACTCAAACAAAATGCTAGGGAGGGCACTTTAACTTGCTGCTTCTCTGTATGGGCTCATTAATTAAGAACTCACATGAAAGCATCCTATAGTTCTCTCCTGCCGTGGCCAGACTGTTGCTGTTCTTTCAGGGCTGTTACTGCAACAACACGCACGAGCTCTGAACTAACAGAAACACAGGAGCAGATGTTCCCACAGGAACTGGGATCTGGGAGAGCTGTTCCAGCACATCCACGCCGCTGAACAGCTCACGGAGCTGCAACAAATTCTCTTTCTCTAATGATGTTACTCTTCCTTGATCAAAAAAGCCCCACCTCTGCACTGCAACGTGTCTTTTTGACAGGTTTGGTTCATCCAGCGACTTGGTCATACGAAGACTGCTGGGCAGAGGGTCGGTTCTGTTATTGTGCATAAAGAAGAGTTTACGCTCCAAAGAAGAGACCAGAGACCTCTCCAACAATCCAGGAGAGCCTGTTCTCTTGACTGCCATTGGGGGAGCAACACCCTAGAAGCGCTTTTGCCTGTGCTGCAGGATCGGTGTTTTGTCATCTCCGTAATGGCAGAAGGAGCGAGTGTCTCCTCCAGAAGAAACCAGGCTGAGCTCGCTTTGTCCTTCTCAGGTCCATTATTAACTGTCAGTTTTTAAAACTGGCTGTCTGCATCCTTAAGCTTCTAAATGAATGTAATAAACAGCTTGTTCTTTAACCTGAGACCCTGCTCCTCGGGGAATTCTTAGTTAAGACAGTGCAGTTATTCCCCAGAACAGATTTATCCAGCTATCGCCCTTTCCAGACCGAGCTGGCCAGCTTTTATAGCAGCCTCAAAGCTCTCATTCCTAGCTTGCCCTCACTTGGCCTGCATCCTACTTTTTCCATGCCAGAAGTCGGAGGAGAAAAGAAGAGGTAAGGCAAGGTCTGGCTTAGTCTTAGTCTGCCTGGGTTTCTACACTGTTATGATAAAGTCTCACCCTTGCTTCTCCTCAGAAGCTGGGCTTATCTCAGCTCTTTGCATTTACCCACAAAACTGTATTGCTGCTGCCTGGTCCACGGAGCCGTCGGCAATAGGACAGCAGAGCACTTGCCTCCACAATCAGATTTCTCACCTGAGAAAATAATTTTTCCCCATTCCCTTTCTCCCGCTCCAAATCCTGCCCACTCCATTGCCTGCAGACTCAGAACACTGCCCATTCCATCCAAGGAAAAACAACAACAACAAAAGTGTTGCATTCAGCCTAAAAGGACCAAATAAGGAAGCAGCGTGTGTGTATATATATATTTTTTTTTTATTTTTATTTTTATTTTTTTTAAAAAAGTCACAAACCACACACAGGTGGTAACTACAATCAAAATGCAAAATAATTTAAAACAGGCATGGCTATGTGTAAGTGAAAATAAATAGATATAAGGTATCCATGAATGTATTTAGGTTGAGAATGAGAAGGTTTCTATCCAGAGTGATGAGGATTTGAAGAGGGGAGGGGGCAAGGAAGGCAACAAACACAACCTGGCTGCTTTCAAGGTCTACCTTGTCTGAACAAGACTGTAGGATTATACTTTCACAAGGAGCCCTGAAAATGGATAAGAACTGCAGGCAGGAGGTGGGGAGGAATAAAAGGAAGACAGAAAAATGTCCTTAAAAAGATCATTTCAGATAAAAGAGCATCATCTTCCATGGTCATATTACACTTAAGATTATATACTAAAGTACAAAAATGTCCCTAAATATCAGGCTGGGGCACTTACAGTCTTGGTTTAGAGACACATAGGTCCCAAGAGCAAGACAAATCTTCATCTGTCAGTAGTCCAGGCAGAGAGAAAGTCTACACACTCCTGGATTTTCCTCTCAGTTTTGCTCTCTTTCTCCTAAACCCTCTCATGCAATGCCACAAAAATCAGTCCTGGAAAGGGACCTTTTTGATGAAACTTTGGGGTAACCAGTGATCTTTCCTTTCTGCAGTGAGAGGAGAGGAAGGGGCATCTCTAAAACCAGTTGGGTCTGCAGAATTCTGTGAAGACCTGGGATGTGATGAGTTGTGCGTGACAAAATGCAGAGTCCCATCTTTTTAATTTGGGTTTTAAAGTAGCTGGGCATGAACATCATCATCATCCCCGTATCAACAGCCAGGCAGCTGGACCTGCAACCCAGCCCACCACCAAGGCAAACAGCAGCTGTGACCTCTCCAAACTCCTACGGTTCGGTTCAGGCCATCGGGGCTGCAGGAGCTGGCGGCTGCTTTCCCACTCTATCTGCAGTAAAACTGGCTGCAAACTCAGAAGCAGCCCTGTCACCGTGGTGGGAATTTCAGGCACGAAGGACTTTGACATTGCTGCTTTCGGCTTCTTTCCCTCCTGTCCTTAGCAAGCGATTTCCAGTTCTCCAGTATTTCTCCTCTCTTTTCCTCTCTCCCCAAAAAACCTTCAGATTTTGGTAGTGAATTCCTTCCAATCGAAAAAAAAAAAAAAGAAAAATCAGCTCCTTCCTTCCTTTTTCTGAACCTCTGAGCTTAATTAGGCTCATTCTGCACCTGTCTTGATGACACATGAAGAAAATTAATGGAACCAGCAGCCATTTGAGACTTCCATGTGGCCTGTGGGAGCCTCCAATTACTTCCACTATTGGGCTATGTCAGGGATAGGAATAAAGGGCTTTAATTATTGACCCTGCTGTGCTGGGGAACGGCAAGAAGATGGATATTCAGCTGCATCACGTGATCAGCATAGAATCCCAACAGCAGCATTTGGAAGGGAATATAGTAAAGGTTATCAGGAGCGAATAAATTCTGAGTGTGGAGACTTCCAGCAGCCTATTAAAAAAAAAAAAAAAAAAAAAAAAAAAAATCACAGGTCTGCCTGCGCTGGCAAATGAGCCAAGGCAACAGGGTGAAGAGTGCTACTGAAGTTCACAGGGCAGCTAGTGATGCACGTTTCTGAGCACTTGAACAACTCAGCCCTAAAATGGCATATGAACATCCACAGACACACCTCTCCACACAAAACTTCTGATTTCACTCCCCTTTGCTTTAATCCTACATAACTCCAGTGACTTTGGAAAATGCAAGCTATTGCGCAACCTCGAGGGTGAGAAAGAAGAGAGCTTATGTGCAAGAAGGAACACGGAAATGGATATTTTTTTCATCAAAGATATTTTCCTGGAATAAAATACATTTTTATCAACATAGAGAAAAGAACAGAGGTGAAAAATAAGAGAAAGATTTCTTACATTTTGAGGGCATCAAATAACCACAAGAAAATTTTCACAACAAATTATTCTTGGCAGCAAAAAGAATCTTTTAAACCATGTTTTTTACATGTTCTAGAAATGGCTGTGAGCACACCTGATGTCATGTGTGTGCACACTCACTTGCAGAACAATTTCAACACAGCCAATTAAAAAAAAAAAAAAAAAAAAAAAAGACATTTCCTCCTGAAGTAGCAGAAAGCCAACCAAAAAACCACTTCAGAGCACTCCCCCCTGCTATCCATTTCTAGACACATAGGTTAAAATTCACTTTCCTGCAAATTCTAGTACAGAATCCAGAAGGTGCCAAGGTTCCTGTGCTGCTTTCACTCCCATCAGTCCCTGATCACAGCTGTACTCAGGCCCTACTCTAATATTTGGCACAAATCTGGCTCCTTCCTAATGCTGCTCTTTTCAGATGAAAACTCTGAAATGCTTCGGATAGATGAGCTAAGTATGTCACGAGGTTTTAAATAGACCCAGCTTTCAAGTCATCATTTCCAGTAAATAATTCACTATTTCATGTCAAAGAGGTGACATTGATTCCCTATATTTTTGTGGAGTACCCAACGAAATTTTATAGAAAGCGTTTGGCTTCTGACGAATCAAACCCCAAAAAATAGAGATGATTTGTCCCGTTTCCATTAATACAGCTCTAGATTCCTGTCGAACAGGTTCACTGCAGCCAAGCTAGCTATTCCCCAGCAACGGCAGCGTTACATTCTGCTGCAAACCGATGAAACCAGGTCTTTACAGACCTGTATCATATACCTGCCGCCGTCGTGTTTCACATTCCCCAGCAATGCGTCACACCCAGTCAGCACAGAAAGCGCGTGGGCTGCACACCATATGGAGAAACGCAAGCAATTTAGGAAGATAAGAAACATTTATTTAGAGTTGAGTTTAGCCAGGAGTCAACTTATTTTTTTTTTTTTTTCGGGGAAGGACTTTTAATTTGCATCGGGAGAAAGTAAAAGGTAAAGAAACCTCACGTTCTGCTTCCCCCTCCCCATCGCCATTTACTTCTTTACGTCGGCTCACAATACCAGACCCAGCAGGCAGCTTTCTCCACAGCTCTTGGATTACAGGGCACTTTAAGACCCACAAGTAAGGCTCTGCAGTTATGAACTCTCTCCACCAGGAAGGAAACCCCATCCCGCATATCAAAACCTTCACAGGGCACAGCATTTCTTCTTTAATATATTGTCACCCATCTCCAACTCAGGCCACCACCTCCTCTTAGAGCTCTGAAGGAAGAACAAAAATTGGTGCCCATTTTCCCAAATACTTCATTGCAAGAAAAATGGATGCCACTTCTGCACATCTCAATTCCCAGAGGCAGGCTTTTCTTCCCCTTCTTGAGTGGATATAAAATATCTCTTAATGTTTTTAAGACACATAAAAACAATGAAGCCTGAAATGATACATAAGTGTGTATGACATATGAAGGACAACTTCACTCAATCCTACAGCTGAATAATGGCTTTTTGGGTAATTAGTATTAGATATTTTTAAACAGATGGGTCCCTCTGGCTGAGGGCAACTATAAGGCTGAAATCAATCCCGAACAAGTATTATATTAATTTCAGAGATCTTTGTCTCTGCGGACAAAAACCTGCCGTCTTCCTGTGAATGTTATAATGATGAGAACATTAATATTAGATAATTATGACTTTGAAAGATTAAATGAAAAACGGTGATGATGAGGAAAAGGCATTATGTTAAATAAAACTGCTGCCTGTGTAGGATGTTAACGCTTGTCTGTTGATAGATCCAGACTGAAATAATAAAAGCAAGAGAAAAGGAGAAGTAGTTTCTGTCTACATCCAAAGTGGCAGAAGTGCAACTCCGAGGCTGGGACTCCCAGGGAAATGGAGTCATTCAACACAGAAATGGCATCTTCATTGATCTACAGTAAAAGTGCTTAGCCCCTTTTCATAATGCTTTTCATCCTCAGAGCGTTTCATCTTCTCAGTGCATGCTCAGGGTTTTGATTTGCACGATTATGCTTGTAACAATAAAAACACAGAGCACTTTTCGAATCTTTCTTTGAAGGATCTCAGAATGTCAGGGAGAACGTCTGCCGAACCTGTGATACGGACAACTCCTCTCATCTATCATCAGAGAGATGCAGTGGTACAGGACAGGGGTGCAGGTGGGCAAGCCTTGAAGTTGGAGCCCAACGTGTGAAGTCAAGATAAAGACTGAGCATCTGAAACTACAAAAAAGGATCAAGGTAGTCACCTTGTTGGTATGAAGAAAGGATTGGTGAGGGAAGGATCAGATGAGGTACTGGAGCGAGCTGAGAGGTAGGGAAGACAGGTTATAGCCACCAGATGCTCCAGCTGTCCTCCCAAAAAATAGCTCCATCGTCCTAAAGCTGCTGCTCTCACTGACCCACTACCTACAGCAAGGGAGCACAGTCCTGCTTGTCCCCCGGGCTGATGGCTGGAGCTGGGCAGAACTCCTGCCCAGAGCCAGTAGCCTTGGCAAGACGATATCAGAGCTCAAAACAAAACAAAACAAAACAATCAGAGCAGCAATTCCCTAGATCATTCCAGTAACGTTCCCTCCTCCCATTACCTACCACTCCCCTCACTCTCCTGGCCAAAGAGGTGCCCCTACCTTGGTTGCCTGCCCACCCCCATGGGCACGGCTAGCCCCAGTACCTCCAACACCCCTCACACTCATATTCTTTTCTTACAGTTTCAGATTTTGGCCTCTCACTCCCTGGATATGTCCAAACTAGGTAGAAACCGTATTTAAAAGAGGTAGAGACCAACCTGTTCGCGCCTGTGTCCTTTGCTGAAGGCTAGCACAGGGCAGAATTTTAATTACTTGCCCAGCCCCATTCCAGGGCATGATATAGGCATGTTTTCTTCCTACCTCTCTATTTTGCTTGCTCCGAAGGAATTTTATGAATATAAAAACCTTACCACTGTGTAATAAGCACAATCCTCTTAGAGCAAATCTGACAGGCACTGAAGGTGCCTTAATGGATGTATTATTTCAAATGTTCTCTTCAAATATGGCAAGCAGAGAGAAATGCGATGAGATGAGGTGGGGGACACTGTAAAGCTGGCCTTCCTTCCCACCCCTCCTATTCAGATTATTTCCCCTCTGTTGGTGACCTTTTGAACCTGGCTCTAATCTGGATCTGAACTAAAATTTATGACCCTTTGATGAGAAAGGTAAAAGAGTTTGTTCATGCTAAATTCTTTTTCTTCTCCTTTAAAAAATAATAAAAAAAAAATCTTAAATAAGGCTCAATAAAATCCTTTAAGCCAGGTGCTTTTATCTATTTTTATATGGAATTTAAGGATTTGTGTCTTTTTTTTTTTCCCCACCTCCCTGTTGGTTCCTTTTTGACTGAATTACATCAGGACCTGAGAGTCACAATGTTCATTGTAACCCCAGTAAAGCTCTTGCTAAACTAAAATAACTGCAACTGCATCGCACATCAGCGATGATTTCAGTGGTGATACCTCTGGGTAAGGATAGGAGCATCTCCTTCACCCTCAGCGTCACTGAGACTTGAATGCAGATTTGGCTTGCAGGCTGGCGTGATGCTGTATTTTTTCTAGCTGTAACCAGACAGCGATGCCCAGGCACACCAGGCTGTCGATTACCAGTCACACCTTCACCTTTGCTCTGCCCTACTCGATGTAGAAAACATTGTGTTTGTAGCAGACCACTTAGCCTGGGCAAACCTCACTACCTACATGCTGACGTAATGAGGAACATTATGGCAACAGATCCTTATCAAATTACTAATTATAATAATTAGGACAGGATGATCTAGGAGTTAACAAGCATGGTGCCCACATTTGAGGAGCAGTCAACTTCGTTATCCTTCATTACCCCTCTACTCTACTCCCCAGCCTGCAGCCCGGTCTGAAGGCAGGTCTGCCCCGACTCCTCTCCCCAGCAGGCTCATGGGATTCAGGTAGTCGGGATGCTCTGGCAATCAAGGGGAGGGAGATTCCCAAGCGAGCCCAGCTTCTGTGGTGGTTAACCAAAAGAAATTAGGATATTCCAAAGAAAATTTAGAAGCTACAAAACGCAGCACAAGGAAAAACTGTTGAACTTGGATCCTTTGAAAACTTGATTGAACGTCTTCTGGACTTTTCATGGCCCTGGAAAACTCCTATCGATTTTAATAGCATAGATCAGGTCCTGACACACATTGATTTCCGTTATCGTTCTCTCTCCTTCTGTTCTTCTGCTAACACCCATTCTCTTGGGATGCAACGAGCCTATTTTAACATACCGCTTTCTCTGCAGGGGATATTGCTTCATTAGCGGTCTCAAAAGGTGGGAGGAAAGCAAGTTAACTCTGGGACATATGGTTGAGACAGATCTATCCCTGGTGTAAATTCCGTTAACTCAGCGCATTCATGCGTTCTAGAAGCAAATCTGGATTTGACCTATTTCCACACAGGATACAGGCTTTCAAGTTCATTGCTGGGTCCTGAGCAAAGCAGAGCCCCACTCTGCATATGCCATTAGTCTGTGATGAGGCTGAGACCGAGAGTCAGCCATCTGCAGGCAGAAATATAGGGACATGAAGGGACAGATCAAGAAACACCTTCTCATCCTGATTCTCAAGATCCTAAAGCAGCAAGACAGGTAAAAATTATAATTCACCTTGCCTCCTCTAGTTCTCTCCCCCACCCCCCCATCCCCCCCAAAAAGTTTCAAAGGAAGGAAGGAAGGAAAAAAAATCTCAAAGCACATTTTCTCCATTAAGCTTATTGATGGTCTCAGCAGACCACAGCAAGATCAAAGAGAAAGAAGGGGAAAACTGCAGCTAATTAGAGAAACAACTGAGTACAAGACAAATATCAGAAAGACAGACTAAAGCCTGACACAGACGTGGATGAAGCCACAGTCAGACCACACCAGCACAAAGCCTTTAGCATTCAGGAGACTGCAGGGAGCGAACAGCCTTTGCCACGACAGGGTGACAACAGACTGAGCTCAGTCTAAATGCCTGTCCCAGACAAGACGTGCCTGCAGCACGGATCTACCAGTGAATGGGACAAATTCCATTACGGATCCTGTTCGTCGGCTCTAAAGAGGCTGATCCAATGCTCATCAGTATCACTGGCTCAGCCTCCCCTAATCTCAGTGCTACTTAGGGCAGCCACAGCTTCCTAGGTCAGTCTTGGAGCTTTTAGGGAAGTTTGGACATCCAGGGCCCTAGATGCTCCAGCAGCACCCTCAGTCTATGCCCACAGGAGAATCTCAATTGCAAGGAAGTTGTGCAACGTGCCTTGCCGTTATGGTCATTGGAGCATGCTGAAGGCTTGATTTTCAGCGGTGCTAAGCAACCTGTGGAGCTCAACAGGAACTGCTGTCACATTTGAAAAATCAGAACAAGAAACATTCTGTCACACCAGTGTTCTGGGTGCTGTACAAGTCAAGAGGAGGATCAACAGAACAAGATTAGCATGGGGGCATGGGTGTACCAACTTGTCCATAACTCCTGGCTCTTGGTGAACACTCACACATCCCTCTCAAAATAAATACAGCTCACACGCAGATGCTCTTACACATGGATAAACCTGCACAAATGCGCATATAAATTCAAATTAGGAAAATACTTTATTGACATGACAGGCATTATAAGCACTGCCAAAACATAAGAGGAGAAACCTGTCAGAGGGAGATACAATTCAGCAGCCAGGTTGAACGTACACTGCTTCACCTGGCAGGGGAAGTGGAGGGAGGCAACAGAAAGAGTGTGGAAAGCAGTCCTGCACCATCAGCTACGCCAAGGTGATCTGGGGCAGAGTCCGGGTCTCCTCAGCCAACGCAGTCTCACTTCCCAACATGTCCCTGGCACCCACTTGAAGCCTCAATGAATCTACTATGCCAATACCTCCTTTTCTTATTGCCAGCATGCTTTCTGGAATGTTCTTTCTTCCACCCAACACAGGCTGTTCCCTCCCTTCCCTGAAGTATGTTTTCTTGTCAATTATCACAAATTCCTGTCTCCTCTTGTTGCCTCACACTTCTACGGCTTTTCGGACAGAAATGGGTGGGAGCAACGCAGAGTCTCTCAGCACCTTGGCAGAGCCGATGGAAACAAGGCATCGGTGGGTTCTGCATCCACTGGAAGGTCTGCAACCAGTCGAGACCAACATTTGTGAGAATTAAGGTGCAAAGCTACAGGTTGTAAGAGATGTGGGTGGAAACAGCTGGGAAGAGTCCAACACCTCAAAAATGAATCGTGCAGAAATCTGAAGTTGGAATGGAATTTCCCTCCAGGTTATGAGGGTGCAGCTGATGGAAACAGTTGTGGTTGGGAAGGAATTTTCCCCAAGGGATCTTGGCAAGGTCTGAGGTTGGGGAAAGAGAAAAAAAAACCCAAACAAAAAAACAAAACCACCAAACCAAAAAACCAACCCCTAAACATTTTCCTGTTGAGCACAAAGCAAGAATTCAGTGAATGTGCTGCTCACCTTTATGGAAACATTCCTCTGTAACAGTCCTCAAGTCCCTACAAACACCAGTTAATGCTCCCCTGTGGCTGTCTCTTTGACTTTTGAGGTCCAGGAGATACAGGATTCAGCTCCAGGTCTAACATGGATGTGCAGAGGAACCCTGAGCAAATGCCTTCCCTCAGTGTGCTTCAGCTGACCCCCTCCACCAGTTCCATAACAAGATGAAAATGATTGGGTTGGCTCCATCCAGCCCCTTGCTCATCTCAAAATACCAGCTAGCAAATACTGAAGGCAAGAACAGAAGATGTAAACAATTATTCTACGGATTATGGAGAGCAAGGAGCAACGATGCCAAGAGACTTAATTTTATGCATCTCCAGATAAAAGCCAAAGTGTAGAAGATTAAAGTTAAATACTGCTGTCTGCTGCATGCACACTGACCTGTTGTTCTGTGCCACTAAGATCTCTCTGCTTACAGGAAAATGCAAGGTTTTTTTTAAAAAAACCCCAACGGTTCTTTTGGTAAACCATTAAAACAAAAGCCACTTTCTATTCCAAACGTTCACAGTAGCTGCCTCCACAGGTGACTGCTAAGTAGACCTCTAACAAAAGAACACATTTTGTTTGCTTAAAATGATCAGTTCCGCAAGTAAAGTTAGATATTTATGACTTCTGAGATTTCCTCTCCTCTCAAAGTTTACTGTCAATCTCCTCCAGCTACAGATTCAACTGTAAATGACGGTCTCAGTCCCTGGGTGGGACAGTCAATGTTTCTCATGCCGCTTTTCTTAATCAACTAGGTTGGAAAAGACCTTGAAGCTCCTCCAGTCCAACCGTTAACCCAGCACTGACAGTTTCCAACTACAGCAGATCCTTAAGCACTAAATCGACCCGACTCTTCAACCCCTCCAGGGATGGGGACTCCCCCCTGCCCTGGGCAGCCCATTCCAACGCCCAACAGCCCCTTCTGCACAGAAATCCTTCCTAATATCTAGTCCAAACCTTCCCTGGCACAGCTTGAGGCCATTCCCTCTTGTCCTGTTGCTTATTACTTCGTGAAAGAGGCTCATCTCCCCTCTCTGCACCCCCTGTCAGGTTTTCTTCCAGGGCACCGAGTGACATTGTGGCAGACAGTGCCGGCAGTGTGCCCCGTGATGACAAGGGACCTTCAAAAATAGCAGCCCTGTGTCACGGAGACCGGAGCTGAAGGCAGAGGGACTGCTGTAGAGGTGACAGCACTGACCACTCCTGGAAGGAGACGGAGCTCCTGAGAGTCGTGGGCTGCCATGGCAGGAGGGAAACCTGTGCTTTTGTAGCAGTTATCAGTTCTTTGCATTCAGCCCTCATGAACTTCTATCTCACTGCTACCTGTGGACACTAACTGTGTCCTTCAGCATGAAATCCATTCTTCAGGCAGTAAATAACCATCCATACACACCTAGCGCTCATCATCTCTCCATTTCCCAGGGTGGAGCACGGCAGCTGGTTGAAACAGCACACAAGGACAAGATAAAAGACATTAGGCCAGGAAACGAAGGAGAATACAACATCCATTTGAAAGCACAGACTAAATTTTAATTAGATGGCAAGATGCAATTACTCATGTTGGAGTTTTGCCAGCTAATATCCATGCAAAATACCATAGGTCTGAATGGACCAAAGGTTTTAGGGCCTCTGCTTTATATCCGTGAGGACACGCAGCTCCCCAGCTCAAGGACAAAGTACAAAAATGTAGGTGGGCTGAAGAGCCAGGCAGGCTGACATCCCACCTTGCAGAACGTAAATGCTGTCAGAACAATAAAAGGACAAATGCAAGAGCAGCTCTCTGGTGGAGCAAGCACAGGTGACCACTGCTTTCTGCACTCTGTGGTTCAACACAGTGGAAAGAATCAAGGGACAGAGTGCAAAACCTATTCCCTCCCCAGGCACAAAATGCTAAAACACATTTTGGGCCAAATTCTGGACTTCGGTATAGAGCAAACCTGGCTCTCACGAAAAATCTTCCATCTGCCTCTGCCCTAGCCCTGTACAATGACAGATACCTGTCTGCTCTTCCACACGTAGGGCCTCTGTAGACCATCGGAGTGTTGGAAGAACTTTCCTTAACTGCCACATCCTGACTGAGCTAGATCAGCATGGCAATAGAAGAGGGAATGATGTCGCAGGGAACAACATCCTCTTCTGTTTGCCCTGTAAAGTTAGAAGTAAAATGAAATGCTGGAAGAACCATAATCCAGGCAGGCAGCCCACCTCCCACCCCATGGGAAGGTTTGAGTTAGAGGAGTTTGCATTGCGTTGGCTGATTGCAATTACACCATCCGCTGTCTTGGCTAGAAATAAAAATGAAATTGCAACAGAGTTCCAGCTTTAATTGAAATTTCCTGGGATCTGTTATTACACGGCAGTGATTGTTCTGCAGCACTAATGAGCCTTTGCTCAGATGATTATCCAAGTGTCTCTCCAGTCGCTATTTCATTATTGTATTATTAATGATCAGATAGGATTGTCACAGCCGAGATGAAACTTGAACATCAGACAACAGACAGCAGTACGCGGATCAGAGCACACAAACACGACTGCTTTGACACACAGTCCCCCTGCTACAATAGCTGGTACGTGAAACACAAAGTGCCTGCCAGTTTTGTTGGGGGGCAAGGTGGGACCTTTTCTATTTCTTTTTTTAGTTCACTGCACTATTAATCCGTGTGAACTCTGCCATCCGGATGGCCTTTTGGGTCCAGTTGTGTGGGGACTATTGCCAAGGTTGGTGCTCCTTTGTCTTCGAAGAAAGGTTTTTGTTCCTTCTCGGATTGCTCATTTTGTAATTACAAGGCTAAAAGCTTCTATTTTGGTCATTCACAGAAATGAGGGCTGTGGCCTTCCCCTTTCCTTATTGGGATGAAGAGCCCCCAAGATTCCCCCTGAGTGTCTATCAGTGACCTGAACTGATCACCGAAAATAGTTTTAACATTTACGAGCTGCTTACCAGCCCACGTTCTGTTGCTTGGAAGTAATTCAGACCCCCTGCTCATTCAACAGATTGCCCGGTGCTGAGTCCTGCATGAAATCCTGCAAGCTATCCACTTGGCACGAGGCCAGGCCAAGACTGGAAGCTCTTCATGTTGGCAAGAGAAGATCTGCAAGATTTGGCAGCGCAGAGAAAGACCTGGCTCGCCGCAGCCCTAACCGCTTTGGGAAGCAGCTTTCCCCTGACTCCAGGAATGGAGTTGGACAGAGTCATGCTGCTGAAAGGACACAGCGACACCTGTGCCGTGACGTGCATCAAACCCACCGCTCTCCCGTTGCTGGTTCTCTGATGGATACGTAAGCAAACAAGCGACTCGTTTCCTCTGTCAGCTGTAAGATCTCCCCGTCTCAACAGCGCAAGTCCAAAACCCATCCTTTGTAGAAAAGCTCTGTAACGGTGTTAGTCTTATAATCTCAGGTTTGCAAAGACTCAGAAAAAGTTATATTTTCATCTGCCCAAAAGGCCTGCTTCACCTTCGAAATAAGAGTGATAGATCCCTCATCTCTACTTTTAAAAGCAAACGCAGCCCACCACGAAAGATCAGCCCATCCAACCTCACTTATCATCATCATCTCTTGACTAACGAGCAAGAACATTTCAGACAGGCAGAAGCCTTTCTCAAACCACTTCCAGCAACACTGCCCATGCCCCTAGGCTAATACAAATCCATGAAATCCACAATCCCTTCCAGTTTTGACCAGAATCCAGGAGTTCTGGTTGGTTGTTTTCTGTCGTCGGGTTGTTTTGTTGTTTGGTTTTGTTTTTTTTTCCTTTTCTAATTTCACATGCTCCTTTTTGTGCGACGTTGGGCAAATCGCTTCTCTATTTCGCTTACTTCAGATGTAAAATGGGGCAAAAAGTTCAATCCCAAAGCTGGGTGACATTTCAGTTGTCTGGTGAAATGCAGCCAGTAGAGGAACAGTTTTAAACCAGCAGGAAGCAACTGCAAAATCAGGGGAGTTAAGGGAAAAGATTCAGTCAACAGAAGTATCTGTAAAAAATTCAGAACTACCAAACCTTTATTTATCTTTGTCACTACAATTACTTTGGATTTTTTTCCAAAGTTAGTTTTTTTTCTTCCTGTTCACAGTTAAGCAAAATGCATTGTTAACCTATGAATGTGAAAGATAATGGCTCCCTTGGGGCTGGCTGAGTGCTTCAGCCTCTATTAATTTTTTTATAGGGGCTTTGTTGCCCAAGTTCCTAACATCTATTGGTAATTGGACAAAAAAAAAAAAAAAAAATTCCCTGATATTGGTTTTACCATTAAATAAATATTCCAATATTTGAATAACCTCTTCACCCCAGGATTGCAAAAAGTATTTGCGATCTTCATGGAGGAAAATACAGTGGATAAGTGCTAGGTATTGTTTTTAGTGCTGATAAAAGACAATCTACATGTCCAGGAATCATTTTCTTAAAATCCTAGCATAGATTCTTGCTCTTTCTGTTCTTTCTCAGAAGTACACCACACATGATTAGATCATTATGGTCTATCAATTTGTCATATTTCAGCGAATTTTTTTCCTGAAGGATCCAAGCTGAAAAATCTCTAAAAAGGTCTAAAACTAGAGAAAAATCATTTTACAAAAACAATTGCTCCATTTTGATGTCAAAACACACAATATTCCTCTCCTTTGAAAGAATGTTAAAAAAAAAAAAAAATCACATCCCCCTTACCAGCAATCATTTTCCCCTGTGATTTTTGCACGCTGCAGTTGCAGATACCTTTCTCAGAAATAATAGTGAAGCCTTAATTTACATGGCAGTTGCCTTCCTGTTGAGAGGCTCCACCTTAAATCACACCCCCATTTCAAGTGTTGCCGTCTTGTAAATTTGTTTAATCTGCATACGCACATACATATTGCTGTGAGCATGGCTGAGAGTAGAGAGTAGGTGAGATTCAAGAAGCTCCCAGTTAGCAAGGAGCTTGGTGCAAGTGAGACCATTGCTTTCCCAATTTGTCGTAGGAGGAGCGGCTGGGGGAACTGGGGGGGTTCAGTCTGGAGAAGAGGAGGCTGAGGGGAGACCTCCTGGCCCTCTGCAACTCCCTGCCAGGAGGGGGCAGAGAGGGGGGATGAGTCTCTTTAACCTAGTAGTAAGCGACAGGACAAGAGGGAATGGTCTCAAGCTGCGCCAGGGAAGGTTTAGACTAGATGTCAGGAAGCATTTCTTTGCAGAAGGGGTTGTTGGGGGTTGGAATGGGCTGCCCAGGGCAGGGGGGGAGTCCCCATCCCTGGGGGGGTTGAAGAGTCGGGTCGACTTAGCACTGAGGGATCTGGGAGAGTTGGGAACTGTCGGTGCTGGGTTAACGGTTGGACTGGAGGATCTTCAAGGTCCTTTCCAACCTCAACGATTCTGTGATTCTGTGAACTTCTCAGCAAGTCTGCATACTGCAGGCAGCATCCGAGCTGGCTAACTCGAAGCTACCTTGGATCCGGCTATCCCAAGCATCTCCCCTGTTCAGCTGCTGGTTGTGGCGTACAAAAGATATGGGATTATTTCAATATGAAGTAGAGAAATGATGATGAGGCAACATTATGTTAAATTGCTGGCCCAGACTGACTCCCAGGGCTAAAAAAAAAAAAGCAGCCCTGATCCATGACTTCATCTAAATGTGCTTCTGCAAGTTCTCCAGTGCTACCAGCTACTCCCTGCATCCCCAGGCCATTAGCATACCACACTAACAGGTCAAGGAAGACAAAAAGGTCCCTGTAGCTCCCATCTGTCCCACTAGAAAGGATGAGCTGATTATGGTCTACATTCAATCACAAGAAATAATCAATCTCTAATTAAGAGACTTCTCTCCCACCCCTCTGTCAGGTCTTTGCCTCTTCTACCCGCCCAGCTCCCACCAAACCTTCCAGCATGAAGTGAATTTAATGAGATTTCTCAGTAACAAATGACCAGTTTGTAATAATTATATTTTCTTCCACAATTGCTGTAGAAATGATTTAAAGCAGAGAAGGCTCCAATTTATTAAGCATCAAATTTTCTGTGGTGAACTTTTAACTATGAAAAGAGCCTTGAGACTGGAAGAGCTCTCCTCCCCCACTCTGGGCTTTGCCATTGCCCTGAAATATTGATGGTTTGTAGATGAAAATTTGACTTCTTTATGAAAATAAATGAATCCTGTGGCAGGCAGAGCCCAGCTGCGTGTTCTACCCTTTCATCAAGCCTTATGGCAACATGGCAAGGGAAGTAGGGAAGGAAGTCATACAGAGAATAACAAAACCCATCCTCAGACAGTTGCAGTCTCATATTTTCCTAGCTAATATTAGCAGAGGAAGGTCTAAGTGCTGTACACCTTTCAGACTGTCTGGGAAAAGTCCAGAGCCAAAGGGAGTTCAGGTTCAGCTGTGGTACATCTGGGCTTGGTGAGTTTACAGAGATGCCGAGAACACAAGAATCATCCTGAACAGCATCAAGCTTGTGGCTTCTAGCCCTTGGAGTACCAAAAACCCGCTTCAACTGTGATCCTGTGTGTTTGCAGCTCAGTGACTAACTTTAGGGAAAAACCTTGATGGTGGGGATTTACTTCTGTCAAGGCACAGCTCTTCTCCACAAAGTTAACCTCCACATTGACAACACACCTCGTCCACTGGTGTTTCTTGATCTTTGACAGTCTTGGCTTTCCCTCAGGCCTTCCACCCAACCATTAAAATAAAACTCTACACATCCATAGTCTCCTCAAATGCTTGGGTTTATATTTTAACCAAAATGCCACCTATATTTTTTTAAGCAGTTGAGACAGAGCATCTGGAGGAGGCCTAGAAACAACGTCCAACCTTAATGCTTCATTTGAAAGGCACTTTATTTGCTTTAATAAATCACAACACTCAAGATCTGCGATTGTTTCTACTTTAGAGAGAGACCACAGTTAAATTAAAGTCATGCAGAAAGCTCAGGAGGAAACGAGAGTCCAAAATTTTTAGACTATTGCACTGCCTCAGCACCTCAGTGCCTGCCAGAGCTGGGAAGAGAACCCAGGAGCTCTCGTTCTCCATCATCCTGTTCATCAGACACAAAGCTCCTTCCTACATTTCCCTGATTGTTCCTGTCCATTAAACTTCAATGTAGTTTGCACCCTAAGTCTTTTTCCAGAAAATCTGGCTTGCTTTCATTTCTATTGTGGTGGATTATTTATATCACAAAGGCAGAGTCACCCAGCTGCGAGGCAATATAGAAACGTCACTAATGCTAAGGAAATTGATCCCACACCATTAGTTTTCCTGTGGCTCTCATTTTGAGTCAGCAGCGTGCCCTGCATTTTTGGACTTTTGATATGCGAGATGGGCAGAGAAGATCACCAGGATTTTAGTATAATCAGCGAGAACCATGCAGGCATGAGAAAGCAGCCACAGTAGCTCTGTCTGTTGCTTATCAGGGGATGTACAGTATGAGAAGATCTGAGTGTAAGACTGGACTTGATGCAGGCTGGCAGTATGCCGAGACACAAATTCCTGGTGTCTTGGTATCTTTATGAATACAGTGTCTTGGTATCCTTATAAATATAGTGTACCTGAACACCTCTCAGAGTGCTGAAACTGGTGTCTGATGACTGGATATTAAATATTCTGAGTTGGGATGCTGAAGTTAAAGATTCAATCCTCAGTCGGCCACACATTCCCTAATTAATGGAAGTTTCATCCCATTACACACCTGGAGAGTGACAACGATAGAGCAGATAAGATCTCAACCTTTTCTGGTTAGCCAGTAAACTCTTGAGGAAAATAGTTTATTAGGTGTTTCCCCCAGATTTCCTCTTTGTCTTAAATACCTCCTGGGACTGCTGCAATCTGTTAATAATACACAAAAAATTGAATAAAGGTAGATGAATTCTGAGATCCCTATGGAAGAGATGCTAGACAGGAGTAAAATAGGAAGGTGATTGTGGAAACAAGGGAAACCAGAACTTAAGGACAAGATCTGGAGAGGTCCACCTTTCTCCTCGATTCATTTTAAAATGCCAGCAATGAGTTGCACTGTTAGGGGGATAAGTAACATCTCAAAAAAAAAAAAAAAAAAAGAAATCCAACAAAGCCCATTGCATCCTGATACCTTCCAATATAGTCACAGCCAGACTGCGAGGTCCAAACCCTTCCTTCTCCTGTAATTTGGCGTGAGTCACTTCTAGCCCGTGTTTGAACCCTTTTCACAGCAGAAGCCCTCATCACATGCTAAAAAATTGCTCAAACTACACAGCTGACTTAGCCCTACCTAGGACCCCTTCCAGTTTAGCCAGCTGGGAGGAGCAGGTAGCCATGACTCCCCCGTGGAGCTGGTCAGTGGTTAAAAACAACCACGTCCCAGTCAGCTGCTGCTGCTCTCTGAATAATACCACAACCCTCTTGCTCAGGCTGTGAGTCTGAGTGCAGGCAGCCCAAAATGGAAGTGGGCAGAGAATGAGAGAATCAAGTCCATGCCACGAAACAAGCATCTTTCTTCATGGATAATGATGGTAAAAAGAAAAACGCAACACTACTCCCTTTTTTTTTCAGAGGAATGAAGGTGAATTAAAAGAAAATCTGCCCTAACGCAGCACACAAGTAGCTCCCAAACCTGCGAAAGCAAAGGTTTGCCTGAAGTTTTCATTTGTGTTACTGGAAGTTTTCCCAAAGTCCTTATTTTCTTCTGTCTGGTTTTGCCCGTATGCATGTCCCAACAGCTCTGAGAATGAAAAAAAGAAAACCCCAACGTTTTCTGTAGCACAGTAGCAATTGCTGAAACAGCTCTCAGCATGGAGTTCATTGAAATGCAGACCAGCTCACACACTTTTTTACCTTCGGCTGAACAGAAAAGGAAATAACTTCTACTAGCTGAGTGACCTTTCTGCCAAATAGGTTGTCTTGATCCAAATCCACAATCCATGACCCCCGAGTGGAGCGGCATAGAAGGCCACAGATAATTGTAACCCAACGGGGCCATCAGTGCTAAAACAAGAGGGTACACAAAGAGTTGGCCTCAGTTTCCTATTTGAAGTGGCAAACGATATTCACGGCAACGGATCCTTCCCATCTTCCCTCTCCTTGTCTTCCAAGGAGGAGAGGATGGATGCAAACGGTAGATTTCTTTAGTTGGAACAAGGGGCAAATTGTGGAGACAGTAGGAAACTGAACAAGTCCAGCTCATGGGGGAAGGGATTATTTTAATGAGATCTAATTCCATTATATGAAAGATGATGAACAATCAATGTGCAATCATGCTGACAGGAAGTAGTTAAAGATTTTACTCTTTGGTATGCATGAAAAACAGATTTTCTACACCTACCAGACAGAGAGTAAATATGAAAGAGAAAAGATGAAAGGAGCTGGGTCCTCGCAGAGGGTAAATTGGCACAATTTGACTGTTTTCTGATTAATACCAGTGAAAGACATGGCCAAGAGTTTTAACCTGCACACTGTTTACTAACAGCTGTTGAAATCCAGCATCTTGTTTCAAAGCACACTTGTTACCTGAACCTCCAGCACACCTAAAAAAGGCTGTTAATTTAATTAATTATCTCTGGTAAATGGACCCCTAAGGGCTCCCAGAGGTAACATGCATCTTGGCAAGGAAACAACACAACTGACAGGAACATCTGCTTTATAGAAAATTACAGTGCCCACCTAGTGACATTGAGCAACCAAGAACCAGCCAAGTCTTCTTGCTCCTTCCTCAAGAGGGGCAAGGCATCTGTCACCGACCCCTGGCTCATTTCCTGACCTGTCTGAGGTCAGGGAGAGACTTTGTTCAGCTGGAGGTATTTACAGTCCTGGAAGTCAGAATGGCGTTAAATATTTCACTCCTCTTTCCTGACACAGGATGTTACTATAGGCCGTTCAGAAATTAATTTCCGTTTTGTAACGTGATTTTCACCGTATATGTTTCAGGAATAGTGCCTTCTCTACTGGTGTACTGTTATAGATTTTTTTAAAAGCTCGTCTTATGAACTTTCACGCTGTATAATTAAATTATAATATAAACCGCGTTTTTGACAGATTTTGGAGGTTTTAAGTTTAGATGTCAAAACGGCAATTTCGACAGATCTATGAGTTCAAACTCGGACCTAATGCGGCGCAAGCTGCTCGAAACATCAGTGAGGTATATGGCCAGGGAAGTGTTAACAAACGGACAGCACGACTTTGGTTCCAAAAATTTTGACGCGGTGATTTCAACCTTAAGATCAAGAAGGTCACGGACGTCCTTCTGCTATCGACGATGATGAATTGAAGGCTCTGGTGGAAGCAGATACACAAACAACTGTTCGAGAACTTGCAAAAGAACTTGGGGTAAGCATATCAACTGTCTCTGAGCATCTGAAGAAGATTGGAGGTCGAAGAAGCTCCACAAATGGGTGCCGCATGAATTGAGTGAGAATCATAGAAATCGCCGTTTTGAAGTGTCGTCGGCGTTTCTTTTTCGCAACCAGAACGACCCGTTTCTCGACCGTATTGTGACGTGAGGCGAGAAATGGATGCTCTACGATAACCGGCGACGATCGGCTCAGTGGTTGGACCGCGATGAAGCTCCTCAGCATTTCCCAAAGCCGAATCCGCACCAAAAGAAGGTCATGCTGACTGGCCGGTGGTCTGCCGCTGGTTTAATCCATCACAGCTTCCTGAATCCTGGTGAAACGATCACAGCGGAGAAGTACGTCCAGCCAATCAACGAAAAGCACCAGAAACTTCAACGGCTGTGCCCAGCACTGGTCAACAGAACGGGTCCAATCCTTCTCCACGATAACGTGCGGCCACACTTTCAACGCTGCAACGGTTGAACGAGCTGGGCTACGAAAGTCTGCCTCATCCACCGTACTCACCAGACCTCTCACCCACCGACTATCACTTCTTCAAGCATCTTGACAGCTTCCTGTGCGGGAGACGCTTCAGAAACCAAGGGGAGGCCGAAACTGCCTTCGATGACTTCATCGCCTCCAGAAGTCCAGAATTTTATGCAACTGGAATAAATAAGCCTTGTTTCTCGTTGGCAAAAATGTGTCGATTCTAATGGTTTTTATTTCGATTAATAAATTTTATTCTGAGCTGAGCTATGCCACTTCAAACATACAGGTTGAAATCGGCAATTAATTTCCGAACCAGCCTATGAGTGTTGTTAGAGCACTGGGCAGGACTGGTTTCTGGAGCAAGTTTTGCAGGGCCTGAGACTCAGGACCAGGTTTTCAGGCAGCACAGACAAATCTCACCGTGGTAGTAGCTCTGGTGAATCTTACTGGTGTACAATCTCCTTCCGTTCTACCACGGGCCAGATACTTCTCGTCGAGCGTGTACAATGGCACATATTGCTGCATGGCCTTGTATGACAGTCTTAGAGCAACTTATTTGTGAAAGCACATCCACTCTGTGCATGCCTGCTAGCTCTGCGTATGTTCACTCAAACTCAAGGTTTTCACACATTTAGCTTGAAAATTTCTACACGCAACATCCTCCTGCTCTGTCAGCTTAGTGCTTAGACAATCAGTTTTTTGCCTTAGAAGATAATGAGGCCCTTTTTAACACGATAAACTCGATCACACCCATGGAAAGGAATTTAGCTGCCTGATATTTTTTCCACCAAATTGGCTAAAACAAGGCATAACTTTTTCCTCAGCTATTTACAATTGCTGGATGAGCTCTAACTGGAGCAAGATGAATCCTAGCCTCTTCAGTGAAGTTTTGGCAATATTTGGAAGCTGAAGATCGTGCTCGGATGACCTTGGGAAGGTCCTTCTACACATTATCTGCAAATATCTCATCTCCTTTATCTGGAGGAAGGCCTCATATATCCCAAGGGACCTATTTTACTATTGCTCTTCCTACATGCTATCCACACACTTCCAATATTTTGTTTATTTTTTTTTTTAACCTCTGACAAAGTGGACATAAAATGGTACAAGTCTGTCTTGCCAACTTTTTAACACTTTATTGATGCGTTATTGCATAAAGGCTGAAGAATAAAGTTACCCTGACCTCAATGTTACTATCACTTAAGCTTTTTTAATTAATAATTCCATATTTGTTAGCACATTCATTTCAGATGCACGCACACACAAGCCTCCCTACAACTCCATGGCTGCAGTGGAACTTTCACTCCAAAAATGAGTAGTCCAACTGCAAATGACTGATTATTTTTAGCTTAACAAGCAAGGGGACAAACAATAAGAGAGCAGGGATAATGCATCATGAAATGTATTTTGTTCGCTTATTTGACAACTGCACTTTAGTTGTAATTAATTATGATAATACTTTATGGCATACCACTTAGTGTTCTGTAGTATAATTTATTAAAGTCCCAGTAACATGAGGCCTCCCCTCCAACCTTACACTGCTAAAGCTTTGCTATGTAGGAGGGAAAAGTCTCGTATTTTGGGAGTGAGTATTACAGAGGACACTGTGGAAGGAGGGTACCAATTAAAAACTTGCTTTGGCCAATCTGTTAGGGTTACATACGCAGAGACAGGGCTTTTGGCAGCTTCGCATTTGATTTCTAAGACAGATATAAGCACCTGCATGAACCACTGACACCGTCTAGAAGCGTCTTCTGTTGCCACTTCTCATGACCATGACGTTCAGTCGTAGTTCAAAGTCTCTGCCTTTATGGCCACATCTGAGTGCCCAGCTGAGCCTGAGGTCTCAGGCTAAGAGCCCGTCACAGCATTTTGCTCTCTAGTCCCCAGCCCCTCCAACCCCATCCCTAACCCTTTTTGCAGCAGTAGCCTACTCGGAGTTTTCTCTGCACGTGTAGCCAGAGCTGAGCGGTGCAGACTGGGTGCGGCACGCTCTGCCCCCCCTTGTGAGCCCTGACTGCTCCCCCGTGAAAACACCGAGTGCCAGAAGTGCCCCCCAGGAAGCATCTCTGCCCAAGCACAGCGGACAGGGACCCCGTGCCAGGCTGGGAGCCACCCAAGCCTCCTTCGTGGCGGGCAGCATCAAGAGGCTGCCCAGTGATCCCCGCGCAGCGCCGGCTCTCAGTTCCCCGAAGGCCTCCTCAGCCACTGCCAGCCCCCTTTGCTGGGCAGACAATAAATTTTTCATGTCAGTACGTCTCCCTGCACATGGGCCCAGATCTCAGTAGAAGCCTTTAGGTGCTAGTGTAAGACAAACAATAAATAATTATGTCTGTCAGAGCACAGCAGCATGTACAGTGCTGTAGACAGCTGTAATAGTTTTACACGTTTATCCTTCAGGCCTACAGAGGTTGGGTGTCTCTTTCATAGGCTGAAATTATATTAGCTTCACACTACGTATTGCTTTTCTTATTAAATCTGGCCAGACCAGTTCTTGTCTAGAAACCCGTAGCTGTCACATTAGTTTTATCTGAACGTGTACGGTGCTCTGGACAGGTTCCAGCCTAACGACAGATCCATTCCTTCATGCCTGGCTTAGGGCTGGTTTGCTTTCTTCTCCCTCCCCTTCCCACACAGCCTTTTGCACATAGAGGGAGTCAACAACCTCTTCCTTCCTCCATCCCTTCCCCATGCTTCTCTCCGAACCTTGCTCCGTGTGTTGCTCAAGGAGATGTAGAAGCACCCAAGGAAAATGCACCTGACTGCTGTTTCCCCTTGTAAAATCTTCACCTCGTGGATGAGTAGAGAGCTGTCAGTTAGAGGTTGACAATTATCCCGAATACTTTTAACACAGTCTGTCCTTGATAGAGGAAAAATAACCCTGAAAAACCGTGGGATCACCTCTCAGGATTGCTCCAGGCAAGCCTCTAACCCCAGGAAATTCTCCATTGTAGAATTCTACAGGAGACTTAAAAACTTTGTTGTCAAAAAAATAAATCAGCTTCCTCTAGGGGAATTTATAATGTTTCAGGAGCCCACTCACGGTTTGTTCAGCATCAGATCAGGTGGACTAAAACACTGGCTGGTACAAGCTAACTTAGTTCCAGATATTTAGATGAATCTGGGGCAATTTACTTTCATTTAGTGGTGATTGGCCACGTTGCACTCTTATACAGACATCTGCATAAGGATTTTCTCCCCCTCTTTCCTGGCCTTGTGTCCTTGACTGACAAAGGCGACCCTCTGGCATCAGTTCTCCTGACAGCATCCTTCATCTGATGTCATCTTTAAGATGAGGGTTGCTTTTCAGGTACCTAAGTCAGGTCCGTAGAGAACTTGACTTGTTACACAGGGGTAAGAAAGCTTCCCTGGAGCATTCATATTTTGCCCTAATAGTTTTCCAGATGGCAGCTCAGCAAGGAGGCAAAGCATGCAACAGGCCACAGCGAGATCAAACCCCTTCCATCTCCAGAGAAACTGGTAAGTGATTAACCACTTCCCGCAGAGAAGTGACACAGAGACATGAATAAAGAGACATTGGCTGTTAGACTCTAAGAGCAAGTGGAAATTACTGATAAGCCATGGGATTCAGAGAAATCTGTGATCGGTAACTGAGCATATAATAACTGTATCACCAGAGGAGCTCCCTGAGTGCCCATCTCTCCTCCTCCTCGCACCACTGCAGACGCCCACGGTGCCTGTCAGCTGATGTGCTGAAGCAGAGGGAAAGTGAGTTTATTGTCTTTATTAGGATCTAGATGGAGGTTTACATCTCCCCTCTTTTTGGGGTTCCACAACGTTATTTTACTTCATTGGTTCTGTGGGAGTCTTGGCCAGTCTCCACACGCGGTGCCTGTCCACCTCTAGGGAAAGAAATCTCCTGAATCATTCAGACAGAAGCAGCAAGATGGGAGGGGGGGAAAATAACTTAAGAGCGTCTTGTCTATCAACATGTTATTTTTAACTTCTGCTGAATGCAACCACTGTTGCATTTCTTAGTGTCATAGAAAGTTGGAAAAGACTTCCAGACGCCACCGAATCCATTCTGTTGCTCAGAGCAGGACAATCGCCGTCAAAAGATCAGGTCAGCTGTGTCGTTGTCTCAAATCAACAGAAGAATGAATCTTGAGGTAGCTCGTTTCATTCTTGCACTGCCCTGTTAGCAAAGTTTTCCCTAGAGTTCAATCTGACCCTACCCATTCACAAGTTGTGGCTGCTTCCTCTTGTTATTGCAGACAGTTTTCACCCTAAAAATCTGTTTACCCAGGGCCTACTTTCTCAGTTCCCAAATAAGAAAGTCTTGGGACACATTGTCAAAAGCTTTACTAATATCAGACTATAACGCCTCCTCCACACAGGCAACCACTTCTTGTAAAAAAAAGTTGAATTCCCTGCAACTGGTCAATAGACAAAGCTACAGTATTCGGAAGGGTAATTCACAGGTCTAGGGAAGATCCTGCGTGAAAAGCCAGGCGAGAAGAAAAACTGCTGGCCACAGTGCTACAGAACACGTTAAGCTGGTTCAAGACAGACTTTATGCCTTAGGCAACGTTACATATGTGGGTGGCGTTGGATGACGAGTGGGGCTCAAACCTTTTTGCTCCAGCATCTTGTCCTCTGTATTATGTATGCTTCTTGCTTTGTGTCCTGAGACCCTGGCCATAAACTTGACCATGATTGTTCTTGCAGAGGTGCTCACTGTAACAAGCATCCCAACCTTCCCTAGGACACGTGCATCAGTAATTATGTTTATGTAGGACTCAATATTACTTTCAAGGATCCCAGGAGAAACCTTCCTGCTGAAGTACAAAGAGATACGAGAGGGATTTGCTGAATGACCAGTTCAGTATCCTTCTGCTTAATTAGCAAATTCTTTAATAACCCTTCTAATGAGCTGAAAAAGTCTGGATGTATCTTTCAAGGAGCAACCTGAGGAGAAATTCTCTCTTCAGCAGATTGTGGAAAGCCCAGGACAGATTCACATGTAAAGAGACTTAAAAATCCAAACCGAACACACTTACTGTGTAGTTCTGAGGATGAAACACCAGCTGTCAGTTGTAGGATTGCAGTGGGAAGCAGGGGCTTCTCAGACTCTCCTTGAGTTTTAGAGTGGCCTCGTAAGAGACTCTGATATTCTTCCTCCTCCTCACATTCCCTTGCCTCCCTTCTCTTGTTTTTCTCTTCAGAAAACTTTCCCAAGTTTTCTGAATGTCTCTCATGGTGTGCCTGCAATAGTAATCATTAATGAGGACCTGATCTCACTTTGAGCCTTAAGCTGTTCCCATAGCACAAGTAATAATAAATATAGGCAGATTTCAGTACAGAAGAATTACCAAGTTTCAGTAGCTGTAACCGTATCTGAATTAATCAGGTGAAAGCCTTACAGAAAAGCAATTAGATAATAACCGGCTTGTATCAGAGTCATCAGAGACCTTTCATACTGTAATAGAAAATCAGGACCCACAATGAATTTGATTGGATTAAACAAAAGAACCGATCTAACCTCCTCATGATCTCCTATACAGAACCGAAGGTTTACAGGGCTTTGAAAAAGCAATCACAACATTTTGTTTCAAGATTTCCTTCATTCCTTCCCAGTCTTGCAGTAAGAACATGAAATAGGAGTCACCTCTGTCCACCTTCTCTCCCGAATGCTTTCTGCTTTGTTGCATTTTTCAGGAATTTCTTAGAAAACTCTTCAGACCAAAAATTCCACTGATAAATGCAGCAAGGTGAAAAAACTGACCTCAGTGTTGCCACTGATGTTTCAGATTGCAAAAGTGGAGGAATTTGTGTCCCTTGTCCACTCCCAGAGCGCCTGTAGCTTTACAGACGGAACTCTTTGAGGATATATTCTGAGCCCAGCAACAGGAATAAAGCAAAGGCAACCAGTAACCTATGAGAGCCACCTGATTTAGGTTTTAGCACAGCTGTAAGAGGGACCCCATGTACAGCCACAGAGAAAAAGCAGTCCCATAACAGAGTAGTGCTGAATACCTCTTCATTTAGCACCACATTTTCTTCTCCTTTTCCTTTGTAGAAAGCCTTTTACTCAGCTCCCTTTACCTGCAGGAGCATCCCATCACCTCCTGGAAAACAATTATAAGGAAGAGCTCTTAAAAAAAAAAAAAAAAAAAAAGGCAGAAAGGAGGTAGAGACAAAGCATTTGGATGAAGGCATGGAAGAGAGTCATGCAGAACAAAGTTAGTTGTGCTGGCTGGGGAAAAATGAGAGAGTCAAGGGTTAACAGGAGATAAATTGTACAAAGCCTTGAGGACGAGGACAAACCCATCAATACTCAGTGACTGTCCGGGGATCCTGAAAACATTGCAATCATTTTAAGAACGAACATTAAAACAAAACAAAACAAACCAAACCAAAACACAGAGACAAGAAAGTTCCCTCCCTTTCTGTGCCACCTGTAGCTACACTTGATCCTTCCTCCTCTGCCTCCCTCCCCGCACATCAGCTGAGCAATCTACTGATTGCTTTTCGTTAAAAATAGCATTCTCTGTTGTTTTGGGGGAAGGGATGCGTCATTCAAACAGCCACGGACTGGTCTCTAAGCAGCCCCTGGGCAGACTGGGAGAGGTGGGCAGCGCTCCTGCTTATCTTGCACTCTGCAGATAGAGGCAAGTTAATCCCTCCTGATCCACCCTGGACTGAGCAGGCGACTGTAGCACAGTAACCAGCCAGAATGGACCTGGGCTTTTGATGACTTAACGTTGTGCAGAATTTGTAACCCATATGAGGGGAGGGCCAAATCCTGAAACATATCGAGTGCATCCAGGACTAAAGTAGTCACCTGTGTCTCCACCGTGGCTTCCACCAGTTCCTGCCCATCCCAGTGACAAGGAAATTCTCTGGCATCATTTAGTGCAGCCTAAAGGCTGGTGCTTTTTCCCTTTAGCTGCAGTGCGCTTGGTGCTCTAATTCCAGAGCAGACCAGTTAGGAAATAATAATTATTTGTCTAATACAATTCTTCCTCTACAAAATCTTTATAACTCAAACAAAAAGCTGTGGAAAACCTCACTGTCCAGAGGCCCATTTAATTAGAATTTTCTGTCTCTATTAAAGGTTTATGGGCCCTCTCACTAAACCTGTATACAATACCCCATGACCCAGCCTCAGTTTTTCCAGTAAAGACCAGCTGATGAACCCGCATTGCCATAAAACCTTTGGCAGTTTTGCGCCTGGAATGATTGGTGTCAAAATCTATTCCAAAACCTTTGAGTCAGGAACCACAAAACAAACTTCAGGAATTGCAAACAAAAAAACCCATAAATTAATGCAGAGGACAGATGATTATTTTGCTTGAAGTATGAGATGTGTTTCTCATACTGGAAACGTGTTTCACCGGGCACCACCAATGCCACGGTACCCCAGCACGGATCTGCAGTTCCAGAACAGTGGCAGCTCTAGAGCACAGACCATGTTATAAGCTTAGTGTAGAATATTTTAGGCAACTCAAGGAATTTGAACACTCAAGTGGCAGACCAATTCAAATCCAAACTGGTGGGAGATGAGAAGATAACCGTTCCATTTACTTCGCGGGCAAACATCAGTTCCTTTTCAGCCTTGAGCTCAATAAAAGACTTTCCCTTTGTTGTGCAATCAGTCTAAAACACAAATTCAAAAGAGGTTCAGAGTAAATCCATATTTTCTGTAAGAGCAATTTGCACAAACACTGTGTTTTCCATGTTTACTTTGCTTGCCAAAATTAGAAGTGAAAGCCAGAGCAGCAGGATGGGAGACACTCCCCTGGTTAGAATTACTTCCACTCTTCCTTGGGGTTGCGTACTGACAGTGTAAATTTGGGGCTTGTTAACACATTACAAGACATCAAGCATCACGCAGCTTTTGCTTTTCAATCTGCTTGTTTCTGTTGCTTAGTTGTGGTGACAGTTTAAATCTGAGCAGGAGGGGGGAAGCCTTTGTACTGGGAATGCTGGCGGCCTGTTTGTGCTAGTTTTGCTTTCAGTTTCTAAAAAAAAAAATAATCAAAAAAACAGAAAGAAAGGTCCTTTCCAAATAACTGGAAGTCACCACTACCATCAGGCTTGGAAGCTGGGACTGCAGAGAGACTGGTCATTGGATTCAGGGAAATCTCTAGTCATGGAAAGGGGCGGGGGGGGGTGTTAGCCTGCTAATCCTGACTCCCAGGCTCAGCTCCCTGCTTTGATACAGAACCCAATGAGATATTTCAGCTAGCAACTCTGAACCACCCCTTTAAGAGGATTAAGCCTCTAAACGCCTCAGTAGAAATTAGGCACCTAAATGTCTTCGAGGATCAGAGCCTGGTCTACAGCCAGACAGGAATTGCAGAGAGGTTCCCGCGCCTCAGGCTGTGGACAGCTCTGATGAGGTTTCCGACACGCACATCGCAAGCTGCCCGAACCCAGCTTGGCACTCCAGGCACACATCAGGAAAATTGGAGATAATAGCAGTCTCTTGTCTTACTAGGGTGGAGGGAGGAGAAAGACATTAAAGATCGTGTGATGCTCACCTAATACAGCCCTAGGGAGCAGATAAGTGAGATTTTCTTATTTTTTTTTCTGAAGTATTTTAACAGAGAATAGCTCTACCGACTTCAGTGGCGAAATAGAGCCAATTTGCACAGCCCAAGGATCTAGCTCTTGATGCTTATCTAAAGCTTCTAGGACTACAAATGAAGGCTGCAGGTATCACAGACACATCCTGCTGTTTGATGCTATCAAGTGCAGCACATAAGCAGTTGTAACAGCAGTGTGAAGTTTCTGGTGACGCTGCCCTCAAGGTAGGCAGTGCATCCTCGCTGGCAACGGATAACAATGAGTAATAATTCTTCTGCTCATGGTCCTGGAGAGCTGCAAAGGTGCAGAAGGCTTTGGCAGTGAGGGAGGAGTCACAGAACTTGCTCTGGAAGTAGGTTCAAACCCAGTCTCCCTTCTCTTAGGGCAATTTTTCCTCCACATGAGCTCTTGGCATATCGCAGTGCCAAGAGAGCTGTATGAGACCTTGGAGTTTGCCATGCATCTCAAATGCAATCAGATTCCAGACTTCCCTCCCACCCTCAATCAGAACCGGCAGCCTCTCCGTGGTCCCCAATCAAGGCAAACGTTCTCTTTTCGATGTCTCACAATAGGTCAAGTAATTTTCCATCACCTTCCCCCTCTACAAAGACCAAGGTTGCTGTTTCCAGACCATCAGGTTTCCCCTCAGCTGTGTATTTGCCTGTATCTTGGTAACCTTGGTGGCCTACATACGTGTCTCTTCCCGGTGCTTTCTACTTCCACAGATGCTACCAAGATCCTCACTGAAGATCCCCTAGCACCTACAAGGGATTTGTTCCTGAAAAACACACAACTGCCAAAGAAGTCATGTCCATCCCTTAGTGCCAGCCTCATTCCCAGATTTTCATCACTCCATTGTGATCTGTGGGTATCACCAGAACTTCCCTCGCACAAGAAATAATCTTTCTTGCCCAATTCCAGTGGGACTCTCACTGCCCACCAAGCCTTTATAGAATCAGCACTTAGGATTTTTTTTTTTAATGGTGGGTATAGTTGAATATTGAAGAAGAGAAAACAAGAACACATCTCTAGTCTTGCAGTTAGAAATGTGGGAAATCTGACTTCTGGCTATTTTCACATTCAGAAAGACTTGACACTAAATCCCACACGGTACAATGAAAAACCTTAATCCCCAAGCTGTACAAGGGAAAAGGGAAGATGGGGAGATAGCTATAGGATGAAATAATAGACTTCAGAAAGTTTGGACTGAACAAAGCATTTCTGCAAAAAGTTACTGTCAGCTGGCACACTTAGGCAACTGTCGGGCATTAAATCGATGCCTGGTTCAGAACTGAGTGGAAATGGAATATCCATTCAGAGCTGGGACCAGCAGGGGATATATTCCGCAGGTGGATAAGAGCAGGTTGCTCTGGCGAATTACTAGGTAATCAGATCCAGTGTAGTAGTTTTCTGAGAGGTAACCCATTCACCCTACATCGACAGTTTCCCCCGAGGTATCTCCTGCTCATATCGGATATTCCTTGATTGGAGATTTTTCAGCTTAGCAAAATAAAAAGCAGCTACTGTTTCAACTTATTAAAAAATAAAAAAAAAAAAGTCTGAAATAGCATCAAAGGCCCAGCATGTGGTTGGTGGTTTGAGGGTAAAAAAAAAGGAAGCCCATTCAGACTCAAACGCGAGGTTGGAATGGACTTCAGAGGAATCACTGAAAGCTTAACTACCTAAAACCCACTCTGTCCCCATTCTGGCAAAGCTCATTGTGACAGCTGTAACTCCTGAGTAGTCTTCTATGCCCGGAGAGGTATGGCTTGAAATAATCCAAAATTTATATGCAAACACATTTTTTAAAAAAGCACAGAATAAACCAGTGCAAAAAAAATGACAGCTGGGGAAGGAAACAGACAATTTGATACGCTTCCAGACAGTGTTGGAAAGTTCTTCCCCACTAAGAGGAACTTCATACCGTTGTCTGAATAGGACAAGGAAGAACGGTAGCAAGCCTGAAAAAAAAAAAAAATACTGTCAATCTTCAGGCTGATGTTAGGTTCGTATCAAAGAGACAGGGCTCCTGGAATAGGCATTTTTAGGGCCAAGCTGACATTCAAACGTGACAGGGCAGGTAGTCTTCCTCAAGAGGATCCCTGGAGGGACAAAAAGGAGCTGGACTCCAGGAACCCAGTGATTTCTCTGGGAAATGGGGGTAGATGGAGAACAAGGGGTAGGGGACTACTCTCCGTCTTCATTCTGAAACTGTTCTGGACTTGACAGAAAACCTGAAGGAGATTCTGTTTAAACATTGTGCAAATCTTGGAAAAGTTTAATACAGAACTAGAATGAAATGCGTCAATAAACACAGGAGCTAATGGGAAGGACCAGTCGGTACACACGCTGTTTTACATAGCATGCCTCGAACAAGATTCAATGCATCCACCAACCCTCCTGCTCTGAATGGTCTAAGCGCCCCTATCCAGTTAAATTTAGCCTCTTCTTCAGCCTTCAGACGTCGTTCTGTGAGGCATACAAGAGGCACACCACCATAAATACATACGTTTTGTCTCTGCAGCAGCCTGGAGCTGCCCCAAGTCAGTGCAGAGAGTAAAACTCAGACACATATCAGGTGGCTCAGCTCCAAGCTGGCACCACATGAAGTAACAGAATTTCGCAGACAAGCACACAAGGGCTGGGGAATTTTAATATCTTCTTCCCCTACAAGTAATTTCCAGTGTTTATGCTCTGTGGAGCTCCTTATGAGTGTCAGAGCAGAACAAATGTCATTTTTAATGGACTTGCTAAATCATAAAAACCGTTGGCAAAATTGCATCTGATTAAAACATGAAAATGTTCCATTATTCACAGAAAGATCCCAGGCAGCTTGCAAGAGTGGCAGTAGTGGGCTGTCTGAAGAAAGATCTTGGCCCGCAGAACTTTACCTCGGTAACAGAAAGTAACCTTATAATGTAGTCCAGCCAAATAAAGAAGCATTTTCTTGGAGGGATGGCACAGAGCTTTAGCATCCACCATTAATTCTTGTAGCAACGTATAAAACCACATGACAACACGCATTGCAACGTATGACTCGGCAGCATGAATTGGTAACATTCAAATACGTCCAAGGTGCAGATCACAGTTCCCTTTGGGAGAAGATCAGCTCTGGAACAGGCCAGAATATTTCATTTCTAGGGTGGTTGTCACGGAAAGAGTTTCCTATTATTTATCCCTAGTCTAACCTGCCCACATTCACCAAAAAAAAAAAAAAAAAAAAAAAAAAAAAAAGCCTTTCACTCCATATGGAAGGGAAGTAAAAATTGAAAGTTCTTTCCCATATGGACAAAGCAGATGTAGCAATGGAGCGTATATTATAAATAGGGGCTGCTTTGGAGAGTAAATAACACTAAAACCAGAAAGGATACCCATCAAAATTATGATGTTGTACCATTTACTGGCAAGAACGTCGAGGCTTAGTTCTAACTGTGCTCTCTAGATGGTGATGCAGAGTAATTATGCTTCAGTTTACCGAGCATGTAACCTTTGGTAATGGTATATTCTGAAAAGTGACAGAAAATGATTTAGCCATACATGCCACATCGAGGTAGCTGCCTCCATCCTAGATGTCAAACAATACATCAATCAATCTTTTACTGTTAAGCTGTTACTTAATATTCAGGGCATTCAGGAAGCATGTTCCTTCCCAAAAGCATATATATATATATATATATATATATATATATATATTATTTTTTAAAATTTTAACTAAATGCAGCTTCAGAGGAAGAGGTAGGAAGGGAACCAACGTTATTTTTGGAAAGGCAAAAAAAACCAAAACCCACCCCATATCATTTAAACACATCCAAAGCCAAAACGTTTCATTTCAAAAGGACCCAAAAAACTTTCCGCTGCGCGTGTCTTAAAATAGCAGAACAAGTTCTGGTTTCACAACAGCATTTCCATGACGGAACTGATGTATGCTTTGCTTTCTAAAAGGATAGAAGAGCATAAATATCTCCAGCATTGAAATGGTTGGTTGTGAGGTTACAAAAGCTGATTATTTCCCTTGTGGGTGCAGAGACACCCTGATCTGACCACGTGAGCATGTCGAGTTTCAGGATTGTGACAGGAGATGCAGGACTGCTTGCTGCACTGATGCTGATGAGAAGGCAGAGGGGATATGCTCTTTTAGTGCCTCCAGATACTCCAGACATGCAATAGGAAACACAAATAATGATACAGCGTTCATGTACGTACTGGAAATGTCTGCTGCAGTCTTTGCTGTACAGAGAAATTCCCCTGTAACACATCACCTGGTAAGGATTTGACCAGAGCTAAGTGTTGTTGCATAGATAAATTCATTAAGGCAAAGGTGCTTTGAAATAATTGGATGAAACTGTCAAGTCAAAATCAGGCTGTCTATCAGCGATGCTGCAGTATTTTCCCCATATGCCGAACGGTGTCAGAGAGATGCTGAAATTCAACTTAGGCAAATTTCCTACCGTTGTGCAGTACAGTTTTCATGCAAAGGTTAATAACTCCTGATGCATTCTGTGAACTCAGCATTTCTCCTGGATTTTAGCTTGATGTACTGCCCTTTTCACCACGAACACATTTCTTCCTGCCTGCCTTCCTCTTGCTAATCAGTTTTATCAACACAGCCTCGGGTGAAGAATGGCTTTCAAGATATGTAGACTACTAGATAGAAATTCTTGCTTAACACAAATGATAACAGTCAACAGAAGCCTATTAATAAGCTACAGAAATCCAGCCACGGCCCAGAACCACAGCTGATGTAAACTGAAATAGCAATGTCAATTTACACCAGGAGAGAGCCTGGCCTTGCAAGTTTATAAATCTTAATGGTCTTTAAAAAACAAAACATTAAATCATTTTGCCCGAGAGATGAGAATATCAATTATATTGCTCTATATCCTTCACCATAACCATTGATTTGTGCTCCCCTATTTCATCCTGGGATTTTCAAACACAGCAGAAAATTTATGGCTTCATTCTATAGAGGAAAACTGAGAATTTTGTGAATTGCTGTTGGTGAGTCAGCTGTGGGAGTCCAGATTCCCATGTTCATCCCAACAGAGTACAAATGGCACTCTTGCCCTCCTGAAAAACTAATCCCTTAGAGCCCGAGAGAGCTCAGCCAGGGTTGTAGGTGCTCCTTCTTCACAGTGAAACTGCTTGACAATACCTCAGCAAGTCTGAAAAGTGACCCTGTGTCTCCTGGCAAGTTTGGAAGATGCCAGCATAATGTCTAATCTTCTGGAATCCCTGCCATGAATAGCTCTGCGAGAATAAAATGCATCGTATTATCATAAAATTCTGCAGGCGCTACGCTTAATCCTTCACTCCTATCCAGTGAACGGTTTCTTTTGAGTTGTGTGCAGTTTGCCGTTGGGCCGGAGCAGAAGCAGCGGGGCGATTCACGCTCACTGCGAGACCTTTTTTCCTCCTGCTGGGCTGGGACACGAGAACCCCAAATGCGATCAAGCTTGTTCTCCAAAAGGTCACTAAAGAGCTCCCGCTTCATGGCAGACATATGTTGACTTCACCGAGATTAATATGTGTGCATTTCAAGCTTAAGCCTGCTGGTGCCGGGGATTCGCCTTTATTTCAGGCATTACAAGAGTGATGTATTTGTGTTCCCTTACCCTGAGCAGCGTGCAGCTGCCTGCCAAGGACAGGCCCTTCGTTATCCCGGGCAGGCAGGGGTGAGGGGGGACAGGACACAGAGCAGGTTCCCCTCCCAAAGGACCCTCCAAAGGGACGGGCTCGTTCTATAAACGTTGCCGTAAAGCAATGCAGTGAAGCTTAGCTCTCACGCAGCATTTGTCATCCTGAGACTTAAAGTGATCAACATAATCAAACCTTGTTTAGAGCGGGGGAAAAAGTGATTAGCTTAAGGTCATGCAGAGTCTCAGTGGAGGACAAGGATTAGACCCAGGTCTTCGACTGAAAATAGCACTGAAAAATATTCTGCTTCCTGCCTAAGTTTTTCCTTTTAATTCTGCTTCTCTGGGCCTTCAACGGGAAGGGCAGTCTTTTCTGTGCAACGGGCCCTGGTGTAATCATGGTGAGAAATGCTTTTCTGGATCTTTCTTTCTGACCCGAGAGGTACGTCTGCTCTGCAGACACCCCCAAGCCTAAACCAGCAGGTGAACGACAGGGACGGACAATTCTCCCAAATCTCCAAGCACGTCAGGAGCGAGTTTAACTGGACAAGACTGGGCTTAGTATAGGTCTTTCCATGCAGCACAATGACTTGAGATAGTCAAAACAATAAATTAATTCCATCCTACCGCCGGTAAGAAACTCTATGGAAAGGTTCACGTTCATCAAATTTTCTAGCTTTTAATTAAGGACAGGGAGAGCTCAGCTATTTCTTTCCAGTGGTGCACACCTTTCCCCAAGGAAGGATGGCAGCCACGCTCCATCTCCCAGCCCTTCCTCTGCACGGCGCTGTTAGAAGCCACCCTTCTCTGTGATGGGGGCACCCCAGAGTGACCCCTTGCTCCCCAGTTTCTCAGCACAGCCAAAGCAGCCTCTGACCACAGTGAGGGGCTAGAGTCACATCACTTAAGCATAACATCAGATAAAAACAATAGGACAACAAGCAATAACCCTTCCCCTATATTGCCTGTTCTAGAGCTGCAGCTCTTCGCTTGATACTGAACTTGGGGCAATCAGAGCTAAAAGCACAAGCCTTTCCCCGCTGAGATAAGCAATTAGAACCTCTCAGCTCGCTTCTTGACTCCGTGTTAGTCAGATGAGATCACATTCCCAAGAAATGGAAGTACTTCTACTCGACATCAAAAGCCATTCTCAGCTACCGCAAAAGATGTCATTCCTGTGGCCCTAGTGCGTTGCCAGCTCACCCCAGCCGAGAAGTTGCTCTATTACAGATATTATTTACAAAATATTGGTTCTTTGGTTTACAAGCACTGAGACAGTTCATGAGGGAATGGAAGTGAATCACTGCATTAGATAGATTTGTTGTTTTCCACACACGCTGCCTTCTCTATGAAAGGCCTACAGCAACATTAATTTAAAGTCTCTCTATTAAGATCACTCACTGCCACAACTAGAGAGCAGAATGTTGCGAGGTAGAATAATGCGTCACACGAGGAAAAAGTACAACTCGCAAAGACGGTAAGAACAAAAAATTGTTTTGCTTTTTAAGGTCTAGAAGTATGTCGCAAGATGCAGGAAACCATTTTTGGTATGGAACCCCCTCAACTCTAGTTAGCGAGTAGCATCTTTTATTCTTGCTCTAAGTTTAAGTTAGAACTGGAAACCAGAAAGAAAAACAAAAAAGCAAAGTTTTTCCTGCGGATTCTCCTGACACCCTTGCTGGTGTATGGTGTGACATAAGCTTCTCAGGAGATGCTACAGGCTCTGATCACAGGATGGCTCATCCCTGCTTTTGGAAACCCATTCATTCCTGAGATTTCGGCACAAACGTTGGAGGCAGGAATGTCTCCATGCAGGAGATCTCAGGAATTACTCCAGCGATCCAGGACCGAGAGCCAGGACATAGCTTAGGCACTGCTTATGCCCCAACTAATGGCTGCAGGGATATGCCAATAAACCTTGTGCAAAAGAAGTGAGAAAACTTCCATGAATATCTCAAGGATAACAGTCAAGGACATACCTACTGCAGCTTTGAAGAGTCCACAGCCAGAGGTGACAACAGAACTGAGTAATTTCTCGTTTCTTCATCATTTCTCTCTCCTATATTCATTCCAGATAGTTCACAAGCCAATGGCTTTTCAGTTCAAGCTGCAGAGTGTCATAACTACAGATCAACTTTGACCAAAATGGAAAAAAATGAAGGGCTTCTAAAGATGCAAGAAATTAATTATATGACTAACTACACTGTAGAAGGCATCAGCAGTTTTCCTTTTAACTTGCTGCCCTCAGTTCCCCAGAACTTCAGTTAATTTTGAGCCAAAGCATTTCAAAGCTCAATTCTGCTGGAAAAAAAAAAAAAAAAAAAAAAAAGCAAAAAGCTTGATGGAAACTAATTGATGTGAAAGACATTCAACCATGAAACAGAAAATGCCTTTCTCCCTATCTATTATTCACACTTCGTGGTGAGAGAACCTCAAAATGGGTAGTGGGAAATTCTAGTTCACCTTGCTAGCACAGATTTGCCAAATTCTATCTCTCAAACCACACTGGTTTTCCCCTAAATGGCCAGCAGGCACAGGAAAAACACAGACATAGGAAGTCTCACAGATTTCTAATGGTAACAGACCAATAAAGAATAAATCTGGAAGTTACAGAGAGGGAGAATCTTTTACCCAGTGGCCTGACTACAAAAAATTGTCTTTTAGAAATCACCATCCAAGCTGATGTAGCTAGCTCATAGCACCGAAGGGTCTGACCTTTTCCTTCTCCACCACTCGGCAGGTGCCATTGGGTGGGATGAACTGACATTACAGGAGCTCGGGGAGAAATGCTGAGCAATAGCTCCGTGCCTTCTGCCAGGCGATCGTGATCAGACTGCAGTCTGCACATTCGCTTTCCTCCAAATGAGGAAGCTCTGTTTTGTTTTGTGGGGTTGGGTTTTTTTTGTGGTTTTTTTTTTTTTTTTTCCCTCTTTAGACTACAGCATAAAAACAAGCCAAGAAAACAGATATAAATGTCCACAACATGACAAGATTACTCTGCAGAGCTGAGATGTGGGAAAGTGAGAGAGGAGATGTCCTGGTAACTCTTAATAGAAACCACAGCCGATAAACAGGCAGGAACAGGGAAATCTGTGCTTACTTCTCACAGCCTTGTTTATGCTAACAAAGGTTTGGTAATGAATTATTGGTAAGTGGCCTCGTTTCACGGGAAATTATTCAAGCAAGCAGGTGGAGCTTAACAAGCATTTATCTTCTTCTGGCTGGAAAGCCCTCCAGGAGATGAGCTAAAGGGACCATAAGGCACCAGCTACCTGTAGAGACATCGGCAGCAGGGTGTTAAGAGGTGGCAACATGCACAGGCAGGAGACTGCCGGGTGTCTGTCGGGAGGGAAGGTTGCATCTGCTCAGGCATCCGTCCCACACGATGCAAGTGCCAGCCCCAATTTCAGCATCCGAACAGTGTAGCCCTTGAAACCCCGTTGAGCTCCATGAAGTTTATTCTACCACTGGGAAGCCCGTTCCTAGATCGCTCGAAGGACATGGGGAGGAGGGTTTGAAGCCCTAAGCTAGGATTTGGGGATCTGAGTTCTGGGTACCACCGGCTTTGTGTACGACTTCTGACAAGCCACCTCAGGCCTGATTGGGTTGGTTTGGTGATCGCATTGTTCCATGGCTGTCACACCACCTCAGCTCCTCTGCTTTGCCCGTGCTAGCAACTAAATCCCATTTTCGCTTGCGAAAGGCTTGGGCACTAATGCAGCACCCATCATTTCGGTTTCTAGATGGATAAACACTCTCACTGCCACTCTAAGCTGTCACAAGGATTTGTATCTGCCTTCATTACTTCCCTTCCAGTCACAGTATAATTAAATCCAATGTTGCTTTAAGTGTCAGTGAGCAAAGGAAAATTCAAGAGATTAATCAGAATATTTTTCAAAAAGCATTCTAAAAATATTCTAAATAGACCAGAAAACCAGATGAGTGGCATTCTCATTTATTACCGAGCCAAGCTCTGGATACAACAATCAATTGACTTGATAGATAACACAGATCTTCTGCCTCTCCTATTCCGTTCTAGAAGCTCTCATTCAGAGCCAGATCAAGATGCAATTCTCGCTATTATTGTCTCTCTCACTCACTGGAGTTTATTTTTGGATGTGTGTTTTCAGCATTCTCTCAAGGGGTGTGCTGTTGTCATGATTTTGAATTAGGTTTTTCCTTCCTCATTGTCCCCATCCGAGAATAAATTTTTTTTTGGAGCACATGTGTCCCACGATACTGTTCAATTCTGTCCTTCCAGAAACCTATGACCATTTCGTTGTTGCTTTCAGGGCAGTCATGAGGTAATTGCAGATATACAATAGAAATTTCCCATATGGTCTCAAGGCTTTTTTTTTTTTTTTTTTTTTTTTTTTTTTACACAAGCCTGGACCAGCTTTCTGTGATAGATAATCTGAGGTTTACAAAGCAGGTGTAGCTGTTTAAGCCCCTCAGCTCTTTGCTTCTGGGCACTTCAGCCCTGAAATAGCTGATCACCTTCCCGCATTGCGTAAGACAGGTTCGTCTATGCCATACCTTTAGGAGTAACTTCATGAGCTTCTTGGCAAGCTAATGTGTATCCTTGCATGCTTTTGTCGCAGTGGCATAAGGCTACTGACTGGGCAAAACTTACGGCTGATTTGCGTCAAGAGCACGAGAACAAAAGCAGACACTCATCATCTACAGCTGGGCCAACGGAGCTGTGCAGAGGGGATGTAAATATTCCCACTGGAGCAACCAGAGAGATCCGATCCAGGAAAATTTCAGCACTTACATCAGTGTCACTTTAGCTGCTACTGAGAACATTTATTACAAATATATAAAGCAATAAAATAAAGCACTTGCTTTCCATGAAGTAAATGACCTTGCAAAAGCATGAGTGGATGATGGAAGAGGGCAGTCAGTCTCTGTGCCTCGCCTGTGAATTCCTGCTCCGATTCAAAAACATTAACTCCTGAGAAACACCAGATGCCATTTGCCAACCTTAGGGCAGCAATCCTGCAGAGCTCAGGCTGCCGGAGCTGGTGCAGCCTCAGCATCCTCTCGGGCATTCCCGTTCCACAGAGAGCCCTGGCTTCTGACGAGCACCAGCACTAGTCAGCTCACAACTGGAGAGAATTTCAAAGCTCCTGACGTACACGCCTGTTCATGTTGCTGGAACACAGTCCTCAGGAGAGGAAACTCATTCAGAAATTAAGAAATAAACAAGCCAGTGTAAGCTCCAGAGAAACCCAGCCTGCAGTAGATGGCCTGCATACACTATGAGCAAAGGGGAATGCAAGAGGGGCAACGTGCCTGCAAGATGGAAATTACATGGGGAAAGAGGTAGGTAGCACTGGAGGAAGGAAAGGATATTAAAACCAGAGCATCATGATTCAATGCCAAAACTATTAGGAAAGCAAAGGAAATATGCTAGAAAGCAGCATAATCCATATCAGTCACCGCATGCTGTTCCACTGGGGAAGACTGGAGGTGCCAAGGTTGAAAAGCCTGCCATTCATTATTTTTGATTTAATGCTGCACAGACAAGAAGAGCTGGCATGATATATTGGTTGTATATTCTTCTATTGATCCCTCAGACTTAGTTTTCTAAACTTACCATCCATCACCCCCACCAGTCCCAAATTCCCCTAGAGAGGAGGCTGAAGAGAAGCAACTGTCCTGTCTTTCAGGGCCACAGTCCAAATGGTTTATGAGAGCCAAGGACATATGGGAACTCGGGTTGATCCCCCACCTTTATGATGGATTGGCAGCATTTGCAGATATTACTTTCTCCCTCCTAATATGGCTCTTCTGAAGGGCAGGAGAAGCCTTGAGGAAGCTGTGTGCCCAGTCCCTCTTAGATGAGACAAACCGATCGTGAGAGAGGGAGAATTCGTCTCCAGCTCATACACCACGCACTCCACTAATGCTTTATTCCACCTCCATGGAAGCTAACTGTGAAAAACTACCACCTCCCAGGGTACAAACTCTCTCTAGCTTGGCCACAGCCTCACTGTCAGGATTTGAAGGACACATTACAAACCGTACCACCCTCTGTTCCCAGCCCATACTCGGTCACATTTACCAAGGAGTAGGAATGTCTGAGTAGGGGTACACCAGGAATGAGAAGACAGCTTGTGAAACAAATGCAAAACCCCATTCAGGTGTCTACATATGTGATTCCTCAAATATTATCCTTGCCATCAAGTGCTATTTTATGGCCTGTGTTGACATGGCTGGGGAGGGCGAGGTGGGCAGAGGAAGACTCATGGTAGAGGCAGCAATATAATCTAAAACTGTGGTTGAGCTAGTGCAGACTTTGAGTTAGAGTGTCATGGGTTTGTGATCATAAAGTAATTTCTTATCTCTCAGATGCTGGGATAAGACTTAACACGTAGGGCTGATTAGTGTTCATCTTTTTACGCTTTTACCAGAACAATTTAAACCAAGCCTTAAGAAAATAGGGGCAGCTCCCATAACTCGGTTTTCATTACTCGCTTCTCATCTAGTCTATGGAAAGAGGAAGGCTTTCTTAGAGCATCAGTGAGAAAATGGGGCGGTATGAATAACTTCTACAATCCAATAATTATTTCCTTTCTTGCCCCATCCCAAGCAAGAACAACCCCCAAAGTCAGTACCAGGCAAAACTCATGAAAAGCGGTGGCAGTTCTGTCCTAAGCGAGGACTAAGAAAACATCAAACAAATTGTTTAAGGATTCAGCTCCCCACATGCCCAGCTATCATTTTCTTTTGCTGTGCTCTGCAAAATGTCTCACAGAAGCATTGATGGATCTGACAGTCTTGAATCCATCATCTTAGTTCTTACAGAATCTCTGGAAGGATCTTTACAAAAATTCTCACAAAGGTTCTCCCCCACCCCTTTCTTGTAAAAGATGCAGATGTTAAGAATACAAAGCATTAGTCGTTTCCTCCTTTTCTGACATTTCAGGTATAAAAAAGGAAGCCAGGTATGAAGGGGACATGTAGGTTAAGAGCAATCTGTCTATGCTCAATAAGAGACAGAAAAAAAAGAGAAGTGAAATTGTACATTATTAGATGATCTTCAGTTGCCCTCTCAACCAAAGAGGAGCAGCATTAGGAGACAGGGAGAGTATAAAAACCTGTAAATGGCTCCAAGGGAGAAGTGTTACTGCCTAACAGGTTACATGCCAGGAAATCTCAGTTTCGAAGCCAGCTGAAGAAGGTTTTTCAGAAAAAGGTCTTTAAACAGCCACACAAATGGGGTCTGTGTTCTGGTTTCTCTGTACGTGGGTTAACTCATCTGTAGTAAATAGTAAACCCTCCCATGTCAACACGGCAGGCACACAGCAAGAGTCCCAAACACACCCTTTGGACTGAAGGCAAGCACCAAGCAAGGGGAAAAGAAAGCAGAAGCTAATTGTGCCTTGTGTTGCATCGGCGCAGAAGCACATCATGGGTAAGATAAAAGCGCATCCAGAACACAACCAGAAATAACTTTGTCTGGAGGAACAGCCATGACATCAGCTTTCGGTTTTGGGGAAAAAAAAAAAAAAAAAAAAAAAAATCTGTTTACCTATTACCAAACAGCTCTACTATTAACCAATTACTGAGAGGTAGCTCAGAGCAGCAGTGCTCACTGGCTTGGCTATTATAGTTGAATATTTCAAGGCCTGCTAATGGGAAATAAATTCATGTAGGGGAAATTGGATGCAATTAGAGTAATTTTAGCAATAGTTCAGAATAGATCTGACCTTTGCTTTTACACGCAGGGGTCCAGAGATATTACATTTAATATTATTTTTATTTGTTGTGGGAAAAAAAAAAAAAAGCTTTTGTGTTCACAAGTACCAGAACAACTTACCTAAGCAAAGAAAACCACAAAGGGAACTAGGGTTTAGAGAATGGTCTAGGAATTCAAATTCCTAAATTCTACTCTCATCCTTGTCATCAATTCAGTGTGACAGTAGTTTTGCCTTGCTATGACTCATTTTACCCATCTTTAAGGCTTGGCTGACTCAACAATCCCTCGTAGCTCCTGAATATACCCTTCTTTTTATCTGACACTTCCCTTATTTGGTGTTGACACCTTCACAGCACTTACAGGCAATTATCAGCTTCCGCTGAGAATCCACCTTGCCAAGCCAGCTGAGCAGTCTGGTGGGAAGACAAGTCATTCCAATGAGGAAATTCCTTTATCAGGGTAAATATTAAGGGTCTTCTCCAAGCCTGCTTTCTACATCCGATGCAGAACACAGTCCTTACCCATTATCCAAAAGTCTCGCACGAGTATTAAACACGACTACATCATCACGGGTGACTTTAACCAACACAGCCTTAAGCAAATACTGTTGTCTGCAGTGAGTCAGAACTGGATGGACATCAAAAACAACTCTTATATTTTCAAGCTTATATATCTTCTTCCCTTTGTTTCTGCTGTTCTGTGCACCCAGCAGTGCTCCCCAGTCATCTGTCTAACCTCAGGGTCTGCAGCTACCAGTCAAAACTCTCGCAAGTCTGGCTTCGTGGGCTTAATACACAAAGTGCTTATTTTTAACACAGACTGATGGCTTTTCTCCTAGATAATGATGATTGATTCTGTTTTCCATCCTTTGTCAAGGCTTGGCACATGCCTAGAATTTTAACTAGTCCTTCTTCTGATACTTCCATGCATCCATCTGTTCCTCTGGATCTCTCTCATTCTCCTGCTTTAAATAATGAACTTTGCTACGCTCAGAACAATCTATTAATAAATAACAATCTCAGAGATTACACAAGGCGATTAATAGTAAACCAGCAATCAGGAACTGAAGTGATAGATGCCACTGAATGGGAGAGGTGTGGGAGGGCGGTGAAGCTGCCAGTCCTTGTACTCACAGGATTAGCAGAGCTCTCTACAATAGCTGGGGGGCAAAGCTGTGCAAACAGTGCCATAAACAAACTCAAAGTAATTAAGCATGCACACACTTCTGTGCAAATTGTGCCTGAGCAAGACAGAGGAGGGCATAGAGCTGCATTAGTTCTAACATTCTCTAAGACATGAAGGGAAGATGTTATTTGCAGCTCCAGTTCAGGCACATCAAAGGGAAAGTCCAGCCCGCTGAGCACTGGGAATATAATAGCAAGTTTCTCTCCTTTAACTTGTTTGAATGTAGCACAACTGACCTGGTAAAAGACATCAAGGATCTCCTACACCTGCCCCGACTTTTGTGCCGTCAGTCCCTGAGTTCCTGCTCCCATTTGCACTGATGCAGCAAACCCCGACTGCCACAGCAGCACTCAGGATCCCAGTTCAGACTTGTGCACTTTCTTTCCCTTCCAGCCTGCTGACAAACGAAGTAAACTATGAGAAATAGGAGCAACGAAAGGTGAAGATGACATATGGGCTACACGCTGTCTCACTTCAGCTAGTTGACTTAACGGACGTGAGTTACCTACTGCCAGTGAAAAGGGACAGACGCCTCCACGGGGTGACTGAGCCCATCTGTGGGCTGGAAGCTCTTACCCCTTTGGCAAAGCATCGACCATAGGCAGCTCCATCAGACCAAAGGAGAGCTCTGCAGGGCCATACCTCTCTCCCCGTCGGAGTTAGACACTCCTGTTGCCTCCCCTGGTTGGGCATTTTTGCTTCACTTAAGCACACGCTTGAGTATTCAGCTGAATGGTTTGCCAAAATCTTACTTTACTGTGTTTGCCATCGCAGGTGGTTCCTTTTATTTTTGGTCTTCGTTCTTCAGTCCTCTCCTCCTTTCTCTTTAATATCTCAGTCTAACTCCTGTGGTTGTTTTTTTTTTTTCCCTCATTTCTCCCTCTCTGCCCTTCATAATGACTTAATCTGGCAGGCAGTGTGACAAGCGAATGAATCGAACACAGAGTTTTCCTGCACTCCAGATTCATTTGAAGATTTCTCCCAGATGCAGCTCTAAAGCCCCAGATTCAATTTCCCTTTGACATAACAACAGAATTAGTCTCATATTGTCATACATAAATTACTCGCAAGCCCAGTGCCAGGAGAGAAAGAAAGAGGGGGAAAAAAAAAAAAAAAAGAGCAAGAAGAATAGGATTCAAAGGAAGGTGTGACTTGTGACAAGCAACAACAGAATAGCAATAGGCGACCAGTGGGTGACATCTATCATATCCGACAAACAAGGAGAAAGCCATCTCTATATCAAATGTAAGAATTATTTACCTCTTCTCTCAGCCCTTGAGCCATTAAACCTTATACTGAGGATTTCTGTGTCTTGCAAAGGACACACAAAGTCTAAATAACTCTCAGATTGAAAAATATTGTATCTGACTTAGTGGAGTGGGGTGGTTTTTTCTTCCTCACGAGACACCATTCACAGAAATAACCCCACTGCCCTTCGCTGAGAGGAGACTGCTCCTGAAAAAGTCATTAGGGAAGAGCTGGACAATGCCCTTCCCACCCCCCTGAGCTAGTTTAAAGACCTCAGCTGCTCCCAGACAGCAGCTCACCCTGGCTTCTCTTTCCTGGGGGGCTGTCAGCCGGGAGGGAGGATTCTGCAGGTGGCTGTCGCTCCTCAGTGCAAGCTCTGAGCCTCAAACCATTACAAACTGGGCTTCCCAACACTGGAAAGGATGGCTCAGCCTGTGGCATACTGGTTCAGCTCCCAAGCCTGAGAAAGGAAAAGACGAGCAGAGCCAAGTGAGCCCACACTGGCAATGCCCCGTTCTGCCTGGGCAGGGCAGGCAGTGCCAAAGGAGTGAGCAATGTTTGTCTCTTCCTGCTTCGCTCAAAGCTGCCTTGAAAAGGCCTCTCCTCTTCCCAAAAGCCACACATCTGGTTTTTGTGGGGTTTGTGATTTGGAGGTGGTTTGTTTTTTGGTTTGGTTGGGGATTTTTTGCCCCTCTATATGGGGTTTTGGGGCAGAGGTTGGTAACTTTTTTTTTTTTCCCCCTAAGAAAAAAAATAAAAGCTGATTCCTCCTACTTTCCCCAAGAAGCTGTCCGCTTGGTTTCATTACCACTTTTTGTACTCCCGAGCAGAAGAGGCTCAACCCTTTGCATCTTACACTACAACTTCCCCATCACCATGATATTAAGGAGCCCTTCTATCGCTTTTCCCTTCTCTGCCAACGAAAACAACAACTTTTTATCAAAGTAGTCTTAATACATACAAATAAACAGAAGCCTTCGCATGAGAGAGGTCTGCCTAGACAATCTGCAGTGAATCAAATACAAAATATTGCCCTTGCTCCTTTGTCTGTATGAAGAGAGAGAGCACACACATGGATCCACCACACTGTAGTAGCCATTGTATTGCCTTACTTGCCCAACCTGAGAGATTCAAGAGCTCCTTTGGCTGCTCAATTAATGCTAAGGGATGTAATCATATTACTTGCATTTTGTATAAGGAGCAGGGCAAGGGATGTGATTGACTGAAAGAGACTTCGTCTAGCCCAGTATTGTGCCTTACGCCGAGATTCCGCAAAGTTACCACCCGCCACATAAAAAAATTCTTTGCTTTTATCTGCTTTAAACCAATCTGTTTCCAACGAATGCCCCACTAGTTCTGGTACTGTGGGAACTGATGAATAACGGCTCAGCTTATCTACTATCCTCATGATTTTATAAACCTCTGTCATAATTCCCCCCAGCTTTCTCCCTTTCCTCTGTATCACAAGGAGAAAAAAAAAAAAAAAAAAAAAAAAAGAGCACATTTAGAAAGGGTACAAAGGAAGGGCAGCTGGAATAACCGATATATGACTGAAATAGCAGTTTATTATTGGTGAAGAGGTAGAGAGAATAACAGAAAGGAGATTCAGAGGTCTTTTACTTTAGTTCAATACTGGAAATAAAGCATCCAATGGTGAAAAACGTTTGGAAAAGTCTTTGTATGTTTTTTTGTTGTTGTGTTGTTGTTTTTTTTTTTTTCCCCCAGTTATGTTTGCAACTGTGTTCCAGTGAAGTTCCAGCCTGTAGGTTTTAAGAGGCTGGCAGAAAGATACAACCATTGAGACTACACAATCTGCAGAGAGGAGGACTGGATGGTTCAAATACAGGCTGATTTATAGGCTTTGGCTTTGAGGCTACTAATCTGCATGCAAACCATAGCTTCTAGTGTGCAATAGATGCCTGACAGCATTTGCTGCATGGTTTTGTTGCGTTGGGCTCGTCCCCACGGGCAAGTGCACTTATCTGGAAAGACGACCTCCATCACAGATGACATTATGGGATGGGCCAAAGACTGGCAGGTGTGGTGTGAGGACAAAACGCCCTCATCCTTTCCACAAGGCTTCTCCTCATTGCAGAGCTGGTTTTATGGCTAGGACAGAGCACACCAATAGCATGCCTAGCTCATGAGTAGTCAGGAGATAGCAATCTCTCAGGCTAGTGATAACATTGACAGTGTTCATACAAAAAGAAAAGCAGCAAACCAACAAAAACTCCTCTGTCTACCCATCCTGTCTGCCTCCTGCACCAAGAGCAAACAGCTGGGTCTGTAGCTCTAGGATATTTTTTATTTAATGTCTAGGTTTTGGGGTCAGAAACGAGGAGCTACACCTTTCCATAAATTAACTGAGGGAATCATGAATGCTTCAGCCTTTTGGTTTCCCTACCACTAATGCACGCAATGCTGTTGCAGACTTACAACAGATGTGGGATGTAGGCATTGGCCAGATTCTGAAGCTGACGTGGGCCTGAGCACTTGAGGAAAGTCAGGTAAGAAGATCTGGGGAGGATAAAAGTAATTGCAAATATTTCCAGATCATTTTTAATTTGTCTGTTGAATGTCCAGGCTAGTTTTGAGGCAAATGAAGGGGCAAACGGAAGACGAGCAACAGAGCAAACATGGCACGTTTAAGTCAGTCTTTGGCAGAGAACTGCAAGCAGCCAGACAACTAAAGACCGTACATAACACTTAAGGCATAGCTAGTGTTTTCAGGGTTGATACAGCAAGCACTTGTAACTGAACACAATGCTGACCACAAAGCACTGATGTTTGTGACTGAACACTGTATTTTTCCCTGTTGTTTTTTTTTTTTTTTTTCTGCCTGCCTCCCCGCTCCGATGTACGATCATACATCAGTGATGTACGCCAGAGAGTGCACGTCACTGCTGATTGGCGTTCGAGTGTCACTGTGCCACATGAAGGCACACTCAATAGTAGAAGTCTGAATTCTCCTGAACAGCAGCCATCTGAAACTTCAGATCACATCTCACTCTTCATCTACCAAACCGCTCCTAGTCATAAAACAAGCTGACTTAATCAGAGACAGCTTTGAATTTTCAAGGAATCTTGACAACCTCGTGTCCTTGATTAGGTGGCTTCTGCCCTTCTCTTTTGGTCTTTCAACAAATTGGAAGTTAGGAATTGAATATAGAAGGTGAAACGTGGGAGATGTCAGCAAAAGGCACATGAGCCAGAAATTCATAGCAAAACTGTGAATACCTGTAAGTTGTGCAAGGTCAAAACAACGGTACGGTTGTACTCCAGCTGTCAATCTACTTTGAAGCCCTCCAATTAACTTCACTTTCTGGGGATGAGCAACTGTCAGGATGCTCACAAACCCTGGAAATCCCGACACTGGAGCATCACTTCTCAGTGGTGCTTCTAAGGGGGAAAGGACTGTGAAAAAGGCCCTGCTTTCCCCTGTTGACCCATCCTTTCGTTAGCTGCATAAATATTGGCTGCTGAATGACACCGTTCTCCTCCCACACCCCGTTTCCAAAAAAAAAAAAAAAGGTAGAGGGAGTCGCTGAGTTGAGAGGGGGAATTCTAAACCACAGTCATCCACAGAGCAGTAAGTATCAGCTTCAGGGATGCTGAACTTCAAACCAAAGCCAGGTTTTATTTGCCTGTTGACAGAGCAAATGGGTTTGTTGGTCTTTCCAACCCACCTCTGAGACAGTAAAGGTCTCTAATCTAGCAAAGGCATAACAAACTAGTGGCTTAAAGCTGAGAAATCCTGGAAGTAGGACATGCTTTTTTTTTTTTTTCCATCAGAAAAATGTAATAAGCCATTGGAGCAGCTGGCCTAGGGGATGGAGTGGATTGCATTCCTCAGTGTCTTCAGTCAAAACTGCCCATCTTCATCTTACACACAAAAGAAACGAATAAAAACAAATGCAACACTCTCTTAATCAAGGAAAAACTACAAGCTAGATGGAGATTATCAATATACATTTCCTGCCATGGATATACAGAAGGCTATACTCATTGACCATAATGTCCTTCTTACTTTTAAAAATCTGCAGAAAATTTAACTGATCTTTGGATCACCCACTGTTTTGGCATAAAACCAGCTTGGAAAAAATCAAGGTTAGCAAATGTGAGCTGTCAAACAACCAGCATTTGCTGTTAGTCCCACAACATGCACAGCCCAGGGATGTCTGAGCACTTAGACTCATGATGTTCCTGGCTGAAATACTGGCATATGCTTGGGCTGATTTCAGGTCTGACTCTTCCCCTACCTCCCAATTCAACGCAACTGGAGCGCACATGGGCTGCCCATCTGTATGTGGTGCCTGCAACATTTTGATGATTTATTCCCTTGGCATAATAAAAAATAATAAAAAATAGACAGCTGCAGGTCTCCTCATGGCCACATCCAGTAAAAAGCTTTTAACACCCTAGGTCTGTCTCAACACACTGCAGGTGGTGAGGGCATCTCCCTGAGCAATCGTGGCCACCGTGTCAATGCTGGTGGCTGCTGGGACAGGCACAGCCAGCTGACAACATGCTTTAGTGCTGGAGTTGAGCCACATTTGCTCACAGCTGCTCTGACAGGCAAAATCCAGCCCTCAGCATCTTCCTCTTTAAAAGGAAACTGAGGGACTTCGTTGTATGCTCCACCGTGAAAAATTAAACACTTTTTTTTTAGTAGTAATGAGGTAAACCGGCAAAGAGAAGTCATTTCAATGTAAGTGCGTTTCTTTCTTCTTCTCCCAGAACAGCCCTGATACCAGGCAGTCATTCTTTCACCGTCACTGCTGATGGATGAAACATCCCTGGGCAAATCCTTTCTTTTCAGTTTTCTCTGGTTTGCAGGTACTGGAACTAAGGTGGCTGTGCAGGGAGGGTCACACAGCCCCTGTCCTCTCAGTATAGGTCAAGCAATGTTCAAGAGCAGCAAGACTGATTTAGGCTGGGCCTTAGGAAGCATTATATAATAGAAGAGAGAAGCACTGGAAAACGTTGTCAAGAGCAGGACTGATACCGTCAGGGAACTGCTTTCCATACAGTTTAGGCAATCAAGAGCAGTTCAGCCTGCACCGCTCAACCTGGAGATCCTCACAAACCCAAACAGGTGGGAAATTTAGAAGATGCTCTGAATGGAAGGGGCGAGGCTGACTTGGAAACCACCCTTCCCTGCGTAGCGGGCACTGCTGTGGACCCTCTCCCCCATCTCCTTCCAAAGAGGTGCCGAAGCCCCTCCACAAAACCGAAGTAACTTTCCACAGGCAAGAGGCTGGGAGATCTGTCCTCCTCCTCCTTCCCCTTTCCATGAATAACGTCAGCCATTGACCTTTTCAAACACGGTGCTTGCTGTAAAATATTACGTTACAGTTATCACCAGTACCGGTGGAGGAAGGGGCTGGGGAGAAGTCTCAAGCCTGCTAGAATGCCAGATAAAGGGCTCTGTGGTTGTAACAACCTACAAGGAAATTTTATTACTATATCTCTGGCATTTAAAATTAATATAGTTATTAAGAGAGATATTGTTTTACAGCATAATGGCTTTTTAACAAGGTGAATGCCATGAACCCCCGCCTCAGAGGAGAAAAAAGGAAAAAAAAAAGGGAGTATGGAGGGTCTCCATGTATTTGTGCCTCTTTCAAGAGATCATCAGTGACAGGGGAGCTTTAAGGACCAGTTGAACCCCTCCATGAGACTGGATTTTCATGTCATTTCTGCGTTATTAACCCTCTGACTGTGCACAGAGGTCCCCAAAGAGCAGAAAAACGGGACAGATTTACCCCAAAGATTCTTCAGCCACAGTGTGGAGACAGGCTGGTGATTGACTACTCCAGGGCTGATAAGCTGTAGTTTCATCTGTGCTTTCAGTCCTCCTTCTCTCACCCTTGTTTCCTTGACTATTTCCCAAGGTATCTTGGCACAAAATTGTACTTGCTTGTCTGAACAGATTCTGCCTAGGGCTTCAAAAGCCATCCCTGGAGCTAGGACACGGAGATGAGGAGCCTGCATTGATTTTAATTCACTGAACTTTACTGCTGCATTTAACCAGATGATTTTTTTTTTTTTTAATAGAACGAATCAAGAAGCGAGACACGCTAATTTTGCCACTGGCTGTATGGCTGCTAAAACATTCTTTGCGAAGCCACCAGACTAAATTCTGCTGACCCAGGCATGATCTTACTCACAACAATGTCCCTGAAAGGTACCACAGACTTGCTTCTTCCAGAGATGGCAATAGTTTTAAATGTTGGCCACAGAAAGAGTCTGTATTTTGAAAGTGTCTCACACGGGGCTGGATTCTCTCCTTGCTGACACCGGTTTCGACTGGGATTAGTTTTGTTACAAGCAGGATGCTTTCAAACCGGCGTGTAATTACATTCCTTGTTACACAGAGAGGCTTTGACACCGGAGTATTGTGCAACATCTATTTGGTAGAAGCGCTACAGAGTCCAGCAGGATGGGAAGGTCTATCTCTAGAAAACTGAGCTCCCAAACCCTGGAATCTTATTTCCTAGATGCACTGGATGATTTTAGCTGCCACAGTGCAATTTGTTGGACAGAGTCCATTTAACCAGGCAGGTTGCCTAACGCTCTAACAATAACTCCATTATGTGCAACATCACAAATCTTTACCTCATCTGCAACCTAGCCCGAAGGACATGGATCATCAGCTAAATCATTAATAAAAGTATTGAATAGCTGTGGACCAAAATAATCCATCCCTGGGGAACCTACTTGAAACAACCTTCTGCACTGATATTGTTCCTTGAACAACTGCATTTTAAGCTCTGTTGCTGAGCCACGGTCTCATCTATCTAGCATGCACCCTATTAATTCCACCTCATGAAAGTTTTTCTTAATCAAAATGTCAGGTGATAGCAAGTCAAATGCCTTAGAGGAAACTAAGGATATGCTACCAACGCTGTTGCCCGTATCAGTCAGATCTGTACACCTGTCAAAAAAGACAAGAGGTTTGTCTGTGGAGACCTCCCTCAGAGGACACTATGCTGACTCACATTCATTTTATTTTTATCCTCTGGTTTGTTCTTGCTGAAATACCAGATCAGCCATTCCTCTATGTAACACAGGTTTGACCTCAAACTGCTGCTTCTCTCACCATCTGGATTGCTTCTTTTTACCCTTAGTTAAACCTTGCAAGTCTCAAAAGGATTTGGCAGAATTATTTCAGAGCAAGGACTGTGAAGGGTTTTCAGCTCCAGCTAGGCTAGAAGCTGTACAACCACACTGACATGTGCCACGCTCAAACATACACACCTCATCTTTCAAAAGGCCTTATTAGCTAATGTATATGGCTTCTAGACACCAGAGCTGGCTTGCACCCAGCCAGATCAGAACAAGGGCACAGTGAGCTCATGTCTGTCTGTACCCATCCATGTAGGTGTTCCCGTAAACGGGGAAGAATTTAAATTAACACCTTGCTTCCTAAGTAGGTTGAGCGCCTCCGTTTTGCACATCTCTGGAAGCAGATTAGAGCTCTACGTACAATACACCTAGATGCCAGCTATGCCTTCAGATGGACGGGAAAACTGGCAACACAAACTATCTTTCAATAATGAGAAACAAACTATTTTGAGTCTTTTTGTCCCTCCATGGCATACCCAGAACACGTGGAAGCAGCCAGACCTAACCTCGGCTTAGCTGTGCAATGGGGAAGGAGAAAGATGCCTTTATTGCACTGAATTCTCCTGTGTTGTTGCTGCTCCTTCCTAAAATTGAAGGCGCTCCCCAAAGCTCCACAGAAAAGCTGCCACCCAGACAAAAACCTGAGAATCTGGAAAGAAATATTATTTCCAGGCTACACCCGGGCAGGAAACTGCTTCCTTTTTGTGAGCGTGGCCCAGCAGAACAGGTAAACAAGCGGGTTAAATTTCAGCATAATCCTTCAGAAGAAAGAGGGACTATTCGCCTCTCTGAAGTTAAACGTGCAGCTGCTAGAGCTTCAGGATCCCAGGTGTCAGCGGTTCTCCACTTTCTCCATCCCTCCCCACCAGAGCAGCGTCTCACCCAGCACGCAGGCCTGGCAGCGCCGCTCTAGGTCACTGCTTTGCTTTACAGGCAGCAGGCACTCCAAAAAGTCTTTGCAAGGAGAAGGAATAAATAAGCTCTGAGTGACACAGTTTTTAACAACAAAATCATTCTATGGACAGAGTGTGTAATGAGTTCCAGTCAGAGCAAGTTATGGAGGAATAATTTCCTAGTACCTGGAGCTAGCAACCGCTTCATGGATGCTTTTTATTCCTAGGTTGTAAATTGATTTTATACATCATTTATCAATGGAGGCCTGGCTACATAATAGGCATATTTTAATATTTATGACTCTCCACCCTCATGCTCAGCAAACAAATGGGAACAATAGGACATGGCTGGTGTTACAAGTCACTGGGATATCTCCCCCTGCTCCTAGGTAAGGGTGATGAAGGTCTGCAAGTGGCAGATAAACCCAGAGAAATTTGATTATGTGATGCATAAAGAATGACTTCTGTGTTACTGAAGAGGATTAAAGAAGTGCTGAGGGCCTAAGTTTTGTGCTACATTTCCATACATCGCTTTGATAAGCCAAAGGCACCAGCACCCAGAGGGGCACACATAGACACCCCCCCCCCCATCACATCCATGAGGCTACAGACCCACAGCACAGCCTTTCCCCAGGACCGTGAGGCACTAAGAGATGTGCTTGGGCAACTTGGGCTGTTGCATCATAATGATTCCTCCAGATCACTCAAGAAAAGGAGCTGAACACAGGCAGCAGGAAAGGTGTATCCCCCACTTCGGGCAAACGGCACAGCTTCTGCTCTGTAGACAAAATCTGGCTGCTCTGCAGGTGTGGAAGAATAGGTAGGAAACTGTCCTTGCATTGCCTCAAAACACTGACCTGTTCTTTTAGTGTTCGCCCATCTATACCTTTCCATTTCAGTGGTTTGCCTGTTGGGAATCAGCTATTCTGAATGTTTTCCAAAACATTTCATGCCTCCGTTTATTTTCATCAAAACTAAGTAAAACCTCTGACAAGTTTCCTCCTTCATGCTTGGGCTATCAGCTGTGTTACAGTCTACTCAAATAGGACTCCTACAGAAAGATCTTGTGCTAAACCCCACTGCTCCAGGGATGAAACATTAATATTCAGCAGAGAAACTAAGAAAATACATTTACTCCCAACTCACAGCTAAAGCTGTTCTTAGGGCAGGTACTTAATCTGTGGACAGTGTGCTATTTTACTTCTAGAAAGGAGATGAATACTCAGAGCTCTCACACTGGTTCTGCTTCAGAAAGCCAGGCTTAATTCACGGTCACGCAAGCCAGAACCACATCCAGGGGCTGCTAACAAAAACCTGTTCTCTGTCCTCTAGCATGACGGCGCACCCCTGCGGAGCCATAAACCAAGGGAGTTACACTCTGCAGCTTTCAACAGCAACAATTATCTCCCCATTATTGATGTTGATTAGATGAGATAGCTCTCTGCTATATTAAATGCCATATTTGTTTATAGATACAGGCACAATCAGGAAGTATCCCAACCTCAGCCAACAACAGCAGAGCAGGAGCAGCTAAAATACACACCTCTATTTTCCTTCCCACATGCTCGTGAAGAATCACAGTTAATAACAATATCTTGTTAACATTTTGCAGCCTCGCTTAGCTGTGTCCCTGAAGGTGCCTCTCCAGCTCCCCAGTGGCACTTTGCCTTGGGAAGATGAACCAATAGAGTGAGATGACTTGGCCAAAAAGCCGTATAGCAGAGCACACTTATTGAACCCTTCTTGCCTCTGCTTTAAGCAGGAACCCAAGTGCCCTTTTTCAAGGGCATGCAGGAAATCAGAAGCTTGTTCCTCACAGGCTAAAACAAAAAAAACCAAAAAACCCAAACCAAAACAAACAAACAAAACAAACACAAAACCAAAAAATCCCAAAACAAAAAAACAACAACAAAAAAAAAAAAAAAGCAAAAAAAAAAAAAGCTGAAAGTTGTAGTTACATTCCTGTAGCTTAATACATTACTGTGTGTCAGTCATGCGTGCTCTTAGCTTGCAGCCAATGAGGCTTAACATCACATTCCTTAAAAGATTAGCCACCAATGTATCTGCCTTTACAGCCGGCGACTCTAAAGTTGTTGGCTCAGTATGGGGCGGAGTGGAGGACAGCGACAGTTAACCAGACAAGTAAACAGCCTCAGTGTGACAGCATACCATAACTTCATTGTCTATCGCCAATAAAGGGGAGCATTAGAGAAAATTCAATTGCGAGGACAAGGCATAATGTAGGTAATGTGATGGGCTCATCACAATCTCAGACTCCAGGTAATGAGTATCTGACAAATGCTCCGGAGAATGGGAGTGCTGAGCCCTGCAAGCAGGAGGCAGAAATAAACCCACCCAATAATTCTGCTTAGTAGTGGGAGGAACTCATAGGGATCCTGAGGCTCTGCCTGTTTAGAAAGACAGCCTCAGAGTGCCCCTTTGCTCTTTTTTCCATTATCCCTCTGAGCTGGTGCTCTCCCCGCTGCTATTTCTCCAAATTTCAGTGCAAATTTCCCAACTTCTATGAATCAGGCGGCCTTTGGATAACAACGTGGCTTTGCTCAACCTCTTACTTTCTGACCTCGATACCCCATCTCCTGACGGAGCTAAATCAGCACCAGCTAAAGTGGGTAGAACCTGTTTATTGGTTTTCACAATGAAATAGATGTGAAGTTATTGGCTAATTAGACAACAGATAAATTCAAACGCATTTGCCTGGAGTCATCGGTGGTATTAAAACAGTGAGAGGTCAGATCTGACAGATGGAACTTACTCAAGATTATGCACCTTCAAAATGTCTTTCACTTCTGATGGTCCCCTCTGAAGATTTCGGAGGCGCAGAATTAAACAACTATTGACTGGTTACAAAAGCTGCTGATGGACGTGCAGATGCGTGCCCTGCAGCATGATGCCAAGCTATATTTTCCAGGCCATAGGCTATTCCACACGCTCCTGTGTGCTGCTGTTATAAATGATCGCATCCAAATTTAGTCATAAACAAAATTTCCAATTTAATAAAGAAATAAAGATAAGCAAAAGCAGTGCTGGATGGACCGGGAGCCCCTGCTCTACCTGGCCCGCACCGACCGGTTTCCCTTCTTAGGATTTATTCTCTCTCTCCTCATACATATTTATACCCTTTAATATATATTCATAGGATTTCCAGGAAAAGGGTGGGTTTCTGGAGATCTTTCTCCCTCATGCTCTCTTTGTTGGGGTCTTTTTCGCCCCTCTCTGGTGGTCTTGGGATGAAGTAAACACTCTTCCTCAGCCTGCCCTTTTGGTGACCCTGAACTTGGAGCATTTGTCTTACAAACAACTTCTTCATGGGCCCGGGTAACTGTGAACAACACTGAACAGAACCAGTTGGACCGGCCCGTTAGAACACGGCGTCAGGATGGCTTTGCAAAAAAAAAAAAAAAAAGAGAGAGCAGTTTACACCTTACATCACCCTGCCCCCTCAAACCTGCAGTTACACCAAAACAGTTCGGTCAAAAATACATCTAAAAAGAGCAATCTTTTAAACTTATTTTACCCTGTGCAAAACCATATGCTGAGGTAGGTGAAAATGGGCTAAAAAGTCCTAACATTATTTTATAATAACACGAATCTTGTAAACTTATTTCACACTGCCTTCCAAAGGAAACCAACCCGAGCTCTGGGTCCCTCGCCCTCCACACAATCCCCGCAGCAGGGTGTATCAACAAGGATAATCCGGTGATGAAGAAAAAGGTACTTGGAGATCCTGTCTCTTCCTTCTCGGTTTAGCACTCTCAGTGGAGATGCTGCTTTTTTATATTATGATCTTTATATTAACAGAAAAGCTAGTGTGATTTATTCTATCGAGTTAAATACACAAATACATCACTGCAAAGACAGTTGCAAAGGAGAAGGCAATATGAAATCAGGTAATTGTGAACATCTACATTCTTCCTTGTATGTCCAACTGGCTGAAGAGCATTTTAGAAGGCAAAGAAGTGTTTTCAGTCTAAAAAAAACTTGCTTTGTCAAGCACAAACTTCTTCCTGCCCCCTCTCTCCTCCCCCTCAGTGGCTTCCAAGGTCACTCCACAGAGTTATTCAGCGTGAGGACCTCTGAGCTTATCTGGCTTGACATGTCAATTTTGTCCTACCAGGCCACAGGCCAATGTCCTGGAGGAGCCACAGCCCATGGCAGCGTTGGGAGACTAAGCAGAAAAGGAGCACTGGAGTCACAGCTATGCCCTGAGCGACACTGGCCTGACAAATGTCATTGCAATGTAGCTAGAATGCTGCAAAACCAGCAAGGGGGGCTAAAATGCCACAGCCCTGTCCCTTTAAGATCTCAGAGAGTTTATTTAGAAAGACACATTTAACCATTCCATTTAAAGAAAAGTTACGGTGTGTCGGCAGAGGAAGCTGGACTTGAAAACTGATCCTTTTCCTACCATCCCCTCCAGCAGCAAGGCTGACATGTGAATCGAGATCAAGTTTGTTTTCAAGCGCAAGGAGAGATTTGATGGGCTTGGGTTTGTGCCTGCACCAGTAGAGCTGGGTGACAGGACGCTCTGTGACTGATGTCTTGTCAGGTCAGCCTATGCGCTTGACTCCCATACTTTCTTAGAAAGAGTGAGACCTGGAGGTACTACAGGACAAGCAGGACATCCAGGCTTAGTTCCCAGCTCTACCATAAAGTCCTGCAAGATCCCAGGTAAATCACTAAATCCCCCTTGGCTCATGTGCTACTTCTGGAAGAAAAGTCAGCATCACTCCTGTCTGTGCTGCCCCTCAGTCAGGAGGTGTTTGGGCTTGTTTGGCCTCTTCTCTTGTGAATAGACACTTATTTGAGGGCTAAATCATTAAATCACTCAGTTAACATCGCAATGACAAAGAAACGTTCTCGTACAGAGCAGTACTGAATATCCTGGAGAAAGGAGTAAAGATAGGTGGCAGATGCCTGCACAGCCTTTCAGCCCCTAACAATTTCCAGTGGCTCGGTTTCTTTTTTGCCACCACTTTTCTGTTTTCACACTGGTGCTTGGAAGTATGCACCAAGCTAAATCGGTCCTGATAACTCCCAGCTTACAGGGCAGGGGGTCGTTCCTCTCATTGCTGTGCCTGTCTCTTATGATACACTCGTACATAGAAACAATTTTGCTCCTATACAGAAAACATACCCTTGCCTTGAAAGATCAACCCAACTTCCTAGTGATGCATTTGTAATCTGTCACTCCATCCTCTGAATGTGTCAGTCATCAGTAGAAGTGCCACCTGCCTCCTGCTGCTTGGCCACAAGAAGGGTGTGAAAAGGAGGGGAGATCCCAGCACCCTTCTGCACAGATTAGATTCAGGGTGCTGTTATGAGGGAGAACACCACCCCTAAAAAAAAATAAAAAATGGAATAGACTCTTTCTTCCTTCGCCACAGCATCTAAAAGGCCTCTGCTTAGTTGTCTAATTTTTGGCAGAAACAACAATAAATCATGTACAATACTCCATGTCACTAATTTGCTAGTTTTATCCACCGAGATCCTTTGCAAAATCCAGAGAACATGAGAATGTGAAGTGCTCTAGCTGTTAACCTGACATCAGCATTACACAGCCCTGTGTATTATCATACAGACATAGCTTGTACAAAGCACTAAAAAAATAGTCCCTGTTCCAACAACACTGACAGTCTAAGCAGGAGTTTTATCTACCACCCAATGTAAAAGCACTTCTCTCCTCCTCCAGAGACAGTGTGGCTTCTCAGGGGACTCCATTTCCCTCGTGAAATTGTGAGAACAGCATTCTGCACATCAGCCCTTACTGTATCTGCTCCCCAATCTATTCCTAAATTAAAAAAAAAAAAAAAAAAAAGTGATTGGTATTAAAACCACTCGCTTCTACATTTGGTGGCCTGTTACCATCCCAGTAGGCTGAGGGGTGGGTGGATACAGAAGCTAAATTAGAAACACTGCCTCCGTAGCAGAAATTGGCCCGTGGGGCAGCGCGTTACAGAATCTTAAATATCTTTAAGTTGCTGATTGAGGAATCGCCTCTTCCACCACAGGAACACAACCATTTCTGTGGTGGGACCTGGCAACCAGCTAGCAGCAAAGTGACACTGTGACTTAGAGCCACGTCTCCTTTTGATGCTATGCTGAATGTCAGCCAGAAACCTTTAGTAAAGCACTAAAGCTCCCAGCGTGTGTCTTTCTCCCCAACCGCACAGACATTTGCTGCTTCTCGATTGCAGGGCAGAACCTCTGTGTCTGAAAGCTACAGAAGGAATCCCCGATAGCTCATTCAACAAGCCCTCAGGAAAGAAATGAGGTTGAACTTTGTATTCATTGATTATGGTTTCTCCAGAACTTCAGTAACACCAAACACTCACTTTTCACCCAATCCCTTTATCTCCGTCTTTTTTTTTTTTTTTTTTTTGTGAACTGAGCTGCCAGAAATCATTTTTCTCAACTCATAAACACATTTCCATTTAGGAAAAGAAAGTAACCTTTGCTGCAGAATTGCTTCACTCCCCTTAGCTATGAGAGCTCCTAGTCTTCTGTTTCCACAGATAAGAATTTCTCAAGGGAGGTGGGAGCTGCAGGCAGGGAAAGGGGGTTTAGTGTGCAGTGCACACTCCTCCTCCTCCTCCCCAAAATGCATCTTGGTTTGTGACCCCATCCAGTGTTAAGAAAAGCCTCCACAACATACAGTTCAACAACACGCAACCTGAATGACTGTTTGGGGAAAAATCATTACTGGGAGACTGTTGATGCTGGGAATGCACACAGGGACGAGGAGTCTTATTAAATATCATAGGTGGAGCAGTATTTGGTTTGCAGATAGGGAATGGCAGCACAAAGGAAGCAAGAAAAATCCTCCATGGTAAAATCAGGGAAGGTATGTCAAAGCCAAGCCTGCTTCCCCTTCTCTGAACCTGCCTCCTTCCCAGTCTCCAGCACATCTTTCTGGTAGCCCAACTAGTTATCATGACAGCACTTCTTACATCTGTTAGTATTTACCTATTTAGCATCCTCTATGTTGCAGGGAAGCCTAAAGACACTTTCGCACCGCATCCCATTTTTGACGGCCAGCAATATAGCATGGACCAGTTTTAGTCAGTCATTCTCAAAAAGGTTCTCTTCCCTTGGATGGAAGATGAGGATTGCCATGTGTATCCTCCCTACAGCAGCCAGACTGGAAATGGAAGATGACGCCTGCCCCTATCCCAGTGCTGCTCCCATCTTATGAAAATCTAAAGCTTTAGATCCCTGATTCTTTGTCTTCTCTTGAGAGACAGTGATAAAATGCATTCATTACCTCTACTTCAGTAGATGGAAAATGAGGGAAAAGTGGTTGTTTATTAGATGTCAAGAAATACCAAACCCTTTTAACTTGTACTCTAAAAAAAAAGGGAAAAAGGTAAAAAGGTAATTTTCCAGGAAGCTCCTGTCACTATTTGAAAAGAGAGAGTAAAAACCACTGCTTTTATTATCTGCTTTATTTATGGTTACTTCATAACGACACAGGCAAGTACATTAGTTGCTCAGCCACTTCCCTGCTGCTGCTTTTGTAAAGACAAAGGAGCAATCAAATGTATGCCTGTTTGCTAAAAGCTCGACTCAATAGTCAACCAACAGCGGGTTTTTGTGTGTCTGACTTGGGAAAATGAAGGTGCAGGGTGGAGAGTTAATGGAGATTTACATGATCCTGGCCCTTAGGGCAGCAGGGTTTAGGGAGAGAGGTCAGCTACAGAGGGAAAAGGGAAAATAAGAAGTGAGTTTTGTTTTACAGGATTTCCCATCTCTCTCTGGGCTATTGTTCCTTTTAAAACTGTCAAAGGAAAACATCTTACCAAGATGGGACGCAGAGATGTGTCTGTAGCAATGTGACCCACAAAAAAAAAAAGGGGAGCTAAAGCATTAGCAACACTGCCTGTGCCTTAGTTTAGGCTTGAATTCTCTAGAGCCAATTGGATTCAGAAGCAGCGTGATTACAGAGGAGTTGTTTCCAAAAGTGACTGACAGACTCATTTCTTAACACAGCAGAGGATCAAGGGTCAAGGCCAGACAAGTACCAGAGACAGTAGGAGGAAAAAAAAAAAAAAAAAAAAGAAAGAAAGAGGGCTTAGGGTTTGAGTCCAAGAGCATTATGGCAGGCTTGTTTCAGGATATTTCAGCATCAGGTTAAGAGGTCAGTTCCCAGGCCAGAACAGAGAGCTGAAAATTGCAGCTCTTCCTACAGATCAGCTGTGGGACCAAGAAACTTGGAGAGGTTTTGGCAATCCAAGGCGGCTGATTAGGATTTAATGTCCCAGTCTCTGATATTTGCTCTAACTGAAACTAATACTTAGCATCAATGTGAGCAAATGCTGGAGGACAAGACTCAAAAGAAGGGAACAGCAACTGTGTCTCTAATACCACAGCCCTCCTTCAGTAACCTTTCCTCTTTTTCATACTGAAACCCCCAAATTTAGGTGTTATAGAGGGTCTAGCTAGCACCAAAAAGCCTCCTAAGCTGATACTGCAGTTACATTTATCCACCTGGGTGTGTAACGTGGCATAGGAAGAGGGGAGGCATGGAAGGACAAGGTAATATTCCTTCCTGACCTCCTTAGAGAAGTCTGAGCCATGGCATTTGGCATAGAGACTGCAGCCACCTAAATAAATCCAGAGGGATTTTTTTTTTTTTTTTTTTTTTTTTTTTTTTGGTGTTTGATATAGATTTTTTGATCACCCTGTAGACACTCCGATACAGCACAAAGCTTTCTTGCTACCAGGCACAGACAGTTCTTAATTAAGTGGCTTAACTGTGTAGTTATTTATACTGCACACAATGATCTCTGGATCCAGTTCTGTATCACTAGGGTCCTGTTGACTTTCAATAGCAAGTCCTTAAAGAGATTGGAGGCCTTTTATCCACAGCTGTTTAAGGTGAATGAACAACACATCCCATGAACATTACAGCAGCCAAGAGGAGAGAAGTGATGTGGCTATTAAAATCTGTTTCTAATAATTCAGCGTGGACTCAGAGCTCTCCTGCATATCCTGCTACGAGGCAGAGTGTTAATATGCCATTAACCCATCATGAAGCAAGCAAAGTGGGGTGCTGGAGCTATGTGTGGAGGAAAGAAGGACAGGAACATCAGGATCTCTGGCCCTGGGGCAGGATCCTGTCCAGAATGTAAGAGCTGAGATTTATTACCACCACCTGTTTGCTTTTTCCCTTCAGCAGCTTTTGCAAGCATTCTCCAGCAAAGAACTTGTAGCTGTCTTGCACCTTTCTGGCCCCTACCTCAGACGAAAATGCAGGTTTGTGCAGCAGGTAGTATATGCCGAGAGGAATGCAGCAGGTCCCCTGGTTAATGTAGCACTTCCCACCACAATCTGCTTGACTCTTGTTTACTCAAGCGCAGTCAGAGCCAACCTGTTTGTTTCCTTGCACACGTTCCATCTGGCCTGACACAACTTCATACACCAGGTTTGGGTAGGGCGGGGAGAAACATCCTCTAGCACTACGTGGGAAGGCGCAGGACGTGGGGACCTTCCTTTGGAGGGGAGGGTGCAGGGGAAGTTGAAAGAGAGGGGAAGAAATAGTGTCGAGGTGTGCAGTTGCATCAGGGTCTCTTCACAGAGAGAAAAAGCAACAAACCCAAACCTATCCAATGCGTTTATCAGAAGATGGATAGCTCTTGCTATCTATTCTCCAGCACAGTTAAGTAGGAAGGTTAAGGGGCTTTGGTCTGACCTCAGAATAAACTGAATCCATTGTGTTAGTCATGAAGTAACTATCCTGACTTTCCCCTAAGTAACCGCTGCTCTGCTGACTCTGGAGGATTTAAGACATCAACAAACAGGATATTATTTGCACCCTCCAGGACAGAGGTGTGGTCTCCTGCATCTGTGTCCATACAGAATCCAGCACCGCCTGGAACTGGTAAGGACTGAAACACTCCAGGTACCACCCTCTCCAGGACTGGACAGTTTCTGCTTCTCATTTTGTCCCAAACAAGATTCCTTTCGGCTTTGTATTTTTCTCACATTGCTATCTCTTGTTATTGTGTCTGAGTGCAGTGCTGGCAGAGTGGCATCCTGACAGGGACACACCTCCCCGTCCGCTATGCCATTACCCACAACGTGATGGCTGCCACAGCAGCAGCTTTTTCACAGAAGATGATGCATTGAAGAAAGGTTGCACGGGGAGAGTGGCAATATTACCTCCTAGGGGTTACGTAATTTCTCTGCATCACGACAACTGCGTGTCACGGTGTTCAATACCTGAGACCATAGTGGCTGTTACAGATGAAAGAATATACAGCTATCCAGCCAAGAAATTATGTCAGTACGGAAAAGATTTGCAAACAGGAGCAAGACAACAAGTCAGGAAGCCCTTTGGAGTAGGAATGCCTAGAAGTTTCCATAAACGTAAAAGCACTTCCGTGCTAGGCACTGTACATATCTGGAGACAGAGACAGTCTCCACACTCAAAGCCTGCTGCCTAAAGTCGTGAGGAAGCAAGCACAGAAACACAGAATCGTTGAGGTTGGAAAGGACCTTGAAGATCCTCCAGTCCAACCATTGACCTCACCCTGACCGTTCCCAATCCCCCAGATCCCTCAGCGCTGGCTCAGCCCGACTCTTCAACCCCTCCAGGAATGGAGACTCCCCCCCTGCCCTGGGCAGCCCATTCCAACGCCCAACAGCCCCTTCTGCACAGAAATCCTTCCTCAGAGCCAGCCTGACCCTGCCCTGGGCAGCTTGAGGCCATTCCCTCGGGGCCTGGCGCTGGGGCCTTGGCTCCAGAGACTCATCCCCCCTCTCTGCCCCCTCCTGGCAGGGAGTTGCAGAGGGCCAGGAGGTCTCCCCTCAGCCTCCTCTTCTCCAGACTGAACCCCCCCAGTTCCCCCAGCCGCTCCCCAGCAGACCTGTGCTCCAGACCCTGCCCCAGCTCCGTTGCCCTTCTCTGGCCACGCTCGAGTCATTCAATGGCCTTTTTGGGGTGAGGGGCCCAAAACTGAACCCAGGAATCGAGGGGCGGCCTCCCCAGTGCCGAGCCCAGGGCTCAGATCCCTTCCCTGTCCCTGTGGCCGCGCTATGGCTGACACAAGCCAGGATGCCATTGGCCTTCTTGGCCACCGGGGCACACTGCTGGCTCCTGTTCAGCCGGCTGTCAATCAACACCCCCAGGTCCCTTTCTAACTGGCAGTGTAGGTGAAAAGACTTATTTTGGGTAAATGAATTTAAGAGCAAGGAGGCACCATTCCCAGCAGCCCATACACACACTTGCCAACAGGCTACAGAGCTGCACGAGCATCACACCATGCAGCAAGAGATTCTCTGCTGCATGTCCACCACAGGTCTTCCCTGAGCCATCCTGTCGGGTGATAATGCTGCCAGAACACGCAAGGCAAATCCACTTGAGCTCCCCAAGAGCTCTCCGCCAGAGCTATCACCAAACAACACGGCCCAGACGCGCAACCAGCAGCAGCACGGGGGTCCACGCACTCCTCATCCCATCCTCCTGCCAGCACACGAGTCTCCCTCATCCGATAGAGCATGGACTAGCTTAGAGTAGAGAAGACAAGTCCAGGGCTGGGGAAAGAAAGGCCAGCCACCAAGCCTGGAAGAACCAAGTGTGCTGCTTTGATCTGAAAAGCTCTGAGAAAGGGGCTGAGGAAGAATGGAAGAGAAAAAAAATGCCCCAGAAAGCACTGCAGCTCCATCTGTCTGGCACAAGCAGGTACACGGGGTGCTAAGAAGTTTGCTGTTGGATGGTTTTCCTGTGTTGATGGATAGCGTTTCCGGAGTGTTATTAACTGCACTGGACTTTAACACTTTGGGGTGATCTATGGAGCAGTAGCAGCTTTAAAATATTTGGCGTTCCAGCCATGGATTACAGAAAAGAGTAAAAATTGAAGCAGTTCCTCAGAGCATCACCATCTGTCAAGACGTGCGTGCGTGTGCGCGCAGGGGGTGTGTGCGATGTGCATACAAGGGAGCGGCTGAGGAAGGGCAGCTGGCTGGCGCAATGCATCACTTCTCTTAAAAATGAAGACACTCCAATTTGTTTCCAGAAGCTCCAGCTGCTCACAGGAGTGAGAAATGAGGTGACCACACTCAAAACCAAAAGAGGGAAGAGAGATAGGTGAAAAAAGGAGAAGCAGACAGTTCCGGAATAGAAATGTCAAAGGAGGAGCCTGCCCAGTCTCTCTTGGGGACTGAGGGCAGATGAGAGGTTTGAAGGCAGGCAACCCCCATTTCCCACTGCATAGGAAAGCCACACTACAGTATATGTCTAAAACTCTCTTTTTTTGGAAGTTAAGTGGCTATGGAGCTTGAACCATCTTATTCAGCATTTCCAAAGGCAGGAGAAGCACGGGGTGGCTCCCACTCCCAGTTTTTAGGCATTTCATTTGCAGTGAGCTGGTACGTGGACAGCGTGTTGACTGGCTGGACACTGGTAGAATGAGGATGAAATATATCCCAAGCAGTGCCTGACCCACCACTTAGCTCTTCTGAAAACACACACAGCTGTGACCTGTAATTTTGAAGATGAATTAATCTTATAAGCAGGTCTCACCTCTGGATTTTAATCTACAATACAGTCACATTTTCAATATCGTCTTTTGCTGCACCCTAAATTTACTATGGCAAGACGGAACAGAGAGTCAGCCCCACAGCTAGTGGGTATTGGGACTGCTTGACTAGGTACAAAGGCCTGGATCCACACACCATCAAATTCCCTCCCAGCAGAAACAGTTTGCCAAATTTAGCACTAATGTATGAATCATTTCCCTCAACCTGAAACTGGCTGCCATAATATTTATTTGTCAAATATTAATCCATTAAGAAACACTGCCTTGTTCCAGTTTCAGGGGCCTAACTAAACCATGGCGAGAATTGGAAAAAGCCATTCTTCCAGCACGACTGAGCTGAGCTCCTCAGCTCATGTATTCGCTGATAGCCATCATATGGAAGCGCTCAACACTCCTGAGGGAAAAAGATGCTGCATGTCCCACTGATCCCAAGGTTTTTCCCCGACTTCTCAGGCAGATCTTATTTCTGACCTGTGAATGCAGTCGTACAGCCAAAGTTACTTGGCCAGCTACAAAAATCCTCTCCCTCAGCCACCTTTCCCCACGAAACCAAAGCTGTAAGAAATCACAAGCACGGGCTCAATCATTAGAGGAGACGTGGGCAAACCACGAAGCAACAGGAGCCGGAAGCAGTGTTATGAAAGGCGACAGTTATTGCTGTCGGACAGCATTTGAAAATGTGAGTAATTATCAAGGTGTCATTTGTATTCTTTCTCTGATCAAAGCAGGACAGCAAAAACATTGGCTTCTACAGGGGAAATACGCAGAGGTGCCGAAGAACCCCCAGCACTGAGCGTTAGGCATCCAAAGCATTCTCCAGCTGTCAAGAGAAATTTAACTGTTTATGGCCTCCTGTTCCTGCGAGCCATTAAAAAACAAACAAACAACAGCTGCTTCCTTCTCCTTCTCAGTATCTAGCAGGCCCGGGTTTGTTCATTATTAATTCCGTTTGGCATTTATATCGCAGGGGTACAAAATCCTGATCCCACACCTTGTGTTAGATGCTTAACACTCCCAGAACAAACACGCTCTTGCTAAGCCAACGCACTTACAGCCTCACAGTGGCTAACCATGGCACGATGCAATTCATCTAGAAATCTTAACACATATCCAAAAGGAATCAACGCCGAAGGAAAAATCATCATCCCTGTTCAGACTGGGGAAGTGAAATACAGCAAGAGCCAAGCAAGGCTCCCACTCCCACCTGTCTGCCCCCCAGGTTTCCCGGGTCCTGCTGTCCCCGTGAGACCCCAGGCAGCTAACAGCACAATGTTGTCCTTCCACACTGGTGCCGACACTCAACAGCCATGCCTTCTCATAGCACAGGACAACAGATCCCAAAAGCCCCTGCCATGGTGAAGTCAAAGGGGTGAGGGGGTAAGGATGGGGTAGAAGAACACCGAGGAGATCAAGCTAGATTTCTGACAGTTACAGTTATACATGGGGAGAGGCACAGAAATCCAATCGCTCATTGAAGTGCTCTCTCTGAGCCAAGGTCCACCTCCCATCGGGATGCAGCCACCTGATTTCCATAGGCTGCTTTGGAAATGTCATCCTCAAGCACTATGAAATAAAAAGGCCAAAGGAGAATTTCAGAAGCTTGAGGCTTAACACGAGCAAGGGGAATTGTTGCTACCTGTGCTTGCATACAATTCTGCCCTAAGGAGCAGTATAATCTATCCCACAGGAGCAATGATTCTCTTACAGGGTTCTCCTGTCCGCTCACCCATTCATTCCTCCCTTCTTCAGAGGAAAATAGGAGGATTTCTGTGTTCTGCCTAGACACATATGCCCTGTTCCCCTCTGTTCTGCACAGTCAGAAGCATGAAATACTTAACCAGGGGATTAACTGAGGCTGCTACATCACCCCTTCCCTAAGAAAGGGAACACCTGCCACATGAGCGTAATGGAGAAATTGGACAAAAAATGTGGTAGGGAAAAAAAAAAAATAAAATCCCAGGTGCTGTCCAGTTGAAAGAATACGGCTCCCCTGCACGAAAGCTCATTAGTCTGTCTCTGCCTGGCTGGGACCCATTCTTGCAGCAGAGCTCCAGAGCCTAATCCCCCACCCAGTAACACTCCAGTTATGACCATGCCCCAGCCTCTCGTCCCAGAAGAAGACAGCGCTTAAAAACCTCTTCCAGTTTTCTTGCCAAGCCAGTGAAGGCAGGCAAAGGACTTTAGAGTCGAGCTTCTGCTGGTGGGAACGTCCATGCAGGGGCAGGGGAAGGACCAGAGCCATCTCTGCGTTTTGAGTGCTACGGCAGCGCTGCCTGTGGGACCCTGCAGCATCCCGCCCTGCGGGGGCACACACAGCCGTGCCACAGGCAGACAGGGGCTGGAGCACACCTCACTGGATCACACCTCGGATGCCCACAGATGCAGCTGAGCCTGTTAATTCCAGTTATCACACTGATGGCGGGGTGGGAGAAGGAAGATTCTGTTTACTGGACAGCTACAAGTGTGGCCAAGGATGGCTCCGCAACATCTCTCCCTTCTTTAAAGATTATGCCACACGGTCTGATCCGGGCATCTTTCCAATGCAACAAACGTCCCTTTGGAAAGGGACAACAAAAAAACAGCTCTTCACTGGAACTCCCTCTTAATTCCCTCCCTCCCCGCAGTGAAGTCAATCTTTGTCTAAAGTGTTCCTGCACTATCTTCTCCTCTCCTTGACCCATGGCCATGCCTGGGGGAGTTTCTGCACAACTTTCTTCTGAGTCAGTTAAAAAAGTCTTGGCAATATTCATCATTCTGACATACCCCTTAGCTAGAGCCTCTACATAAAGTCACCATCCATCTTCCTCGCTCTGAGCTGCCTCCTTCTGCAGACTGGGGGGTCTGGACCACTTTAGGGAAGAAGTGGGGCCCACTCTCTTTAATTTATTATTTGTGAAGGAGGAAGAAGGAAGAGGAGCTCCCCCCATCCCCTTGGGATGGGTGCATAGACAGCTCCAGGGATTAGACAAGAGGCTTTCTACCACTAAGCCTGTTCAGATCTCTCAGCCCAGATAGAAGCAGATTAATGTCTCCTTTACTTCCTCCTGTCTTTTAAAGTGCTCTCTCTTACCTATCCAGCTACACTACCACATCTACCACCCCTCTTCTGCTCCAACTAATCCTTTGTCACCTATGCTCTCCCACCTCTTTGGAGATAAGGAGCTGTATAATGGCGTTTTTACCCAAATGGGAGGCTGTTAGGCAATTAAGAACAGCAGATACTAAAAAGGAATTCACACTGCTCAGCAGATTTACCTGGGGAAGCAGAAATATTTGGAAACATATAGATGTTAAAAAAAAACAAACCAAAACAAAACAAAACACTTATGCAAAGCGTTTTCCTCACATTAGAAAAGGTATCTCCATCGTGTCACTCTGGCATCCGTGTGCCCTTTCCCCAGCTAGGTGTGAAGCTCTGAGCACGTCGGAACCACTCCTGGTCAAAGGATAGACTTCTTGCATCGCCGGGATGAAAGTGGAGCAGAGCAACATCCCCACTTCTGACCAGGGGTTGAGGGTGTGGACTGTTTCACCTGGGCATGAGGCAAAGGGGCACACTGTCTAAAACAGCAGCAGGGTTTTCACAGTCTTTACCTGTGACCCAGTGCCCCAGTGAAGCCAGCTCTACCCTCTGAGTCCCCTTAGGCCACGGGAACCACACACCCATCGTGTCAGTGCCACAGGACACCCAGCTGAGGACACAAATTCACACTCCCAGCCCAAAGCAGACATGCAGCCAGTTCAGTGCAAGATGCACATGGAATTGGCATCAGGCCGGTTTTCAACCACAAGACATACACAACAGTGCAAAGATTGAATTACTTTTGTTCAACTGTCAGCTTTTATCTAAAGTACAGAATGTTTTCTGCACATAACCCAACCTTCGGGTCTCGCCAGAGAGGGCAGCTCATCAGGAATTGCAGCAAAGCCCTCTGACAACCCCACTAAAAAAATCATCTTCTCCATTGCACATAGCAATCAAGAGCAGATGGGTCCCTGCAGCGCCTGCCTCCTCTGCTCTGTACTCTTGACTTCATTTTCATTGTCCCTGTCTTATCTTTCCCTCCCTCCCCTGCTCTCTCCCTGCCATCACCACTGCTTGTGCTACAGCACAGATTCCAGGGTGTTTTGCCAATTATCAGGCCTAGCATAAAGGACATGGCTAGCATAAAGATGAGCCAATAACCAAATTGTATTTGATACAAAAGGGTCAGCACGTGGGTGAGCGCTGGGGGTACAAACAAGTCAGATTATCCATAATCGACATCAACCCCACTGACCCCAACAACGACACCGCACGACCAGCAATGGGGGAATAAATGGTGACATGCAGTCTGCCAGAGAAGGGACGGGAGACAACCGAGTCAACCAGCCAAACACGTAAGACCAAGGAAGCCACAGACTGAATCTCTGCACAGCCCGCGTTTACAACAGCCAGAGCTGAGTGGAGCCCAGTCCCAGGGAGGCGGGAGGTCCTTCCCCAACAGGGAACTCTGCACAGGGCACCCACCTCACACACAGACACTGCCCCTCCTGCAGGGGTCCCAGCTTTATCCCTCGGGGGGACACCTGACCTCGGGTTACTCACTGCGGGACCCCTGGGGCTCCTTTACCCAATGGCTCTGTCTGCCAGGCTGGCCCACCCTGGGGGGAAGCCTAGAGGGAACCTCACCCCCCTTGGGAAGGGCTGTGGGAATCACCCACATGTCAACCTTGATTTGGGGCTTGGGGTTGAAACTCCCAGCATTTCCCAGGGGCCAGTACCAGAGCCTGATAAATTTGGGGTGCCTGAATAAGATTTGTTGTTACAGCGTTCGCATGGGATGTACTAACGGACGTTTTGGACAAAAGGGCTCCAAAGACACGACGCACCTTTGCTCCCAATGCAAGAGGCTGTCCCATTCCCAAGTACCTGCAACTGAACCATTATCAACTTCCTGGATTTGGCTGAACCTCAGTGATTAGTTTTGCATGTCCTGGACCACGTTACATTATTCCAAGAACTTAGAGTTGAGATCAGGTTCAATAAGCTGAAACAGGTGAAACAAAGCCTAGGACAAGTCATTCCTCTGTCCTAGAGAGGGCACAAAGCTGAGCAGATGAGGCAGCCCTAAGCAAAAGGGGAAACGGGCAAAGAGACTCACCTGATTAGCAGAACTCTGTCCAGTGGAGAATTATCTGCTAGCACAATACTCTTTAGTTTCTCATGCTGTGGTTAGAGCCTAACATCAACCTAAACGTTCCTCCTGTACACCAGTGACCCTTGCATCCAATAACAAGCAGTAAAACGTCTCCCCAAGCAAGGCCTCAGCAAGAAAGTTGATCCTTTCTGTCATACTTATTCAGCTGAAGTGCTGGGCAAAACTGGGATGTAAAACCTTACAAATGCAAAACTTATTTACTGACATAAACAGTACTTTTATTATCCAGAACTCAGCAAAGGGGTCACAGCAAGATCAGGCATGGAGCATACTGCTGGGCAACAAAAAAAACCAAACAAAAAAAAAAAAACAACCCACCCAAACAAAACAGCACCTATGAGACAGGCACAGGAGGAGAGAGGCATGGCAGAGACTGAAAGTCTGGTCAGATACTGTACCAAAAGGCAAGGAAAAAGCCAAAATAGACTAAAGTACTTCCCAACACTCGGCAATGTGGTTCCTCACGTTACAGAGGATGGAACAGAAAAGAAATTCTGGGAAAAGCTGCCCCATGAAAGAGGCATCTTTTTCTCCCCCTTTCTCTAAGCCTTTACAGAGGCCTGCAAGTTGACTTTATTTACTGCAAAACCTTCTTTCTGTTATCAGCACTTGGAAAGTTAAAGTCCTTAATTCTCCTACACACACTATAGGCTAGGTTGGGTAATATCTGTTTTATCCTTCCTATAATGAATCCCATCTCCTCCTCCCAGGGCTGCCATGGCTATTGATTCCATCCTAACACCTCGCCTTGTTTTCTGTCAGCTCAGACATTCGTCCCTCCTCTGGCCAGGCAGTTATTTTTGTCTGTGATTTTCTTTCTTGTTACTTCTGGATTTGTTCAGTTTTGCCACAATACTGCAATGACATAGGGGGGGTTTGCATCAGCCCAGCTGTGCTCCTTCACCAGCCTCTCCCCGACGGGATTTCTTTGCAGGAATCTCCTCCAGGATGCCGGGGTAGGACCCTGGCAACAGCCAGCAATAGGATAATGCTGGGGAGGAGAGAGGAGGACATGCAATTCTTTTCCTCTTTATGCTCTTTGCTCTGCAGAGCATGGTGGATGTCTTTGCTCTGCAGTCCTCCCACAGCTGCACATTCCCTCCGGCACTGCTCCTTGCTTGCAGTCTGTATTGGTGTCATGCCGAGGTCCAGCCTGCACAGCTCGGGCTCCCTCCGTCCAACGGACCAGGGCATATTTGCGCAAGACTGAACTGTGGGCTTCCAGCTCACAGCAGGAGAGTTGCCTGCAGGGTCTGGGTGTTCGGGGAGCAGAGCTGAAGGGCATTGGCATCATCAGGGCTGTATCTATCTAATGTGTGTGCAGGGCAGACTGGGAAAGGCTTATGCAACAGCATGGCAGAGCTCAGCTTTCCGGCTGTTGGAGCTGTACCTTGCCCAGGGTGATGCATCGCAAGCCACCAGCTCTCAGGGCGAGCACGTTCCCTGCCAGCTGGATGCAGCAAGTCACTGACTGACAAGGCAGCATCCTCTGTTTGAAGGAGCAGACCTTTGCCCAGGCACAGTTTGACTTCATTGCACGGCACCAAGCAGCACTGAGCACCGCGAGGCGGCTCACAACTCCGTTAGCAAAGTAATGCCTGAAAGGCGAGGACACCCTGCTTCAAAAACGTCCCCACGTAACAAAAAGATGCTGCAGGCTCTCTGCAGGTCTGCAGGTCCTTCGAAACATCTCGACGTGGCTCTTGCCTGTGGCATCTGCATTAGTGATGGAGGGGAGGGCTGCTACCACTGCTCCCAGGCTCCTTTCGGTGTGAAGGTGCTAAGAGATGGGTCAGGCATGGGAAGAAAGACCAGTGGGGGGAAAGTGCCAAAATGAAATGCTTTCTGTAGCTGACTGTGGCCTGAGTGCATCTTAGAAGTTCTCTGGCTATGCCTGATCCCAGAGGAGAAGTTGTTGTTGTGCCTCTGGCTCACACACCTCAACAGCTCGTGCTTTTAGCTCTGGAGGTCACAGCAACTCTTCCAGCAACCGAAAAGGAAGTTTAGGTAAAGTTAGCCCAAGGAAAATGGCAGGAACAACAGGCCATTAAACTCAGCATGGTGCTGATCACGGCAGGGAAACCAGACTGTCTGCTGTCTTGATTACCCCATGCGCTTGTGCAGGATTTCGGTGGATAAAGAGCAGCCATTGGAAGAAATGCCAGGTCAGTGATTATCATTAAATCCAGGCCCATGGAGTTTATGCAGACACATACCCACTCTGAGCTCTCTGCATTATGTCTGGTCCCCTCCCCTGTGCAGTTCTTTTGTGAACTATCTCCATCTCATCCATGACAGATCCCTATTTTGGAGATAAAACCTCTCTTCAGCAACCCTAGACTAAACAATAGAACCTATTAGCCTTTCCGGATTCTGAAAATCTCCTCCAATGAACTTTTATCTGAATCTCCTCTCCTGACATCTCAAACAGCAGCCTTCTTTTCATGGCTTCATTTGTTCGTTTGCCTTTCAAAGGTTTAGCTGCAGAAGAGCTGAGCCCGATTCTGATCTCAGTCATGTGGTGATGACTTGGGAGCCTGATGCATCTGCTCGGATGCAGAACTGAAGCTGGCAATAAATTTCAGACATTGCCCTTGGGAGCGTTAAGTCTACAGCTGAAGGAGGGAACAAACAGCAGCCGTAAACATCACCCTGATGGCTAAAGGGAAACAGCAGGATGGGAGCGTTTCTTTGCAGGTGGTAAAGCTGCTCAGCAGAGATCCCATCAGAAGCTGGCATTCACTCCAGGCATTTTCCCCACCAGCAGCTGTGGCACTTGTGGGCCCCAAGGCCTGACTCCCACACTAGCATCAGGTCACTAGAGGTGGGACTGATGCTCTTGCAATCCTCTTTTGCATCAGCTGCTTGCTCAGCACCCAAGCCAGGTATCCAGGCAGATTCGTGCCCCCTCCGGTGCCAAGGAGCTCCCTCCCAATCCTTCCTCCTGATTCAGAGCATGTCCCCAGCACACAAAAATCAAAGTGAGTCTTATGGTACAGGCACTGAGCCCAGAGAGCTTACTCCCCACATGCCATGCACTGCAGATCATCTCCAGCAAAATCACTTCCATCTCATTCAGCTGCATGTTTTCCATGATCATCTCTTCGCAGTCAGAGGCAGTCACACAGCAGAGAGGCCCCTCACCAACCCTCGGGAGCCAGCCCCTGCCTCAGGGACCTGGAGGACTGGCCGAGGACAGGACAACTGGTGGAACTGGCCAACTCCCTCCCTCTACCCTACCACCAGCTCACCTTGCAGCTGTTTACAGATGTGGTACTTAAAGTTGTGAGTCTCTAATAATACATCACTTATTTCCGTGCTGCAAGAGGATACACACACCCTGAACCCCGTCAGCCTCTACTTTGTCCTCAAAACACAGGGTGGGGAGCACGGCCAGGTCGGGATGCTGTGACAGATGCTGCTCTGACTCGGTGCGACTGGTGGTGCAGGGAGACAGTTTGTTCCACTTCAGAGGGGCCAGAATGTTGCTCCTTTATCAGTTTGCACAAAAAGCTGAGAATTGATGAGGGAGATGAGGCAGAGTGCCTCGTGCTTCCCTTCCTGCGTTCCTGCAGGCACTTTTGGTGTCACTTTACAGCACTCCTCCTCCCCTCTCCCTTTTTTTTTAAAAAAAAATGCAATATAAGGCTTAGAAGGTCAGCTCTTTTTTTTTTTTTTTTTTTTTTTCCAAGAATAAGTTAGACTCATTATCTATTAAAATGTCTGACTTGGAAAGAAAATGTGAATTTGCCAAGGAAAAATAAAAACATTAATGAGATCCAAGAAATATTAACAAGACTGGAAACCAGAGAAAAAGAATGTGGGAGTGTTCATTAATGATAATGGCTCCAACGCACAGGAAGTATCAAAACATTCGGATACGACTCAGAGGCGAATAACGTTCATGAGTTGAATTTTCCTGAGGCTGTGAAGTTGGGTAGGATTTGTCCAATTCCACAGCTACGCTTGTGGGCGTGTGTGGGGCGGCTGCTGATGTGCCAAAGTTCCTACGGGGCAGTTCCATGCACTAGGGCACCAGAGGGGACTCTGAGGGGAGATGCGCTAATATTTGAGCCTAAACAGGAAGGGCAGATCACACAGCTATGCTATATTATTCTGGACCGATGTATATCAGCCCTGCTTTACCTTCCCTGAGGCATTTCATGTGCCCAGAGCAGCAGACCCGTATCTTAGTCTGCCCTCACCACTAGGAAAACAGGCAGATCGACTGAAGCTGAGAGGGGAAGAAACAAGCAATTCTTTTCCTGAACCGGGTAGAAATTCCAGGCCCAGAAGGAATACTCCATATTCTCCTAGCCCAAATGAATTCAGACATCCACCAGGATGCTGCTGAAACCTTCTGCTGTTGTCACTGAGTGCTGCCGCCACCAACTTTCTCCCAAGAGCTGCATCAGAGCTGGAGATGGGCTCTCTTTGCCCTACCTGCCTCCCATGCCCCCCCTCCCTGCCATCACCAGTAAATCTGAGCGGACTGCAGCATTAAACAAAAAAAATGTTACCTTAAAACCTCCTATGATTAAAGGACAGGCAGTGTAATTCCACAGCTGTTTAAAGGGAAATCCATAAAGGTTAAGTTTAATATCAGGGAGATGAGATTTCACTTCACTGGAGCTGTCAGTCAAACCTGGGCCAGGGGAAGCTCTCACAAGAAATCTCCGGTGGTCTTTCCCTTGCCAGGACGCAGGGCATGCTCCCCAGCCTGATTTACACGTAGACAAGAACCCCCTGTTGACAGAAAACTGCTGGCAGAGGACCCCGGTAAGCAGGCACAGAAAGTGCTCTTTACTCAGGGGTGGAAGATAGATGTATCTGCTCATTTCAGGTTCTTAGCTCTCACTGCCTTTGCCGACTGCTCTATTTAACAAGTGCTTCATGTTTTACACTAGTAGCTCTCCACTTGTACATCCACCTCACCCTGTGACTCCCATCCCAAAGCCCTCCAACATTTCTGTCCATCCTGACCCAGCCCATTCTGTTGGAAATCACTCTGCGCAAACACCCATTCAGGAAGCCTGAACACAACTTGCCTTTGAATTCTGAATTGCTGCAGCTTCACTACTGCTGCATCGCTAACGCAATCTGAATCTGTCCAAGTCAATAAAAAAGGAAAAAAAAAAAAAATCCCAAAAGGAGACGTCGCTGTATTTGAAATTATGCGCCAATGGGAAAGAACAAAAAGAAAAAGCAATGCTTGTCCCCCAAAGACAACAACAGTACCAGCGTCAGCTGGCTGAGCTGCTGTTGCTGGCTCTGGCTGTTAGACGAAGGGAAATCAGTGGATCTGGCAGAAGGTGCAGGGGAGTGCATGACTCCATGCTGGAGTCCTAAATGATCTGACACTTCACTAATGCAGAACTTCGGGCAGTTACTGTTTGAGGAGAAACCAGCGGCTTCCATTAAAATTCTTTTTCAAGCTTCTTGCAGCCTCTAACTGCAAACAAGGCGCTGCTTGGTGAACTCTTTGAAAGGTAAGTTTGTCTTGGGATTATTTCCAGGCAGCTGAAGGAGCCCTGGAAGCATCCTGTCCTTGGCACTGTGGGGGTGTAGGACAGGAGAGAAGCTTTTTGAAAACTTGAGATCCTTACTTTGGAATCTGACAGAGGAAACCTTTACTCTTCCTTGAGATTAGAAAGGACAGGCTGAGGGAAGTCATCTGCCATCAGGTGCTAAGGAGTAACATTCATTTTCTCTACTAACAGAAATGACCCTCGGGCTAAAGCATTGCATGGGGACACGGGAGATCTGTGCTCTTGCCTCTCTCACAGATTCCCTTCTGTGACTATGACAAGTCATTTCATTGTTCTGTAAAACAAGCAGAATAACCCTTCTTTTCTCACTGTTTGCCCACCTCATTGAGATTTCTCAGCACAGAAAACGTCCAGCTCCTGCCAACGTGCAGATGGCACCTGAAATGAGGAGGCCGCTGTTATCAAAGGGGGCACTGCCTTTGGACCCCTCAGCTGAAGGTCTTGAGCTGCTAGTGCTCAGCCCAGCACCTCATGACCCAGATGGGAGTGAAGTATTGCTAAACCCCTCTCAGACATGGGCAAATCAAACATGGAGTTGCCTGCAAAGTGGAAGGTAACAGCAGACTAGCTCAGCCCTTGCCCTCTACAGGATAAAACCTAAGCCAGCTGTCTTTATGCCGTGGCCCTCAGCATCAGCTGGGCACCATCACAGATGTGTAAATTAGAACCAGACCCATCCCTAAGGAGGCAAAGAGTTTTCTTCCTTGATCCTGCTTGCATCTGGGGTGCTGGTATTCTAAAACACATGCTAAGACTGCAGTTAACCTGACTTCAGCAGTAAACCCGCTCAACTGCCAGCCCTCACCCTCTTAGGAGAGACTCCTTCAGAGTTTCACTAGCAAGTTGTTTTCCCAAAAGCTAGTATTTCAGAGCTGTCCGATGCATTTGTAGCTAGTTCAGAAGCAGCTGTGAAAAACCACAAGTGTCCACGAGATATTGGGAAGCATTCAAATCCTGACCATTTCCAGGCTGGTTTAGAGATGAGCCCCGTTTACTCCAGTGTACTCTTCTTTGACCAAAGCTAGTATCTGCTAGAAGGCTCAGAAAACCGTGCAGCAGGTGGATAGAAAATAACCTTTCCCCAGGGAAATTTTCTTCCTGACCCTAATTAATTAGAAGCTGGCTGATGCCCTGAAGCATGGAGATGAACACTACAGAAACAAACCCAAAGGTAGACAAAAGGTTGCCCAGGGGAAGCAGCAGCTACCTGCCAACTGACAAGCTATGACTTGAACGGTAAACCAGTCTGCAAGGGAATGTAAAGGCATTTTAAAGTGCATTTTCCTGCCATAAATGTAAGACGCGTTCCTCCTTGGGAACCAAAGGAGGTCTCCTGGGCTGAATTTCATTTCCTCTGTAATGAAAATTAGTAGTAAAGACTAAGGCAAGTAGAAGCTATAGCTTCCTCTCAACTCCACAGCTATGTGCCTGCAAACCTGCTCCACTCAGGAAAAAAACAGGCAGTCCCTCCATTTTAATTACGTCAGTAATACATTTACAGCCAATATCCCCCTTGGAGGCGGCACAATAACCATTTAAACACAAGGTCAATTTGCTTGCTGTAACATAGACTGCAATGCTCTAAAATCACTTATTTCCACAATGTGTTCTCTTCCAGACAGACAACTTTTCTCCCCTGTGTCTGCTCCTCTTGCTACCGTTAGCCCTCTCCTGTACCAGGCAGGTGAAGATTTTTGGCAAAAGGCAAAACATAAACAAGGGGGAACATACAGCTTTTCCACGAAGGTAATAAAAAGACACCTCCTCTAGGAGAAGGCAGGACTTTACAGTCTTTGGCTTCAGGCTCAAAAGGGTGCACAGCTGTAGTAGTCCTAGCATTTTTTCTGGGTCAGGACATAAGGTGAGAAGAAAAAGAGGAGAAAAAGAGAAAGGGGATTGATAGTCAAAGCACGTGAATGTCAGATATATGAAAGCACCTTTGTAACAGACACGTCCGGCAAGGGCAGCGATGAAGGCTCCTGTCACCGGACAGTAAGGAATCCTTATAAGAACAAACAATCTTCGTTGCTTGGGACCTAAAAGTTTGTTAATAGGATCATGCAGTTAATAGGAGTGATATGAGGAGGATCAAATGGTGGAGCTAAAACACGGGGATAAAAAAAGGAAAATGTGGTTTCCAAAGAGCAACAGTAAAATAGGTGAAGTCGAAAGGTGATATGGAGAAAGTGGATCAAGTTTCACGTTTTCACCCCAAAAGGTCTGGAGGGGCAGGAAACGCTGAGTGATGTGCAAAGCAAAATTCTTGTGGAGGAGGCATGGAGTACCACGTCATCTGCCTGCTTAGGAGAAGCACATTCCTCCCACCTTCTCGTCCGCCCTGCTTGTTGTCCATGTTGGTAATTCTGTACTTGTAGAAGGGGCTGTGCCAGGCACAGCTTCAGCCTTCTGGGGCTTGTTGCTTGCCAGCTGCTGCTGGGAGTCTGTTGTTTTGAAAGAGGCTTTGGGTCCACACTTAACCAGGTCCCCAGGTCCTGCAGCACACCGGCCTCGCTGTGCAAGCAGCCGATGTCCACCTTCGGCTGCAGAACCCAAGCCCTGGCAACACAGGAGACCTGACAGCAAAGCAAACAGCTTTTTGTGTCATCCCCCCCGCCCAGTCTCCTTGCATGCGGTAAATCTACCTCCACATGTGTTCATGTACTTCTGGTCCCACCAGAATCTTCACAAATGCCGGGATTTCTGGGATGTTTCCAGGAGCATGGTAGAGAAACCACCCCAAATTTATATCTATTTATATAAAGACAGAAACTGGCAGAGTTCCCGGAAGATCACAGGCTTTTCCCATCCTGCCCGGGGCTCAGGGCATCAGGGGAGTCTCCTCCTCAGAGGGATGCTGTCTCTGGGTACCGCCCTGGTTGGAGCAGGAGCAGAGGAGGATGCACTTGGCCCTGCAGAAACCTTCACACAGTTCCAGCCTATGCTGCCATCTCCTCCTGCCAAGGCGTTTTGGGGGGAGGTTCTCTGCAGTACACCACCAATTTCCAGTAAGTCTCCTCCACAGGGTAACAACATCAGAAAGAGACTCTGAAGACAGAGGAACCAGAGACGCTACTTGAGGGCTGATTCTTATTCAGTCTGTATTTAATTTAATATTCATGAGCGATCCCAGCAGGGGAGCTAAAAAAATATCTCCCACTCCTAAAGCAAAGTGCTGTATAAACGCCTGTTTCAGTTATTTGGTGGAAACAAAGTGACCTTCAGAACTATAGTTCCTATGTGCCATGCCATTTTCCAGAAATCTCCCAGGAATAACTCCCCCAGACACAGAAACTTCATGGCTCTTCCTTGCACAGCCTATAGGCAGGAGATACCACTGGGACGGAGTGACTAAGTGCAGTAGAGGATCACAGGAATGCTAATCCAAACCATGATGCTACTTGAAGAAGATGTGTGAACATTTGTTGTCCGAGAAGAAGGCAGAATCCAGGTAGAGTTGGGGCTAGAGATCAACATTAATTGAAACAACTAGAAGAGCTCTGATGGAGGACCTCAACCTCTAGAACTTGAATGAAGGTGGAACTTTTACAAAGGACCCTTTTATGGACAAGACAAGGCCTGCAACGCACACAAGTAGATCAGCTTAGTTGAGAAGACTGAGCTTTCTAGAATTATGCGTGGTCTGATTCATCTCAAGGTATAACACGGACATCAAATCTGCAGGTTTCTGAAGCAATTCTTGGGTGCAGGCATACTTCTGACCAGTTTTCCGTCAGAAAATTCTGCAGTGCTGCTGATTTTTCAAGACCTGCCAGAGTCTGCGCTGAGACATTCAGACTGCAGCAGTTCCTGCTAGAGAAGGGCTGATTTTTCAAGTGGAAGACTGATATTGAGCTCGTGGTTGTGTTGAAGCTAGCCAGCAATGCCAACCCTGAGATTTAGGGCACGGCATAGCCTCTGTATTCAGATGCTGCTCAAGAGCTGATTGGGTTTTCTTGTCAAGGGAAAGAGAGGGCATCTGTTGAAGAGGCCTGCTGTACAACTGTGTACCTGGCTGGCTCTCCTCAAAGTATCAGGTGCTGTGTGCTGGTTGCAGGAGAGAGGGAAGGGTTATTTATCTGGGATGCTGAGTCACGGGCAGATGCTTCTGTATTCACTCACTTTTCTGGCAAAGGGAAAAGCTGACCTAACTGATAGTGACCTTCGTGTCCCAAATCATCTCATCTTGCTGGAAATGACAGCAGAAGGAAATCTGCAAGTCTACACGCTAAAAGCAAATCTTGGGACAGCAGCGGCTGGGTCTGCTCATTCAGCAGTGTAATAACCCATTCTATAGACGACTCTAGGGAACGAGGTCAATTAAGCACTTGGGAAACAATTCTGCAATTCCACTGAAGATAGTATAGTCTGTTTTATTGTTTCCAGCCAAAGAACCTCTTCTGCTGGAATGAATTCAATGCTGCTGGTAGAGGCTTGGATTGAAGATGGCTGTTCTCCAAATGCAGGGAGGAAGGTTGTCACCTTTTTGGCTGATATACCTCCAGTCTTTTAACAAAGATAATTGCCAATCCCTTCTCCAGAGCTACTCTCTGCTGAAATCGGGAGAGTATTGCATAGCAGGAGTCAGTCTAGGTAAATCCTATTCATATCTAGCCACTGTTTGAAAGATATTGATGGGCTTAGGGGGATCTCAGCCTGGCAAAATGCACCAGCTCTTTCACTGCAGGGAACAGATACCGAATGCACCGATTGAATGGTCCATTTTGGGTCAATACAGATCATAAAGAACCGAGGGAAGGGCCAGTGGAAGATGGACAGCTGGTACAGCTGACTCACAGCAAATCCACTTCCAATATCCATGTCCCCGTGACAGTGTGCGTACAGCACGGCTTGGGCCACTTTTGTAATGTGAAGAGTTATCCCATTTGGAACCCCTCTGAGTACTCTTTGAAAAGCAACAGGGCTGAAGATGAGTCTGCCTTGATCCCCACCCCCCCAACCGCGTGGTTTTCTCCGTTAACCCTGAAGTATGGCAATACCTCTCCTAACCTGGCCTGTCTCAAAGGCTTCCAATAAAACACCTATTTCAATTTATCTTTCTTTTGCAAAGCTCCCACCTATTCTTGCTGCTTGCAGCAATTTCCCCTCCTTCCCCAAGAAAAAAAAAAAGCCGAATTAAATGAATTATATCTCCATGCAGAGATTTTTATTTTTTTTTCCTTTTTCTCAGCTGCTACAGCTATGCTGATGCTCACTGAGCTTGTCAGTCCTCAGATGTGATGCAGGAAGGTCAGTCCAGATTATAGCCACAAGGAGCAGTGCTACCAAGATGAAGAGCTCCCAGCTCAGCAGGTGGTGCTCAGCTCCTCGAATCAAGGCTGGCCCACACGATGGACTAAACAGAAAAGGGATTGCTACGGAAAGATGCTGTTTTTATAGACAGTAAGTTAAAAAAACAGACTCCCTTGCAGACTCCAAGATCCTAGTGCATTTCTATTAAAGATCCAAAGGTAATTCGTCAAGAGATTAACTTCGATGCTCTAGCCAGCTCCTAGGATGGGTAATTGCATTCTGTACCCACTCTCACACCTTCACTTCCCTGCTCTGAAGGTTGTCTGCCTCCCTTTCATTACCCAAGTCTAACACACTCGAACAAGTGTATTCTGGATGTCAGGTTGCATTACCATGCTTTATCCAACACAAGAAAAATGAAGGCACAAAAAGATGAAGTGATGGAAGAGTTTAATGCAAATCCAAGAGTCAGACCTAGGGTGTCCTACACTCCTGAAGCAGCTGTGGGGTTTCGGTGAGAGGCAGCAAAACCATCTCGCAAAGCCTGCAAAACTGTTGTGCTCCCTAATGCTCCTCCCTAGCTTCCGAGGGCTCCCCAGGCTGGGGATGTGCCCCCCTGAAGCGCAGCCAGCATCCCATCGAAACTGCACAGAGCCATTTTGCTTCATGGGAAAACCCTCCATCCCCTTCCCACCTTTCTCTGCGGCGTTTCAGGCCATTAATTCCTAACCACAGCTGGTCATTTCCCTTTCAGAAAGTCTCCCCTGCCCCTTGGGACCTACTCAGTGCTCCGGGCTCTTCCCACTGCCCCTCCGCAGGCAGCATCAGGGTTACACCGGGTCACCCAGCTTTCTGTGCCTATGGGGCTGCTGCCTCTCAGCCAGTTATGACAGACCCCACCAGCACCGAGCCTTGTAAGAGTTAAGCTAATCAATACCAGAGGAACAGATTAAGCGACTGGTTTGCAGCCATCAATCACTACCATTTACACGAGAACTGTCAGGCTGCAAATAGAAAAAGAGGTGATGTGAAACAATCCTGTCTGAAGGTTTTTAGCACTCTTTACAAATTGCTGTGGTGAATAACTTGTTGCCTGTATTTATCCCTTTTCAAATTGTCTCTTAGCTACAGTCATCCATCTTCATTCCTCTCCGCTTGCTCCAGACACTCTCAGCTGCTACCTCATTATTTTACATTTGTACACTGCCACTTGGCTGTGCCTTGCTCAGATACATAGAGCAATCTCAGGAGGACAGATTCATCCCTGGGGCAATGCCACTGGCTTCAGGATGAACCCAGCATGGCCTTTCACACACTTCCCCCCCCCCTCTCCCATTGAGACAGCAAGAGATCAAACCATTGGCACTGGGACAACTGGGTTCCAGCCAGGACACTGCTACTAACGGTCTTGGAAAAAAAAGCACCTGCTCTGTAAAAAGGTGGGGGTTTTTTTTACAGGGCATGTGTTGGGCGTTTCACTAGAACACTTTTACAATGATGGGCTCAAAGATGTTTGAGTCAGGTCGGATCTTAGCAAGCCCGAGTTTGCCCTTGCAGAGAGCCAGCTCAGCGTGTCAGAGCAGTGATAACTCCCCTGCTCGAAGCCCAGAACTCCTTCACTTTTCAGCTGCCAGCAGTACAAGGCACATGACAGTTATTCTAACGGTCCTTCTATGAGACAGGAGTGGCACACACAGTCCATTTTAGAAGGAAACTGCAAATCAGGGATGTCACCGAGAAGCAGGCACCGCACTTAGACAAGCTTCAGCACTACTGTGCTCCAACACACTAGAAAAGCACCAGACATGCAGCTAGTACAAGTCTGCCCTGCTTCAGCAGACTGGCTTACGCCAACCTAGATGGTTTTTTCCTATTCCAGTTCTCACTGCTCCTTCTTTAGGGGAGTGCTATCTCCCATCTTTAAAGCCCTTCCACCCAGCCACAGGCACACACCTTCACCTGCTCTTCAGAGCAGTCACTCTCGAATCCCATCACGCCTCTACAGCTGTCCTGCTCATTTTAAAAAAAAACTCATCTTCAAAACTAAATGTACTGGTTTTCCCACGTGTCACATTTTCTCTCCCTTTCATTTGCCAATCTCAAATGTATTCATTGGCTGACACCTCAGAACCACTGCTTCCCCTAATTTGTACTCTGTACTGCCCATATTTATTTCCTTCTGAAAAGTGTTTGGGGGATAGCGTTTGTATGAAAGATGCTATACAAAATAAGCTTGCATTGTGCTATAAATTTCAGCCAAAGTATAACTAAGATAGGTACAAAATTATAGGCTACAAGTAGGTGGTTTGAGAGTACATGTACTTACGTAGGCGGGAAGAATAATTCCCTTCACAGCCATCACTAGGGAAAACTGTAGCTCGTATTATTCAAGTGGTCAGGCTACAGAGGGCTTGTCTCTCCAGATCCATAACTCAAAAGGTCAGGTTTTGTTAAAAGAACATTGACAAGATCAAGCCCCCGAAGCCCTGCAGACTGTACGTCGGTCTCCGGAGAGGACCCCGCCACTTAAGACCAAACAGCAGAGAGAAATGTCTCAGCCAAGGGCAGCGTATGAGTCAGTGGCAGGAGTGGGACAGACCCAGGGACTCTGAAATTTCTGTGCTGTGCCATCCAGAGAAAGAAAACCAGGGAGAATTTGAGGCAGGTGCTGATAGGTGTAAATAGAAAGCAACCACCCAGCAGCAGAGCAATGTTTTGCGAGGGGGGCAGCTTTCGGGGAGAGGAGCTTTCTTTCTGAAAGACAAGAGGAGAAAAGAACACTGAAAAAACCTTAAGGTCTTTGCTGGGCATTTCCCAGCAAAGGGATGTGTCAGGGCTCCATGCTGTACCCCCCTGGGTCAGTTGTCTCCCCTGCAGCACTCCCATGAGGCCAAACCTCACCTCAAGCCCTCACAACTCACTGCATGCTTTGCAATTCCTCAGCCTTCCTCACTACTTTCATATTTGGCTTTACTGAGAAGCAGAATCCAGTCAGACATCATCACTAAAGAGACCATCCCTCAGTTTCACCTCAAACTTACTCTAGTTTCTTCTCACTGAGAGGATCTTTACTTCCCAAATAAAGCGACAAAGTGTGGATGCCCTGAGCCTGATGCCCAGAGTGGCTCCATGATCTTTATGCTGCCCCTGGGCCCAATTTTTTCAGCATTAATCCTACCAACCCACTAACAGACAACCCTAAGAGCTCTCCTCTCTAAACCAGGGCCTGCCTCTTGCATTATGTAACATCTCTCCACATAGAATAGTCCCCAAGCTGAAAAGCTGTTCACATAATAGATGAATGCTCTGGCTGGACACTTTTATTTTTATTATGTTTAATTCACTTTATCCATCGCTAATTTCCCTTTTGCTGCGTGCCTGTCAGGAATCCATGTCTCAGCAATTCACTGAGCAGAGCAGCCTAAGCATATATCAGGCTGCATAAATAGCACCCCAGTGGCTGGGGCTTGCTGACAGAGCTGCCAAGCAATCCTGATCTACTGTGATCCGCCTCCAGAGGCACAGTCCGCTGGGGTCAGACAGGGTAACCAACCGTCTTCCAGGCAGACTTCCCTGTTTGCTCCCCACAAGCCTTTCTCCCCCGTGCCCTCCCTTTCTGGCATTATTACTATTAAATAGTAGCTGCAACAGACCCCGGGCAAAAGTCTGAAAATCCTGTTTGTGCTAAGTGCTGGGGAAGGATTTGCTCCGAGAGCCTCTGAAAATAGATGGCAACAAGGGGAGGGTAAAAAGGGGTTGTGACCTGCTGCTTCACAGAAAGGGGAGCGAAGCACAGAAGGATGAAAGGATTTGCCCATTGGCACTCAGGGAGTTTACAGTCGAGTCAGCTGCCAGCCGATTCCCCCGCTCAGGCTTCCTCCATACAACAATCCTCCTTGCCAGCAGGAGAAGCAGGAGCATCAGCATCAGACATGCCTTCAGAGGCCAACCGGCAGCACCACACCGAATAATCCCACGGAGGTTGCACAGGTCACGATAAGAACTTCCCAAGGGGAGCCAGAGATAGGCAGAGCTCATCTGCCATCCTGATGCCTAGGACTGTCACTACAGGGATTGCCGTTCACCTCACAGCTAGCTTAAAGTCTGAATTCCCCCAAACAGAAACTAAAAGAGATTATTTTATGCAAGGAAAGAGCACTAGAATTTGAGCTCTGTGCAAAGTAAATTTTTTAATATGCTAGCTAAAACTGAAGTGTCTAAAAAATGTTTTTCATGCCTACAGAAAACAAATCTAGCATTGTTTCTCATGGAAATAATCCTCTCCCCCTCGTGTTTCGACCCCTGTATATGTAATCACATTTGAAGTTGAGCAAAAATGTTTATCTTTCTGCTGAAAACTATTAGTCCAACATGGCATGAGCTCATGAATAGCTCCAGTCAATGCAAATTATATTTTCCAGCAGAGGAAAATATTCAGCCTCCCCCACTCCTTAAATCAGTTCTAATTATGAAAGCAGAAGAATCAGATGCCCTCAGAGATGGCAAAATGAGTGTTACTCTCAAGACAGAAAGAGAACAAGCAGAAATAACGTAAAAAGGCTTTGGCTCTCTACTTGGGAAGGAGACGTCTGGGGTTGATTTAGTTTCATAACATCTCAAGGGAAAGGTTTTTATGCCCTTTTCTTTGGGTGACGTGTAAAGGAATGACTGCCCTTCCTGGCTACATCCTTCCCATTTCCTCCGGCAGTTTGTGGAGGAGTCATCTCCATCTCTGTAAATGCCAGGACAGCCGAGTACACCTAGGTGAAAACAGAAACCTCCGGAGTCTCCAACCACAGCGTAGCACTGCTGCCTGCTGAAGAGCCCTCAAGAGTATTTTCAGCCAGTGCAGGCATACCCACCGGCTTTAAACTAGAGGAGAGCGCAACAGCAGTTGGGCCAACAACAGCAGTTGAGCCAACAAGAGTTGGTTGCTGCCTCTCCCCCAGTTGTCCGCCTGTACGTCTGGCAGGTCTCGTAACCCTTCTGCATCCCATGAGGCAGCATATACACAGCTAATTCGGATAATTCGACTCAAGGCTCTGTTGCTGAATAGATATCTTAACCAAGGGCAGACAGGATAAAGCATTGCTCCCTAAAACTCACTGTTAAACCAGAACCATCACCATCTTACACTAAGTGCTTTGGACCAAAGACTGAGGTTTACTGTTGGGCTTTTTAGTAGCTGGTATAACTTGGCTCTGGCTGCAGTGCTTGAACAATCAGCTAACAATGAAGTAAGACATTTCCAAACTCTCCACAAAGGGAGGCATAAGGCAACTGATAGGTAGAAGTGCTTCAGTCTGGAGATCCCTGGAGAAAATCCAGAACCCTGACCATTTATCCGCACCACAGCTAGGACAATAATCATGCAGGCTAACAGAAAAAACTAAAAGGAAACTCCACTCCTGCTAGCAGATTAAGAAAACATTTCTTAAAGCCATCAGAGCTCACAGCCTTTGTGCAAAGACAGAAAAAAAATGCAGTGTTTGAGATTATTCACTATTCAGGAAAAGACCCAGAGAAACTACGTAGTCATGAGGAGGAAAAACATTTGACCAAGTTGAGAGTTTGTTTTTCGTCTTATCTAGAAAATCTGCCCTGGGCCATCATTTGAATCAGGTTGGGATTTTTGGGGTGGGTTTTTTTTAGACTCTTCCTGTCTTCCCATAATTACATTCCTTGTAATAAGTTTTCCCTTGGCATGAAGCAAGGGTACCCTGTCTCACTGTTTCTGCTAAAACAGGAAACTCCAATTAAGGAGGGGGAAAAAAAAAACCAAAACAACAAGGACATCAAAATATGGAAGTGATTAAAATTCACAGCCGTTAGATAAACAGTTGCTATGTGCTGCTGATTTATTTTGTCTTTCCCAAATCAATTTCCAAATGATCAGAAACATGAACTCACATCTGGCATTAATAGTTCCAGAGATCCACATCAGACATTTGGAAAAAAGTCGGCAAAGTCTGTTATCCCAAAGCATTCACAACAGCAAAAAACACACTCACCAGTAAAGCTGAATACCGAACCATCAGAGAGCACAAAAAAATCTAACCAGGTAGGTGGATTTTTTTTTTTTCTACACCCCCCCAAACAAATAAACAAAGCTTACCCTTAACATTTAATATTTTCTTTCTTTTTAAACTAACCATGAATGATCTTCTAAACTGCTGTGCCTTTTTGCACTTAGAGCCCTTAGCCAGGTGGTTGGAAAACTGGACTTACCTTCCCAGTCTTCTGCTTTCAGAGAGCAAAAGAGAGGACGGGTTGTCCCCAGCTTTATTCATTATTTATTGTTGCCGTCCATACTGAGGAAGCGCGTTCAGGCCCCGGCTGGGATCAGTCGCTTTGTGCTCAGCTTCACACCCCACATACGACAATTCCTCAGGGTGTGGGTCCTGCCCCAGCAGTGAGGGGGAAAGGAGACATGTTTTATTTCTCTGCCACATAACCAAAGCACAACCCTTTCCCTGCCCTTCCCAAGGCATCTCTTCCTCGCTGTAAGCACGGGACACGCCAGGTACACACGATGGCAGTGGAAGGTAAGGATTTTCTGACAGAATACACAACTTTTTGCAGAATGCTCACTAGGACATAAATAATTTCAGGACAGCCAGAAATATTTTACCTCCAAGGAAAAGCTTTACTGAATTGTATTTTTAAAAGGGGAAGAAATATTTTTAACTATATGTAAGAGGAAATACGGTTTACTGGTGGTTGCACACGGAGTAAAAAAGTTACTTCCTTGCTCCTCGGCAGCTTAAAAACCGGCAGTTAGTAAATCGGTATGCAAATGGGATCCAACTTGACAGGCAGAGCTACAATACAGTAATAACACCAATGGAAAAATACAAGAAGCAAGAAGAACAATAATATTTACAGAAGGCAGAAACAGGAGGTAAATATTTTAAATTTTTTTTATACAGCATAAACTGTATACATCTCAAGTGTTTTCAGCGTTACCCTCAATGTAATTATTTGCATTGAGCAGAATGTAATGGGTCTTGGAAAAAGGCATTATGCAAACAATAAATATGCTACCCACTACAAAAAGGTTAAATATGGAAGTTGTAAGACAACAGACTGTCAGACAGAAGCGTGTTGAGTCAATGAGATGATACTGCTCAGTGCACTCAGAGGCAGTTTTAGCTTGCCCTTCAGCAAAAGTTTGTGTATATCAACACTTTATGATATTATGGTCACTTCCCAAGCACTAAATCAAGGTTTGGGTGTTGTTATCCCAAGCACATTGCTAACACAGCAAAGAGCTCATCTCCAGCCAAATGGCATAAGCAGACAGATGGGCAGAGGGGGAAGATTCTGCAGAAAAGCAAAGCAAGAAGGAACAGTTTGGTGCTCACTTACAGACTGCAAGGCTTGTGGGTTGGATTATTGTCTTTTTAAATTGTGAGCCTTAGAAGGAAGAAAGGGAGAGGAAAGAAGGGAACTGACAAAGTCTCCCGTTTGGCATAAAATAAAATGTGGTCAACATAATAAGCAGGTGGTCCCTGAAAGTCGTGCTGACACCTTCGGCTCACTGGGCACTTTCCCCAGGGCTGCACTTGCCCCATGCTGGCACCACATTCTGCAGCCAAGCGATGCAGGAGGGGGTACCAAGAGCAGAGCTGATGTGACCACACCACAGAGTTGTCTAAAACAGTTAACACGACACTTCAGGAACACAGGGATGCCCCAGCACAAGAGGTTTACTGCCATATGACTTCTGGGGGGCAAGACAAGTTGTGCCCTGACATCACCTAAGCGGTTTTGAAAAAGTCTCGCTCTGCACTCGAGAGGAAAAAGCTGCTGAAAAGAGCATCGTCTGAGCAGCTGCCTTAATACCTTCACCAAGCTCTTCCAAAGATTCAGTGCTAGAGAAGAGTGAAGCCAGAATAGGCAGTGAAATATCACAGCAACGTGCTTCCCTTAGTAACTATTGCAACAGAAAAAAAAAAAAACCAACATTGCCCAAGTATAACTGGATTGTTGAATCCACATTCAGATAGCACAACAGGCTCGTTCTGAGAAAATACTCCCTTCCTTCGGGTAGATTTTTTTTGTTGCTTTGTTTGTTGGGATTTTTTTTTTTAAGATCAGGAGGAAGTTTGATGGAAAGCAAACCTTGCTAACTAAAATATTTTGATATTTGCCGTTGAAGTAGAAGAGAAATTAGCTCAGCGGTTTTTTTTTCACAAGGCCGTGGCCTGACACAATGGGGATTACCATGTTTCTATAGGCAGTGTCTCGCAAAAGCTTTGCTGCTGATTCGGTGATGTTATCCCTGAGCACGCCAATAAAAGCCTGAGCCTGTATGCACACACACCTGAAAACAGTAGAGCAAAGCAATTCTCTGGGAGTAGCGACACAAGCCAGAGTCAATCTCCTTTCACCTTACGCCTCATTAGAAGAGAGGTTCTTCTGTGCCTGAACTAGGATTTGATATTAGCTTTCAATTACCTCGTGTATATTTTAAACACTTCCCCAATTACCTTCGCCACCTCTCTCGCATTACGGTCCCACAATCAATACAGTGCTTTCCTAAACTCCACTGGAATATCAAAAGCAATCTAGGGAATAACCCCAGCCTGCCTGTAATCCTAGGGAAGGGGACATGTTTTCTTACCCTTTAGTATAACGTCACCCCCTTCCCAAGCTGAGTTTACTTTGGTTGCTGGATTTCACTTTGGCTCACTAATGATTATTATCTCCTCTAGCAATAAATAGAAAGACTCCGGCTTGATTCTGCAAGGATATTTATTACCCAGGGTGCCCTTTGATCCTGTTTAGTCTAATTGAGCCTGGCACAGAGCTCCAGGTTGCTAATGTATTTCCACCATAAACTATATTTGCAGACAGATGGAAGTTACATGATTGCCTCCTTTCGCTGCTATTAGTGAAGCAGTCAGCTCCTTACTTTTACTTACAATTTAATTACGAGGCATATGGAAATGTTGGGAGCACCGAAGCCAAGGCCCTTGCACAGATTTCGGTGCTCATTCTCTCGCCTTCAAGCCACCCCTCTCTCCTTTTCAAAGGCTCACATAGCTCCTAAAACAGAGCCTCTTCAGAAACAAAGGGATCCCTTCGCCAGCCATGCCGGGATGGGCCGCTGCTACCTTGGGGAAGCTGCTTCTCGTGTGTGTGAATTCAGCGTGGTGGAAGAAGCAGCAGGCAAAGCAGCTCCTGCATTTCCGCTACAAGAGGGCAAGGAACGGGGGCTTTTTCTGGTGACAGCTGATCCCCACCCAAGACCACCGCTAGCACTGCCTTGCTAAGCCAAGCAGCTCAGAGCCATGCCCCAGCTGTCATTAAACCAGTTAGCCTGGGCAATGATCTTAGCATAGCTGGAGGTACTTAGACCTCATCAGCTAATCGCCTGAGCATTTATTCAACAACAGCTCTCTAAAATGTCAGAGACCTAGTAAAAATTGAGATGCTTCAACTCCTGCCTGTTTTTTAAATATCAAGATGCCATTAGCCGTGCTCGTTGCCCTCTAGGTAGTAAATGGAGGGAACAATGGCAATTTCTGGGCTCTTTGCATGTGTTTCACATCCTTCCTCTCCAGCAGCTCTTGGGGAGAAAGACACTGCTCTTCTCCAGGGCCCCCACTCTGCGAGGCAGGCAGGCAGAGGCTTCAGAGTGCACTGGACCAGGAAGGGCTGGATGCAGGATGCCTCCTAGCCATTGTATTGCTCCGTGTGCAATATCCATCCCAAAGCAAGCTGCACATTAGCTACGGCCAAGACACAAATAGCTCCTGGCTGGTTTAGGTGCTTCTGAAAAGGTGAGTCTCAGAAACATCCTTTCCTGGGAGCAACGGCATCTTCCAACGATCCTCCAGAAGAGAATGACACGGCCCCCGTCAGGGGCTCAGGGCACGGCTCAGACAGCAGCAGCTAAAGGGACTCCATCAAGAAAAGCTGCACTGCAGCTCAGCCTTTCCTGCTTGTCTTGTTATCTGAAGTTTCCTTGTTTTATTTCACTGTTTTCAGTTTGAATCCACACAATAAACCAAACCTGAGAGCGGAAACAAACCGAAGAGAATAGGGGAGGGAGAAGGGGAGAATGGAAACATGACATTCCTTTCCCCTCCCCGAAAGATACCCGACAATTTCTGTTGCTGAGTAAGTGACAGTTGTATTCAGGGGGATAATTGAATCCCTGTCAATTAAACAGAAAAATCTAGATCAAACCTACAATAAGATCCCTGTAAAAATATTTTAAATATAAAAGAAACAGACAATCAAAGCAAATAAATTGTATAGTGTAAAGCACTCTTGGCCTGACCTATGCCGAGGCTGAGTGAAAGCAGACACGTGAACATTTTGGGCAGCACTGGGAACAGCCATCGGTTTCCTCTGGCTTGGAATCACTTGTGTGATTCCACAGACCTTATGCACCTCACGCAGGGCCCTGTAGAAAGTCCATTACACGGGAAGGAAGCTTCGTCTTCAACCTGTCAAGAGGTGCCTAAATACCTGGTGCCACAGACCATGCAACGTCTGGAGAGAAAGGGAGGGTGCTCTCAGCAAACTGGTGCTTCATGTCCGTACTGGTGAACTGGGAAATTCCACCCTATAATCTTAATATGAAATTCAAAAGCAAAACTGCCACTGTCTTTGCCAAAAACACAGACAGTGCTTCTGCTTTCTCAACAGCATCCCCATCTGTCGGGGTACCCCATTCTAAACCCTGATCCCAGCTTGCTGGATTCTCGATAGCCAGGAGTAACCACTAACTTTTGGATTTCTGTCTCCTCTTTTGCTTTTTTTCACCTTTTTCTCTCCAGAAAAATCTCTCATTCCCTAGCTTGCACACTTTCTTCTTCTGCTTTCCTTCCCCACGCCCCCCTCCCCCCCGCAGTAGAAACCTGTGCTTCTCTTTTCCCTTTCCCAATCCAGTCTAAACCAAATTGCTTTACTGGTGCCACTGAAAGACATGGATTGCAAAAGCCATTATAAACATGCACAATGCACGTTACGTACAAAATATTGAAGGGAGGAATACTCCAGCAAATGGAATCAATATATTCCACATGAAACATTACCAGGAATGGAAAAAAAAAAAAAAAAAAAAAAAGAGTGAAGTCAAACTCTTGTTAAGTCACCGCAAGCCTACTCAAAATTCAGAGCTGATAACATGTTAGCACATAATCAGCAGCATTCCAGTTCCCACTGCTGTGCTCGTCCTGGCTCCCATGCCCGAACTCTAGCAGCAGCCTTTCACAAATCAATGATCTCTTGCTATTTCAAGGATTCTGGGCTGAGAACTAGAGCCGTTTCCTTTGGATCTCTTCTCACTGCACTGCTGCGGATAAAACTATAGATCTCCATCTCTGTCACTTCTGAATCACATTTCAGAGATGTAGCAGGCAGGCACCGAGGGTGGGGAAAAGGCATTTACATAGTAATTTTAGACCCAAAGAGGGAATAAGTCCATGGCCATTTTTAGAAGGCAGCCTTGTATCAGCTCTGCCTCCGAACATATTGCCTTGTTTGAGTCCTCTCTATAAATAATTATTAGATGCCTAGGGACATTGGTGGCAAGAAAGACTCACACCCAGAAGTGCAAGCAGATCCCTAATTACAGCTCAGGATCTGTGCAATTCCACCCTTCCTGAAGGAGTCATGAGTATTTCCTTCACGCTCATTTTAGCAAAACCCTCTTTTTACTTTATCATCACACAGCCAGCTAGCAAAGCTTTACCTGGTGCACTTCAGAGAGTCACCTTGAAGCAAACGCTATGCTGTGTGAAACGTGGCATCACTCAGCAAAGCTTAGAACCTGGGACAATCAAGGGCAAGGTTTTGAACGCTGAAAGCATCTGACCTCGGTGTAAATGGATGGAGATTTTCAGAAGCTGCAAACAATCTGGAGTCCAGATTATTTTACGCAGGGTACCCGCAGATTTTTGGGAATGGATCTAAGGGGGACAGAGACAGGCACCCTCACTGCTGGGGATTTCTGATTCTTCCTCATTTTTTCCTTCCTTAATCTGCTTTTCCCACTTCCCCACACCTGGGCACTCGGAGGAGCAAAGCACGCTGCAGTGCAAATGGTCCCTCCTTGCTCCATTTCCCTATCAGACCAGAGACAGTCTTGCTTTGAGATGCAAGACAGTTCATTGTTTTCACTTCTCCCTTACAACTGGTGTTGGATTATCAACTCATTTTTCTGACAGCTCCTGGATGCCCCAAGAATCCCAATACAGACAAAATACTCTCGCCTCTAAGAAGAAATTAAGTTTTCTCTGAGGAAGCAATCCGTCAGAGTGTTCCACGTACTGCAGAGATTAAGAGGCCTCTGCTAATAGTTTGCTTTCTAGAACAGAGCATGTCAGTGCTGCCTCCTGCCACCGCACCGCCGTGCTCAGTCTGACGGCACTTCTGGGGCCGCCTGCTCAGCGTTGAAAGGCACCTTCAGTTTGAGATCACGCAAAACACACGAGCACCTGTTTTTCCTTCCTCTCCTCCTTCTCCTGTACACCCTTTCTCAAATAGTTTTGGGGACAAGTGATAATCCAAGTGAGAAGGTGATGCTGGAAACAAACAGCAAGTTTCTCTTTGCCCTTTCCTTTGTAACCATTTTCTCACTCCATTCAAGCCAGGTAAGAGTGGATTTTAAGGACCATGTGCCCAATGGCTCGAGACACCGGTGAGTGGTTAGACTGAACCCTTTAAACTTCAAGCTGTGGATTTGAATCCTGCCATTTAACTCATCTGTCTGGGTATTCACACTCAACTCATCACCGCAGTTGTTGACCAGTTAAACTCTGACCGGGCAATGATCCAGAAGCATCTTAGACTCTCATCCAAAAACAAGCAGGAGTTTTTGGCTTGAAGGACACACAGCCCTATCTTTCCCGTCACCTCTTCACAGAGTGACAAGAAAAGAGTAGGAAAAGTTTTGCCAAGTCTTGCAGAGGATGCCTGTCAAAGAACAGAACCTTTCAGTAGGACAAATCCCTTCCTTTGGTGTTCTCTGGCCTACAGCACTGCAACACCATTTAAGTAACTGTCCAGACGCCTTCAGATACAGCCCTAATAATCAATTAAAGAATAAGAGATGTTTATCAGCTGATAACTGTGTTTCTTGGCTTGTTCCATCTGCTACCCAAAATGAAAAAATGCTTGCTCCCCTCCCTCTCCATCCACAGCCACTCCAGGGCGGGAAAGATAAAAGCCGCAACAAGCAGCCATTCCTACAGCAAATATATCAAGCAACCTGCTCACAAAAATAGCTCAAACTCTGACCCAGCTCCTGCAAAGCACTACACGTGGTGTAGCCTGCAGTGCTGCAACTGGGCAGGAAACTGCAGAGGAGAAGCACTGGAAAAGTCTTGATAATATTTGTCGAAACAAAGTTAGAGCAACAAAAGAATGGTGATAGATACTAATAGGTGTTAAATTCTGAATGGGGAGGGAAGTCCACATCCAGCACCTGGTTTAAGCAGGTATCTAAGAGGACGGCTGGCTAACACGAGGCATTTATCGGAGCCCAGAATGCATGGGCAGAGGATGTGGTAGGCAAAGAGCAGCTGTGCTTTTGAACATCTGGTGTAGGGTACGTCCTGTGTGACACTGCTACTCTGCCAGCGACACTCTGCCACCTCCATCTGCAGCACCCTGGATCTGGCTGGCGTATCCTGCTAGGCGAGGGACTGGGCAGCCTGACGTCTACTGCCTTGTCCTGCCCCCCCATCCTTGCCCTCCATCAGGGCACCAGCAGAGCTACAACACGAGCGAATCCTTATCTTTTAGTTGTGATTTTTAGTTTTGCCAGTCATCACTGGAAGCAGGGCTTTCTGCCCAAAACAACACCTGCCTAAACTTTTTTCTAGCAGCTCCTGGCCTCATTTCCAGCAAGTCTTCCACAAGAGGGGATCTGTTCTCCCGCTTAGCCTTGCCAGAGCTGTCCCTGCAGGGTTCCCCTCCTTCACCAAGATCTAACCTGACCAGGCAATTCAGGGGAAGGAGGAAAGCTGTGGTTCCTCCCCTAAGACCATCTGGCCTGCTCTGCATCACACACCAAGCACCTCTGAGGCAGATCTAGGCTGCCTCCACCACTGCCAGCTGTGCCCGATATATCAACCACTCCAGATACAGTGACAAATGTCCCTCCCTCATCTGTGCTTCACTGCTTTTGGTGCTTAACTGTGTCACCTTCTGTTCCAATATACTTCAGCTGTGGACACCTCCATCCCACCCCCCCATGATGTTACCACCTAACAAGTGTCCTACTACATCTGCAGTAACATTTCTGGGGTTTCATGGTAGCCTCAATGGAAGCCAGTGGCGGACTAGCTCCACTTCTGGTATTCAAAACTAATGAGATTAGAAACAGTCCCGATAAACCTTCTGTTTTAAGCTGGAAAACAAAACCAGAACAGACTGGGATTCCTGAGCATACCCCCCCCCAGGCTGCTGGACACATGCCAATGCTATTCAGCTTCACCGGCCAACTGAAAGCAAGCAAGGAGAGCTGAGGGGGGACAGGCCTCTTCCCCAGCAAGATTTTCCTCATCCTGGGATTTAGAAATATGCTGTGACACAAGAATGATGCAGCCAAAAATACCCTGAAAAAAAAAAAAAAAACAAACAAAACAGTACATGCCTGTGTCCAAAAGCCCCTAAATATATTTTCAAGTTTATTTCATCCTTAAAACATCCCATATATTTCCATCAGAGACTCCATGACCTGGGAATGAAACTCTAATTTCTGGGAGTGTCAGGAATGTGTTTTGAGCCTGTGATCCCCTGTGGTGCCTTGAGTCCCAGTAAACTTAGAGACTCTGGTTCATGAAGAGCCACCTGCCTGTAAAGAATCCCAGCCAGAACCGATGCAGATGCATCACGAGAGTGGGAAGGACACCAAAGACTCTCACTTTTAAGAGATTTGCTAAAACTCCATCCCAGGCATATCCTCGCAATTTGTTTTCAGCCAGACATCCAAGTTTTATTATTAATTACCACTTGCCAAATGCAACCCGGTACTTACAGTTGCAATGATTTCAGGGCCGAATTCTCTCCTTTGGGGAAATAAGCACCTCAAACTATAATAATTTTTTTTTGATCTGGAGTGGACTAATTATTATTAATAGGGATAGTTATCTCCTCCTCTGGCTTATGTGTCCTTAACAGCAGATAAAATGCTTGTAAAATAGTTTCCTATTCAGTATATACTGGTTGCTTTCTTCTGAACAGTACCATTTCTCAGAGCTATCACTGTGGGGGACTCATTATCCAGAAAGCTTTGGTCATTGACAAATCTGGTAGACCCTGCACTGCCTTGAACGAAGGTTTGTAATGTAGCTTTTGTCTGCACTTTTCTATAGCTCTATTTGTTTCTTACTGTTCTCCCCCTAGCAGCCTCCAAATAAAAACGAATGTCATAGCGTAATGCAAACAAAGCATGCCCTAGAAAGGCCTCAGATGAAATTATGGATGATGCTCTTAGTTTAAACAGCATCTTCATGGCTGCTTTTAACAGAGTAATTTCTCAGCATCTGGCTGGGTACTACAGAACACTGCTCTGAAAGGGAGAGGTCACAGACCCAACTGCCCCAGCCCTGGGGCTGTCTTCATTAGTCTAAGCTTTCCCAAGATTAACTGCCTCCCATCCCAGAAATCCTCCTACCTTACCCTCAGAAACAATAGTCACCTGCCCCAGTTAATCTTTGAGGTGAGGACCAAGACCATCCCATTTCCCAGCTGCTCATTGTGGTGCAGACACATCCACTTGCTGGCATCCATCAGGGACGCGGGGAGTGAGAGAGAAGCTGGGTGGGCAGCAGGCCAAGGTCAACCCACCACAGCCCCCAACAGTTATGAGATACAGAGGGAGAGCAGCAAATAATTTCAACAGCCTCCTTGAGTGGAAGACGAATGCATAGTTCATTGGTTAGATACACAGTCCTTCTGCGTTCTGATTAAGGGATTGTAAAATCAGATATTTAGCAATAAAAGTGCTGAAAAGGTCACTGTGCCCTGTAGGTAAGTCTGTTCAGAATGACGTGTAAATTATAGTCCTGCTTACTCCTTGCTTTGTCCTCAAATGGGTTAAGGAGCACCCAGCAGTTTTTCCAATGTCCATCACAGTAAGATTAGGTTGTTGAGGAAGGGATAATAGAAGTGAAGTATCTGTGATGAGGAAAACAGGGGTGGGTTGTAGCTAAAGGAAGAGCCATCCTTGAATTGGAAGGTGCATGCTTTCCCTTTAATCAGAACATCAGTGAAAATTGTTCTGTGACTGTAGCGACTTGCATTTAGAAGGCGACTGGAATAATCCAACTGTTATTACTGCTACTGTTTAATAGCACTAAGATCCTTTCCCTTACAGTGTTCACAGGCTGGGATATCGAGAAGAAAAATACTGACCCCTGAAAGAAGCAGCAGATCTAAACCAATTCTTGTATTTGCCCTCCCTCCACTTACCGCTGTCCCTGACTCTGTAACCCAACGAGGTCAGGAGGGTTTCTCCAGAAGAAGCTGAGTCTGAAGGAGAGGCACGCCTTGCCGTTGTGTTGGGGCAGTTACAAGCAGAAAGGTTACCTGGGGGCTGCCATCAAGAGACAACACTGGGGACCACAGGCTCACTGGGTTGCTCACGGCTGAAGAGAATCGCGATGCTCGTGTGCTGCACAGAGCTCGGCTTGCTTTGTGTGTGTCGTCCGGAGAGGCAGGACGAGTATGCAGGCGGGTTGAAATACAGCAGGAGAACAAGGGGAGTGAGACCCTTACATCGTTTCTTTCCAGAGCAGAGTCCCATGGAGGAGGGATATTGCCCAGAGCAGGGCACACCAGCAGAACAGGTCACCCTGCTAAAGCGCAAAGAGCCAGCAAGGTGCCCGTTTACTAACTTCTAGAAAAACCTTTTCCTTTCCGCTTGCCACAGTCTCCTGTTGTCTGAAATAACTCCCCCATTCTCTCATGCAAATGTTTACCAGGGTCTACTTGCATTATTTTCTGGTTTGTGGCCACAGGAGAGCAGGATATTTCATTCTATCTATAAACAAGGGACTAGGTGTTTCCTCCCACCAGCCTACCAGGCAGACAGCTCCCAGGCTACCTTGCAGCAGGAGGTACCCCAAAATTCTAAGCCCTGTCTGTCAAGAGCACTTAGGTGAAAGTCAAAGCAGCAAAGTTTCCTTAAATCCAGTAGAGAGCTGCATATCATATCATTAATGCCATGATCTGAGATTTGTTTACTGCCTGGCCAGAGACCAGCAGAACAACTGGTAGCAAAAATACACACTGGTGCTCCAGCAGAGCCCTGTAATTTGCCAGCTACATTCATCCCATCTTCCAGCACAGAGACCAGAGACAGAGGTAATAGCTCCAGAGAGCATGCTGTGAGCTAGTCGGAATTCATAAGAAAACAGAATGAATGAGCTAGAAGATATTTCCTCCTTTCTCACCTCACCTACACCTTGAAGTTCCGAGCAAGCCCCTCCACTACTGAAAGCAGGAGATGGAGGTAATTTGAGAGCCAGGAGGCAGGATGGTGATAGGTGGTAGTTTTGCGATTTCTACATCTCAAGTCCCACATGTGATCTGTAACTTCTGCAGAGCTACCCAATTCTACGAGCCATCCTAGAATACAAGTCTCATAGAAGGTGATTCTAAGTTTCTTGCTGAAATGTGCAGAAGTCTTCCCTTCTAAAATGAAAATGTAGGATAGTGTCTCCTGTCACCTGGGGGTGTGTGAAATGCAACCTTTCCAGAGATTAAGTTACTATATAGTAACTAAAACAGGAAAAAATACTAGGTCTGGTGCATTCATGAAGAGAAATCATGAATAATTCCACTAAAGCAGCCAAACTAGTTTTTAACCCCTCGCTAGAGCTGTGCTGTAAGACGAAGCTCCAATCCTGGAAAATAAGATGATGATATAGAATTCTAGGATGGTTTGGACTGGAAGGGATATTAAATACCACCCAGTTCCACCCCCCTGCCCCGGGCAGGGCCACCTTCCACCAGCCCAGGTTGCCCAAAGCCCCGTCCAACCTGGCCTTGAACCCTTCCAGGGAGGGGGCAGCCACAGCTGCTCTGGGCAACCCGTGCCAGGGCCTCACCCCCCTCACAGGGAAGAATTTCTTCCTTAGATTTCAATGTGCCCTCTCTCAGTTTAAAACTCATCCTATCACTACACTCCCTGATAAAGAGTCCCTCTGATGTTACCAACTACCTTTCATTTGTAGGTAATTTTTCATTTGGCTAGTTTAAAACGCCTTGGCACACCACTAACTAATTGAAGATCATTTTGAATCCTAAACATTATCAACTGCACTGTGTTTATCACCTCTTTCTCTCATTGGCCCTTGAAATCTCCAGACTGTTTAATTATCAAACCTACAGTAGGAACCATTTACTTAAAGGCACTTGAGCCTACAATTCCTGTTGAAATCAGATAACCACAATATCTTTGCAAATCCGGCCTCAAACCTTATGTTTCAGAGACAGAAAATGGAGAAGTTCTCTACCTAGGAAATTGCCATAATATCAAAGAACCCCAAAACAGAGACTAAGTCCTTGCTATCCAAACAAATAACCTAAGACCAAGTAGGAAAATGAGGCAATTAGAGATAATGACCCAGCATTTATCCTTTTCAGTGGAGCTCATTGAAATGAGCAGCATTATGCTGAAGGTATATTTAGCTTTTGGAGGGGCAGAGCAGGAAAGGGATTGAATGGTTATTTCCCAATTATCTTTCCTCCTGAGTACTGAAAGGAGTTCTTTGGTGGAGATGCACGTAATAAAGAAGCAAACAGATAGTGAAGGAAAAGCACTGAATGGAAGCATTATTTATCCATCCTGTCCTAAGTCTGGATTCTTGGTCTTTCAAGATGCATTTATTGTCTGCAGGTTCCAGCTCAAAGCAGATCCTACCGCAAGAGCCATGATAAGAGGCAATCTGCCCCTAAACGAGGAGCAAAATAATGGTCAGAAAAGGAAAAAAAACAAGCCTCCTGCCCTTGCTGTACAAGTTCTCATCTGGGGAACAGATGTCCCATGTGTCTGGAGAAACCTCTGCTCAGCCGCCCTGTTGAGTCAGGAACCAGTTCAAGATAAAAGACAGCAAGAGGAGGTTCCTAAGAACGATGACAAATATTGAGCCTTTCTGTAAACTCAGTGAACTAAATGGCATTACAGAGAGGTGTTTTTAGTTCATGGATACATAAGGTTTTGCTTTTCTTCTGTTCCAAATTTATACTCCAGTATAACTTGTAGCAATCTGGAGGGAATAAGACTTCTCAGGGATATTTTGCAACTTCCACTTAAGCTCAGTCTGTCTTTATATTCACTGTCATCTAAACTGTGAATATATTATATTTTCCCCAACTTTCCAATTTTATCATCTACCGTCAGTGTGTCATTTATGTGCAATACTGCCTAGATGGGAGCCGGGGTTTTTTTATTTATTTATTTCTTATTCGGGAACTTCACCTTAATGTGTTATAATACAAAACATAACAGCCATTACTGGGTTGGATAGGAAAGTTAATATTTCATTTTCTGTGTTTTATGTCCTGATGGCTTCCTACTAACATCAGAGGTAATTCTCACATATTTCACTGGGAAATGTAATGGGGTGGAAAGACATTCCCTAGGCTCTGCAATCGCTATTCTAGCTGAGACACAGATGGAATAAGGACTTGGAGAAATGCATTGGTGTTGTCTATTCTGGACAAACTTTCAGCAATTTATATAAGATACTAATACGTTTGTCAGAGAGACATCATCAGACATTTTCTTTCTTTTGTTTGTTCACAACACAAATGAGAGAAAAGGAATGGATGCATTTACTGTGATACAATCTTTAAGTTAGTGGCGTGGAAAATTGCATTGATACTTCCTGAGTAAAATGATCAACTTTATTGAACAGCAGCAAGAGCTGAACATTTGCATGAGCCTTTTAAAAAGAAATCTTCATCTTCTCTCTGACAAGTAAAACAGGAAGTAGAGCAATTTTCTCTGGATGTTCTCCAAGGCACAAGAACTTAATTGGAGACCAATTTATTTTTGGGGCAGAGGAAAACATATTGATCAAGGGCTACAGAGAAATAAGAGGTATAAAACTGGAGACAAATTGAGCTGAACATGCTTTGAAGAAGGGAATTTGATGGTTTACAGGTCTGGAGTATGTTGTATGGTCCTTTCAGCTATAAATCGCCAGATTGGATCTAACTCACGTTGACCAACAAGCACAAGACTATACTAGGAATAAGCAATTCAAATTTCTCTGACGACCTCACTTTGTGGCAGTCTACAGGTGGTCTCCCTACAACCAATATCAATGGTATGTGCAGTTTCAAATTCATCAAGAAAAACAGAATCTAGAAAATTAATCGAATAATGTGGTACCACAAGGATAGAGCGGCTAAATATTCTAGAAGCAGATGAGGAATTTTTCTTGCCAACATCATTTCTTCACTACAAGCAGAAAAATACCTCACCCCCCCCCTCCCCATCACAAACAATCTTGACGTTTTGGGTTAAATCCAAACAGGTTCCTTCCAGACAGCAATGAAACCTATCACTTGTTCTTCTGCATGTGGAGAACTCATGTGCATTTATTGTTCATTACCTAGTAGGGTTTCTACAGACTTCTGCCCTGTTCAGCCATCTCCATTAACGCTGTACATTAAGGGTTATTTATTTACAAACAACCCTGCATTCCCTGCCTATAAGCTTTTAACCCTGTTGTCTGGATTGATTAAATTCTTCACACTGGCAGACTGCCTTTGCCCTTAAATTTCATAAGAAAAATTCCTGAATCACTCTAGAACACTCTCCTATAGTACAGGTAGACTATCCTTAGCCTCACAAGCTTCTCACTGTGTCTAAAAAAAAAAACCTATCACATGGTCTTGCCAAAGCCTGAGCCCAAAAGTTCCCTTTCCTTCCATGAACCTCATGGGCTCAAAGAGATTTCTTCTGTGTGCATGCAAGTCTACCCACACTTTAAAGTCTTGCTGTTGGGTATCTGAAGTTTTTCAGACTGGTTTCCAGAAGCCCTGGAACCATATGAACCCCACACTCCCTGTTAGATCTCATCTGTCTGGAACATTGTGGACAGAGATAAATCCTCTTTATTTAAAGAAAAAAAAAAAAAAGTAAAAGCACATAGAAAGCCACAGTGCTCCCAGGACTTTCATTATGATTCAGAGGAAGGGCTCCCTGCAACGGCTGCCAGCGTGGCTGGCATTCTGAGCAAGCCTCTAACACCAGTTAAAAGGAAGCTCAGCCCAAGGCAGGGGGGTGAGACACATAAATAATCCAGTGGTCACAACCTGCACCAATCAGCTGAAGTTCGTGTTTCCCAGCTCCCTTCCTCAGATCAGAAGCAGCTGCATCACGCACTCCAACATGAAAGCTGGTGCTAGGGTCCTTCTTTTGAGCTTGAAAGACTTCATCCCATTTTCCACTCCTTCCCCCTTCCCCACCCTTGCTTCTCACTTGCACTCCAAGCCCCTCCCTTGCTCGTTGATTTGATTGTTCATAAAGTGGAGCTCTAGGGCTCTAGTTCATCTCTCGCCTTCTTTTCTTCCCAGTTAAGGTGAGCAAAGCCAGTGGTACACACAGTGTGGACTCAAGCATCGATCAGCCTACAGCATTTGCCATCTCCAACTGGAAGTATCGGTAGTAGTCAGCCCCCACCTACACCCCAGGGGACCCAACCTGCAGAGATGCTTTGGTCTGCCTGACAGCGTTGCTCTAACCTGCAGAGGCAGAGGCACAACCTCACTGAGTGCTGGGGCACATGCAGCGACGAGGTTTTTAACACAGAGACTCTTGCAGCCTGGTCCTTCTTGGTGGTGCCAGAACTCTTTGTTTCCTTCAAACCGCAGCATCTGTGGCAAGATGTGCTTTGACAGCCTGTCATCCCTTCCTCACGCTCAGAGCCCTCGCAGCAGTTGCCTCCTGGCCAACAGGCCTTCAGCCAGTGCTGAGCAAAGGAATTAAGACTCCTCAGCGCATTCACGCCTTGGTTCTTCCTAGGGCTGCCGACTCAGGGTGCTCAGCAATAGCCAGGCTTTCCCAGCTGCAGAACTCCTCGTGCATTGGCAGGGCTCTGACGCCCGTGCTAGATCCTGAAGCAGAGGGAAGAGTGGCTTGGTTTGCAGAGACGGCGCCGCTCAGCATCTCCATTTGCTGACAGATACCTGCTGTCCGCAGCGATGCTGAGGGCACGAGGCAGTATCAGGGTCTGCCCCCCAAGCACCCACGCTGTCTTTGCAAGGGCTGTGCTTGAGGTGGTTAGCCTAGCAAAGAAATCCTCAGGCTCAAAACCCTGCTTTGGGGATGGGGATCAATGGCAAGTATTCAGCAAAAGCACACAAGGGGATAAGCCAAGAACCTTGCCCTGTAGCATCTCCCCATTGCACGGCCAGACACACACCCATGCTGTCCCAGGACCTGGGCACGCTCTGTGCCAGTCAGGGTGAACGGACTGGTGCAAAGCAGCAAAGGAAGGTAGACTCCTGTCTTTGGGCACCTGAGTCTTTGCAAACCCAGCTTTTGATTCAGACTCTGTAAGGAAGGGACATAATACCATCAGGTTTGGGCAGAACTTGCCCTGAAGGTTTAAAGAGGCTTGAAAAAACGGGAAAGGGAGGGAGGGATGTGCTCAGCCTTAGTTTAAAGGCAACCTGCAGCAATGCTCTAAACCAGCCTAGAGACCAAGTAAAGCCAACGAGATTCATTTGCAGCAGGGACTGCTCAGCTCCACTAGTGAGAGGCTGAGCTGGACACCCGTACACCTCAAACCAGCCTCTCCCCTCCATCAGCAGTGACCCCTATACTCCCTCCCTGCTGTAAGGCAGCTTTTTAAAGACACATATGGCTGCTACTAATGAAGCCCCTGGTTTCACATTCATTAAGGAGAGGGGGGTTGATCTGTCCACCCTGGACTCTGCAGCCCTGGCACTGGCTGCCTGTGATGTCTGACATGAGGAAGGGATCAGGCCCTGAAGGTAACAAAGGCTGGGAGAAGCCATGGAGGGAAGGACACTGCATTGTAAAATTTGAGGACAGCAACTTATGATCATAATTTAGCTTAAAGCAGCAGAAGGAAGAATTTCTCAGGCAGCTATTTTTGACACCAAGGATTTTGACACGGATGTCTCTTGCCCTTCTGTGCTGCCTTTGTGCCTGTTCTGATCTCTAAGGAGAATTTAAAGGTGAGCTATAAAACAGGGAGAAGGGGGAAAAAAGAAAAAGAAATATGTGTTGGCCTAAAAAATCTCCAGCAAGTACCAGTGATGAGGGCAGGCTGAGAGCCTGCTTCCCACCTGGGAAATGGCCTGTATTTTCAGTTTGCTGAGGTGCCAGATAAAACTTTTGAGCCAATGTCTCAGGAGGCACTTGTTGAACATCTTGGATTCCCATGCAGAGGGCAGCAAAGGGGTTGGGACTGTAACATCTCCAGCTGTAAGGAGACAATTCTAGTGTTATGTTGCCCTGAAAAGCTCCAAGTCTCAGCAGCCTTCCTGATCCTCAGGGGCCATGAATCCAGAGCTGAGTGCCTGGGTCTGACTCACATCCCCAGACATTTTGGTGACGTGATGAGGTGTGTTCAATACCAGAAGGCAGGAGAACCCAGAAGTCCTGGCTCCCACTTTTCAGGTTCCCATGGCTTCCTTTTAGAGAAGTACAAAATGCGATACCTCCGTTTTGTCAGATAAAAGCATGAGCTTCTTTCCCAGCATTTGCTTCTAATCCACAGCACAAACATGTTCCCACAGAATCTGGCCCTGAGGGACAATGAACTGCAACACCCACTGACTCCAGAGGAGAGGCCAAGGTTCATGGACAACCTCCTCCACCCAGCGATTCTCCCCTCACCGCCTGACACCATAACCATTTACTTTTGGACACAACACTAAGTGAGAGTTTCCTCAGAAAGACCAGCAGGGCTGAACACGAAAACATGGAACTACTTTACTTCCCCGCTTTCAAATCTGGAGCCACAGGGCTCCTTTAGGAGAGGTTTTCCTCCCGATATCAGGAGATATCAGCTTTCAGATGATACTGCAGGAAACAAGAACACATGAACCTGCATGGCAAGTCCCCTCTTTTGGCAGACACTGCCTGTATTCTTGTTTTCAGAGCGATTTCAATACACTATATTAAAAAATTGTAATTAAGGAAAACCCTCAAACCTAGGAGCAGAGTGAATTCATAACATCGGTGACAATTTTTTTATATCTTCAGTCTCATCTCAGACAGCGTTGCCTACAGGGTTGAGATCAGGTCTCTGTGTGTGTCTATATATTTTCACCTAATCACTGCTGAAAACCAGCATGGCTTTTCACACACTTTAATCAAACAACTCATTCCGTTGCCCTGCCACACACTATCTTTTTATCTTCCCTTGCTTTCAAGGGCAGGGGAGTCCACTGACATGGGCTACAGCCAGAATTCTGGAGTGCCTTTGAGCCAGTCACTTGCACCCTCTGCCTTCTCATCTGCAAAAGGCTGCTGGTAATGCAGGCAGCCTGTCCTGGGATGCAGACATGTCCCAAGGGCATCACAAGCTCTAAAAAAAAATAAAATCAAAACCTCACAGGAAAAAAAGTCAGCTGTTGGGGCACAGCTCGAGAAACACAGCCGTGCTCCCAAGATGTAGGTGGATAGAGAAGCATACACTTCAGTGGTGTTTAGAGGGACTCTCAGCACGTGCCTGTACTGAGGCACAGCTGCGATGCCAGCCCTGCCAACTGACCCCGCAAAACAAGAGCTCATGTTTAGACATCCTTTCCAGGTTTATTTGTGCCTCATCTCTCAGGACAGGACAAAATATCTGTGCTTTCCAGGACGTCTCAGTAGTTTTCTATAGCCTGATGCCTGTTGAATTTTACATTGGAGTCTGAAGATGGGAGGCATGAGCTGAATATGCTACAAAGTCAGAGCTGATTCCCATTTCAATTCTCCGGGAACATACAAGTGAATGTGTCATTTAATCATCCCATATTCTCCAAGGACTCTGCCTCTCTCACCGCTGTCTGAGCAGGGTTCCTGTGCATGCAAACACACTTTATACAGGAAAATCAGTCTTCAGTAAAAACACACAGGTAAACATATGTCAGAGCATGTCTCCTATCACAAAGACACTGCCACATATGTACAGTGCACAGAGCCCCATTCGCACCACGAACAGCCACGTTCAAAGCATCCTGAACAAAAGGGAAACCCTCCGGGGTCTCATGTCAGGTTTGTACAGGCAGAACAACTTAGTGTCTTACCGCAGTATCCTCAAGGTTCTTACCCCAGGAGACAATTCCACTACACAGAGCTTGGTGAATCCAAACACCTGACCCTGGAGGGAGTTTTCTACATACAAGAAAACCTTAGAGACCTAAGGCTCTGCTCTTTATCTTTCAGAAAGGAGCTGAGAGAGAGGGATACACACCCATGCCAGAAAAGAAACGAAGTGAAAAAGCCTCAGTATTTCTATTGTTGTAGGACCTACGCTGCCTATCTGCAACCAAAGCCCGGCTGCACTGGATGGAGTCAATATCGAGATAACAGAGCTGCTCTGAAGTGTTTTGTAACTAAGCAGACAGACTAGCAAGGATAATTGCATTTGTTTTGTATACAGACATCACACAGGAAGCTCTGTGGCAGGGACAGGATTTTTATCAACTCAGTGGAGGTGAAAGAATTAACCGAGGGGCCTTTTTAATACCCTCCTCTGCTCTAGTGGAGTTCTGGCCTTTGGAAAGACAGGGTGGAGAGGTGTAGCTTTTAGGAAACAGGATTTCGTGTCAAACATTGACAAAAGTCATCAATTCCTCTCTGGAAATGCAAGGAAGAAACACTTAGGTAACCAGACAACTGCATCTCACTACATTAGGTAATTCTTCAAGGGTACAGTGAAGATCCCTCAAGCAGGCAGGCTCCAAGCCACTGTTCAAAACCAATTCCTTAAGCTTCAACTGTCTGAAAGCAAGCGTGGAAAACCAGCTCTGATGCAGGAATATAGGTATTCACATCACCTGATCAGAGACACTCTAGACCGACGGTTCTAGCCTCCCTCATTGGTGGTCAGGGAAAAGAAACTCTCTCCAAGGGTGATTTACGAAACCTGTCAGATGGATGAAAAAGGACCGGAACTAAGAGATAGAAAGCAAATAAGGGAACTTGGGAACTGAAATTAGAGAGCTTGAAAAGGGAAGTGAAGGCCCTTGAGCCTGACAAGGATGAGGCTAAATCCATAAATCCAGGCTCCCACCAGAGGATTTGCCAGCTGTGCAAGCCAGGGACACGGGGGACACCAGCGGCTGTGGCTGCGCTGCCTCGACAGAGTCACCCCCATCCCTGCTTGTCCCCCTCAGGGAGCCAAGGCCCCACAGGTCCCTGTGTCCCACCTCTCCCAAGTGGCACCAGCGAGCCCAAGACAGGGAGCAAGGCTTTCCCTGCCATGTGCCTCCACACCCGTTTTGCCCAGAGCGCTCGTACTAGTGCGTCAGCATCACAAGGGAGTTGGATGCAGGAGCGTGGAGGTGTGGAAGATGCAAGAGATTGTCACAGTCTCATCCCTGCTAGCACAGCCAGGAAAAAACAAACCTCAATTCTTTCACTCCGAGCATTTTAAATTTAAGTCTGTCTCCTTGAAAGAACAGGCTGTGAAGCAAAGAATTTTATTTTTTTTTTTTTCATTCCTCCTCCTTCATCCATTTCAAATGTCAAGCAAATTGAGGCCAGCTCTGAAGGGCTAAAAAACCAGGCCTCTTGCAGCTCTGGAGTGCTGACTTGCATCATGTCAGATCTTAGCTCCTTGTTTTGCAAATAAGTCAAGGGTAGCTGGAATAATATACCTGTCAAACAACAGTGAGCTTCCAATTTCCCTTGACAGCATCAGCTCACATGTGCTGCTTGCCTTTTACAAGAGTCTGCCAGAAGGAATCAATTCTTTAAACATATGTTGATGTATAAACACATACCCTGTTGCTTCCGTACGTTCTAGCCATTGACCACAGACCTGAGCGAGGCTTCAACTCCAATCTTCATTTCTCATTTTGGTTTCAGGCCAGATCTGGTTCCAGCCTTCCACAGGGAGATTAACTATAGGCAATGCAGGCGAGACACGCAGGTGAGTTGCCTGGTGCTTTGGTTTACAACCCTGTCTTCAGTTATGACTCTGTCACATGCTAATCAGTTCGGCTAAAAGTCTCCACGTCAGGGCCCTGTCTGCTAGACAAAAATCTCTGACAGGGGGAGTTTCTTTTGGGATAAATTTGCTGCTTCTGAGGAGAAAGGTAGGGTTTTTTAGAGGAAAAACCATGTACCTTACCTACAGTAAACATATTTTGGCTGAATTCATGGAATGGCCTTCATACCAATACATAGCGACTCGCTAAAAATTGGAATTCATCACCAAAAAAATAATTAAAGAATAGATACAGGGCTCTGCAAATAGAAATTCATTAAAGTTTGTAGAGCGCACAGATATTTTGACAGCTGTGTCATGGCAAAGCTCTTGTGGAAATTCAGTGTTGTGTTGTAGTCAGTGCAGGCATTAGAGACCGCATCATAAATAATGCATCCAGGCAGGCAGGTTGTGTTGAGAGCAAAAAAGTGCTTAAGAAAAGTCATGCTGTTACCACCATCAGTTCTTGCACACGGAGAGGGGCACAGGTCTTGCAGAGCAAATTGTAGGTGCTTAAAGATATAAGATCCAGGCATAAGCAGGAAAAACTCAAGTTATTTAAAGCAATCTCTATTGCAATGTTCCCAGGCTCTCGGAGGTCTGGCTTTTGCCTCGATGTTCTTCTGAGAAGCGAGTATAATGTTATCCAGCTTGTGTTTATTTGCTTCAGCTGCTATCCAGGCTCTCAAAGCACGCTCTGAACTTGAACGAATTGGGCTGAACTCCCTGCTCTGACAAGTGTAGAAGGACCCAGATATCCCATTCGGGGTTGGAGGAACTGAAGCTCAGGGAAGTAAATGTTTGCTCAAGGGCAAAAGATGTCTGCGTTCAAAGTGGAAATAGAAGAGATGGCATGACTCGCGATATATGGGACAAATCTGTGGTGCTATAAACTGGAACAAGTCTCTGTGTGTCTGTAGAGCAAAGACAGTCGGTGCTCGATTTCACCCACAGGATTAGCCCTTCATCTTTACAAAACCAGCCTTTTGACTGGTTACTGACATACGGCAAAGATGTGAAAAGTGACATAACAGCGGAAGAACATTTGACACAAAATAAAGCTAGCAAAGTACCTGGGCAATGAAGTTCAAACACCAACTGTGCTTCTGGTTACTGAGACGTTCTGCTTAATACAGCAAGGAAGCAACTCTGACCTCTCCTGCACTGCTGAGACTAAAGCAGTTGGAATAAGCATAGCAGCAATGGTAGAAAGTCACAGAACACTAGACTTGATTACTCTAAGGACAACACAAGGCATTTCTTACCAGTCCAGAAAGTGATAGAAAGGGGGAATTAAATGTCTTAATTGCAGGCTTAACAGGCTGTGCTGGGTCAGACCCATGTTCTCTCTAATCCACTATCCTGTTTTATACAGTGACCAGATGCAGCGATGGGGAAAAAAAGGACAGAGCAAACATATCCAAGTCTTCCCCAATCTCTGCTTTGCGCATTGATTTATCAGACCATAATACTGAGGGTAATTGCATTAAAATTATTAAGACTCAAACTAAGACTTGGACCATTGAGCATAAGCTTAGCCAAATTATTTTTACTTCTGTTCAACTGAGTGCACCATCATCTCATTTACTAAGCTAAATGATCAGAACTTTAGCAACTCTCTGCAGAAGGTTTTTATAGAATATTCCCTCTACCAAAGGGCTGCTTGAGCGAGAAAAACAGCTCCTGTAAGTAGAATGTGGTTACCCCCCACTCAGAGTAGGGGCTGCAACAAGTATTTTACAACTTCATTAGGTGTCGGTGCCTGCAGACACACAAACTACCAGAAAAGCTTTGAACATCATTGCAAGTGACACTGCAGTCTGAGTAAGAACAGGAGCCAAACACTGACCAAATGTTTCCACTTTGTCAGGAAACAAAAATAAGTGTTGACAAATAAAAACACAAGAGCTGGGCTGGGCAAGAGATTCTTCAATATTTCCCTGTGTCTGGCTTTTGCTTTCTAATGTTGACACATAAAAAAAAAAAAAAAAAAAAAATTAAAAAAAAAATCCCTGCTGTGCCCAGATCTGGGAACACATCCCAGAGCCCATGGAAGGTGCCAGCCCTTCCAGCAGGCTCTCGCCTGTCACCGTTCACCAGCAGAAACCAGGGCGGGCAGCGGGGAGACGGCAGCAGGTCTGTGGAGTCACATGTAGCTTCGCTGGGAGCACCTGAAGCAGCCCCTTCCCACAGCTCGACGGGCTCTTGCTGGGGTCGGGGCTACCTGGCTGGGACCTTAGGGAGCCAGATCCTCTGCAGTGGTGGGGCACAACTCAGGCGCAGAGGGGTTGCCCCCCCCTCACCAGGACAGGCATCAGGCAGCAGAAGCAGACCTCTCGCTGCCACCTCCCATCCGCCACCTCTCCCAGCACTGCCTGAGTTGTGGTGATTTCTCATTACCCCTCAGATGACCCAAAGGAGCGTGGCAGGACACAAAAAGCAGGTCTTTTTCCCAAAACGACTCCACTCAGGGTCCACAAGATGCAGAGAACTGCCCCCGTGCCCCTGCCCCTTCCCAGATCCCATCCCGCCTGCTGTATCACTTACCAGGTGGCTGTGGCACCCTCCGGGCATGGTCCATCCTCCATGTCCCAGGTAATCAGGTTCTCCCTCACCCCGTTACGGTTGTTCATAAAACCCCTCTTCCCTTGGATGCTGATAGCTAATAACAGAGCTGAGCATAGCTGTTGCCTTTTCTTGAGGGACAAGGAAAGAATTTGACCTTTCTCCTTTAATTCCTGGCAGTGGTTATAAAACTTGCAAGGTCACAGCGTAAGGATCCATATGCTGCTCAGAGATAACTCACGAGGAAGCCCCAGACCATTCAAAATCCAGACATGTACCTGCCTCCAGCCTGTCCCACTGGAGGGCTCCATCTGGAGACCATATTCCCCCTCAGCAGATGCAGTTACAGGCACCTACCTACAGGGGTAATTGATCGACCTTTCTCTTTTTTCTTTTTTTTTTTTTTTTTTATAATTTTTTTTTTTTAATGTTCTAAAACTTATCTTCCCAGCCCTGGGTTTCCCTGGAGCATTTCACCTTTTTCAGTTGATCACCAGCTCCATCTACCCCAGATAAGTTGCATTTTGGTGGTTATTACTCATTGTTGAAATCACCTCATCACACCGGGGACCTGCTCTAGTTGAACAGAGCGGAGAGAGAAAGAGGGATTTATTTGTCTGGATGTAGACACTGACCAGGAAAAGGTTTTCACTGGAGCACATTAGCCAGACAGGCTCCTCAGTTAACCAGGAGAAGTAGGTGCTTCTATGGAGGAATGCATCCCATCCATGTCCCAAAGTAGACTCCTAACATAAAGCAGGAGGAACCCACCTCATCTATTCCTCTTTCTCTTTGCTAATACAGATGAACAGATCAGATTTAGTCATAGGCGCTGCCTTGCTCAAGCGCAGCAAAAATTAATCTCAACCAAAATGTTTGTTTTGGCAATGGGAAGCAGGGCCCTGCAAACAAGAAGTTCCTCCCCACCACCACCACCTTTCATTCTACGCTGCAGCTGTGCAGACCTGAGGGGGAAGGATTTAGATTACACTGTCTAGCAAGGCCTTCTAGCGCGATTGCTTTTGGCTGCAAGCACAGCAATACATTTGCAGAACCACTACGCCAGCCTGAGATGCCGTATGACTCCATTTAGCAAGGTTTGCTGCAGAGCTCCCCTTTTGCAGATACACAAGAAAACAATCCAAAGTGGGAGGACTGCAAGGAAAATGTTCTGCCTCTCATGAGCGAGTCTGGGTTGTGAGTCAGGCTGGGACAGAGGAGTGGAAAGGGTAGAGAATAGCAAATGGGCAACACCTCTTCCTCTCCAGAGCTGGCTACATTTCCGTATCAGAGAAGAGTTTATGAAGGTTTGGGAGAAGCTGAAGATTTAAACCACCTAACGCTGAGAATAAAAGTCTCAGTGACCACAAGAAATCAGGCCTGTGGAAGTGGGCTTTGCCATTTGAGAAGGCGTTAGCCCCCACCGGAGAGCTGTCCTGAGAGGGAAAAGGTTTGGCCGTTCTAGTATCGGGCACTTTGATGTTTTATCAGGACAGTGGTGTGCTGCAGCCTGTCCCTCAGTGCAGATGCACATAAAATTAAATGGTAAGCCCTAAAAACTTGTAGGAATCTGACACTTGAACCCTCCTGTCTTCTGCTAAATGTGGCTGGAGTGAGCTAATGGCACAGAAGTTATGGGAGGCATGTCTACAGACACGGATTATGTAAGCCTCATTTCTTTAAGAAACTAAGCTAAAAAACGGTAATGAAAAGCTCTATCATCTGCTACATATTCTAAGGTTAAATAAACGCCACGTTAAAAGCACCACAGAAGTCTGCTCAGATCCTTTTTTCCTCAAATCTTGCATGGGTTCAGCACCAGAACAGTCAGCTGTCTTTTCAGACTATTTCCCTCGGCTCCAAGAGGAAAGTGTCTGGAGTACTGACTGCTGGAGAAACTATTCCATCATGCCTCCCAAAGGACGTTATGACAGCAGGTTTTTATTCCGGAATAAAAAAAAAAAAAAACAAAAAAACCAACAACCAACCAACAAAAAACCCACACTCCAAAGTAATTAGCATCCTTCCAAAGTGAAGTAATTATGCTACAGTAAAGTCACTTGTGTTCCAGAAGAGTGTGTCCACGCAGGCAACTATTCTGGAAGGTTTCTGGCTGAACAGTTTATTCTGCAATAGCTATTCCAGTCAATCCCTTGGTGTAGGCAAGCCCAGAGAATGGCAATGATCTCTCATTTCCCCTCCCATAGGGAGGGAAACCAGATTAGGAAACCTAGCGCTCTTCAGGAGATGTTTGAAGCAATTTCAACCCATCTGACAGATCCACCAGTTTAAGGAAAAAAAAATTTTTGCAAGTTTTATAACCACTGCCAGGAATTAAAGGAGAAAGGTCAAATTCTTTCCTTGCCCCTCAAGAAAAGGCAACAGCTACGCTCAGCTCTGTTATTAGCTATCAGCATCCACAGGGAAGAGGGGTTTTATGAACTCTCCAACCATGCACAAAGCTTCAGAAGTGCACATTTTATTAGACACCAGAGACTCCAACATAAATCACGAGTCTGAAGGAAAGCTGGCCGTGTTACTTTTGCAGCTCCTGGAACTGCTTGTTCAACAATAAAAAGGACATGAAAGACAACTAATATTTGAATACGTAACAACGTGTAACCACGGGCAAAGCGTCGTGCCCTGCTGCCTGGCTCCTGGTGCAGAACAGAACTGCTGACGCCAGCGATGTTCTCCTGTTTGCAGCGATACAGGAGGTGGAGGAGCATCCCCCAGTGCTGTCTGCTTGCCAAACAGACTCTAAACTGAAGAAGGCAGAAGGGTTAATTGACATCAGAGTGGCCTGGGATGATTTTCCTGTGGGCTGGCGTGTACTTTAAGTGTCCCAATCTATCTTTGGAGCTCCTTAGCATATTTGCTCAGCTTATTTGCATACACAAATATAAACTGTACTCTCCAAAAATTGCTCAAGCAGAGTCTGGAGCAAATTAAACAGTCAAGCTGAGGAGAGAGAGTGTGAACGGCAATCGTAGCTGTTGCATGTTCTGGGCCTGTAGCCGACATGGCTTAAAGCAAAGAGACTTGAAAACATCAAGTACTAGGAGAAAACACGGAAAACATGACAGGGAAGTCATGCTAGTCTAAGAGGAGGAGACACGCGAGTAGCTTATTTCTGCATATTTTTTCATCTAATAGGGGAAGCTGTAGCTGTCAGCAGTGATAGGGATTTACATGCAACTGGAGAAAGACTTGGGGAAGATCAAGGCAGAGGAGCTGACCCAGAGCTTCTTGGGACAAGCGATGCTACTGATTTCCAGGGCCTTCAGTCAAGCTTTGACTGGCAAGGAGACTAAATTGCATTGGTCCTGCAGGTGCCAGCTTCAACACAGAGGGCCACGAGCTGGCCAGGCTGTGTGAGCAGATCCCACCCCCACAGCTTGAGTCAAACTCTAAAACACATTTTGTGTCAAAAGCCAGATGGGGAAAAGCCTGCCTGCGCTGGCTGGTCCCTTCCCCTGCCAAAGCAAGCTGCTCTGCAGTGCAGTGAAACACAGTTTGGTTTGTGGCTCAGCGACACAGAAACAGGCTATGGTGACTTTTAGCGCAGGGTTGGAAATATTTGTGATTTTTTACCATCCTGCCCCTGGGGACATCGAACTGTTGAGCCAAATTCTGGTGGGGGGGAAAAAAGCTCACGTCAGGCTCTTAACCAACAACTCCCATGTAGCTCACCCAGGAGACGGGTGGGAGGCTTAGAAAATACAAGCCTCAAAGGTCAAACGAAGGAGGCTTGCTCAGCCCAGGTAGGAGTTTTCTGAACTGGGGATATAACAGACTGCTGGTATGTAAAAGGTTGTTCTGAAAAGGGAAGTGAGCGATAACACCCTTCAGGCCACTAGATGCAAGACAAGGGAAAACAGGGTGAATCTGCAGGGAAGGAAATAGAAAAAAAGGTAGATTTAGGTTTCTGGTTAGGATAAACTTTTAAATGCTGAGGATAAATAATCATGGAACAAGCTACTCAGCGCAATGAATCCTTGTTGGAGGAGGATTTAAAGGACATCTGTCAGGGTTGGTGTGGTCCAGTCAGTTATACAGAGGATACAGGGATGGATTAGATCCACCTGCGTCCCACCAGCCCCGTATTTCCATGGCTCTACTTCCCTTGTGCAAATGCAGAAGTGCTAAAAGTTAAATGTGTTGCAAAGAATGAACCTAGAAGGAGAAATTGAGGGGTTTATCCATGTCCTGAAGAACACATTACATTAAACTCAGCACATGATCCTAGAATAGGGCTGTGCCTTACATTAGAGGAAAAAACCTCTTGTAGCTCATGTTCAGGGTGGGACCTTATTCCTTCCCGACCTCAGTGCTAGTGGTCAGTCAGTCCCTGAGCCTGTGAGCAACACTCACCAGACTCCAGGGGATTTTCTAAGTGTCCCTAAGAAAATTTGTACATCCCACCTGGTGTCCTCTCTCTAGCTGGGACCGATCTCTTATAATCCAAAAGAAGGAAAAAGCAGCAATCCAGACGTCAGGAGAAAAGTAGAATGACTGATGGTGCAGATTCTTCCTGCCCCTCAGACCAGTACCAGAAGCCCCAAAGAGGGGAGTCATATAGTAAAGTACAAGTAACAGGCAAATTAGCTTTTTATCTTCCCCTCTTCCACACCTAGAAGATACAAAGGCCCCTCCCTCAACCAGCACTGCAAAACATCTCCCCATTCTCCATTCCTCTGCAAAGCAGCTTACAATACCCCAGTTCAGCTTTGCCTTAAAACCTGCTCAGCCCAGCAGTTTGCCTTTGCATTTAGGTTACGAGTGTTAAGAAGGATTTTCTTTGAATGAACTCTTACTTGCAGGGCAGAAATGAAGAATAATCAGCTCTCCGGAGCTGTGTTTCCCTCCAACGCCCACTCCCCCAGCAAGTCACTGCCGGGAACTTGAATTCATTTCTTGCCTCCTTTCCCCCCTGACAGGCAGGCTCCGAGCCCCCAGACAGCGCTGACTCGCAGTGTGATCCTCCAGATGCATTCCACCATGTAAGGACTGGAGGGAATATTGTCACACAGGAGATGGAGGGGGAACTAAGGGAAAGACGGGGAAGAAAAGCGGTTTCAGCTTGCTTTCTAGCAAAAAGTCAAGTCTGTTCTCCGGGAGTGATGGATTTCTCTCATGGGGACAGGAAAGTGCTGGAGTTTATCTAGGCTGGCACTGTATGCCGTGTCTAGGGGAAGGTGTAGAAAAGACGAAGGAGGCTCTTTGTCAGTCATTGTGCCCCTTGAACCCCTGGCTGCTTGAGCTCCCAGGTGGAAGCCAGCTGAGGTAGATGAGGCAGAAAGAAATGGAGAGGGACCTATCACACTACCGTATCAAACAGAAAAAAATCACTCAAAACTGGAACAACTTTGTCCAATTTTTTCCCTCTGGCCTCTGCAGATAAATTAGGTTTGGCTCAAAACAACCTTTGCGATGATATTGTGCAAAAAAAAAAAAAAAAAAAATGTCTCTCAGCCCTTTAGAAGGGTTGAAGCTTTTTTGACCAAGCCCTCCCAGACATTTGCTCTGATCAAGCAGCTCCAGCACCAGCTCTGGAACAGACCCAGACCCAAGCTCTAATCAAGGAGCTTTTCAATGAGATTTCAGACTACATATCTGTGGAAGCTTTGTCAATGAAAGCAGAGCTGACACTACAGCGAGGAGACAACCGAGGACCTCCACGGAGAGCTCTCCTGTTATATTTTGCTTTGCGACTTCCCCTTAAACATGTTGCCCCAGGGCTGCAGTGACATCCCCACCAGCCTCGGACAGTCTCTGCAATCTCATCACCGGGAAAACTGTCTCCATCTGCGGAAATGTGAAGCACAAACCCAAGATTTTGCCCCTGGATTTACAGTTTTTAACTCTACATGCCTGAGTGGAGATCGGTTGTGACCTTCAAAATGTACTTGCAAGTCCATCTGAACTTGGGATAATTTGGAATTATTAAAACTTCATTACACTGGTAGATGTTTAACCTGCTTGAATCAGCACGGGAGATTCTCCCCAACAGGGATTTTTCCTGAAGTTTTGAATCTGGACCATTCCCACTCCAAGTTGCCTCTATTCTTGCCACGCAACAAGGAAAGCAACTTGGGCAAATAAAAGAACTGATGTGTTTGGGGGAACTTGGGCACATTCAGTAACAAAGATGGGAAAAGATCCCAACAATTCATTGCTGCTTGCCTTTGATCTACTGAATAATTCTTGCAAGGCCAAGGAGCATCTTGGGCACGTTTCTAAAGGAATTACTGGGGAATCCTGGAGCTGAGGTTCCCAGTGAATAGCAGAGTTACACACAAAGGATTCTCAAACATTTAGAGAGGAGCAGAGTGAGGAATCCTTTTTGTTCTGGGCATGTAACATTAGAGAACCTGTCAGCTCTCATTTCACTTGATGACTTGGGTAAGTCTCTCTGTCTCTTTGTCTTTTTCTGCTTTTCTTTCTTTCTTTTATTGTTTTTCCGAGAAACAGTTGACATGAAAAATGAGAAACAAGAATTGCATTGTCAGTTAGAAACGCATACATGTAATGAATTGTAAGCTGGTTGACCCTTCTTGGGTATTGATTCTGCTTTTTAACTAGGAGGGAAAGCTTTGCAGAAGCTGATAAAAGAAAAAAGAAACCTGCCAAATAAAAATTGAATCCAGGATTTTCTTATTTTAAGCTTAAGCTTGTCACTCACAGGGCTGGCTGGAACACTATAATACAATGCAATTCTTTCACTGAAAAGAGGCTCCCCCAAAATACCACTCTCTGTGTGCATGAGAAACTTGCCTGTTTTCATTTATCACCATTTTTATCATAAAGAAAATGTAAATAATTGAGACCATGAGCAAACCCGGTGTTCTAAAAGAAAGCTCAAAATGGTTTGCTTTCTGCGATTCTATCTCCCATCAAAACCTTAAAGATGCTCATGAAATATTTGCACTCACTGAAGAAGCATTTTTATGAAAAAGCATATTTCCTGAAAAAAAAAAAAAAAATTTGCATTTTTCAAACAGCTGCAGTAAATCCTTATCTCACAGGGATGCTGAGAGAGGAATGCTAAGCTTTAAACAGTTTTAGAAACAGATCTTCAGCTGGCATAAATCAGCCTGGTTCCACTGAAACAACAGACTTTGAAGCCCAAATGTGCATAATGCAGCTCTGGAGAAGGGATCCTGACTTACACCAGGTAATCGTTTGGCCCTCTAATATCCCTCCCCACTCAGAAACAATAGAAGCCATTGCAAGTGACACGTTCTCAACTTTATTTTTAACAATCCTAACAGAACACCTGAGCTCACACTCAAACCCTTCAGCATATTCATCAGCATCGCGGCGGTGACGGTGTGTTGCAAATGATGGGGAACAGGTAACGGAGTGTTCCCGTAACTTTCTCCGTCATGTGATGGATGCTGGTTGCATCCCGATGAGCAGCACCACAGAGACTGACTGCACACAGCTTAAAGAAAAGCCTTCTAAATGACAGCAGAAACACCAAGTGAACTTCCAGCACACGGATAGACTCGGCAGGTATTTCCCCCTCGCACCTTAACGCGGCCAGGAAAATAAAAATAAATAAATAAATAAATAGAAGGTTTCTAAATCTTCTTCAGCAAAGGTGAGAAACAATGAACCTTCCAATGAACCAACAAGCGCCGGTGGAAAAGGGGACATCACTCAGGACCATACACCCGTTCCGAGCAGGGATTCAGCCTGCTGCTACTCCTCGCTCGTGCCTGCATCAGTTATGCAAATTTACAACAGTAAAGACAGTTTGTAAATAACTTCTACCGACATCTCTTCAATCAGCACAACCCAGGGTGTCCGGAGCTGTGAAACACTGCAGGTTTCTCTGCAGCCCAAGGGATGAGATGCCTGGAGGAGGCTGTGGCAACCCCAGGGCAAGCAGGCAAACCCTGAGCTTTAGGGAGGCAAATCTCCATCCACTTGGACAAAGGGAGGTGTCTAGAGATGCAGAGGGCGACTTGCCAACTCACACACGCCTGCCAAAGCCAGGGGGACCTTCGCCGGTCTGTAGGATGTGATTGTAAATGACCTGACGCGAGGACAAATTTCCTGTTGGTAGTAAAACCATCCAGACTCAGAGCAGGACGTGGGTTTTCACAGGGGACTAAGGCCACTGCCTGTGTTCCTCTGCCAGGGCTCCGCACCACTGTGGTGGGAGCTGGGTAGCTCCGGGGGGCACACGATGCCGACGGGGATCTCTGGCACAGGGAAGCTTAGAGGCCAGCAGGTGCAAAAGGCAGGACACTGGGATTTGGGTGAAGCATTGGGAACGCTATAAGGATAAATAGAGTGGTTCAGAGGTGTATTTGGTGGTCTCAGAAAACACCAGAACCCCCCGTCTGTATTTTGCATCCAGCAAAACCCACCGACTTCCCCCCCACACCCCGTGCAGCCCTTCCCTGCGAACAGCTTGGCTGCTGCCTGCAGCTTGCAAACCCCCCCCCAGCGAATCCTGAGCCGCACTCTGGGCCACATTCAGCACCCTGCAGCCCAGCCGACCTTGCTGAGGGACAAGCTGGAAATGCAAAGCCAACAGATGGTCATTTCTGGATGAATTTTTAGCTGTTCCTCTTGCTACTCTTTATAGCAATGCAAGCCCTCCCGGGGCACAGCCTCAGTAAACTTCCACTCATCCACCACTGCACACTGAGGAGCAGAGTCCGGGGAGGGCTTTGGGGCTAGGCTACGCAGACAGCAAAGCTTCCTCTAGTTTTCTTTATCCTTTCCTCAATATAGCCCCTAGATGCACTGAAAGCAGTAAAAAATCCCCTCAAGAAACAACCCAAGAGAAAAAAGTGCTGCGTCGACATTTCTGGGGCAGAAGAGGAGGCAGAGCTGGAAATGTCTTACTGTGCAGCTGCTGTCTCATTGACAGATATCATTGCTCTTTAAAACACACTTATCTCACTGACAGATCTGCTGCATTTTTCCACTACCTCCCCTAGCACTCCAGGCTGGAGGAAGGTACATGAGACCTAAAACCAGAAGTAACAAAGTTTTCCTGCCTTATCGACGCATCTCTGATGTTCAGGGAGACAGAATAGAGCAGATCAGAAATCAGCTCGCACCTACAGCCACAGTAACTACGAAATAAAAAGACGGGTAAACGCTGTAGCTCAAGCAGGACATCAGACAATAAGCAGCACCACATTTGAAATACAGAAGCCTGGAAGGGGTTGTGCTGCTCAAGAAATACTTCCCTGGCAAAGGCAGCTCCCGCAGGTGCTGGTTGCCCCATCAAAAATGCTTTAAGCTGGTTTGCTTACAGTCATAACAGCTCGCTCCGATGCCATGTGTAAACCTCAGGCAGAAGGCAGCATCTTTAGGTGATTTTTATTAGACTGAGGAAGCCGATACATGAATACGGGCGAAAATATTTTCCCAAGGAGAAAACTTTTTTGTCCCGATGAACCGAACCACCTGCGTGCCCAAGTGAGGCTTAGGGCTGCCCGTATCACTTTGGCCTGATTCTCCATGAAGAAATTATGCTGCCTGTGCTTCTGCTGCTTTGCTGTCTGTCCTGCAGAACTCCTGAAATCCTTGTCCAGTTTCATTCCGTTCACAGGAGACAAGACAGTGTGCGCGTGAAGTTCTGACAGATTTCTGCATCTTAGGGCTGGAGGGAGAAACTGCTCCTAGCCCTTTCTGTACTCAAGGAAAAGCTGCAGCATGAGCCCATTGGACACTGAAGAAGCTGTGCAAACGCTCATCCTTTGGAACTGTGAGTCCATAGGTTCCCTGGTGCAAGGGCCTATTTAATAATACATTTGGGTTTGCAAAGTTAATAAGGTTTCCTTGCTCTTGTTCCTTGCTTGGATGAATGGAAGAGATCCCCTTATGCCAAGCTGATTCTCAGATGTCCCTAGGGAATAGCTGCAATTATTACCAAAATTGCACCATGATGCAAATCACGATTGTGAATTTGAAATTTTCCACGTATTAATACTCACTGGAAAGAATTGAGGTTCATTAATTCCAACAAAAATACCTGGGAAAATATTGGGTCGAGAAAAAGAGTCTGTGTTGTACTGGCTTGAATTCCTGAGCTACAGCTGCAAAGCTGGCATCTAGACTCGAGCCTCAAGTGAGCTTCTGTTCGTGCCCATCTTGTGATCAAGCTTTGGAGAGAAGGAAAGAAGAGCTGCAAGGTCTAAATAACATTCAGAGTGACAGGGGTAGCAAGGGAAATGCTTTATGCTGATCACATGGAAAATAACATCAAAGACTGAACAATAAAGTGAATTTATTAAATTGGTCCCAAAAAAAGTTTATCTTAAAATCAATTCGTATTGAACCTCCGTAACAAAGAAATCATAAACTCCTCGCAGTGTAATGAACTTGAATTGACCTCGGCCACTCATCCTGAAAGATGTGAAGCCACTAGTCAGCACAGACAGCCCCCTCCCCTGCTTAATCCATACCCTGCTCAATTCATAAAAGCAGCAGCTCTATAATTTAGAACACAATCTCTCCAATCTAGAAGTAAACTGCCCTCTTAAGCAATCGAACTCAGAAACCACTAAACCAGTCCATTCCCCATTCTAAGTACATCACCAGTTTAGAACACAGTGACTGTTTTATCTACAAAGTAGTAAACGGCATAAATCTAATACTCGGTAAAACACTCTTCCAGAGGAAGGATGCTGCGCTATCAATCTGTACAGCCTACCAACTAGCATCTAGAGACTCCTTCTCCAGCCTGGAGTTTATTATCTGTGGACGTTAGAATCAACAGATCTACACTGGATCCAAACTAAAATCACGACCCACTCTAAAACTTAATGTCTGAACTAGATAGCAAGATGGATCTGCCTGAGGGAGCACTTTTCCTTCCCCCTCCCACTCCCCGTTCAGTGAGTCCTTAGAATTTTCTCCTGGAATTGCAAATCTGCGTATAGCAAATTTAAGTCAATGAGTTTGTTTTCACCAAACCATCAGGAATAGGCAGTGGGGTACCGGGAATACAAGAACTGCAGCTTGAAAGTCGGCACAGATCTAAACTGATACGGGGCACGGCAAAACATCTCCTGGCTTATCTGCTGACCTGCCAGTCCTGTGGAAATGCTCAGAAGAGACAAAACACCCTCGCTCAGCAATAAAAGGCACTGCTGAATTTGGAATACAGGATCAAACCAGATTTTTTTTTCCAAGTGGCCAATGACTTGGGATCCTGTTTAAACACCATTTTGAAACCAGTGCTGGGACCTCTAAAGGTTTCAAAACGTGAGCCCGGATTTAAGGTATCCAGTCGGCAAAAAATAAGTATTCTTGTGAGCTGGGCAGGTAGCAAAGCTTTGGTTGTTCTCTGAGGCTCAGTGCCACACAGATTTCCTATAACAAATGAGTTGCCAGTTCTGACTGGAGCTTTTCTCTGGGCTAGGCAGCCAACATGTCCCCGGCCTGTGTGGATTCTCTGGCGACTTTTACTGCTGCTGTGCTCACACTGCAGCTCTTCCTTTAGCTGGGGTAGTAATTCCGGTCCCATTCTTCCCGCCAGCAAAACCCATCAGAATTTCACTGGGGATCTGCTGAAATCAGCTGATAGTTCAAACTGATTAAGCACAGGACTGACAGACGGACACGGATGGAGAGCGAGAGGTAGAGGGAGTTGGGCTAAAAACATGCTGCCGAGCTTGACTGTAGTAAAGAACAAACAGAAGCCGTAACAAATATCTGCATGCATTTCTAAAAAAGTGTTATCCCCCTCTTATATTCAAGAAAGTCTTTACTAAGCAAACTTCCCAGATTGAAACCTGGTAACCTGCTTGGCTCTGGAGCACCCCAGGGCCGGGGAGTACCACGTCAATACCAATTACAAGTGAAGGGACAGAGGCTTGCCCCGTCAGCACTTTTACGTGGGCAATTAGTCTCCCTAACTGTCTTGTGGCTAGGTGAGGCAGGCTGCTGCTCTGGGCGATAGGAGAGGGATGCTGTGTGCATTACAAAGAGGCTGGACCTTGCTCTGGGCTCCAGCCGCTCATGGAACCAAGTGGCTGCACAAAAATCCCATTAGCTCTTTGGAAAAACACTACAGCAAGGGAAAACTGGAGAAAAGAAATTGGCGTCGCTCTTCCCCTTGCCTCTGGGTTCCTGCAATGGCTGCAGTCGCTCTTGGCTCTTTGAAGCACTCTGGTTTGGCTCGAGAGAGAGCCATCGGGCCGGGGATCACCGGAAGGGACAGGGCACGCGCAGAGCCGCTGTGTGAGGATGTGCCTGAGTCGGTGAGCGTTTGTGCACGGGGGTGCCTTGCGGGTGAAAACAGATGGAGTCAGCTCTTCGGGCTTGTGCATGGGTGTGCTCGTGTCCCTTCACAGGGATTCCTCCAACCACTGAGCACCACTTCCTCGTGTCTGCCCCCCACTCCCCAAGCCCCCGGGGGACGGCGGGTCTCCGCTCCGTGCAGGTCATGAAGTGGTGAGCAGGGGGCTGTGTGCTGGGGTGCTGACTGCACCAGGTACAGATGCTCCAGGCCCGTAGCTCTGATTCTCAGGCTCCCACAGCTCAGTTTGCCAGGTGAGCGCAGCATGTCTATGGCCCAGGGAGTCCATGGAGCATACAAGCAAAGCCCCCAGTCAGAGGCTTAAAGAAAAAATAAAATCCGGTGAGTGCAGAGGGGAAGGACATCTTTGTCCACCTGCTTCTAAAATTACATTTCTTTCCATGTGCTTCTCCCAAGCCTTTGGGAAACAATAGGAAACTTGGATCCAATTCCAGCTGGGCACATCCCAGATGCGCGACCCTCGCTCCCTATTTTGCCATTTATCAGACCTAGCGTAAAGGACACGGCCAGCATAAAGATGAGCCGATAACCAAATTGTATTTGATACAAAAGGGTCAGCACGTGGGTGAGCGCTGGGGGTACAAACAAGTCAGATTATCCATAATCGACATCAATCCCACTGACCCCAACAACGACACCGCACGACCAGCAATGGGGGAATAAATGGTGACATGCAGTCTGCCAGAGAAGGGACGGGAGACAACCGAGTCAACCAGCCAAACACGTAAGACCAAGGAAGCCACAGACTGAATCTCTGCACAGCCCGCGTTTACAACAGCCAGAGCTGAGTGGAGCCCAGTCCCAGGGAGGCGGGAGGTCCTTCCCCAACAGGGGACTCTGCACAGGGCACCCACCTCACACACAGACACTGCCCCTCCTGCAGGGGTCCCAGCTTTATCCCTCGGGGGGACACCTGACCCCGGGTTACTCACTGCGGGACCCCTGGGGCTCCTTTACCCAATGGCTCTGTCTGCCAGGCCGGCCCACCCTGGGGGGAAGCCTAAAGGGAACCTCACCCCCCTTGGAAAGGGCTGTGGGAATCACCCACATGTCAACCTTGATTTGGGGCTTGGGGTTGAAACCCCAGCATTTCACCAACCCAAGACTGACCCTTCCGCAGCCCCAGCAAGCTTCCCCTTGCTCCTCAGAGGTGAATGACAGGACACTGATGCCCTGAGTGAGGCGTTGGCGGCGATCTCTAGAGAAGCAGGGGCTTACGTACACTCAGAGCTTTCACCAAATCATCAGCAAAACTGTGTGCAGAGAAATACTGGAAACAAAAAATCCACCCACATGCCCAGAACAAGTGTTTAGGGCATGATAGAGCTGTCTTTTTCCTAGACGTCTGCCAGACTTGGCTGGCTCTGCTTCCCAGGAAATCGCAAAGAGTAGCAGTGAAAGTGGAATTTGATGAAACAGCTTGAAATTAAGCACTAGACTTTTCTTCTTCACCTTCCACCTAGCCATCACAGATCCACCAGCACTGTTTCTTTCTATGATCTGATCCTAGCCAAAACCCTTGGGAAGTGCTTCTCTGAGGACTGTGGCCAGATGGTTGAGAGCTGTACGTCACCAGGGCCAGGCTTATGAAGAACTAGTTTGAGATGCTGATTTATTTTGCTAAGTCTCAGATACTGGAACAAAACCAGCGTGCTTGGACAGACGGGATTTTCTGAAACTTATGGGAACTTCATACCTCAGAGACATCTCTCTTTCTGTGAGAGTCAGAGGAAAGAGGCCAACGACAGCCGAAGTTATTAGTGGAGCGTACCAGACACACATGCAGACAGCCAGCAGGTTGCACACACCTTGCTTCCCTCGGGAGTCAGGCTTAACTTTTTAAAAAGAAGCAACCAGCAGCACAATATTTCCCCTACAAGCCCCATCTTTTATTTTTAGAGCCATAATGAGAAGAACATTTTGTCTCCCAACTGGATCAGAATGTCTGGAAAGGTACAGGGGGCAGCTCTCCTCCTCTTTTTCTTTTCTTTTTTTTTCTTGTAAGTGGAAGCTGTGAAGAGAGTGGGAAGATGGAGGTAAACGTGCACCTCAGTGCTGAAATGGCCCAGGAAAGCAATCGTCCTGTTATCAGCACCGTTGTGCTTTCTGTAAGTGCGTGTGGAAGAATGGAGAGGCACGCAAGGCAGAAGAAAAGCTTCATTTAGAAATGCATTTCATTTACATTTTTATAACAAAACTTCAAAGTTCTGATTGATCATAAGGGCTTCGCTTAGTACAAAGAGCAGAATGATTAAAGCTCACATAAGCAATGATTGTGAGCCAGAAGTGAAGTCATTCTCTCTTACTGATGGAGGTATGTTTATCCTGCAAAGGTTTACACCTTCTCCTCAAATTAGAAAAGAGCTTCTCGGCACTCTGTATTTATATTGAAACCACATGTGTGCAGGCAGGGTCTCCAAGACTAAGGAGAGAAGATGCAGCCTCATTTCCAACTGTGTGTTTAATAAACGACTCTGCAACCAAAAGCACAGATGAACCTGTGAAGGAAAAGGTCCCATGTGCGTTCACTGATGGACATTAATCCGTGCTAAGACACCAAGGCCAAAGGACCCCAGAGGCAGTGGGTACGAGCAAGCATTGCCCGTTGGTGCTGTGCGGATGGATGCCTGCTGAAGACCTAATCCTTTATCCGACGGGGGGCAAGGAAAACCCACAGGGCCCTGCGAGGCTCCCGGAGTGGAAAAAGAGTAAAACACTGGACTATAGGCACAGCACTTAATCCTGCTGTGCCTCAGAGCCCCCAGCTGTACAACAGGGGGAATAACACTCCTTTCCGCACATCCTTTGCCTCCCTCCTTCCTCTGAGGTTCCCCAAGGCACCTCTGGGTGCCTGTGCAGCACCCTGCACCGTGAGGCCCAGGGTTGAGGTTTCGGCAAAAACTCCAATGTTATGCAGGGCTGGCACATTCCCAGTTAGATCCACCACACCGGTAGAGCCACCAAAATACCAGTATAGTGTTCACAGCACTCACCACAGACCAACGCACCAAGGTAATCTGAAGCGGGCATCACCCAAATGCAGACTCCTGCTTGTAAACCCAGCCTCTTCAGCATCAGGAGAAAGTGGTATCACACTAAAACCCATCTCGTGAGCCTTATCAGGAAAATGGATCAGAAGTTGGGTAACAGCTCTCTTCAGACACAGGAGTCAGGTAGCTTAGAGAATTTTGTCAAGAGAGGTTGGACCAGATGATCCTTGAGGTCTCTTCTAACCTGGTAGTCTATGATTTTATGATTCTATAAAACAAATTACACGATTAAGAGATCAAGTTAAGCTAGACTTACACAGCTCTGAAACAGGATCAGATACATTCAAGCGCATAATAGTTCTGCATTGGGGCACCATTTGGAGATTCTGGCAGAGGTTCAGGTTCCGTCTATATATTACGATAGGGCTTAAATTCCCCAACAAGGTCTCTGTTATTTTACATGCTGTCAAGACCTCTACTGAGAAGCGGTTGCTGCCGTAGTGACTTCAGTGTCCACCCAGCTTTCACATTCCATTTGCAGACTGCCACAAATTTACCGGCAGAAGCGTGGATCCAGTGCAGCAGATTTAAGCCTGGTAATAGTGGGCTTTGTTTTCCCTAATCACTTTTGTAGATCATTTAAAAGTAGCCCGAGTGCCGCCTAGACTTGCAGAACACAGTTTTAAACCAGCAGATTAGAAAACCAAGGTGGATTGCCTATATGAGAAGGGAGGTATCATTGTTAGACTGAGTTTTGATGGTTAGGATAAACCTTATTTTTGTTGGGTAATGGTCATTTTGTCAGGAAACCTCTTCTCTGCTCCATGTTGGAAACTAGATACACTAATCTGGAATAATAAGGGGCAAAAGGAGTGATATCCCAGAAGTCGGGACCTCAAGTATCAAACTGTTGGCTTACACCCATCCGTGGAATTTTCAGCCTGCATCAAGCAGAGCAAGAGTTAAATCATCCCATAGAGGTAATATTTTGTGTCCGGGGAACATCTTAAAGCTGTTCAAAAGCAATGAGCAATATTGACTACCTTCACTGCTGTAAGACTGGAATTTAAGAAAGCCGGGGTTCAGTCTCGGAATATGAGGCATTCTGAATTACTTATCCCACTTACCAATCTTTGCTTGTTCCCAAAGCTTCTCCCTTAAACATCAGTTGAAGAACTAGTATTTGGAGACCTGCATGATGTAGAAATTGCCCAGATTTTTTATCTTTTTGATTCCCAAACATAAGTCACATCTTGATTTAGAGTGTATCAGATCTTAAATTATATATCTTTTTTTTTTTTTTCCTGATTGAGAATACATTTGTGGTGAAAGGAACACTGTGTATTTTATTTGCAATGCCGTGACTGGGTTTAAGATTGGCCAAATACAGTGATATATGGCTGCTTTGTTCTCCTCGTAGCATTTTTCTGGCTCTTTAGTGGGAGGTTTATGGCTTTTTTGTGCAATATGAATTTGACAGCCTGTATGGTTTTTTTAAATAATAAATACAATGCTTACAAGAATAAAACCTCAATTCCAGATAGAAATATGCACCCGCATATATATGCCAGTGCCAGAGGCTCCGATCTCTTCCCATTGGTAAGTACCAGAAGTAAACTCACAGATGCACACAATCCTCAGCTGGCTGAAACAGCTGGCCGTGGCTCGCAGGAATCTTCACAGACCTGTCCCTGGTACGGCTCAGCCCAGCGCAGAGATGTTGTGCTGAGAAGGGGGGATGCTCCTGCTTCCGTGAGGGAATCTGTCAAGTCATGAGTACTGCCCAGCACGCACCGGTCACACGCCCGGGGGGGCCAACAGCTCTCATGTGCCCCTTGTCACGGTGCTCCTGGACAGGAGGGTCGGACGGGGTGACACTGCCTGTCCCCTGGCCTGTGACCCTGGCACCCAGTTCAGCAAGGTGACAGGCCAGCCCAGCCCATGTGAAGGTGACGGTGCTGGAACCAGGCCAGCCAACAGCCCCGGAGGGATGCAAGCTGATGGGTGCCCTTCCGAGCTCAGCTGGGAACCAGGTACCTCTTCCAACGTGGCCCGGGAGGAGTGGGAGGGCACAGAGGCAACGTTCTTGCGGCATCAGTAGGTCCTGACCCCACAGGTCACGCACCAAGAGCTGTCGCTCTACAGGCACAGGAAAGCGATTCAGAGCAGGACTCGGGCCCCCGTGGCTTTACGAGTTACCACAACCCATCCAAAACACGGCACTGGCTGGACACATCTCACGCGTGAGGTTGGATGCACCGGGGCTGTCAGCGAGACTGAGCCAACAGCTTTCTTTCCCTATTGTGCCAAATAAAATTCCAGTTGCCAAACTAGAAAGGGGGCTCAAGGCGTTGTATTGGCACCGTGGAGTACCTGGCCTGCTTGTGAAAGTTTGATGTTTGGCTCACCTGGTCCTCAGCTGCCCAGGAGCAAGTGACCCAGGACCAGGAAAGTGCAGGCTTTAACACACTTGTTAGTGCTGAGTGCAGTTATAACCCAGCTGTCATGAGTATAATTACCAAAGCCACACTTAAACCAAAACTGCAGATGGACTCTTTTGCTGCCACATCTCCTTAATAAATGTATTTGGAATAGCAAAGAGAAATGTATGATGCTGTAGAAAATGACACCAGAGAGGCTACGGAGAGGCCGTAGCCAATGATCAGAACTAATGGATCGCTGTTTAATAATAATACTTAGCACTTGAATAGGTTTGAAGCTTCAAAGAGCTATGCAAACGGTAGCTAATTAATCCCCACGAAATCCCAGCCAGGTATTACTGGATTCTTCCCCTCCTTACACAACGTTCAGATTACAGCTACTAATTGTCCCCACAGTCACAGTGGGGGAGTGCGGAGATTGCTGAAATAGGAGGAAGCTGACGTGAACCCCACAACGCACAAAATGAGAGGTTTGGGCCTTTGGGAACATTACTGGAGCTAATGATTCCTCCCCTTTCAGTGATCCTAAGGGTTACTATTATTATTAACCTCATTTTCACAGGGAGGAGAGAAAGGAGCATCAGTAGATGAAGAGTCCCTGTAAGAATTTGGTAGAGAAGCGGGGTTAGAGAGCAAACCTCAGGGGTCATTCCTCAGCTGGTGAGCAGCAGCACGGCTCCCCAGAACAGCAGAGTGAGTGCAGCTGGAATCACCCCCCCGAAGTCTGGCACGGGACAGGGCACCCCACATCTCGTATTCCCACCCACCCACCCCCAAATGCTGCTTGACTGCAAATATTTAGACCCGCTGGGTTAGAACACCAGCTGTCCAGGTGATGATAGAGCTAAATCCCTCCTCAGATATCCAGGCACCTCCTCCCCTGGAAGGGCCTTTTGGCTAACGCAATGTTTGCCCATGTTAATCCGGAGCAGGCTGACGCAGAGCCACCGCCTCCGGGCCAAGGGCTGCGCAGATGGAGAATGGGCGCGCAGGAGCGACTCACCCACGAGCAGCACTTGTGGGCTCTGCCAAGACCTGTCGGGAAGAATAAAGGAGAAAGCAGGAGAGCACAACCACCCCATCCCCGAGGGCCTGGCAGCAGGGGAGCGGCAAAAACTGCAGAGAAGAGGCTCCCAGCTCCCGGCACTGACGGTACAGGCACTCTCTTTGCGGGGCTCGGGGTCCCGCACCCTGCCCAGGAGCAGTGGGGGGCTCTGGGGCACGGGGCTCTCTGTGGGGTGAGGGGCTGCCCCAGCCTGGCCGTGGCCTCGCCACTAACCACCTTGGAAGGACCGGGGAGGAAGAAGCAAGGGGTTTTCACTTGCTCCGTGGGCAGCATTTGGGGTCTCTGACTTGTCATTTGGTGACCAGGCAGAGTTTGTGTCCGTTCTGCCACTGGCACGTCGGGGGACAGTTTCACCATTTTGCTGCTGTTCTCCCCTGGCTTATATTTACGGTATAAACTCCTGCCGGTAGGGGATGTCTCCGGTTGGGGCTGTGTGTAGCCCCTTCGCAGTGGTCTGTTACTGATGGACTCGCATCTCTCCCTCTCTACTGAAACCATACGTGGCTCTGGAGTCCCCGTGAGGGGCAAACAGAAAGGCACCAGCCAGGAGATGAGAGACCTGAGAGCTGACGTGCTCTGTGCTGCAATCCAGACCAGCTGCTGTGTCCTGCAACTAGAAAACTCAGAGCAGACAAAACTGCAGGTACTTCTGTCGCACACAGAAACATTCAGCTCATCCCCTTCCCCGGCTGCTCTTCGGGACCAGCCCAGACCATTTCCACCTTCAGTCATGAAACACCGGGTTTGATAGATCTGAGCTCTCCTGAGTCATCACGGATTTCTCCAGATCCCTCACTGTGTAGCTCTATAGATAAAAAAAAAAAAAAAGCAAAAAAAAAAAAGCTTGCCTTTCCATTTTTGCATGTGGCTTGTGATCATTCAGTTGGGGGTCACAGTACAACTAACTAATCTTCAGGCTTACAGGGCACTTTGCCATCAGCAATTCAGCACAGGGGAGGAGAACAAAACTATTTCTTTTCTTTGTCACTGGCCCTCACACTAATATCACAGCACTGAACGGGATCAATGAGAATGTGCTGCTACACTTCCTTAATGGTTTATTACAGGCACCAGGGTCCTGCTAAACAGCATAATAAAATATCAATAAATAGACTGTTTGCTGTAAAGGCTCCTTCTGCTTCTGCAATTTCTCCACCTCATGCACGATTTCTGCAGCTCAGGATGTTTTAGTGTAGCCAGAGGGTACTCTGGTACGCGGGGAAAGGTGGGAAGGTGGGAATGGATAGATGGGTGAATAAATGGATGGGCTGGTAGCAGGCACAGGGGTGTCAGTTTTCAGAGGCTGGAAAGGAACAAGCACATCACGAGGGAAACACTGATGCCCACTAAAATTGTTCTGCTCTTCAGCTTCCTACAAACAACAAACCACAAAATTGTTCAGGAGGAAGCAAGGCTGATTCCTCTCACTTCGTAACAATCCCAGAGGGGAAAAAAAAAAAAAATAATAATTTTAAAAAAGTAGCAATATTTTTCTTCTCTTTTTTAAACCAAGATTTTGGGGACTGTTGGTACGAAGGGACATTTCATTGGAAAAGTGGTTAATACATGTACAGAAGTAGGGGGAAAAAAAAAAAAAAAAGGCCTACGTGAATCATTGTGTTCAAACCCAGACAAAAATGGAGTTTCATGACTGATGAAAACCACCAGGACTTTCATTTGGGAAAAAAAAGGCTTTGACCTTCCCCCGGAGCAGGAAATCCTCTATCCACCCCGTTCTTCTAATCTGCTCCATTTTTGATACCATCTTTTCTTTAGTGCCTCTGCCTAGAATATCACAGCAAAGCTCCTCTGCTGAGAGACCGCTGGATCTCTGATGCAGCGCGGTATAAGGCAGACCTCCTTTTTTATTAATAGCTAGTGGTCTACCCAAGCCTCTGGGTGAGCGAGGGCTCCGTGCAGCCTGACGCTGAACCTCAGCCAGTCTGTGCCTGAAAAATCTCTGCTGACCAAGGGCTGTCCTACAGATTCCCCCTGGGGGCTTTGGCAAAATACCTGATAAAGATGTCTTCAGCGTGTCTGACATCAAGCTATTATGCTGTTTACAAGAGATCTGTCGAAGACAAGTGCCTTCTGAACAGAAACCTTTCCCTTCCCAGGCAGAGAGCAGAGGACGCCCTAAATTAGCTCCTGAGGATGGAGTTATTCCAACACACCCAGGGACAAACTAAGCCATGCTTCAAGCTGCATTGAGCCGCGTCCTGTTATGAGTTTGACTTATGACCTGTAAACTCTCTCTCATTTCTGATCATCCTTCCTTCTTAGTTTGGCTTACTGATCTTGCACAATTTATCCAGAAGTTCAGCAGGAGAGAAGGCAGAATTTGGAGAGGAGGGACAGGAGATGGCAAGGTTAAGAAATGCCTGCTGGGAATGCTTTGGAAATCACCCAGTAGGGACACATCCTTGTTAAGAGGAGTGTTAATATGAAACAAAGCAGCCAGAAGCCCTGTCCTCCTCTCGGACACACATGGGAAACCCAGGAGCTCGGTTACAGGAGTGGCTGTAGTGCCAGCGTGCAGATCTGTGGGCAGAGCCCCGGAACACTCGATGCCCAGGCCCCTGCTGAGCTCTTTCCCTGATGCCTTCATTTCAGTCTGCAGCCAGAGGAACAGATATCCAACATCAACTGAGGTCTTCCGTGGCCTCTCATCCCGCCCTGCCGCCGTCCCGTGGAGCCACGGAGCAGAGTGAGGTGCACGCGTGTGCGTGCATGCGTGTACGGGAGAGGAGGGCAGCACGAAGTGGTGAACGTTTCATTTCTCTAATCATAAATTCAGCCTCCTGTAAATTCAATTCCACGATGCTGCGCCTGTGACGTCAGTAAATCACAGCCATAAAGAAGGGAAGGCAACAGCAGCATGCAAAGGGAATGTAAATGTGGCCGGGAAGCCGAGGCCATCGCTCACCCTGGGTTGCTGCCGAGCTCAGCCAGGAGAGGCAGGTCTGGAAGCGGCACAGGTGGAGATGCCCGTACCAGCTCCTACCCTGCGAGAGGGGCAGCACCCTGCATTCCCATCAGCTGCTGGCTTCCCCCACCAAAGGCAGCATCTTGCAGGAGGAGACGGGAAGCATCTCCTTGGAAGCTGACTCAGCTGAATGGACATTCGGGCTCAGCGGAGGATGCCTTGCGTCTCCAGCAGGCTGTTAACAGCTCTGTCTCTCTCCATCAAAGCTGATATTCCTATTGTTTTGCTGACCAAATTTTCCCCCGAGAAACAGCATTTACTGCACGTTTGACACCTGCTGTACAGAGCTGGGCGCGTAGCTGTACAAAAGCTGGTGGATGGCTTCTCTTCATAACAGGCGAGTTTCTGCCTCCAGCAGCGTCCTGACACTCCCACTGAAGGTGCTGCTGGCCCGAGTATTGCAACACACAAAATCCCTTCGCATCCCACCGAGCGGGAAGGGACTGCAGATATTCTCAGGTGTGAAGAACGAGGCCTTCGTGGCCTGGCATCTATGCAAGATCCCCGAAGACTTTGGAAGATGCTGAGAGTTCTTCCTCCCCCCTGTGCACTGAGAACATGCTGATCTGTTATCATGGCTGAATTCACCCTGCATGGCTCTGCCCAAACCACTTGCTTCTTCAGAAGAGATCCCAGCTGGCTTTCGCATCCAGGTGACCTTCTTCAGGGACGCTTCCCCCTCGCCACCCCGCTGCCCGGTCATCACATGTGTGGCTCTTGGCAGCCCAACGTGACGCTGACCCGAGGTTCCCTCCCGCACAGGCTGCTGCTCCACAAAGCAGAGGCCGATCCCACAGCCCCGCAGGTGATGAGGATGAGGAGGGAGAGCCTGCTGTGCCCTCTGCGCCTACAGCACCCCAGCCTCCGCCACTCCCTTCTCAGGACCCTCTCTCCGAGTCCCCTGCTACACCAGCACAGCCTATTCAGAATTTGGCCCGCTCTGCTTTGCCGTGTTGCTTTCTTGCCCCCCCCATCTCGCAGGGTGGCTTTGTGAGCCCCCGAGCTGTCGCAGCGCGACTGCCAGCCGCCTCCGCCCCACGGAAAGCGAAGCTAATGCTGTGTGACATCTCACTCCCAGCACATCACACACCGAAGACGAGACCAGCTGAGGCTGCTCCCTGCTTCCCGTCCTGGAAACTTCCAGCACCAGACACCTAAGTCTCCTCGCAAAGAGCTTTTCCAGGGTGATGGAGGGGTTTTTTAATGCATCTCAAGTCAGTCTGTCACAGACTTTGCTGCCTCCTTTCTCCCCAGAGCAGGGTGACTAACTCAGCAGCAGCAGATTGGGTCACAGGCTGATTCCTACTCTGATCCAACCGAACGAGGAGAGGCAACGTTAGAGGAGATTCAGAACTGCCAGGAGCAGAGAGAGTCTCAACAGCTTCTCCATACTGGAGGCTGGCTGCATCGACCTCGGCTGTGTATGGCAAAAGCCATCAGTAAGGTCTGCAGTCAAGGAAGCTGGGTAAAAGCCTCTGGCCACTCCTCCTGCGTCTGTAGAAAAAAACCTCATCCGAGCCCTGCAAGCTGCTTTTAGCTGCCTCAATCCTTTCTCTGTGGAGAGACTTTGCAGGAGTCACAGCCAGGCAGAGGCCATTTCTATATGCAGCCATCCCTGTGTCTGTCCTTCATCCGCTTGCTGATAAAACGCCCCTCACCACAGAAACAAAGAGCAGCCTCTAAAAAAAAAAAATCTGCCTGCCCGCTACCTCCAAACCACGCTTCACTTCTGATTGACAGCTTGGGAAAGTTCCTAATTATGTCCCCTGGACACTTTGGAGGCGACCCACCCCAGAGCGTGATTTGATGGCTCAGCGAATGGATGGCCTCGTTTGTACTGATTTATATTACAGAGCCAGATCTAGCCTCATCAGCCTGGCTTGACCTAGTTTTTCTCTTGCATAGGTCAATAAAAACACAGCAAACAGAGCTAATCAGACACTGGATGCACAGTTAATTTGGGCTGGGACAAACTTACGGGAACACTCTGCAAACTCTACTGTCTTAAGGAAGGAGAGAATAAATCTTTCCCTAAAAAGTCAAAGGAAATAGTACACAGAACGTGCCATTTCCAGGACAGGTAATTCATGAGGCTATTTTTTTTTTTTTTTCCCCCCTTGCTTCCCTTTTGGTCTGTCTGCATCTGGTGGATGCTGCACAATTTTCCTTCCTCTGAAAGCAGAGAGGATTGGTCACTTCTCTGCACTGGGGTTGTAAGCAATCACCAAAAGGGCATGAAGTGAGACAAAAAAACAACAACAGCAAAAAAATAAAAAAAGTGTGCAGCTGGCTCTAGAGTGTCCAAGTAAATCCTGGGTAAATGCCAGGCTGCCTTAGTGACTGGGTCTAGCGGGACAAGGATGTGCCTGTGTGGTGAGAGGAGCAGCACCACGCGAGGGGGCTGGCTGCATGGTGGCACTGTGCCACTGCCGCGGGCACACGGCCGGCGGGACCGCGGGCAGGGCTGGGCCACCGGCGAGCACACGCACGGGCACACACACACTGCAGAACGTGCCTGACAAACCAGACCCGTTAGACACATACAGCAAACGCACGCGCGTCGCCAGGGACATCCTAACCAAGTGCTTTCCGTGCAAACACTGACTCACACGTGACATATTAGAGATCTGCAGCAAAACCCGTCTGCCGCCCAGGATGCGAAGAGATGTAAAGTCTTCCAGCCACGCGCAGGCCACCCCTCCTCAGCCCATCACACCACACGGACGTGACGTCTGCATTCCGACAGAAACATGTCCGAGGCAGAACGCTTTACGCGTATCACCCACGCGTGGCGGTGGCATGCGGGGACCCGGCCATTTCGTGTTCTCCTACAGCCATTGCGTCCCTCTGGTCCCCCTGCAAACACAGCACCAGGTGTGCTCTGCGCAAATGTATTTTTCCCGGTATAGTCCCACTCGAGCAGCGGTCACAGGAGGTGTGCGACACGGCTGCGTGAAAGAAAGTAACAGGTACGTGGTTACACAGGCCGTATGGATGCATGTAGTAAGATACACATGCACGCAGCACACCCCTACCCCACACAGACACAGTCTACAACTCACTTAATGGCTCTCACTTAGCAACCTGCATGCTTCCAGCACCTCTACCTGCCCTTTTCCTCCCCAAAGCAGCTGAGATCTACCAGCAGCCCTGAGGACGGCGCTAAGGAAGGGCTGTACCTGTTCAGGTGCTCCAACCCTTTGCCCTCCTGGGGTTGCCTGTGCTCCTGCCCCTCCTGGCTCTCTCCTCGTGTGGAGATTTTCATGACGGAGCCCAGGCCTGAGCCACAGCCTAGCGGGGGCATCTCACATCCACCTGCTGATCATCACCACACACAGCAGGTGATGAGCGAAGATCACGGAGTTCAGGGCCGCCTTGGTCTAGCGCTGAGGTCAGGAGCGTTTCTTTCCCAAGGAAGATGAGTAGTTGCTTTCACCCACAGCGGACAGGCACAAGCCCGCTTTGCGAAGGGGGCAGGAGCTGGTGCCTGTCCCAGGGAACGCTGCCCTGCAGGCAGCTGCTCAGGGACTGGGCTCCAGCGCTGCGGGTGCTTGGAAGCAGCTTCATAAGGGCAGGCAAAGGGGCCAAGGTCACCCCTGCCCACGCTCACACTCAAGTGAGAGCAATCAGCACAGCACTCCCACGAGAATAGAAGCTGGCACTGATGTGCCAGTAGTGATGAGTTCTCCACTTCTGGACAGAGCTGCGAGGTTCAAACTGGCCTTAAACCACCCTGGAAAAGCACATCAATCCCTGCAGGCGCTGAGCAGCTGAATCCCCAAAAAGGAAACGGCAGGGCTGTCTGCATGGGGGGAGCAGCGAGGAGAAAAGCGGGGCTGGTGTGGGACGGACCGAGGCAGAGCTGGCCCACGGAGGACTGCAGGGCAGCGTGGCCGGCTCCTGGGGAGCGAGGCACAGCGGACTGGAGGGCAGAGCAGAGAGGGAAGGAAGGGCTCCCAGCCCGCTCCAGGGAGTGCAGAGCCCACCCGCATGCCCCCCTGAGGATGGACATGTGGGGACCAGGCGCCGTTCACCAGCATTGGGAGAGGGCTACCTGCCACCAGAACTGCACCAAATACCTTCATCGCAGAGGGGGAGAAGCAGCAGCTCCAGTCCTTTCGGCCCATGTGCCGGCTGCTCGCCCAAGAGATGCTCGTGTTTGCAGTGAGGGAGAAACAGCCGCTGACAAAAGCTATTCCCGGGCAATTAGCCCCAAGAGGCCGGTGAAGGCTGCAATTGCTGTGCTACACTGCATCCATGTTTCACCGTACCGTTGCCAGGGGAGGGGGAAGGAACAGGAGCTGAGTGCACAGAAATATGCTTGTGTATGTGTAGGAGCTTCCACCACTCTCATTACAACGCGGGAAGGTACTTCCACGCTGGGATCCAGGCCTCCTCCTGCTGCACAGGGAAACTGCAGCTCTGAGACCTGGCCCCTGGCTTCAGCTTTTCTACATCTTGGCCCACTTATTGCAGCAACTCGAAAGAGCTTGGTCCTTGCAGAGGCTCAGTCTTTAAGGAGGTAGTTGTGCAATCCCAGAGGCTTGCAGTGACCCAGCCTCGCTTTCTCTAAAGAACCGTCTATTCAAAAGATTACAGCCTTTAATGTTAGCTTGCTAAGGGAAGGTCTGGCAGCAAGGTTAAGCTCCTAGGCCAATATCCTGGCACAGACACAAAAGCAAGTGGGATGTGGCCATCCAGAAATAAAAAAAAAAAAACAACAGACCAGTGGTTAAGGAGATTGAAGATATCTGGATTTTATTTCCCCCATTTTACCACCATAGTCCCTCGGAGGGCAGAGCAGGGCCAGACACAAGAACGCACGAGCCAAGTGACACCAGAAGCTGATGCTAGCACCCAGGAAAGGCTCGCCCTCCCCCCTGCCTCCAGGAAAACCCTCCTTCAGTGTGCCATGCTGCCAGGACTTCAGCAAAGAATCAGCACTTGCAGAGCAAATTCATCTTGCTGCCTGCTGGCCCCCACCACATCCCACTCCGCAGCATTGTCCCTGTGTCTCTGGTGCTGGAGCATCAGCGTAATGCGATGTGACACCTTCCCCCACACTTTGTTATAAATATCATGTTTCCCTGTAACTGTGTCTGACACCCCCTTGAAGGCATTTTCTCATGCTCCCAGCCAAGACGTGGGCACGTGCAGACCCCCCCCAGCATGCACTGTCTCTGATGGCAGGGGACTGCCCTCCACGCCCTCCCCTTCCCCACCGACAGCAGCGGAGATGTTAGTGGCAGTGGGCTGGGGTTGGGTAGGGTGAGCCATCTGCGGTGATTCCCCTGCCTTCAGTCTGACTCTCCAAGAAATAATGCTGCTGGATCACAGATTCCTCCCTTCTTCTTCTGTAAGATGGATGCCAGTGCAACGGACAGGAGTTTATCCTTCCCCGTGACCAAACTCTTTTATTTATTTGGAGAGCAGAACCATCTCCGTACCACCATGCCCCAGCACCCCCTTCTTAGCCATACGTGCTTGTAGTGATAGTAAAATGCCACTAGATGTCTGTCAGGGTCCTACACGCTGCCTGCTAGGGGCAGCCCTGGTAAACAAGAGGGACAAGGCTGGGGTGCAAGCTGTGCAGAACGCTGTGTCCCTTTCTCACTTCATTATCCCAGTCAGGATTTCTGCTCTTTTGGACCTGCGGAAAATGGAAATAAATTTCCATTTATTTCCTTCTCAGAAATGTGGGGAAGCTGAGTGTGATCGCTGTGTACCATAAGCTCTTCTCTGGTTTCATTGCAGATGGTTTTAGACAAGTTTTGAAAAGTTTCCCCTCAGGACATGACCTCTAGGTAGGTCCCTCCATTGGAGCTGCTTAGAAAGACCTTCACCTGTACCCTACGACGGGGACATGGACAACAAAAAGATGCTGTTTCAGTACCAGCCAAGAACAAAATCAGCTGTGCAATGAATAAGCTCTTCCTTGTAGCAGGACTGGTCACCCACAATCGATCCTACAAGGGCAATACATTTATGCAGCTCAAGTTCTTCAAAGAGCTGAGGACGCCTTGCAAACGCTACGTCACTCTTTTTTTTTTTGTCATCCCACTCTCAAATAGACGTGTCCTGAACCCATCAGGGCTGAGCTGACCTCCTGAAGACATTCCCCAGCTCATCCCTCGCTCACCCCTCCAGTCTCCTTTTAACTCTGAGCTTCTCACCTTCGCCTTGCCCTGGCCTGTCCCGTTCTGGTCCTGCTGGGAGCCTCATCCCACCATGTCAGCGGGAGAGATGGAGCTGACCTCGCTCTTAATGCTGCTCCAGACCATGAACCAGGAGGGCTCAGGGCTTCCTCCGCCGTTTGCCCAACACCTTACCCCCGTTGCTCTGAGGCCAGGGAGGAACGGCAGGCTCGGGAAGGTGCTAAAGAGGGGACAGCCACCTTCATGCAAATACCTGTGTCTAATTATTTCCCAGTCTGGTCCTTTTTCCTGCCTCTGGGAGGGTGGGAGCCTGGCAGCGGGCGAGCAGACCCTTGGCAGGAGCTTGGTGCCGGGAGCAGAGGTCAAGTCATGGAGCCGCTGCCCAAGAGCCATCGCTGAGGCTTCTTCCAGTGAAAGGGCAGCTGCAGCTCCATGATTTCACCTCTTGGGTAAATCTCCTCAGCAGATGCAGTGCAATTACCGTCACTGATGTAAGCGCAATTACAGCTCAAGCTGCTTGAGAAATGCCAGTTATTTTTCAGAGGAAATTTGGGAAGGAAATCATCTCTTTTTGTGTTTTGGGGAATTTTAAATTTACACCAGCTTCTTTTTCTCTCAAAAGAGAAGTATGAGAAACACGCTTTTCTTAATACTGTTGATGTAAAGCATATTAAGGAAACACAAGAAAAAAAAAAAAAAGAGAAATCTGTAAGAGGGAAGCTATTTTTGAGTGGAAAAGAGAGAATTTTAGATATTTTCCTTTCTCTTTTGAAATCGGTAACCAAAAATTTTTATTTTTCTATTCCAAGGGTATTTATCTCTCTATGTAATAAAGTTAGTTTGAAAAAAAAAAAAAAAAAAAAAGCAGCTTTAGGTCCAGGTCTGTCCCGTAGAGGTAAGGACAGCATAGGAGCGTCTTCACTCAGAGCTGTCCCTCCCCATGGCTGCATCACCCAGCTCGAGGCAAAGGAGATTGTGACAGTCGTGGAGAAGAAAAACAAATTGGCTTCCCTTTTGCTTCACAGCTGACAGCCCAGTATGGGACCAAAGGGGACACCCAGTTTAAATCTCCCAGAAAGGCGGCTGTCCGGGAGAAAAAGGCAAAAGGCAGTTAAAAAATAATGGAGAGGAGAGAAGAGAAAGACAGAGGTAGGTACTCGGCTCCCAAGATCTGGGGCTGTAAGGAGCACAAAGCATTTGGAAACGCTCAGAAGTTGTGTCTGAAAAGCTCCCCTGGCTGATATGTCAAGGAGCTTCCACTCGCCCTTTCAGAAGCTTCTCTCTGCTGCAGCTCGCTCCCTTTGTAATGGGTGGCTGTTTCTAATTATCTGTAAATGTTAAATGTTCCCTAATTCAATCAGAACAACTTGTTCACAGATGGCAAACCCTTCGTCTGCTCCGCTTTCGGCAGAGTCTCTGACTTAAGAGCCATTCATTGATCCCTTCCTTCCCAGAGCGGCTGGCTTGGGACATGCCAGAGAGGAGAGGAGTATGTGGTGTAGAGGGAAGGAGTGTGTGGTGTAGAGGAGCAATTCCAGGTCTGTCCCTTTCCCCTTGACAGCTCTCACGCCATCCTCTGTGTAGCCCAGTGCTCTCTCCTGGCCAGGCCAGCACAGCCATGACTCTGACAGATGCGTGGCTTGGGTTCAGTCTCTCTTCCTCTCCCAGCAGCCACGTTACTGCTCCTGTCTCGTCCGAGCGAGCGGCGCTGCTCAGTGCCACCTCACCCCACCCTACAACAGGTACACGGCGTGGGGTCTGGGGTCCTGACGCAGTTATGTCACGGGCACCCGCACCCCAGATCCTGTCGCCACTACGCTACCTCATGTCAAGCTCATGCCCCCCTGATGCTGATCCCCTTGGACTCTGAGATTCTCATCTCACTGCCTGCTGATGAGCAGCACATGCCGGTGCTCCGTGTCCTGGCTCATTCCCTGCTCCAGCACGTGCGCCCACTCACATCTATCCCTCTCAGCTATAGCACTTTTTCCCTTGCTGCTGTCCAGACTTGTTGCTTAGGGCAGAAAACTGCTGCCCAATGCCCAGGAATAGCTGTAAGAGGGATCCTAAACCAGGTATCCCCATTCACGTCACTAAAATTTGCAATTTACACTACACAAGCCAGGGGGTATGGGGGACAAAGGAAGGGGGTGGTGAGGTTTTCTTGTTAAACCCAAGGGAAAGTCTCTTTACTGCCGATTACTAATGATTTATTGAGGCATCTAGTCTTCCGCTTAGACCTAGAAAAGGGTCTTGCCTTTGATCAACCAGTGACTCACCATCTGCAGCCGAGGTGATTTACGACAAATGCAAGCTATTTCTGCACATGGAAGGGGAGAAAAAATAGGCCTCATCATCACCGAGAGGGTGGGAAGGATGAAAAACAAGCCGCCCACAGGATAATGCCGGCTGGGCTGCTCCTCACAGCTTTGCTGCTCCCCCAGCACCTCAGCGGAGAGCCTGGCTCCCCACGGTAAAAACGCTGCTGCTGCACGGGGCTGTGTGGGGGAGACTCTTACGTCTCAAACAAATGGCTCCGCGCCAGGATAGGAATAGAACAGCTTAAATTATATTCTTCATGTCGCATCGTGGGGCTGGGCGCGGGTCTCCATCAGCCACGGCCCATGGAAGGGGAGAGCACCGACGGCCTCAGCCGAGCACGTACCCTGATCACGCTTCCAGGGCTGAATCTGCTCTTTCAATACCCATCTTTCCCTTAGCCAAAATCTAATCACTTCCAGATCAGGAAACTGTATTTCCTGGAAGCTTTTTTTTTTTTTTTCCCAAAAATATCCATTAAAAAAAAAAAAAATCTTTAAGGACCCCTAAACTCTTTCCACGACATGCCTAAAACCTGAAGTGTCCACCTCCACCATCCCCCTACCCTTCACTTTCTGAATCTGCAAAAATGCCTTCAGCTAAAAGATTGTCCCCGGGTCTAGAGAAGGAAAATGTTTCATTGTTCAGGACGTGAGCAGATTCACAGCTAATATCCAGCCACCCATGAGAGACTCCCGGCACAGTGAGCTTTGCAGAATCACTGCTCCATATCCTCCAACAACTGGCTAAGGAGAAGCAAAGTCATTAAAGTGTGCGTTACACTTGCTGGAACAATCCTTGGGCAGAAGCTTCATGCAGAGCCCCACTGGGCAAAGTGCTCCGCTGCTCAGGAGCAGTGATTAGGGAGAGCTTGTTAATGAAGCAGATTTTAGTGACTAAAAGCAAGTGGAGAGAGAAGAGAGAGAGAGCAGACTCTTCATCAAATGGTATAATGTAGGCTTGCTGCAGCTGATCTTCGGCGGACATAAATCAGTTCTGTTCTCCCAGCTTTTATCAGCTGAGGATCTGACCCACGGGATGTGCGAATCATTGAAGGGCACAGCACCAATCACATCATCATAAAACTGCTCATCTCTGGCAACTGCCTGCTGCAGATCTCAAAGCATTTTGCAGACATCCAAAGCTGCTTCAGAGCCATAAAGGTTTTGCTCACGTTTCCAGACTTGCCTTTTTTCATACACTCCCTGAAGGTTCAGCTGCTTTAAATCAGGGCGTTCCCCCCTGAAGTAGAGGAAGGGGGTGTAAAGGGACCCTAAGTAAAAGCATAGTCAGCCCTGCTGTTCTGATCTCGCCGGGCCACCCGCCTCTGTAATGAAAATCAGCATCACCCTGTGGATACTAGAAGAACATGACCAATTTACTCTGTCTGAGGCTCTGTTCTCAGCCCTGTGGTACGTGTTTTGCCCTGCGTGAGAGATGAAAGGGTGGATCAATGCTCTTAAAAGACCCGACGTGGTTTTCCACAGAGGGTGTGTACAGGAGGATTACACACACAACATCCCCAAATGCAGAAAAATACGCTTTCTCTTCTCTTCTTTCCCCTTCTAATTTGTCATTTCTCCTCCCCACCTCCATACCTTTCCCCTCAAGCAGGAGCAATGGGTCTCCACAGCCACACAGATAATTGCCATTTCCCGCAACAGACTGCCAAACACCAGGTATGATCCTCTAGCCTTTCTATCTTTCCCTCAGTGGTGTAACTCTACCACTCTGAGTACTCTTGGAGCGGCGAGTCCCTGCTCGGGTACAAGTTCAGCATGAGGCGGGGGAAACCCGTGTCCCCAGTGCAGAAAGGCCATCGGGGAAAGGAATGGGCTGGAGGTGAAGGGGAAGTGTCCCAGGGTCACTGGAAATGGAGCTCATGGGAGTTTGCTAGCCCAAGTGAAGGCAAAATCAGGACAAGACCCTCCCCAAAATAACACCTGAGAGATGCAGAACAGATGTTCCCAAGTGCTCCAGAGCAGCTCCCGCATGCTGAATCATTTGTGACAGGAGGAAAATAGGTGTGAAGGCAGCGAGTATGGGTGGGTTTGGAGAGACATCTCTCCTCCCCAGAGGGAAACTGGGAAGGAAGGGACAGAAGACCCCCACACACACACACATGCTGCTAGGTGGTGTACAAGCACAGAAAAGAAGTAGGATTCAATTAGACCTGACACAGGCTTTCTGCGTGTCCTCCAGGCACAAGTACCTCAGTTTGGCAAGCCCTTCCACATCTCCGCAGTTAGCGGAAAAAATGAGGCACTGTCTGATCCTCTTCATCACTCACCGCTCCGCAGTGCTCACCCACCCACCCTTCCCTACTCACCCTGAGGATAAAACCCACTCAGCCAAGCCCCTTCCCAAACAGTCCTTCATCACCAGGGATCGATTTCCTATATTGACTGAGCGGGCCCCAGCCATTAACAAGTTCATTTTCCGTCACTTAGATGCAGATGGATTCCCTCAGGAGCCTCAGGGTCACTGAAGTTTCATTAACAGACACTGTAAAAGTATTTAAATACATTTGAAAAAAAAAAGAACAAACCAAACCACTTGACAAATAGAGTGAGCCCACAGCCCTACTTCTATCAGGTTATCTTCAAAGGTAAAAGAAACCTCTGCTGCCCGCAGAAGGACAGAAAGGCCTTACAGCTTGTCCCTGCCGTTATCCGTCTCACAATACATCACCTCTAAAGAGGGCCAGTCTCCCATATGAAACCATCTATTCATTTATCCAGGCCGATGAAACCATCTATTCATCCCGATGAAACCATCTATTCATTTATCCAGGCCCTGGCTGAGGGTGTTGCAGCCCCTAAGGGCTTTTGGACCCCCAAATTCTTGTTAGCTCTCACACATTGGTGGCAAACTGAGGCACAAAATGATGAAGACTCAGACTCACGTCTGGACGCTTACATACTCTAGTAGAATGGGTGTCACAGACTGGCATTGGTAGCTCTGCTGCAAAGTGAATTCTCATCTCAATGGTTTATATCAGGGGAAAAAAAAAAAAAAAAACAAACCACCAACAAATTAACCGAGCCCTATCCAGCCTTGAACACAGGAGATTACATGGGAAAATATGTGTCAGAAATACAGGCTGAACTCAGGAGTTTATTTCTGCTGCTAAAAGATTTCTGTCTTCTTGCCAAAGACCCCTAGAAGCCACTCTGAATTTTACTACTATGAAACTCCACGTAGATACTGGCTTAGCTTGTGACTCCATGAGAGGGGATTTGGAATCGAGAAACATCATCAAATCTCCGCCACGGAAAATTCAGCCCTGCAGACCGTTTCCACTGTGAGGTCAACCAAAGAGCTAGTAGGAATTAGCAGGCAGAGCCTGACTCTTCGGCTGTTTGAGTGAAAGTTGGGGTAGACTTGTCATGGGGACAAATCCTCAGTGCCAGGCCAGCAGCTGTCCCGGGCAGATGGGCAAAGCCTCCCTACCCGGTGGCTCTGGAAAAGTCTCATCATCTCCTAGGAGCTCAGCATGAGGAAGGTGACCTCCTTCTTCCAGCACCTGCAGAAGGAAGCAGAAGCTCATGGATGGAGGAGAAGGATTGCTCCCACAATTAGACAGGAGGACGGAACTGGCCCCCAAGGAGAGATTTGTCCTCTGAGGGAGAACGGTAATGTCACTTCACTGGCCTCTCTGCAGTTACTCCAGGCTGACAGAAACATTTCCCTTGGAGTCCCTCCAAATTCACATCGCTAACTCCTCGGACTGCAGCAAAATTCCTCTGAACCAACAGCAGCCAGGCCCGGCTGGCATTTACAAAACAGACTGCGAGGGGGATTACTCTGGGTTTGCAAAAGCACTCTTTGGAGTAAAACCCCTTTGCCTTCCCCAGGACGGTCGCAAGAACCTCCGCTGCCTGCACAGCCTGGCCATAGTCTCCCCCTGCTCGCCAACGGGAGATTCATTAATGCCAACAAGGTAAACTCAGCCTGTATTATTCATATCTGTATTTATCAAGTATTTATGCTGACAACCTAGAGGGCGATAAATCAGCATCACAGGGATGTGTTGATTCCTGTGGCCGATGGGGATGCTGACAAGGCTGATGCCCGCCTTGCCTGGCGGAGGGGGGCAGAGCGACGTGCTCACAGCCAAGCAGCTCCTTGGTGACAGCCGGGAATTAACGGCCTGGCTGGAAGCGGGGGAGAGAGAAAGGACAGTGTTTGCTGCATGTGCCTCAGAAGCAAATGGCAAGGATTGAACGGGGAAGCTGCTCGTGCAGCAGAAGTGTTTCCCCACCTGGATGTGGATTTGAACAAAGCTCACACCTGCGGGCCGGGAATGGGCCCTGGGCTGCCTTCTGTGTCCAGCCATGGCAGCACGGAGGGGAGTGGGCTGCCCTGCTGCCCCACACGTGGGGCTGCTCCATCCTCAGAGCAGCAGCTGTGCTCGGCTCACTCCAGATTTACACCAGAAATCCCCATGTCTGGGCTGCATTCGCTGCAGATTTGCTAAAAAGTTAATGCACTGGAGTCGCTCCAGAGGTACACCTTGGCATGGGGGGGTGTGTGTGTGATCTGCTCCAACCCCAGGGACTCCAGCAGGGTGACAGGGGAGTTACCCAGCTGATGGCAATGTGTCCCTCCAGACTCATTGTGGTGGCCGCAGTGGCACTGCTCCCTGTTCACAGCAGCAGCTCTACTGCCATAGCATCAGATTTACACTCTCGTGCTATTTTGACTTGACAGCCTGCAAACGAGATAGGCCTGCAAACCTCTTGACTTCTCACCCTGCGATCCAGAGATCGGGTCCCAGAAGAGCTTATGCAAGAAAACAAGCCCATTTGTCCAAATACTAAAACTAGAGGGCTTATTTCCACTTGTAAATTTACAGCAAGTCCCGATCCCGATTCAAATCCGAAGCAGACCGTGTCAGTGAATTTCCAGTTGAGAAGAAATCCTCTCTGCGGCTTTTCCCTCATGGATGACTGCACAGCAGCTTCTAAAACCCTCAGTCATAAGACTATTCTGGGTATTGGTTTGGGACTCTGCGTCCTGCCTTCCCTGCCATGCATGGGCAGTGCCAAGGCGCTCAGGGAGGCAGGGCTGCAGTGCTGTTCAATAATGCATGCTGTTTTCTAATACAATAACCACTGAGGCTTGTGCGTGCTCCGAATGAGCCGTGCCAGCGCCCGAGAGCGTATCGCTCCGGATGTTGGAGCCGAGAGACCAGTCTTGAAGAGAAGAGAGAGCGTTCCCCTTGCCGGACCTCATTAGCAATACCGGGAACACGTGGCCTTTGAACTATTTCTGCTGATTTCATTTTCTATTTCTCCTCTATGTTTTCTTTCTCTGTGCCCCAGGATTCCTGTGGCCGCCGTGGCTAACCTGGCCCTTGCGTGCACACGCACACGCACAGTCCCAAGCGCACGCCTGCATGTTTGTGCGCATGTAAGACAGACCTTTTAATGCCTTCTTAGACGTCAGCTCTGTCGAGAAAGACGATCGCTCCTTCCAGCAAGCATTTAAGCAGCTTTGCCCAAGCAATTGCTCTTTGCTGACGCGGAACAGCCCACACCGACCCCACCGCGAAGCCGAGACACCGGCGTCCGGCTCCCCGCGGCTCCATCGCGGCTCCATCGCGGCTCCATCGCGGCACCATCGCGGCTCCATCGCGGCTCGGGCCCCGCCGCGGCCGTCCGTCCCCTCGGCGGGGCTTGGGCTGGTCCCCCCGCCCGGCGGGTCCCCCCTCCCCGGGGCAGAGCGGCGGAGCCGGCCCGGCTGACACTAGATGGTGCTCGGCGGTTGTGCTTGGTGCAGCGATGCCCGGGGCCGGCTCCCGGGGGGAGCAGCACGGAGTCACCAGCCCCCTCCGACAGTCTTTTTACCCTTGCGACGTGTTCCGTTCCGTTCCGTTCCGTTCCGCCCGTTCCACCGGGGATGCTCGTCCCGCCGTGCGACGGGCATCAATCTGCCCGGGTGGTCCCGGGCCGGGAAGGGTGGGAGCAGCCGCACCCCCCCGTGCTCCGGGAGACGTGACCCCTGTTCCTGCGGCTGTAAACCAGGAGATGCCTCAAGAGCACTCAGAAAGTCTGGCGCCCTTTTCCTAACAGATCAACAGATCGCCTCCACCCCTTCCTCTGCCAGGACGCAAAATCAAAACCATCTCCCAGCAGTAACCTTAGTGTTGATGGCTGGAGTGGAAGGTGTGGAGGAGAGAGGAGAGAGGAGAGAGGAGAGAGGAGAGAGGAGAGAGGAGAGAGGAGAGAGGAGAGAGGAGAGAGGAGAGGAGAGGAGAGGAGAGGAGAGGAGAGGAGAGGAGAGGAGAGGAGAGGAGAGGAGAGGAGAAAGAAGAGAAGAGAAGAGAAGAGAAGAGAAGAGAAGAGAAGAGAAGAGAAGAGAAGAGAAGAGAAGAGAAGAGAAGAGAAGAGAAGAGAGAAGAGAAGAGAAGAGAAGAGAAGAGAAGAGAAGAGAAGAGAAGAGAAGAGAAGAGAAGAGAAGAGAAGACCGAAGAGCTGCATGGCGCAGTGGTTTGAGCTAGACATGGATGCTGCTTGCAGCAGTCTTACCCATCAAGAGCACTCCAGCCCAAATTCACCCCAAATTTGTGTCTGGCTTGATCGAAAGACACTCGGATCAGCTGTTGTTGGGCATTTCCAAAACCTGGGTCCTTCCGAGCCCACCAGCCTTGCACTTCCAGCCACTTCCCACTGAAAGCCTGTCGCAGAGCTCACACTGCTTTCTGCGAGGCTGGGGATTCCTAATCTCCCCGGGCTTCTTTTATCCGTGTGTAATGAGGATTATGGTTTAATTCCTGCCTCACAAGGGGGTGCTGTGGGGATTGAGAGGGTTAAGGCACTCAGATAGCACGGCAGCAAGGCTATTGCAAACCCTTCAATAGAGGGGGACAGAAAATCCCCCACTGCTGTTTGCAGACTGCTCACAACTTGCATCAGCTTCCATTAACTGGGAGGCAATTTTCTCACCGCTTCATATTTAATTTCTTCTCCCACTGATGGCCCTATCCAGAGGACAGCAGGACTATCAGCGCTGAATTGCCTTTTAGAAGAATGGTGCTTTTAGATCGGAAGGGGTGTCTGCTGTCTGTTCGGTGTATATGTGTGCGAACGTATGTGTGTTCATGTAAGCATGTAGGAGGCTGTATCAGAAGAGCTCAGAAGTGAAGCCAAGCAGAGAATCAGCTCAGGGAGCCCTTTGCACCTCTGATCCCTCATTGTTGACTGTGCTGCAGACACATTATGTGTGTTTACAGATGAAAAAGCAAAAATAAAACTGATGCCGGCTTTAAAATTCTGTTCAGCACAGCCTTCTGCACTGATTCAAAATGTTTATAAACACAGAAGTTAATGTAATCAGCACTGCAGCAAATACACACCAGGTACACGGCGGAGACAGGAGTGTCAAACGCGCTCCCAGCTCAGAATGACGGGCCGCTGCTGCCGGCTCTTCAACTAACAAAAGCAGCTGAAAAAACCCACTGAGGAATGTTTTACAGAGCAATTCCTCCCCTCCTCCTTCTTCCCTCCTTCCAGTTCCCTCTGGTAATCGTAATTGTGAAAAATAAGATAAGATGCCCATTCCCACTGAGCCTTTCAAGTGGCAGGGTCTTGCCAGGCTGTGTGTGTGTGCAGGGAGGTGCTGGGAAGGGGCCAGTGCTTGGAGAGGGGAGTGGAGGAACCAGAGATCACCAGTGGGGGGGAATTGCCGGGTGACATTTCCTCCTCCATGGGCTGCCCAGGATGGAGAGGCAGTGGTCCCCTGCGGGCCGTCCATCAGCCCAGCCCTGCTGTTCCTGAGCTGCTCATCCCGGCGCAGGCAGGAGCTGCCTTGGCAAAGATCTGGAGAAGCCGTTTGGCCCCTGGCTCCGGGAAGGATGGGCAGCAGCTTGCCAGGGGAGACCCCATCCAAAGGAGTGGGGTCACTGCAGAACCCTAACCAAACCCATCCCCTGCCCTCCTGCACGTTGCCAAAAGGCCGTGCTCAACCACGTCAGGCAGCGGGGAGGATTCGGGGAGGCGCGTGTGAAACGTCCTGTTACAGCAGGTTGCTGCAGAGACGTTACCTCACATGTCAGCATCAGCAGAAAACTCTTGTGCTGGCTGAACAGCCAAAATGCTGGGCGGACAAAACACTGATCGACTACAAGCGAGCCTTTTTTTTTTTTTCAGCCAAATGTTGTTTCATGCTTTAATTGCAATTTTCAAGAACTATATTAGCATGACAACTTATGTAAGTGTCGGCCAAGTTACTACACCATTTCTAGTATCTGTGCCTAAAACAGATTTCACAGGGGTGTAGAGGAAGGGGCTTGTATAACGTTTGGCTCTCTGTTTGGATGGCTAGTTGCCATCTAAAATGAGACTTCTACTATCCCTCAAAATCAAGAGAGGGTAAATATAACTTCCGTACAGTATTAAAAATGATTTTCCTTGGGGAAGGGGGGATTCCTCACAGTCCAGTCCTTCAGACTACCTGAAGCACTGGGCGAGTTGGGTTTTTCTACCTCTTTGTTTCTAGTGGAATATGTTTCTAGATTTATGAAAGGGCTTTCTGAGCCTCAGAGTGGTTCACGTGTTCCTGTGCTAGGAATGGAAAGGACGGGCAAACCTTCGAACCCCCTGCCCTACTATTGCAGGCACCATGGCATATGAAGCAGTCAGGGCTTCTCCTCCACGTCTCTGCCTTGGGATGCACTTTAGAAACCTACTGCTGTGAGGGTTAGAAACGAGGAAAGAAACAATTGGCTAAACCAGCTGATAGAGCAAAGCCGAAGGCAGCCCCATCAGCCCCTCGGAGGACGTGCACTCCGAGACCTCCCCAAATCAGAAAAATAAGTCTGACGCAATTAAATATGTTACATATTATGATCTTCCTCCCATCGAAATAACAAAAACTGCCAAACCAGAGGATTCTACTCCTGCCTTTCCTGCTCAGGCAGAAGTCCCCTTGGGTTTCACGGAAAGTTTGGACTCACAAAAAGCTGCAGAAGAGGGGCCCCATGGCACTGTGTAATAAATCTTATAAGTTAACAGCCAGAACTGTGCCAAATGTGATGGGTTTTGCTTTGCACAGGATCATGAAAATAATACATTCTGGCTCAATAATTTAGGCCTGATGCACCAGGGCTAATGGTCTACTGCTGCTGCTGCTGCTAACGGATTCACATTTTTGTCTCAAATGTTTGAGGTCTGTGATTTGGGAGGCCAAGGCCCAAGGCTCCCCATATTCTTGAAGGAAATCTTTATCACGCCCCGGACGTCACCTTGCTTAGATCAAGCTCTGATCAATTCCGAGTTTTTCTTTCTGCCATTAATTTTAGATTTGATTTTGCAACAAACTGGGTGGTGGGGAGGAGGAAATTTTGTGTTCGCCACGTCTGTTCTGTGTCCCCAGGCACAGCAGTCCCCTTCCTAGCCCTCGTGGTGAACAACTCGGGCAATTTCAGTGTTTGCCAAACCATCCTCGCCGGCTGTGGCCAATCAGTGCACCAAGGGGTTGCACCAAGGGGTTGCCAAGGGTGAGAACGGGGGCCTGCTGCACACCCCCAGCTTTGGCTACTCTCTTTCCTTTCACAAAGGAAAACCTCCAGCTGCTGGGCCTGTGAGGGGAACCCTGAAGGTGTGACGCGAGGGTCACCAACCCAAGATGTCTTTGCCTGGGTCTGCAGGAAGCTGAGGTCTGGCACGCCCCAGGCATTCGGCAGAGGCTGGCTCGGGTGCCCGCGGCAAGATATTAAAAGGGAGGCAGGAGGGGGGGGTGTAACAGCGGGAAAAATGTAAGTTGGAACATTGTGTAATGTGGGGAACTCGATAGCAACCTAGAGAGACCTGCCCAGGGGAGTAATGTCTCATCAGAGGTATCTCTTTAACAGAGTCAGGAAAAGAAATAATGAGATTTTATGGATTAAAGGTGAAAATAGCCAGAGAAACGCTCCGAGGACAGGAAAAGCAACCACTGAGGCGGCTGTTGCAAGGATGCCGGGAGCTCTCCGTAGCTTTCCTGTCCACGGGGACAGGGGGTTGAGCTCCTAAGCTCTGGCCTGCAGCTTTGGAGAAGAGGCAGGAGGCAGAAATCATCAGGACAGGCTCAGCGGCCTCCACTCCGTAAGCAGGATGTCCAGAGGAATCCCAGTGGCCTCAGAGTCTGCGAATCTATTAACTAAACCTCATTACTACGTAATAACTTTTGTTATTTTGGAACAAACCTTGTATCTGGCTAATCCGCTTTGTTACAGAGCTGCCCATCCTTCCCTCGAACAGGAATTAACTTCTAAAGGAATTAAAAGGAGGAGGAGACTGCTGAAGGGGTCCTTAGAGGTATCTTTTTATAGCTGCTGGCTGCCCCCCGCTTCTCTTTTCCACGATGTGTGGTATCCTTCCCCACTGCTTCTGTCCTTTTCTGCTTGCCAGGCATTGATTTGTTCCTGTGTTGTTCTAATGGAGCTTGAAATCAACGTGACTTTGTTGGTGGTTGTTGTCATTGTTGTTCACATCTTTGTTTGGGGTTCAGCATCCTTGTGGAGGCCAGGGCAGCTCAGGGGCTGGCAGCAGCAGGCTAAATACCTCCTTAGCAAAAAAAAAAAAAAAAAAAAAAAAAATCCACCAAGGCTGTGTCTGTGTCCACATAACAAGGGCTGTTACACAGCGTGGCGTACCGGTGCGCCAGCCCTTGTGCTGGTTCTGAGTCCCCTCGGTGACCAGCGCCCGCAGGATGAGTCCCGAGCAAGCTCGCTCTCGCAGCAGCCCCCGTGAGGACGCTCTGTATTACTTAGGATCCGTATCTGAAGCGTTTAGGAGTGTAAATTTAGATTCCAGATGATAGCTGGGGCTGTTTCACACGCGGTTTTAGGTAAAGGCGTTTTGAGATGTCGTATCGCTGGCCAGATGGCTTTGGCTGCTGCCCCTGCCCAGGCGGTTCCCCCCACCCGCAAGGGAATTCGGAAAACGCAAAACCTGGGTGCTGGGGCCCCCCAGCAAGCCGAGAGGCGCCCGCCGCTCCGAGATGCTCCCCTGCCAGCACGGCGGCCACTCGCCGAACAAAGGACAGCTGCCAGCAGCAGCCAGCCGGGGGAAAGAGGAGGCGAGGCCGGTCCTCCCTGACCGCCCCCCCCCCCCCCCCTCTTCAAGCCGCGGCCATCCCCCCCCCCCGCCCCCCTCCGCCGCCCCGGGGCGCGGTGATGCTCCCCCCCGCGCCCCATCCCCATCCCCATTCCCATCCCATCCCTATCCCCATCCTCATCCCCATCCCCAACCCCATTCCCAACCCTATTCCCATCCCCATCCCAACCCCATCCCATCCCATTCCCAACCCCATCCGCATCCTCATCCTCATCCCCATCCCCATTCTCATCCCCATCCCCATTCCCATTCCCATCCCATCACATTCCCATCCCATCCCATTCCCGTCCCATCCCCATTCCCATCCCATCCCTATCCCCATCCCCATTCCCATCCCCATCCCCATTCCCATTCCCATCCCATCACATTCCCATCCCATCCCATTCCCGTCCCATCCCCATTCCCATCCCATCCCTATCCCCATCCCCATTCCCATCCCCATCCCCATTCCCATCCCCATCCCATTCCCAACCCCATCCTCATCCTCATCCTCATCCCCATCCCCATTCTCATCCCCATCCCAATTCCCATCCCATCCCATTCCATCCCGTCCCATCCCATCCCCATTCCCATCCCCATCCCATCCCCATCCCCATCCCCATTCCCGTCCCATTCCCGTCCCGTCCCGTCCCCTCCGCCGCCGCCGGGGCAGGCGAAGGGTTAACGCGGCGCCTCCTTCCTCTCGGCGCTGACATCACGCAGGAGCGGGCGGGCGCCGCCGCCCCGCCCCGCCCGGGAGTGTCTGTGTCTGCGGGTGCGTGTGCGTGGAGCGGGCGGCCGAGCCCCGCAGCCCCCCGGCCGGCCCGGCCCCGCGCCCCCCGCCCGGCCATGGAGCGCCGCAGCCGGCCCGCCGCCCCCCCCGCGCCCCCCGCCTGAGCGCCGCCGGCTCCCGGCGCCCCGGGAAGCGGAGGGCAGGCAGCGGGCGGGGGCTGCCGAGCCCCGCCGCCGGAGCCACGGCCGGCACAGCCCGCGGAGGGCTCTCCCTCGCTTCTCTTTATTTGCTTTTTTCCTCAGCCCCCCCACCCCTTCCTTTTTTTTTTTTTTTTTTCCTTTTCTTTTCTTTCCCCTTTTTTTTTTTTTTTTTTTTTTATTACATTTTTCCCCTCCCCTTCTCCTTCGCCCCGCTCTGCGGGCGGGCTCGCTCCCGCAGGAAAGCACCGGCCGGAGCTCTCCGCGCCCGCGGAGGGGGCCCCCGCTCCCCGCCGAGCCCCCGGGCCCCTGCGGATGCGCGAAGCTCCCCTCCGACCGCCCGTCCTCCCGCTGGGCGCACCGCCTCTTTGTCCTCCTGCGCCCACATTGGGTTGTTTTTTTTTTTAAAAAAAAATTTTTTTTTTTTTTTTTCCTTAAGCAGACCTGAACAGCACCGGGGGCGGGGAGGGTGGGGGGGTGGGGGGGGCCCAGCGACGCTGCCAGACCGACCCCTGCCCATTTCTCCTAAGGAACTCTCATGGCTTCACAGCTGCAGACAAGTTGCCGTGCATCTCGGTGGACTATCGGAGTTTGCATCCTGGCGGCCGCGCTCCTCCCAGGTGAGCCGCTGCCGGCCGGTCCCCCCGGGAGGCGGAGGGGCTCTGCGGGGGTCGGGGCAGCCCCGGGGGGGGGGGGGGATGTGGGGTGAGGGGAGGAGGGAGGGGGGGTGCCGATGGTGGGACAAGGGCTGCGGAGCGGCGGGGAAGGACGGGATCGGATTTTTGGGGTGCGCGCTCGGGTGTGGAGCAGGTGTGGAAGCATCTGCGGGAGGGTGGGAGAGAGCCGGGGCCGGTCGCCTCTCTGGGTTGGAGAGGAACAACACGGCCGTTTGTTTTGGAAGCAGCTGCAGGCAGCGGGCTCCCGAGTGCTGGGAGCTGAGGCCGTTTGTTTGCTTTTTGGATCGAGCAACGTCTAGCGAGGCAGAGCAGCCAGGCTTCCCGGGGAAGGGAGCCACAGGGCTGGGGGGTGAGCACAGATGGTTTTTGGGGGGAGATGGAAGGGTTCGGCTGTCCAGCATCCCCGGGATACCTGCGCCCCTCCGCACACACACACACACACGCTTCCCACCGGTGCTTTTGCGGAGGGACTGGACTGCTCCCAGCTTTCAGACCTCCCTTTCACTGCTTTTGCACTCGGGGGCGGGGGGGTGTGGGGGGTGCCCGATCCATCCCTTTGGTTCTGATCCATCCCTGGAAAGGAGGAGATGGGCAAAAAGATGCGGATCGGCTTCCCCCCGCCTCAGTCGACCAACCGAGGCGGCTGCGGACCAGCCCGTGTGTCCCCACCGCGAGGCTCGGTCCTGCCCAGGGCTGGTGGAAGCGGGAGGGTGACCCACTTCGCTAAGTGCCCCCGGGGGGGGACTCTTTCATTTCTGCTCCACTGCCGGGTGGGTTAATGCCGTCCTGGAGGGCTTTCTGGACTCGGCTGTAGGAGACGTTGAAGGGGGACCGGCAGTCTGGGCTTACAGCGCTTGTGAATGAGCTGGGAAGTGCAAACAGAACCGATGTTTGCCTTTCTGAGGCCAGGCTCCTGGTGACTGGGTCTGGCGTGTGCGGCAGAGGGCACATGTGCCACCCCCGGGTCGGTATCCAGCCTTCGGCAGGGGTAAGAGGCAGCCGGTGCCTGCGGGGGGCTGCAGCTGGAGGGGAGAAGTTGGGATCCCCTCCGCTGGGCTGGGGGCAGCATCCGAGAAGAGCAGCCAGGCTGGCTGGGCTGTGACTCTGAGATGTGGCCGCGCTTAGCAAGGTCTGGGCCAAACGCCCGGCCAGCCGAGGTGCCAGGGTTCCCCAGTGCCAGCAGAGACGGAGATGGGAACACCCAGGGCATGGGAGATGAGCGGCGCAGTGACTGGGCGAGGGCAGGGATGAAGTGGGAGGGGGGGGGGGTGGGGGGGGGTGGTCAAGAAATCAGCGAAACTGTGAGAGGGAAAAGGTTAACAGAGTGATGAGAAACCCGGTCTGGGCATAACTCTGGGTTCCCAGGACAAAGGGCTCTGCTGTGCGTTGCAGGAGGAGGTGATGGAAGGGATAGCAGCCTCTGGTCCCTGCGCTCCTCTGCGTTTCAGGCAGGTGCCTGGCTGAGCTCTGGCTCCTCACAAGGAGGCTCAGACCTTTCCATGCTGTTCTTCACCTGGTCTTCCCTCCTTCTCACCCCTCCTCCGGGCAGCCCCATGCAGAAAACCCTCCCCACAGCCCCCGGGGAAGGCACTGGAGGTGGAGTAATGCTGTGGTGACTGTGCTGGGTAAACCAAAAGGGGTTTATGCTCCCCTCAGTCCCTCTTGGAATTGCTTTCACCAAGGAGACATGCAGACAGTGACCCTGGGGCAACCTGGCATCTCACCTTGCCCTGTCAAGAGAGACTTTTTTCCCCGCTTACTCTATTTTTGGCTGTTCTGGAGGCTTTGCTGCCACTCTGCAGTAGTCGGGTAGTTTGTCTTGCACTGTCCCGCTGACAGCTCTGCCAGGATAAGCCAGTGGTGCATCTAGTGGTGCCTTGCCAAGCAAAGGGTACGGCCAGCTCTGCAATGCTCCGGGAGGAAAATCCTTCCCGACCCCTGTCCCCGATCACCCAGTGCCCTGCAGCCTGCGCGGGCAAGACTCTCAGCTGGACCAGTTTAGTGGTGGATGCACCAGGCAGGAACGACTGAGCCTGTATTGTGTATTCATTCATTCGTTTCGTTCAGCCGGGCGTTTATTTGTACTGTGGAGGCATCCCAGAGCTGCAGGGAAGGACCAGCACCATACGGTGCTAGGTGCTGCACAAAGCCACAGCAGGCTGCCAGTCCGTCCTAAACCACAGGTCTGAATGCCAAACTGAGGCAGGTAGTTCCTCAAGTTCGCAGTGCATCGTGCCAAAATCAGCTGAGGGTTTATATATATATATATATATAACAAGCCATATGTAAGCTTTGAATGCAGACAGAATTGCTTATCGAGGAGAGGGGGAGAGGGAGGCTTGGGATACTGTTATAAGTGAATTAGTAGCTGTAGACTTGGTTGAAAAATGCGGTTTGGTACCTAGTGCCCAGGAAGGATGGGAGGAAGGCAGGAGACACTACCTGCTTTCTGGAAAACCTTCCATGCTCATCTGATCAATGCCATTTCATTTTGTTCCCATCCACGTATACTGCCTCCCCCTTCTGACAATGTTAGCTTTTTTTTTTTTTTTTTTCTGATAAGGAAATAAAAGTTCCCTGCTGTAAAAGCTGTAAGGAGTCCCTTATAAAAATCTGCTTTACAAATTGGCTTTAATGTGATCGGCTCAATGGTCCAGAACGGATTCAATTCGGGGTTCCAGCAGCCCTCGGTGCAGATCTGCCTGCCCGTCCATTTGGAACCATTAACCAGGTTTCAGCTCAGGCGACGGCATTAGGGCTTTGAGAGGCTGATGTGAGTAGGGCTTGTTGAAAAGCCGTGGGGTAGTGGGGAGGAGAGCTCCTCGGCGGCTGCTCCTGAGAGGTTACGAACACTTGCAGCTAAATTTATGCTTTGCAAAGCTTAACAATCTGTCTGTTTATCCCCGCCACGAAACTTGGTACAGCTTGAGATGCAGACAGGCAGAGCGGGGGCATTCATCCTGCGCTTGGTCCTGCATCTGCAGATCTCTATTGCCAAACGCTCCCCTCTGTCTGGGGACAAATTCCTGTCTTCTATCACTGGGCTACCTCTTGGGCTCCGAGAGGGGCCTGTGAGTCTTTCTTTGTGAAGCGCTTTGAGATCCTCAGCAGGGGAGAGCTGGAGAGGTGTTTGAAGCCTTGATGCAGGGTTTTTCCATCACAGGGCTTGAAAGCGGCGTCGGCTGAGCTGCAGTGACCTGGAGGCCTGAGGTCAACCTTGGCTGCAGCTGGAGGGAGGGCTCCTTCCTGGGGAGGCACGACAGCTCTCTGGAGTGCTGGGAATAGTCCAAGTGTGTCACTGCAGGATCTGGTCCGTCTTGTACCCTAAAGAGCTGATTCTGAAGGGCAGAAAGTTGCCAGAGTTTTGTTCAGCCTTTGCTTGGAGTTCTCAGCGGTTTATTTTTTCTGTCCCCCCTCTATCTCCTCCCAGAACTCAAAACCAACGACATGGGGTTATTTCAGGAAGCAAAGTGTGTCTTTTGCTGATATTTTCTCATTAAACCTCCCTTGTTGCGGTGGAACCAACCCGTCGAGTTTTAAGCTGGTGTGAATTGATGAGCTCATGTGTGTGTCAGTGTGGGTGAGGCGACAGGCTGTACTGGGAGGCAGCTCAGCCCACGAGCAGAGGGTGGCTGCCCCATGGCCAGAGCCGGGGGACAGCCGTGGTTAATGCTGTTTGCTCTCTGAACCGGCAGCAGCGTTAATCAAGCAAGAGCTGCCAGCCCAGTGCACATGGATCCATTTGCAGAGACGTAGAGAAGCAAGGAAGGGCATTGCCACATCCAGCAACACATCCAGCGCGAGGCGAGCGCTCGCAATTAACTGGTGGCTGACAAGATGCCGATGCTGGCGGAGCCTGGCACATCTCTCCTCTCATCACCCCTCCTCTGGGTTGCAGCTGTACCAGCCACAAAGCCAAGTTTACAGGGAGGCACCAGAAGGATCCTTCGGGCACCGCTCACACCTCAGCTGAATCATGAAGGGAACCAGAAGAGCCGGTTGGCGTGACCTGCTTCCCAGGCCCGCGCTTCCACAGCACCCCTTGCCCTCTGCTAAGCCTGGGGACAGCCCGTCGTAAGGCAGGGGAGAGCGGTACGTGGCCACCACTAGCCAGGAGAAGGCTCCTTCCCACCTCCAGCGCCCTGGGGAGTTACAGAGGGAGTTACAGACAGGCTGTGGGGGAGATGGTGGGGCAGCACCAGGGGAAAAAGATTTTTTTGGAAGAGCGGATGTCAGGTTGCCTGAGAATACCGCAAGGGTGAGTTGGGAAGTCCTTAGATGGCCGGCCACAGTCCTCAGGGCTTCTGAGAAAAGGTTTGAGTCTTGCAACATCATTGCTCGAGGTCACGATGGCTCTTGCTTAGTCCTTTTCACAGACCGGCGAGGCATCTCGGTGCAAAAAGCAGAAACAAATGAGAGAGGGACAAGGGTACTCCAATCGGAGCAACCCCTAGAGATCTTCTTGCTTTTTCAAATACGTCAGATTAAATCAGGGCAGCTTTGATGCAGGGTGAGTTGGTGCCGCCAGCCGCTGGAGCTGGGCCCCAGTTTGCATTTGAGACACCTATTGTGTTAATTACCAGAGCACAGCCATCCCAGCACAGAGAATTCAGAGCTCTGCAGCGAGGGCTCCCTAACCCAGATTACTGTTTCAGGAAAAAATTTGTTTAACTAAGGAGTGAAACCTCTCGTGATACATCCCCTTGCTTTCTTCCTGGCTGCAAATATTCTCCCGGCCTTACGGTTTCCTTCGCTTCTCCCAGTGAAGGTTTAGTCCAGGCTAGATCAAGGCACGTACCCTCCCAGCACATGTGCACGTACCCGCTTGGTTTTCAGGGGGAAGCCCTCAGCTCCATAGCAGAAGAGAAACTCCTGCCCAAGCTGCTGAAGTGCAGAAGTACCATGGGAGGAAGGATGATTTCCCCTCAGCCTGTGGCAGCCAGACAGGCACCTCTCTGTCCGTCCACTGTGCTGCCACGCTCGGCTTAAAGTCCTGTCACACACAGAAAAGGGAAGCAAAATTTGCAGGTGCAAGGGGGACCCTTCCCAGCACTGTGTTATTTTATATGCCCCGTGCTGCCGTTTCTGTGTGTCCCTGGCTCTGTGGGCACCCGAGGAAGCGTGGGGAGGGTAATGCCTTGCTGTCCATTAGCTGTTTCTCCCCGTCTCTGGGGCTGATGCAGCTGTTCACACGAGCTGGCATCATAAAAGCTGCGGCAGCTCTCGGCTCTGCAGCAATCCCAAGGCAGACGAACAGCAGCTACTGGGCATGAGAGGGAAGAGAGAGCACCAGTCCCTCGCTCTTTGCCCAGCCCAGGAGGACAGGGGGTCCCAGACTAGGGAGGCTGCTTGTGCCCTGCGTGGCACAGGTCTGCCGAGGCCAGGGGTCTCCTGTCCCCTCGGCGTCTCTGGGGGGTGCTGGGGATGGATAGGAGGAACTGACCCAACTTGATGAACCGTCTCTTCTCCATTCCCTCACAGTAAAGCTGTCCCTGCGGGAGGTTTATAATCCTCCTTTGACAGTATTTGGTGTGTTGCAGGAGGAAAAAGCCTTTCCAAGCACTGTCTGCCCAACTCTGCCTCGCTGTCTTGCCCTGCTCCGGGCCTGCCCTCCCTGGCTCCAAGCCAGTCCAAGATCGGTGCTTTCCATCTGCACCCGACCTACAGGTGGGCAGGGGAAGAGCTTAAGGAGAGGCAGGATCCGTGTGACTCTCCTCCCTGAAAGAGAAAACACAGGGATGGGGTTTTGTGTTCCCCATCCCAGCCTATTTGCTTTTCTAACTGCAGGAAATAGCAAAGTGCCTCCATCTGCTCCCGACCATGCAGGGATGCTACAGAAGGACCTGCAAATCACATCACTGCCTTGGAGCAGCGGCAGGTACCAGATGGACCACCTGGCTATGAGACAGCAGGTGCTCCCAAGCCTAGTTAGTCAAGAGGACTCTGCCTCCATCTCTCTTCTCAGCAGTTCTCTCTCCACCTGGGAGAAGCCCATAGCCAGACTGATTTTGAGTCTCTTTTTCCTTTCCCATGGAAGATCCATTCCTCCCCCCGTGCTAGAGCGGGGCATCCGGAGGCACGGCCAGGAGTGACAGAGGGTCCATGCAGCTCGCAGCCAGTGGCTAACATCCAGCCTTTCTGCTCTGGTGACAGGCGAGAGCGGTTCCCGGCACAAAGGCCCGTCTGTGCAGGAGACGAGGGGGCTGAAGCAGAGTGCCGTGTGGCCACCTGAAAGCAAAACCAGCCTTGTTCTCTCTGCGAGGCTAAAGACACGGGCTCAGAACAGGCCGCCGCAGTGGAGGGTCTGTAGCCACATCGTGCAGATCCAGGGGAGACGCTGGATCTCAGCCGGCCTTGTAGGTATCTACTTTTTGCACTGAGGATCCCACGCTTGGCAAAATCAGGTTTCATTTCTTATCCGCTGGCAAGATACCCTCTGGACCAAGGGGGATACCGCTTTGAGAAGCTTTTCACTGACCGTTTTCACTGTCCCTAGGAAAGACAGGCCAAGGGGGCAGTCTGGGGGCAGAGTTCTGGCTGTGGAGTCAGCGTCAAATGCTAATTTGTAAAGAGGCTGGTGGGACTGAAGAGCTCAGGCAGAGGCCTGTAATTAGAGTCTGTTGTGCTTGGTATCCTAGCAAAGCCGGGGGTTACAAACGGCCCATGACGGGCAGAAGTCATAGACCTAGGGGAGAGTTTAATATGATGAACAGGGTTTGCTTGGAGGCACATACAGAGAGCTGGATAGTTCAGGAGAAAGGTCAGGTTTTCCATCGCTGTCTTTTCCAGGTTTCTGTGTAGAGCGGCTTGATAACGATGGGTATACCAGGCTGTGCGAGGCACTGTGTCACTCAGGGCAGGGGAGAGCAGCAAGGGAGCAATGAACCCTGCCCTGTCCTTGAACAGCCCGAACAAATGAGCTGGCTGAGCTCAGAGTCTGGGGCTGGGCGAGTTATCAGCACTCTGGAGTTGTAGCTCACCCCTCACCCAAACCCATGGCCCTGACCGAGCTTCCCGCTGCTTTGAAACATCTCCTTGCCCTCCCACTGGGCCTGGACTAGAAATGAAGAGACCGTCCTGGTCTCTGGGTGTGCTACAGCCCCAGCTTTCCTAACGAAGTGTCGGAGCTGCAGCCGCTGCTCCAGAGACTGGCGAGGGCTTTGTGCTCAGCAAAGTGAACGCTGGGGTGGGCAGGAGCAGGGTGCGTGTTGCTGCCAGCACGTTCAACATCCCTACGAAGCCTGAAGTCAGGACTACACTGGTTTCACTGGAGAATGAAGCTGCACCAAGCTAGGGCTACTTTTTTCTTAGGGAGAGGCATCTAATGGGTTTTTCCTCTTGGACTTTTCCTAGATAATCAGCACTGAGACCCCTTGTAGGCAAGCCCAGAGTCACACTCCCACCAGAGTAGTTGTGCCAGTGGCCTTCCTAGCCTGGAAGCGCCAAAACTAGAGGAAATGTTAAGGACAGATAATCAGTTTAGGGACTGTAAGTCCACCCAAGAAGAAGATCACCCCTGTTCCGAAGAGGTTGCAGCACACGGCATTTCCTTGCTGCTCTTGCCTATGTCACTGTCCTCACTTAGCCAAGGCCTGTGTCATTTCAGAAGTGATGTTGTTTTAGCAGAAGGCAGCAGCTAGTGTATTTGGTGGCGTACAGCAGAGACAACCACACAAGCTGTTCGTTCCTGGGCCTGTTCATGCTCTTTTCCTTGTCAGCTGCTGGGACACGGTGCCTGGGGACCGAGCTGTGGGCTGGGGTATCTTCTGGGTGCGGGGGAGAGCCAGGGCTGTGCCCATTTTTGGTCATTAAGGATCAGGGATGTGTTGCATAGCAGCATCCTTGCCATGCTGTAATTTAGATCAGCTGCCACAGTTTCCATTGGATACAGGACCCCTCGTGGCTCGACAGGCAGTGCTGCTGGGTGCTGTTAGGCAGCGTTGCACCCCGCAGCTGGACACGCTGGAGCTCTGTATGTGTCCCTTGGGAAGGGTGAGTTCATTTTTGTGTACCAAGGGGCTGAGACCTTGGTGGTTGGTGCTGTAGATAGGGGCAGCCTCAGACCAGCCCAGCATCCAAAGCTACAGGACACTTTATTGTCATGACTTCAAAGCCAAGTGCTGTTCTTGCTGTGTCATATCGGTAACGCGCATGGTGTCTTACGAAAGGCTTTAGAAAAGGCTTCTTGCTTTTCTGTTCAAGGCCATGGTTATGAAAGGCGCTCATGTGCACCAACACGTGAACCAACATGCGTGTACCCGAGTGTCACTTCTGTCCTGGAGTTTGCCCTTGTGCAGGCATGTCCACCCGCTGCCAGCACTCCCCTCTCCCCAGGCACGCATTGTTTTTCTGCTGTCTCCTGTGGGGAAGCGGGGACAGGAGGGTGGTGAGGGCAGGGGACATGCTGCTATTGCTTGTGACCTCTTGCTGGCCAGCCCGGGTGGGGATGCGAGACCCAGACCTTCAGGGCAGCAGCGATGTCCGTGCTGCAGGGCACGAGGGCTGGGGCAGCTCCGAATGTCCGCTGTGTGCTGAAATGGGGGAGAGGGCTTGTGGGGAACAGGGAGAGGCCTGGAGCTCTGTGTGCAAGCTTTAGGAAGAGACTTTTTGCTAGTGATGGGGCTGAGCTTGCCAAATGTATCTCATGTGCTTGGGTTCAGCAAGAACCTGGAGAAAGAGGGGGAGGGCTTATTGGGATCTCCTTGCAGAGGGAGTGATTACAGTATGCTCTGATCTTTAGAGGAGGCTTGTTTGGGGATTTGCTTGATGCTCTGATGCCTAATGGGTGTGCTCATGTATCGCTTTGATACAAGCTGAATAGGATCCTTTTGGGAGGATGACAGCAGTCCTGATAAGGGGTGGGAGGGGTGGGAGGGAGAGAGGCTTGCACAGAGCCCAGCTTGTAAAAGGGGGAATGTTCTCCGTGCCTGAGGACCCAGGAGGGAATTAGGAGCAGGACTGAGTTTGGCAGGAGGAAGGCTGCAGTGGTTGCAGAGGAAGGCAGTGCTCTGGCGGTTTATCCTTGGGTCCTCTAGGACCCCTCTGAGAGCTCTCCCATCGTTACCCCTCCCGTTGCCATGCAGCAGCGTTCAACCTGTGATCAGTTAACCTGGGGATCAGTCAGCTCTTGACAAGATTCCCTAGGTGGCTGCCAAAAGAGGAGCCCACCCCACTCCCCACCCTGCGCAGGGAAGGCAACACTAACCAACTGGAAAAACAATAAGAATCAGAAAGGAAAACCGCCCTGGTGCTCCCGCACAAGCTGATGTGTGGGTTTCCCCGCCCCAAAGCCTAGGTGGCCTTGCCACGCAGAAGGGCTGGGACACGCTGCTCCGGCGGGCAAAGCACCACGTGAGGCTCTGCCCCGGCTCTAACTCCAGGGCCAAGTCCTTCAGTTGACATCCACGAGCAGGTCCCTGTGCCCTGGTGTCCTGTTCCCACTGTGTCTGGTTACACCCTGGGGCTCCTGGCCCAGCAAACCTGAGTGCTGCTCCCGTGAGGGTGCTGCTGCGTGGAGCCGGGTCGTCTCATCTCCCTTGGGACACTGTCCCAGACACCGCTGAAGCAGGGAGAGAGCAGAAGTCACCCCCCAGGATTCAGAGGAGCTGATGTGCGTTTGCTCCTGATTCAGCTGGGAACTGAGCTAGCCATCTGACAGCGAAAAAAACCTTTATCCCCTGACTCCCCCCAGTTCTTCGGGGAGTTTGATTTCTCAGCTTACAACAGAAGGATGGTAGTAGGAATGAATTCTCTGGGGCTAATATTTCCAGCTATCACACTACAGAAAGAAAATTCTTTCTTTCTTTCTTGGCATGGCAGGAACAGACTTTCAGAAATGTTCCCTGATTTTTAAATACCCTTTTTGCCTGTGGTGTAAATACTAAAGCGTGTTTTTTCTCTCCCCTCTCTCCCGGAGTTTAAAAATATCGCTAGCCTGGGGAGGTGCATCTTTCAGTGAGATTTATAACGGCTGCTCTCAAGTGATGTGGAAAATGAGCCTCCCTCTGCCCCATCCAGCCTGGCACCTTCCAAGAATTTATTTCCTTTATTTGCGTGAGCCTAAGAATACTTAGAGGCTGCATCTCCACCCAAGCACTCTAATTATTTAAGTTTTGTTTATGGCCAGTCTCTGGGGAGGTGAGTAGGTCTGGGCTGCTGATCCTTCCCTCATCTGGATAATTCAGCCCTGCATTACTGCCGTTTGATAATGATCAACAAATCACAGATGCTGTATGCGTTGCCCGCTGTGTAACACCCCGTCTCCGTAAATTGGCTGTGCCTTCGGAGCCGGGGTGAGCGGGACGTGCGTGGCCTCTCCTCTCGCTGGCAGGGCCGCTGCACAGAGGCGGGGAGCAGTGAGCAAGCCGTGGGCCGGGGTTTGTGAGTCAGCACAGTGGGGAGCTTGCTGGGGCAGGGACTTTTGCACAGCACCTAGCGTGGCTGGGAGCCTGACCGAGCTGAAGGCGTTAGATGCTATCTCAGCTTGGCTTGTACCAGGGCGAAGCAAGAAGCAGGCAGCTCCCTGTGCGAGCCCAGAGCTTTGGTTCCTGTCCAGTCACCCGAGCCCTGGTCAGTGCCCTGCGCCCGTGCCAAGCTGCTGCATTGCTTATCCCGTGATCCCCAGCTCTTCTGTCTCTGGCAGCTCGTGGGACCCTGCTGGGGGGGTGGCTGAGCGCTGCTGGGGAGGCGGGAGGCAGGGAGGAGGAGGAGGAGGCACCTTCCCTGTGCCCCAGCGCCTGGTCAGCACACGCAGGCTCCCTCCCCAGCACGGCCAGGTGAGCGCTTGGGCTCTGCTGCCGGCCAGTGTCCAGCTCCACGGTCAAGCTGTGGCTGCCTCTGGTCTCAGCCTGACACTGCAACTCCCTGTCCCTGCGTCCCTGCGGTGCCCAGCCAGGTCCCTGCCCACCTGCAGGGCTGGGCTTGGCTCTCCCATTCACCCGCTCGCCCACAGGTGGGCTGGAGGGTCTGGGCAGCGAGAGGTTCTTTTCCCTCCTCTGTGCAAAAGCTTCCCAGCACCAGTCTGATCCACAGGAATCTGTTGTCTCCGGAGGCCACGTGGTTGCCAGCACCTCTGCTCCCGTCACGCTCCGTGATAAAGAGGGAGCGAGAGAGATTTTGATTACATTATGACAAGCGACAGAGAGATGGAGTGAAAGCTGCAGTCTGCCTATTGTAATTCCAATTAGCGGGGGTAATGTGGCCAAAGCCTGACAGCTGTATTGATCCAAAGTTTGTATGGGAAGAACCTTTAATGCAGCTTTCAAAGGTCCCCGGGGCATGGGGCTGAGCACATGTACAGCTGTGGGGCAGGAGAGGAGAAGAAAGGCCTGTTTATGATGGAGCACATGAACAGGCAACTGCATCTCGCCATCTGAAGTGCCAGAGCCAGCCTGGTAGCTCAGGTCTCTCTAGGGCTGGATTTGCCTCAAAGTCTGTGCTCTAAAATCCCCTTGAACCCCACTTAGGACTTCTTTCTGCCCTCATGATGAAGCGGTTCTTCCTGGTGTGCATGTGGAATGAATTTGTCGAGACTCAGTTTCAGACTGTACCCAAGTAAAATAAACCAGCAGTGATCTTCCTGATGGGGAACAAAAGCCCAGGGCTGCATGGGAAGGGGGGGAAGAAGGAGAAAGGGGAGTTTTCCTCTTGCACTTCAAGGCAACTCCTCAAGGTCAGAGCTGAGGCACGCTGGCAGCGGCTGTGGGCAGGCTGTTTGTGCAGATGCTGTCTCAGCTGTACCCTTTCTGTGGCTAAGGGGAGGACTCCAATTTGCAGTTTTGCTGGTATTGATCTGAGACCTTTCAGTGGCTCTAAACTCACTTCGGAAATAAAAGGCTAAAATCATTTTTTTTAGGTATATATATTTTTTGTATTCTTGAAGTCCTAATTACTGCCTTGCCCGTGGAGGACCTTATGGCACCTTGCTGGAAATGTGAATATCTGCTGCCTCACACTGACTTCTACCAGGCGTGAATCAGCTTTTACTTAAAGCTAAAGAATGGCCTGGAGGTGATGGCAAAGGCAGGCTGAGCTCAGAAGGGCTGGCAGCGTTTCTTGGCTTTGCCACAAGCTCCCTGGAATACCCTTGGCTAGCTCACTTCACCTCTGTGTGCCTTTCCTTCTCAAAAGCAGCCGGTAGCAGTCCCTCTCTTCTCTGCTCATATTGCCCCGTCTCTGCAGGGCGCCTTGCACAACTCCTCTCGCCGATGTTACTCTATACAAGCAGGAGACCGTTTGCAAAGCACGCGGAAAGGTGACTCCCCTTTATTTTGTCGTTTTTTGTAGCAGCCAGCAGCCGACAGCTCCTCGCCCAGAGATTTTAGAAGGCAGGAAACGGTTTTGCATGGATTGATGTACAAATATTCTGTCGGTGCAGACACTGGACCCAGTTTCTTACCGCTCTGAGTGTGTGACGTGGGGGCTGAAATCATGGAAATGGCTGAACATGGTCCATTGGCTTCCCTGCCTGGTTTAATTCAAAGGCTTCTTGATTTCTTGCTCCCCAGGTTTTGCATTTGGGACATTTCTGGTTCTCAGTCACTATCTGGGAGGGTTTCAGGTAGGTGAGAGGTGTGGGCTGACAGCCCTCCCCACCCCTGCTGCCCTGCCAGCCCGGGGCAGCTCCCACCCACAGCCTGGCTCTTTGCTGGGCAGTGCGCTGGGCAGGACAGGAGCGAGGTTCACGTTGTGCCCTGTCCTTGATGGATTTGCTGTGAATGCTGAGGCAGGAAGGGCGACAGCATGCTGGGGACAGTAATATAAGTCTTCAGACATCTGCAATGTCTTTTGCTTTTGCAGATAATTTCCCAGGTGGCTCTGAGCAAGTTTCATAACACCTGAGCTGCCCCACTGTAGGATGCAGGTAACAGAAATACCCTGCCTGTTGCGTGAACAAGCACTTCAAAAACTCAGTGGCTCTTCCATAAGAGAGGGCAGGTAGCAATGCAAACCCGGGCCCTAGGAGCCATCCGACTTGTTTCACGTGTGAGCCATCACATGGTACTGATTAGAGTTACCTCAGACAGCAGATGGATTTAAACAAGTGTCTTTATGCTGTAAAAGCTTTCTCCTGGGTAGATTATGATTTTAGCCATATGCAAGAGTCTATGGTATTCCAAGACTGGGGGAAACTTCCCTAGAAAGATGTGTCCCACAGCAAGCCATTTCTTTTTGCAGCCAAAGGAGCTGCAAGACACACTGAAGGAGGGAAAGGAGGTTCATATCCAAGCTCCTTAGAAGCTTGGAGCCAGGATACTGCAGCTCTGTAAAAGCAAAGAAGCACCAAGCTCAGCAACGGCCCCGGAGTCTGTCTGCATCCCCCTCCTTAACCCTCCTGCCCCAGTGTGTCCCAGCAAACTGGGCTGGGAGCATTTCAGGCTGGATGAGTTATTACAAAATCCTGGGCAGGAGAGAGAGAGAGAGAGAGAGAGAGATGGAGGGTTTAAAGTTTGATTATTGTTAATTATTACCCAGGCTTCCCATGAGACTTTCTGGGAAAGAGACATGCCTCTCTTTTGCAAAGGTGTTTCGTGGAACATTAGTCTCTGTCCTGGCCACGCTGAGTCCTTTCTCTCTGCCTTCTTTCTGTGTCCAGTGGGATTAATAAAGAGCTGCTGGAGATCTTCTTATCTAGTGGCTGAATAATGTTTGTAATACAGGGAGGGGAGGCAGCTTTGATCCGGGAAAGAGAGTAGAGGGAAAAAAAAAAAAATAATCTATTGGGGCAGGGGGAGGGTGTGGGCCAGGCTGGGCTGTGCTGGCGCGTGGGAAGCAGGCATGGCTGCTCCTGCACCCAACCTGTTCTGCAGAGAAAAGATGTGGGTTTCCAGGGCTTGTCGGGCTGGGAAAGGAAGGGCTGAACCCAGACACCAGCAGAGAAAAAAAAATTCTGGGAACCCCCTCTGTAGGAGAGGAAGCACACAAGAGGGGTGCTGCGACCAACCCCATCCACACCAGGAGGCTCTGCAGCCTCCACGAGCCGCTGCCCTGGCACAGCCCTCCCTGGCGGGGTGTTGATGCCCGGCAGCTCCTGCTCCCCTTCTCTCACCAGCAAAAGCGGCCACATCCAAGCTGGCACCAGCGCTCTCACCGGGCGGGAGCCCGGAGGCGAAGGGCCACACCTGAGAGGCAGGACGGGCTCTTGCTCTTCTCACGGGTGTGGGCTGGGAGCCGGTTGGGCCAGGCTGGGCCCCCGAGGCCAGCATCTCTGTGAGCGTGCCAAGGCCACGGGAAAGGGAGCAGCTTGGCGCAGGAACGGTTGGTGCGGGGAGAAGCAGTTGCTCTTAGGCAGGAGCGGGTTTAGCTCCCCCCTTCCCGGCAGCGCTCCGTGCAGCCTCCCAACACGCTCCTCTCTCACGCTGGGACCGCTGGCTTTCCCTCCCCAGCCTCTTCTGGCCCTTGAGCCCTGAGAAACGCTGCTTCCCAGGTGGGACGAAAACTCCCTGGGAGTCCGTGGGCAAGAAAAGCAGCTGTCTGGTCCCCGTGGATCGGGGGACAGGGCTGCAAATCTCAGCCATGATCCACAGAGACTGAACTTGTCTGGAGCTAAGGAAGTTGTGATAATGGTGGTCACAGCTCCAGAACTGGCTCTGGAGAGCAAGTGTTGCTTTGGTTGGGTTTTTTTTTGGAGAAAATGGGCCTGAGCAGTTGAGACAGCCTGTGCTAGGAGCTAACCTTCCTAAATGAAAAACCACTTCTTTTATTTTTTATTTCTTACAACAATGTTCCTCGGCATTTTTAGCCTGTGTTCCCCCATGGAGAGTCCTTCCCCTTTGCAGGTCCAGACAGCTTTGTAGCCTTTGAAGCCTACTTACTGCTTTTCCCCCAAAATGCAGCCAGTTATGGGGCTGATCACATCAAGCTGCATCGGGTTTGCAGCTCACTCTGCAAATCCGAAGAGGGGAGAAGAGGTCTGTGCGCCTGAGAAACAACCTCTTCTCTCTGGGTGCCTGGGACGTGCCTGGCTGCATCTCTCAAATACTCCAGAGGCGTCCTGGGTATCTCCAGGAGGGTTTAGATGTTGTTTGTCTCTTCCAAAGCCCCACACCGTGGCCCCACATGGATGGGTTAATCCACAGGGAGATTAGTGGCTGAGTTTTATCTTCATCCACCCCAGTCCTCATCCCCAGTCTGCTCAGATGAGTCAGTCTGGGAGACCCGGCAAGGCTGTGCCAGCTGAGCCCTGTGCCCACTCACTTCACAGATGAAGAAGTCTGGCCCACGCGCCTGCCTGCTCTGCAATCCCCTGTTTTAGGGGGTGAGGTTTGCTGAAGGCGGGCAGGGAGATGCTCCAGATGTCTGAGAAAACGTGGCTCTTCCTTCAGCCAGGGAAGCCCAGGTCATAGGATGGTGGGTGTCTGAGCGTTCATGCCCCTTGGGAGGGGAGCACACGTGTCCCTCCCTCCTGCGAGGCCACCCCGAGGTGGCACCAAGCCTCCGAATGTCTCCTCATGGCGGGAGGAGGAGGGAGAGGGGCAGAGGGGGGTGCCCTCCCTGTCTCCCCAGGCGTGTGGCTGGGCCCGCTCCTGCCCTGCCCGCGCTCCTGCGTCGCTCCCCCTCGATTTGGGATTTGGCTCACCAGGACCATCTGTTCCTTTCGGCCCGTTGCCATGGCGACGGGGTGGCTTGAGATGGGGTTTCACCAGCAGCGGCCGGGGAGGCTGGGAAAAAAAATCCAGGCAGGGAAAAGTCTGGTTTTTTTTTTTCTTCCTGGGCGGAAATGAAGGGGAGAGGGAGGGATCCTCCCACGGAGGCTTCGTCCCTTCCTTCCTCCCCGTGCCCCCGCACGGCTGTCCTGTCCCCAGGCTCCTGCTCGTCCCCCTTTCCCTTCCCATCTCACCCTTTCCCTCCAGTTTGAGTCTCCCCATCCATGTGTGTGGCCGCAGCAAGATGGGCTGCGACTGTGCTGGTGTGTGCTGGGAGGTGTCCTGCCTCCCCCCGCCATGCCAGCAGGCAGTGAGCCCGGGGGAGAAGACGTTGTACCCCTCCAAACCGTGGCTGTGGCTGTGTCCCACCACTTGCCCACTTTCTGCCAGTTTGGGGGCTCTCAGTCCAGCAGTAGCCCAGCCTGAAGTTGCCCATCCACACTGGTGGGTGGCTTGGTGTGTGCTCACGCTCAGCCCCGACAGTGGGAGCAAGATTTTGGGTTCCTGCTTGCTGGGCCGTGGTCGGGCCCCTCCTCTCCCGATGCAAAACTTGTGGTTGCATGGGAACACGTTGGCTGGTGGGCAAGTGCGGACTGGCAAGCGGGCTGAGAGCCGCTGCTGGCGGTGTAGACACAACCTGGCCTCCCGCTCTGCCTCTGCCCCACTGAGCCCAGGCTGTGCAGGGAAACTGGGCAGATCCCCTCACCCTGCCCGTGGACACAACCCAGGAGAGGCTGTGGTGGTTTGGCTGTTGGTTTTAATGCAAGGAGTCGCTTGTCAGACCAAGTTACGCCCGATCTTTCTTTGTAAATAAGCCTGGAATAGCTAGTGAAGCGGGTGAAAATGGTGCCCTCCTGTTTGCACATGTTTGCCTGTGTCTGGGTGTGTGTCGGTGGATTTCAAGTGGAAACGGCTTTAAAAAAAAAGAAAACAGAAGAGGAAACAAGTAACTATCTGCTTGTAGACAGTAAGATCTTGCTTAACGTGTAACAGATGAAGATGAAACGAACGCAGAGTGACAGATTGACAGAAAGACAGACATGTTTTTGTGCTAGTTTAGCATCCTGATGGAAACAGAAGATAATTCAGGTTGCAAAGGACCTCAGGAGGTCATCTGCCTACCTGCTGAAGTGGATGGGTGCGCTAAACGCCCTCTGTCAAGAACTCAGTACCCCTTCACCTGGCCGCAGACACACTAGAAGGCCACCCTTGGTGGCCGGGCTTTGCAGGGCCATGGCACACAGGAGCTGTGGGGCCGAGCCCAGGGTGGTTCCTACACGCTGACGGTCGGGGGCTGTGAGCAGCTCAACAGGCAGCAAGTAAACCAGTAGCAAGCTGGGGGAAGCCTAAACAACAGAGCTCCTTTTGGGTACGATACTTGCTGGAAAGGCAGTCTGGAGTTTTTGATGATGAGGCTTTTTGTTTGTTTCTACTAAATCTAGGGAAACGGGATCGATGAAGCGAGTTATCACTGTATACCTTTGGGTTGGAGTCCTGCTGTGCTGGCTGCAGTCCCGGGCGGGAGATTTTCTGATCTCTGGCTTTCCCCCTGCACCGGACATGTCTCTGGACGTGTCTGCTCCCAGGGCAGTAAGGCAATAGGAGGCATTTTGGGCCAGGGCTGTGTCTGCTGCCTTGACGATAAGTCTTGGTTTCCCGCTGAGAGCTGTGGGAAACGGAGTATCAGACCCCCGAGGCTTCACTGACCTGTTCTGGGAGCTGAGAGAAGAAACCAGGGGCTTGTGTGGCCCTTGTGAGTGCAGAGCTGGCTTAAAGACACCTTTCTCTTCCCCTTGGATCCCAGATCTGAGTGCAGCAGGACTGAATGTCACCTGTTCCCTTGTGACTAGCGATTTACAAGCGCTCATCCTGCTTCTTGTTTGCAGAGCAAATGCCCTTTTCCTGTTGGCTCTGCCCTCCCTGCAGTGGGGAATCAGCATATTCCGGTCTTGAAGCTTCTCCCAGATTTATGAGCTTGCTCCTCACCTTGAGAATAAGGCTCCCTTGCCCTGAGAAAGCTTTGAAACCCAAACCACCAATTGCTGACTTAAGCAAACACCATTGATCCTTCAGCAAGTAAAATTTCTTTTTTTTTTTTCTTTTTAGGACACGGGTTGTTGAGATTTTGTTGTTCTCTCTGTTATTTCTCTTTTTCTCTGGAGACATGAGTCCCTAACGGTTCTGAGCAAAATCAATGTGATTTGAAAAGAACTCATCGATAACACTTATGGGGGATACTGCCTCCTTGCCAGAGACTGACAAAAAAACCCACAAAAAAAGCTCCTCTCAGTTTCCTCTCCCCTGGAAAAGCAAGGTTCTTTAATTGCCTTTTAATCTGGGGAAGACGAGAGCTGTTTGCATTGAATTGGTAATAGGGGATAATATCTTACCCTGAGTGATGGGTTATTTGATCTCTGTGCGTCAGAAACCTGAGCATATGCCTGTGAAAACAGGCTGGGGGGGGGGGATACCAGGGCTGGCTCAGGGCCCAAATAGGAGCACAGCTGCTTTTTTATTTCAAATAATAATTAGAAATAAGATGAGGAACAATCACCTTTTGTCCTGTTGCTCCAAGACATCAAATGATATTAGGAAGCCCAGGGAAAAGCCTTCAAAGACGTGCATGGGGCATAGGGGGGGTGTTAACACTACCCAGAGCCCAGGCAGCGCTGTAGGCTGCCCCACCTCAGCCTGGCTTTAGCCTCCAGCCATCGAAGGCTGCAAATACCTGCCCGAGCAGAGGCACAGCGCGGAGGGCAGCTCCGCTCCTTGCAGCACTTGAAGCACGTGAGGAGCCCTAAGGAGAGGCGGCTGCGTGAGCGTGTCGGTGTGGGGCAGGTGCCGGGTGTACAGGGGTGAGCAGACCTGCACCCGCTGCCCCCCATGCCCGACAGTTTGGAAACATCCCTCATGTCCACGCTACGGCCCTTCTGCCCGGGAAGGAGGAGGAGGAGGCAAGGCGAGGGGTGTACCGTCCAGAGAAACGTGCAATCATTTCTTTCAAACAGACAAATCTCTGTCACGCTGTGGTCAGGTGTTTCGTAGGGCCGCAAGAAACGGGCAGGTTTGGCGTGGGGACATTGTTTTGACCTTGGCTGCCACCAGTGCCCTACACTTGTGCCCTGGCTATGGCTGCACAGGGCCAAACACTGCAGCACCTCTGGTGCTCCGCTGGCCGAGCACTGCCACGGCATCTTGTGCCTCTTGCACACACTCGCCTCCTTCTGTGTCTCTAAATGTCAGTCCTGGTCCCAAACGGGGCTTTGAAAAGAGGATGAAAGGAGGATAAATCAGGCAGTCACCAGTTTACCCTCCCGACGTGATATTAGCTCCGCAGGCATCACAGAGGTTTGGTGGTGAGATCCAGAGTGGAACTCACTGACGTCAGTCCTCTGGATTGGGCCTGGAGTCGGTTCACAGGGCGGTGCGGGGGGGGGCAGTGGGTGCTGGGAGGCGGGGGGGGGGGTTAGGAGAGCCCCTGAGCGCTGAGCCCAGTGAAACGTGCTCCTAAATGCCTCCTGGCTTCAAGCTGACTCAAGCACACATGGGAAACTTGTTGCTGTGGATGACACCGTTCATTCCTGGCTGGTTTTGTTTGTTTTGTTTTGTTTCTTGCTGCAGCTGCCTTTGGAGCAATAAATAGCTGTGGATCTTGCTTGTGGTCTGTGCAAAGCAGTTAATATTTAATCAGAGGTCTGAAGCTGGATTTGTTTGGTTGGCAAAACATAAAAATTGCTTTTTGTGTTTTTAGAGCTAGGCAGATAGGGCCAGACTTTCAAAAGAGCTCAGGGTCAGCTTTTAATTAATCAATTATTTTAAGGTTGTGGCACGCTGGTCAGTGACAGGTTTTCTAAACACCTCAGCTCCCAGCAAACCACCCTAATAAATGCCAAAGCATCTGAAATGACTGGCACCCAGCATGCCCCTGGTGTGAAATATTATTTATAGAACAAGTCCTGCTGACACATGCTAGCAAAGTGTTATCTGCATCCACTCCCCCTTCTCCTGTTCCTTCTTGGGGTTCCTCCAGGTCTGTTGACTTGGTTGGATTCTGCTCCCCAGGACACAAGTAGGAGATGAGAGGGACACCCTTCCTGCAGCAGCAGCTCGCTTTCTTAGGAGGTCTTCCCTCTGGCGTTGTTGGTATTAGGAATCCAGGCCCTTTACAAGTGTTAAGTGCAGAAACCCTGCTGCAAACTCCTAAGGGAGAAAAGCTGAGCTTTGATTCCCTCTTTAGCAGTTCTTGCTGCCTACAGAAACGTTGCTGGCAGGTATCTACAGTTGGACTCCGTGGACAGGCTGTGTGGAGCATTGCTCCACTTCCCTTCTTCTGACTCCTTCAGGCCAAGGTCAGAGAACAGAAGAGGCTCACAGGTTTTTGAGGGGGCTCTTGCCAAACAGGAGAGTGGCAGCTGTAACATTCAGAGAGAAGCATCCGGGAATGCTCCTTGTCCCAAGCCCTGAACCTACTGGAGTTGGAGGCAGGATACTGCTCACCAGCAGCTCTGCAGCATCCTGCCTCTCCTGGTCCCCATGAAATTTTATTGCCCCTTTTGTCCTTTCATTTGGGAAATGCACACCAGCCTTAGAACTTTGCTGTTCCCCCACTTCACCTCAGAGTACACGGCCTCTTTCCAGGGACATAGGAGTGAAGCTTGCCCGAACTCAGAGCCAGACCCCACAGGACTGTGTTGGCAGAGAGCTCAGTCCCCGCTTGATGGATCCTGTCCCTCTGCAGAGCACAGCTCCCGCGTGGGATCCCAATTGCTCCCACTTGCAACATTTCTATGTTGACTTTGGATTGCTGTAGGAATTTGGCAGTCTGTGGGGTTCTCCAGTATATTTTGCAGTGCCAGGTCTCTGGATTATTATCCCTTGAGACTAAGCAGTGGGATGGCCACGACTTATCCAGCTGGTGTTTTCGTTGTGTAGGAGGGCACGGTTTATTTGCGAGAAGGACCAAGCACCAGCATGTCAGCTCTGTTGCCTGATGCTCAGAACATTGTGCCTGCTGAAAAACAGCGATGGTATTAGGTCATGGAGTCCAGCAGTCCACCTCCAGGGGCCAGTGCCTTGTCAGGTCTTGTTTCTGAGGGTGCAGGGTTTTGTGTGCTGACCTGTCAGTGGACAGTTATGCAAAGGGTAGAGACCTTGGTTCTGACCCCGTTGATCAAAACACTCCCTGCTGGGGCTGTAGCACAGGGTTTGACTGAAGCATAGCTGCTGCCTCTGCGAGCGGCCTGTGGGACAGATCTTTTCTGATCTCACCTTGGCACTGCCACATCCGCCACTGGAGGGGTGATGGTCAGTGCAGGGTGCTGGAGGGGGGGGTCAGTGCAGGGTGCTGGAGGGGTGATGGTCAGTGCAGGGTGCTGGAGGGGGGGGTCAGTGCAGGGTGCTGGAGGGGTGATGGTCAGTGCAGGGTGCTGGAGGGGTGATGGTCAGTGCAGGGTGCTGGAGGGGGGTGGTCAGTGCAGGGTGCTGGAGGGGGGGGTCAGTGCAGGGTTCTGGAGGGGTGATGGTCAGTGCAGGGTGCTGGAGGGGGGTGGTCAGTGCAGGGTGCTGGAGGGGGGGGTCAGTGCAGGGTGCTGTAGGAGTGATGGTCAGTGCAGGGTGCTGGAGGGGTGATGGTCAGTGCAGGGTGCTGGAGGGGGGTGGTCAGTGCAGGGTGCTGGAGGGGGGGGTCAGTGCAGGGTGCTGGAGGGGTGATGGTCAGTGCAGGGTGCTGGAGGGGTGATGGTCAGTGCAGGGTGCTGGAGGGGGGTGGTCAGTGCAGGGTGCTGGAGGGGGGGGTCAGTGCAGGGTGCTGTAGGAGTGATGGTCAGTGCAGGGTGCTGGAGGGGTGATGGTCAGTGCAGGGTGCTGGAGGGGTGATGGTCAGTGCAGGGTGCTGGAGGGGGGTGGTCAGTGCAGGGTGCTGTAGGAGTGATGGTCAGTGCAGGGTGCTGGAGGGGTGATGGTCAGTGCAGGGTGCTGGAGGGGTGATGGTCAGTGCAGGGTGCTGGAGGGGGGTGGTCAGTGCAGGATGTGTCCCGCAGCCCTTTCTGCACACACGCCCGGGGCTGCGAGGTTGCAGGATGGGGTTAATGCTCTGCCGAGGCATCCTTTGTTCTGGGCAGGCTGCTGAGGTTTGGAAATGGAGTGCTAAGAAGTGAACACCACAAAATATATACGTCCGCACTTTATGATGCTGATTTTCAGTTTCAACAGCTGTTCCATTTGGAACGGATGAACATGTACTCCGGCTTAGTAGGAGTCAATTAAAAATAAACCGAGGGAGAAGGATTGGTGTTGGAGCCCAGCGACGCTCATCGGCCATAAAAGTTGCATCCTCGCAAGCCTGGATTTTCGCTCCAGTTTGCCACAGGCGGCAGGATCTAACTCGGGGCCCTCATTAGCATAGAAATGCTGTCGGTTGCTCTCAGTCCCTGGCCCCATGGCTTTGTTCCTGCTCATGGCAGGAGCAGGGATAAACCCTCCTCCCCGGCGGGGGCTCCTGCGGTGGCACTGCTGGCCGGGGCGGGGGGGCGGCGGGGCTTCGGCTGCCCGGGGGATCAGACATCTGCAGGGAGGGGGCAGGGAAGGGCTGCGGCCCGCTTTTGTTGTTGCTTTTTTTTTGCCTTATGTGGCCAGAATATGGTTGTGGCCATCCTTGGGTTTGTTTTTTTTTTTCCTTTTTTTCCTTCAGCTTCCCCAAAGCGACGAGGGAAGAAAATTTGGGCTTAGCGCTGGGTCCGCAGAGGTGAGCATCCCGCTGCCTGGGCACGCAGCAGAGGAACGCTCTGAGCGGCAGAGTTTGATTACAGATAGGGCTCCTCTAATGTCCCTTCTCTTACTCCAGCTCTGACCACATCTTTTTTGGCAAGAAACCTCGTGTCTTACTGCTTGTGTTTTGGCCAGCAAGAAATTGCAAGCCAGGTAGGGAAGTGCGGGGTCATTCAGAGTATGTAAGATGGGGTGTATGCCTTCCTAATGGAAAGGACCTGATGGCCCACAGCAGGATCTTAAATTTCTTCCCCTCCCTACTAGTGCTAAATACTCCTTTCTTTGCTGCGATGGGAAACATCCACAGCTCTTTGCAGCATCAGACTGTCAGTGCCTCCTCCCCTGCAAGAAATACATCTGGGTTACCACTGCCTCTGTCTCACAGACTGGCCGTTCAGGGGGGCAGGAGGGGGTGGGAGGGAGAAGAGGCCAAGCATCATTTTACAAAGGCTGGATTGAGCATTGGGCCAAAATGCCTCATCTTTAAGTGATGAGTCAGAAATCCAATCCACAGGCAGTGTCAGTTTTCACAGAGGGGTGGTTTGCGGAGGGAGAAGAAAAAAGACAAGTGCTTTGCTTAGAAATTTGGGCAAGAGCTAGTACTGCCAAGGAGGCTCGGGAGGAGAAGATAGGTTCAGCTGATGTTCCCGTTGTGCTTGTGGTTTGGTTTGTCCAGGTTAAGACCCGTTAAGGAGGCCAGCGCTTCGTAAGTCATTTCTGGAAAGAACAGGCTGTCGTGAAATGGGGTCTCCAGCTAGGCAGCCCCTTTCGAAAATTAGGCCAAGGTCTCTTGAACAAGTGTTTTGAGCAGTTGTTGGGTAAGATGCCGAAAGAGCAAAGCCCTCTCTCTAGTCCAGGTCAGTGAGAAAGGCTTGATTTTACTGAGGATAAGCTCCTGCAAGACCCTGCCTTGCCATCAAACGGGAATATGGAGCTAATCATCCAGACTCCTCCACATCCACGGAAATAAATAGGCACTTTCAGACTAAGATTCATCCAGCCCAAGGTAGATCTCTTATGCACACAAGGTGAATTATGTGGTAGAAATTTCTCTTCATTGACTCCGCAGTTAGTGCAGACAGCCGGGTAAGACGAAGGTGTCTGCACGGTGCAGCGTGAGCTGTTTTTCCACGAGGGGGGCTGCTTGTTGTGCAGGCAGAGTTTCTGCTCCTCTCACCTTTCTGCCACTGCAACTTTAGGAGCCATTTCAGAACCTTGGCATCGTTTTCTGGAGATGCTAAACAGCTTTATGGAGTGGAAGATGGCCGCTTTCTTGGAGCCTCCTCGAAGCCCTTCACTGCTTCTCTCAATCACTCCTTGTGCCTTCTTCCAACGTTTTTAGTTGTGTGTTTGTGTGACACGAAAACACAGGGATGGGAAATTAAATCTGGAGAATAAATGAGAGATTTATTGATCTATTAATATGACAGAACTAATTACTGTCTCTCTCCCAAGATTCATCTCCTTGCCTGGGTTCCCACATGCCAGTGACTCGGTCCCAAGAGTCGCATTACCACAACAGCAAGGCTGAGAAGAGCCTCCAGAGGGGAACGAAGAACAAAACACACAGCCTGGGCACACAGGGCACAGCGACATCCCAGCACTCAGGCTGGGTGTGCACAGAAAGCTGAGGATAAGACAGAGCAGGAATGACTGGCCAGAAGCTGAGCCATCGCCTGCCTTACAGCTGCTCGTGCTCACTGGGGTAATTCCCAGGACAGTCCTTCCTCTGGGACCGAAGCTGTAGTTTTGCAGAGGACAACCCAAGCCAAGTGATCTGGCTGCAAACTGGTGTCCGCACTGCAGGAGTTACTCTCCATTCATCTAGAGCAGAGGTTGACTCTAAAAGCTGAAGTCTCCTGAGTGCGCCTGGCAACAGCTTATGCAGTATTTTCAGCTGCTGAGAGGCCTTGCACTCCTGCTTGCGCTTCTGCTCCTGTTCCCGTGTTATTTAGCACTAGTATGGGCAGAACCCTGCAGTCCCGTGGGATGCCAAAACATGCTGATTAATCCCCCTGGCTTCAGCCCCTGGCAGGCATGAGCAACAACAACAACAAAAAAAAGCCATTTGTCCTCAATGTGTGCATTGAAAAATTCGTGGTTCATTTTATTCTTCATCACCTTCAGCGGATCAAAGCCTGGGACTCCACTTAAAACCTGTTTGAGCAAGGGTTCAAAGGTTTCACAGTGTCTTGGTGAGGTTTCATAGGCTGTGTGTTCAGTCAGTGACTTCTCTGCATCCCTCAAGATCTTTCTGATAAAAACCAAAGGCAGTGGGTCGAGATCAGTTTTCAAACAAGCTCCCCCCATACTGCAGGGACCCTTGGGCCTGATCCTTCCCCGGCAGGCAGTAGCAAACAAGGACAGCGTGGGCTCTTGGCTGCGTGGGGGCTAGTCGCTGGATGTCTTTGCGTTCATGTTTTATTAAGTGCAGATGTTTGAAGGCGGGGTTGGCAGGGAAAAGTTTCTGCAGTGAGACGGGGTCAAGTGAGCCTCCTCAGCTCTCCCCTCGCCACACACCCGGCTCCCTGTGCGCCATTGCTGGGTTTTGCTGCTCTGAATGTGTCAGGTTGCTCTTTCCGGCAGAGAAGGACAATGCTGTTGTGTGCATAGGTGCCAGAAGGGCAGAGCAAAAGACGGGCGGGGGGGGGGGGCAGAGAAACAGAGAAAAAAAGAGCTAGAAAGTGCAAGTCAGGTGCATTTGTGCGTGTTTTGGAGCCTGCCGCTCTGCTTCCCCTTCCTCCTGGGAAGGCAGAGCTGAGAGACGACGGAGGGGGAGCTTCTCAGCCAGCTCTTTGCCGGCTGCCCTTGACACGCCAGAGGGAAATCACCGCGCTGGCAGGGACCCCAAGGCAAGCAGTTCCAGCACAGCTTGCCTCCCCCGCACGCCATCCCCCAGGAGCAGGCAGGGATGCTGCCAGCAGGCCCTGGCACCGCAGCGATGCTGAGCAGCTCCAAAGCGGGCCCCGGGCTTCCCTTGGTGCTGTACAGCCCTGGCTGAGGGTGTGCTGGAGCTCGGGACCCCGCTGCTGGCTCCCTGAAACATCTGGAGGCGAGGCGGGACCTCTGCTTTTTGGTACATCTGCTTTCACACAGGTTGAATTTAGCAAACAGGAGTCCAGCACCTCCTCCTTTTGTGTCAGGATCGCCCGGCTCTGCGGATGCTGATGCTACCCAGCATCTCCTTCATGGCAGACATTTGTTTGCAGGAGGCAGTGGTCTGGTGGTAATGGGACAATTCTTAATGCCTGTGTGTGATCACAGCTATGGTTGTCAGCGGGGATTGCTCACCAAGTCACCCTGCACAGCAGTCCGCATCCCAACAGGGTGGTGTGAGCCGTAGAAGCTTTTTGGAGTCTTTCCTTCAAGGGATATAAAATATCCCAGTTGCCATCAGGCACCAGGATTTGAGCCAGGTACTGGCTCTGCACCTTGGTACTGCCTTTCAACCAAGAGAAGGTGCTTGGTATTAGCAGTAGGAAAGAATAGACAGTAAGTAACATGCCTTGAAGGGGCAGTTCTTCCCTGGCATGGCAAACCATGATCAGCTCCTGCTCTGAAGCCCAAGGGCTGAAACTGTCTGTATTCTCCTCCTGAGCTGTAGCTAAAGGGCCCCACAGGTGACCTGCCTTGAGGGACAGGAGGAGAGGGAGAGCACTCGTGGGAGGGCACCTTAGGAAGAGGCTGAGACCCAGCAGTTATGGCAGGAGCCACGTCCAGCCTCCCTCCTCCCTCCTTGGCCAGGCTGGGCAGCAGGAGGGCAGAGCAGGGCCCTAGGACGTGCTGGGGGAGCCGCCCTGGGGAGGGAAGCTCTTGGTTCATGGGGGTGCAGGGGATGAGCCCGACATGGCCCCTGGGAACAATGCACTATTTGCATTCTGCCCAGAGCCAGAGGGGAAGCTTATCTGTGACTGTAACAGTGCCTGTGATGATAAGAGTGTTGGCCAGCTCCGCCCGCATCTGCCAAATCACCCCCTTCCTCGCTTGAGGGGTGCCTCCTGTGGAGGGGGTCCCCTCCCCGTGTGGCTTGCACTAGTCCTGTGGGGCACTTGGTACAATGAAGGTGCCTCCCGCTGCCTCCAGCCCAAGGCAGCTCCTGCACAAACCAGGTCAGGCCAGGAAGCACTTGGCCCCACTCTCCTCCGGCTCTGCCCAGCTGCTTCGTGCTGAGCTGTGTCTCTAGGAAGGTTTCTCATTTATGGGTTGGGTTTCTCTTTTGGCTGCTTTGTTTACAAGAGAATAAATGACACAATCAGGCGGCCTGATCTTAAGCGTTGGAAGGGAGGAGAGGGTTGATCGAGATCTTTGTGGCTGCTGCGCTCAGCTTAAGCCATTCCCAGGATCAGGGTCTGTAGGGATCAGCCTTGGTAGAGAGACTGAGACCCTGCTCTGCTTGCAGGGTTTTTGTGGGAGCACGATCGACGCCAGCATCATGCTACCATGGTAGTCTGATTGCTTTCCAAGCCCTTTCTCCCCACAGCAGTGCGATGCTTTCATGCTTTTCCAGGCCGATGGCTGTGGACAGACACAAGGCAGCCCGTAACCTTCTCCCCTCCCGTTCTCTGTGCGTTTGTGCTGCCTTCCTCCTTGTCCCATGTTTCTGGGTGATGCCCCTTCCTGTGCGGCTCCTGGCGCTCTGCCTCTGCGCGTATCTCCCGTCTAGTGTTCCTGTTTGCTCAGTTGTGCCATGGTTGGCGGGATAAAGCAGAGGGAACAGGCACACTCCCTGCCCACCTGTGCCTGCCGGCACCTGACGAGCTGCTGCGGTAGCCACGGCCGAACGTGGGATGGAGAAGGCAGGTAGGGAGCGAGCGTGGGAGAGAAGGGCCTGTGTATGAAATATTCCAAGTAGGGAAAATTGGCATGTTTGCTAATGCTATAAAGAAGGAGGCAGCCTTTTCTCAAGCCCTGGGGCAGATAGGTAGGCAATAAAGGAGAAAAAACCACTAGAAATGAGATCCGCCAAGCTGACGGCCCAAGCAAGCTGAAACCTGCCTGGTGAGGAGGCTTGTTCCAGAGTGGGAAGGGGCAGATTCCCAGTCAGGACTGGCTGTTCGCAGTCCCTCTCTCATGGTAATGGAGCCCAAAGTTTCCAGCAAAAACTGAGCTTTCAATATCTGGAGGGGAACTCTGCCCCCAACCCTTAACCTTGACTTCAGGCTGCTCCAAGCTTGAGGAAGCCTGTGAACCCAGTTTATACCCTGCAAGCTCAGCCCAACAATTTCTCTCTGCGAGTCACAACTCAGAGCTGATCTGGGTCCCATCTGAAGCCACGCTTGGGCTAATTTACAATGACAGTATAAAAGGAGGCTCATTCTAGCACCACGCCAGGACCTTTCATTTGTGCTCAACCATGGAGAGCCCACCAGAATGGGAATGAGAGAGGAAACCTTTTTGGTGGATCCTGCTGTGACAGCTGGGTTTTTCCGCTACAGAGGGCTCATGCAGTCCCAGATACCACCCGGCTCTGCTGGTTCTTACCCTGGTTCACGTGCAACATTTGCAACTGTCCTCAATTCTCGCACCAAAGCAGCTCTGTATAGCCAGCCCACCCTTGCTGAGGCTGGAGGAGGGGAGGACAATGTTTTTTTTGCACTAAACCGTCCCTTGTCATTAGGGCTGGGAACCAGAGTACATTCCTCAACAAGCCAGCACAGACCCCCCCGCTCCAACATGCCCACCTCTCCCTGCTTTGCACATCCTTGTGTTTATGGTGACCCTTGTCTGATAGGTCCCAAGCGACGGGGACTGACAGAGAGGGTCCTTCTGCTTTCCCGCTGACGTTTCTATCTAAAGCTGCGTTTCTGGGGCAGGTTGGAGCAGGCAGCCCAGTTTCTGGTTGGACAGGCTTTGTTTGTGCTTGGGAGAAATGGAGAGGTTGGCTGCAGGCCTCAGCTGGGATGGGAGTTGCACGGCTGCGACCTGGGAGAGAGGGGACATGTTGCAACTTGCTGCCCGTTGCTCTCCCTCTCCCCGTTTCCCTCTCGGGGTTTTGAACTTTGGAGATGTCTTTCTGCGAAAAGGGGTGTGAAATGGTGCCAGAGGGGAGCACAGAAGGAAAAAGGGGAACGGCAGAAGCAGGTGATTCTGTCTTACAGGAGTAAACTTGCTGGAGTCTGAGCACCGAGCGCCTGTCGAGGCTGTGCAGTTTGGACCAGCCATCCCCCCTGAGCTCCAGGCTCTCAAATTAAATGGCTTGTAGTCTCCTGTCCCCTTGGGGAATGTCACCCCAGTGGCATACCACTGGTAGCTCAGGCAGGGCCATGTGAATCCAGGAAGGTCCTCTGAGCTTCCAGGGCCCATGCTGAGCTGGATCTCTGCCTCTGGGGTCTCGGCTCCAGTGGTGGAAGCCGGCCTCCCCCTTGCCCTGCTGCTGTACCCGCCGAGAGCGCTGTGCAGCTTCAAGTGTTTCAGAGATAGCTGGACATTTGATGGATAGCTTGCACGAAAGGCAGAGGAGCATCGTAGGGCACCTTGAACTTGTGACCAGGGGACCTGGTATCCCTCCATCACATCAGTCAGCCATGAGACCGGGCAGTGCTCATGTATGAGAAGGAATAGCATTGTTTCCCTTTCCCCACTTCCCTCTCTTCTGTTCAGCTCCTTCTCCATTTTAAATGTTATTTTTTCCCAACCCTTTCTCTTTTCATCCCTCTCCTCTCTCTACTATCCTTTTGTCTTTCCCTGTTTCACCCCCCTTCCTACGTGTCTACAGAATGCCTCTGCCCAGACACAACAGATGCTGAAGGGCAAGACTGGAACTACTCTAGATGCAATCTCCATTTTGCTCAAGGATCATTAATTACCTTGATGATTAAATACAATTAAGGATCCGTAAGACCTTTCTGTTATCAGAGCCTTTAGCAAGGGCAGCTTTTAGGAACCTTCACCAACAGTAAAACAAAAGGAGGAGATAGACCAGTAAATCAGGGAATCCCAATTAAAATCCATGCTTAGCTCATTAACCTAATTACACATTGTGTCGTGCTAGCCTCAGCTCCACTGAGGGGGAAGAGAGGCTGCAGTGGGGGCGGGCTAGTTACTCCTGTGCTAACCGTACTAGGTTGTTTATGTTAGATCTCTATTGTCTCTTTGGCTGAGAAAACGGTCTTTGTGGGGGATTTCTTGCTGGGCTGTGGAAGTTGAGAGGCATTTCTGGCAAGCCCTGGAAGGCAGCGTTCCTCCATGTAATGCAGCATGTATTTCCTCTTCCCCGAAATGTCCTTTCTACACGCACCCTGCCCTGGACCCCAGCTGGCACCTTCCCACACCCAATTCACCCTCATCCCTTACCCTTGGAGAGGCACCAGCAGAGCTGGTGGAAGGAGGAGGAGGGCACCTGAATGGGATGATAATGGAGACGAGGAGGAGAGGAGCTCTTTGAGAAAGGGGGAAAGGGCAGGGGTTGGTGCTGAGCATGGAGAATCCTTCAGCTGAGGCTTCAGCAGGCTCCTCTGCTGCAGAGGCGAGGCTGAAGCCTGCCAGGCCTCTGTGACGTGAGGCTGGCTCTGCGGGGAGCCGCCTGCTCCAGTTATCTGCTGTGGCACCAGACAGCCCCGTCCTTCCCTTCCTTCCCCTGCCTCACAGCAGGGACACCAGGTTGCACAAAGGCTTCCCCTTCTCCCATCCTGGAGTCTGGGTCCGAGATCCTGCTCCCAAAGCCCGGCACAGCCCAGCAGGCAGAAGTCTGTCCCCCCCCCAGGGGCTTATGCCAGTTGTTGGGGAGGGAGGAGGGAGGTGGGATGTCTCGGGAGCACGTTTGTCCCGCTGAGAACAGGAGCGTTTGCAGACCCTGTCTCTGCTGAATCCAGGTGACTCATGGATCTGTGGTTTTTCCACACGAAAGTCTGAGGGCTGGATCCTGCGGTGTGCAGCTGCATCCAGCGTGCTTCGCTGCCTACGTGTCTGTGTTCAAAGGGACGGGGAGGAGGCGGCAGGCCCCAGCATGTCCTACCCATAACCAGTCGAATTTGGCAAAACAAGTCAGAGCTCGAAGAGGTCAGGGTGTGACTTCCCACGTGGCGGGGCAAGGGAAGCAGGAGCTTACTGGAGACCCCGAGTCCAGTGGGACCAAGCTGGGACTTTCCTAGTACCTGCCAACACGGAGGGAGAAGGGAAGGAGGCAAGGAGCCAAGAAGACACGCTCCCCTCAGCAGAGCGGCTCCCTGTGGGTCTGTGCTGCACAGCCATTGCCAGCTGGGAGGGGACAGGTTTCCCTGGATCACTGGATTCCCTGGATCAGCAGGGCTTGACCTGCCCTGCGGAGCGCTTGGGAAGGAGGCAGGGGGGGAGCAGAGAGGAGAGTTAGGCGTGTGCAGGAGTTTCGATAGAGGCACAGCACAGCTTGCCGAGCAATATGCCACGTATGGGCTATTTGAGCTCCTGATAGGGAACTCTGCCATAGCCTCAGGTGACTTCACACAGGGCCAAGGCAAACCCACTGGCAGACAAACGGCCGTCCCTGCATTGGGAAGAGCTGCAGTTCGGCACTGGCTCCCGTCTTAGTCTCTAGGGAAAGATCTGTTCCTTCCCTCTGCCCACATATAAACACACCCCAACACTGTTTTCTTTCAGATGGGTATGCTGAGGGCATGTGAGGAAGATGACAGGGATACGAGGGGACAGGAAGCCAAGGGGAACTATTGGGAGTTGGGTAGGGCGAGGTAGGTTGGGGACAGATGGACTCAGATACGCAGATGGAGCCCAGAGGTGCAAGCAACCTGCTGAGTGGGTGAGATAGGATCACGGCAGGGCGAGTCCCCTTGCACAGCTCAGTCCCACGTTCCCGCTTAGTCCTAGGCTGAGCCACGGTGAGGGTGTTTGGCCTGGCACCAATTTACTTGAGGACAGTATGTCTGAGAACAGCTGTTCAAAAACTTCCACAGCGAGTGCCAACCTGAACTGAGCCTGCAGAGGCAGCCAGGAGGCATAGAGGTGATCAGAATCCTTTGAACTTCAACAAAACAACAAATAGAAAACAGATTGGGAAGTTCAGGATGCAGCACTTCTTTTTTTTTTTTTTTTTCCCTCTCCTTTTTTCTGATTAATTTGCCCTTACTTTGGAAAGAAAAAAATCCCACTCTCTTAACAACCTGTGTTTTGTCCGCTGCCTCTGGCCCAGCAGTGGCTGATTTCTGGGAATGACATGTCCTGGAAGACACACTGATCTCCTGGAGCTCTAGGGCTCTGAGAAAGTAGGGTCTGCTTTTGCCATGATAGGAATGGAAAAGCAACAACTTCAAACCCTGCTGAAGTCCCCGTTCTTTAGATTTTTGCAGGGCGTGTTGTAATCCAGATGGGAGGTTTGCAGTTGCACTGCTCTGGGACCACAGGCATTGCCCCAAACCAAACAACCGACTCCAGGGTACAGTAAAGAAGTTATCCCCTTTGCCTTAAAACCGTAGGCCAGCTCTCATGGAAGAATTTAATCTAGAAGAAGATCAGCAGGCAGCCTTCCTGAGACATCCCAGCCCCACTGGGACAGGAGGGCTTGCTTTACACATTGACTATTCTTTAGCTGGTGCTCTGCTTCCAGGTAATTAAAATGACTTAACCCTGCAGCCCAAACAGCTGCCTGCAGATAATTTGTCTTTATGCCCAAGGGACCTTTACCTCGTTGTCTGCTCCAGAGAACCCCTTAAGTGCAAGGCATGTTTGGAGGGTACAAGGATTTCATTACAGAGCAAGAAAGTGAAGTCAGAAACTCAAATACCTTTTTCTGGGATCAGGGCAGCAGAAAGAAAAGAGGGCATGAGAGAAGAGAAAAAAACAGATCCTAGGGATGTGAAAGAGCAGAGGATGCTACAGTGAGAGAATTTGGAGTCTGTTTCTCACTTACACCAAGTATATCTGGAGTATTCCCAGAGCAAACAATGCAATTACTTTAGATTCACACTATGCCAGCGAGTTGTCAGACCTGAGGTTCAGACTCCCAAAGGGCCCTGTGCAGACTTGCGTGTAAGCTGTTACACTTTCCTAAGGGGTACGGAGGCTCTGAGAGAAAAGGCCACATTCACTTTTCTGAGAACAACTATAAACTTCCTCTTCCTCTTGGGCTTCCCGTTGCCTCCCTGCCTGAGCCCTTCACTTGAGGAGATCCACAGCAAAAAATTCCAGTCCTTCTCTTAGTGCTTGTTGAGCTTGTATAGCCCATTGGGGTTGAAAATACGCTTGGGGATAAGATCGGGCTGTCCTTTCAGGTTGCCTTCAGCCTTGCAAAGAGGCAGTTGTTTTCCGTTTCAGAAGTGTTATTTCTTTCTGGTGGGATCTCTCCCGAGGAACGTGTGCCTCTCCCCTAAATGAAGTCTTGTAATTTCCCTTTCAGACGCATCATTCTTATCCTCTTGTGCTCTGTTTCCTTCCTCTCACTGCCCGTGTGTTTTGCTGGGTCTGGGCACAGGGTGACTTCAGATGCAGAACCCCTCGCCTTGGTGTTCTTGCTCGGGTGATGCCAGGGTGGGCTGATCTGCTCGCCACGCTGTGGATCTGTTGAGAGTTCAAGTCCAAAGACCTATTCCCTATGACTGTCACAGTTTTGGTGCTGTGACAGCATCAGAAGCGGGGAGATTCTCAAATCTGGTGCCTTTCCAGACCTAGGAAGAAACTTAGCTTTTGGCTTAATTAATGATTCTTTCCTCTCATCCAACTTGCGGGTATGCTGGTAAGGCACCAGTCTGTGTCTTGCAGCAGTTATTGCCCTTAGCACAAGTAGAGTCCTTCACCAGAATGGCTTTACCATTTTCCCAGTGCCTGAGCTTACTTTTAATGAGCAAGTTATTCTATTTCTGTGCTGTGTCAGGAGGACATGTCCTGCTCTGCTCTGTGTTCACACGAGGTGACAGCATGCCTGAAAACTGGCATTTTTCTCTGCCCACCTTTGCCTCCTCTCAGAGTTTCTACAGACAAGCCTCTGTTGCCAGACACAGCCCCTGAGACCTCTATCCTTAACTGCAGATTGACCCTTTGAACTCTAACCCCCACACTAATAGGAGTTAATGACATTTATCTACAGACTTATCTTTCTTTTCCACTGCCTACTCCCTTACTCCCCACACTGAAGTATCTGGGTAGCTGACTGCCAGTAACGGTTTGTGGCATCCAGGTGACATTAACTCTTTTTCCATGATGGGAGAATGACTGTTCAAACAAATTAAGAAGCTCCCTTTAATCTCTTTTCCCCGTTTTTTTTTTTTCTTTTTTTTTTTTTTTTTTTTTTCCCCATTCATTTAATACCCATGTGGTTATTTCTGGAAATTTTTCTCCACTACTATTCTGGTCATTTTGTACAAAATTGGAGATGGGACTTTTTGTCCTCTTGTCTCTTGCTGTTAGCTATTTATGTCCTTCCATCCATCTTCTTAGGTAGTCAAGCATCCAGCTGTGCTATATCTGTCACCTTGGTACCTAAGCAACAAGTAAAGGTGTTTCTTAACAGCTGTTAGCTCGAGCAATGGCTGCTCTAGAGCAGAGGTGGCAAAGAAGTGACACTCAAGCTGCTCTGCAGCTTGTGAGCCACACTAAGCCCAGCTGCCATGCCCAGAGGTGGTGAAGCACCAAGGGGAGCCCTGACCGGGTTCGTCCCATCCTTCCGTGGAGCATCAGGAGCCCAGGGGAGGTCTTTTTGCCTCCTTGAGAGTCATTCTGCACAGCTCCTCCATCCCTTGCTCCCTGATGGTCCTCAGCTGTTCTGGGACCTGGTGAAGAAAGTCCGTCACATCTGAGCCCCGAGTCTCCCCGCTTCTGCCTCCGGTGTTTTGGCTCCAGAGGCAGTTCACCCCATCCTCGGGTGCTCCCCTGGGGCTGCGGGAGCGCTGACTGCGCGGTGCTGTGTGTCGTGGGGCGGGCTGGGGAGGGGGGATGCTGGCTGGCATTGGGGCACCGCTGTGCGGGAGCGGGGGGCTCTCCACGGCGTGTCGAGGAGCAGCTGTTGTGTGCAGTAGCCGAGCTCTCGGCCTCCTCACTCCGCAGGCAGGTGCTGAGAGATCTTGCCCAGTTGTTCGCAGCTTTCCGAGGGGAAAATATCAAAGTTCTGCTGGAAACCTGAAGGATCCTTTCTTTTCTTCATTTTTCCTCCCACCAGGGAAGCTGGCTGACATTTTTTGGGTAAAATTTGTCTTTAAAAATGTACAACGTTCTGCAGGAACTGTGTCCATATTGTCGTGTCTGCTAAAAAATGTAATAGTCTGGTTTGTGTTATCTCTCCTGCTTTCTTCCCCTCAGTCTGAAAAGAACATGAGTTCTCTTAAATAGCCTCCCATGTAGTTGTTAGCAAGTGGGAAGACACAAACAGCAGACGGAGGAGGAGGTGGGCACACCAGGCAGGTGGAGGGTGGGAGCAAATCCGTCTGTCTGGAAGGAGGAAGAGACAGGGAGCCCGGAGGGACCAGCGGCGGCGCGGGGGCACCCGGCAGAGTGGGGCCGTGGGGTCCCATCCTGGGCCACAGCACCAGGCTGGGGGGGCGGGGGGTGGCCTGGGGACCCAGAGAGCTCCTAACCTGGGGCCAGGGTGGGATGAGACTCTTGCAGAATGAATCCAGATGGACCGGAGCTCAGAGTGGGCTGTGGAAAATGAAGGTGGGGGGATTCACAGGCAGGCGGGAGGTGCTTGCGCTTTGGGTGTGAGCTCTGTTGGAAAGGTCAGCTGTGGAGATGACTAAAACGCAGAATGGGCTTGCAAGTGGGGATGTTGGGCGTTGCAGAATGAGTTTTCCTTCTGCCTTGAAACAAATTGGTGTTTGGAAATTTCCACGGAAATGAAATTTCAAAAGAAAACTTTGGCCTGGCTTAATCCAAAACGTCCCATTGCATTACAACCAAAGCATTTCATTCTGGTGGCAGTTCTGGTTGGTGTTTACCATGTACCATTTAAAAGTTGTTCTACAGTAATTTAATAAGTCTTAAAATGAGAAAACCTCTTTTTTTTTTTTTTTTTAAATGAGAAAAACTAAACCACAAACAAACAAACAAAAAAAAAGGGAAACATTCATTTCCAAGGCTAGCACAGACCATTTCAACTTTATCAGAAGCTTTTTCATCTTTTTAATTGAACTTTGCCAAAATCAGCACGTTCCAGCAGATAGTTTTGGCTTGGATTAAATGGCACTTTCCATCAGAAAAGCATGCCATGTTGGAAAATTTTCCCCTAGCTCTTCGTTTTTTTTCACATTCTTTCCATTTTTGTGGCAAACTTCGTCAGTCCCCAGTTTCAGCTAAGAGGAAGTCCCCAGAGAGCAGTTGACCTCCTCCTGGTCTTGGTGACTCACTGGAGCCCTCCCCAGTGGCACAGGGGAAGATCCAGCCTGCTGCTCCCATAGCCAGCCTCGAGCATGGCTTACTGCTACGAAAGAAGGAAACTGCTGAGGCAGTTTCAACAGAAGTCAATGAAATAACTATGAAAGTCAATAAAACATGTCAATTAAGGCCAACTGAGCTATTTAACCCTCCATCTCTGGGCCTGGTTTCTCCAGCGTGAGGCTGGAAATGGGATGTTGACTCCCGGCTTGCTCCATCCTGTCGACTGTTAATAGATATTTATGGGGAACTGATTGCTTTTTGGTTCTGGCTTGTCTCTCACGAGTCTAGACTTCGGGAACAGTTAGGTTTAGAGCAAATATATGATTCAAGCCTGCCATAGGGTTTCAGACCTGTCACAGTAGTTGGTATCCCAGCCTTCCTGCTCTGGCATCTCCAGATTGAGGAAAAAAAGTGAAACATGCTGAGAGAGGCCCCAAAACCCAGCCCAAACAGCAGCAACCCAGTGTAGATGCTTGGTGATGCATCCATAGGGTGATACATAGCTGAAGTGCCTCCCAGGATGTGTATAGCTTTGTGCCTGGGTAGAAGAGGCCCAATGAGTCACTCAGTAGAGTGTGTCATTCCACCTCCTGAGTGACACTCATCATCAAGTTCCCCTGAGTGTTATATCACAACCCAGCTCCTCCCTGGGGCTACCTGGAAGCACAAAGCCACTTTGTTTGAGAAGGGGAGGCAGGGAGAAGCCTTTACTTTCTCTTTCCTGGAAGTTTGCTTGCCTCCCCCATTGCACTACTACCACTAAGTATACAACTAACTATCCAGTGAGTCCCCGGTTCCCCCTGTTTGCCCCACCACAAAGAGCAAGCCTTGCTCCCATGGAGAGGTGTCCAAAGGGAAATGCCATGTGGTCCCTATTTCGTAAACTCCTCTCTGTAGGACAAATCATCTTCTTTCTGCAGAGGTCCCTTTGAACTCCTGCTGCCCCTGACTTGCCCTCTGCTCTGGGCTAAGTGTGATGTGTCTTTCGAGTGCAGCGAGCCCTTGCTGACTGCCCTCACCTTTCTGCTCAGGCAAGAGGGGATATAACCGTGCTGCTCTCCCTTACCATCCCCAGAAAACCAAAGCCACTGGCCTGTGCGTCCCAGGGCCGTGTACCAGGCAGGATAAGGCAGGGAGCATGACCCTCTGTGGGAGGCCTCCCCGCCAGGCTCTGACCCTCACTCATTGCTTTCCTCCCCCCCGTCAGATGCTCATGATTGGGGCCAGCGCAGGCTGCCTTTAATGGCTGCTCTTGTCACTTGTTTACAGTCCTGAGTCTTACAATCTCAGCGGGCTCTAAGCCCCCACCTGTGCAGCTGTTCTGAACCTCAGCAGTCATTCCTGAGACAGCCTGGATGGAGGCTGGGACCTTAACAGCCAGGAGAGCTGCATCTCCATCCAGCATGGGGTCAAAGGGACTCCCAGGCACCCAAATCTGCCCTGCTGAGCTCTCTGTCCTTGCGAGGTGACATTCCTGCTGAGCCGTAGCAGGCCATGCCAAATCTAAACCCTGGCTAGAAGGATCACAGCAGCCACTGATCTGGCGACTAAGAGAGATGAGGCAAACCTGGAGTGCATGTCAGCTCCCCGGGGCAGTGGGGACTGGAATTGTGGAGCTGGCTTTGCTCAGAGGCTGAATGGGACGCTCGCTGTCAGCCTCGATGTCTCTCATAATTTCTGGCATGTTCTTAACACAAAATGTCATAGATTTGATCACAGCCAGTTTGCTCGTTGTTGAGAAAAAGGCAAGGCACATTTTGGGAACCTTTAGTCTGGCTGTTGGTGTGGATAATTAGGTTTGCTTCCAGCCTCTGTCAATAGAAGAGGTTTTCCACTTCAAGTCTATAAGCTTCCGTTTCTTCAGCCATAAAAAGGAGGGTGACCTCTTCTATTTGTATTTCTGTTTGCATGAGCGGAGGGGCTGTGAGGCCTTACCACAAATACCTCCATACCGGCTTCCTTAGGTGAGAATTGTCACCATAATATGCAGATACCCACATTTAAACTGAGCCATTCAAGTGAGATTGCCAGTGATTGCCTGGGTGGCCTTGGGCACATCTCTTTGTCATTCAGCACCTCTGATTTCATCAGCCCTGAAAGCAGGGGTAATAATACTTTCCTGCCTCTCAGGGTGTTGGAGGCTTAATTAGTGTTTGAAAGGCCTTTGAAGATGCAAAGTTCCATAAATATGCAGACTTATTCCTACAACTGGGGCCTAGGTAGGACTGAAGTTTGGTGTCTGTCACTCTACACTGTAGAGATCATGAATCCGGGAAGAGGTTACGTTTGTAAAATCAGTTCCCTGCATGGGGACTTGATGATAAGAAAGTTGAGCAACAGCAGGCTGGAAATCAGGCAGGGCACTGAGTTTTGGTTTACATGTACACACTGTTCTTTATGGCCTGTTATTCATGGGCAGGAATCTTTAAACAACCCAGACAAAGTTGGGAGGTCTGAGTCTCTTCTACCTTCCTGCAGAAATCCCTCTAGGGCAAGATAAAACACATTACAAAAGAAATCCCAGGGAGCATCCATTGCCTCTGGTGGGTGCCATGTTTACATTCATCTTGTTTGCAAACATTTTTTCCTAGTTGTCAGTTGATGGGTCATGAGCCGCCGGAACATATATCACATTTTTTGGTCACAAAAAGTTTGTTGTTTCTATCTTTGAACAAATTACAGTAGAATTTGTGTGGCGTTCCCACTTGAAATAGTAGAAGACATTTCTCTTTAACTTAAGAAGATAGCGAAGTATCAGCAGTACGTTTTATACTAAAAGGGTAATGGAAGGAGAGACAAGGGGGAAGCAAGACCGCAGTCAGAAAGCTGTGACTCGTTAACATGCATTTAAACTATAGGAAAGTAGAAGTTTTGATCTTCACAAAAATTACAGGCCTGGCCAATGCCAGCGTGGTTTGGCAGGGGTGCCTTTTTCACCGTGGCTTGGACAGAAGACCAGAGAGTTTGTATCCTTCGGTAATTGCCTGTGACCTGACATCTACCCCTCTGATAAAAGATTGATTTGAGCGAGGACAGAAGGAATCAGGGGGTGTCGAGGCTGGTGGGGCGGTCAGATTAGAGTTGCTAGATATTAACCCCGTCGCTGAAGTCACGCCTGAGTCAGCAGAGTTTCGGCTTTGTCGCGTTCCCATTGTGAAGGCGAGTGAGTCATCACCGCCCGAGCCCTGAGAGCTCCCCAGTTTCCTGCTCCAGCTCTGAGCCGTCAGCCCAGGCAGGGAAGGAAGGAGCTGAAGTTCTCTCTTTCTGTGCCATCAAGTTTATTTTTGTTTTTATTGAATCTCTTCAGTCTCAAGTTCCTTCATTTCGGAAATGAGACTCTCTATGGGTTACTATCTTGATCCCCTCTTCACAGCTCTTCATTAAATCCCTCCTCCTTAGCACCTGGAGAGCTCTAATAGTGAGAATATTTAGCCCTGGACTGGGGCTCCTTGAACAACATCCAAGGCAACACGCAAGTCCAAGAAAGAGGCAGGGCAGAGAAAATACTCATGTACATTCAGGGACTCAGCCCATCAAGATAAGGTCTCAGGCCAGTCTCAGCTTAATTAGCTCCCCCTGCTCAATGCTTCAGCTCCTTTCCCCTCCTCCACACTTGATTTTCCAGCTGTACTGTTCTTTTATGCTCTCCCTTCCCCACCCAACCACCAAATAAGCATTGGCTCTGAATGTGGTCCCCCTTCTCAGTCTTCCCTCTTGTTTACAGGTCAGAGTTGGTAAGCAAGAAGACCTTGGCTTTTTCCTTGCTGGCGGGCAATGAGGATACTCTTGAGAGAAGGGGCTTGGGGTTTTTGTTCATTGTCTACCCTTCTCCTTGCTTGGCCAGCTGCCTGCTTTTCCTAGGGCAGAATTTTATGGTCTTGGACAGTGTCTGGTGCTGCCCCAGAGGAACTAGTGGCTAGGGATGAAAAGAGAAGTGAGTGGCTTGGGGTGTGGTGATGATGTTGGAGAGACACAAGAGGGGTGGGCAAATTTGTAAGGCTAAAATGGAGGGAAGGCAAGTCAAAGAAACAAGCATTGTAGACCAGGTTGAGAGGCAATCCTCTCCCCGTTTATGGAGATGGGTAGCGGGGGCAGAAGGGAGATGTGACACAACTGCACATGGCCACAGGGGAAAGGAGGTGAGAGTCTTCTGCACTGGACAGGCATGAGAAAGCGCACAACGGGAAAAGAGCTGAGGAAGGAGCTGGGGTAGACTCCAGTCCAAAAGGCCTGGAGGGACAGGCTGCATGGACAGGAAAGTGGGCCAAGTACTGAGCATTGGTGCACATCGGGTAGAGGCAAGGGGCAGCCTGGTTCGCTGCTCAGGTGTGTGGGAACTTGCAGCTCTTGACGAAGGATTAGCTGACATGCTGGCGGGGCGGGGCGGGCGGCAGGAGCTGGCTCCTCCGCGGTGACTGAGGAGCCTTTGTGCTTTGTTGCTGAGCATGGGGTTTCAGAGCTTTATTGCAGGAAGGCCTTTCCCAGCGCTGTGTCAGCTCTTTCAGCAGGAGCCCTGCTCTGCCAGCCTTCCTGCTTTTGCCATGGGGCATGTTCCCCTCCCCATGACTTGGGGGGTGTGTGAAAGCTGGGAAAAGTACAGCAAAGAGTGGCAGCCGGGAGCAAAGGCAGACATGGTTGTTCCCTTCCCACTCCTTTGGTTTGCAGCCCTTTTCCTAAGGAACTACGTTGGCCACAACTGAGGCTCTTTGCAAGGTTGAAGCACAGATGGCAAGAACTAGTGGTCTAGTCTGGTGTTCATCTCTGATTTTGGCTGCCTGTTTGATCCGTGGCCGGTCTCACCCTGGTGTCTGCTTTTCTTTCATCTATTTCTGTGAGAACACCTAGGACAAACATGGCCTTGGTCTTGTTTAGGGCCTTTGTGTGAATCCCAGTGGTGGCTCAGTGAATAGAATTCCCAAACCGTAACAGAACAAACGGAGCGTCAGTGGATCAGGCCCTTCGGGAAAGATCTTTCATTCAAGTGGATCCTAAGGCTGCTTTGTGCTGTATTTATCCAAAGAGTAAATACTGCATAGGCAGAAGGCAACCCTGCTTTATCCCAAAGACATCTCCACTGCCCTGTCCCAGCAGACAGTGAAGGGCTGGCTGGAGACCTCACTCAATACAAGCTATTGACTGGTCCTCAGATAATAACCTCTCTGCTGTTGCTACTGTGTGCTGGTTCTGGATATGAACCAGTGACCTAGAGTAAAGGGCCCTGTGTTTCCCATTTGCAAGCCAAAGCCAAAGCCCGGTCTTTCTTTTTTTTTTGAGAGGGATTTGGATGAGAGCCAGATGGGGCATTGTGCAGGCTGCCATTTCCGTCAGCTCCCGTAAAGCTCTCAGCTGGGGGAAGGGATGCTTGGGCTTGCAGTTTCTCTCCATGTGCCCCCACCTGATGACAATGTTATCTCGGGCCTTTCACTTTCATTTGCAGCAATGTCACCGGCAGCTGTAATCTTGCCACATCTCTTACTCTCATCTCTTTCTAAGGTCCCCTCCCCTTGTGTTGGAAACTCAGGCTCCCCATTCTAACCCCTTTGGGGTTCAAGCTCCACACTTAAGCGGGGCAGAACTGAATCAGGGCATGACAGAGAGCCCTCCAGTGAAAGTCAGGGAGTGCATGTTGGTGAGTCACTGGAGACCACTCCTTCACTGCAGTGGGCTGCAAGCCATTGACTAAGTGGGGTGAGGCAGGCGCTGTGCTCTTGGAAGAGCAGGAAAGTACCGATTTGAATGCTTGGCAATCAATATAAAAGTCTCTCTGGCAAGAGGAAAGGTATTAACCCCAATATCCTGGCCAAGCACCAGCTCACACCTTAGCTTCTTGCCACCTGAAATTCCCCTGCTGGCATTTAGGATCTGCTTTTCCACTTCCCACCCTGCCTAACACACCTGTGGTGATCCTTTGGGCTGGTGGAGGCTGGTTGTGTTCTGCCCCACAAGGGTTGCATTTCAAACCTTGATTTCCACTTAAATTAAAAACATGGAAGACTTGAGAGATTAATGCGGAAATACTGGGAGAAAAATTTGTAAGTGCCAGCAGCAGTTTTGAGCTCCTGTTCCATTTTTCCCCTCATGGAAGGTTCTTGGAGATCTGTTCGAAGCGTCCGTGAGGCATACAGGGCCATGGACAGGGCATCATCGCCCATAGCCAAGGTGCAGGGCAAGGGGCTGTCTCAAAATCATTGTGTAGGATCTTCTGTAGTTTGAAGTGTGATGCATTGTTTTGTCCTTTTGTAAGGTCCGGCTACCGTGACCCTTCAAGTTAGTTCTAAGTGATGCAAAGACTTACGAGAGCTGATTCCTCTAACATTTGCATCAGCCATGATATTGCCACACGAAAGGGTGGCTCATCACACTACTGCCAAGGGCTGTTTCAGTGCCCTCGGGGTGAGATGACTATCAGGGAACAGGAGGGAGAGAAATTGGTGAGAGGCTCAGCAGAGGCAAGGTTGTGCAAAGCAGTGTGGAGTTCACATGGTTCTTAACAAAGAGGCATTGATTGGAGGAGGCTGTTGTGACAGAGCTAGCTAGTGCCTGGAGATCATTTCCAGAGCTTTCTATATGGGGGAGCAAGAACCAGATTTGCAGGTGTGGGAGCCTCAATGTAACAGCACCTCCCGGGCTTTTAGGGTTTTCAGGTTCAAGAGCCACCAGCTGCCACTTACCCTGCTCCCTCGCCAGCACCCCTCACACCCAGGGAGTCCAAACCTCCCTTCCCAGCCCCCTGCCTGTGCCGCGGGGCACCGTGAGGGCTGCATGGTGCCCCCAAGCCTTGCATGACCTGGTAAATATCTGGGTTTGGGATCGTGGGGAAAGGCATCAACACAAACCACTTCAGAGGGCAAGGTGGAGGAGTAGGATCTCAGAGGTCTCCACTAATGAGGTCTTGGCACCAACATGTCTTTGGCACTCAGCTGGGCCTTTTTACTGCTTTTGGTCCCTCACAAAAAATAACACCAAAAGCTAATGAGTAAAACACAGCTCGGCAAGCTTCAGCCTATGCATCTAATAATCCTTCCTCGTGTGCTGGCTGCCCCCTGGGAGGTGTCAGAGTGGGTTGGTGGGCACCGGGAGATCTGGCATCGGAACTGCAAGTGGCAGGATGCGTCCCAAGCCTTTTCTCTGCCATACCGACCACACACATCCTTCAGCAAAGAGAAAGCAAAGCAAACCCCAGCGCTGCACATGCACACACACATCCTGCTTAATATGTTTGAGCCTCTCCAGAGGCTGATTAGTGATTTTATTTTCTCCTCCTCTCCCGGCCTTGCATGCTCATTGCCATCAATTATCTATGCATTTGCCCTGATGAATTATTGAGTGTGTAATGGGGCGAGGGAAGACCCGCCATCCCAGCTCAGCCACCTTGCAAACAAACGTTCCCCAGAGCATGACAGCAGCTAGTTTGCCCTCTGGCTTCTGATTTAGGATGGGGAGCATGGGAAGCTGATCCAGTAACTTGCAAAACCCCTTTACTCCATCCATTCCCCTTCCTCATCATTGTTGTTGAGGTGTGGGTGTTACTGCCGTGGTACGGAGCAGAGCAATGGGTGCGTTATTTCCCTGATGAGAGCCTTGGAGGAGCGGAACATAAAGAGTTTATCCTGTCTTGCCAAAGAGCCATGAGTTGCTCAGTCACCTGGAAAGGAAACGCGATTTCCGCACAGTGTTTGGGGTTTTTTAGGGTATTTTTTGTTTGTTTTGTTTTGTTATTTCTTCTGCTGGGTTGGTTGGGGTTTTTTTTCCCTTTTCCCCTGAAGCCTCTAGAAAGTTTGGAATGTGTTTTTGTTAAAGCTGCTACATGTAGGGGCCTGAATCCCAGCTTTGGCAGCGTTTTGTTGTTGGCAAACAGTCCTCAACTGGCACCGGCATTTTCCCTAGGTGAAAGTCTGACTCTTTACACCTGGGCAGAGGAAGGTTCTGCAGGACAGTTCTGGGGTCAGGTTCATCAGCACCAGAGGCTCCTTCTTCTCCAATTCGTGTCCGAGTACAGTTTGTACTGTTGCATGGATCCCATGGCAGGGGGAGGGTAGAACTGGGAATTGTTACTGCTACTCAAGGTCAAGAAAAATCACTTGATTTGTAAAAGGGTCATTTGTTAATTTGCAGGGAAATCAGTGTAAAGAAAGGGCATAGTAATGATGAAGTGAGGGATTGTATTGATCTCTTTTGTGATATACACCACGTTCTCTGCCAGGTTGGCTGACAATATTTTTATTTAAGGGGCATGTCTTAGGTGCCCATCCTTGGGCAGCGGTGGCCTTCAGCCTGGCGTGGCCGCAGGAGGCTGCTCCTCACCCGCACGCCTGGCTAAGGAGAGGCCAGGCTGTCATCCCAGCTGCCCTGGGAGGAGAAGCCGGTGGCTTTTCCATCCTCTCCTCTCTGGGGTTTGGCTCATCTCTGGCTTTCCTGGCACTGGAAGGATGTGCTGAGCCACGACTTCCTGCTGTCGCGAACGGGGCCTCTTTCATTGGGATGTCGAAAGCCTGGTTCAAAGGGAACCGCTGAGGCCTGTGGGGGGTCAAGGAGCTTGTGTGGGAGCGGAGCCAACTGTGCCATCGCCCCAGCCCTGGGCAGGCTCTGCTCAGGGGCACGGGCCCTTCATGAAAGAGGTGGGGACCGCTGGTGATGAATCCGCTCTCCTGCAGCCCTGGGAGAAAGAGGGAGTGCTGAGCACACCTACAGCCAGGCAGCCGGGAGATGGGCGGCAGGTTGTTCCCAGGGCCTTTGCTGCGTGATTGCTTTTGCTCTCCGGCAAGCTCCCACACGCTTTGCGAGGCTCTAAAGGCTTCAGAGCCAGACTGCTTGGCAAAGCTGTTGCTCACCTCCGCGAGTGTGGGCAATTCTGCAAGAGGCTTCTCTCACCTCCAGGGTAGAAGGAGCAGCATATGCTGCAAAGCATGTTGGAGACATCTTCCCCCCTCCCCATCCACTCGTTCTTTCCTCACATCCCAGCATAGCATTAGCTGTACCCTCATTTCATCAGGAAGGCTGTCGTGGGCCAGGGGGTCCCACAGGTCACTGGCCAGACTGGTGTCAGAAAAGTCTTTCACTGTGTCTGGCTGCCTGGACATCCTTCTCCAGTAGGCCAGTGCCTCCCGGTTGGCGTGGAGAAACATAGTCTGGCTGTGACTTTATCAGAGCAGGAACATCCCTTCCCTCTGGTTTCTGGAGGGATATGCATGGCGAAAACAGGCCCGGCCACACTGGGAAGGGGAATGTGCAACCCTGCCAGCTCAGCTGACGGCGTCTGAGGCCTTAATGGCTTCATGCATGCAGGCACATGAGGGCACCAGTGCTTTGCTGTGGCTGTAAGCAGCACTGAAAAACATTCCTCAGCACCCAGCTGCAATGCTAGGGTGTGGGGCAAACCGGTGCTTTGACTCAGGGAAGGGGGCAAGTTCACACAAAGCTCCAGAGACTGAGTTTCGGTCTTAACTGCTGATGACTGTGGTCAACTGATGGCGTCTCAAGGCCGGGCTGGATTGTTGAGGCTTGTCCTCAGGGTCACAGGCTTGGCACAGAAAGAAGGAGAAGGGGCAAAATAAGCAGCTTAGATGAGATGTGGGGACTGAGATCAGGCTGGGTGCGGCAGGCATGAAATGAGGGGGCAACATGAAGAGCGTGCCGAGAGAACGGTAAAGGTGCTGTTTGAGGGTGAGAAGACTTTTGTAAGCCTGCACCTGTGTGTGTGAAACTGCAGGAAGGGGACTTTGGCTTGGGTTCACCTGTAGAAGTCCCAAGGCACATCTGCCAGGGGTCTGTGGGGGCCAAGACTGAGAAGTTCATTTTGGCCTTGCACAGGAAGCAAGAACAGGGTAGGGGTGACGTTTCAGAAATGCTCTGTCCCCTCAGCTAGAAGATGCTGTCCTGTTTCTCTTGCTATGCATTTTTTTCTTTCCACAGCCTCAGTCTCTTTTATTACTCTTTCATGTTCTTCACTCTTTGTACATCTTTCTTTTTTTATTACCCCTTTCCTTCCTTTACTCTCAGTCTCCCAGAATACATCCAATTTCAGATTCTGCCAGAAGGCAGTGAGCAGAACCTGCTTTTCTTGTTCTTACCACCTTGCTTCTCTATCATATTTATCATATAAATACTGGCTGTATAATTACCAAAGCATTATCTCTAAGCATACAGATTAAGGAAAGACACAGTGGCAGCCAAAAATGAATTTCAGGGTCAGTCTGGTGGGAGATATTTTTCCCCAACTGTCAGGAGAGGAATCAACTGAGACAGGTTAGCAGTCATGAGCAGCAGCCACCACTTCTCCCAGGCACCTTTCATCTGTGCTCCGCGCAATCAAGATGGAAGGTTCCTAAATGTAGCCACTTCTGGGGTTAAAAAAAGGCCACAGAAACGATCTAGATCATGCAGGTAGATCATACAAGGCAGTGCTGTAAATCTATTCTTATATGGGAACTATTGCTACTCTGAAATCAGGGCTGAGTCTTCGCAGCTCGTTTAATTACTGATGCATTTCCAGTAGGATTGAATGGATGTCTGAGCGTGTGTTAGCATGTGTTAGGATATGCTGTGCTGATAAATATCAGCGCTCATATGCCCCCAGATACCCACGCTCTGTATATTTACAATAACTGATTTAGTGTCATCCAAAGTTGAGGACAAACGGCAGGACAGTTATTACTGATCCAGCCTTGTGACTTTTGGTGATCACGAGCCCTAGGTTGGCTGCGGAGCGTGAGGGCTGGTTGTAGTGAACTGTGAACACCAGTTGTGGGGAGGAGGGTGTTTATGAATGGGAATGACGCTGCAGGTGGATGCGAATGGAATAAATAAATAAAGGAGTTCGTGGGCCTGATGTCCAAGAACTGTTCTTTTTCTCTGTCTCTCTGTTTAAGAAGTACACGTAGATTCACATCTTTCCATTTTCTTGCAGGGCTGCAAGCTCAGATTGTCTTAGTCAATGACACAGTCTCGGGGTTTATCGGGACAGACGTGGTCCTGCACTGCAGCTTCACCAATCCGCTCCCCAATGTGAAGATCACGCAGGTCACATGGCAGAAAGCCACCAACGGCACCAAGCAGAATGTGGCCATCTACAACCCTGCCATGGGGGTCTCCATCCTCTCTCCCTACAAAGAGCGGGTGACTTTCCGGAATCCTTCCTTCAAAGATGGCACCATTCAGCTCTCTCGGCTAGAGCTGGAGGATGAGGGAGTTTACATCTGTGAGTTTGCCACCTTCCCAACCGGCAACCGGGAAAGTCAACTGAACCTCACTGTGCTGGGTAAGATACTGGACAAGCTTTGTAGTGTGAATTGTTGCCTCCGGTTAAACAGGTCTGGAGGAACCTGAGACTCATGGCCCAGGGCAAAGGTGAATCTTGGGTGTAAGTTTTACCTGTGATAATCGAGTTGACTGTGAAGAGGTGAAGAGCAGGGAACCCAGGGTAGGTGGTTCACTGAGCTATCGCAGAAATGCCTCTTCCTCTTCCCAGGCCTCAGTTCCCCTCTCTCTTAATGCAGGTGCAATAACAGTGACCTGCTCCCTAAGAGAGTGGTGAATTTTAATAAGCTGGTGACTGTCAAGTGAACAGAGAGAAAAGACTAGAGAGGGAAAGATCCTAAGCACAAGTAGAGCTTGTCCATGGAGCTTAGAGCTGTGAGTGAATAAACCCCACCCAAGGTCTACATGATTCATTTGCTCTCCAATTTCAGTTTCTCCATCTATCATAGGGCTGAAAACCTATGACAGGAGAGGATTGACTTTCCATCGTGTATCCCTGCATCCAGGGCACCTCCACCCGTCTTTCCCCAGAGTAGGATGCTGGCAGTTTGCAGCAGCTGTGGATTCACCACAAGGCTCAGTAGCGCTAGATGTCTCTGGGGTTGTAGTAGAGAGGGTAGCACTGCTCTTCTACTCTTCTAACCATCCCTCTGTACCCTTTTCTTCTTCTCCTTTTTGCACTTCCTCGCAGCCAAGCCCACAAATCGGATGGAGGGCACCAAGCGGCCGCTTATTGCTAAGTCTGGCAGGACAGAAAAGATCTTGGTAGCCACCTGCACGTCCTCTAATGGGAAGCCGCCCAGCACTGTCACCTGGGACACCAAGCTCAAAGGGGAAGCGGAGTTTCAGGAGATCCGGAATAGCAATGGCACCATCACAGTGATCAGCCGGTACCGGCTGGTGCCGAGCCGAGAGGCCCATCGGCAGCAGCTCATGTGCGTCGTCAACTACCAGCTGGATCGTTTCACCGACAGCATGACCCTCAACGTGCAGTGTGAGTGAGCGTGGCAGGGCTGGGGAGCAGTGCTGCCTGGTTAGCCCTGGGGTGGGTCTGGCGAAAGAGGGGTTTTCTGAAGGGGAGGTGCTGGTCTGGTAGAGGGGCTGAAGTAGGGGGTTGCTCTCTGTTTTCTGGAGAGTGAAAACTGAAGTGATCCCTTGGAATAATCATGTGCTTTCTCTTTTTCACACCTTCTTTCTGTCTCTGCCTCTGCCATGTCCCTTTGTTCCTTCCCTTATCTCTCTCCTTCATTCTCCCTCTCACATTCCTTGTCCCATCACCTTTCCCACCTTGCAATCTCTTTCCTTCTCCCACCCTGGCCCCTTCATCTCTTTCTATTTTATTTTCTCCTTCCTTTTCCATAACTCTTTCCTCTCCTTCTCCATCCTGCTTTTCTATCATTTTTGCCCCCCCGCAGATGAGCCAGAAGTCACTATTGAGGGCTTTGATGGCAACTGGTATCTCAACCGGAAGGATGTGAAGCTGATATGCAAGTCTGATGCCAACCCCCCCGCTCACACCTATGAATGGAAGCTGTAAGTGCCTGCAGTGCTTCTGCTCTCAGGAGCACATACGACCTTTGAACAGGGCCGAGGAGCCTCTGTAAAAACCTCGGTCACCCTCTGGTCACTTAGGGCCCAGTCCCATTACTGTCAGTGGGGTTACTCCAAGGTAAAACCTCTGCTGCAGGGGGAGAGTTGGACACTTGAAGTTGCTGGAGCTGTGCTACTGCGGAATACCCGGGGCTGATTCTGGTTGCCTGGCACAGCTCTGCCAGGACGCCTTCATTGCACAGGGACTGGAACTAATTTCTTTATTTGCAAACCAGGGAAGCTGCTGTTTTCGGCCTTGGCCTCTCTGGCTCACCCCCTCCTGTGCTGGCCATCCTCTGAAGCTGAGCTGAGACCCAAACCAAGGTGCTGCCCTGCCAGCCCTGTCCAGAGGGCAGCTGTGCTGCTGAGGCAGGCAGTGCAGTGTTTGAAGTGACTAGAGCAAGGGACTCGGTTTGGGCGGGTGGGCTTTATCGGAAGTTTATCAGAAGCTGACAGAGCTGGGACTGGCATTTTAGCTGAGCCATACACAACCACCTCACCGTGTGATGGACAGAAGTTACCCTCTGTCTTTCAGCTCTAGTTTCCTCCCAGCATCTTCCAGTTCAGCCTCAGGAGGGAAGGGCCGTGGGTAAGGATCATACACACCCCCTCTCCCCTCTGCTGGACCGGAGCTTGCTACCAGCACAGTGCAGCCTCAATCCCCAGGAGAACTTCCCATTCTCACTTCACTGGAATAATATTCTGCCCTGTTGACACGAAGCAGCTGAGATACCACAAGGTGAATCATTTTCCCAGCGCCACTAAGCGCTTCAGGAGCAGAGCTGGAAAAGAACCCAGGATTTCCCTTCTTTAAAGGGGCACAAATAGCCCAGAATTGATGTACGTGTGAAAAAAAGCTTTCCCTGGAATCAGCCCCAGCTGTAAGCAGGAGCTCCCCTTCAGAGCACTCATCCCCATGCAACTGACACTAAACAAAAGCAATTCCTTGTCCCTCCAGGGTTTCAGCTTTTTGGCTGAACACACTAAAGGGACTGAAAAGTGAGTGAGGGGTATCTGGGGAGTCGGATGGGAATTGATGCAACCTGATGTGGTTCTCTCTCCCTCTCTTCCTTTTCTATGAGCACTCATGTATCTTTAAAAAAGTAAGATCAAATGGATCCTTTCTTGTTTTCAGCTGGAGTTTGTCGTCAGGAAAGAGGCTCTCAAAATGGCTTTGCAAGGAGCTAGGCGTATTCTCTGTCAGTTCGCTTCCCAGATCGAACTGTTCGCAGTGAAGGTCTGAAGAGGATTGTTTATCTTGCCTTTTTTTCTAGTTCTCATCCCCAGATCTCTCCCTCTGTTGATTCTGCCAGTTTTTGACTTAAACTCCGAGGGGGCTCTCTGGGTTCCTCACAACATTGCCAGGAAAGTGTTAGAGGCAAAGATTCCCCTTGTGGCACCCAAGGCAGAAGAGATCCCAGTTTAGGCTATCTCTGTGTAGCAGGACTGGCAAACTAAGCTGAAATGAGCCTTGTGAGATGAAGCCGGGGACAGGAGGCGGGTTTTCTCTCTGCTTTTAGGCAAATTATTTTCATCCCTTTGTTGTGCTCTTGCTCACATGCGGGGCTGGAGGCTGAGCGCTCGCTGAGCTCCTGGGCTCTGTCGCTGTGTGCAGGCAGAGCCAGCAGCACGCACGGCCCCATCTCTGCCGGGGCAGCCTGCTCCTGCTGATCGTGATGCTGAAGGCAGGCTGAGAGCTGAAGCACAGGGTAACCAGGTGCCAAACAGCTCAGCCAGGTGATGTTTCTGTAGCCCAGGGCAGGAAAGGGGGTTAGTTACTCACTAGACTCAAACACAACAGGGGATGCAGGTGGCAGGGCTGAGCACGGCGCTGCGTGACCGAGTCTGAGTATCACACATCATTTGCACACCTGGTTTACACACCGTGCTGGTAATAAATTCAGCTCTGGCAGAAATGATTCTCGGGAACGGCGCATCTTTAAGCCAGGCGTTGAGTTGGTCCTTACATCCTTGTGTGATTTATGATTTTTAAACACTGGGGAGAACTGTTTTCCTATGGATTCTCTGTGAGTTGTGTGTGTGTCCATTTGTCTGTCTTTTATTCTGGCAAGGGTTTCTTAACTTAGAGCTAAGAGGCTGCAAGCATCAATACTTTGCTTTGAGAAGGAACTGTGGAGATAAAAATTGAGAGAAAGTACAGAATTAAAGAGTACAGGTTTCTAAGCCTGATAGCGCTTCAGTCCAATTCCTCAGCCTCTGCCTTTTTGCACACTTGGTGGGTCACTTAGGACTGAGTATAGGATTATTGACCTAAGATGATGGAAAGGAAAGATGGAGTGCAGCAGACGGTAAGGAGAATGGACGCAGAAGGAGAGTAGAGAGTGAGAGAGCACAAGTAAGCCTGAGGGAAATAGAGGCGGAATGGGAGGAGGAAGAAAAAGCTGGGGCAGAGAAGTTGCCCCCTGGCTCTTTCAGCAGACTCCTGCTCACCCGTTCTTGGCCTCAGGCTGCCTGCGAATGGGGCCCTGCAAGGAAGAAGCAGACCAAGCAGGTGGGATGAAACCCTGATAAATAACTGTACCGCAGCCAACCCCCGAGGCACGTGGTGCGAGTGTGTAGGGAGGTAAGGGCTGGGACCGAGATCCACGGCCATCCCCTTCCTTCCCACAGGGCCACTTGGGTGATATCATACTTAACCACTTTGGTAATGCCAAACTGATTCCTCATTTCTTTGGCTGGGCAGCCAGAGAAGTTGCCACTAGCATCTTTGGTTTATCCGTGTGCTCATATGTGCCTCTTCCCCTTCCTGGGGGTCAGAAAGCAATTAACTGCTGCTGATGTTCTGCTCCTGCCCGGAATGTAAAAACCAGCCATGCTTTCTTCTCCTCTCATTTGGATCGCGATGAGCAAGAGTCAGGGGAGCTGTTAGAGGAAGCAATAGCCTTCCTTAGCGTCCCACAGCACAGTTTTTAGCTATGCCTTTGTTCTTGTAGATTCAGGGCCCTACAGGCAGAGATCCAATAGGCTGTTCTATTCTTCCGTCAGCTTTGGGGTCGCTGGTTTGATGTAGCTGGGAAAGATTAATGTGTTTGCTGTACATACGTGCCTATGTGTATACGTAGACGTGCAAAATAGGTGTGTGAGCATTTAGGCACTTCTTTACAAACCTAATTTTACCCCCATTACTCCCTTTTGTTTCTTACAAATTGCTGACAATATGTGCACATTTTTGTTCGGAGGAGGGGAAAGAATTATTTGAGTAATTTTTAATTGCCTAAGAAAAGTAATTACTTTACTTTGCTTCAGTAATTAAGAATAACCAGACCGTGTGTGTCTTTTCCTAACACATGGGGGTTTTTTTAAATTTTTTATCTGCCTTTGTTCATTTATTCTGTGTATCTCTAGACTTAGTTTTGCATTATTCCACTTTCACACTTACTTGACTATTCAGACATAGGCAGGTCATAGATGGCAGGGCTCTAAATCAGCACTGTTTTACTCGAGCTTGAGATGCAATTAACACTGGCTGATCAGCTGCCCAGAAGAGTTACATGGGCAGGAAATCAGAGTAAAGCGGGGTCAGGTTGGTGTCCCATTCCTGTATTTTTCATCAAATGGGAAGTCAGGGATGGACGAACACACTGAAGATGAGCCTGCTAAAGATGAGCCACCCAAAACAAGAGTGACCTGGCCCTAAGCTTGTAGCTGCTTGGGGATTGTGCTGGAAAATTAACTGCTTTAAGGCTCTGAGTCTGTTTTCTAGATAGGGGAGAACATAGACTGAAAGTGCTCCACATCCCATTAGCCAAATCCAAGGGGCTGTATGTGACCGAAAGATGTCCAATCTCCCTTATAATCACAGAGAAGAGATAAAAAAACCCACTCCACGTAAAGAACATGATTCTCACCATGCAGTGGATTTACCCTGGAGACACTCTACTGACTTTCCTGTAAGGCTGAGGGTTTGGTTTCAAGGCTGACTACATTAATGGGCATTTTCCAGCCACCAGGTTCTGGACCTGCCCAAGGGCAGGTGCAGCAGCAGCATGTCACTGTCATCTCTGCAATACTGCTTGACCCTACAGAGTATCACCTCTGGGATCAACCATAATCTTTGTTTCTCCTAGGCCAAACGGGACTCTGCCAGGGAGCGTGGAAATCCAGAACAACACCATCTACTTTAAAGGGCCTGTCTCCTACAGCGTGGCTGGCACCTACATCTGTGAGGCCTCCAATGCCATCGGTACACGGTCAGGCTTGGTGGAAGTCAATGTCACAGGTAGGAAAACAGTTGGCGTGCTTTGAAAGACAGAAGAGAAGGAGGAGGTCGGGAGAGAGGAGTGTGAACAGCTGACAACTACCAGTCAGTTACATCTCCTTACTGTCTGTCTTAATCACCAGTGTCTCCTTCTAGGGTGGGGAGTTCCATGATGCAAAGGGAGCAGTGAAGTTCTTTGCTTTGCACTGGTTTGGCTTGGATTTTTTCTCCTTTCCTCTTGTCTTTTCCTTTCTTACACCAAGATACATGCAATTTGTTTCCCCCTCGTCTTCTGTTTTGGATTCAGAGTCATCACTGGACATGTTAAAAACGAAGACGTGTCGGGGAGATATTTGTTAGAAGGTAGAAGAAAGAGTAGGATGAGGATATAGACTGCCACTGAGGCAGTAAAGCATGAGATGGATGAGTCATTTGTTCAGGATGATGTTTGGTGTTTCTGATGTTAGGCAATTCTCATGATTTTTCACTTGTGCTCCTTCCAGTGTTGGTCTGTGCATTTACTCACCTGGCTGCCACAGATTACCAAGAGGCTGTGAGCACCTGAGTAGCTTTGTCTGGGCTCCAGAAGGAATAACATCACGGGATGCAGACAGTGGGAAGTGATGCTGTGTGACGTCATAGGAGACAGAAGGAATTTGTGTAGCCTGTAGGCACAGGACTTAGGAAAAGATATATGGATATGCTTAGGTAGTGTCAGGACGAGAAAGTGAGGTCAAAAACTAGGTTAAAGAGAAAAAATAACATATGGCAATAGCCTGATATCAAAGAGACAAAGGGATATTGCAAGGCATCACCAAAGGGGAAAAGTGGCTGTTGGTGCTTTGAGAGCCAGGAAGGGAAGTTTACCCCGTTCCTTTGGGGTAAAAGGAGTGTTTTGTTTTATCAGAGGGTTAATGACAGGCAGTGACCAGCAGTTGTGGGTCTCACGAGAGAGAGGGAAGTAGTACTTGCAGTAGTGAGTTGGAGCACTGCCACGCTGCAGTGAGCTCCAGGCTTTCGGGAGACAGAGGAGGGAGTGACCATCTGATGAAGCTGGGATACATGCCTGGCCGCTGGGGCAACTTGCTGAGGCTCCCCTCTGGCCCCCCAGCTGGCCAGCAGCGCTGCGGAGACTCAGCACGGGTCTCCTTCAGGTGCTCGCTCTACACCCCAGCATGGGACCATTGCCACCCGGGTGGGCAGGCAGCACAAACCACGGCACACGGCCACTTTTCCAGGGGTCTCACCACAGGGACCGTGGGGTGTTGTAGCTCCAGACTTGCTCTCGCTGGGAGATGTGACTGCAGCGGGTGAGCTTGGAGAGCTGCTGCCTGCCTGTGTCCTGCAAACACCACGGACTGCGAAAGCTAGAAGGGCAGTGAGGTGCACTGGGGGCTCCCAGGGCCTGGGGAGTACAGGACAGGTTCCCGGGGTCCCCAGCCCTTCCTGCTGTCCAGCCTGAGGCAAGTCAGAGCACCGGCTGTTCTGAGAGCAGGTCACCTCTCTGGGCCACCCCAGTCCTTGAAGAGTTTTCTAACCTAAGAGGGATGAAACCGGCTTCTCAGAGGGGCCGAGCTCCAGCCCCCTCCACCCGTGCTCTACAGTGGTAAGTGCTGAGCAAGCAGAAAGACGAGGCCTGGGCAGGTGACCTGAAATTAGCAGTGACACTGTGTTTGGCACCCTCACCACCTCAGTTCCCCTCTTCTGTAACATGGGTAAACCCGGCTAATCTTCCTCTATCCAAGTGCTTGGAGGTCAACGGATGGGATGTGCTAATTAGATGCTAATTACCAAGTATTTATTTATGATCATTATCACTGTAGCAGGCCTTTAATTCACACCTCCTGTCCTGGATCCTTGCCTGCTGAGTTGTTCTTGGTATAGGCTTTTCTCTGGGGGATTTTCTATTTGCCAGTGAAAGGCACCACAATAACAAAGCTCTTTGTTCAGGACAGCCGTGGAGCAGCACCCGCCCTGCCCAACCGCCTGAAGCTGGGGGAAGGTCATGGCCAAAATCCTTACAGCTGCTGGCCGTTTCATGGGAGTTGCCACCAAAGGCGCTGTGGTTCTGAGACAGTGCAGGCAACTGCCTGGTTCAAACTGAGCAGACTCGCTTCCCATCGGCAATAGAAAACGATCGCACGCAGTAACTAGTACCTTGGGTCACGTTTGAAACAGTGGTTGGAGAGAAAAAGTCTCCAAGCTCAGTCCCCAGTCGCAGAGAAGGAGGTGGGACAGGCATTGCAGAAGACTTAGAGAGGAACGGGCTTTGTCTCATTTTTTGTTTCTGCGTAGCCTGTATTTCCATTTCCTGCTGTTGTTCTGTCTGTCCAACCACCCCGTATCTCTTGCAGTGTCAGGACACATGTTCCCAAACACCAGATAGAGCCCTCTCTTCATATTTTCAGCTGCCACCCACCAGCATTTCATCTGTCTCAGCACCACAATAGCATTGCATCTGCACGGGCACGAGGGTCTGTGGGTTCCCCCTCCAGCCTTTGGGCGATGTCTCCCTTCCCGGTGTTTTTTTTCAGAGGACTGGTAGAGCATCGTTCTCATGCTCGATCAGCTCAGTTCTGGCAAGAAAAGCAGGGACCGGCAGGATTCCTGGGGAATGACTTGGGGTTGATGTCTGCCTGCCTGTAATCTCAATTTATTCCCAAAGGTCCGAATTGCGGGGTTGAGGTTAAATGAGAGGGAAGGAAGGGCACACCCACAGCTGCCCTGCTAGGAGGGATTAGCAGCCAACACAGTAGGCCAGGCCTCCACCACATTAAAAAAAAAAACAAAACGCTTTTAATAATTCATGGGATCTGAATATGTTTATCCAGCTCTCCCTAAGGACCGATTAGACCATGCTGGGGAGGGCTCAGCCGTCCTCGCTCAGCTATTACAGGTACATTTGTTTGGGTCTTGCAGGCAATTTAGGGATTGTCAGTGGACCACGAAACCTCTTTCAAGAGCGGCATGCAATAAATGGAGTTCAATCTAGTGAGCAGCCAGCCTTGGGAGAAAAAAAAAAAACAGAAGGCTGATGCAGAGAAAAACCTGCAGCGGCTTTTTTCCCCTTCTGTCTCCCTGGGTACAGACCTGCCCCCTCCTGCCACCCAGCATCCTTCCTCCCAGCCCTGGCCCCGGAGAGGAGGAGTGCAGGGCTAGTTCAGCCCCCCATCAGGGGGAGGGTGATTTGTTCAAAGGATGAAGGCTGAACGCTTCTATTAGAGTTATAGCACATTAAAGAGATTGATAAGTGGAAATTTAATATTTTATTCCAGCAATCTGTTCCCATAATAGCTTCTCCTGCCTTGCAGGACCTTTGTCAGTCGCAGCCAAGCCATGTAGGGTGACATGGAACTATTTATTACAGGCGGTTGGGTGACATAATAAAAGGCTGTGGTTACAGACTGCATGCGGGTGGGGTGGTCCTGCACGGACATGTGAGCCCAGCCTGCATCCTGGCATGCAAATGGGCCTCGCAAGCCTGCATGCCTGCTCAGGGATGGCCAGCTGCACACTCAGGTGTGCGTGCAGGGCACAAGAGCACCAGTGCGTTGGCGTGTGTGGACGTGCATGTATTTACGAACATGTGCTTGGCTACGTGGGCTTGCGTGCATATACATACCCTGGTCCTTGTGCATGTGTGTACATACACATTTGTGTGTCTGTGCGAGGGGACATTCATGTTCTTGTGTATTATGTTCAGCCAGAGGAAGCACAAGGAGAAAGATGTTAAAACATCTTTTTCTCCCCATGGGCCTTCAAGCACCAGGCAAACCTCAAAACCAAAGGAGAATCACAGTGCTAGAGCTGGGGGAGCAGGGGGAGCAGAGTCTGCGCTGAGGTAGCAACCACAGCCAGCCTCTCTGCTGCAGGGCTCTTGCCTCTTTCCCCAGGTCAGGAAGGGGTCTTTTCCTCTAGAATACTGCAGGCTCCCCAGGTTGCTTGCTTGGTGTAGCCCCACCTCTGCAGGCCCCAGATTTCCAGGAGACAGGACAGGATGTGCGATGCCCTGTGAGAACGGGAGGCTCTGTGCCGTTCGCTGCCCAGGGTCGTGCCAACCCGTGGGCAGGCGGCTTTGCAGCCCTGACCTTGGATGTGCTACAGGCTGGCAGGGGGGAGGGAGGGCTGGCAGGGGCTGACAGCCCCCCCATTTGCTTGCCTTGCAGCAGGGAGTTATTTACACACCACCAGTGATCTCGTCCCAGCAAGGTCACTGCAAACAGCCCGTGGGGCTCACTGGAGCCCTCTGCCATGCAGCAGCAGTTCTTTGCTAAGGCTCAGAGCACAAAAGAAAGCTTTTTCTGGGAAGCATTAAATCCCGAGCCTGGAGCAGGTGCACCCAAAGCCCAGCCACCGGCCAGGGTCGTGCCACGATGCACCAGCCAGCGCTTGTGGCTGCTTTAGGTGGGAGGATGTAAAGCCAGGGGCTAAAGAGGAGCGAGCCCAGGGGGTCTGTCTGATGCTAATCTTCTGGATGGCGTGTAGGAATGTCTGCTGCATCCTGTCTGATGGCATCTGTGCCAACGGCCCCTGCGGGAGCGGCGCTTGATTGACAAGCGATAGGTGACCTGACAGAGAGATTAAAACTTAAGACACGTTTGGCATCTGGCCTAAAAGCCGTCACACTCTGAAATGCCAGTGGCAGCTGCTAAACTTCTGGATTAGTTGCCAGAGGTTTTTTCCACCCCCACCGCCTCCTGTCCCCCCTGCCAGAGCAGAAATCCCTGGCAGGGAGAGGAAAAGGCAGGATCCCTTGAAGCCGGAGATGGGCATGCAAGGGCTCTTGTGAAGGAGAAAGGACAGCAGTGCTGTAGGCTTCTCAAATTGCAGCCCTATCCCAGCTGAGGCAGGCCCAGAGGTATCTCCCTCTCTTCACTCACGTACACGTCTGTAACACAGCGGGTCAAAGTCCTGGCCATAACTTGGCGTGGACTGTATTGGCAGGGAAAGTTTGCCGTCAGCAATCTGCCTCAGAAAAACTCACACATCACCACTGTATTTGTTGAGGCCATCTGGGAACTGGGAAGCTCCGTGAACCCGTTGGAATGAAGGTTCCTGCTCCTCCCTGGAGCTGCTGCTCACCTTGTCTAGAGCCAACCAAAGGCCTCTTGCTTCCCGTTGCAGCGGGTGTTTGATTTTGCGAAGCAGAAAGAATTCCAGGGCCTTCCTCTGGAGAAGCTTCATGCAAGGAGCAGCTCGGGCTGACAAATGTCCAGAAGGTAGTTTTTCATGGAGTTTGACATTTTCCTCAATGCCTGTGGCTACAGTGAGAATCTCAGCTGGTGCTGGGTTTTTTCTTAGCCCTTATGATTGAAGGGAAAAGGATGGAAATGTGACTTCAAGAAAAAAAGTATCCACGGGAAGTAGTATCTTTTAAAATATCTAAGCAGTGCGATGAGGAGAAGAGCTTTTGAAAGCTGGTTTCCTGTGGATCTGCATATCATAGAAGAATTACTCGGTGTCTAAAGATGCGCTTTTTCTGATCTGGGCCCTTCCTGCCCTTGGGAGCAGCCTCTTGTTCCTGTGGGTTCTCTGATGTCTAATGATGTTTAGCTCCCACCTCTACCAGGGATCCCACTCCAGTTCTCTCCAAGAGCTTTATGATAGGGATAATTTTGGCTCATTCTTCGTCTGTCAGATAGCACTGAAATTGGCCAGCAGGTTCAAAAAAAACATTAGATAAGGGATTGATGGACAGGCAGGATGATTTGCATACATCTCATTTTTATTGGAAACGAGCCATTAAAAAAAAGATGCGGTTTTTAAAATGTGTGTTTTCGAAGCCACTCTTGTTTGTCTCAGCGGTGGCAAGATGCTGCAGGGGGAAGGCAGGAGCTGGGGCAGGGAGATGCTCAGAGCCCTCCACCTTGCATGGAGGGATCAAAGGGAACCTGGGGGCTCGGGCAGGTGCTGGAGCAAAGCCCAGGGTGACCCCCCATCTCCCTGGGCTCCCAGCTGCCGCCCCAGAGGTCCAGCTCCTGGCACGGGGACAGGAAGCTGGGTTGAATGCAACAGCTGGCAGAGCCGGGCAGCGGGCAGATAGTGTTGCTGCTTTAATTCCTATTCATACAGCACTCCCTCTTTTTATGAGGGCTGGGGGGTAGCAGGAGGGGGGGGGGAAGCCTTTTTATGCTGGCATTAAAGCCTAGCTTGTTCCCCCTCCCTCCACTCTGCTGTCTCCTGTTTCTCCAGTCCGCTTTTCACAGCGGCTTTAATTCTCTCCAGACTCTTCCTAATGGATTTTTCACATGGGGCCCCCAGCACGCTCAGGCATCACACCAGTTTCCAGAAATTTCACGCACCCCTCGAACACAAAAAGGGGATCCTTTTCCCACACTTTCCCCTCTCTCCCCAGGCCGCAGTGCTGCTCTCTTTCGCACCCCAGACACGAAACTCGGTGGGCAGCGGGGTAAATCCCCCTTTGTGGGGCTGACAGCAGCGGATGCGTGCGGAGCGATGCCTGCTGAGAACCGGACCTGTCCCGAGCCATTAATTAATTAACCTGGATTCTGAGCACCGGGGCACCATGGCAGGAGGCTGCAGGCCTGCCAGGCTGTGCCCGGCAGCTGCGGGGCGCGGGGCTCCCCCCCCAGGGCCTGGCTCCGGGTCTGGGGAGGCCGCAAGCTGCCGGGGGGAGCCGGGCTGGGCGCCCGGGGGGAGGCTGCTTTCCGCTCCCCGCCTGCCCTTGCGAAGGGGGAACCTTGTTGCAAGGCAGAGGCCCAGCAGCAGCCTGTGCCGCCATCCCGCGGCGGTGGTGGGCAGGCGGCCTCCGCGCCTCGGAGCGGCCTGTCACCTCCTGCCCGCGGCCTTCAGGCCTCATTGGTCCCCGGTCCCCTCCTGCCCGCGGCCCTCAGGCCTCGTTTGTCCCCGATACCCTCCTGCCCACGGCCCTCAGGCCTTGTTTGTGCCCGGTCCCCTCCTGCCCACGGCCCTCAGGCCTTGTTTGTCTCCGGTCCCCTGGCCCAGGGCTTAGCCACATCCTCCCCCCCACCCGCCACATCCCTGCTCGCTTGTCCAGGCTCCGGGGCAGGAAACAATGTGGGTAGGGAGGGGATGGTGTCTGCTGCTTCCCATCTTTCTGCTCCCTCTCTTCCCACAGTTCTGTTTTGTTTTCTCTGGCATGGGAACTGGGCCACTTCGAGGAGGATGGGGACAGGATCTAAGCAGAAAATAGTTCCTTCCCTGAACGACGTGTGAAATCCAACATAGCGGAGCGTTAGTTTTCGTGTCCACGGCGTTGGCAGTGGCAGGGGGGTGGCGCGTGGGCGAGTGCTATCTCAGGGGCGGGCGGCACAAAGGGCAGGAAAAAAAAAAATATATATAGGAAAGGTAGAAAAACATTTCCCCTTTCACTTCAAGCGTCCAACCTGGGCTGTTAATGAGGCTTTTAATAGAAATGTGGGCCAAGCTCCTTTTGAAATTGTGCGCAGAGTTCCCCTCTCAGATCTGTCTGGTTTGCAGGGCGGGGAGGCAGAGGGGTCAGTGTGGCTTTGGGGACCCTGTGCCCAGCGTGCACACCTGCCCGGGGCTTCTCAGGGTGGGGTATTGGGACCCACAGCCCACACGCGAAATCCGCTGCGGGGAAAAGCAAGGTAGGAAGAGGCTGCAGATTGAAGCTCTGGGGTGGGGGAAAATAAAAGATATATCCCCTGGGGTCTGAGCCAGCTTGCTGGTCATTCCCTGCACCCGCTCCGGGTGGACCCCTGCTTTGGGCACGGTTTTGGGGACTGAGCACCACAGTGTTGCAGAGGCTGGGATGGCAAGGAGCGGGCCTGGGGAGGGCGGTGGCAGGGGCAGGGGTGGGCAGAGCCGTGTGGATGTTTGTGTGGTTGAAGAAGAGCCATCAGCAGCCAGGACTACCAGGGGGTGGACGTGACATTTCTTGCTGTCTCTGCAGAGAGGTTTTGCATTAACCAGCTGGCTATGACAAGCCTTCTATTGATGCAACATGTGGTTTTGGCTTTCCAGAACCCAACCCCAGCTCCCTATGCTGAAATACATGCCCTTGCTCCTGCTCTGAAGGCTGTCTTTGGAAAGGGATGCTGGCTCCTGCCTGCACAGCGTCTTGCTCCTCATTCTGGCTGTAGCAGGGAGCCCCTCCATCTGCCTGTGCCCCAGCCCGTTCTGCCCAGCGTGCTGCTCTCTGTGTGGTTTCAGGCTCGTGAGACTTTGCTCAAGGCAAAGCAGCACTGCAGAAACCAAGATGCTGTTGTTGGGATGATGTCTCAGGAAAGGCAGGGACGAAACAGCTCAGGCACGAGCAAAACGTTTGTGCTGCAAGGATCAGGCCAGCAATTCCTCAAACTCAGTACCCTTGTCCAAAATCTGCAGCTGTTTCAGGAGCTGCCTCTACCCGGGGGAAGCTCTCTTCTCCCCGCTCTTCCTTAGCGGCTGGGCTAAGCTGTGCTGCAGGGAAACCCTCTCCTTGCCCAGCTCCTACTTGTTCAGGGCTTCCTGCCCTAGTGCAGAAACGTGGCTGCCAGCAGCAGGTGGTCCCGCCGGCACATGAAGGAGGAGGAGGAAGCAGACTCTGCCTGATATCCCTTTTGAATTTCCTGCCTTTGGTCCCCTCCTTCCCCATCTCCCCATCCTGGCTGCTCTTCTGGGAGGGCGTGCTGAGATTGCTAGTTGGTCTGTGCCTGTCCTTGGCTGCCAAGTTAAAAAGTGAGGGCCAGGAGGCTTCAGAGCACCAATAAAGGCTTGCAGCTATGAGCAGATCTGGCAGAGAGGTTTTAGGGGTGGAAAAAGCCATGTGAGGGGTTTGAGGATGGTGTGTGTGAGCAAGGGTGCCAGGGGGCATTAACCAGGCACCTGCTGTCTAAATTCAGAGGCAGGTGAAGGACTGAGACAGCCATGTGGTGCTTAATGCCTCATGGACATGGCTGCTCAACAGGCAGTGTGTGAAGGCTGAGTGTGGCCAGGGGCTGTAACTGTGCCCAGGGAGGGTTAGGAAGGTTGATTTAAGTCCGGGATCAAACTTCATCTGTGCCAAAGTGTAGGTGTTGGGCTCCATGAAAGAGAAGAGAGCTTCTTTCTCTTCTCTTTTTCTCTTTTGAGTTATTTTTTTTTTTTTTAAATAGGTCATGCTAAATGTAGCAACGAGATTAGCATGAGTAGTGACGCTATGCTGGCCAGAGTAACAGCAGAAGAAAAAGAAACGGTGGGAGGTCTGTGTCTCTGTGCCACAGAGCACGGCCAGGTCAGCAAGAGGGTTCAGGAGCCAGCCGTGAGCCTGAGCAGCACTGTGCAGCTGCAGATCACTTGTGGGGTGGGTGGGAGGGAGGATCACAAGGTACTGCTGCCCTCTGGCCCGACCTAGACTGTTGGGATGCGGCTGGGCTGCGGGATTGCTGAGAAGGGGGATGCAAAGCTGGTGGGCGTGCTGTGACATCTGTGGGAGCAGTCGTGGCAGCTCAGTGCCCACCCTTGGATGGGGTTTGGGTGTTGCTCCCTGGCAGGAGCACCCGGGGGCTCTCAGTATGCTCTGGTAAACTGGACCTGAAATGTCACCCAGTAAAACGGAAAGCGTCTGGACTCAAGGCACTGGGTTTGGTGGGATCTGAGCACATCTGGAGAAACCAGGATGGAGTGGGGAGGGAAACACTGCTTCTAGCCTGCTGGGCTCCTGCATGAGGCTTGGCGAGCTTGGCACAGCACGCTGCCTTCCCCTTGCTAAGGCAGAGCTCCCGTGCGCTGACCCCTGTGAAGATGCACCCTCTTCCCCTTTCCCTAGTTTTTCCCTTCCCTGTTCCTTACCCTCATCTTCCCACCCCCTCACCCCCCCAAAAATGGCAATGAAAGCATGGAGGGAGGGCGCGTTTCCGCATGGTTTGACACTGTTCCCCCTTCCATCTGTCTTTTCCTACCCAGAATTTCCCTACACCCCGTCTCCAATCGATGATCGCAAATCCATGGTGCAGCCGAACATCCCCACACCGGTGATTGGGGGCATAGTGGGAGGAGTCTCGCTGGTCCTGGTGGTGGCTGTGGTGCTCTTTGTGGTACTCCGGCGCCGGCGTCACACCTTCAAGGGTGACTACAGCACAAAGAAGCACGTGTACGGCAACGGCTACAGCAAGGCCGGCATCCCGCAGCATCACCCCCCCATGGCCCAAAACCTCCAGTACCCCGACGACTCGGATGACGAGAAGAAGCCGGGCCCACTGGGCGGCAGCACCTATGAAGATGAGGATGAGGATGCGGGAGGCGAGCGCAAGCTGGGTGGCCCCAACAAATACGAGGAGGATGCTAAGCGGCCTTACTTCACGGTAGACGAGGGGGAGGCGCACCCTGAACCTTACGATGAAAGGACACTCGGCTTCCAGTACGACCCCGAGCAGCTCGACATAGCAGAGAACATGGTCTCACAGAACGACGGATCTTTTATTTCCAAAAAGGAGTGGTACGTGTAGCTCGGCACCCTATCGCCACACACACACACGCTCACACACACACACACATACACACACGAGTGATGCCCTCCCACTCCCCCTGCATCCCTGCCGAGCGGGGCCGAGCGTGCCACGGCCGCTTGCACACACACCCTGCACGCACGCTCACCCCCCGCACTCGCACGCACGCCCCCGGCCAGCCCCAGGCGCTCAGCAGAGACTTTGGACGCTTCCAGCACTGGCAGGAGGGGCGGGCTGGGCCGAGCGGGGAGGGAGGGCAGCTTTGCTTACAGATCATTTTTGGGGCGTACGGGAGGTGGGAGGTTGGGTAATTATTTTCTCGGTTTTGGTTTTGCTTTTTAATTTCTCTTGACGACTTTCGTCCCCTTCTGTGGTGTTTGTATTGGTCGGTGGCTTAGGTGTTACTATTTGCTTTAACGACTGTTGCCCAGCCTGTATATTACACTCTGTTTGTGTCTTCATGTCTCAGAGTGCCCTTCGGCCCCGCTTCCCTCCCTGAGGTTCCTCCTCCCAGTTCCGCACCCCTGAAACACTGGAATTTGTTTGTATGTTGTCTTCTTTGTTTGTTTTTTTTTTTTAACCTTGGGAGGGGGTCAAGTGGGCTGTCCGTAGAAGGACAGAGGCCAGGAAAGCTTATGGCAATGGAAACATAGGTGCCATTTTCACATCGACTGATTTTTTTGTTTGTTTTTTCCTAATCACTTTCTTTTCAGTGGGGTCTGGGTAGCGTTCCCATTGCCCACTGCACGCCTGGGGAGATCCACTCTCGGTTTTTAATGACTCAATAAAAGGAAAATGAGGAGAAAGGGGGGAGAAAAAGCCCTAGAACAAACCCCAGGTGCATGGGCTGATAGCAGGGCAGGGAAACAGAGCTGCCATTTTTCTCCTACAATTTATTATTTCCTGGCTTTTCATTTTCTGTCTTTGTTTGAGTGTTCTTTTAAAAGTAAAAAAAAAAAAAGGAGTATTTATTGCTGACATTTTTTCCCCTCTGATGGCTCAGAGAAATGCTGGCTCTTTTTTGTTCTTGTTGCTGTTGTTGTTGCTAGTACCAGCCACAGAGCAGTTGACTCTGGCATAATGGTTGTGCACGGCGTGTCGTGCACACTCCTTGTTGCCCTTGCCTGGGGAAGGGGACCAACCAATACCACTTCGCTTCTCCCGCAAACTCACTGCCTTCAGCTCTGCTCTGCACACCCTGGCACGACTGATCTCCCAGGGTGCCATTCAGTCTCTCTGAGGGCTTCAGTACAGGATCAGGCCCTTACGTTTTATTATACCACTAAGACTTAATTGTCATGTGTTTACACTTTTTTTTTTTTTTTTCGGGTCAGAGCATGGGGGTGCTTCTCTCTAATTCCTAGCAACAACCCCAGCCCTTAGCTATATTGCTTAGGCTGCATTGATTGCCACTTTTTCAATATCACATCCCTCTCCTAAGCAAAGGCTTGATAGACGGGGCAGGAGTGAGTGAGCCCAGGGTATTGATCTCGTCCTCCTTCCCTTGAGCCACTGCGATGTGATGGGGAGGCTTGGATTGCTGCTATCTCTGCTCTGTGGATAAATGGGATTCCAGACTTCAGGGCCCTCTGTCTGACACTGACCGTATCCAAATTAGATTCACTGGGTTGGGGCTTATTTTTCTTCTTGTGGGTTGGATTTTTATTTTTTTTTTTTTAATTTGATGTATAAATAAATCTTTTGTTTGAAAAGAAATCCCCAGTTTTCTGAGCTGTATTATCATGCACATCTAAAAATAGCAGGGCTAATTCTCCTCCTGCCTTACCCGCTGGGTTTTGTTCCATAGCATCCAGCGGTTATCCTGCTACAAAAGGGAGGGTGGAGAGTCAGACCCACGCAGATGAGTCAAGGTCAGATCTCTGAATCAGGCAGCCTCCAAGGCTTTCCTTTAGTGTGTGATGCTTGGTCCAAACAATATGAAGCTCAGCCTGAGCCGTCCACAGTTTGTAGCTTGCTCTTACTGCATTAGTGGTGTAGGGGAATGGGAGATCCAGTCGTTAGGCTGTAATCTTTCTGCTGTTCCTGCCAGCCCTTCAGGCTTCCTGGCTTCTGGCAGAACAGCCAGATGCCACAGGAAGGCTGGTTTATGTCTGCTCGAAGCAGGGCAGACAGAGATTCCCTTGGGATCTCTTGGGCTGAACCTTTAAAAAATAAGGCTGAACCTTCCCGTGTCCGTCCACTGCCACAAGGAGCACCCTGCAACCAAGCAACCCCCCAGTAAAGGAAATGAAATCTTTAACATCTCTCCCTATCTCTGATTCCAGGTAGGGGCTGGTTATTAGGGGCGGTTGTAGACCTGCAGAGGGAATGGCTTCCCTCCAGTGCCTTGGCATAACAGCATACACAGGGCTTTAATTCCCCAAAATGTGAACCCTGGAATGTGGATCAGGACAGAGCAGCATTGCTGAGCTCTGCACCTTAGCCCCAGCTTGCTTTAACATAACGTGGGGTGTGCTGCAGAGCCTGCCCAGTTTGTGGCTCAGAGATAGTTCTCAACAAAGTCCATCTCTCAAGTGAATAGTCCTTTAGATCTGAATTTCACAACTAGGCTCTAAAAAGGGGTGTGACAGCATCACCAGCACCAAACTCTGGGTGGTCCATGACCAAGCACAGAGTGGGAATCGATGGCACAAGACCCTCCTCTGCAGCTTTCCCCCAGCACAGGTCCATACTGTGAGGAGATGGGTTTGGAAGAAAACAACCTTTTATAAAACCTGCAGGATCCAGCAGCAATTCTTTCATGTTCCACATTAGTCACAGGCAGGGGCCACTGATCTGATCTGGCAAATTCACATTGCACTGACTGCACAGCACTGCAGGACCTCAGCCCACAGTGAAGTTGTGTCCTAAAGCCCAAAGGTACAAAACCTTGCAAATGGAGCAAACAGGCCTGGGAGAGAACAGGATGGTGTGGTTCTTCCTGAGTTGGCTTGCAAGAAGCACGAACAAGGAGTCCTAAGAAATATGCTTTGGTAGTTATGAACTTTACACTTAGAGATGTCATTTTTTGAGATGTAGCCTCCTGGGATTTTTCAGTGCCCGTTCACACGCTGTCCCACGTCGTTAACTGAATGGGGGCTTGAAAAAACAGTGGAGCTCAGAGAGAGAAAAGGAGATTGCAAAGCAATATGGTATTTCCAAGCTAGAGCCTCTGAAGTTCTCCTCCTGCTCCATCACACTTCTTGCTCCCCAGTACTGCACCAGCACAAGTCTAGGGAAGAGCTCAGCCACTTAGCTCATCAGAGTGGTTCAGGAGAGGGGTCACAGAATCATCTAGGTTGGAAAGGACCTTGCAGAGCATCTAGTCCAACCGGTAACCTAGCCCTGACGGTTCCCAAATGATTATTTTTTTTTATCCAGAACCTGGTCAAGCCTGGAGTGGAAGATCCTTAGACAGTATTACCCTGCAAGTTCAGTGGCGCATCCCTCGCATCCTTGGGCCCTTCAGCATTCCTCCGTTGGTGCAGTTATCCCCACAGCCATTGAGAAGTGCCTCTGTGCAGTGATTTGCTTCTTGCTGTCCCTTGCAAGGTCAGCTAATTGGCCAAGAGGCTCTTGGGGTGGTAATTAGCCAAGTGATTAGCCATTAATCCATAGCAAGGTAGAAGGAAAAAGAAGTGTGGGGGAAAAAAAAAAAAATCAGATTGATGTTTCATCTGAGAACCATTTTGATCCAGTAACAGCATCACTCCTTTCTCTGGGTTAAATTGCTCTGAGGGGGCCCTTGAAGGTAATTAGAACAGGTTTTCCACCAGCATCAGGAAGAAAGTGGTACCTGTCTCTTCTACCCGAATACAAGTAGAGATGCCAAATTGAGGTCCATGTGCCTCCTGCTTCCTGGGGGGTTCTGCAGGGGAGTCAGAGTGTTCAGCTTGCCAGGGCAAGCTGCCTGGTGGCCCCAGGGGCCTCCTGGTGCCTGGGCTACAAGGGGAGGCAGAGGGGCAGTCTGGTCTTCACTGGTCCCTTTGTGCTTAAGCTTCTGCCCCTGGGCCAGATTCTGGCAGGCTGGAGTCAAGCTGCCGAATTCAAGTGGTGACACTTTCCACAGGTGTGCACGTGAGCTCCCCAGCTGGGCCACCTCTTTGAGGGACCCTGAGGCTGCCTCAAGTGAAAAATTCCCCTCTTTTTCCACCCCTCTTTCATCAGAGGTGCTAAGGGACCCAGCAAAGAGCAAGCAGAAGCTTCCAGCTGGGTGGTGGAAGCTGTTTGTTATACCCAGATTGGCTTTCTGGGAAGTGCCATGGCACTGCTTGGGGACCGGGTGTCAGCAAAGGGCCTCGCCAGTTGCTGTACCTCTGTTTGAAGGGATCATTGGCCAGGTCCCTTTGCTGGGTTCTTGCCAGTGAAGAGCGTATCGGCGTGGTGCTTTTCCCTTCTCAAGCCCTGATCCTGGATCAGCCACTTGAGGCAAAACTTGCGGTACCTCAAGGTTGAGATGGGTGGTTGGGCGAGCTGAGCAGGCAGGTGAGAGGGAGGTCGGTCTGAGCCCGGCGGTACATTGCTCTGGGTCTCACCGCTCTCTCAGCCAAGAAGATGCAGGCGAATTTGGGCCAAGCCCCCAGTGCCTTCCTTGTGTGTATTCAGGGAGCCATACTGAAGCAGACGCATCTGTGTCACAACCCAAAATGAGCCTGTAGTTTATGTACAAAGACACCCCAGCTGTTTTCCTGCTGGGGCTTAATCTCTAGGATTATTCATTACAATTCACCCTAGTGATGTTATTTTCCCTTATTTAATTACCAGATTTATTTTTTTTTCCCTGTTAAATCATTTTCATTCAGCCAGGGGAAAAAAAAAAAATATTAAAAAAACCCTGAAGATTTCTTAGTAAAAAAAAAAAAAAATCAAACAAACTGAAATGGTAGCACCAAATTGATTGCAAAGACATAAGGGACAAAGGGAGCCATTTTCCTGATGTTGAGTCAAAAAAGAACACAACAACTGTTCAGCAGAAATCACTGAGGGTTAGAGAGAGAGAGAGATTCAAAAGATTGATCTTCAAGCAATTAGAGAAGGGAATGCAATTAGAACGGGGGGTTGTTGCTCTCCTTTGCTGTTTTTCTTTCCCATACACAAGCACATCAGTGCACACGCACACGCACAGATTTTTGGAGTTTCAGGCACGGGCCATTCCACTCAAAGAGCGGAGAGGAAAAACCCCACTGCCCAGCTCAGCGCGGGCGAAGGGCGGGTGGTGTCATCCTGTGGAAATGCGGGGGGGTGTATCCCAGCCCTGTTTTGTTCTACGAGGAGAAGCGCTGAGGCAGGTCGTAACTTTGCACCAAGCAGGTTAAAATTCCCTGTAAGGTTCCCTCGTTCACAATCGCTCCTGTCGGAGCGTCGAAGGTTTCGGGTCTGTTTGCTCTGCTGGGCTGTGGGGAGAGGAGACGCTGCCAGCATCATGTGCACGGATGCCTGCTCTGTATTCTGTGGGGCTTACGAGAGCACTTTACCCCCTTTAGCCTGCGATCTCACCCCTCCCTCTTTCCCTCCTCTTCATATTTGAGGGAATTTGCTGTCAATTTGAGCAACTCCTTGAGAGAGGCAGGGGAAGCCTTGGGGCAGGGGAGGGTGCCGAGGGCTTGGGTCCAAGCACTGCCTCAGCATCGCTCCTAAACCTCACCAGCCTCTCCCCAGGGGCTGCCGGTCTGGACCTGGGGAGGGGCTGGGGTGCTGCCTCCTGCAGCGGGGTGAAGGGGAGGACTCAGTCCACCACCCAAGCCTTAGAGAGCGGGGTGAGTTTGGACTTCACACCAGTGTGACTGTCCCTGCGCGATTTACCTGGGGGTGAACGTAACAACCATACGGAGGCAGATCCTCTGCTAACGTAACCTGGTGTTGGTGGAGGTACTGTTGCTGAGGATCTGGTTTTTCTTTTCTTTTGCCTTTCTTTTTTTTGAAAAACATGATTCCTTAACTCCAGTGATTTTATCTCTCTTTTTCTTCCTCTTGCTGTAATTATCATTGTGGAATAAAGACTACAGACAGACAAACAACCCCAACCCCACCTTTCTCCTTTTTTTTTTTTTTTTTTTTTTTTTTTTTGTAATCTGTGTTGTAAGTGCTTTTGTAAAAAATAAAAAATAAAAATAATGTAATGGACTTTTATGATTTTTTGTTTGTTTTTTTGTTTTCCAACCTTTGTAATTTGTTTGTTTGGGGTCCAAGGGGGCATTTTCATGGTTATAATTTGTGTGGGTGGGGTGTTGCATCACCCTTCCTTTTACTTGTATAAAAACCAATAGTGGCTCAGCTGTGGAAAAAAAATGTACTTTTTTATAAATAAAGAATTTTAAAAAAAGATACATTCTCCTTTTTTTCTGTGCATCTGTGACTGCGTCGTTCTGCAGCCTGTGACTAGTAGCTGTAAGGACAGTCACAGTAGTAGAAATGGCATCTGCTTTCCAACAACCTAGGTCTGTTCCCATGATGTGCAGTATTTTGTAATGGGAGTTGCTAGCAGACAAAGACCGAGGGCTGAGGGTTAAAATACCTCTAAAACATCAAGTGGTCTGGAGAAGGTGGACAGGGAGTGACTGTTTTTGCCGCTGACATAGGTGGTATTGTGTCAAATGCTTGGACAGCAGGTTCAAGATAGAGAAAAGGAGTTGGGAGCGTTTCCCCTTATTGATGTAAACAGTGAAATTCTTTGTCAAAAGATGCTGCTGGTGCCAAAGTTGACCTGAGCTAAGAAAGTGGCTATAAAAACCTAGGGGAAAAAAAAAAATCTATCAGAAGCTATTAAAAATTATGACACTGTCTCTAGCTTAGGAAGTTCTTAAGTTGCTGTTAGCTACAGCAGATGGGACAGGCTATTGGAAAAATGTCAATACACACTTGCTCTCTTCTTACATTTTCTCTAGACGTGTAATTAGGTGCGGTCAGGGCCAGGATGCTGGGCTAGGCCAACCTTTGATCTGACACAGTAGGATGTTTCTTAGTGCAACGCTTGGCTACCATGAAGATTGTGCATCAGAAGTGTCTGAACGCGATAGGGATGCTGCGGGTCCACTGGGAGGCAAGATCAGTCAAACTGCATCCCTGCATCTCTGATACTGATCTCGCACTGGGAAGAACAGTTTTCCTTTCCCCTTTCCTCCAGCCTCCTGACTGTGAATACATGCTACAAAGAAAGCCTTGTTCCCAAAGATCAAGGCAGACAGCTCTGCAAGACCCAGACTTTTGCAGGGGAGGGAAGGACAAAAGCAAGTAGGAGATCAGAGAAACAGTGCATGCTCTTCCTTGCGCTGATATCAACAGGCACTTTGCCATGCCTCTGGCCTAGAGAGCAGAATACTCCCTAGGAAGGGATTTTTGCACCCAGCTTCAACATGTGGATGATCTGTTGGAAGATTTGAACCAAAACCCAGCATTCCCCATCACAGAGAGAGAGGGGGAGGGATCCTGACCCAAATCTGAACTTGAACGGGTCTCCATTGTGAAGAGATGGCCAGGATGGAGAGGGAAGTGTTCAGGATTAGGCTGGAAAAGAGTGGTTTGGTGCAGACGGTTCATTCCCTGCCAGCAGCAAAGCAGGGGTGGAGCATGTGCCAGAGCAGCAGGAGGCTCTTTGATACCAGGCTGGATGATCGATGCATTGTGTGCTGCTTGGCAGACAGGCTCCCTCCAAACCCCATGCCACTGACGGAGCCGGGTCTGTCATTCTGCTGAAACTCTGGAAGGGGTTAAAGATAGCCCTGGGGAGGCTTTCCTCGGATGCAAAGGGAAGAAAAGCTCTTGTTATCAGGCTTCAAGGGAGTTGTGAGCACTATCCGGGATGTATCTATGTGTCCACATATTTTACTCCTCTCATTTTCCCCTCTTAGTAGCGGCAGATGTTGGCAGTGTGGCTTTGCTTCAGCTGCAGCCGTTCGGCTCAGTCAGTGGCCCTCAGAGTGACCATGGCAGCGATGCAGGGGCAGCATCCTACAGAACTGGAGCCCCAGCAGCTGGCTCCGCCACATCAGCCAAGTCTGGGGGTGGGAAGAAAGAAAAGGAGCACTGGGGAGCTGGGATGGGGCTCTAAGATGGGAAGGATAGGAGGGGCTATCTTTGCCCACCGACCTGCTGGGATGAGCCTCTGGGAAATGCCATGCTGATTTCCCAGACCATGTCTTACAGTTAAGCGATGATGGATAAAACCCATTGCATGGGGCCTCTTCTCAGCAGCTCAGGTTGCAGAGAGCCGAGCGCAGCGGGAACGGACTCCCATGCAGTGCCCCTAAGTATTGTGTTTCTGTGGAACAAAACAGAAACACGTTGGGGGCGGGAATGCCAGCAATGCATGTAGCCCATGGAAAAATGGTAACGTGGCTTGGACCTCTTCTCAAAGCCACATCTCTGCAGGCGAGCACTGCTGGCCCCAAAAGCAACTTCAGAGCCCTGACAATCAGCAGAGGATCAGAGGAGGAGCTGGATCGGGGCAGGAGGAGATGAACAAGAGGCTGGTGTTTGCTCTGAGGCTCTATGCCCACTGCTGAGCATGGTCCAGCAGCAGAGAGCCAGTTTAGACCAGAGAAACTGGGAGATGTTTGCGTAGTTCAGGGCTGAAATGTCCGTGATGAAGATACAGAGCCAGGTTCCCAGTTGGCGCAGGCACATCCAACTTTTCTGACTACAATGAAGTTGCGCTTGTTTCCACCCATTCAGATGAAGATGGTCTAAGTGGGATTTGTGGTGAGAGAGAGTGAGATACAGTCCAGTGTAAGCAAGGGTACCGCCCAATGTCCTTAGGCACCTGGGAAGGAGGTGTCCCCCCCATGCTGGGATTCACACCTTGCACAACACTCAAAACCAGATGGATCTCCCAGGGATCCACATCCATGGCAGACTCAGAGCTGGAAGAGCGAGAGCCAAAAGGCTCCAAGAGCCAGAGAAAAAGGCAGTGTAACTGGGAGACGTTAAACCGGGCTGGCTGTGAAGGGCTGGGAGCTCAAGGGGCACTGGAGAGAGCTCAGGTCATCACTCCAAAAAAATATGACCTTCAATCCAAAATTCATTGTGAGGTGAGAGGCAATCCATGCTCGAGTTCAAGCCATAAGGCTCAAGGTCACACGCACCATTACGTCTCCTAGAGCTAGTGCTGGAAAACCTGAACTGAGAGGGACTTGCTGGTTTAGAACAGGGCTGTGTGTGAATTACTTGTAGTAACAAATACGTTTGATTAGGGTTTTGGGGTTGGGTTTTTTTTTTTCATGGTTTCAGATTATTTTCAATCTTGAGTTTGATTTGTAGGAACATATTTGTTAGAGGAAATTGCTTTATGCAAATGTATTCCAGCTGGGGGACCTGTGACACCGAGAAGTGCTGTTGAGCCTCAGATGCCCTCAGTGGTGCCTGGCAGAAGGCGAGGGGGGCTGGTTCACTCCTCCTCCAAACGTGGCATTTCACAGCCTTCTCAGACGTGTTTAGATACAGGCTCTCTCTTATATAGTATTTGCAGAACAAGGATCAGCCTGTAAAAAAAATAAAACCTGGATGCTCATTGAACTCCTAAAATTTTACATACTAGCTAGCAGAAGTAAGAGAGGCAGGCATGGCTGTGCAGGCAAAGCAGGGGCACGGCAAGATAAATGTGTACATGATTAAAATGTAGGTTAAAAATGTTGTATATCACACCCCCAGGGCCTGAGTTATTGAAAGGTAGTAATTTATGGATACCAGCCATTGGAGTCGCTCCCTTAGCCTCAGCAGTTGAGGTAAATGTTGTGGCCTCGTCTGACTAAGCCCAGCGCAAGGTGAGTTAGGGACACTCCCTCCTCCACAGATTTCACAACTGCTGAACCAAAGCCAGATCCTTGTAAGAAACATGCAGAGGTTTTTGTCTGAACTGTGTAGAATTTGGCGGAGAAAATGCTTTGCATGCAAAGAGGCATAAATGTTCTTTCTGCCTCTCTGCAGAGGACACTGTCCTGTAGTTGGTGAGCTCAGGAGGAGCAGTTCAGCGCTGGCTAAACCCCAGGAGATGAATATGGATCAAATCTGAAGAAATCATAGGGAGCACCCTTCGAGGAGCTGTGAGACGAAGGGGTTTCTCTTTTTCGTTAGCGCCTGGTTCTCAAGCCTCGCACCTGAGTCCCTGGTCTATCTGGAGCTTTGCAAAAGCAAACTCTTTCCTCCATCCACCTGCCCGTGAGCCGCTGCTAGCCCCATGGAGAGAGGGCACCTGAATGTTTCCATTTATCCCTTAACTCTCTCTGTTCCTCTCAAACTCCTGCCAGGCTGTTTATCTCACAGTTTCAAAAAGAAAATTGCCAACTTCACACCTGTCAGGTTTAACTGATTGCCTGTCGCTTGGAGGGAGGGAGTCCATCCGTATGGCCCTGGCTGCACTGGCTCTGCTCGCCAGGGGAAATGTCTCCATCCCTTGAGGAACAAAACACTTCATTTCCCTTCTCCCAGTCCCATCTCATTGTCCTGCTGTAGCTCCCAGCCCTTTCAATTACCGCCCGACAATAATAATGAACAGTAGCTTTCTGCTGGCACACAGTTTTGTCCTCCCGGAGAGCTGATCCCGTCATGAGACACTCATCCCCTGAGGTCCATCGTTTCCCCGCTGTGCAAAAGCGCCCATCCCTGGGGGGGGGGGGTGTGTGTGATAGAGAGAAGTGAAATGACTTCAGCGAAAGGCGTGCAGGGAATCAGGGAAAAAGCTCAGGGGTGGGCTCGGGAGATCTACATCCTTATTTTGCTCATCGGAGCACACTTCTGCCTAGGGGATATACACAAACACACGCTCACTGTGGCCACCCCCAGCAGGTGTCTTTCCGCAGGTCCAGCTCATACCCCCTCCTCTACCCACCTCAACCTGCAGAATCCGGAGGAGGCTTAATTTTGGCTGTGCCCTTCCTCGTAGCTTAGCCAAGGAGGAGGTAGGAGAAGGAGCAACAAGTAGGAGGGGCGCCCGGTCCAGCTGCTGCCAGCTGTGCGAGGTCCACGGCTGTTGGTATGAATGCTGCAGCTGTCTGGCATTATGGATGGATACTGGAGTGGGAATGGCGAGTCTGAACGGCTCGAGTAAACACGGCGGAGCAGACCAGAAATAATGGCATGGGGGCTTTGTAATAGGAAGGAATCATAATTAAATAGAAATTAGTTACTTAAATGGTCACTTCCTGGGGTTTTGTTGCTGTCCGATTAACTTAACTTTTAATTTGCATAAGCAATAAATGTTTAATTATATTATTAATATATTTGAGTTGAGGAGCTTATGGGGTTTTATAATTGGCATTTAACTAGATAGTTCCAGCATATTAACTGATGTTTTATAGCTCCATGCGAGGCTTCCCAATTATAACTGACCTAAAAATTTGCTTGGAGGACCTGCCTTGAAAGTGTTACCTGAGCAACAGAATAGGGGGAGCTGAAGAGGAGGATGCGTGGAGCCCATCCCTGCGCAGAGGAATGTGCGCGGGCAGCTCTGCTCCCTCCACAGAGGCTTTGAGACCCCTCTCTGCTCCCTAGGATGCTCTTTCCTTAAGGCCCACATCCCTCCCTGTGTCACACCTCCCCTCTCTCAGCATGGCCTTGTGACTGATCAGGTCTGGCAGCCTCGGGAACTCTGTGTTCAACTCCCTGTGCTTAATTTTTCCCCTGTTCCTCTGCCGCAGCTTGGCACCAGTTTTTTTCTCACCCAGGAGGTGTTAAGGAACATCCTTTAATGTCCAGTTTCAGTAGACTTACTGAAAATATAAAGATAGACATCTTCTGCATTATTCTTTTCGGGGTCCTCTTCCTTTTAGAAGTACGGGTGCTTCAGCAGGGATAGAGTATCACAATGGCTGAATTAAATCTGAACCTTGGGTCTATTCATGGGCTTCTCTACAGATCCGCCGACCTGTCTCATCCAGGGATTGCTAGGGCACTGGGGTGGTCATTGCTTCCACACGCCCGATGAAAGCATTGAGTAGCATCAGGTCCACCATCCTTCCTTGTGTGCTCTGTAGAAATGTGCCCACTGACAGTGATTCCCTCTTGACAACTCCTTCTGAGACCTGTCAGCCATTCTTAATCTATTTTCTATTCCATCTCCACACTTACTTTGACAAGATGACTGGTTTAGTAGGCAAAAAAATGACATTGTGTTTGAATGACAAGACCCGTTTCCCACAAACCATGTAGACTGGCATCGATTATATTCCTGCCTTTTAATTCTTTATTAACTGGAACCTGTGTTAGCTTTTTCTTTGGTGCCAGCAAATCACTCTATAGTATTCAAGTCATTCTCTGTGTCCTCTCCCAGCCTGCTAGAATTTAACCTTCCAGAATGTAACTATTTCAACAAATAGTAAAAACTAACAGCAGTGAGTTGGGGATCTCCTCAGGTAAGTCTTTCAACCTATCTGTTTGCTTATAATAAGTGGAGTATCCAAGGAGATGGTGTCCAGCAAGCTCCTCAGTCTTGTCATCCTCAAACACGCAGAAATTGTTTTGTCATCTCAGAAGCCACAAATAAATGTCTGTTGGTCTCCAGAGACAGATCATGAATAGTTATTCAAATCTTCTGCCTTTTCTGAATCGTTCCTGCCCTCTTGACCATATCCATCTGGTGAAGTGTCTGTAGAGGATTGCAGAGATTTTGTTTATTCCTCTTGTGTTCCCCAGGGTAAACCTAGCTTTTGTATCAACTGCTTGTCCTTCACAGCTTCACTTTCAGACTGACTGAGCACTCGCTTTCCAGCTTTTCCGTTTGATCTATATGGGAGATGGGGGCAGCTCCCCACGTGCAAGCTCACAAATACCCAGCTGAATAAGGTTACGTGGCCAAATATTGGTGGTTCCATGCTAAGGCGGGAGGCTGTCCCACAGAGCTTGCAGGACTTTTAAGAAGTTAGGAGGGAAGGTGTGTTAGGAGTCTTTCTTCGCCATTAACAGAGGAAGAAACCATTAAAAGGGTTGGGAACGTAAAATCTGCTTTGTCTTCTGCACCATTGTCCCTCTCCTGGAGTAGGACTGACTGGGGGGAGCTGGGGACACGCTGCAGCTGCTTTCCCAACGTCAGTGCAGGCACAGTGACTGTCCTGGCTTGGGAGAAGCAGCTCTCAGGAACAAACGTGTGAGAAGGAGGAGGAGGGAGCAGCACTGGAATGCAGGTCAGAGCCACAAGGGCATCCAACAGCTTCCTTCTCACACATCACTCCAGAATGGCTGGCAGCTCCCTCCCGGCTCCAGGAGGCTGAAGAGTCATTCTTTTGTCAGGGCTGCAGTAGGTCTCAAGGGTATTTGGGAAGCTGTGGGAGAGGAGAGAAGGAGAAGGGGTGTGTTAAGAGGCACAGCAGCCCCGAGCCCTCCTGCTGCAGCTACCAGGGGATGTAAGAGAAATGTAGCTCTCTCCACCTTTCCACTTGCACAACTGCTCATGCACCTTTGGCCAGACGACAGAGAAGCAGAGCAGTTCCTTCTTGCCCCGCCACGCACACCCTGTGTCTGCACCTCACTCCCAGCAGTCTCTGCATAGATGCAAACAGGGAGCTGATCCCAGCCTTTGGGCCATCCAAGATACAGCTGCCTGGAGGCAACAGGAGACAAACATGGCCCAGGGCACATGGCTGAGCAGATCGAGATTCCCAGGAGTGCTGCTGAAGATTGTCGAGCAAATTAACTTTATTAACGCAAATGATAAGAGTCTGAGCTGCCATCCCTGTACCTTCTATCTGACAGAATTCATCTGGTGGCTGCTTGTAATAGCACGACCGTAATGGACTCATCAAGGGAGCAAGGCTGTATCTCTGGCTAAACATGGATTTGGGACCACGCTGTGGTCTGGGCAGCCCTAGCAGGCTGCTAAGATCAAGAGACACGCTCTGGTGTAATGGGGTTCAGGATCTGGTCCCTTCATCCCTCCAGGAGAGGCAATTTCAAGTGTCATCACCTTCTCGAAACCGTACAGCAAAAGAAATAAATTACCAAAGGGATTTGATTGTTCATTACTCTGCTGAGCTGCAAGGAAATGAAGCAGAACTAAAATTAAGGGCTGGGAGGCAGAGGAAACGTCAGAAAACATTTCCGATCTTCTCCAGGGCCCGTCTTCCCCAAAACAGGCTGGGGCACTCTCCATGCTGCTGCGGCGAGCTGAGAACACCCTGGTTCTGAGAAGGCAGGGGGGTCCGTGGGGCAGGCCAAGTGGTGTGGAGAGAGGGCAGAGTGAGGTCTGTGCTGGATTTGGATAGATCCAGACAGCAAGGTCGTGTCTGCCCCCCTTTGCCAGAGCCACTGAGTGGCACAGAGAGACAGGGACATCCCAGAATCCGGAGTTAACGCAGATGTTTCCCGGCTGAGTGGAAAGCCTGGGGATGCAGCACACACGTGCACGGACAGAGGGGCTCAGGCTCTGTGGGTGGACGCTGCTGTTGCACCCTCTGAACAACCCACTCCTTCTGTTTGCACAGTAACCCCTTTGCGAAGCTCTGTCCTTTCACACAGAGAAAAGGCCTAAGCCCTCAAACCGTATTCCCAGGTGCTGCACTTGGCTCCAGGAGTGGAGGAAAAAAAACCCAGCCCAGTAAGAGGTGTCTGCAGGGGAGCTCCCACTACAACAGAAGTCAGTCCTTGTCTCTGCTGGATCTTATGGGGTTAACAGTGCTCCTATCGCTCCTAGGCAAACCCCATCCTTGTTAGTGGCCACCGGGAAGCCTTGCAAGGGAAGGTCACCAGGGGTTAAAGCCGCATTCCAGACATGCTTCTGCAGCCAGCAGCTACTTAACCAGATGCTACTTAACCAAGGATGACTCTGCTGCTTCCCCTGCAGGAGAGGAAAGGGAGAAAGCTGGTCGTTACTGGAGAGAGCTGAGATGCCTCCACCCTTGGTGAATGGCAAAGCAATTGCCTTTGCTGGAATGCGTGGGAAATCTCCACTAATATCAAGCGCATCCATGGGTCCACTTGCAGTTGGGCATGCTCTTCAAAGCAGCCACCCCAGGGAGGGCTGGATCTGCACACACACTGCCAAACTCTCCCAAAACCTCATCAGAGACAGGCAAGTGGTTTGAAAAGTCTTTAAGTGCCAGTTGGGCTAGTAAAAATTACAGAGGAAAGCAAAGCGAGCAGGGATCTTAAAGGGATGCCGTGATTAGTACCTAGCCAGTGGAGTGCCCTCAGGACCCAGGGGATACCCAGCCTTCCGCAGAGAGGAATTAGAGAGGGGATGTATCAGGTCACTCACAGAGAGGCTTCTTGGCAGTTGTGAGGGATTCCCGCTTGAGGGAGGAAGAGGAAGGACACGCCAGAGAGCAGTCACGAGCATTCGTTTGTTTAACCAGGCTTGGCAACCCTGGCTTTTGGCCCCACTCAAAACACACCCTGTAAGGGAGACCCTCCCAGCACCCACTTGCTCAGACCAGATGGGAGGAGGTGCAGCAGCCGGCGGAGGAGCCCATGTGGGCCCCGAGCCCCCTGCGGGCTCAGGCTGTGCAGAGGGGGATTGCCAGGGGATGAGGCTGAAGCCCCGTCAGCGGCAACGCCAGGACTGCAGCCATGGCTTGGCGCTCGCACGTGCGGTGGCTAATTGTGCAAACGAGAGTTACATCAACGCACACCCTGGTGGGAGAGGCTGTGGCAGCTTTTTAAAATTCCTTCTGACTTGTATGAGGGCGCAAAGGCAGAAGAGCAAGCTCTGCCTTCATCTTGGTGTTTCACCTTTGTTTGCCTGGCTGCATCTCCGGCTCCTGAGGTGACACGAAACCCTGAAGCACCTTCTCTTGGTAGCAAGAGAGGTCCTGAGCTCTTCCTGTAGCTGGAGGAGTCTCTGCGAGGCAGGGATGGGGAGGGCTGCTGGATCAGCTCTGCTCTCACTATGCTTTTGTCACCAAGTGAAGCCCAGACACCCCTTCTGCTCAGAAAACCCTGCCAGCCACCTTTGCTAACCAATTTGCTCCTCTTCCCCGTGCTGAGGCCTAACTCCCCCTCTTTCTCTCACCATATGTCACCAGATGAACAGCAGCTGGTAACAGAGCTGGTTCTGGATCCTGCGGGGGTTAAGTGATGGTGCAAACTGCAAACTGACCACTGATCATCCATTTGGGTTTGCACAGGGACGGATCCTCCTCACTCTGAAGGGATTTCAAAAGTGGTTTTCTTGCAGCCTGACCACCTCCACCTGCAGTTAGGCACGGGTCTGAGCTGGAGCAAGGTCTGAGCAGGGTTTAGGGGATGTGTTCCCCTTCTCCTCTCCGCTTCAGGCCAGGACAAAAGGAGGGGACAGGGAGATTCTGCACTCAGCTGGGATGGAGGGAGGAAATGCTGCTGCGGAGGGAGCAGGATGGCCCCTCAGCCTCACACACAAATGGCCCAGGGACCAGTGGCTCAGCTTTCCAAGCAGTGTTTTTCCCTTCTTAATCCCTTTTATCCTCTGGATGCTCAGCTGTCCCTGCAAGGCATTCGCTCAGTACACACAGCGAGGGGAACTGCCCCCAGAGGAACCTACCCCACCTCTCCTCCGGCAGATTGAAGATCCCTTTAAAATCTCCAGCGACTTGCAAGCCCCGCTGTTTATCCTACCCTTTGGCCCATCCCTGTGCCAGCTCGCATCTCTGGCTCTCCTGGGAACAGCATTTCATTAACCCTTTGCAAACACAAGGCGTTGTGAGGCAACCAACCAGCTTGTGCCTGGGGGTGTGGATGCTATTGAAGCGTGTCTCAAATTAACCAATCCTGCTCTTGTCTTTAAAACCAAACTGGAGAGGTATTTGTTCTGCCAAGCTTTTCAACTCAGTTTAATTTAGCTCTGTGAACTTGCCATGTCTCAGGCTCCCTGGAATGTGTCAGGTGGGGTGTATTATAAATATGCATCGTCTGATCTCATTGTCTTACTCAAAGGTTCAGCAGGCAGAAAGAGTCCAGCAAGTGCTAACTCCTTCCACTGGATCAGGGTGACAATCCAGGTCACAGACAGGCTTACTCTGAGCTGGCACTGCACCGGGACAGGCTGCCTTAGACATGCAGGCTGGATGTGTCTGTGAACAGGGATGCAGCCGAGCACCAAGGTAACATTAACTCTAGCAAGGCTGAGAGCTAGAAGAGCTTCAAAGCTGCCAGCATCAAGAAAGGAGAAGAATCACGATTCCTTCCCATTGATTTGCAATGTGTCTGTGAGCAAGGCAGCACATTGCTGAGAGCCTTGCCTAGCCAGCCATGAAATAGATGGGGATTTGTTTTGTGTGGGGAGGTGATAAATGGAAAGGGAACCCTACTTTGCAACTGGCCACAGAGGCAGGCAGATCTCTGAGCAAATGGCGTATCAGAGGTGTTGCATGTTGCGATGCTGGTTTTCTGCAAAGCACTGCGGGATCAGGTTGAAGTTAGGAGGAGGCAAAGACAGGAGAAGAGTGTGCAGTTCTCCGAGCAAACTAAGCTTCACTCAGAGCTGCAGTAAACCAGGCCCAGAGACTGGCCCAGCTTCCAGGTGTACCTGGGGGATGCAGGTTAGTGCAGCAATTAGAGGGGCTCAGGCTCTCCCTGGGGCAGACAGCCAGGACAGAAAGAAGAGAGTACCAGTGTGAGACCCAGCCCTCTCATCCAAACGGAGCCTTCCTGCCTCCCAGCACCTCTGTCCCACCCCACAGCTGTCTGGGCAATCTGTGCAGGACTCCATCCCGCAGATCTGCTCAGGCTGGATGTCACTGCAGCAAGCGCGGGATTATCTGGCTGATCCCAGTTTTACACAAAAAGTCACTCCCAGACAGGCACAGACCCTCGGTGAGGATGTAACGTGTATCCTTGCTCCCAAGTCTTGCTCCCAAGAACAGCCAGGCTGCTTCACGATGCACATGTCCCAGCCACACAAGTAGCTTTAAGGGAAGAGCCCTTACTCCTAAAGGCGTGACAGACACTGTCTCTTCTTTCCTTTTGCAAAGTCCTCCACATCACTCCCCCCATACCAAGAGCAAGTGAGTCATTTCCTCTGCTCTGGCATACCCTTCTCTGGAAGCTTTCCAGTTTATCCGTCTTTGCCTCACTTCAAGTTCCCTTTGGGAACATCTCTCTTGCTCTCCTGCAAGCTGGTTCTCCAAAGCCTTCATTGTTCCTCTATTATTATTTACTGTTGTGCTCTGCAGCTGCACTATTTCACCCCGTGGGCACGGCGCGTGTGGACAGCTCGGTCCGTTTGTCTCCGTGCTTTGAAATGCTACCATGGCTGTTTGCAGTAAATCTGAGCCCCAGCTTTGTCCACACGGAGCCCTGCGGCTGTTTGGACACGGGTTTTGGTGTTGTTTTTTTTTTCACAGCCCGTGCTGTGAAACCATGCGTCACTTGTGCACTGTTATTGTGCTCGACGCGGCTCTCCAGGATGGACATTCTTGACTGGTGGACATTCTTCACTCCTCTGGGAGATGTGAACAACGCACAGAATTAGACTGCTGGATATGATTGAACTGAGCGTTGGGATTGGTGAATTACAATATCGGCACCTCTCAAAACGCTTTAATTGATCTAGCTGGTAGAAAGATCTTCATCTGTTAGCGGTTACTTTTGGAAACCCAGACACACGCACCATCAGGTGACAGGGAAGGATGCTTTACAGAGAGAGAACCACTTTTCCTCCTTTCCTGTGTCTGCCTCCTTCTCCAGAAGAGCCGCGGGAGAACAAAGTAATGAACGAAACTGCTCTGAAAGAGACTGGGGGTGGGGTGTCCTTCTTTTCTCCTTAATTGTAATACTGTGAATTAATTCACTTTCCAGCAGGAACGAGGAGTTCCCAGCAGCCCTTAGACATCCAGATAAGGCTGTGCTGTTCGTTCAGCCCCTTTGGGTTCTCTGCTACCTGCCTCACTGCCAAGTGCTTCACACAAACTTTTTGGAGAGTTTTAAATTATTCAAGCATGACACAGAGCAAGGGGTTTTGCATTCTTAATTGGCAAAGCCTTTTCCCACTCCAGTCTGGAGGCCCCTGAGCTGTCCTGCCAATTTATTCTGATCCTGATTCACAAGCCTTGCAAACATCTTCCCAGGGCTGCCCCAAAGCCCTGTCAGTGTAGCTGAATCCTCACCTGCCAGTTCTTACCATCTTCTCCTGAGGCTTTCCTGGTGCCCTTCTGTTTGACCTACAACACCCCTTCCTGCAGCCACCCTGCCCTCCAGAAAAGCTCTGGTCGTGCCTCTGACTTTACCTGTTAAAGAGGAGGAAAGGGAATACGGTGGGTTGCAAGGGAGCCCTCAGGAATGTCCCAGCCACAGCTCTTCCCCAGGAAGGGGAGACTGGGGAAATAAACAGCTGGAGATGCAGATGAAGGAAGGTTTTAAAAAGGAGGGGGGAAAGGGGAAAAAGAAAAAGGAAAGAGCCAACAGAAAGGAAAGTCCCTCTACCTCTTCCCATTTTCTTCTCTGCGCTTTCTTGCTCTCTCAGGACTTTCATCTCTCATTTATCTTCCCTGTCTCCTGACATTTCCTCTTACTGTCGGGAAATTATCCCTGTCACCTTTCCGAGCTGCCTTAGCTGGACTCCTGCAAAGATGGGACCATCACTTCTGCAGGATGGCTCAGCCTGTGCTCAGGAAAGAGACCTGCACATGCAGGCGCAGGGCTTGTTGTCACAGGGTCGGGTCATTGTTGGGTGTTTGCCATTCTGTGGAATCACTGCATTGCCACACAGCCCCGCCTTAGGCAGCTGGGATGGGTCCCAACACCGGGACCTTCGTACCACAGTCTTGAGAGACTGGCAAGAAGAAAGTACTGTGATAGACACCCCAAAACATCTGCATTTCTCCTTGTGCTCCTTTGTTCTTTCCCTCTTCTCATCCCCTTACTGTCTTTAGCCAGTGCCCTGTATTTACCTCTCTGCCTTCTGCAAACAGATGCCTGCATTTTCCCCTCTTTAAATTTTCCTGCAGCCCCGTTCAAGTTCCTGAAGATTCATTTTAGCTTTGTTTATTTATTTCCTTTTCCCATCTTTCCCCTTCCACCCCTTTCCCCCCACACACACATATACACACACCTACTGATTTACAGCGGTAGCAGGAGGCTGATGTTCTCTGCTCGCTACCTGCCATCCAGAGAGCCATTAGGGACCAATTCATCATGGAAATGCCCCAGCCAAAGTGACTGGAAGATTCTTTACAGTCGCCGTCCCCGCCACAATCTCGAATGCTGTCCGGGGGTTTGGATTGCAACATGTCAGCTGTCTGCCTGAGCATGGCTGTAAGTGAGCTGTCTCAAGGCAGAAATATTATTTACAAGATAATGTGGCTTACGGAGAAGGGAAGAGAAAGAAAAGTGACTGCCACTGCCGAGGACAGCGGGAAGCGGAGCCTCACTTTCTGATGACTACAGCATCCTGCCACTCCAAGACACACAGCTCTGAGCTCTTAATTAAGTAACAGGGGAAGGCGGGGTGTGGGATGCTGACCGACGAAGGCTCTGGGGTGTCCTTGCGAGGCAAGAGAAAAGCGGGTTTGCATGGAAAAGGATGGGGGATAAGCGTCAAGACAATTCCCAGGGCAAATTCTTTATCGGTAGCGATGTCTCGGCGTGGTGCTGGGAGTTCAAGCGGTTTGTACTGATGCAGTAAACATGCCAGTTCTCTGCTGTGCAATTTGTTGGTATTGACCAGAGAGGGGATTTCCCTGGGAAATGTTTATACACCTCAGTTCACTCCTGGATGACAGCAGCAAATCTGAAAGTTGAGAAGGCTGGCTGTGAGGTGAGATCTGGGAAATCTTGGCAACAATGCGGCACAGTCGGTTCTGCGGCTGCGCCTGGTAGGTGGGATCTGGGGGAGCCCAGCCTTTGAGCTCAGCAAGCGCTGGATCCATGGACGGGAGGTGGGAGTAAGTGGCAGATTTTCCTCCTGAAAAGTCCTGTATAAGTTGTCCTGTGTGGTTTGGCAGTGTGTGCAGGCAGTTTGTATCCGTGCACGTAGGTCAAGTGGATATCATTTTGAGGCCTTGGGGATGGGTAGTTTAGTGGAAATACTGGCTACCGCTATGACACCCAAAGCCATAACTGTTGCAGAATAAGGTCCGTATCGCTCAGTATGTAGTCTCTAAGAGCAGCCAGTAGCCGGTGCATTAAGAAAAGTACGAAAATTAGGTGTGACAGACAAGTTCTACAAAGCACCTTGTTCCCTCATCCCTGTCTCACTCCCCTCCCCTAAATATCTTTTCCTTCTCCTCCTCCTCCTCCTTCTTCCTCCATTCCAATTATCTCCTTCTTTCATCACTGCCAGAGCTGTAAGTACAAAGTACCAATTAGCTAGTTTTCAAGTTTAATTAGGTTGGAAGGTAGAGCAAATTAAATCCTTTTATCGTACATTTCAAAGCACTTTCCCATCAGGCCCATGGGATAGATTTCCTTTGAATGAGGTCCACGTTAGTCACTGAGGAGCTGGCCCAAGTCACAGAGCTCTCCAGCCATGGGGCAAACAGGAGATGAAATGCAAGATACGATTTATCTCCCCCTTGCCCCTAAATCCTACGCTCAGGCCATCTTTTTTTGTAAGGTTTTAGAGGTGCACATATCTCTGCTCTACCTCCATGAATTGAGCATTGGTCCTTAGCTCTTCTAAGGTCTACATTAACAACAAAGCTCTCCATTTCAACAGGAATTCACTGAAGACATTGTGACAGAGCCCTGCAGAAAGCTTTCAAGATAGTTAAATAATATCAAGTAGCAGGTCCACACGAGTCCCTCTGCACAACATGGGGTGGCTGCTTGGCAGCACCTTTATTCCCTAAACCCTTCTTCCTTCGAGGACAGAACAAAAATAGAAAAACAGGTCCAGGAATAACCACCCGATTTAAGGGGAAATTGCAGGATAGAGTAAGGAAGCGGCTCTTGGACACACAGTGGGCTGCAATTGTGGCCACAGATTTCTGTTCCTCTCCAGCTCTGACTCCTCGGTTTGAGTACGACCTGTCTCCCTCTGTGAGGTTGCCCACACGTGGCTACCCAAGACCGTTTCAAAGCCCGCTGGCATCTTTGCTTCTGGAGCCCCTGGTTCTACTGGTCTTTGCACCTTCCCAGTTGTGCTGCCTGCTGCTCTAACCCCTCTCTCCTGTGCTTCCGTGTGTTGCAGATAAGCCACTACCTCAGGGTGCCCCAGGAGGCATTATTGGGATCGTGGGAGGCGTCATCGCAGCAGCTCTCATCCTCGGCGTGGCTGTCACCGTCATTATCGTCTACAGGCGGCAACAGAAGAACCGCACTGACACGGACAATGACCTGTAAGTAGCCTCATGCTCGCAGAAGTTCAGCACACTGGTGGTACAGGTGGTCTTGGATGGGGCAGCAGAGAGCACCACTGGCCCAACTTCTTCTACCTGCAGACAAGAAAAGTTTGGGGCACCAAACCCTTTTCCCTGCCATTTCTTCCTCTTTGCCACCCTCTGGCTGGCTCCTCTGACTTTTCCCTTCCCTGGGGCCACGCGGGGCTTTCCATCCTGCCTTCTCCTGGTTTTGAGCTCTTATCTCAAGTCTTAAGTGGCACCTGAAGCACAACGATACTCACCCAGATGCTGCTTCTGCTGTAGCATATGCTTGGGCATGGTACAGCTGCTCGGTGCCACTGTCACCTCCAGTGGCAGGGGAGGATCCTGTACTTCCCTCTTTCAGTGAAATGGGCTTCGGGCTTCTGAATCACGTTCTGTCATCAGAGAGGGAACTCTGGCAGACCCTACGCACCTCTGAATGTATCCCAGAGTCCAGAAAGCAGCCACATCCACTTAGCATTCCGGTTTTGTACCTATGGTACCAGCCTGGAAACAAGAACTCTGGCAATGTGAAAGTAGGGAGAGGGGATGCCCCGGGGGCTCCTCTTCGACAGGTACTTGCTTTGCTCTTCCCTATGCGGTGAAGCACAGATCCCAGGTAGGGAATGCGGTGGTGTGGAGCTCAGCCTATGCAGCATGAACAGAGCCCTCTTCAGAAATTTTTATCCTGGTCTCTTCCTGAAAATCTTTATCTTGTCACTGCCTTTTCACAAAGCACACACACACCCCCCCCGCTTCATTCCCACTTCATAGCGGAGGCACAGAAAGCCCCAAGGCCAGAAGTTGCTTTTATCTTCCACAACCCCCCACCTCAGTGTTGTTACATCTTGGCCACATTTTGTGCTCCATTTAATCCCATTTGAGAGAGGGCATCGGAGGATAGCAGGAGAGGGAGGGAAGGGAACCAGGGAAAGCAGGAGGACAGAAAGGCACACAAACAAACAAAAAAACACCCCAAAAACAAACCACCACAAGGTGAAATTGCATCAACAGCATCGGCCCTGTGATAGCGATGCGTTCAGATAACCCACTTCCCACAATGGCCCTCTGTGCAGGCACAGGGAAGAGCCACTTTAGCTGAGAACAGAAGTACAATGGTGCCCCAGTCTGCAGAGGTGCTGCCTCAATTGTGGAGTCTGCTCCAAAGCCTCTGAAAGTTAATAGCATTTCTTTTCTTTAGAGCCATAAAGTCAATGTTTTGCAGTGCCTCAGGGACCCATTTTACTCTCGCCCTCACCAGTACACTCTGGTCCTATCCTGGAATCCATTGGGTTGTCGAGGGAAGTTGCTCATCTCTGTCAGAAGATCTAGTGAAGTTTGTACAGAGAGAAGGGCGGGGGAGACAGCTAATTAGTGGATCAGAGCTTTAATAAGTTTTGTAAAAGGATTAGACGCATCTGTGCATGTGAACAGAATGTGCAGAGACAGACTCTAGGCTGGGATTATAATGGCTGCCAATCCTTATGCTCTGGGGCAAAAACTGATCCCCTGACTCGGGGTCAGGGATAAAGTCCCTGCATCCATAGCATGTCTGTGAGGAAGACTCAAACTCCTACTGGGAAGCCTGTGGCAGGGGCTACGGTTCCAGATAAACTCCTGAGCTGGGGCTGACATTACCTTGTGGATTTGCGGTGACCACTGCCCGACACCTTCTGGTACCCCACAGCCATAAAATGAGCCACCTCCCATGGGATGATTCGGAGCCATCCCAAAACAGTGCCAGGAGACGGGTATCCCAGCTTCACCCTCAAAATCTGCAGTCCAACATGGGGGATTTGCTTGGAATTAGGAACAGAATGCTAGGAGGGGGTTTATTTCTATTGACAATTCTAATTGGGGTGAGAAAGAGGGCATGGGGAGCTACTGAGAATAATCTATATGATTGTATTGGCCGTTTGGTGACAAACAGAATAAAATCTCTGGCACATGCAGCATCTGGCTTGTTATGGCATGTCAAAGCAGGCAGACCCCTTTCTCGTGCTCTCTACTCACCAACCACTTCTTTATCTGCAGAATTGATTTGCCTCCATCTCACAAACCTGCCCCTCCACCAAAGAGGAAACAGGAGATGAAAAGCCACCTGACTGCGGAGGATATCCAGGTACGCCATCAGCCCAGGTGCAAGTTCCTTCCTCTGGCAAGGAGAACTGATTCCAATCAGTGTCTGCAGTGCGTAGATTTTGGAAAACCATGTTTGCAAAAGCAAAGACGTTCATGGCCTAAGTTTGAGGGGCAGAAAGTACAGACTTGCCTGCCCAGAATTCCCAAAGAATGGCACCAATTGAAAGTTGTAATTTGGATCCTGCTTACTCCCTTTTGGGGGTATTGAATTATAAATGAGATGGTGTTCAGATGGGCTCTTAGATGTGAGGACTGTGAGCATCCCCACCATTTTGAATGTCCTGAGTGGTAGCGAGGGGTGTGAGAAGGAAAGAAAGAGATCCGGAGGCAAATAATATGGCAGGAGGTAAAAGGTAAGATGCACTTTCTTCCATGGTGATACCATGTGGCGGGGTCACCTGAAGCAGATGTTGCCCCAAGGTGTGACAGAAGGATAGTACTCGCTCTTCTCATCCCTCTTCTCTCTCTTCTATTACAGGTTGTTCACGTAGACAACATGAAACACGAGGAGGAAATCCAGAAATTCCCTTTGCAGACTCCATACTACGACATGGCAGCCAGCGAGCCCTCTCCCTACTCTGACAGACAGGTAAGGAGATCAGGGTGCCAAGTGCTGCTTGACCTGACCCTCACCCCCCGCCTGGCTGCCTTTCACACAGGCTCGCTCACCCTTTGAAACAAAAGAAACCCCCCCCCAGGATCCACAGGCGTGAACAAGCAGCCTTCACAGTCCAGGAGCATCCTCTCCTGGACAAAGGCAACCTCCACACTCTGATCTCAGCCCACCTCTCAGATACCACCGACTCTATTTCAGCACTTGCCCCTTTTGCCCTTGGTTCCCATAGGTCCTAGAGCTGTGCCTTTATGGGTCGTTCCTCAGTAAAACACCTTGCTTATTCCAAATCTTCATCAGAGGACTGTCACAACCTGTGGTAGTCTCATCTTTACCTTTACAGCTAAGCCTACGAGCCCGATATCCACCCTGGTCACTCTTCACCTCCTGCAGTTGAGCCCCCATCAGAGTTTGCAGCCGAACGAAGCAGCTCTCCAAGAGCAGCGTGTGCTGCGGTGAGAGCTTTGCGAAGCAATTACCTGCAGGGCAGAGCATGCCAGGGTTTGACTCTCAATTGACAACAAGTTCTTTAAACCCCCTTTTTTTGTGTGTGGATTTGTTCAGCCTCAGATAGGGAGATGCTAATGTGAGGCAGCAGCAGCAGAGAGATTAAGGGTCAGGGAGAGATGTTAACAGCCACGCGGGAAAGCCTTGTTTTCAAGGACTGAGGCTGAAGGAGGAAATGTTAGATTCAAAGGGCAATGGCACAGGAAACAGAGAACAGGTAGGATTAGAGTCAGTCCTTGACGAGAAAACAGAAAACCTTCCTGCCCCCAGGCCTTGGACAATATCCTTTCCCTTCCTCGCCCCATAGCATGGGGCTGCTGCTTCCATCCTCCACGGGAAGCTCAGGATCCTCCTGTAAACCTCTTCTTGCAGGGGAGACGGTTCAGAGCGCTGCACACCAAATCCGGTGCTTCTAGATCCCAGCAACGTGAACGCCCTTGTTTGAGAAAGCAGTATAAATATCAGCCCATACTAGAGTAATATTTTATGAACAGAACTAATTATAACCCTCCCTCCAGTTCATTCTGGTATGACCCTTTAATGCATATTCCTGCGCAGATAATAGAAGGGCAGGGCCCAGTGACCTTTATCTAGCAGAAATCTACAGCGAGACAGATGCTGAGGGCACTGGAAATAAAAAAGGCCCAGTTCTGTGCTAAGCTGTGTTGATGTGATCCTATTTGTTTCATCCTAGCTGAACGTGGCTGATGTCCCTCAAGAAAAATTTCCCTCTGGTGCCCTCCCTCTGTCCTGGGCCTTGTCTCCAGCTCTTTCTAATCCTTGCTGAGTGGTTGGCAAGTTTTAAATGAAACACGGGATGCTAGAGCCAGACAGGCTGCTCTGGTGGAGAGCATCTGAGAGCCGAATTTCAGACAAGCAGGAGGATGGAGAAGCTCATTTCAGGAAATAACGAGCAGTCAGTTAATTAAGTGGCAGAGTTAGTGATGTGAGATGGGGCCTGATGGGTAACTGCTCTGTAACCATGGGAACTGAGTTTGCTGCTCTCAATCCTAGTCTGAGAAGATGCATTTCTGTGTCCCATGCTTGGCACTCGCTGCTCCTTACCCGTGGTTTTAGCCAAGAGGTGACGGACCGTGGAGCCCTCCTTTCATTTGGCCCGTGAGGAAACTCCCTTTGCAGTAGGGATGCGGTGTCCGGGCGACTCAGCCACAGCTCTGCCCACTCTTGGCATAAGTCTAGTACAGCTGCAAATCGGACTTGTCCTCTGGTCAGCTTGGCTGGCGGTCCCTGCAAAGGGTATCCGGCTCCCCCGTCACGCACACGCACCACGCCTTGGCTTTTTGCCCCAGGAACGAGATGAGGCTTGCTCCCATTTCTTGCTAAATCACTGTATCCTTTGGGCAGGCAGCAGGCTATTCGAGTTCGTGACTGGCAAGGGGAAGGAGGGCGTCGCTTTGCTGCCAAGCTCTGCTGGTTTTGCTGGATTTTTCCCAGATAACACAGGCAGTGTGTGCTGCCACAGCCAGGGCCAGGTGTGCATCACGTTGCCCAGCCACGCTTCGCAAAGGAACCAGCTCTCGCCCTCCCCCCTGCAGGACCACTCACAGGCGCCACTTTTTTCACCCCTAAATGCACCCCCCTGCTGAGGGGATGCCAAGGGGTGCCTGGCTGGGATAGCACTCTCCTGGAAACCTCCAGGGAGCAGCAGCAGGGACAGGGGTGGTTACCAAAACCAGCGTAGGCAGCTCTCACCCAGTAACCCCACTCCAACAGCACACTAAGGGACCGACTATGGAAAGCTAGACCTGCACAGTCCTTCGCCTGAGAGATGGGTCAGTTAGAGGATGAGGAGGGAAGCATATTCCCTTCAGCTTCGCTGGGTCTCTGCCAACCTCACTTTGATGCAGCTCCCCCCTCCCGCTGTGTTCAGGCACAGATGTAGGCAGCTGCGCTGTTGTGGTTCTTGGATCCTTTAGAGGGGAAGGCACAAAAGGAAGGCAGGATATTCTTGTTCTGCTTGCACTTCATCTGGAGATTTGACTTGGGAGGGTAGTGAAGAAGATGAGTGTTGAAGGGAACAGATTCTGCAGGAAAATGGGGCGGGTGCATTCAGCTTTAAATGAATTGTGCAAAACCTCATAATTTGGGATAAACTAGATTCATCACAAGGCAGCATGAAAGCCACTGCCTGGGGTTGACAATTTCACAGCACTAGAATGGGAGTCAGAAAGTGATTAGAGATGGCAAAGAGCGAGAGAGAGGGAAATGGGAGACGTGCCAGGAGGAAATAAAAGAGGCAGGTGGAGGAGGAACACAGAAAGGGTGTGCAGGTATGTGTGTGTGTGGACATGTGCAGATACGTGCTGGCAGGGGACCAGGCGAGGAGGAGAGGCTGGGGCACGTCTGCAGGGACAAGGTACCTGCAGAAGGGAGTAGGGGTGGGCCCCGTGTTGGAGGCTGCAAATGAATATCTATCTTTACGTGTGGCAAACTGTGGGAAAGAAAACATGAAGCTGGCAGCCCAGAAATACCCAGAGGATGGCCCAGTGGGCAATTAAGGGTACAGAGTGGGCATCGGGGCAATGGGGTTGTCTGCAGCATTCGCCTCCGAGCTCTTGTGGGGTGAAAGCTTGGGTTTATGTGGGGATATCTAAGCGGGAGCGAACGGGATGGGAAGGTGAGCCGTGTATTTCAGATAACACCCACAAAGCCTGAGCATGTCTGAGAGCACGGGGACCCATGTGCCGGCACACGGAGTAACACGTGTGTGGGTGGAGGCAGAGCTGTGCTCTGCGTGCACGTGGCAGCGCCTCTGTGTCCTACCCTGTGCGTTTGTGTGCGTGAGAGAGGAAGCATGAGCGAGGCGGAGGTGTGAGCGCGTGTAGGAGCAGAAGTATGATTAGTGTATATGTCAGCAATACCTATTTGCACAGGTAGAAGGGAAAGTTTCATGGCTGCAGACAGCGAAATAATTCCTTTCAGTTTACAGGGCAATTACCAGGGTGCCGATGCTGATGATTTACAGAGAGCGCTTGCATGTGGCAATGCTAGACCTTGTATACAAGTCACATTATTGATATTGTCATAAATTTTGCTCCAAACAAGCAGCAGGGAGCAGGAGCGAGCCCAAGAGTGGCAGCACGCAGGGGAGCTCCGTGGAGAAAACTCCTCCAGTGGGAAGGAAACACAGTTTTGGAGAGGAGTGAGGCAAAATAGACAGGATAGGACTGAGGAGGTAAAGACTTAGTCTGCCTTTCTCTGGGACTGGAGGAGGTACTGAGGAACAAAGTTCAGGGGGAAAGAGTCCTTCAGGGTATAGGTTTGGGTTGGAGACTGGAGTTGCCAGTACTCATTTTCTTAAATGTCCATAGGCACTCGGTCTGGGCGCAGCCAAGAAGCAGAGAGGCCATAGGGTACACAGCTTTCATGCCAACAACTTGCCACTGCCATCTGGTCACCTCCCGAGGGCAGGACAGAGAGTGACCTCAAGCCTCCTGGTCGTCCAGCGCTGCTGAGCACCACAGGGGAACCGGACACTGAAAATGTGGCTGCAGCCGTGTTCCCCATCAGAGAGCCCAACCCTGCCACAGAGCGGTGCAGCAGGTGGAGTTCATCACTCACTCACTGTGTAACCCCTTCCAGCAACAGGCGCTAACTAAACCAGCTCATTACAGGGCTATAAACTTCTGAAAATGGCTCTGCCACAGCTAGTACAGGACTGAGGACACTTCCGAAGAAGAGAAACATTTTCAATCTAAACACCTTTTGCAAAATTGCCGTGTGATGCAGCCACCTTGGAAAGGGGAGAGAGAAATTGGAAAGCTTTTTCATTTGGAAGAGAGAACTCTCTCCTCTCAGAGAGGCTTAGCAGATGCTTGGCGAATGCTGGCACAGAAACCAGGCCCAAAAGCGAGTATTAAAGATACTCCACAGGGCAAGTAGCCAGGGTACCCCCTCGCACCTTGGCTACTGACACTGGAGCTCCTCCTGGTAACTCATTTTCCCCACTGAGCAGTGAGGTTTCCAGGCCATCCTGCCTTCCAGGGTTCTCTGACCATTATTATTTGCAAATCATGAAAGATGTCTGGGTAGGAATGATCAGACAAATTGGATAAAATCCATTCATGCAGTTCTTGCTGATAAGCCCGCTTAGTAAGGGAATGCCCATAAATATTTTCATGCCAAGGAAGGATGCTTTTAGCATCTATTAGATGTTATTACAATGACAAAATCATCCTGCATAATTAATCTGCACTAGCATAGTGCGCAGCCAAGCCTCGTGTTAAAATGTGGCACTCTCCAGCCCCCATGGTAGGGCAAAAGATTGGCTAAGCAGCGTTATTTCTCTGCGGTAATGTGTATGCTGCCCTGGGAGCTCAGCTTTGAAGCCGCTCCCTCCAGGCATCTCCTTCCCAACACCCACAATTCAAGCCTTCCCCATGATTTTCACTCATGCCCCCAACTCTGCTTTTGAGTCCAGCGTGCTGCGATGAACCCCGAATTCCTGGGTCAAAACTGACAGCTCAGGTATCCGATAAGGTTTTGAAGTCACCGATCCACCCCTGGCTAAGGGAAAGGCTGATCCCAGAGGGGCTGATGAGAAGACCAGCGCAGCAAGATGCTGCTGGGAGCAGCCCCGGTAAAAGGGGCAGATGGGGCAGTTGCTGGGAGTGCTGCCGACCTGGGCCGAGTCCCTCAGCTCCGGGGTGGATTTGGGGAGCAGTGCTACTGGGACCTTTGCTTTGATTTGGGATTTTACCTGACTGATTGTTTCATCACCTCCCTACCTCCCTCTTTTTAACTGTTTTTTCTTCCTCTCCCCTCTCACCCTTTTCTTCTTTCTCCACCCACCCCTCACACACTCCCTCTCCCATCTCATCCACTCGCTCCCCACCTTCTGCACGGTTCCGGTGTTCTCACTCCTTTGCCTCCCCACTTCGACTCCGATTCCCCTCTCCTGTGTCCCCACCGCCTTGCTGCTCTCTTCTCTCCAGAACTCTGGCAACAAGGACTGTGATGTCCACTATGCAGAGCTGGACACGTCCGCTCTGGCCTCGTCACCCAGTCCTCGGACCTCCATCCATGCTGGCGGAGACCTAGTCGAGTATGCAACCATCCAGCCCAACTTACGCTAGCGCATGTCACTCTAGGCCCTTTCCCCTCAGATTCTGGCCTCAAGGTACACGATCGCACTCTGCCTTCCTCACTGCGCCCCACTGAAGTCAGCGCTACCCCCCACCCGCATCTCCTCCCCTTCCCGTGGAGTGGCCCCGATGCATCCAGCCCGTCCTTCTCCCCGCTCCCTCCACCTCCTGCACGCTGCCCACCATGGCTGCTCTCTTTGCTACCCTTTACTTCTGGGGGTGCTATAGGAATGCCTTGGCCTTGTCTTGACCTTCCGTGCATGCTCTTTGCAGTGTTTTCCCTTGCTTTCTACAGTGAGGCGAGGCATGTGGGAGGGGGAAAGGGTTAATGGCTTTGTTTCAGAACAGGGGGCCGCCCCCTCTGCAGGCAGTGTGGCTGGAGACACAGGGAGAAATGAGGTGGGTTTGAAGGATGCAGCTCTTGGGGTGGGCTTTGGTTTGGGGAATTTTTGTGAGGCTCAGCAACATGAAGGAGAGCAGTGGTACTAGGATGTGGAGAAGCCGAAGCCAAAAAACCTTGTGGAGATGTTAAGGGGGCCTTTCCAATCTAGTCTGTACAAGAAGGGGAGGGAAAGAAAAGGGAACTGACTGAAAGAAACAGAGAAGGGTCTGTGTGCATGGAAGCAACTATAGATAAGATGGAGCATATGTGCATGTGTGAAAGAACAAGGTGGGAGAGGATGTGAGAGAATATGGGAAAATGTAAAGGTTCCTGCATCTGAAAGAGTTAGTGAAAAAGAGACAGTCAGAGAGAAACCGTGTATGAGAAAATAAAAGAGCTTGCGTTGCGTGAGGTTGGTGCATGTTTGGATGTTTGAGAGGGAAGGAGGATAGTTCCTCTGGCGCTCTCCTCCTCAAAATTAGAGACCAGATCTGACTGTTTCCCTGTTCTCCTGTTTTTCTGAACCTTTTGTTTAAGCATCACCAAGCTCCTCCAAGCTCAGGGGCTGTGGCGGGGATTGATTAGCACTCAGGTTTCATTCAAACCTACAAGTGGTTGATTTGGACCATCTCTAGCTAACAGTGACCCTTTGAAATGGAATGGTGCTTGCAGTGGAAAGAGGTGTCTTCGGCTCTCCTTACAGCCCCTTACCCTCTAATCACTCTTTCCTCGGGTATTAAAGCCACCAGATCCCTGTCTGAAAGGGAGGCAACTCTCCTTTCCCACCCCATGGGAGATTTGCTGAGTGATGCCAAGAGTTGTTGGCCAAGGAAGTGCCATTGGCAGCCCCCTCCTTGGCCAGGACTCTCCCTCACTCCTGTGTATTCCCCGAGTCGTGGTGACTGCAGCTCCTGCCTTGCTCCTTCCCCTTTATTTTGCTGCCTTTTAAATGGGAGGAAGGGGCAGTAGGTTTAACGGGGCTACAGCCCCACAGGGGTACTCAATGAAGAGGTGCAGGGAAGGGTGGAAAGACAAGGGAGAAAGCAAAAGGAGAGATGAGGTGCTCTGCAGCTCACTGAATCCCTCCCAGGTCACCCAGGGTAGATCTAAGGAGGCACACAGAGAAGGAATGGCTTGAGGATGAAGAGGGGTGGTTTGAAGAAGAAGATAAAGGGCAAAGGGATTGGATCCTTGGGAAGGAGGGGAATAGCTCCATGCTGGAGAATAAACCGGAGAAAAATATTTTTAAAAATTTCCACTGGACAGTACGGTTGATTGATGCCCCCTTGCAGACTAGGAACAGCAATGCTAACAGGTGGGTGAAGGGGGAGCAGAACCACCCAGGTGGAAGGTGTACAGTGGGTTAGTTGAGTTTGCCTTTACCCCCGTGGTCCCTGGTTTTCCTGCGTTGGGAGCAGCCCTGTAGTTCCCTTGCTGTAGCAAAAACCTTCCTAGGTAAGTGTCTGCAGCAGGCCTGGCCCGGACCAGAACGGTAACCTCTCTCTCTTGCGGTATCTCACCCACCCCTGCTCCCAGAATGAGGATCAAGGTCTTCGTAGACGTAACGAGCAAGAGTGGACAGTAAGTTTTGGATTGGTTTGGTTTTTTTCTTTTCTCCGTTTGGCTGTGGGGTGTGTTTGTCGCTGGAGAGAGGTGCTGATCAGCTCCCAGGAGCCTGCCAGGCAGCACTGCTGGCCTCCTGCACGCAGAGAGGATGAAAATGCCGGCCCAGAGGAAGATGTGGGTGAAAAGCAGCCACTCTTCCTTATGCCTTCACCTCCAATTCCCAGGAGTTCCCTGGGCTGCACCGGAGGGCCACTCCCGTTATTACAAACAAGGCAGACACTCCCTAATCCATCCTGGGAGGTCTCCCCTTGTCCTCCCTGGGGTGGGGGATTTTACTGTCAGCAAAAGGACAGTAATCCTCCAAATCCAAATTTGGAAATCCTCCCAGTTTCTCTGAAGTAAAAATAAAGCCAGTCATATGGTGCTTTGAAGGTGTAATCTCACCGCCACAAAATCTCCCAGCTAAGACACACCACAGATCAGGGCGATTTTTTTTTTTTTTAAATGTTTTTTTTAATTATTTCCTCCCCCTTCACCTCCCCACACTCCCGCTCTCAGTTTTGTTTAGGAAATTCTCGTCCCTGTTACAGCAAGAATAGCTCAAAACCATGAGACTTGCACCAAGATCCCAGCAAATTAGTGACCATCAGATTCCCATCTCTGCTTTCTGACTGTCCCTATAAAACTATTAAACCTGCATCAGTTAGAGATTTGGTGCAGACTGAGCTGGGGATATCGGAGGACCATCAAATGTAGCAGCCTTGACCCAGTTCCCAGTTGCCACATTCCCTTCCTATCAACACCAAGGTTGACTGAATATCCCCCCAGGTCAGTAGCCCCATTTCCAGTTTTCAGGAGAAAAACAAACAAAAAAAACCCCAAACAGCAAAGGTGGCTCCTTATTAGTTTGCCATTTGTAAATGAGGATAACAGCCCTGCCCTGCCTCCAAAGAGGTAGAGATGAGGACTCTGGAGAAAAACAACAAGGAGGGAAACGTTTAAAAATATTGATGGTCTAAGCTGCTGTAGGAACACAGAACAGGTATGTACTATAGACAGCAAGAGAAAGAGTTAGAAGCACGCTGTAAGAAGGAATGCAACTTAATGACCAAGTTTTCTGCATAAGTTAATACTTGCATGTGTCTGGCTGCATCCCTCACTGTAGGGCCTTGCCCTCTATTTCAGGAATCAGCTTTCCTCATGCTCAACCTTTTCTTTTTCTGAACCCAGGGTGAGCCTCTCTGTCCCACGTGCCCTCAGATTTGTCCTCACAAAAGTCCACCAGTCCTAAGAGCAAGCTCGGGGCCGTGGGTTCCTCTTCATCCCTGATACGTTAACGTTTGGCCTTTACTCAGGGCAGTGATTATTTATTCCAGGAGATGCCTCATAGATGTCAAACAGAGAGCCAGGACATACCTAAAGTTGTGGCCATGCTTGGAAGATGAAAAGCAGCTTGAAAACACTGAGTAGGGAGTTTAGAAATGGGGAGGGGAGGATGTGAGGCTCCCAGCACCATAATGAAATGCCACTTATTTTTGGTTCCCATTATGTTTTCTACCTTCCAACACCTACATCCTCTCCACTGACTGGTCCACAACATGACAACATACTGTTGGTGTCATACAACAAAACTGCTTCTTCCTGTCCCTCAGTCTGTGCTCCATCCCAAAATTCAAAACCAACCGATGGAGAGGATCAGGGTAGCAGCAGTCTCCCACCTGTGGAGACTGAGCACAAAACACTGGCCAGAAGGAGAAGAACCTGTTCATATTTACCTGGCCAAAGAGAAATGCTGACAAAATAGCACTTGTTTTCTCTAGCCCTGCTTCATGGACGCTTGTTTCATGCCCGCATCAACTGATAGATCAACAGAAAGAACTATGCTGTGTTGACCCAGTATATTGTCAACAGGCAGCCCATAAAATAGCATCTCATGTGCTCCATCCCAAAATTCAAAACCAACCGATGGAGAGGGTCAGGGTAGCAGCAGCCCCAAGTGACAACAGTTCTGAACAGCAGGGAACTTCTCCCAGCCAGGGAGGAGGTGAACACATCTGACAAGTGCACGAATGTGCAACTGTGTTTGCCTTATGTATGGCCAAGCAGGGAAAACCAGCCTACTTCTGTCTGCAAGCCACACTGCAAGACTAAAGACAAGTTTAAACTGCATGAGAGGTTATTAACTGGCGCTTGGGCTTTCGAGCAATGGTGGAAACCACAGTCCTCTGTGGTGGTGTCTCTCCGACGCTCACATGTAATAGAGTCTCCAGATTTTCCAGAGACTAGAGCAGAGAAATCCCTGGGACCCTGAGAAGGAGTTTTTCACTTTTAGACCAGTAAGAATTCATTATTTCAGGATGATTAAAAGTCAGGATACGGTCAGATTGGAAGGAATTCTGTCTGCAGCGCACCCAGTTTTACCAAAGAGATGATCTGCACAGAGAAGAAAAGCTGGAGGGAGGTGTGTAGGGGATGGAGAAGGGGTTGAGAGTCACAGCAGAAATGAAAGCTAATTCAATCAAATAAAGACCGTTTAAAGGTAATCTGCCAGGCTGTCTGAAACAGATAGATTGCTGACATCCCCTTTAATCAAGCTCTTGAAAATAAAACTGGGAGGGGAGGATGTAACCCAGATAATGAAGAGTTGTATGGAGTCATGCTGGAAACAAAGGCAAGCGGGAGAAGTCAGGTGGGGGAAGGTGGTAGAATTATGTGCCAGTTCAATTTAATTAGTTCATTAGCCCTAATTTAATTTCAAACTTTGTTAAAGATAAATTAGGTTTGGGAAAAGTCACAGTGGGACTGGGGAAGGAAGTCAAAGGGCACCGGCTGCTAAATATGTTTAAAAACAACCAGGCTGATTTTTGTTCTCCTCACTTTTGCTACTTGGAAATGAGATCAGGGAACAAAGCCAGAGCAATGTGAGTCCTGGCCTCACATGCTGAAGAAAGGTGAAAGGAGACAGGGAAGTCTCATCCTTTGACCCCGACGCTGGCATTCTCCAGCCGCCCTGCTCTGGCCCCACTCCTGCCTGCGGAGACTGAGCACAAAACGCTGGCCAGAAGGAGAAGGACCTGTTCATATTCACCTGCCCGAAGAGAAGTGCTGACAAAATAGCACTTGTTTTCTCTAGCCCTGTTTCATGGATGCTTGTTTCATGCCCGCATTAACTGATAGATCAACAGAAAGAACTATGCTGTGTTGACCCAGTATATTGTCAATAGGCAGCCCATAAAATAGCATCTCATGACCCCTTGTGCTTCTTTCAGTGTTCGCTGCTAACACCCAGCTCAATTTACACGAGATGTCTACTTACGTTAACTCAGAATCTCTTCCCTATTAGACCTTTCTGTCTATTAGACCTTTTGAGTGCACATATTAGTATGAAGCCCTGTGCTTTTCTGTTGCATGCTCAAAAAGCATATAAACCTGTCCTCCCATTTAATTGATAACAGATTGCTAGCCTTGCTAAGAGACCCTCTTGCCTGCTATGTGTTACTAAATTTCAATCACCGAGACAGCTTTCCTTGCAGGTTAGCTTTACCCAGAAAGTTGAGCTATCAGTTAATGACTTACCTCTATAAAGCAGGGGGAGAGCATGGCTAATACTTTTTTTTTTTTTTTTTTTTTTCCCCCTTGCAGACATGGAAAGGATTTCTGTTGTGTTTGAGATTTCTTGAGAGTAGATTATACAGGGAGAAGCCCTTTGCACATTCTGTGCTGGCTAACACTCTCTCTAGCTTCTAGCCCTTCTTTATCCCTTTTTATCAGCTGGTGCAATGAAAAGAATAGCACACAGCTATTGTTCCCCACTTCCCTCACGGTATGGATCCCCGGCTACGCTATAGAATTTGTATGAAGAGAACTGTCTCCAGGCTTGAAGTAGGTGTTGCCACAGCCTGCCTGGTTTTCCAGCCCCAGGGTTGGGTGTGGTACACTGGTATATCTGAGCCTTGAATTCTGTAGAGGCCTAAAACTTTCTCTGTAAATCCAGCTCCCCCCTGGGGATGGGAGAGCTGAGAGTCAGGGCTGCCTCAAGCAGCTAGGATTGGATCGTAGGGGTTAAGGTAGAGTCAGTGAAGCTTCCTCATCTCCCCTGGCTTGTGTTCCTCCAGCTGTGATGCTGCACAGCACCCCTCCACCTTTTCACTTTGCAATTAAAGGCCAGAAGAGGACAAACCCCTCACTGAGGTAGCTGTGGGAACTGCCCACCCAAATTTCAGATACCAAGGCAGCAGTTCTAAACAGAAGGGGCCCAGAGCCTATATTATTCTTTGCTATCTGGCCAGGTCAAGACCACTGACTTTTACAAGCTTACATGGCAGGATATACAGTTTTGTCAAGGAAAGGGCAATGAAAATCAGATTGACCTTAGCATTGCTGCTGTTTTCCCGGTGCTCAGACAAACCTTCCATCCTCTAGCAGCCTTCTCAGCAAGGCTGTTCCTGAAAATTGCCCTAAGACTCTGCAGCCCTCCAACTTGCTTCTTGCTTCTTCTAGCAGTCAACTATCAATAAATTATTGTCGATGCTTTTTTTTTTTCCTATATGATTTTTTTTTTTTTTTTTAGCATCCTGGTGAAATATTTATCCAGGAACTGACAGCAGATGAGCTGAGTAGATTGTTCTGTTCCTTCAGGCGTTTTCTCCTGAGGGTCAAATCCTTGTCCTTTCCACTAAACTGACTGTTTCTGGTAGTTTGAAAGAGAAGGAGGATGGACTGAAGGGCTTCGACCAGCCCCAGTTCAAACCACAGGCATCAAATGGGATTGTCAGTGCATTTGCTCTCTCTTGAGAAGGGATCAGCCCTTGGTGAGAGCCCATGAATGTGAGTTGATTTTAAAGACCAAAATCCCTGTCCTCGCTAGATGTCCCTCCTGCTTGGGTCATCCTGCAGGGCTTCAAACCGAGGAAAGGGGGGTGTGAGCAGGGAGGAATCCTTCCCATCTGCTGCCACCCTCTGGGGAGCAGAGCCTTGGCCTGAAGGAAACCTCTGTGCTCTCCCCTGAGCATCCCCAGGCACAGCAGGAGAGCGGGGGGGGGGTGGGGGGGTGGGGTGTCTGCCTACCCGGGGCTGCTGTTCACATGGAGTTTTGTGGCAGAAAAAAGGGGCTCTGCGGTTTTTGCACTCCAACAAGCAGTATTTCTTCAGTATTGCTGGCCAAACCTCCGCAGAATTATCTCGGTAGAAATCAAAGTACTTAGGACTGCGAGGGGTTTTTCGTTTCATTTGGCACTCAAAAAAGGAAGAATCAGATTTTGCAGAGCTTCCGTAAGAACACGCTCCATCAGAGGGAAGATCGTGGCACCACAGAGCAGTCCTGATCTTGTGAGTGTTTCATATTCTCTGCTGTTGATTTGACTCAAAACTGGCCCCGAGGCTTTCAGTGGAACTGCTCGCGCAGGTAAAGCTTAGCGCATCACCAGGTGAACATCAGACACAATCACCTATTTTGCCTCTAGAGTCCCTGGTCGGACACATGTGCCCTTTAAATAAAAGAGCATGAGCCTGGATTGGGTTAATGATGCATACAAGCACTGCTTTTTTTTTCAAAACTCAGGCATGGAAGAGTTAGGAAGATTGAAATCAAAACTGTCCGTTCTTGGCCAACTGTTTGTTTTACCCAGAGAGGCAGAGCATTTGCAGGCAAGGGGCAAACCCTGCAAAATCTATACGTATTCCTCAGCAAGATGGATATTTCAGGGAATGAGACACAAATTTTGAAATGCGAGGATTAATCACCTGGGTTCCTATTTTTCTGAAGCAATAAGCAGAGCTATTTAATCTTCCATCCTACTTGTTCTATGTGTGTCTCAGCGAGGAACTGAAGAGTTGTGTGTTTTATGCCCAGCCATCCCAGAGTTTTCACCCCTTGACTTTTGTCTCTACTTACAGAACTTTGGAAAGTGTCACTCAGAAATATCGAATGCGAGTGATTACCTGACCCGCTGTTACTCACATGAAGATCGATATCTGGAGAAGATCCCTCATGTCTATACCCCCTTGTCAGATCTCCCGCAAGATCTTTATCCTCATCATTCTGACATCTCCTTCTGCTGCCCACCTCCCGGTTCCCGGGCTCCTTACATCTGTCCTAAGGAACAGTATGTTTAAAGCCTCAACACTGCAAAATGAAGAAGCTATAAAGTTTTTTCACTTCTCCTGACCCTGTCGCTCAAAACCCAAGGCCTTTTAGATGCCCTCTTTGCCGTTGCTTATTTTATTGAATGATTTTTCAATTTTGGTGCGATTGTAATTGCCATGATTAAGTTAAGTATCTGCCTGGCTTGCTAATGCTCAAGGGAACACTTTGCCTTTGCCCACATCTCATTCAACATCTTTTCTCATCCTGGCCCTCCTGTATCAAGCTGGCTATGTGTGTGCATGTGTCTGTGGGTGACAGCTGCCCTGTGTTGGATGGGATGTGCCCAACCTGATTAAATGTCCGTAGGTTCCCTTGTGTCAATCTCTACACTGTTTGCACCAGAGTAGCCAGGTGTGGAATCTTCACAGCCCTCGTTCCAGCTTGCGTGGAGTTTTACAGCACAGCCAGTGCTCAAATCTAAGGTTGTGGTGTTTGGGTTGGGTTTTTTGGGGGTTTTTTTGGGTTTTTTCCTCCCTTGGAGAAATTTGTTTCCCCCTTGGCAGCAGGGATAGGAAATCCCTGTTGTGAAGAGCTAAACAGCCAAGATTGCTGAACCAAATAATAAGATGCTTATAATGCAAGATGCTCAAAACCAACCCGAGAACAGAGAAAAGGGCTTGGTTTAGGGGGGTTGTTTCTATCCTTTTTCCCTCTTGCTCCCACTCCCAATCTCTTGGATTGGCTCTTTCAAACCTAGGGGGCATGGGGACATATTCTGGAGCCAACACATATGGAGTGGCAAATCCTAATTATTTTATCTTTAAATAACCACCTCATAACCCAAAGGGGAAAAAAAAAAAATTAGAAAGAAAAACACTCTAATTTTACTTTTTGAAAGCCTAACGTGACCCCCCACTAGCTTTTCCCCCCCTCTCTTCCTTGCATCCGTTGATTGGAATTTTAAAATGAACTCAGGCAGAATATAAAGAATAAATAATGATTTCAGGTAATCTCCTTGCTCTTAATGAAGGATAAAAGCCAATAGAGGAATCTGGCCTTTTAACTTTTATAAAAGCATCTTAGTTTTGGGACTACAATGTTTTTTGTTTTTTTTGTTTTTTTTTTTTTATATTGGAATGTGTGTGGGTGTGTAAATCCAAATGTGTACATTCCTGTGACCGCAAAGTGTTTTAAAGAAGGGAATTTATCTCCACATCACATTTGTGTTCACTTGTATTAGAGGAAAAATAAATATAGATATACACTTAAATGTATATAAAAGCAAAAGAAGAGGAAGAGGAGAAAAAGGAATGAATATCCTGTGTAAGAGCTTGGTTTCAAGGATAACTTTCATCTGTTTCACCCAGGTATGGCATAGAAGAGATGACGGCTGGGACAGTTCTGAACGAGGGGATATGCCTTCTTGGCGAACGGGCACTTACTTTCCTTTCTCTCAGGTTGGGTATTTGGCATTCTGCAGACACTGTACACTTAACATCACTCTGGAAACCACGAGGATGTTTGAGCAAAGTGCATGTGGGAGGGGAGAGGTGGGGACCACACCGTTATCCTGACGCCCAGACACCGAACAACATTTTGGTGTGACTTGTACAAATGAGAAGTAAAACTACCATCAAGATGAAAGCCTCCTGGTAGGAGGAGGTATCAGTAACATGTTGGATGCAACCGGCCCCGCTCCTGCCATGCCACTTGGACTGAGGCACCATTTTATTTTTGTATATCTGAACCTAAACTGCTACAGTTGTTCTATGCACTTTCTGTGTTCCCGTCACCTAGAGTAGCCTCAAGACTCACCCTGCTTGTCCCTCTTCCTCCACGGAGAAGCACATCGATGTTCACACTACCTCTTGGATTCCCTGCAGGCTAATAAATAGATCTGTACATAAGAGAGAAGTTTATACTTCAGTTAGTTAGGCAATATAGCACCACGTGAGGATGATGTCACACGCACGGATCCCCGACTCTTCCCACCGCTCTTCCCCTGCTTCCCCAGTGCACGTTGCCACTTGTGCTTTGTGGAGACGGCATGGTAGCTGGTCACAAGGACGAGAATTTGTGTCTGTAGTGGGAAATCGCTGCACAATGTGGGGAAGTGGTTTCCTGCTGGGCGGTGGTTTCCCACTAGATAGACGGGTCATTGTGTCAGGTAGGTGACCTGGCTCTGCTTGGCTGGGTGAGGTGTGGATGAACGGGCATCGATGGATTTCTTGGCCAAGCTGAAATGGCCAGTAACTCTAACAGGCATAGCAGCTTTCATTTGTGCTAGTGCATGGAGCACTCTCCTTCCTGGAGGATCAGGGGAACTATACAGACACAGCCTGAGAGCACTGAACACAACTTCTCCAATACCATCCTTTTGGTCTTGACTGATGGAGCCCTTTTCAGAGTCTTTCGGATTCACATTTCCTCTGCCAGTCTCCAGAGAATTCAGCCGGTCATTTCCTTACACAAACGGACTCAAGTGCTATGTGTCTTGATTCAGATAATGTATTTCTCTCTCTTGTTTTCTTCTCAACATACCTTGACGTACTTTCTGGTTACCACAGAGCTGGAAATTGGGTGTGCTCTGAAGTGAAGCCACAGCCAACATCTTCACCCCAGCAAGGGAACCATGCTTTGGAGTCTGCCAAATCTCCTTTGGTCGCTCCGTTTGTAAAGGTGATCAGGTGCTAGAAAACCCAGGGGTCTCTGACATCCTGGAACCAACCCAGCACCACTGACCATGCAGAAAAAGCAAGCAAAAGTTAATTACACGCTTCCCTATTAACATGCCTGTAATCGCAGGATGCTGCCTGCACGCTGGCAATTAAAGTAGATTTGATTGGGAGCCTTTACCTGATGCTGCTTCAGACAGATCTAAGAATTTAAATGAGAAGTGGAATATGGTCAGGGTTTCAGAGACGTAAGGAGAGAAGCTAGACAAAATGGTTGTTTGCCAGAGGAGGCAGAGAACATGTTGCAGGTGGTTTCCTCTGCTGCCGGTGGCTGGAGGGACGATGCTTTGATGAGGAAGGGGAAGGCGGAGATACAGACTGCAGCATTACAGAGAAACTCGAGTTGCCTTGTGCAGCTTTGTGCTTGAGCTGCCCACAGAAAACTGCCACAGAGGGGTTTACTGTGCTTTTCAGCAAAGCAGAAGTGTTTCGATCCTCCTTAGAAGAGGAGAAAGCAAGAAAAGCCTAAATTCAAAATAGTAGTTTGACTTATGCCAGCAAATATATTAAGCTTAGGAATGTCTTGGTTCTCTTTGCCTCTTAACATTCTCTCTTCTTCTTAAGAACTGGCTTGGTCTCAGAAAAATGGCAAAAGAGAGTCTCCACACACCACCAAATTCCTTTGTACTCTAGGAAAAAGGGGAAAAACCCCTGAAGAAAGAGCTAGTGAGGTTCAAGTCCATTGTTTCGGTTTTACAAAGCTGCGTTTAGAAATGGTTCTCATTTAGGGTTCTCACTCCTCCCTCCCTTTCCTTACCGTTGCACAATGTTTGCCTAATGGCTATTTCCAAACTTTTCTGCTGCTCCCGTTGCCAGGGGCTTTGCTCCACGCTAAGGCTGCCCATGTCCGCGGCGACCTCGCAGGTGCAGGGATCCTGCTGCAGCCCCGTTAATGAGAGGTGTTTCCCCTCCTGTCACGGTGCAAAATGATATTGAAAGATCCCTTCTCTGGGAACAGAGCCATCCGCTGGGGGTAGATTGCTGAGCAAGTTGAACAAGAAACCGGTGGAGTGCCATCATGCATCCAGGGGGCTAACGGTATATGGGAAGAACTGGTGGTTTATTTCTGTGTCTTACTGGTGTGAGACATGAGGCCATTCTTCCTGTTGCTGGGGTGAAATGTCATAAATTCTGTTCCATATGTTGGGTGGCGCTGACACAAGAGCTCTTGCAGATGGAAAAGCCTGATCACAGAACTTAAATAAAAGTGAACTGGAGTGTTATAACAACTTCTCTCATAGCTGTGAAACTTGTGTGAGGCGCTTGGTCTCTTCCTTTCCCCCGGTGCTGACTTACTCCTCGGTAGCTCACTACATCCATCATCCCTTGCACATTCACACTCCGAAGTGTGCCCACGTGCACATGCGCTCCTGGAGTTACTGGCCCAGCTCTGCCTGTTTGCAAAGACTGTCCTCAGGACTAGATGAACCCACCTTTCATGTTGTATCCTTCACCGTCTGCAGCACCGGCGGGGACATGGAACCTAAAGGCAAACAGAGGAGCAGTGTTCAGGTGACCTGCAAGGCGATGCCCGGTGCACGTTACTACTACAACTCTGCCCTCAGAGCAATACAGCCGTAATGACAATGCCCAGGGGATGCCTCGTTCAGTTCATTTATTTCACCTGTTCCCTTTTTGGGAAGCGTCCTCCCAGCTTCCCCATGCCAGCGGGTGGAATAGATTCCGAGCCACAAACAGCCAGTCCTCTGGGCCAGCAGCTACCTAGGGACGCTATAGGAGAAGTCGTCCCCAGGGGCCCCCTCCTCTCTAGCCCATTTCTCTTGCGAGAACCCCGATTTCCTTCTGCAGGTAAACAGCACTTCTGGTTCCACATGCAGGTATACGCTGAACGTTTTAGGACAACAAACGCGTTGTGTGTCATTTTGCTGCAAGGGGCAGTTTGACAGCCCCTGCCGCACTCCGGTGCGCTGCGTGGGAACTGGCAGAGAGGGATGGAGAGCCCAGGGACCCTTCCTCTGTCCCATCCATAACACAGGGGGAGGGACACTACTCCATCTCTGCTCCTGCTTAATTACACGCTCCGCTAGCGTCCATGAATCACGGTGCAGTGAGTGGGCAAGCGCTGGTCTCCTGGGTATCTCCTCACCAGCAGCACGCAGCGGTCAAATACACGGCGGTGAGGGGCAAAACGGGGTCCTGCACCAGCTGGCGGGAAGCGCTCCCTGGTTAATCTGGGATTAGCAATAGCTGGATTCGCAGCAGAATAAAACCCCATCTTTAAAGGGGGTGCTCTGGTTAAAAAAGAGTGAGACATGCAGTCTGGTGAGAGGGCAGGGGGAAATGGGAGATTGCTCCTGGCCAGGGGGATTCCCCCGCGGCCCCGCAGCACCCCAGGGACAGGTGACCACGGTGCTGGTGGCAGGGCCCCAGCCTGGCCGTGCACCTCCACAGCCCCAGCAGCCCGACAGGCACCCAGGTCAGGGCTTCCCAGCCACACTCCTGCCTCTCCCCCCGTCCCGCGGGGGACAGAGGAGCCATGGACAGACAGACAGACACACTGTTGTGTGCATGCACATGCTCCTGGGGGAACAGGGCGCCAGCCCAGTCCAGCTGAACACGAAGCTCTTGCTTACTTAGGAGGTGCCCTATCAGACAGATTTGATCAATACACCATTAGAGAATTTTTAGCACAAGCCACTAACTCTGAGAATGAAAAATCCCCAGGATATTTTTTAATAAAAAAGCTCCACTGCACAAGGATAGAGCCTCTGCATCTGGATAAAGACCTTTTGGAACAATTCAGCCACAGATCTGGGCGAGCAAATGGCAGAGGGCTTGGGGGGAGAAGGGGGGTGTCACAAAAGGAGGGCAGAAGGGTCTCTGTCTTGCAGTGAGAGGGTTGAATAGAGCCTGCGTTAGCAGCAGCCAAAGCTGGTCATTACCAGGCAGCATTTATTGGATTGCGTGAGATAAGCTGTCATGATCACGGCACATTTTGCTGAGAACTCCAGCCTTTCTCTTGGTTGTTGCTCAGGATGGTTCAAGAGGAGCCACAATCCAAGCCCCAGCGCAGGTTGGTGAAAGCCAGTGCTGGCAGCGCTGTCCTGCCTTTGCACAAAGACAGACGAGTTTATCCCGTGTTTCTGGAGCCTGGCATCTCCTCCCAGGACTATATTTACTTTCTGAAGAAGGGAAAAGAATCCCGATTTACCTTCCGCACGGCAGTTTTATTACACAGGTGCCATTTTCACGGAGACTCCCACCAACGTCCAGCTAGAGCTTTACTCACCTGAGTTGAAAAGCCACATAAACACCGAGGTTAGGATCAGAGACGCTTTGCACAGATAAGGTGGAAAAGATGCCTGCTCAAACAGAGGTGCTACGAAACAAATCCATTTCTGCTTTTTATTTTTTTTTATTTCCCCACCGCTATCAGATGTGCGAGCAGGGTCAGCACTTAAGATGAGTTTTGAGGTCTCTTTCTCCCGTGCTGAATGTATTATGATCAGTGTCTCACTCAGAAAAAGAGTACCTCCTGCTGGGCCACTTGATGCGTGTAGAAATTTATGTATCAGTCTATATGTCCCAAACTAAAATATCAGTATTTCTGCCTCTTGGACTGCACTAAATATATAAAACATATCAAAATACTTATATAGCTAAAGAGCTGTTTGTTTTATTCTTGGAGCCAGTCACCTTTATAAAGAGCTTTTCATATAGAAGAAAAAAAAAAAAAAATAGGCACCTTGGAGGGCAGACAATATACCACAAGTATGGAGCGGAGTGGGGGAGCTGCAAATTAAAGAACAGCACAGGAAAGAGCTGCATTAAGGATTCCACGTCTCTGCTGTGAACAGGGATGGCTGATCTCTTTTTTTGCTATACTGTCATGCTCTATTTTCTCTCCCTTTATGGCGGATGGGAGGTGAGGTTTTCAAGCCTGCCAAGAATGCATCCAGCCCAGTTCCTCTGGGTGAACAGCACCATAGATGGAATGAACTTTCTCCAAGCTTCCTGCCACCCCCAGATCCTCCCCTCCCCCTTGTAATCTAGGCTCAAGTACCATCATTTTCATATCAGTACTAATTACATTAATTATTCTCCTCAGTATAAAACTCATTAAGCTGGAATTTATGGTTCATTAACTCAAAGCCAGAGTTCTTCCTCGGTGCAGTGGTGTGGGGCCAGGATTATTTCTGTCCTGGCTGGGGGCAGGTTCTAATCCATGTCCCCTGGCCACGCTCAGCATCGCCCGTTGAAGCGTGAACAGAGTCGCCTGTGCTTGTCCAGGGGTGTCACACCGGGCAGGGAAGGTGTTTCCGAACCACAGGAGGGCTGGAAAGGCTGACACCCCTGGTGCAGGCCCGGTGTGAAATGTGTTTTGTTACAGTTCAGGGAAGATCAGGTGTGAGAGCAGAGTGAGAGCAGCCAAGGGAATACTTACAGGCAGGCTACGTGCCAGGGTGGATCAGGATGAAAAGGACGTGTCTGGTGGTGTGGAAAAGGTTTGTACTAGTGCTCGGGAGATGCAGCTCCAAGCCTGGTACAGAGCTGCTGTGAGCCTGCGGAAGGCGCCCAGCGCAGGACAGAGAGGATTTATGCTGCCTGACCTAAGGCAACCTGGGTGGGTGGGTGGACTTAGTCATGAGAGAAATGCTTCTTCAGAAGGACATCACACCTGCTTTGAGGGGAAGCTCTAATCACCCCCTTAACATACCGTGGGTGGGAAAGGCCAGCCTGGCTTATGCACCTGGGGTGAGAGTAGTGGTATGGGCGCCTTCCCTCCTCCGAGCCAGTGCTCCACACGCCCGTTCCTGAGGTGGAGGGCTCAGCCCGCTGCAGAGTCCCACCTGGACTCCCTGGGACTCGGAGGTAAAGCTGTGAGGAGCACTTCCACTCTCCTGGGGGGTGACGGTAAGAGAGGAGCTCTCGCTGTCACCATCTCTCCCAGGGACACCTCTCTACCAAACAATGCGCTTGACTTCTTCTAAAGAGTAGCCAGGAGTGGTCTCTCTCCCGGCCTGACCTTGGAGAGTATCACAGAATCGTCTGGGTTGGAAAAGACCTTGAAGATCATCCAGTCCAACCATTGACCTGGCAGCTCCCAACTACACCACATCCCTAAGCACTAAGTCAACTCTACTCTTCAACCCCTCCAGGGATGGGGACTCCCCCCCTGCCCTGGGCAGCCCATTCCAACGCCCAACAGCCCCTCCTGCAAAGAAATGCTTCCTGACTTCTAGTCTAAACCTTCCCTGGCGCAGCTTGAGGTCATTCCCTCTTGTCCTGTCGCTTACTACTTGGTTAAAGAGACTCATCCCCCCTCTCTGCACCCTCCTGTCAGGTAGCTGAAAGCAGTAAAAGCAGTCCTGGGAATGGGAGGGAAGGAAGAGAGATGAGAAGCTGCGTGTTTTCTGCCTCGGACTTGGGGTCCAGCCCCGCGTGTTTCAGACAGGGCTCCCAAGCTCCCGGACTTGAGCGTAGGCTGCTGCAGGAGACGGAAGCGACAGGCAGGCTGACCCCCTAATGGACCCAACTGACAGAGAATCCATTTCCTGAGTGCAGGGCCTCCTTCGCACCGCGCAGGTTCCTACCACGCTCCCTAATTACTGTAATTAAGCAGTCATGCTGAGTGATGTTAGACAGAGGGTTCAGAGTCATTACAGGCCTGCGGAAGACGAAATGAGCCCCGGCTTCAGTGTCTGATCTCTTCTTCATGATGGTGATGATGGAGATTAGAGTAGGAGACAGAGCTTCATGACATGGGGTCACATAATCTGTCATGGCTCTCGGGTCTGCCCTTGTCAAACCTGGTGAGCCCCAGAGGGGACACAGCGCTGGTACCCTGCTCATTCCCAGGGACCTCTGCATCCCTCCCGTCTCCCAGAGGAGAATGACTGCCCAGAACGGTAGTTTTGAAGCTCTGGAAGGGAAAGGTCCTTGTGACTGGCACAGAGATGATAGTGATGCTCAATGCCTACGTGTCTTATTTTGTCATTTGTCAAACGTAAGAATAAACATGCAGTTGGATTTGCGGCAGTGAAAAGTCCCGGGGGGGCAGAGGGGAGTGTGGCTTTACATGATGCGGTTGGTATCCACCATTTTCTCTCTTCTCTGGTCCCCTTTAGCTAGGAGGTGTGAGGTTAGTCTGTACCCATGTACACCAACACCGTGGTGATCATGGAGTGTAAATCTGTTTCCCTGTGGTTTTATACAGCAGCCTGTTTAGTTGAGAAATGGCCTCCCCTAAGGCGCTCGCTGACAATAGCAAAGGACTAAACTGGAGACAACATTTTTAATCCCAGAGCTGTACTCTCTCCCTCCTCAACCTTTTTTTTCCCTTGAGGACATCCAGTGTTTTGCAGACCCCCTTCTATTCACACAGGTGGTGAGACACGCTGTGTACAAGAGGCAACGGCTCAGTTCATATACAATTGGCATCTAATTCATTCCTTTGTGAATGTGAAAATCAATACTGTTTATAGAATCCACAAAGGCTCCTCAATCGGTCAGTGTCCTTGTTAAGTTCGTTTCTGGCTGCCAAAAGATCCTTCCAGGAGGTGATTCTATGAGCTGAAGAAGGAAAATAATGACTCCCATTTCTCTAATGAACCCTGAGAAGTCTCTAGGTTTCTCCCCTTGCCCCCAGTAGAGGGAAAGTGTTTCTTGGTAATCAACTTTATGGGATGGACTGAATTTTCTTGGAATTTTGCCTGCCTAGTCAAATTCTGGTACTTGATTTTGCTCCAGTTAAGGTCAAAATGTCTTCTTACACATGCGAGAACATGTATTTCTTCAGCAGATGCTAAATGATTTCAGCTCTACTTGTGCTTGCAAATTTTGCGGGCATAACAATAAAAGCCCAGTTTGGTCTGTCCCACAGCATCAGAGCTCCACATTTTTATTTTTTTTATTTTTTTTTTTGCCGTTTCCTATGTCTCTAATTTTATCTCTAGCAAATATCTTCAAAATAGTGTTAGATCCCCGTGTCCTGCTCATTCCTGCCTGTGCTAGGAACAATTCCAGCCCTGTGGTCAGCTGGTCCAGTGATAGCTTCTTTCCATCTGGGGATGTTCCAGGGGCTTGTACAGCTGTTGACTGCTTTTCCATTTCCATCTGTTTATCTCCTCAATGACTCACCAGTTCAGTCCCCAGCTTCCAGTACGGCTCTCGCGACGTAGTTACATGGCAGCACCACCTGGAGCTGTTGAACGAGTGACTTCAGCAGACCAGGAAATCCAGACTGAGGCCTCCAATTTGCAACTGCTCTTTTTTCGGTGTTCACCTTCCAAAACCTACAGAATTGTTACTAATATTCCATCCCTGCTTATTGATGATAAACCAGCTGGAGTGTGATTGCTTGTTGTATCTCAGGGTCTGCTGATAAATGTTGCTGTTAAGCTGGCCATTTTCCAGTTGTCGGGGCCTCAGTACCAGAAAACCTTTCTTTTTCTTTTTCTTTTCCTAAAGAAAATTTTTATTTTTCTTTTCCTAAAACAAACAAAACCGAAGGAGCCTAAGACTTTAAAATTAAGATTAATTTTACCTTCTTTTCTCTCCCCTACAGTCTAAATAAGTGGGTGCTGGCTGCGGCAAATACAAGCCACACTTTTTACAGCTGTTTCTATTGGTTTGTTTGTTTTCTACCCCACGGTTTAAACTGATATATAGTGCATCCCTCTGGATTTACACCCATTTCAAATTGTCTCGTTATGTTCTGGGAGGACATTCAATTACACAAGAAGAGCTCAACTGCACCTTGCTGGGTGTTTCAGGGCTTTTCTGAACACTTCCAGCTCATCCATAGCTGTGCTTCCCTCTCTCAGAGGGCAGCAGCCTCCTGGATTTGGCATAGCCCAGGGGTGAGGAGCCCAATCCTGGCTTCACCTTCCCTCTCAGGAGGTGAAAAGAGGCAGCTGATCCTCCTCTGTGCTAGTTTGAAAGGCCTGACTTGTCTTTTCATCACCAGCAAACAGAGCGCCAGGACCACTCTTCTTTTCACCTGCCGCTCCCCGGGGAAGAGCGGGGGCAGTCAGCATCAGGTGTAAGCCCCGCTCCCGCAAGCCCAAGGGACAGGCTCTATCTGCGCATTCACATTTCAGCGTCTCACGGGGAGGAATTTATTTCTCTGCAGGGTATAAAAGACAGCAAAGAAACTTCGTGGTAAATCCAGAGTTCAAATAAATCTTTTTTTCTATTTGGGTTTTTTTCCTCCCTTTTTGGAGAGCAATTTTTTTCTTCTTCTTCTTTTTTTATTTTTTATTTTTTTTTGCAAAATGCTACAGAGTCACAGAACTCCACAGAATTTTTAGATTTTTTTTTTTTTTTTTTTTGAGCCCTGGATTCTTCTGTTCCTATTCGCTCTGCTAATTACCCTTTTAGCTTGCTTTTGCTCTAATTTCACAGATCGCGTGGTTTATTTATATCTACCTATCTATAATGATTTCAGAACCATTACTCACAGCAGCACCAGGAAACATTACATTTCCCAATTTACAATTGCAATTATGATATCCGTCAGAAACAAATGCAGCTGCCTTTAATTTTAAGCAATATTTTGATCATCATAATTAAAAAAAGAACTTATGGCATTGCACACATTAGAGAAATTAATATAATTTCCTGCCTGCCTTAAAAGGCATGTAAAGTAGTGGTCGCTGGATGAGAGATTTAGGGGGAGAATTAACCCTTTTTGTTGCTTTTACCACTCTTCAAGGCACACTGAAAGCCTTAATAGTATTGTTTTTAAGAGTTAACTTCACTATAGAACTTAATATGTGAGTTCTTCGTCCTTCAACTCTTTCAACTCTTTTTTTTTTTTTTTCTCCTACTTTTCTCTTTCTGAAATTGCTAGCTATTAAAGTATTTGTGTGCAAACAAGAACATTTTCCTGTCACTGTTCATTTCAGCTTGCACGTCTGAATGTGCGGGGACAGATGAAATCCAGTTGGTGATATTATAATCGTTCCCACAATTGCATAGTACAACCTCAGTAACAAACTGTGGCAGATCCTGGGTCTTGTGTGTCTCGTTGTGCGTTACAAGAACGAGCATATGCAGCACAAGTTTGGATTAATGACACAAAAGCATCTTTGAGGGAAGCAAGGATTTGGATGAACAGCCATAGAACATCCTTTTCATCAAAGATGGGGCTCGTTCAATTAATTTTAATGCGCTGTCTTAGTCGTGGAAGGTGAGAGTTTGACTTGTCTGAGTTGCAGGAGGTTCATCTATCCATGACTACTTGTATTAGTTGCTTGCTACTCGGAACTCCCCTCGCAGGACTCATCTTGGGTAACTGCCCAGCCCCATGCAGTGACATGTCACAAACCCCTGAACCTCTGAAAAATCCTGGCCAACTTGACTTCTTCCTTTGCACTACTGATCACCAGACTAACACCGGAGGGTCAAGCTCTATGAGTATCAGGATGAGCAGAGGAAAGGGCAAAGAAAAGGCAGCTTCCCTCCTTCCACAGCCTGTCCTACCACTCGCAGCCACCTTCCCCTCTGCCAGTGGTAAAGCTGCACAGTCTGACCTCAGCGTTACGCAGCCTGAGGCACCGTCTCCCCTCCAGCCCCTGCAGAAGCACCCAACTGAGCACACGGTCGAGGTGCAGCCCCATGCTCCATCTCAAAGCCATTGGCACAGAGGGGTCTAACTCTGTTTGCTCCTGCTCATCGGCTTCTAGGGAATGCCTCTAGATTTACATTGACACTGGAGGAGGATGCAGCCAGGCTTTAGCTCTTTCTCCACAAGATGACGTGCCGTGTAGCGTGCAGACTTCTAGATAAGGATGAAATCTGAGCTTCCCCCTTCACTGACGACCCCTGCTCTGAAGACCTCCTGGTACTTGTGCTTGTGTCTCATTCTCTTGAGCTGTGCCCCCACCATGCTCCTTTTAACCACTGAATGCTTTTTCTCAGCTGGGAGCTTGTTCTCCAGTAGTGAAATGTTAATAATAGGCACAAAGGAATTGCCAAATTTGATCAAGCCTGGGGTTCAGCCAACTCGCTATCCCTTCTGAGACCATGCCAAAAAAAATAAGAGAATTGGCCTTAAGGTACAAAGTTGCCGTTTGAGCCTTGTATTAACTGCAGATGTAGCCTGACACTGAATAAATTGACCCACTGTATTGGGTTCAAGGGGTGGAGGAGAGGAGGAGAGGTGCCCTCACAGCTCTGTTGTTAGTGGACAGAATTTACTTGTCACAGTTGATGGTTGTTTGTACTGTGACAATCTCTGCAGGTCCTGTCTGGCTGGGGGCTGTACCTGGTAGGAAGTGTCCTCGTTCTGAAACTCATTTCGCCCAACTAGACAAAATGCTGGGAGAAGGGAGGAGTTCTGAGCCTGTTCAGATGGGCTGATTGATGATCCCATGTGTCACATCGTAGTGGCATGGAAGAGGACCTGCCTTTGCATGTCCCTTGCTCCAGCCTAAACCTCCAGTGCCAGAGCGTTTGATCATGGTGTCTTTTGTGAGTCTGAAAAGCATGAATGTGTTCGTAAGCATCAGCAGTACAGTCAGAGCAAAACAAAGCAAAGAGGCATCAAGTGGTGCCCAGGGAAACAGCTAACGACCAGAGGGGTATAACAGAGCAGATGGCATCGAGCAGATGTCCGTCGGTGTCTGCTGAGGTTTCTATCCTCTCTGAAGGAGCGATGCGGCTGAGCAAGACTGGCCAGAAGGACGAGCACTCCTTACACGTTCCCAGCCAGCGGACAGAACGCTAACGGGCCTTGTGCCTTGCCTGCAAATGCCTCCCTTGGCATGCCCCTCTGCTCCCGTATCGCTCATGGCAGCCTGCCTTTTGTTCTGTGTGAGCAACCCTTCTGCACTGGCAAAACAAACACACACAAACTGCCGCTGCAGGGGTGCTCGAGTGTCACATCAGAGAAACGGGGGGAGAGCAGACTGATCCTAAACTAAATGATCTCATCATATTTCCCCTCCACTCCGCTTCCTATTTCTGCCAGGGTCTAAAACAACTCAGCTGACCACAGATTTCCATCAGGTGCAAGATGATTTTGAGATAATTCGATATCTGTCAGTAACAGGTCACGAAGACGAGAGTCTTTTTTTTTTTTTTTCTTTAACCACAAGCACATATAGCTACGATGTGGAAAGAGACAATTCCATTTCAAACAGAAAACATAAGCGTGAGAGAGGAAGGACTGACTTCTCGTATGACTTTTCCTTCAGGTTGGCACCTCATCTTACCGGCCAGTGTGATCACATCCTTAATTTCAACCTCAAAAGGTCAGTTGAGTTGAAGAAAATCAAGCTGTAGTCAGTTCTCTGCACATCAGTGCTTGGAGCACAGAGCAATAATCACTCTCTGATCAGAACTTGTTTGCCATTATCTGCCTGGTGTTGGCCTGTGATATATGAAGCAATTTTGGCTGCGACAGTTCTGTTCTGTGTGCATGAAGCTCCTTCCTGGCAAAAACTATACAGGGCGGATTTTTTTTTTTTTTTTTTCTCTTTGTGCTTTCTTTTTTCCTTACCAAGGAGCAATATTTTAAACTAAAAGGAGTTTTCAAACTGTAGTCACCACCATTCATCTTTACAGTCTTGGGGTACGAACAATGTCTTCATTAGACACTGAATTTTTCTCCATTACAGCACTATCTGAATGCATTTATTCAGTCATTTATTAGAAGTCACTTGAAGGGGTGCGGGGAAGGAGAGAACTAAATTAAAGCAAAAGGGTCGTGTGTGTGTATGTGTGTGTGTGTATGCACACTTGAATATTGTAAGTGGAGAAGTCTATGAAAATATCCAAACATAATAACAACCATAACTCTGTAACTAACTCAGACAAATAAGCAGTGGAAACGTTCTGCTTGCTGCAGTGACAGGGAGGGAGGTAAAGGGAAAAGAGGGGGCTGTCATCGAGCCTCCTCTGCCAGCGGTGGGAGCCAGCGGACTGGAGCTAGGGCTGGGCAGGAGTGATTTCTTTTTAAATGTTGTAATCAGCATCAGATGCTTTGTTCACAGAGAGCACCGGCAGCTGCTTTGTCTGTCTAAGGACACGACTGTCTTGTTGGCTGTATTTTGTTTTGCAAGACCTGCAGGAAGACATGACTGAAGCGGAACAGGGACGGACGGGTTTGATCATGCCGGGTTTGGGCTTTTAGGATTCCCTAGGCCTGTCCTGTGCTTGATGTTTGAGAGATGCCTGAGGGCCATCTGATCAGAGGCTGACTGTATAAATTCAGTACCCATTCACGGCACACGCCAAGATCATATGCATATGTAACAGGCAGGCGAGAAACCTCAGCTGGCCTTTCACCAAGTAATCATGGATACGCAGGTTAAACCCCCTCCTGGATCCGAGGGAGCAGAAATGTCTCACTGATGCAAGAAAATAAACCCCAGGTGATCCTGCACGGCAACGTGAGGCGCTATCAAGTTAGTGTTGGGGATTTCAGGCTGGCCCTTTATGGACAGGTCTTGTTTCTTCCTTTTCTTCCTTTTTTTTTTTTTTTGGAAATCAGCAGTAGAGCAATCCTCTCAGCTGGGTGAGCTCACTTTACAAATCAGAATGTGGTAAAGATGGAAGACGAGATCTTGTTCTCCTGCAGCACAGGCACATGCAATATGCCAAATACACATTCTCGCTTCTCCACCACGTTCATCTCCTCCAAGCCTGGTTTTCCTCCACAACCCTTTGGCTTCTTATATTTCTTCTCTTGGATATAGCCTCAGACCAGTGATGCCCACTTTCCCCCTTGCAGGAATTCAGCACTTCAGCAACGTCATGATAGAGCTGTACTCTAAAAAATTAGAGATCACACCAGGGGCTGTGTTTGACTAGAGCAAAACCACCAACTTTCTACCCGGCGTTGTCCTTGGAGCATGTCTGATGAGATAAAGAGCCTCTCCCCCCATTTCATTCTCAAGTTAATTCTACTAGGATTCCTGTGCCACTGCTAATTTCAGTGATATAGCTGTTTCTGGGTTTATTTTGTTTCCCCCTTCTCATTTTTATTAAAAAAGACAAGTCTTCCCTGCATATTCCAGAAGGCTGCTATGGTTCCTCAGAGGAGATTTATAAAAACTAAACCGAAAAAGGGACTATTTCCATTCAAATACTCTTAAAAATTTAACAAAACAACACAACAGCTCATAGCTCAACAGGAACATTTAGTCTTTTGTGCTTAATTTCCACTGTGAATCTTTCCCTCAGAAGTGTGCTCATGTGCAATTGCACGGTGAAAATGCCAGACTGGAAAAAAAAAATAAAATAAAAATGCATGCAGGCATTTGGCCTATCCAAAAGATACCAGGACATAAAGTAGGATTATGATCCCAGAATGTAATAAAAAGAGATAAAAAATTCAGAAGAGATCAAAGTAATTTCAGAAGCAAATGAAACATTTACATGGGAATCATGCCTTATAAATGAAAGCACAGCAAATGAGATTAGCCTGTATTACTGACAAGTGGTCTAAGGCCAGGTATGTCTCTGAAACTTATTGAGGCGTTAGGTGCTGCCTGAGAGCTAAAGCAGGGCCAGGTAGAACAGGAAAACTGAGCTGTGTCGGTCCCCAGTGAATCGTGAATGGGCTGTCGGTAAGTAACTGAATAGTTGGGAAGTGGCAGGTTGCAACTGAATCACTATTTGTAGTTATTTGTTTAGTTGCTCTTCAGTCCTGAGAAGGCTCTTCATGACCTAGAACTCGACAGACACTGGGTCAGGGGGATTTTTAGCTCTTCCTGGCTTGAAATCCTTCGTGTGATAACCACCTCAGCTGGGGAATTACCGAAGAGCTAAACCGACACTTCTCTGCTGTGACTCACAGGTGCCACACCGGAGATGGGGAGGCACAGCCTGAGCCAGGAGAAAACAACATGATTTCATGGTGTGAATTAAGGAAACAGCTGTTCAGATGACATGGGTGAACAAAGAGTAAGCAGTTGGAGATGAAAATATTAATAAAGCCATCTTTCAGCCCTTCCTTCAGGATCTCCAAGCAAATGGAAGGGTAGGCACTCTCCGTTTTAGAAGTGACAGCTAATGCACAGAGGGAAAGAGATAGCTTGACCCTGAACCAACCGCCGAGGTAAAGGAGGAACGTGGAGTCTTGCCTCTGTGTGGAAAAGGAAAGGAAAATGAACACAGAGGAAAGAAACCCAGGCACCCAAGTTAGAAGAAATGAAAGTCCTTGGAGGAACTTTCACAAGAGCAACTCCGTGCCGAGGTGGTTGCTAGTCTGATGAGAGGGGAAGGGCTGAGGGCCAGTTGCCGGGGGTTTGAGAGGTCCTGAGAACGTTACTCGCTTTGGACCGCAGTATCGGTGCCTAGAAAGGGCCTGCTCAGAATTGATGGATGGAGGGTCTGCTGGCAGTCGGAGCTGAGCCGCTGAAACAAAGGCCTCTGACAAAGTCTTTAATTAGATTCAGTGCTTTATCACCAGCATGGACACTCGATCTATTTCCCCACCTGAGTTAGAATCAGACCCAGATGAGAGACAAAGGGGAAAAAAAAAAAAAAAAAATCTCAACCCCAAACCAAGCCGCGATCAATTCTAATTTGCCTGAGACGTGATACATTTTTTGTCTCACCTGACACAGGCTCAGAGAAGCAATTTTTTAATGTCACAGCTCATGACCTTCGCAGCTCCTGTCTGCTTTCAGGATTCTTCCCTGCCCAGGCCAGGAAATGAAGCTGCCAGTGAAGAAGGTGTAACAGCCCTTGGGAGACGGTTTCAGTTTAATGCCCAGCATGTTCAGCTTTGGATATTCTATTGAAATAGAGGGAATTTGTTAAGCTGATGAGGGAAGGCTGCAGTAGAGAAACACAATAGCAGAGTGGGATTAGGCCTGGAGTAAGTGTCTGTACTTTGGAGGATTAATGAGAAAACTGCAATGGATTTTACATGGTGAAAAAGATTCACTGAGTGCTTTAGGTGAAATGAAATTAGTCCCACTCATGGTCTCTGAGCCCTCAAGCAGGAGAAGAGACTGGAACCTGCCTATCACATGTAATAACCAGATCCCCTCCAGCTGCTCTCCTTTATGGAAAATTCCAGTGCAACACTGCTAGCCATTTATTTCCATTTACTATGGCAACCCATACGCTCTCTCTGGGCAGCGTCTCTCCCGTTTGGAGAGAGATGGGACACAGCCAGGAGGTATCTCTGCTCCAGGCAGCTTTTGAGATCTCTGCCGATGGTTTCAGCTGGGCTCCTCTTTTCAGCCCAGGCTAGCAGGACTGGTGTAGGTCCTGGAGCCAGCAAGAGAACAAGGGCCTTCAGCAGCACTGGCCTGATGCACACTAAGAGAGGAATCCCAGGGGTGAAAGGCTCTTCTCCCCATCTCTACCGCCTGCCCATGGACTAGGAGTTCCCTTGAGTGGCTTGGCTTTCCTACCGGCATGGGGCAAGTCTAATGAAGCCAACTCTGCATCCTCATAGGATGCCAGGCCCTCAGGAGTCCCCTAAGGTAGAGAACGAGGAAAAATATTTGCCTCAGAAATTCCAGAAATGCTCAAAATACTTGCAGGAGGAAAGGCTAGGAAGGACAGACAATGAAATGCAGAAGGAAAGGGAAGGGAAGAAGGAACAAGAGCTCTTTAACACATCGATTTTTCAGGAGAAAGGTAGATGGAGTAAATAAGCACGTGGATGCGTGAAATCTTCCCAGGGTCACACTGACACATGTGAGTTACTAGAGAAAGGTTTCCCGGCTCCCTGCGTGAAAGGACGGACCAGGGAAGGGGGAGTCATTGATTCTGGAGCATTTATGTTGTATATAGCTGAAGGTCCTGGATACACAGAAGAGCAGCTTGGGCTGGCTCACGCCTCCTGTGTGTTGCCTTCCAGTCCATCATTCTTTCTAATTAGGCACCTCTGACACACAATTAATCCTATTTGCCTTCAGGCTTCTTTATCTTTCCTTCTGCTTTTATCAGACAGGGAATTAGACTCTGTTAGTATGTACAGTGCATAGCATGGACCTGGCTTTTCATGGGATTTGGAGACTTTCAAGAAGGCAGTGTCTAACCCACGATCTTAAAAGTTTCTTACGAGTAATTAATTTCTTTCTCTTCTCTTCTTTTTCTAATCACAGTGCTTATTTCACCTATGCTCATTCAGGCAAAAAGGCAAAGATGTGAGAGCGGGACAGAACTCCATTCAGTGCTGCAACATCCAGTTAAGCTCAGTTTTCAGCCCGCTCTCCTCAGCCGTGACCAGCAGAGCTATCCCAGTCCCACTGTCCCCATCCTGAGCCTGTCCCCGATCCCAGGCTTTACTTGCAAAGTCCACAGACCTGTGAGTTCAGGCCCAGTCACTGGGACAATCCCACAGCGGGTCTGGCTTTGGCTCTGCTTCTTCTTCCAGCAAACACTCTCTTGCATTTTTAATCTTCCCCACGCACTCCCCCAGCACTGACGTCCCCTCCAAACTGACTCTCCCAAGTCCCAGCCTTGCTGTCCTGGATGTGTGCCAGCCAAGGCACCTCGGAGGACCCCCCTGGTGAACCTTCAGCTGTGTCTCGTGCTTGTCTTGCGCTCTCTCTAGTCAAAATGCAACATGACGGCTGATGCCTCTCGTCACTGGGAAGTTCATAAAATAATGTTAATAAAATACCCACTCCACTCAGTGAGTTGCCAGTGCGGGCAGCAGTGGCCACCACGTCAACTATTTATCACTGTCAAGGTCCCCTGCAGCCTAAAACCAATTCCAGACCCAAATGAAGAAGGTTTGGCTCTACCCAGAGTGTAATCTACCTGTCATTCCTAATACATATTCCTTTGCATTAAGTGATGAATTGCAGGGGCTGCCAAGGCTGAAGGGTTATGAGCCACTGAGAAATGAAGTGCTCCATACCCTGCACAGCTCACTTCAGTCACGGTGGTCCCCGTCACATCCCCCTCCACTCTTGACTCTTGCTCTGCTTAGAGACCACAGAGCTGCAATTTCAGGCCACAGCTTCTCTACGGGGAAAGGAGGTGGGGACTGAGATTTTCGGTTGCCTCAGGCTTTTTCACGCCCTGAAAGGATTAGTCTCACCAACCTCCAAGCAAGAGAAGGAAAAAAGGAATAAATCGGTGCTGGTCTTGAGCTCATGGCGTGAGCTTTTTGGCAATGAGACAGGGTTAAATCTCACTCCTTCCTGGGATTTTCCCGTGAGGTGTCTTCCTTATAACTGAGAAAAAGGAAAGTCTTCCTGCGCTAAGGTGAGGTAAAGATGGACTCCAGTGACCACTGAACTCAATACTTCTCCTTCCCATGGACTAGTTCAGAGGCAGAATAAAGCCTCAACACAGCCCAGTGCCCTTGTCCTGGGAACAGGGACACTTCCCCTTCTCTTAGACAGCAAGTTCCCTCCCAAGCAAACGCATCCTTCCTGGCTCTTCTCTCCACCAGCCTAATGCATCTTCAAGTACACTTGCAGCCACACCATCAGCCATGTTTTTTTGCTGCTGTTGGGAATGGAGGTGAGAAAATTGCCCACAGGAGGTTAACGAGTGTTATACACTTATTTAGGAACTGGAGAAGCAGGAAAAGGTCATGCTGCTCACCCAGCCTGTTATCCCTTTAGTAAGAGCTCTCTTCCCCAATCAGCCCTGTTCCCAGCCCTCCTCACAGTCACACTGGAGATCAGGCCTGTTAGTCTCTCTTTGTACCAGTGTTTGTGTGATTCCTGTAGAACAATGATTAACAAGACACTTCTGACTTAGCAAGTACTGCAGAAAGCTGCACCTTCTTCACAAGCTTCCTATGCTGCCTTTTATATATCAAACTGAAATGTAATTATCTTCACGGTGCAGGGTGTAAATCAGGGTGTGTGTCAAGATGATTTCCTTCAGGGTTTTATTTTACTGCGTAATAATATTTGACACAGGACTTAAAGGTGCTGTTACCTGCCTAATCGTGTGAAACAGTTTCATGTGCAAACAGCTGGTAAGTGTGAAAACTACCATAAACCAGCTCCAGGGAATGCTCTGCTTCCCTCCTCTAGAAATCCTGCTTGGAAAATACCCCCTGGCCCTGAATTTTCCTCATCAGAGAAACCAGACTGGGAGAAACTGCTTTGTGCTCCCAGTGCCATGTTCACATGGAGGAACCAGCCTGCCTTCACACGGTGAGTGCCCGTGTGCTCCACGCCTCCCCCTTCTCCCCTGATGTGCGGGGGAAAGGAGGAAACCAGGGTCTCCGTCTGTGTTGAGCCCCTCAGGTTGGAAGGGATGAAGTTAATTTGAAAGGGGGGGGCTGGCTGGGTGTATTATCTAAGAGAGGGAACCATCTGTAACTGGGGATGTTTCTCCAGCCTAATCTGTCACAGTCAAATAATTGGGGGGGGGGGGGGGGGGGGGGCGTTGAGGGTGACTACAGCAAATTCTCCCTCTGAGCTGCGTCTCTAGTTGTCTGTCTTCAAAGCATCCCACAAACCAGAGTCTCCCCTTAGAGAAGGCACCAAGTGCACGTTGCTGGCTCACAGTCAGTTTTCCATCCGCTAACACCCCCAGGTCCTTCTCCTGGGGGCTGCTCTCCATCCCCTCCTCGCCCAGCCTGTGTCTGTGCGGGGATTGCCCCGACCCACGGCAGGACCTTGCCCTTGCCCTTGTTGAACTCCATGAGGTTTGCCCGGTCCCACCTCTCCAGCCTGCCCAGGTCCCTCAGGATGGCCCATCCCTGCCCTCGGCGTGTCGGCCCCACCACACAGCTCGGTGTCGCTGGTGAGCTGAGGGTGCCTCGATCCCACTGTCCATGTCACCAACAAAGGTGTTAAACAGCGCCGGTCCCAACCCAACCCCTGAGGAACATCCTTATTTACAAACCCTGCTCGGGCACACGCTTCCCTGAACGGTAAAATACTTCTTCACTTAGGGATCTTCAGGAACACGGCGATGAGTCAAATCCAGATGTGAAACCAATAAGCATGAACGAAAGGGGGTAACTGTTCTTATGCAGGAGTGAAGTGGGCGAAGATACACAAAGCTGAGCTCCCCCTTGCCTTTTGCACAAGGTGGAAGAGCAGAGCTTTGGGTCTCTGCTGCAGCAAAGCCATGTGTATTGGGAGAAAAGCAAATGGAGCGCAGCACAGAAGGGGAAGATTCTAGCAGCCCTCCTCTGCTTTTCCTTAGCACAAATGGAGGCCTCAGAATGTGCCTTAGGGAGAGGGTGAAGGAATGAGAGGCAGAGATGGCGATCTTGGAACAATAGTGGTTATTTATAAGGCTTTTTTTGTGCATTGCAGATTATAGCCAAGAGGCATCTGCCTGAGGTCTGAATTAGTCAGAATGGGGTTGGGAGGGGAGGTGGGCAGCTGCCTGAAATCACCAGTCTCCAAGTCACAATTTTTTTCTCCTCGGGGTAGCTGGCATTGTCAATGATGGTTTAACCTACTTACAATAATAATCCCTGTAATAAAGGCATTTTTTAAAAATCTCATAGCCCAAATGCGTGGAGAGATATGGGAGCTGCTGTGCAGGAAGGCTCTCTGTGTGGCTTGCCAGTAGTGAGCCAGCTATATGCTGTCATTTCACTCACACAATCCCGGACCGCTACCCCCTACAGGGCAAGAGATTTCCTTTCCAGGAAGAGACTTGGCAGGGACTATCCCTTACCCCCCCAAAAAAAGATCTCTTCCCTGTGGATTAAGGCATTTCACATCTGGAGTGATATTACATCATCTAGGTTTCCGATGCATTCTGAAAAATCGAATGCCTCTAATCCTGCCCACCATCTGGCCCAAACCCCTCGCCAGCTGGGAGGTTCCCTGTTGCCCACCCAGCCATCTCTGTGCCAAGATGTGTGGCCGGTGTCTCAGGGTCTGTAGCTGCGTACAGCAACGTGTCCGAGGCAGGAGCTGCTGCTTCAGGTGCCAGCTCAGGCAGATGGGGTGGCAAAGGGGCTGCAAAGGAGCCCAGCTCTCTGCAGGTTCATCAGCCTGGCCATGAGGCAAGTCCCTGAGGTGGGCACGTTCCTGAGCAAGCACAAACCGTTCTGCCCCTGGGACCAGGAGCAGTAAAGCTGCATCAGCGCAGCAGCACTACTAAGTTCTTTGGGACAGCCACACCGCTTTGGGACCAAGCTCTACAAACATTCGGGTGGATGCGGACCCGAGCAGCTTTGTGCCAGTGGCATCCTGGGTAGAAGGAGCAAAACCTGCAAGTCTCCCAGCGGTCTGAGTTGCACAGAGATCCTTTAGAGGCCGTGGGTAGGGATGGCCTTGCTGTTTCCCCCCTCCTTCTGCTTTCAAGACTTTTCCTTCTGCAGAACATGAATGTCCAGCAGCCTGTAGCTCTCCGTCACACTTCCTAACTCCACTTAATGAGGTACAGACCTCACTGTTTCTCTGAGTCCAGCTCTGATAGGGTCTTGGCTAAATCCTTCCCTGCTCACGCACTTGAGACGATGTGGTTGCTGAACTCAGCTCGGTGCGGTGGCCAGCACGTTGGCCAGCCAGGCGAGGAGGTGTCAGAACGAGTGGGCTGGAAACTGCTCTCCCAGAGCTTTTCTCCAGGCTCTGGGTAACGCGGGGAGACAAGAGCTTTTTGTGTATTTACCAGATATCTGCTTACTGAGTCACTGAGAACAGCTTGACACGAGTTGTACTGGATGTGCACTGAACAGCGGGATAGAAAAACAGGGCTGGCAGCGAATGGCAAAGGAAGATAGCAAGATTGTGCGTGGCTGTAGGTAGGTAGTCAGGGGAAGGACTGTGGTCTGGATTATTTCCTCCATCTGCCTGCTTACACGAGCTCCCCGTGCCTCAGCATGTCGTTATTAGCAGTATTGACAACCCTTCCCGGGTCTCACATCCAGACTTCTCCCCGGGGTTGCCTCAGCTGGCAGGGACACCCTAAAGCACTGAGGTGGAGTTGCCATTGATGCTGAATAGATTTAACCCCCTTATGTCTGGGTACACAGTGCTGGGGACACACAGCAAGTTGGGAAAGACAAAGCTCACGCAGAAGCCAAGGGGCTGTGGGGAAAATCTCGTTTCTCGCTGGGTGAAACTTTGACGTACAAAACCCTCATGAAGGCAACAGGCTTTAGGCTGGGACAGCAGACAGATGAGGTCCCCTCAGCCAAGAGACAACGGCAGCCGAGGGGCTGTGCCTGGTCTCCTCCCCAGACAGATCATTTCCATACTGAGTAGTGTTATTCATGAGGGTGCCTGGGGGCCCCAGTGGTACTCAGAGATTTTTATAGAGCTGCAAATCCCAGCTGCTCCAACCAGGGAATAAACAGCTGTGAGTGCGAGAGATTTACCAGTGCCGGGGCTGTGGAGCAGCAGCTTGCAGAGCTTCCATGGGATTAATGGAGAGGAAGGTGGCTGCGTCTGTACGGCTGAGTCCTGGGAGGGAATGAGAGCCTGTCTTTAACATCCTGTGGCTTGTTGTGGTTATTTGTTCTTCCGCCACGGAGAGAGGCGGGAAGAAGGGCTGAGGTGCAGGCTGGAAGGTACTCGGAGGTAGAAGCGATGATTTAGAGCTTGCACTCTGGCCTGGAGATGCACGAGGTGAGCTGGCAGCATGCTTGGTGGCAGAGCTGAGCTAGATTTAGGTGACTGCTGCCTTCTCCCAAAGCAAGTATGGCTTCCAGAGGAGTGACTGGACACTGGCGACAGGCACTGTCCTGACTGTGGACAAGGACAGTCTAGCAGGTAGCACAGGATCTGGCAGATGGGGTCTTGTGTGTGGTACCCGTGAGGGATGGAGGATGACCTACTGGTTCGGATAGGAGAGGAGAAGCCTTCATCTCCATCACTGGTGAGGGATGCTGAAGCACAAAGCAATTGTTTTCTTACTCTGGAGGGCCACTGAAGAAGACTTTTGTTTGAAGGCTTTGTGGGTGGGAAACAGTAGCTCTGGCCAGTCCAGCTAATGGTGTCAGTCCTCTAAGCAGGGAAGAGAAGAGAGGGCAGAGTGCAGTATGTGTGCATGGTAAGCAGTCGCTTTGTGAACGCTATGGAGCCTGCTCAGGCTAATGCAGGGGGTTTTATTCTAAACCATCCACGAAACATAGCTTGAAAATTGCACTTGCTACTGCTACCTCAGCCACTACAATCAAAACTGAAGAAATATGCAGCTCAGAGAGCTGTGAGAAGCAGCTAAAAATAAGGCAGGTCAAAAGGGAAAATGAGGGAAAGCAGAGCTGAGCAGCAGAGTGACTGCTTCAGCAACAGAGCAGGGCAGCGTGCCCCTGCTGCCAGGGCTAGGGCTAGGAGGTGTAAAGTGGCTCCTCAGGTCTGGGGAGCTGGAGAGGGCTAATCCCCTCCCTGCTGCATCGTCTCAGCACCAGAGGGAAAAAGAGTTCTAATCAAGTCCAAAATAAGAGGCAAGAGCAAATACGCCTTTACTTGCACAGTGAGAGAACAGTTTTGGGGATCCTGTTAATCCTATGTAGATCACATTAACACTCATAAAATACTTGGAGAGTTCTCTCAGTAAAGATGTCAACATTTATTAAGTGCCGTAGTACAAGCAGCTGGATCTCATCATTGTCTCTTTGCCTGGGATTTTGGAGGGGAGAGGAGAGGTGTTTGCTTTCAACGTTATTTTGCGGAGACACGATTGTGTCCAGAAAAGGGTGAGATATGGTGACTCTAGAAATGTCTAGACTTGTAACGGGATCTTCCACGTGATGTTGTCACCTGGATTTCTTGCAGCCAGGAGGTTTTATATCCAGTCTGTGCTCTCAGCTTTGCCATATGTCTCTCCTTACTCCCTTTCTTTTCTCCCCAGTCAGCTGCAGTGTGCACTGCTGAGCTACCATGAGGTGCAGCTGCCCTCCGTGGAGCCAGTGTGCAGGATCTGCCGCCTCTTGTGGTCTCTCTAGGGACCAAGGAGTTCATACTTTTGCCTCCTGAATGCACTGTGCCAAATCCAGGGTCTGTGGGAAGGGCCAAGAAAAATGAACAGCCTTAGAGACAAACTCTCTGGCCCTGCAAATGCAGGGAGAGTTGTCAGGTTCAAGATCTGAATCCATCTTCTGGAAGACAGTTGCAGGATGAATTACTCCCAGCTCTGCCCTCAGTCTGGAGAGAGAGATAACAGACTGGTTTTGTGTCACAGACCGCCTGGCCTGCCTTTCCATCCTTTGCATCCCTAGATTCCTTCTATTTATACAACCTCACTGGCTGCCAGGCAGATCTGAGGTATTAAAAAACAGTACCCTAAAGAAATCCAGCAAAGACTTTGCTATCTCAGACTCGCAGCAGAACAAGATATGAAGCTGAAGGAGCATCTATCACCTCACACAGGACCCAAAGCATCCCCCCGAAGAGCGGCGCATACTGAGCATCTGACAAGAAGCAGCCGTGGTCACAGCCACCCCTCTACCGAGACTTATCTAAGGTGAAACAAAACATCTGTGGCACAGCGAGAATGTTGCATGTCTTTCCTCACTTTTCACATGCTGGGCTACAGCTTCCTCTTCGTAGGATGGCCCAACTAACGACAAGGACTTCTGAAAAATACAGCCGAAGTAGATATGGTGGTCATACACCCCAGCACCTATGGGGTACAGGCATGATGGATGTCGTTGATCTTCCTGTGCAACACTGAATTGCCTTTTTAGATGGGAGTTATCAATTTTGCTGCCATAGCAACCCCAGAAGTCACCTAAAGGACAGCCTGTCTGGGAGAGCAGAGATGGTTTATGTATATGGGGGAGTCAGGGTTTCTGGGACTCTGGGCCCAGGTTGGTGGGTGTGCGACTCCAAGGACCATAGCAGGGGCAGGTTGGGTTTCCCCAGGCAATGTGCCACTGACCCCAAGGCTCCTTCCTCATCGGAACGGAGTAATCAGCGCTGAAAATGGGTGCTGGCGTTTAATGTCACGATGCAGGTGCTTCCCCGATATCTTTTCTACACGACCTCCCTCTTGCACAAGCCTGTGTAGAGTTAACAACACTGAGACCCGCTATCCCTTTGTAAAATCTGGTTGAAGCCTGCCAAAGGGTTCAAGAGTCGTAGGAGGGGACACAAAAGCAATTGCCTTTTCTCACACGTACCATATGTGGTGTGATCTCATAAGCTCTCTTTCCTTAGAAAACCAGGCTAAAACCGGTATACTTCAGCCACTTCGGTTCTTTTCTATAAATGTTTTCAAAACCAGAAGTTTAGTAAAACTGCCCTTTTCAATGCAAAGGGCTTCAATTTAGCTGAATTGTTATTCAACTGAAGATTTCACTGAAAAATTCCCAGACGGCTGTATTCAGCAGCTCAGGAAAAAAAACAACAACAAACAAACAAACAAACAAACAAACCACCAAACACCAAAAAACAAACAGGGTTTCCTTCCTTCATTCTAAGGTTCACATGCAATACTGTACATTTTAAAGCATGTTTCTGTCTGTCCCTAAGCTAATGTCGGCTTCTCGTTCCTACCAAGCGTTTTAAGTGTATCAATTTTATCGAAAGACATTGTCAAACCCGCATCTGTGTTTGCATCTAGGATGCTAGCTCTGAAAAGCACGTTTTTGTTTTCAATCTGACCCACTGAACACTGATTTCAAGCAACGATTTCTTTTGCTTTCCCATCATCTCCGCGACGCCCCCCTTTTTGTTTGGAGTTTATGGTCACTGACTCTGGATTGTGTCATTATTTGTCTTTGTCCCGTGTTTTAACCTTTGTTAGAGACTCAGACATTGTGCAATTTTCTGTTCAGTGACCTATAATACCCTAATTCAGTTGGCATTTCGATAGTGGATTCCTGATGAACAATCCATTATATGCAATGCTTCTTTCCCTTTCTGTTTTCATCATTTCCTCACTCTTTCATTCCCTCCTACCTTTGAAAAGGTCTCACGTGTGTTTCCTTACCCTCTTCACTCTCCACTCCCCCTCTCCTTAGGTTGTCTTTCTCTCATTGTTTCTCTCTTTCTTTCCTCCAAATCAGCTTCTGCTCTCACCCCTGCTTCTCTCTAAATCCCTGCACCATGTCATGTCACCAAGAGGTACTGCAATGAAAGAAGGCATCTGTTCATCCTCTCAGGATGAGTCTGATAAGGAAACTGCTTTTCTGCTGAGACTGAAAAGTTTGCCAGGGCAAGAAATATTGGTGGATGAGATAATGACCATAAAAACAAGCTTTGGGGACTAAAGCCCATGTATCTCCCGAGGACCAGCAGCAAGGGCATGCATGTGGTCTTCACCATCACAAGAGGGAGTTGCTACTGCCCGGTTGCGTGTTGTTACCAGAGAGTGAGACAAAGGAGACAGACTAAGCAGCATTCTGGCCAGCTCCTGGCACCGGAGCCCTTCTCTGCATCGCCACTTGATAGCAGTAAAGGGAGGAACGTGTATAGTGCATCACATCTTTCCAACCCCATTTCAGGATCCGCTCCCAGCAGAGTCTGGAAGGAGCAAACTCAGCCTTGCTGTACTCAGCTAGTGCTCCTGCCCCTAAGGACAAAGCTCTTCAGTTCCTCGCCTGCCTTTCCCAGGATCCCTGGTGGCTGAGATCAGCTGTGATGTTCAGCAGCCACGACAACGTCGGGCAGCGTTGTTTTGGAGTCTGTATTGCTCAGAGCAGGAGATCTCCCTCTCGCCTCCCCCTGTCTCCATTGGCTTTGATTTACTCTGTGATGTATTCCTCACTCAGGAGACCCCAGCCGGGAGCTGCTCTGTGGCGGAACGTGCTCGCTTTTCCTCTGGCCACGGGGACATGAATATTGCAAGGCCTGGGAGACAGCAGCCCAACCAGGAGGGCTGTTTATGCTGATTTCCCTCTGTAACACAACGCCGAACAACATCGGGCTCCTGGTCGCTGGTGTAGATAAGTCAAGAGATGTTGGTCTTGATCAGGCAGCATGGAAAACACCTTAACCTTGGGACAGCATCAGGTCAAGATGGGGAGATGGATGGAAACTCAGTGCCTTGCTTTTTCAGTCTGGCAAAAGCAAGAGCAACCAGTGTTGTTCATCTTCTGCAACATGGCCCGAGATCTGCGGTGCAATTGCTCGAGATAATTAGTTTATAGAGGCAGTAAAACAGGTAAATAATTTAGAAATGGGTGGGGTCTTCTAATTATGCTAGCTGTCTGCTTGCCTTTGCACGGTTAAGGCCACGTTCACCAATCCTAATGGGGCAGCAGCCCTGTACATGCCCACGCAGGGCTTGCCACGTGTCCCTTGGTTGGCAGCCCTGTGTCTGTGCAGCCTTCTAGTTCCTCCCCTACTTGCATCCAGGCAGCCAGTTAAAATAAAGAGCTTGGGGAGTCACACTCAGCCGTGGTGCAAGCCCAGGAACGCTCCAGTTCCATGGGAGCCACATTTTGTCCAGCACGCACACGCTCAGGGTGAAGGACACGGACAGAAAAAGGCCCGGTGGATCTTTTGGCAGCTCCTGAATCTCTCCTTTTCTATCACCACGGTGGCATTGTAATGAGAACATGAAAGAGGAAGATAACACTGAAAGGAGAAAAATAAGGCCTGCTTTTCTCTCTCTCCTGTTTAGAACGAAAGGCAAACTGTGGCACGCAGGCCTATCAGATCTGTCAGCACAACAATTGGCAATGGGAGGGAAGGGGGAAATGCTATTGTCGGCACCATTCTGCTTGGCGGACTCCTCTTACTGGCTCGGGGAAGGAGAGAGAAAACAGAGGGAAAACAAGATGCGGGTGTTCAACGGGGAGCCAGAGACATTTGTTATCAAAATGGAAATGCGCCTCTTTGTTGATGAAGGTGTATCTGCTTCCCATTGTCTCTCGTGCCAGCCCAGCGAAAGGCTCCTTTGATGGCTCCGTGTTTGTGCACCGGCTATGAAATTGCTTTAGAAGACAAAGGGAGTGCGTGCTTATTGGTAATGAAAAGGAGGTGAGGGCTATGTTTCTCTAACCCCGGCTCACCACACGAGTGCAATTTCCCCGGGAGCAGCTGTCAAAGACTTGCAGAGAAAATTGGAAGGCTGAGACTGACTGGGGGGCCAGTGATGAACAGGGAGAGTTGCTGCTCTTTTGCAGGGCTAATGTGGCCATCTGCTCTGATTTAACGGGCCCGCTCCAGCCCAAGCGTCTCGGAGCCCTCCGGGCCACTTGTTGCCTCCTCCCCAGCGCACGGGCTTGCATTAGCAGTGAGGACAGGGTGGGGGGCACACGCAGCCTGTCAAATAGTGCCACTGCCCAGGCAATGAGATGGGACCTTCCCTGGTTGGGGAAAGGAGAGGGGGAATCCATAGCTGGAAGAGCCTGAGGGCAGTACATCCCTCCCCTTCCTTCCCGCCCTGCTGATCAGCAGTGATCTTAGCTGGGGAGTGCACCGGGGATAGAAGTGCACATCGAACACCATCAAAAGCGCAGGGATAACACCCTCAGGAAACACACCAGGCAGCGTGATGCCACCCAGCAAAGCCATCAAAGTTTCAGTACCCAAGGCAAAAAAACCCTCCCGGCCAAGCCCAGCCAGTCGCCCCATCAGGCAGCAGCACTGCTCTGTTACCCACCCACCGCGTGGTCCCACTCCGCCGGCGCTGTCCTCACTAACTGACCATGCCAAAGCGTGGTTAGCACCTGGACTGCTCTCTATTTACCTGCTTCTCACACTCCGTTTCTTGCACACACCTCCAAGCCCACCGGTGTTGGATGATGCTTGCACCGCCCCTACTCCCTCCCCTGCCCATCCTGCCTTCCCACCTCCATTCTGCTCCGCTCGCACACGCAACCTGGGACCAGGTGTGGCTGCGCGTGTGCAAATACTGTATCATTGCACACACACACACACACACTTGCTCATTAACTAATAGTGGCTTTAATAGGAATGTGTTTCTTTCTTCACCTTCTCCTTTCTCGGATGGAAAGTTTAATCGCACAGTCATGCTCAGCCAGCCTCGCTCCTTTATCTGTGCAATAAAGAAATGGTTTATGGCAGATCGACGCCTCGGACCAAGCTGCCAATTTCACACAGGCCCTTATCAGCGCTCACACATGGTGTAAGGCCGTCGGAAATTAGACGCGGGATTCGCATGTCTAACAAGCGGGGTTAAATGCTTTTTTTTTTTCTTTTTCCCCCCCTGCTTTTCCCCTGACTGGTCCTTCTTCCCCCCTCCCTCGTTCTTCTCACTGGTTACAACACTGACAATGGCTTTAAAAGGACACTCTTGCCTGGCTCCTGGTTAAAAGATGTTAATTTATTGTAGCCTGTTCTTTATTTGATTATTGGTTTATTAAAACTGCCCGAGGTGACAGCATTTCTTCTAGAACAAATCCTCTGCTCTCTTCTTTAATCTGTTACCAGTTCTATTGGCAAGACAAAGGCAAGTGGCTGTGGCTGGTCTGGGGGATCATGTCCCCTTTCAGCAGGAGGAGAGGCAGGAGGAGACGGGAGCACAGCTGGGTGTCAGTGGCGTAGCCAAGCCACAGTCCCACGCCCTCCAACACAGAGCGGCTGTCTGCCAGGAAGGGGTGTCTCTGAAAGCAGATCCGGTTGTCAGGTTCTCCTCTGTCTTGGACATCCTCGATTTCCATTTGTTGAGCTCACCTGAACCCTGAAGAGCTCTTCTGCAGTGTGTGCTGAGTGCCGGGGGATGCACTCTACGGCAGGCCGGCCTCTGAGCCCTGCCTAGCTGGGACCCTCCACCCTCTGCACAGCAAAGGGCCACCACACCCCCACCGCACTCGCCTTTGCTCTAGCTCCTTCAGCCCGATCTTGGTGCACCCCCAGCATCACTGCCCTGATCCAACAGGCCCCTCCTGTCCTGTGAGTCCCCTAGAAGGGATTCCTCCTCCACCCTGCTCTCTCCTGCTCTGTGGCAGCATTCCTTCTGTCCTCAAATTCAAGAGCCCAGCACCCAGTCACACTCCCTAATCCAGAATTTCTGCTGCAAGTCGCCACAGGTGTACTACTGCTGTCCGACTGCAGGAAAAGATGGGACTGACTTTTCCGAGGCCGTCCACACAGCCACAAAGTACATTGGTATTCAGAGAGCCAACCCTGCCGTGTTTGCACTCAGGGATGGAGTTATTGCAGGGAGCTGGAACTCCTGCAGGATGCGCTGCCTGGTGCAGCGCCGGTCCCTGCTGAACCTGCAGCCAGCCTTGCCTCTTACCCACACCTCTGCCAGCCCCTGCAAAGCATCAGCACCCCCTTCACCCCCCTCAGCAGCTGCAAATGCTTGTTCCCCTTCTCCTGATCTGCCCTCCAGCTCAGCCACAAACGTACAGGAATATTTTTACAGTGACAGTAGCTTGTTATAGACTGCAGTGCCTGCCACATAAAAGTCAGCAGCAACATAGAGGAGCGATTAATGATAATGGTTGACATTTTATACAGAGCCTTCCAGCTTAAGTGTTGCAGGGTACTTAGCAGGTTGAATCAAAATACAGCCCCTTGTTTCTTCCAGAACCAGAAAAATAGTCCCCTGGGGAGTGCAACATGAAAGCTGGGTTAATGGCATGTGACAAGTGCTGTCCTGGAACCTGGGTGGGCAGGCAGAGGGGAAGGTTGATTCCCTTCCTTCTGAACTGGAACAGGACATCCAAATCTTTCAAATAGCTTCAAAAAGCCTCACCTGCATGTCTAACAAGGACCAAATTTCAGTGGCTTTTTTAAAACACTGCCATTGTAATTCCTGGAGGCTTTGAGGCAAGGCTTGGGGCAGATTTACATGTGGCTGAGGGGAGAGGTAGCCCCCGACACTATTGCTGGCCCTGCAATTTGAAGTCCAGGGGACAGGACAGGAGAGGAGGGAGCCTTCCAAGATCTGCTGAACTCCCTCCTCTTCTATCCTAGCTGCCTGCCGGCCTTTGGAAAAGAAAACTGCCTTTAGCACTGATGATTGTTGCAGGACAGGGCGTCTGTGGCTTGAGTTGAGGCAGGTTTCATCCATCCTGGGGAATCTGCATATTGCCAAGGCTAATGTCTCCCACACTCTGGTGTTCTGAAATGTCTTCATCACAGCTGAGGCCTGTCTCAGCTGACCTGTAATTTAATTTTCTTTCTTTCTATCATAGACACATACAGCTTAGGAGGGACCTCAGGAGAACATTGCATCCCTCCCTCTTTCACTGAAGCAGAATCATCTAGATCCAAAATGTCCTTGCAAGATGCTGGCAAAGCCCACCCTTATAAGCCTCTGAGGGAGGAGATTCAATGACTCTCATGCATAACTTGTCCCCATGCCTCACTCCTCTCATAATTAGAAAGCTTTTCCTTATACCTCACCTGAATTGTCTTGTTACATTTTTTCATCTCCTATCCATTAGGAATAAGTAAAAAAGCTTTTAAAATTATTTAAAAAAAAAAAACAAACAAAGCAAAAAAAACCCAAACCACCAACCCAAAACAGTTTTCCTGCCTATCTTGCTCAGTAAGAACTTTTGACATGAGCCATAGGGAATGAGCCCCACCCAGAACTTAATTTTTTTGTTCCCAAGCAGGAGGCACTTCAAATTAAGGCCTGAGACCTAGAGAAAATTGATTTGCACAAGTAAGAGGCATTTATGCAATATGTTGATTATAAACCAGCACCCCAGGATCCGTACTCTCACAATGAATGTGGTAACTGTAACTTGACTCACATGTCAGTGTTACAGGCAGAGATGGCTGAATAATTAATCAATAATCCTAAAAATTTGGCTTCCATTCCTGTCTGTGAGCTCTCTTGGTGAAGATGTCTCTCCCAGAATCTATTAATTAGGTGAGGTTACTCATAAGAATGGCAGAGGGACTCTGGGTGTGAAACCCCGGTCCTAGTGGAAGTTTTGAATTTGCTTTGCTTCGCAGCAGGAATTAGTTGCAAAAATTCAGGTCTTGAAATGAGAGCTGTTTCAGATTGGCTATGCTGCTCACATGGCTTTGTGTCTGTCTCCTGAGTAGCTGAACTCAACCCCTGGAATGAGTTTCCAGGGTGAATAAGAATATCACATTTGATTTCCATTAATGTGCTATAACATTGCTTAAAATTCACTTCTCTCCGTCAGACTGATCTGTCTATCTGTCTAATATTCCTAGAGCACCTATCACTGCACCATCTAATTATTAATTCGTCCACTGGAATGTTTGCTGCAAGCTCACATCAAAGGCACGTAGATACAACTAGAGTTAAATCATCGGAAAATGCAAACAGACACTGTCTGAAACCTGCTGGCCAAGACATTTCCGTAGATTTAATCCCAGTTTTCCAGGCCCTTTTAAACCTTCAAACAACAAGAAGTGGGGCAGATGAAAATAGATGAAAGTTTACATTTGTTCAGGAGTGACAAAGTTCCACCGGGAATGGCAAAAGCTGATGTAAGGGAGGAGAGTATGATTTTTTATTTGTACTGCGGGAGAGGCTGGGAGCCCCCAGCCTACAAGCAGCCAAGGAAAGACCAAAATGGCTCAACGGCAGCTTTCCTGTAGGCAGGAGGTGGTGATAATCCCTTGAGACAGGGCACAGAATCACATCTTGAGAAATATAAAGGAAACCAGTACAGAGAAAGGATTACTGGGATTGTTTAGGGAATGACAGACCTTGAAGAGAAGGGGCTGGCATTTTTGTCTAACAAAAGCGGAGGCTGAAAGGGCGTCTGATGTCTGTGGCTAAAAACAGCAGCGGAAAAAGGAGAGAACTTCAGTCCTCCAGCCAAACTGTAACAGAGAAAAACGTGTGGCTACACTTAGGCCAGAAAGAAGAAGGTTCTTTGCCATCAGGGCAACCAGACCCGCTGGTATTCGTGAAGTCAAACAGTAACCAAACTGAAGATGCTCTCCGTGCTAGAGGAGGTCCCAGCCCACGGAGAGGACCAAACTGGGTGCACCAGTTATAGGCCAGTGGCACCAGGGCTGCCTGTGTCCCTGGCCACTCATTCCCCAGCCGTGCTGGAGCACTCCTCGTCTGCACCGGGCTGATGCTGGCCAGCCAGCCAGCAGCCAGTACCAGTCTCCTTTAGCCCACCAGCACCAAACCTCAGCCTGCGCTTTGCTTCGGCAGACAGACTCTCACGGAAGTGGAAGAAATAAGAGCAAATTTCACCGTCAGTTTTCCCACGGACCTTAAAGCTTCCCCAGCTCGCAGGGAGGGAAGAACAAAGCACACTGCTGTCACCAAACGTGTCACGAAGGAGTCGCGCTCCCCTCAGCCTGGTTCCCCGCCGTCCCCACCAGGTGACACTTCATGTGGGAGGATAAATATAAATAAAGAGAAGGAAGCTGGAGCATTTTGATGACTCATGTAATATTCATTTTGAATTAATTTGTACATGATTCTATAAAAAAGATACATTCCATAAGATTATTTTTGCGAGCTCTAATTTGCTGCTGGCAAGGAGCAGCGTTTGGGTCTTTTATGGGTATTAGTTCCATAGTGTATAGCAGGAGGCAGAGGAAGTTTAATTATGATTCACTGAGCCACATTGTGGGTATGTTTTAAAGCCACTTAATTAGTGTAGAAATATACAGCTGTAATTATCCTGAAATATGGCCTAATTAACCTATGGAAAACCCGTACACACGGCTCAGGAAACTTGGAAGCATTAATAGTCTATTAATATAGCGGAGCTGACAGCCCATCATGCTCACATTTGGGAAGAGGAAGGCAGAACCTCCTTGAGCGTGATCTCCCATTGAGAAGAGCTACCTGTGGAAGGAAGGTAAGGGCTGACCTTCCCCCGTGCTGGGAGGGGCTGTGGCCCGTCTGGTGCACCTCCCGCCACAGTCTGTTATTTTTGAGCTGCAGTGAAGCTGGTCCGACTTATTGTCCCAGCCCCTCTCCTCCGTTCTGTCCTCTTCTTCAATCCTGAAGTGCCTCTCCCGACGTCTTCTGTCCTACAGCCCTCCCACTCCCTGCAGCCCTCACTACACATTTGTGGAGGCTCAGGAAACGCACAGGGTGTCCCTCAGCCACTTCAGCCGCGCTCTGTCATTTCTCCCTCTCTGGAACTAGAAACCATTAAATGCTGCAATGGACCGTTCCCTCGTGGATGAATTCCCAGCCCTGGAGAGGGAAGTAGATGATCAGGGAGATAGCTAAAGCACAGCTAAAGCGAAAATGTGATGGCAAAAGGTCTTGTGTTTATTCTTAGATGTAAAAGCTGATAAAAACAGGAAGAACCAATTATCGCTTCAAAGACACCTTGATGTCACAGGGTTTCCCAAAACATCTTGCAGACCCAAGAAATCAGGCTTGTGTTTTGCCCTTGGAGCACTGCATATAGGAGCCTTTACAAAGCGGAACAGCAAATTAATGCCCCGTCCCTTGGCCCCATCACTTTGTAAATGAGGAAACCGATGCACACACCTAGAAATTAAATTCCCTGGCTATGCTTTCCTTATGCCCTGCTCTAACAATCAGCTCATGCTGCCTCTTAACTGAGAAAACATCCTGATTTTAATAGAGCTTCATGTTTCGGGAAGGGGCATTTACTTCCACTCGAGCTAAAGAAGCAGCAGAAAGCCAATCTCTGAATTGGCAGGGATGGCTGATGGGGGCTGAAAGGAGTGAGGTGGAGAGAGAAGACAGGAAGGCAGCAGCTGGTGTGGGGTTCTTCTTTAGGCAGAGCACATAACCAAATATTCAAGCAGCATCTTCATCCTTTGGTGATCAAAGCAACAGAAATTGAATCCGGCTGTAATCATCCAAAGGGTAGTTTGCTTAAAATTCCCCTAATTATGGAAGTGCGGAAAATTACTGCTCCATGATGATCTGAATAGGAAATTGAAGGCTCCCACAACCCAACTACTGCCACCTCAGCTTAAAGAAAAATGACAAGTGAGGTTCAGAGAAAAGAAGAGATAAAGAAATAGATGTGAAAGTGGCAGGTTGTGTGAGCAGGGGACCAGGGAGAGGAGAGGACGACGTAGAAAGGAAGGTAATTCTCTCTCCCACTGCCTGGGAGGCCACCAGTTTTGGGGAACTGTGAGCTAAAGAGAACACCGAGAGAAATACAGGCCTCACTAAACTGGCCCTTCCACTTTGCCAGCAGTCCCACTGTGACACACTGGACACTGAACCACAAGACATGTTTTATCCAGAGCTTCTGGTTGAAACTCAGAGGACCGTTCTGAGTACCATTCTGTCTGATATGTGAGGGCGGGTGATCTCTGTATATAAATAATCTGAATTATTGCATCCCAGAGTGTTCTTCCAGGGGCGGTTTCTCATGGCAGATGACAACAGGTACCACCGAAGGTTCAGCCACCCAGCTGAGCTACGTAGGAACAAAGGGCTGGAATAGAGTGTTTTGTGTTACGGAGAGATTTTCTCTTTAAATAATACCTATTCCTTAGCGTGGTGCTCACACCTGCTCCGAGAAAAACCTCCCCTCATCCTCTTTGTGCTGCTGTGATGGCCACCAGGCTGGGTGGTCTGAGTAAAGCTGTAGAGGGCCCGTGGGTACCTTCCTCCATCTGCTGTGGCTGAGTCTGACCACGGCTCCTGTTACCCAGCGACATCGTAAGGGGACATTCTGTTTTCTGTGGGGTTTTTGTTCTATTTCAGGAGGCAGCGTCCTTCACTGTCTCTGAGGTCCCTCCTCTGGACAAACATTTGCTGCACTGTGGTTCCCTCAGAGAGACTCAGAGCACACTTATCCTGCTCCAGATGTTTCGTATCAGGTGTGAGAGAGAAGCTGGCTCCGTCTCTCTCAGGAGCACACACAGGCTGTGATTAAGCAGAACACTTTGCTTACTTAATATCTGTGTCACTTCAAAAGGCCTGTATTCGCTTAGAATGAACGAGATCAACGGTGCAGTGCAGAGCGTGTGCTTCCCCCAGACGCAGGTGGCTGTTTTGGCTCCAGCTTCCTTCTCCCAGAACTGGGTGCTACAGTAGAACATCAAAAGCTGTTTACAGGAGCCAAATAATCCTCCAGGGAATATCACACCCATTAGAAACCAGTGCCGGGGCGGGAAGATACTACAGACAAGTGTAATTCATCCCACCGGCATGTTTCTACTCAGATAAATCCTCCACTTCTTTTAAAATAAACAACAGAAAATAAGCAGTGACCCCGGAATGTGTATTTCTGCAACTCTGTCTGCAGAGGTGTGGCACCCGTGAGCACCCTTCAGCTGAGGGCTTAGTACCTGCCATCACAGGAGGGTTCAGGTGGGAAGAGACCCCAAGGGGTCTCTAGCCCAACCTCCCGCTCCAAGCAGGGCTACCTGTGAGTTCAGAGCAGGGCACCCAGCACTTGATCCACTTTGGTCCTGAAAAATTCCGAGGATGGAGATGGCACAGCCTGGGCAATGATGATAATGTGGAGCTTATGGGCTTAGCAAACATCACTGGAAGAGGAGGAAACTGAGACTTGGGGAACAATATGGCAGAGCAACAGAGGGGCTTTTGTAGGGGAGTGTTTTGTTCTCTCTCCTTCAGCCACAAACTCTGGCTCCCCATCGTTGTCACAGCCGCTAACTCCAGTAGTAACATGAGAGTTGTCTGCCTTCCCAAGGTAGCCCAGAGCCGAGCCAGCTCGCCAGCCGGCCCGGAGCCTCAGGTCTGTCTTTGCACACATCCTGGCTCCGGTCTGAATTGAGGTGTCTGCAGATCCTGGTAATAACATGGGACATTAGTCTGCTGATGTCTTTGCATAACAAGAGGATTGCAATTAACGTGATGATCCTTTCTTGTGTTTGAGCACGTCGGCACGGGTCATGAAGTTGGTGTTAGCAAAATGACCCAACGGGAGTTATTTACCTAGCTGTAAAGGGGCTGTGTTCCTGCAGGAGCAAGAACTCCAGTGTCAGCAGCTGCTCCTGCACGTGTCAGTCATTGCTTGCCTCTGCTCGGGTGGCACCGAGGGGACACCTCACGCTCACCTGTGCCTGTGCTGTGACAGGGGAGGGCTGGCCTCCCCGGCTCAAAGCACACCCCGAAGCCTGCCAGTACTTTCGTGTCCTGTGCTCCTCGCCTGGAAAAGCCAGATCGCTGCCTTCTGCAGAAATGTCTGGCCCTGCCAGTTGAGTTCAAGGGATAGATCTATCTCGATGCTTCAGGTTAGAGAGGAGGGAGACCCAGGGCAGTTAGAAGACCACGCGTTAGGCTCTCGGCTGTGCTCCAGCTCCTCCTGGCCAACCCCAGGCACCGTGTCCTAGGTCACTGAACCACACACACCCATACCCCGCTCTCACCCATGGAGGCATTTCCCTTCTTTCCCTTCTCTCTGCAAGTGCCAGTATTGATTTCCCAAGGCAGAGCATCCTGTAAAAGCCTCTCAAGTCTACATCTGAACAAATCAACGTCTGCTCCAGTCGTTATCTGTGCAAAGACCTGCATGCCCAGGCACACACGAGCAGCAGACTGCCTTTGATGATCTGCCATCTTCCTGCGATGGGAATAGATGTCTCTCCACTCTCTGTGCCTCCACCTCTCCTGCTGCTGCTGTAATCACTGGCCAGTAACAAATGAGAGGGATTTATGATTGCTCTGTGGTTAACCAGCTTATGGTAATTAATAGAGAAGCACCTGAAAGTTGGCTGGCAAGTCCCCAGCAATCCCACTGCGTTGGAGGAGACGTGAGGGCCTGTAAGAGAGAGAGATGCTCTCTCACTTGGACAGCTTCATGAGAGATGCATCTCTCCCCGGTTAAATTAATTTTCTCTGATGAGGTGATAGGCTGATGAAGTGATGAAGTGATCAGGAGGGTTCTTTCATTAGAGATGTGTGGCAGGGAGCTTGCGTGGTTGAGAGGGCTTCCACTCTCACCCCACTCCCTGTAAAAGCACTACAGGGTCCCAATCCTAGATCGTCTGCAGGGGTTGGCATGGCAGCCCTGTTCTGGGGGGGACAGAGTATCCCCGTGGATTCCACCTTTGCTTGGTAGGGCCTCCCTGTCCTGTCCTACCTTGACAAAGTACCCGTCACAGCGCTCTTTATCTAAGCGATGCCACAACGTACGTTCTCAACCTGTTTGCCACCACATTTCCTAAGGTCTCTCCACATTGTCCTGCAGAGAAATGCCTCCAAAACCAAACCCCCTTTTCCTCTGTCAGCACCAACCGGCACTCAGGCTTGCTCCACCACTCCAGCTGGCTGGTTCCCAGCATCCAGCCGTGCAAGTGTGGCAGAAGGGCAGCACCTCGGGAAACCTTCCCACCAGAGCTCACGCAGACACGCAGCTGGTTGGTTCTGGTCCAGTCAGGCCAATCTCTCGCAATCCCGTTTGGATGCAGAACAGTATGGTGCCAGCTGTACGTAGCGAGGGTGGATTTCAGACAGAAAGTCTCAGCCTGTTATGGGTGGCCATGGGACTTGAGCGGCGACACAGAGCTTTCCCCTTCCACTGAATGAGAATAATTGTGTCCCTCAGGCTGTGCATCCCGCAAGCTATGCTAGAGTAAGTCCAAAGGGTTGAGCAGACCAGTTGTACACACACTACTGGTAGGAACAGGCTGAAATGGGACCGGTCCTATCCTTCTTTGCATGCCTGCACTGTCCTGCTGGGAGCCAGACCACAGCCAGTATGGACAAGGGGTGCATCCCGGGGTTTGGGGTGCAGAGAGGGTGCCCCAGGTCTTGCTTTGGAGGGCAGAAACCACGAGGACTGGATTCCATGAGTGTGGAGCCTAAAGCCCAGGCTCAGGGAGGCAGAAGGTTGGGAGCTTGCAAGCATCTCACACCAACTCGTTCCCTATCAGACTACACCCACTTTTTCGGATTACATGAAGTCTTCCATTCTCTCTCCACCTCCCCCCTCCGAGCTTTATTAAAGTCCCGTGTCATTCCTGTCACTTGAAAAGACCATCCTTCCCATCGCCTTTTCCCTGCCGGCATTATTAACAATTCTAAGCAAGCTTTCCCCAAAAAATGAAGTTTCGATCTCTGCAGCATCTTTTTGGGGTCCTTAAACACTTATAAAAAGTAAAGAATTAACCATGTGCGAGCTGCTCTTTCTCAAAGAGGATGTAAAGCTCTGCAGTGGAGCAGGGTCTGGATGTCCAAATTAACTATCCTCCCTCACACTTGGGCTGTAGCATCCACAGTCAGTGTCACTTTTGTATGTATCTCATCGTAAAGCCCGATGAATACAGGGGTTTAAAGGCACTTATCACACTCTGCGCACAGCACTATCTTTCTATTTCTTTAGCCTGAGGGGTTTTTTTTTGCCCCTCAAGCTGTGCATTTCATAGTCAACCCCCAACACCACTTGTACCTTGTTTTGCATAACTGTTAATCATTTCATTCATGAAAACACCGAGCCGTTATAAAACAAATAAACAAAATACGAACTGCTAATCTTTCCCTTATATTGCAAGGATTAAATAAACAGAAATATCAGCAGAAAGTATTCTAGACACGTTGGACTGCCATAAAATTTAGTAGGTGAACTGTTAATTTACATATTCCCAAAATGCAATAGGGTGACACTTTTGAAATTAAAAACTGATGATACAAATGGCATTTAAAGTTCATTTAATATTATTTGTTAAAATTCCACTGACAAATCTGTCATATGTATAGCAGATCCTATTACGAGAAGAAGAAGAAAAAAAAAAGCAATTGAAATCAAAACCCACCCCAACACTGAAGGGTCTATTAAGGCAGTAGATGAGAATTTGCATTATCAAATAATCCTAACAGGAGATTTTATAAATGGAAATGTAAACTGTAGAGGGTTTTAAATGTTAATTTATACCAATAACTAGTTTTATAAACAGACTTGACTATGTTTCTACTAGAGACAATAAGAAAATGTATCCCTGGGGGATTGGGAGTACCCAAACAGCAGCAGTTGTATTTCTGAATAACAAATCTGCAACCACCTGGGATTAGGTTGGAGAACTGCGGCTGAGCAGAGAGTGCAGTGCATGGTCCGGCAGTGCAGTGGCTCTGTCACTGGCCCTGCTTGTCCCTTCCTCTGTGACTCTGAGGATGGCCCTTTCCCACCCGTTTCTGACCTGTAGGTCTTGCTTCCCACAGGTCTGTGCAGCACCACTCGCAGGAAAAGCCCAGCCTCAGGCTGTCTTGGCCCTATAATAATACTCTCAACCCTTCAGTGCTGCTACAGCAGCAAATCTTCTTTCTCCTTGATTTAATGCCTGACATGGGAGCTCATCCGTTGTAAGGAGCCCTATCCTGCAAGGACAGCTGTTGTTTCTCCCCAAAAAAATCCCCCTGGGCCTCTGGATCCTAAAAAACCCAGTCAGATTGTGAATCTCTCCTGCCAGGTAGCAATATGGAGCTAGTGGTGCCCAAGCTGACATAGGAAACGGCTGCAGGACATCAAAAGGGATGTCATGCCTTGGCCTGAAGCTTGGAAAATTATTCTCACTGCTCAAAAAGACACAGAGGAAGACCCTTTCTGTACAAAATGAAGCCTCCTGATTTAAATGCCAGATGGCTCATGAACCATCTAAAAGAATCTAGGTATTTGGATTTCTTTTTGTTTGTTTGTTTATTTCCCCCTTACATAAATATGGAAGGAAAGCATTGCAGGTGAAATGGTGCATGGAAATTAATCTGGTTCATAGTCCTCATAAATATTAACAGGCTGGTAAATATGTAACCTATTTCTTTTTTCCTCTGCTCTCATCTCTTCCAAGTTATTTTCACCAGGGAAGGTTAAGTAGCTGGGGCAGTGATGTTGGTAAATGACACCGTGGCAGAAGGGAAGGGTTTCATCCAGACCCAGTCCCTGCAGTGGTGTGATCAAAGCAGCGCTACCTACATGAAAAATAATTCTGCACCATCACAGGGTTCTTCGTTGTGTGCCTGCAGAGCGTGGCCTGAGGAAGATTCTGCCCCACCAGCTCCGTTGGCCACCGGGGTAAATTAAGTCACCAAGGGGTCGATGCAGCTCAGCCCCAAGTGTGACAGCGACAGGTCCTTGGTGCTCTGACCTCACCAGCAGCCAGGACATGCTCTGGATCTGCCCTGAGGCGTCTCAGAAATAAACCCCCCAGGGCTGGTCCAGTATTGGGCTAAAGCAGCATTCCCACCCCGTGCCCCACAAGGCATCCATCTCCCTGCTTCTCCCTCCACGTCCCACCTTGTGCCTGGAGCTGCACAGAGCGGGGGGCTCACTGCCAGTCCACCTGCACTTCCCAGAGAGTATTTTATTGTGAGGAAAGCAAGTTCAAATGCTGGGTTTTCTCCTCCCCTTCCATCACAGCTCAAATCACGAGCCTCCAGTCCCTTGCTGCCAGAAAAAGGAATACAAACAGGCTTGCTTTTTTCTTTAATTCAGGAGAGCATCTATGTGTTCTCTCCCCTTCCAACAATTTCACCAGATAAACAACCGGGTGAGAAATTAATAGACACTTTAGTTTGTACTGTAATAAAGTGTGTGCATGTGAAGGCGAAACGGTGGAGGGAAACTTTAATCCACAGATTAAAGCAACAGGCCTTGTCTCTAACGAATTTGGTTAGGGCCTTGGAGGACAGTGATACATGCCTTGAGCTAGACGAGAGCTTTGTGCCAGAGTGACTTGAGTGAAAAGGGCTCTGTGGCATGAAATGTAGAAGTGGGTTTATAGCACTAGGATTTATCTGTGACTCTGAGCACTCACAATATTACTAATATGACTATTAGAAAAGCAAATGGATTGAACCATTAGGCCATATAATCCCTCAGAGTCTGGCTGCAGCTATAAAAAGTGAGTATTTATGAGCAGGGCTCTTAAGTGAACTCAGGCGATGGATGCCCTGAGTGGGACCAGGGAGAGATGGGGACAGGGAAGGGTCAGTGCTCCTCCCCGAGCAGCAAAGGAGGGGTGCGAAGAAGAACATTCTCCTCGGTGAGGAAAGGGTCTGCTGAGTCCCTCCGACCTGCAGGGGCTTAGAGGTGAGCAGCTGTGCACAGCACCATGAAACTGGCCGCTTTCTCCGCCTAGCCACGCTCCCTGCAGAGCACCCCAGTGCCACTTCCAACCTCTGCTGCCAAAAGCTGCTGAGGCTGGAGAAACTTGCAGGGTTTTCATTTCATGCTAAGCTTCTGGGTCACAGGGGGACACTCTCCTCGCATGGTCCCAGTCGTGACCAGGGAGGGGGATCCTGCAGCACCCCACAGCCAGCACACAAATCTCATGTAGCTTCTCAGGAGAGAAGTGCCCGCACTGCTGCTGTGCTAGGTGCATCCTTGTGGCAACTGCTGGTGTCAGGGGAAGCAAATCAGCACGACAGAAAGCTTGTTCTCACTTGTCCCTGGGCCACAGCTCTCCTGAGCTAAGCCAGTGCTTTCCTCAAGGCTAATTCCATGCCTCAAACTGCAAGCTGTTTGGAGTTCCCCTTGCTCCACACATCTCCCTGCTAGGGCCCATCTGTGCCACTCTGCAACACGGAGCAAAACCCCCCCGCATTTCAAGAAGACGAATGTCTTTTCCAAGGCACCCTGCCTCCTCAGATAGCCCAGGGCTGATGCAGTCAGAGAGCTGGCAGCTGGGCTTATTGAACAAAGCAAAGCCTCTGCCAGGGAGCCGGGGTTGCCTCCTGTCACATGCAAACCAGCACAGAAAGACCTGTCAGACCTCCAGATACGGGCAAGGTCCTTCCCCACCGGTCTGATCCTCGCGTAGCAGAGATTAAACACCGTGGAGGTGCAAATTTCAATATCAAGCTTCTCAGTCTCCAGCCTGCCTGGCTATTGGCGCAGTATCTCCTTCTATTGCCTCTAAAGACACGTGTCCCTCCAGCAGTGACGCCGAGGCTGGGCAAAGTCTTGTGATGCTGACAAGCAGTATGGGACTAGCAAAAAGATCGGAAGCAGCAGGCTTGATAGTGCCTCTCCTTTCCAATTCCTGCAGGTCTGGGCCAGGCCGAGATCTGGTGTCCTCCACACGAAGCACCAGCAGAAAAACACCTGTGTGGGTCATGAGCCAGAAGAGAGACCAAGGAAGGGAGAGACTTAGGGAGACACATTTTCAGGAAAGGATTGTTTCTCTAATAATTAACACTTGTGTCTCGCTGATTTTATTTCATGTGTCCATATTTTTCCATGCAACAGTGCAAATGATGTAGGTTTCAAAGCAATCATGCCATTTTCTGTTAGCTGATCTTTTAATGCCTAGATTTATGAAAGATGGCACCCTATATTTTTGTGTTTACATGGATCATTGCTGAATTGGAACTTATCCTGCTTTCATGAAAGGATTCCTCCCTTTTTGGCAGAGAAAATTAGTTTGTTTTCAAATCTAGCCTATGTGAAAGATCACATGGCCATGAAGAAAATCTTGAATCAGTTCCAAATGGTGAATATCATGAAGGCAGATTTGTACCAAAACCTCTAACACTCGCAGTTTCAGATATTTTCAGCAGGGAAAACCCTCGGCTTGGCGAAATTTCACGGAGAAGACATATTTCCCTGGCATGAGTTTTCCTGAAAGACAAAATTGTGAATCATATACAAAAGAGGAAGAAGAAGGAAAAAAGCTGCTGAGACTTTATACAATATTGTCGTATTTACATCCTTGAGCAGCTTCCCTGAAAAGCAGCCATCACCGGAGAGGAGCAGAGCAGAGCGCCAAAAGTCTACAGAAATACATCAGGTAAGGATGCAGATGGGTACTTGGAAAGTTATTCAAAATGAGGGAAGTAGAGGAGGAAGATGAAAATGATGGCAGAATTGGACCGTGGACCTAGATTTTGTACAAGCTACCAGGTGTAATCAGATATCGGAGATAACATCTCTCTGAAATCAAACCACTCATCTGTCTCAGTGGAGATGGATTCCACAACCCGGCAGCTGTTCTCTGCCCCCGCCGTGTGACACAACCTCCATTCTGTCCCTTCGTGCCCCCACATTTCCTTTAATCACTCTTGGGCAATCCATTCCCTTTCTGTTCTGAAGCTGCCGGGCCTCTTCAGAAGCGTGGAGCTTGGGCAGTAATTGTTCTGTCGCAGACTGACATCTCCAGAGAGGCAGCTCGGGTCTTAGCAACAGAAAATCCAGAGGCAAAGCTGGAAAGCTATTAATGTTTAACACACAGGGAAGCTGCTGTCTGTCAGATGCTCCGATCACCCTGAACTTGGCAGGCAGAACGTGTTAGCACATCTGAAGCTGCTGAAGGATTTTATCAGCCTGACAGGACAAGGCATACCCACCTCCCCTTCTGCAGCACGTCTAGCACGGACATAAAGAAGGGGCCCTATGGAACAGACACAACCAGGCCCACGTGTAGCTTTGAGACATCAGCTCCCAGCAGCCTCAGGGGACAACTGAGTTTGCACAGAAGGTTTGAGATGGAGCGAGATCTTTTGGCCAGGCCCAGCTGGGTCTGCGGCACGTGGCAAAATACAGGACAAAATGCTCCTCGCTGCTCCCAGTGATGGTGTTCCCAGCAGGGTCAGGCTGGGACCAGTCCTGAAGGGAGAGCAGGGGACTGACTTGTGACTCAAGACTGAGACAACAGCAGAGGAAAGTTTCCCAACTCGAATGAATTGAATTTGCTTTGTTAGCACAGGCAAAACTGTGGATTTGAGCCTGGGGTGAATGGCTCCTTCTGAAATAGCCATGGGACAAGCGGAGGAGTCTGAGGGGGGGTCCTGGTCCCTTTCTCAGGGCACAGCCAGGCCAGCGTGAGCCGCAGTGCTGACTGACCAGCTGCTTGCAGCACACCTGCTATTGCCAGGAGCAGCTCGAGGCTACATCACCTGGCTCAGAGGAAGGACTGGCATGGGACACAAAGCCTGGGCCTCCTGAGGAGAATCCAGCCTAGAAGAAATATAAAAACCTTAAAATTAAACAGACTAAAAAGCCCTCCTACATTATCCTCGTGTTCGAGTACTTAGCCTCAGTCACACACTGAGCTTCCAGTCTTTTCTTTATTTCTGATCCTGTTAAGTTTCCCATGGAGGAATAGTTTTTCTGACCCCTGAAGACCTCAGTTAAGCCTGCTGACAACAAGTTGGCTTTTCTTAGTTTCTTTTGCAGCTCCTTAGACATAATCTATTGACCCTCACCAATCTTCAAAATGCAGGTTGAAAACCACTGACCTGTAGCGTTTTGGTGTCTGCCACCTCAGCAACTCGCTTAAAACCGCTTCCCAACACTACGGGACTGAAAAATGTGTTATGGCTCTAGATTCCTGTATGGTATTACCCAGCCACGTGTGAAAGTGATTCAGACAAAAACCAGGGAGTCAGGAGGCTGAGACCTGGATTTGGTGGTGCTGATGGCTCTCTGATGACTGTCCAAACAGGCCCGTTTAGCTGTGGAGATGCTGGCTGTGTCTGCATCTGAGGAAGACCATGCTGCTGTACCTCAGTGAAGTGTTTTATGAGCTCTGCTGGAAGAGCTAGCGCTAGGCTAGTGCAGAGTGATTGTTTTGCTAGCACCCTGTCTCGATGGAAAACCTTGTGTTTTTCCATGCAGGAGGAAATATTTCTCTAGTAGCCCACAAAATAACGTGTGACTTCACCCCCTGACTTTTGACCAGCACCAGCAGAGATACAATCAGCAGCTCCTGCAGGCGTTCTGCCATCGCCCAGAGCTGTCCCTTCCTCCCAGCACACCTGGCTCCTGCCACCACCCCCTGCAGCAGAGGGCAGGAGACATCTGGAGAGGCTGGGGGGCAGGCTGGGACTGTTGGAGCACAGGCGGGTGTAACAGTGGTGTAGGTACAAGATGTGTACCCAACCTCTCCTCTTTTGACTCCAGTCCAGGCCACCCCTTTTTACACCCGCCAGCCTCTGTTAGGTGGAGCCAGGAAAGATCCCCTTTCCCTTTCTCCAGCTTCTGGTCCTCCTTTTGATCCTCCTTGCTTTCAATTTGCAAATCTTCCCGTCTTCACCCTGCCTCCTGCCAGGAAAGCCTGAAACCTTTGAACCTAAGGCAGATTGCATCCAGCCAGCCTGTACTTGAGTCCCCCTTACCTTGTGGAATAACTATTGCAGCTGCGAACATGCTCCCAAACCTGGGAAAGTTTTCCAACAGTGTTCAGGGTCTAACAGGTGCCAGCAGACCCATTCTGGCATGGCCTCCAGGTGCCCTTGGTCAGTGCCTAGCTCTCCTCACCCACCGCCCTGCCTGAACCAGCAAGTTCTCCAATTCCTCACCCCTAAAGCAGTTTTTTGATGCATCATCTGACAGTGGAAACGCTGAAGAGAGTGCACAGGGTGGTTGGGATCGAGGCTTTGCTTCAACCACTAGTTCTTTTTGTGAGCCTGGAAACAAACCTACTCATAAACTCAGGTGAATGTGCCTTTCCAGCTCTGTAGCAGGTAAGGACAAACTGTATTTTGTTGCACCTGGTGAGGTTGGAAATGTAGTTTTTAGTTGCTCTGGTGAGTGCTTTCAGGCATTTGCTAGCTCAGAAGAGAATCCAGGAAATGAAGTTAAAAGGTTAAGTCATCACTATGGAGACAGAGGCTGCGAATACTCTGTTATCAGCCAGAGGATCCCTAAAACTGCTACAGAAATGGGGTTGCATATTGCACAAGCCCCTTGCAGACTGTCTCCTAGAATATCCGAAACACTGCTCAAACCACACTGGGAGCCAGCACTTCTCAAGACCCAAGCTGGGAGATGCCTCTGGTGTGGCTTTTCCAGGTTATATGGGCCAGGGCATTCTGGGAGACACGAATGTGGCAGAGCTATCCTGCCTCCACAAAGCTTTAAGCATCCAAACTTCTGGCAAGAGAGGGTGCAAAATAAAAGGGGCTGGGCAGGGGCTGTGAAGTGCACAGATCTTCCCCTAGACTGTGCCTCCTCTCTTGGCTCCATCAACACAGATGCCCGGCCAGAAGGAACCATTGATCGGCATGACTAATGGGGACTTTAAGGAGGAAAGTGTGCCAGATCAATATGCAATCCACAGTACATGAATCACTCCAGCTTTTCCAATTTATTCAGCTCCAAATCAAATGAACGAACAAAAGATAAATATATAGCCATGGGGAGGCTGGGGATGGGGGGGGGGGGGGGGGGGTGAGGAAGGCAGGTGGGGAGGCAGACTCTCATAACGAATAATTAACTAGCTTTTATCATTCTAACAAAGCATTAAGCCAGTAAATCTATGAAAATGGGAATACTCCAGAGAGTCGTTACTGGCGTAAAGCAGAGACTCTGGAGTCTTGCTCCTCTCCTCCGTGCTGTTTGGGTTGAGGAGGGGGAAGGCAGAGCTGCCCATGAGGCCTGGCACAGCCCCTACAGCCAGCACTACAGCGTCCCTGCCTTCCCAAGCGACCCGAACGCTGAAGCTTCAGCCTCCCCGCTGCCCTCTCAGACCTCCTGCAGGCTCGGGGAAAGCATCTTGCTGGCCAGAGGTGCATAAAAACTGGGTTGGTTTAAATCAGTAGAGGAGAAATGGGAGAAAAGTCATATTCTGGAAATGAGACAGAGAAACCGATTATTTCCCCTTTGGGTCAACTTGGAAGTTCCTTATGTTCAAGTCAAAATATTTAAGTTGGCTTTGGGGATTACCCTGTGAATGGTCCACCCTTTTCCTCTGCTGCTTTCTTTGGGGTGAAGGCTATTATTAGATGACAACATGTGGTTTTAAAATCAGAGGCAGTAAAGTTTTGTCTGACAGAAGTAAATGCCAGTTCAGTCTTTTACAAAAGACAGAATTTAATGTTTAAATATGTAGGCGCGCCACATGGTTTCATTACCCGTCAGACCTTCATTTTAGGCATTAATTTGCTATTTCCTCAAAAACAATAAAATTGCTGAGAGATGACATGCCCCTGCAAGATATTTTCCAGCTTGGCCCTCTCCAAGTGCCCCCATCTTGCCCTTCTCCGGACTTGGCCAGGGCTGAGGTTCAGCTTCCCCCCCACCTCTCCTCTGGCTGCAGTGCTGGGCCAGGGAGGCTCATGGAAGCAGAGACCCACCCTCATCACAGCCAGGCTGTGGTGGGACTTTCCCAGAAAAGCAGCAGGACAACATGGCCTAAAACTCCCCGCAGCTGAAATGAGCTGCTTCTGTGCAATAGTGTCTCCTTGCCATCGCCTGTGCTCATCTCTCTTCGCAGCATCCCCTCCTTTTTGCCTTACGTCCCCCCCCACAGCACCTGAACCACGGCTCTGTTTCAGCCTCAGAGCTGTGGCCAGGAGGTTTGTCCAACGCGTGTTTCCCATAAGCAGGGACCACTCTCAAGAAACTCAGCCGAACATCCCTTGTCTCTCTGACCTGTTTTCTTCTCGCTGTCCATCACCAACCATCCAGGCAGGTGACTACACTTCCTTTCCTCATGCCACCCCTCGCAGGCCTTCCCATCCCCCTGTGCTGTGGGGTTTCTCAGCAGAGATCTCTGGCTTTGTAAAAATGAACGTTGTTCCACTGCTCCAGCCTCCTGATTAATTACTTATCCAACAGGATTTGCTCTGCTTATTATCAGCTTCATTAACAGAATAGTGATGGGGATGGGGATACCTTCAAGAAGGGGAGCCAGGCATCTCAGGCAACAAATTTTATTTGGTTTAGTGTGAAAATATTTGGATGAAGCTTGCGTTAGCTTCTTACAGGCTCCGCCAATATCTTCTGTTCCTTCTTTATTTCTATTCTGGCTTCAGGTGGTCCCTCCCCTCATGGGTCCTGTGACATGGCTTCACCCAGAACTGGTGGTAACGCCCCGCACAGCTTCTGTGGCTCTACCTTCATCCCACGGCTCCCACTACCTCCCACACTTTCCACTCTTCCCTCATGCACCCTCAGCCTCACAGCAGCTCTCTGCCTCCAGCTGTGAGTTTCCTGCCTCTGCTGCCTGCAGTTTTCACACACCCCTGATGAGATGTCCCGCTCAGGAGCACGAGTGACTCCTGCAGAAGAAATGAGGTTGCAAAGGAGAGGGGGAAGAGAAGAGAAAGAATAAGGAAAAAAACCTCACAAATTCTGAAAAATATTGGGTTTTGATTCTGAGCACTTTCTCTCCCCCAGGCCCACATAGGCAGAAAAGTAAGTTTAATTAAAAGTGCAATAATTCTTCTCATATTGAGCCGACGGGCCTCCTGGAGCCATCTGTCTCTGACAAAACCATGTGTGTGATGTGGTGTTCCTTCTGTTCCAACCAACAACCAGCATTACAGAGCTATGAAATAAAGTTTTTCTCATCGTGAGGTAGGAAGCAGCCCCATCCCACACAGCAGGGACAGTGCCCAGCCTGGCATGGCTGGCACGGAGAGAAACTCCTCCTAGAGCTGGGCACTGGGCACAGACACTGCAGGGTGCAAGTACTGCAGACATACCCCTCGGTGTGCTCACGTCACACCATGCAGGGAGAAAAAAGGATGAGGCAGGAAACAATTTATTTTTTTTTTACTGACAGAAATCAATCTCAGATTGAGGAAAGAAGTCAATATATTGCAAATTTTCCCAAGACGTCCAATAGAAATACAGTTTAGATTGGGTCACTCCACAGTTTACTCCAATAACTTTAGATTGTTCCATTTTGAGCTTTTGAGTATTTTAAAGCACTCAAGTTTAAACTTCAAGTAAAATGGTAAATTCCAACTAAGACTCTGCCAGACTTTGTGCCTTGATTATATGAGACTGGAGTGCCTTGACAATTTTCAAACTATGTTTGTCCAACCCGGAAAATTCATCATGAATGCTTCCGATTCCTGAATAGTTCTGTTGCAGCAAATCAGCACTTTTCAGTGAAGGACAAAAATGCATCTCTGAAAAAATTGCCACTGTGTCTGCCTGCCAGAGGCAATCTCATGCTCACCATTCTCCTTCCACTTCTCTCATTCCCTCTTAATCACCCCTCATCCCCAACCGTAGCACATAACAACTTCTGTACAAACACACGGTTCGCTCTGTACCCGGCTGAAGTGGATTTGGAGAGCTGGAATGGGAAGGGCAGAAAAGTCATTGCTTGCTTTAAAGGCTCAGCCTAAAGTTACGGGGACGATCACGGGTACGACTTGGCCTTCCCTAGTGGCTGTGAGATCCAGTTGTTTTTTCTAGGCTCCCCTCCTGTACAGAAGGAGTTAGTTCCTCTCCTCCCTGCAGCCTCAGGGTGTCACTCACTGGCATATCCCCTCTAGCTTGCCTTCCTCTTTACTATTCCTGCTGGGAACTTCCGTGCTGCCCAGCAACGTGCTGAGGAGGGGAGAGGGGCTTTGTTGCCATGTCAAGATTTTTAATTTCCCCATGCAGCGATGGTATCACAGCCCTGACAATGTACTAAACACATGTCTTATCTCTCTGCCTGTGGAAAAGCAATATCAATTTTGTGGCGTTAAGGGCTGGAGCAAGAACAATGCACTGTGCATTGTTAAACAAGCCACCAGCCCTGTGCTGTACAAGCGGAACAAGTGTAATCGGTGATACAGACTTTCAACATAATTACAGCTCACTAGTAAGCACACAAACCTTCCCTGTCCTCCCTCCCTTGCCTTGAGAATTCTACATTGCAGCAGCCCTTGAGATTAGCCTCGCACCTTGCTAGACTCTCCCTTTGCCACCTCTGCACTTCAGTCAACCACGTGTTCAAGTGAAGCTCATGCCAAATTGCAGGTGTAGCTTGTTCGTGAGTCCCCCTGTGATGTCCCCTCCCTGCAGGATGTGTGTTAGTGAGCCAGCAACCCCAATCACGTCAGTATGCTTTGGCATCCCTGGAAGGATCCATGTGAAACGGGTTGCCCATCTCCAGTTCCACTAGCCAGGACACAGGGCCTGGGAAAGGCACAGGGCCCTCCAGCTATCACTTTTCCTCTCCATCTTCACACCGTGGTGCTGCACACTCAGGGCAGTCACCCCGCCTGCACGCATGTCAGCGAGGCCTCTGATCTGGTTCTGGCAGCAGAGTGTTTGAAAGGGAGACCTTGGAAACTGAATTCTGCTCTGTCAAACAGCAACGGGCATGAATGTATTAAATCTGCGCACCTGGTGCTTCCCCCATCACCTTTTTGATGCACGAAGGCCCCCAGCAGAGCAAAGCCCTTAAGCATGTGTTGAGCCTCAAACGCTCAAGTTGTCCTACGGAGTTCACTGGGAAGGAGGCCAGTGGGAGCCCGGCCCTGGTGAGGACTGTCAATCCGAGCCTGTTGTTTGAGCACTGCGTTTACTTAGTGCTGGTGTTAGAATTTAAAGGGATATATTTCTACCAGGCAAAAGCCCAGCATGAAACAGGTTTTATCATTAAACATCCCTCCAGCAGAAAACTATAGCTTTTGCCACACCAGAGCCCCTCCAGTAGCCCCCAGATTGTGCCGGGGATGCACCACTCTTGCACAGGTTGCAAACTGCCTTCACGATAGGAAGCCCTAAAGAAGCCACGCTTCTGTGTACCTCCACCTTGGAGCCAAGCTCCTTCATGTGTCCTCACAGCAAGGTGAGGAGATCTGACATACAATGAGCCAACGCACGGGAGGGAACAACCGTGGCCATTAGTTAAACCGTGGTACCGTGGCTTTAACGGAGCGTGGAGCTGTGTGCAGCAGGCTGCTCTTGCTGAGGGAACCAAGGGTGTGGATGAGGAGAGCCTGGAAGAGTCTATAGGATTTGTTCTAATGTTTAATTCCCTCACCAACTGCTCTCACCGTCTGAGATTGGCACTGCAAGCTCCCATCCCACTGAGCAACCCACAGAACCACACTGTCACCCTTTCTTGAACTGGTTTGAAGTGGGGAAGGGTCATTGCCTGGACCCTCAATGACAGCACAAGGCACCCTGTGTGTTCCCCCAGAGCTCTCCCACCAGCCGAGAGAGCCATCCTCCCACCTGTATGTGCTCTTTTTTTTTTAAAAAAAAAAGGCGGATCATAATGCTCTGAAGTCTAATTGCTTCTCTTAGCAGACAGCTTCACATAATGACTATAGTGTTTTGAAATGTTGAATAGCAGCTGTGTATCGGTAATATCTCTGGAGCAAGGTCAACTGCTCTGCAGTAAAACTCTATCCTGCCTTTCATATCCTATCAGCACAATCAGCGAATTGGACTCCTCTCCGAATACTAAATGCAGCAGCAAACTCCAGAATGAGCTTCCTTTGAGAGCGATGGGCTCTGCTTTGTGAGCCACGACGGGATGCGTGTTCTGGAGGCTGCTTTGCTGCTGCTGCTGCCTTCCCCAGTCCCTGCTCAGGTTGTTTCCAGCCCCTGTTATTGCCAGGTCAGCAACATGCTCACTAGCAGCACTGACCACCATGGCCAGGTGGGCTGAAAGCTCACAGTGACCCAAAGATGTACAGGAATTGATGGCAAAGGCCATCTCCCTGTCTCTTTACCCTGGTCCCCCAAAACCACAGTACCCCTCCATCCATAACCTCTCCAAGCCTTGGGTCTGCTACCGCCTTCCCAGACAGCAGCAGCCACGGCCCACCTGAATCAGTCTTTCTTTTTGTCACCCTCGATTGCAGAAAGGGTCCCTCCTGTCCCCTGCTGCTGCTCGCCACGGCAGACAGGTGAAGGAACACTGCAAGGTCTGGAAGAGATAGACGGGCAGAACTACACCTTTTCTCGAGGTGAAGGTTAACAGAGCAGGCAGGGAAGAGTACACAAAGCTAGAGGAAAGCCCAGCTTTTCTGCTAGAGCTGTGCGCATAAAGCAATGCTTCCAGTACAGGTACTCATAGCGCTTGAGAGGAAGAACACTCCCGGGAGAGAGTCTGACCCAGGCCAGCAAATGTCTTTCCCTGTTCACCACTGCGGAGGCCAGATGTGGCCAGCTGAAGTGTGCCTGCTCCGCCTGAGCCTGTCAGACTAATCTTCTTCCTTGAGATGGGTACCTTTAGCTTCTGCTTTCATGTCTCTTTAAAAAAGGAAAGGAAAACAGGAAAAAAAAAAAAAATCCATTTCAATAGGTTTTCATTTCCTCCTCCCCCCTTCTTAAACAGATATTCATAAAACCCGTGCCTGTTTTCCCATGGCTAATTAGCAGTGCAGATAATAAGCTGGTTTCATGGAGTTAGCATGCATCAATGTCTCTGTTAACTGGGTTAATTACACAGTGGATGGGCATTTGTTTCCTGTGAAGACAGACTGATGATGAGAACGTGTCTTGGTTTCCCAGCAGACATCACAGTGCTTGGGAACAGGCAGCACTGAATAGACTGACCGTGTCCGATGGGAGTATCTGCAGACTTCACCAGGGGTGTTCCTGGGACTCAGGGTGTGGTGGGGGGTTGTTCATCAGTCTGTCTAAGAAAATCATGATCCGTCTTTCACTCATGATCTGGAAAATGGGCTCCAAACATCGAGCACTTGTTCATGCTTCCTGCCAGTATCGGTGGGCAAGGAGGGAGAGGGGATGAGAGAAAGGGGAGGCCAGATCTGCTCAGTGGCACTGAACCACCAAGATCCAAACAAGCGGAGAACTTGTTCAGCAGAGCCAGGGGAATACACTTTCTCTCCTTTCTGTGCCAGCATTTTGTCAAAGATGCTTCTATAGATACACAGCAAACCACTGATCTGCAGCCAACAAGCTGAACGCCGTCTCAGCTTCCTCCCCACCGCTCTGATGGGGAGTGGGGAGGGAAGGCAGAAAGGCCTGCATTTTCCCTTCAGAGGATGCATATAGTTAGTTCAGCTAGGGAAAAAAATTCCCACCCCGGGCTCCAGAGGCAAGCTCTAGGCGTGAGCTGGGGGATGGAGCTCCAGCGGGTAGAAATCCATTTCATTTCTCCAGCACCTATGGGAAGGCAGCGCAGTGTGTCTGGGTCCTGGCTGCACTCAGTCCCCAGTCGCAGTCTGACTTCCAACAAGAGGAAGTGATACAAATAAAACTGAAAACCATTTTTATTTGCCATGAGGCCGGATAACTACGTAGGAAAAAAAAAAAAAAAATCTGTGTTCTTCCGGTTTACATTCTTAAAATGCCCCGGGAGATCGTTTGTGTGCATGCTTGGGTTCATACCCACACAAGACAGTACGGTGCACACATACACGGAGAGGGACCAAAAGCAAGTGTGAATACATGGACAACCTTCAAACCTTCAAAGGGTTAAGAGCAACGTCTCTGTTGGCAGAGGAGAGAACAGAGAGATGAATTCACAGGCTCCAGAGCAATTTCAGAATCCACTCAAGCTTCATGCCACTCTGTGAAATCTCAGTGCACCTCAACTAGATCAGAAATTGGTTTACATTCCCTTCTATGTGTTTATGAGTTTATAAAAGCTGATTTATTTTATTCCATTGCTACTCCAGGATATTATAGCAAAGGCATCTATTGGGAGAAGAACTAGGATTCATTATAAAGTTGCTTAAACAAAGTCACTGCTATCAGAATTGCTGGATCGGATAGGATTATTTTTTATTGCACTGCAAGGAAATACCTTGGCAGCAATGCTAACTTTGGCCCGGCATCTGATGGGGGATGGTGGAACTGTGGTCAGATGCAGTCAGTAGAAAAATTACTTTTCACTTCTCAGAGGACACAATTTCACCTGGAGGGTTTCATTTCTTACTAGGTTCCACACTTGCTTGCACCATGGCTGCGATTCCCTTTTTTCTATCACTGTTGGAGAAAAGACTAAATGGATGCTGGGTCTGTCCCAAACAACTAGACTTATTTTAACCATAACGTGTAGGCAGGTGTTAGAGGTGCAAAGACATTGGCCTTCCTGTAGTACTTTGCATTCTCTCTAACCCTGTGGCAGGCCCTGCGTGTGCCAGGCTCTGCACAGGCAGGGCAGCAGCTCTTGTGTGCCCAGCACACGGGCTGCTTCTCTCTGGAGGACTAAGGAACCGTCCCTTCTGCTGTGACCCGGGAGCTTCTGTTGAGAACAGCATCTTTCGTTCTTCCTTCCATCTCTTCAGTCTCCCCAGTCTCAACCTCTTGGCCTCCTTTCTGCTCCCTCTTTCCCAAATGCTTTTCTCATGTCAGTCTTGCCTTGCTCCATCAAGAGGTTCACAGCCAAAACCCAATTGTAAAACAATTTGACAGCAATTTTGCAGCTACCTCGTGATAAGAGGCAGAGCTCGTATCAGGGATGTTTGTTTTAGAACCACGATACACAGAAATAATTATCTCAGCTCATGAAGAGAGAGAGAGGGAAAAAGAGAAAAAACCATATGTAGCACATGCCCAGATGATCTGGCTGGGTCCTGCCTGGATCTCTGAGTCTCCATCAAATCATCTTGCCTGCTGGTGTTTGCCCCAAGACACATCTGGAGAAAGTTTTCCCTTAAGAAACAGATGCTGTAAACTACCCCATGCACAAGTTCACTACACTGGCTTGCCTGCTGCACAGATGTGACCCAATAACTTCTTTGACACTGGACCTGCTTCACTCAGCTGATCTAAGTGATGTATTTACACCCTCAGATCAGAAGGGGGTGAATTAGAAAAAAAAAAAATGGTGTTACAACCGCCCATCGTTGTGGTTCGTTACTCGCTGGTTAATCCCCCCAGTTATTCGTTATGTCTGTTAGCATAGCCCAGCTCTTTGGGGAGGGACTGTGTGCTTCATGCCTGTGCGCTGCACAGCACAACTTAGTCTCTGGTCTCAGCTTGCTTCAGTTGATGCTACAATAATAGAACTGAGTCATTAAAAACTGCCGTGACATATTGAAAACTTTGAAACTAAAATAAAAATAACACTCTTCTCCCCCAAAGCTAAACCCAAACGCAGCCACTTCTAAAACTTTCACTATAACTTTCTGATCCAGATCTGAAAATTGCCTGTCAAATCAAGCCAATAAATCACAGCATTGCCCTTCCTCCGCTAATTCTGTGCCAAGATCAGCATTCCTGCCTGAGCTGCAGAAGGAACTGAATGAATAAACAGTGTTTGCCTTCAAACTCTGCACCTTTTCCTCCAAAGATGACAGCAGATAATCGCACACACTCTCGATTTAATAGCTGATTCCAGAGAAGATTAAAGCTGAAAGGAATAGGCCACATATGAGGAACTTTTATCCGTAGGTGGGAGGGATTTGCTGGGCAGCCTTACAAGAGCGGCCACGCAGTCTGAAAGAGTGGACAGAGGTTTCCTCTGTCACCTGAGAAAAAGTGCTTTCTTATAGAAGCTATGCTCAAAACCTAGGGAAGCAAAAGAAGAAGAAACAACCTGGACCAGAGGCCAGGAAATGATCGAGCCTTCTAAGTCCCCACAACGCAACAGTCTTCAGCATGAGGCCTGCCCCAAATGCCCGGACACACACTCCAGAGATCCTCATGCCTGAACACATCCTCCCTCAGCCGTACTTGCAGATCAGCTTCCAGATCAGAAATGTGCAGGTGGTGAACAACCCGTGCCAGGGAGCAGCTTTCTCCCACAAAAAACCCAACACAAGAGCTGTTCTCCTTAATTTTTTTTTTTTTTTCTGGATGAATTCCAAAGGCATTCCCACTTAGCAGTATTTACTTGTGCCTGGTCACTGCCCAGTTACTTTCAATGATCTAAGAGGCCTTCCCCAAATGTCCAAGGCAGAGCTCTACACAAAAGGAGGATGTGGTGTAAAATGCCCTTAAGGATGAAATGCAACCTGGACGCTGGTAGCACAGTCCCTTAAAAAAATCAGTGGGGTGGTATCACTTGCATGAGAAATTTTTTCCCTTCCTAAGGAGAAGTGATTGAAATCTTAGAAACAGTAAAATTGGGTTGGGTAGATGGAATTACTAATAGAATCTCAGCAGTCAGAGAAGTGAGCTGCTCCTCACACAGCTCCCTCAAAAACTCTTCCCCAGCATCTGACTGGGGAATGTGCCACCTTCATTTGTATGCAGCCCATGGACTTCAGACAAATACCTTGCACAGTCTTTCATTATTGCTGTTATACTTGGGGATGAATTCGAACAACTCCAATTGGCAATTGTGAGCAGAAAGCCAGACAGAAAAGGAGAAGGACATACCTGTGTAGGGACTGACCTCCTCCCTCCCCAAGCCGTCTGACACTAGAAGTGGCCCTGACAGAGGAACGTCCAGAGCAGAGCCCCAGTTACAGGCAGGGCCAGCAGATTACCTGCCCATCCCTACAGGATAACAACAGCCCCGACAGTGCCCTGTGGTGTTGGAAAGGAGAGAGTAATCCAGGCACATTCAGGAATCCTGAAATACAAAATCTAGCCCTACCTGTAGTAACTCTAGAAATTAGCACAGATGCCTCAGAGCTGGTCCTAAGTCTGGACTTTTCCTCAGAAATGAGACGTTCTGCCTGCCTCAAATCATGGCTTGCTAAAGGTCATCCTCAGATGGAGGATATTATTCAGATTCCTCTTTGGGCAAAATCCTGATTTAAGAAGTGCAGACCCTTGACTGGCCAAAAAAAAAAAAAAAAAAAAAAGGCTTTGAATGAAAAGAGTGGATGTCAGTACTCTGTTAGCGGCACATTGAATGGAGTCCTGGGTTGGGTTTGAGTTGGGTGGGCGCTGCCTCTGAGTACCCCAACACCTCCCTGATCCTCTTCTTGAGACAAATGGTTTGTGCAGTTTTTTGAAACTCCAAATCCCTACAGACGACTCCTCCTGAAGAGACAGAATATGCCTAAGCTCACTCTCCGAGTGCCTGTTCCAAGCCCTGAGCTGCAATACAAAAAAGACAAACTGTCCACCTATTAGCACCACATCAATATCATTTAAAGCCCCATTCTGAGGAGGGCCTGGCAGCCCTATTAATGCATTTAATTTCCCTGCGTCTCTGAATGGACATAAATAATTGTGCAGTGCTGGCCCTTCCCGCTCCATCCTCTCCAGCCAGATGGATTATCTCTTGTTCTTTCCCTAGATTTGGCTTCAGGATGCAAACACCATTTATGGTCACTGATTGTTCAAAAGGCCAAGTGTATAATGTACCATAAAATGAGATTTTAATACTCAGTGGGAGATTAGAGCAGCTCTGTTTTGTTAAAGCAGCCTGTGTTCCCACACTTCAGCGATCCACCAGCTCCTATAAGCTCGCTACTGGGTTCAGGAGAACCTGGTGTGGGGAGAACACGCACCGACTCAGATGGATTTAGCTTAAATGATTCTGGCTTCTGTGACTGCTTTTACCACTTTGTCTTCAGATTTTTGCCTTGCAAGGCTGCTCTTGATGCTAATATGCTTTGGAGATGGAAGAGTTACAGGGGGGATTTGGGAGTAGCCAGCGGGTCAGGTCCCAGCTCAGGGGAAGAGGAGGGTGTGTGGTTAACGGGTACGTGTGGTACTCCGGTGCCTGGAGGCCGTCGCTTTAGCCCTGCACGCGGCTTGCATACGGGCTTGCCCATGGGCAAGAGGTGGTTCAGTGACCCCCAGCAGAGATGTGCCCGTGGAGGCCCTGTCTTGGGCCACCTTTCTCCTGGCCATTTCTGCAGAGGAGAGACACTGGTGGAAGCTCTACGAATAGGGATGGCAGGCTCAGCACCTCACAGCTCTGGAACATCTTTCCCATGAAGCAAAGCCGAAGGATCGGAATTACTCTCTGTGTAACCCAAAGGTTGGGGAATTAGCAAAGCCGAGTCTGGGGAACAGACTGCAAGCAAGGGAGAGAAAAATCTATCATGAATTAATCACAATAGGGCATCTTTCCTCAGACTTCTATAAAACTCCAGTGTGATAATTTAGCGGTGAGAATATCCTCTAATGAGCTTCGAGGAAACTGCAGTCATCTTAATGGGCTTCTTAATGAAGAATCATTTAGGTTTTTATTAACACTGAGGAAAAACACACGGTGTTTGGTAGCTATTCGGAGCTGGATGAACATGAGTAATTGCTTCAAATGTTCAAACACAAGCGCTCTAATGGGCCCCTATTTGGTGCTTGAAGGGATATCACAATTTTGGTCTTCAGGAAGTATATCCAGAAAGATTTTATTTTGGTTCCTACACAGAATTTCCAGCACATCAAGCTCTGTGGCAAATGCCATCAGCACCATACGGTTCCCAGATGTTCTCACAACTAAGACAGTTTGAAGATCCAGTGGAAACCACTGGTGGATCTCAGCTTTCAGTCTTGTACTGGGATTGCTTCAGGTTCAGTCAATCAATGCTCACTGACAACAGTGTGTGCCAAGTCATTCCAGTTTCTCATTCTGCTCCTACCTGTTATTTTCTGTTTTAATCCTTTCAAAGTCACGACACAACATCTAGTCAAATGAAGGAAAGTATCCCATTGGCTTCAAAGGATCGTGGCCCAGCCTCATAGTCAACAGAGGCCGTGAAGTCTCTGTGATTTTTGTCATTCCTGATTCTACTTCTGTTCTAAAACTTCATGTATGATGTAAGCTGTCTGTTGACAACAAGGGAAAAAGCAAGATCACAATATACCAGTTGAGCTGGACTGGGAGAACTGGGAGAGGAGGAGGGAACTCATGTTCTATCACAATTTACCTGGCTAATGGGCAATCTGTTCTGTGGGCATCACAAGTCTAATATGAGCAAAGACATTTGAGTTAATAAAGCCAAGAGTTTCATGCTCCGCGCAGTCGTGTGGGGTTTGTTCATTGTATCACACAGTTGCAGCCCTCAAAGACGTGTGGCTGATCTTGCCTGTAAACCTCAGTTCCAAATGTCAGCAGCTCATGGGAAATCTGTCTTTTACAGTAATGAGAATGGCTTCAGATAATTACATCTAAGGGTATAGAGCTCATGCAGTTATACAAGCTCTGCAAGAGGCGGAAGAGGTGCTAAGGCAGGGAGTAGAAGAGGTTGGGTTTTTTTCTTTCCCTTGGCCTAGATTTGCTGCAGAAGTTTTCTCCCAACTTTCTCGGATCACCTTCCTCTGGCCCTATTCACTGTATTTCCTACAACTGGTGTGAGCACCAGGCATCTTCTTGCCTCTGCACAGCCCAGTGCCTTCACCTCCATCACTAAGGACGACTGGTGAGCACTGCTATGAGGGGCACTGAAGCCACCGTCCACACTCTGCTCTTTCCTCTAACACTGTCACATCGGTATGGTCCTGGACAGGGAAAGGCTGCCTGGGCTCCCATCCCTCTGATGTGATGCCACGCTGAGGAGGCAGGGGACCAGAATAAGTCCAGTTGCTGCTTCCTGACTACCACCCCGTACCCGGTTAGATGGAGCGGAGCTCAGGCGAAATTACAGCTGCCTTCCCCCTCACCCTGATCGTTCCTGCAGTCACTCTCTCTCCCATTCAGGTGGGCTGAATCAGCCTCAGGAGGTGTTTGCCCTTTCCTCTGTATTGCAGAGGAAGGAAGGGGACAACACTCCTAACATGGCACCTGATAAACGAATCGGACCTTTCCTCACCATCCGGCTCTGTTTCCCCAGCCTGGCTGTTCACATCACACGCTGTAAGAGACGGGGATCCTCGGTCATGTGGCCCTTGGTGCTGCTGAGCCTTGAGCAGGAAGCTCCAGCTCCCTTCCTTACACCACGAACAACTGGGTCAATAGCCACGTGCAGGGGTTCTGGCCTTGGCCCCCCTGCATACACCGATCTCTCTCTAGTCGGAGTGAGAGGTTTTGCCTAATTATAAGCTTCACAAGGGACATCCGAATTTGTCCCTGAGAGACCAGCAGTCAGGAAAGACAGAAATAACCATGAAATTACTGTCTTAATCTATCTGCTGCTTACTGCGCAATCAGAAGGCCAGCAGTTACCATACAATTATGGAGTTAATTAAATGGGTATCTGTGCTCTTAAACATAAAACACTACCAGGAGGTACCTGCTGCATGTTGGATTTCAGAAAAATAAACAAGGCAAAAGAAGGGGGAATGGAAAGCTATTTTCAATTAAGGAGGAGGAAGGAAAGAGTGTTCATCTTTCTTTTCTTTTTTTTTTTTTTTTTCTGAAATTCCAGTTTGCTAGATGCCAGAATTTGAACTCTTGTTTAAACAAGATCTTGTTTTTTCCGAGACCTGTGCCTCAGCTCAGTGGAGGCAGCAAGGGAGGGCTTTTGCCAAATTCAATAGAATTAGTCAATAATATTTCATTAATACAGAGGCCGTATCACAAGCTTTTAAGTGTGGACACAGTAATCACAATTTATTTTCAAGCTAGATTTATTGTCCCCTGTACAGCTGGCAGTAAAATAAATGGTAATATTACCATTATAATTAATCTCTAACCTTGAAATTTTAGTAATGGCTGAGAAAAGGAAGCTATTTTTAAGGAGGAATATTCTTAGATACAGGTGGATTTATTCAACATCCAATTAAAAGACTAACACTTCTGTTACTCTATCAATCAGCTTTGAGTCGCCAGCATCTTTCTCTAGTTTTACTACAAGCAGAAATTACGTTTCTCTGTTTCGAATGGAGTCAACACCAGATTAAAAGTGTATTTACCCAAGTAGGTCTTGGGTGATTTGGGCTTCTTTTGAATGGTTCCTAATTTACACCAATTTGAGGACAGCATTTCCCGCGCTTTGTCTGGATTCTCCTTTGAGACGGCCCAACATGACCGGCTCCCATCCCTTTGCCACCTGATCCATTCAGTTTACGTACAGATCATCTTGGGGTCAGCAGTCAAGTTTTTCCTTAAAATGATGAGTTAAGGACTTTCTGATCCGGGGCCCTAAAACTTTCACCCTTAAGCGTGACTTGAACCTAAATAAGAGACCACAACTTTCCGGTGGCTTCAGAGCGTTTTTGAACCAAGCTGTGCAGGTCTCAGCCCAGCAAGCGACTGTCCCTACTTTAGGATCTGCTGCCTCTGTGGAATAAATTGACCACTTTCTCAGTCAAGCAAAAACTGAGCACGTGAGGGACTGGATTCCCTCTTATTAACAAAATCAAAGCTGCAGTGAAAAGCAGGAGGCTTCTTCCCCTCACTGCCTGGTGTTTCTGCCTGTTTGTCTACTTCCATTGCTTTCACACCTCCCCAGTGCTCTAACAGGCTTTTCCTTCCTCCCAGCAGAGTTTCCTGGGCTACTCCGTAAAACCACATGTAATTCTTGTCAGTGCTTGCAGAAGTTATTCCCAAAGGACAAGTAAATTACTTGCAATTTCTCTCCCTCCTGTAACATTTCTTCCTCTCGCTTGTGATAAGGAGTCTACAAGGTAGCACCTCCCAGCATTCAAGTAGCCCGTCTCCGAACACGCTGTAAGTTCACATGCAAGTCTAAAACTGGCAGGTTCCTACCCCAGAGGGGCTGTGGGTCTTGCATGGCCGATTACCACTCCTTTTGTCTGCTTCAAGGGCCCTTCTCCATTTCCCTGCCTTCCCCTCAACAATTATCATTTAGCAAAGGTAAGCTCAGGAGATTTTCCAGCCACAGGAGATCCATCTGCTGCACTACAGCCTGTGGGTAAACTACATAATGCAATCAAGTCTGGGTCTACTATGCAGAGAGGTCTAACAGTCTGAGATTAGTGCAGATTAAAGAAATTTAAAAAAAAATAAAATCATACCTCATCTCCCGTAAAACAGGGCGAAAAAAAATCATCAGCTGTCCAAGGCACAGGGTAAGGTTTGAATTATGCTCTATGCTGGAAAGAGAACCTGGAGTCTTGAGAGTGATAGAGACAGTTTTTAGATGAGGTGACTAGACGTTATACAAACTTCCACCTTCTTTATTACTAATTAACCTGAACTCCCACTCCTATACGGAGATTCACCATGAAATTTTCTCTCTGCTGCTCCTTGAGTTTCCGAGGGAGATTCCCCCATCCACTGGGGTGCAATAACTGGATTCATTTTTGGCTCACGTCCCTGTCACCTTTAAGTGATGGACAATGTGTCTGGAAGCCAGTATAGAATAATAACATTAACTCTGTTTCTAGTAAACAGACTAAACTTAAGAGAATGTTGCCAAAGAAACCCTGAGGAAGATAAAGTGATGAAAATATAAATGATCAGAAAGAGATAAGAGACAAGGAATCTAAACCTGTCCAGGGAGAGAGGAAATGAAAGCGGAAAAAGTGGTATTCAGTGGGTTTAAATCAATTCACTGATTATCCCAGACTGACACCAGCTGAAGATCTGCTTCCCTGGATACTGCTGGGAGGAGCTCAGCCCCAACACTCTGCAGGCAGAACCCTACAAGCTTTTTCCAGCACGAAGATTTTGGAGCCGGAGTTTGTTGTTACACTCTTGCATCGGCACGTGTTGATCTCCAATGCAGTCCCTTCGTATCCCCTCTTCAGGTGCAGGCAAAAGAGGAAGGAAGAGAATTTGGAAAAGCCCAGATGATTTTTGGTCCTGTGCTCTCCCAGCTTACAGGCTGTAGTGCCAGTTTACATCCGAGACACACACTCATCCCTCTTTCCCGAACGAACACACGCAGCACAGTGTTATCAGTGCAAGACCAGTGCTCAGTTTACTTCACCCTTTTAATGTCCTCTATAAAAGTTCTCCCTCAGGATGATCCAACTTGCAGCCCTCGTTCCTGGGCTCACTCTTGCCTCCCCTGCATCTAGGACCCCAGCACTAAGTGTCCCCTCATTCTCAGTACAGTCTCTTTGCTCAGTTCGGTCAGTCCATCCTAGAGGATGGCTCAGACGTGTTTATGATCAGATTTGCAAATGTATGTGTGTGCTTGTGTAATTAAAAGTTTCCCTTAGAAGCACGTTTCTTAGTCATGGACAGGTTCTCCCATCCTAGAAGGGAGAATTTATGGAATTGGGAAAAGTTGTTTTAAATTATTCAATATAAATGTAAATAGGAGGAAGGGTTCCTCTGAATAAATTGTGTTATTTATGCTTAGCCCTCAAAAAATGGGCAGCAGGTTAGGATCTGCTTGCAAAACGAAGGCATTTGTTTTCCTGGTGGTTGATGCAAATAACATAAATATGCTTTACATTTTAGAAGGAAGCTTATGAAATATTAAAGCCAAATTCCCAGGTCCCATCTCCTATTGAAATGGAGTGCTCTTGAGGGAGACTCGAAGATACTGTGGTAGTAAAGCACAGAAAGGCTGAGGTGTGTGTGTACAAGACAGAGAAAGCAAAGTATGGAAAGGGATGGCTGGGGAGACGTGTTTATACGAAGGAAGAGATGGCTGGGAGGATGGATGGATGGATGAAAAGAGAAAGGAGTGTGTGAAACATTTTTGTTTCCCAGGAGGGTCTCCCCCCTCTCCCGTTCCCCGTGTGTGAGCATGGTGGGGTCTATGTGTTGGGGGGGGGGTTCTCCCAAGGGACAGTAACAAAAAAGGAGCAGCACATGGAAGTCCCTTGAATTATTCAGTACTCATAAATTACCACTCGTTGTTGCTCCTTTGTCTGGAGGACATGTTTTCATTTCAGGGGAGAGCTGAAGAGATGCCACATGACCATGAGCCATTCAGGCAGGATACCGAGAACTGGGCAGGGAAAGAGAACGGAGAACACAGCTTTTCACATTTCACCATAGTTCCATAGCATGAGACTTATTTCTTCTCATCTAGAGTATCCAATTCACCACAAACGAGTAAAAAGCGAAGGGCAACTCTCTAGCAAAGAGTGGGAAAAATAGAAGTTCTCGTTTCTCTGAGCTCCACATATCCTTCCTGCACATCTCTCCCTTCATGCTGTGAAGTCCCACAGCCCCAGGGATCTCCTGCAATATTCCAGAGACTCCTTACTCCATACCAGGAACGAAGCAGTTCAAGAGGCTATTTTCCTACCCCGTAACCAGGAACAGCCCATGGCAGCATTAGTTCACTACAGCAAAGGCACGTTCCTGAGTTCTACACAATGCTTTGTCCCATCTTTAACGTATGAGCTCTGAGAAGCCCTACACCACGTCCCAACAGATGCAGAAGCTGTGTCTCTCTGCTGTGCTGTCCAGGAGGGATTTCTGGAGTTCCTGAGCTGGCTGACGGACTCACATGAACACCACGGCGTTCACTTCAGCACTCCAGCCGTGCCACCAGGCTGTCCCATAACTCCAGGACAGAGCTTGGGTTCTTAGAGTCCCCCAGGGCAGGTTTCTGCAGAGCTCTGCCCAGGCTCTGAGGAAATAACACAACAGTCCCTACATGGCTAACAGTCTCCTCCTCACAAAGGCATCTACTGTTACCTACCGGCAAGTCCAACCTGGCACAGAGGGAGATGGGTTGTCTTCTGGCAGACCTTTTACACTGGGGGCATTTTGCAGCACCTGGAGCACTGGTTCTAGAGAGCCAGAAACTGCCCTACCTCATTTTCCTGATGACTGTTAAAAATTCCACTCTAAGGAAAGCAGGATTGCTGCCTCACTGCTTGCAAGGTGGAGGCCTTCAAATGCAGGGAACTATTTCACACAGCAGACGCTCGCAAAGCTCTTTTAAGAGAACATCCCTTCTACCCTTTTATATTTCTCCATCGCGTGGTCCTCTCGCAGAGCGGAGCTGGGAAGAGGAGGACTTGCCTTACTATCATGGCCGCCAACCCTTGCTGAACTGCTGCAAGAGGACAGGATGGAAAAGGCAGAGTTTACAATCACAGGATAAATAACATCATCGGTGGTTGCATCCCAACCATACACCAGAGCCCGTTTCCTCCCCTCTGCTCAAAGACGGACACGGCACCATCCGCCTTCTCCTAACACTTAATCAGAGAGCCTGCGTGAACAGAGGTGATAGACCACCTGCCAATTAAATCTGCGGCTAGTGACCAACAGGGTGGCAGTTGTCAGGGCTTGTTGCAGGGAAAGGAGGGTAATTATCAGCTGTAGTAGGGAGCAAAGACAATCGCTTGGTTTGGTGCTGTTTGATTAGCAGGGCTGCACTGCCTCTGAAGAGCAGGCCCATGAAAAATGCAGGAGAGTGGATGTGTGCATGACTCAGTAAACATCATTACTGCAACAGGAGAGGGGAAAGGCCTGTTTGTGCAAGAGGCTGCAAGCTGCCCTGCCAAAGCAAAGCAGCCAGCAGTGATTCAGAGAGCAGTGACACCACGGAGCACAGGGGGAAGGCTCTGGGAAACAGGCAGCCCTGGCTGTTTGAAGCATCCCATGGCATTGCTCCAGCTTGTACCCACAATGCGGGGTTGGATTATATGGGACAGAGACATGTGCATGGGGAGAGATATTGCTATATATGCAGAGTATACACGTGTGTGCTGCACGCTGCCAGACTCCAAGGCTGGCACAGACTTCTCCTAGACATAAGCCAGCCAGTGGTCTGTGAGAGAAATGCGTATGATGCAGGTCTCTGTCTTCAGTGGCCCCAGCCAGTGCAAGCTGCCTGTCCCCACCGGGCATCTGACATGGGGGCAAGGAACAGATCTGAGCCACGGCACTGCCCTGCAGCTGAGGCAGAAGGCCTTGCACACCCTTCTCTAACATGCCTTAAGCAAACAATCCAGCTTCTATTTTGTCTGATTTATTTTCTTCCTTCCTTCTTGAAATAGGCAGCATGGCCACTTCAGATATTTCTGGGGCTAAATAAGGAATACAGTAAGAGGCAAGCAAAATCAGGGTTTAAAACATCTGCCTCCCTAGGCTGGATAGGTCCAAGGAATCGGAAAAACTCCAGGCATTCCTTTGAAAGACAGGTTATGATTTCCATCATTACAGTAAAAGCAAGATGTCCTTTAGCAGGTCACCTTTCTGCCAGGAGATCCGATTTCCAAAGTTTTTACATTTCTGAAACATTTTCTATTTTTGATTGAATGCACTTCTCATCTATAGTGCTGTCAGTGCCAACCCTGAAGACAGCGTAGAGGAGGGAAAGAAAAAAAGGGCATTATTTAACTTCTGATTAGGCAGTCTGACAGTCTAAATAGGGACCAGCAACTTGTAGTGAACGTTTTTATAACACACAGCACTTCTGCAGCATTTTAAGTAGGACCCCAAAAAAAAGACATCAGCTTGAACTCCTTGACTTGATGACTGATTGGGTCATTGCCTGTGTCTGGAAGCTGTATTTGTATTTACCAACAGAGTTTGAGATCCCAGCAATGCAATCATTTGCTTGAGTTCCCCAGGCAATGGTGTATAATACGTGGCTGTAAACAGTAATGGATATAGAAGTATTAGTGGGGAGTCTAACTAGCAGAGAAAACACAGAGCAACCAGCGGAGCTCCGGGAAGGGCTGAGCGTCCCGGCAGGACGTGCTGCTTCCTCGCAGAGGAGCAAAGGGCAGGACTCACCCGGAACCATAGCTGCCCGCTGTCAGAACAGCACACCTGGGCATGGCCACGTTTATGTGCAGGCTCTCCGGCCACCTCTAGCCTGGTGGCAGCTCGGTGGGGGACTGGCAACACTGCCACCAAGGTTCAAGAGCGCTCTGTCCGCAGAGACCGAGCGTGTTTGCCTCGCCTGTCGGACGCATCCCAGCGCTGTGCTGGCCCACCGGTGAGTACTGGCACAACCAGAGGCACATCCTGCATTATGGAAAGGTAAACAGCCTTGTGGGCCAGAAGCACCACGACAAAAACAATCCCTCAGCACACACCCGCTTCAGAGCCTAAGGAGGCTCCTTCCCCAGCATGCGGGATGGCCAACAAATTCCCCCACCCAGCTCTGAGTTCCATGCTCCTTTCCTCCCTTGTTGTGATCCACAGCTGAAGCAAAGGTTGTCCAGAAATCACCCAGCCCTCAGGCATGAGGTGTCCCCCTTATTCCCGTAGAAGAGCAGACGTCTCTTGCCATCCTCCATCCTTGCAGCGTGCAGCCACAGTTCCCGACCACGAGCACACTCTGTGAACGCTGGGTTCACCTTAGTGAAAACAAAACGCCTGATAAAATGAAAAAGGAAACCGCAAAGAAATTGTAACGGCTTCTTGTACCCTGCACTTAGAGCAGGAAAACACGTATTTCCACCTGGGGGGAAAGGGCTTTTCCCCTCTCCTCCTTTTTTCTTTAGGGTGGAGCAGCACCCCAAGTCGTGCAGCCCTTCTGCGTGCCTGGGATCTGCTGAACCAGCCCCAGTGCATGGCTGGATGCTCGAAGTGGATCACGCAGGCTCCTCCTGCCAGCTGGATGCTGGTGTTGCCACCGGCTCAGCACCAATTATTTATGAAAGGAAATAGAAACAAAACTGCTTGACATTTGAAAAGAAATCATTACCACGCACTTGTGGCGAATCAGAACTGGAGTGTTTTAAAGTTCCGTCATCCCAGCGCTTAATTAGAGACCAGGCAGCTTATGTTTAGCTCTCATGAAAAATTTAACCCCCAGATGCTTTGCCTGATTCCCGCCAAACCCTGCTTCTGGCCCACCCCCTTCCACTTCATCAGGGTGCTGGGCTCATCCCCTCCACCCAGACATCGACCCCAGCTGGAAGCAGCCTCGGGACTGCTCAGGATAAGTTGTTTCAGCAGAGCTCCTGACTCTGCAGGGATGGTTTAGCAGTTGAATCCATTAGGACAGGACCTTGGTACCATCTCTGGGAATTTCAGCAAAGCCACTGGAGCCTTTCCCTTTCTCCCCATGCCAGGAGAACACTTGGTGTGCTGGCTCTGTGGAGTCACCCTCCTCCCCAGGGCAGGATCAGCTTTGGCTAAACCCAGCCTGGTTTATTCCTTGCTTTAACAACACACACCTCCATGGATAGCTGAGCAAAAGAGACTTTTTTCCCCTCTCCCTGAAAGACCTTAGTGGTTGCATGGGGTAGTAATTAGAGCCTACTCCCCATTTCAGGGGTCTGGGCTCAGCTGCTCTGCTCCCTCTGGATGACACTGCTCGCCTCCATCCCTCATCTATAAAATGGGTGTAGCAGGTGTCGTATGAAGATAAATAGACTGAGTAGCACAAACTGCTCAGATAATGGGATCTATATAAGCTTCCACAGTAAATGATCATTGTAGCTACAGCTGAATTTCCTTAATCTAGACAAGCCCCTGCTCTCCTGTCCTTCAACTAGCAGTTTAATTTGCATTAAAAAAATCCTTCCGAGATGATGTGGATTACACTTTTTTTCCCCTCCATGCTTTACAAGATATAAACATTGCATCGTCTTTTTAAATGTAGCCTCTGGGTAGGGATTCCTGTGAAATTGAGAGGCAGGCCATTTTTCAGATAAATGATTTATACAGAAGATGCTATGGATGACCTGACACTGACCTGTTTGAATTAATTCCAGCATTTGAGCTTCCATTTCTATTAAAACTCCATTTACCAGGGAAGTGAAAAGGTAATTATCGTCCCCAGCTTTAAATCACTCTGCTGCTGAATTATTAAAGGGAAGAATTAAAAATAATCAGGCTTTTTCATTATACTTCATAGAGAGGAAATTAAAGGTGTAAGAATGTATTTTTTGCTTGAATTTAAGTATTCATTTCTGAGATTTATGTAGAAATTGAAATTATTCTCTCTGCGTGCCCAGCTCATTCTCTTTATGAAAGACACACAGACACACACATGGGGGGGCAGGAAAAAAAGTGAAAACCCTCTTGTAGAATTAAAAGAAGAATAGAAAGAAGAAGGGATTTAACATGAAAAAAGTATAGGAGAGTGTTTTGCATTTTAATACCCTTTTTTCTGCACAATTACACCTCTGAGTGATCCAGCAGAGGGAGATTAAGCTGCTACTAATTTCAGATATACAGTTGTAAAATGCTAGGTTAGTTCTTATCGGGAGAGGTAAGAAAATCTAATGCTGTCAGGCAGTGGGAGATAGCTGACTGCTTCTGATGTCTGGAAACTCACAGGAGAAGCGTTACAGCAGGGACTGACACTGCATCACAGCATTAGGGTAACATGTCTCCTCCCAGGGAAAGGAACCAGCCACTTCACACAAAACCACAGAATTTTCCTCACTTAATAAATCCCAGCCCTCTCGCCAAGCAGGCGACGGTTTGTGCCTTTGCAGACCGAAACTAGGATGGAAATAGTTGATCAGGTGGATGGATACACACAATAAAATCGGGAAGTGCTCAGTTCCTCCAAACCCAGGTTGTTATTTACATGAGTCTTGGTCAGTATTTCACCTCACTTCATATCTTGAAGCGGTGAGCTTTAAGGACAGAGCATGTCTACAAACTCGCCACGCTGCAGGGTGGTTGTAGCTATTCCTCCGTGCCAGTTTAATAGCACTTTGCCATGCCCTGAAGCAGAAAGACCCTTCTTAAAGAGTTTTTCTCCTGTGATTCAGTGGGAACAAGCCTAGCAGCTGATAAATCTGGTCTCAAAGCATGAACAAGCACCTTTGGGGCTGGTGTAATCTTTGAGGAGATCCACTCATACGTGTGGAAGGCAAAACCCCTTTGTTCCATTCCAGAGTCAAAAGCAAGTCCCAAAACATCGGGCTCCTTGCATGATTGCCTGGGCTACCACCTCCTGCTACAGACAGAGCCACCCGCTCTCTGCAGCCTCACACTGTCTCTCTGCAGCGCATGAAGGCAATGCCACTGCTTAGCTCCATGCTGCCCAGCCCAGAGGAGTCAGTAAACAGGTAAAACATCAAGGTCACAGGAATATTTATTTAATACTGGTTACTACCACCACTTCAGTCAGTCACTGGCCATTAGAGGTAGCAAGAAGAGTCAAGCTACAACCTTTTGTATCGTCTGTCAGCAGGGTCACTGGATAGAAGTGCATTATCGGGCCAGTATTTACTGTGTTAGAGTCTGTGAAAGAGATACAGAAGTAATGAGGTACATTTGGGCCAGAAGAATCTTTGTGCAAAGTCATTTGAGAGTTGGTTACAAATGACAGAAGCAGGTCTTAAGGGCCCTACCCAATGCACATCACCAGGAGCATCTGCAGTGGGTGCTTGGATGCTTCCATTCCACGGAAGAGGAGCTGCCCAACCTAAACAGGGTCAACCAGCTAAACAGGGTCCTGCATCAGTTCCCACTTCAGGTATTTTCCTGGGACTCCCTTTGCCCACTTCTTCAGGGATGAGTCTTGCCAAGATCAGCGTTAGAGATTCACTAAGCTGCAGGCATGGGCCCTGCATCAGACCCCAGCTACAGTGTGAAAAAGGCAAAGGGAAGTCAACAGCAAATAGCCAAAGCGAGAGATAAGCTCTTTCCTCTGCCTCTTACCTTTCTACAAAGTGGTCGCGATCTTTTCCCCCCCGGCCATGCTCTCCTGTACATTACACACCTATCCAGTTCCCTGGAAAAGGAAGGAAACCAAACATGGCGCCTGTATTTCACCCCTGCCACAAGGCTGAACCAGGGAATCTAGGCCAGTCAACATCTGTCCCCGGCAAAGTAATCAGAAAAGTTGATATATGATTCAATTGATAAAGAATTAAAAGGACAGAAATATAATTAACATCAGTCAACATGGTTTTATGGAAAATAGGTCTTGTCAGGCAAATCTGATTTTGTTCTTTGATGAGATTACAAGTTTGGTTGATAAGGGTAACTGCAAAGTTGTAATATATTTAGCTGTTGTAAGATGTTTGACTTTGTATCTCACAACCTTCTGATTAAAAAATTAGTGCTATATGATATCAGTAAAGCACGTGTTAAATGGATTAAGAATGAGCTTTCTGGCAGTTCCTCAGAAAGGGGCTGTCAGTGGAGGAGTATCACTGAACAAGGGAGAGGGGCACGAGTGGTGCTTCTAACACACTTCTAGGCTTGGACTCAATTTTCCTCAATAATCTTGATATGAAGAATTAAATTAATACTAATGAAATCTGCAGAACGCCCAAAGATCTAAGGAGAGGTATATGACAATAAAGGGAGAAAATTGCTCAGGAAGAGATCTGGATCACTTGGGAAGCTGGGCCTGTTCCAGCCTCACGGGACAAGGTCTGTGGCTCCAGAGCAAGCAGGGACAGGAGGCAGACGAGTAACTCAGCAGCTGGTGCTCGCTGTTCCTGGCTGCACGAACAACAGCGGAGCAGAAGGGCAATTCCTCCATCCTCAGATGAGAGCAATCGAACACTGCTTCCCACCCTGCTCTCCAAAGGATGCTGCGAACCTGGAGCCCCACAAATGGCCTGCCTGGGAGAACGTGTAGGCTAGCAAGCATCCATATAGCAGGAATTCACTGAAGCAGGGCTGGTGTCTGGACAACTGCTTTCCCTGGTGAAGACCGAAGGCGGATGCAGAACATGCGGAGAGCACTGATCCATTGCTCCCTGGAGGGTGACATAAAGAGCTCAATCCGTTTAGTTTATCAAACGGAGATTGAGAAGTTACTTGACTAGAACAGATAAAAACCTTTGTGGGGAGACAATAGCAGGTACTAAAGACCTCATTAATCTAAAAAAAAAAAAAAAAAAAGGACATAAGAACAACCCAGTGACTTCAAGATGAAGCCAAAGAAATTCAAATGAGAAATTATGCCCAAATATCTGACTACAAGGGGATTAAATACTAATAAACTGCTAGGGGAATAGCACATTCTGAAGCTCCAGACACATTTAGTGTTTTATGAAAGGGTTGCTTTAACCAAAAAAAAAAAAAAATAATATATATATCTCATCGGTGGGCACACCTTTTGCTAGAATGAAAACAGAGAATTAGAAAAAGCTTCAAGTGCTCCCTTCCTTTAATGCCACCTAGGGAAAAATTGCTGAATATAGCTCTGCTATCAAGCTATCCCGGCTGTCCATGCACCTACCTGTCCCCTTTCCAAGCTGCACAACCCCACCCTTGGGGAGGGAATTGAGAGTCAGGCCATCCCCTAGACATACACACACACACACTGTGACCCTTCTCCTTCAATCCCACTGACTTAAACCCAGAACCAAGATAACCCTCAACTTGATAACCCTGCCTACACTGCCCTTCTGCTCAGTATCAATCCTTAAAAGCTCCTGGTCTCCAGCAGCCTTACCTTTTTTACCATATTCTGCACAGAACTTATACTACCAGATCTCCTGGGCAATGAATTTATTATCCCTTTAACTGCCTGAAAAGAACTTACAGCCCTTATAATAATACTTTACATCTCTCCAGGGTTTTCCCTTTAAGGATCTCAAAGAGCCATGCAAATAACTATTATTCCTTACGTTCCCCCACGTGGTATTCCCTTCCATCACTCAGATATGGAAATAGAGGCCGAGATGACATGATTTGCTCTGTGTCATACATGGTGTGAGGGAAAAGAGGGCAGGAGGATTAGCTGCCAGCACTCCTCGACAGATTGCACGGCCTCTCCAAGAAGCTGCAATGAACTCGCAAAAAAAAATTGCTGTTGGCTGAGATGGTCAAGGCAGCCCACAAGAAAGATGGGAGTCTGGGGGAGATAATAACATTACAGGGCTTAAGAGTAAGCTTAGTTTAACCAAGTTGTTTCTGCATTAACAGAAATAATAGAACACAACTGCCCTTTGAAGAGTCCTCTCTCTCCATTCACTATAGCAGGAACTTAGTCTCTGCTGTGTCTGAAGTCAGATAATGCAAATAACCACAGAGCAGCACCTTATAGTATTAACTGCACTGTCACTGCTGCCACCAGCTCAAACTCTCTGCCAAGTCTTCTCTCTCTTACCCTCTATGAAACCAAATCCCCGTAGACATGTCATGTACTGGACCACATGGCACTTATCTGGAGTGTCATTTTAGGCCAGACACATCAGCATCCACGCACACATCCTTCACACCAGAGTGTAAGCTTTGCTTTTTGATACTAGGCTGCATCATGCAGATGAGGACATGGTGATATTTTCCACGCTTGCTGTGCGGCTTTTTCCTCCAACATCCATACATCCATCAGTTGGGAAGAAATTTTGGTTAAAAAAAAATAGGTAGAGATGCCTTTCGATAAAGCAGAAACATAGTTTTGACATTGTTAGAAAGGAACACCTTCATTTTTCATTTTAAGACCTGCCATGTCAGAACATGGCTTTTATACCATTATCTTTTCAAGGCACAATTGAAAAGAAATATTGCAGTTGGTTCAAAACAATGTTTCTTTTGAAAAATTGTATTTCACGGGAAAGACTAACATCGGATTCTAATTCAGAACAGAAAGTAGACATCCTCATCCCCTTTGGATGGATATTGCAGAGAGAGGGATAGACAGACAAGTTAGCAAATAGGTGAATAGGTAAACGAGAGATGGATGGATACTGTAGATGGATGAATAGATAAATACGCAACGAGAAGCAGCAGAGGTAAGCAGGTGGATGCTCAGATGAACATATGACTGAGTGGAAGGCTGGACACAGAGGCAGGAAGATCAGCACGTAGTTTCTTGGGGATGCTCACTTGGGCATTGCGGGAGCAGCAGAGGCTCTCGTGCTGCTGCAGCAGCTCCTCGTTCCTCGTCTCTCTGGTTTTGGTATCCACCAATGTTTTACATCTCCCTGCTGTGTGCACTGGGTTGATTTCGACTCTTCTCCCTCAGGGTTCAAGGAAACCATTCTCACTAGCATTTCTCTTTTGTGCTCCTGCTCCTTCCACCCCCGCTACCACCTCCTGTGCTCCAGTCACTTCACACCACAGCCTGATTAGTGTAAATACTGCCACCAAAACAGAAACTGCCTGAGCAGACACCTTTCCATTTACCTCCCCTCCCTTCCCACCATGGGAGTCTGTAATGAATTAGGAGAAAACGCTGCTGTGAGGTGTCAGAACAATTTCTATTAAACATAATTTTCTAATGAAAAGGTTATAAGCAACTGTGTCGGAGCTAATCAAAATTCAATCCCCCAGCCACTGCACAGCACCGTCCTTTTCCAGCAAGTCTGACTCGGATGGTTGCAAGCCCACTGCAGCATGTCGAAGTGGGGTCCCCATGCCAGAGCTTGCTTTTGCAATGCCATCCTTTGGCATTAAGCAGGACTTAAGCACCTCCAGCTCTGGTGAGGGAGAAACTAGCGAAATAGTGGCAGTTTCCAGTGACTTGCAAATTGATCCTCTCCTGGCTTCTCACCAGAGCACAGCCCACTCTCCAGCCTGGGGAGCAGAAAAGGAGTTTGCTCCTCAGGTAGCCAGCAAGCCATCTTCTCCCAGGGACAACTTTTTCCTTGCCTCCAGTGCTTCCCATCATTCATCCCTCTCTTTATTTACTGTCCCTCCTTCCCTCCCACCCTTCCTCTCATCTCTGTCTTTCCCAAGCCACTAGAGAGGATTGGAGACAGGATTACTTACTGATAGCAACAGCCACCATCCTAAATCCAGTCAGGGATGGTGGCTAATCCCTTTAATGAGTTGCTTCAGCTCTGGCAGCTGAGCTAACCTGCATGTTAACTCACCAGCTCTCCTCCCCCACAAGCTCTTGCCTTCACCTCCTCCCAGAGAGACACAGCTACTGATCAGAGGTTGCAGACCAAGAGACTGCCCTCAGCAGCGGGAAAGAAGCCCTAAGGTATTTTGTTATTCCTTTAGCACCGTGGAAACAGTCTCCAAGATCCCCAAGCACGCTACGTGTCAGGCAATCTCTCTAGCACCCCAAAGCTGGAGCAGTGGCCAGAGCTCATCAGCCCCATGAAGGTTCCATGTGTGACAGGTCCGGGGTGAAGAAATCCATTCCACCAGCAAAACAGGGGAGACACTTGTAAAACTCAAAACGCTCACCACCAAAACAGAAGCGTCAATGCACAGGTCACAGCTTGATCTGACACTTCCTTCAGTGCTGAGCTCCCCTCTGGGTGTCTCGGGGCCCAGTCTCGGATCACACAGCACAGACGGTGTTCCCAGGCAGAGGAACTTCTTTGGCAAGCACAAGGCAGCATCTTGCCCACAGCAAACAGAAATAGGGATGGAATGACCCTGGGCTATTTATGCACATTAGGGTAAACGGAAGTGCTCTCTCTAAATCAGGCTTTGTGCAAGGGCTAAAACCTCTCGCTGATTCAGTCTGTCGTTCACTCCCAAGGCTCACTGGAGCTGAGGGCACTTCCTTCCCTACAACACGTGTCTGCTGGGCTGGGAAGGGCTTTTGGGTGGTGTAGGAAAGCAGAGGCCCCCAGCCCAGCCCCACCGCTCCGCTGGGGAGGCAAGGGACCACTTTGCTGCCTCTGAAAGGGGATGCTTTCATCAGGTCCTCACTAACCTGCTACTGTTCACGGTTTGGAGTCCTTCCGTACAGCACAGACAGAAAACCCATCTCCCCCGCAGCACTCATGTTAAGATAGGATGGGAGAGGTGGGAAGATCCACTTACCTCTCCATGGAGTACATTTGGGAAATGCTATTACAGCATCCAAGGAGACAGTCTGGAAAGGGGTTGCCTGTTTCCTACCCAGCTTGAGTTTCCCTACCAGCAAGGAGGACAGGGATACATTCTTCCCTCAGTCTCAAAGCAAAATTGTCTGCATGGAAAATGCCTGGCAGACAGCTTTACAGTGGCCTTATCCAGCCTTTAAGGTTGGTTCTTCATCATTTTGCACGGGTGCAAAAGGACAGCATAAATCAGGGAGGCATCAGTGAGGGAGGATTACTGCTTCAGGAGCCTCTGACTGCCCCACATTGGCAGGTTTAATTGCTTTCACAGGGACCAGGCCAAATCAGACTCAAATTCTGAGCATCAAGGCATACAAGCAGTCATTGATTAAACTTGTTTCTCCCCCTGCTCTGGTCATAGCACTGCTACAGCGTCAGCGAGCAGGAAGCCTACCTACAATGTCTGATGCTTTGTATTTCCCCCCCTCTGTTTTTTAGAGGGTGCCCTCGCTTCAGTAGAAAGGCACTAGTCAAACTTGACTAAAAGCATTACAGTACAATCCTACCTGCTTCCCATTTGCTCCACACGAATGGCCCTGTGGCTGTCAGCACATCCCTCTTGTCCTTCACTTAACGGTGTTTATGCTCACAGCCACAGCTTGGAATAACGCTGCTGCACCGTCTTTCCTTTTAATGAGGCCTTCCCTCTCTGCAGAACACGTGCCGGCTGGGTTTTTCCCTCGGTTTCCTTATTAAGATAAAGCTGTCATCAGCTTCCCCATTCCACTGGTTTGTTGGGACTTTCAAAGCCTGGAACTGTATTAAATATTCAGTCTACTCCTTTGGGCTATATTTCAGAGCCTGTATCCCTCCCTTTAATTGCTCCGTCAAGAATAGATGAAAGTTTGATACCGAGGCTTTGACTGGGACCAACTCAAACACGTTGGGCTCTGCTGATTTATTTATTTAAAGAGAAAATATCTGGATTATTCTGCTTAAATTAGGCCCTATGCAATTGCTAAAGACCTCTTTTCCATTTGTTCTTTCACTCATTCATGCATCCTTCCATTAATTCACTCTTTTCCCTGCTATTTTGGGTGATGCTAAATTATATGCGTGCTCTTTCCTTTATGCCTCCCTTTCTGTCTCTCTTCTGTCACCAAGTGTGCATCTCCTCAAACACCTTTTCTAGAACAGCACTGTGCCCTTTACTCTCATGGGAAGGCAGATGGAGATTTCCATCCAAGGAGATACCTCCCCTGGGGCATTGCTCCACCAGCAAGGTAGCAGAAATCAGAATTTGGAGAGAACTTGGCTGGCAAAGAAGAAACAACCACAGCATCCTCTGCATAGCTTCAAAAGCAGGCTCTGATTTATATGCACCCAACAGAAGCTCATTAATCTGCACCCCATCAATTCACTACCTGGCCCACCTCGCCTAACAGGCTGAGCTCTCAGCCATGTCCCCAGGGCCCTTCCCCTCTTTTTGCCTCTCCTGAGCATCCTTGTTTTTCCTCTGAATACAGCTTACTTCCCCCACAGGCAGGCAGAGACCAGCTTTGCCTGCCTCCCCAGCACAAGGAGGCAGTTTTCCATGCATAAATTCAGCTCCCTCCTTCCATTGCAGGCTGCAGCTGGAAGGAGACTTTGTTGGGGGCTTCTTCCTTTGCTTTGTCCTTATCTACCCATAGTTACATCTCAGCTGCTTTTCACTGAAGTCTGTGGGTGAGCACATCTGTGCCAGGACCAGAGGAACAAGGTCAGTCCCAATCACAGGGTGGCAAACAGCAGCCACTCCAGCTGCACTGCCCTCCTGGTTCCTTTGATGTAATTAACATCCCTTTGTTATTGTCTGCAATCACGTCTGTCTCTGCTTTAATCATCATCTCCCAGCAATGAGCATTCCTTCTCATTAGGGTCTTAAAAACCTCCATTATAAACATGTAAATGGGATGCAGTGAGGAGGGAAATATTTTACTACTCCAATTTCCTGTTGTGCCACTGCCAGCAAGTCGTGATATTATTACTAAGCGTCTCCAATCAGCACCAGCATCTACAGAACCAGACCTACACTGTTCTTGCAACCAGCATCTAACAACACACTAGTGCCCAGTGGTATCGAGGTTTCCAGCCTAGAACGGAGATTTTTTTCATTTGAGGAAAGAGTGGTGAGGAGACGGTAGACTCTGAAAGCAAAGGAGAATCTGATCCAGCTTTCAACTGGCAGCACGTTCTCAAGGTAAAGCCAGCAAACTGCCCCATCTTTATAATAAAGTAATATCTCAGTCTCTGGCAGCATCATTTAAGGCTTTTAAGACTTGCCTGCGTTGGTACCAGCTGAGCAGGTCTCCTGACCTGCTGCTGTACCCAGACTAACCACAGGCACTCGCTGCACGGACCTGTTTGGTTCTGCCAACTTCCTCCTCAGCTAACTGCAGAGCTGCTCCAGTTCCCCTTCTCCCTTTCAGCAGCAGCAGAAAGCAAGAGTCTAAGCACCAGCTTTGCAAGAAGAGCTCCGTCAAAGTGTTTTCTCCCCTTCTTTCAGAATTTCCCTTACATTCCAGAGGGACACTGACCTCCCGTTCCCCTCTTCACACACCCCTGTCCAGCGGGCATTCCACACAAGACCCGTCTCCCCAGAAGCACTTCAGCGGCACCACGCCAGCCAGATACTACCCAAGCCCCTTTCAAACAGGAACTGTTCAACCCAATAACATTTACAATGCAAATATCAGCTCTGTTTGCAAGCCTGCCAGGCTTAGAGGAAAGCGCACGGGAGAACTCGTCCATCTCCAGAAAGACGCTGGGAAGCGCGTCAAGCCAGGTGCTGGTCACAGAGGTGAGAGGCTCCGTCCCACTCTACAGCAGGTCTCCCAGTGAGTCTCTCCTGCTCTTTACAAAAGGCCTTTTGCCGGGCTAAACACTCGGGCAGCACGTGGAGAACAGAGCTGTAACACCTCTTCCACCGCCGTAACCTCCAGGCTGCCTGGCCCTGCTCTGTTCTGAGGCCAAGGCCTGCCTGCCCCAGCGGCCGGCCAGGCCTCCATCGCCCGAGGCCCCGACGCCATCTCCCCTTACGGTCGTCGCACAGCTGTCTTGCTCCTCTGGCAAAACTTCTGTGCCGAGTCCTCCCAGTTCCTCCAAGAGCATCCTTAAGCAGTTGAAGTTTCAGGATTCAACCTTCCTATGCCTGAAGCCCATGGTACAATTTTTCATCCTTTTCCCTCTTTTTTTGTTTGTAGTAGGGTACAAGCGATACTTGATCTGATCTCTCCAGACAGGTTTTCTGCCTTATGTATACTCAGGCCTCTGCAAGCAGAACCCCCTGAATACATATAACATATTTCTCACCCAGGGTGCCTAACAAACCCCTAAAGGCAGAAATTGCAGGCAAGGTGCAGAGAAGAGATAGCAAATCAGGCACTACAATGCTTTCAACTCCAATCTCCTTGTCCTACCTCCTGATAAAACATTGCTGAGACTTCTTCCGTCTCTCAGTTCCTCTCTAGCACTTGGATTTGGCACCCATGAACTTTTTAATTTCATAAACCACCAGTGCTTTGCCTTGCCTTTTGCACCCCTGTGCCTTCTTGGAGCTCTCTAAGCCAGGTGCAACCACCTGATAATTCCCTGTAATGTGATCACATCCGCTGGAGTAGGGCCCCTGTGCCAGAGCTGAACTATAGCCTCAACTCAAGAAGACCACTGCTAGTAAAAAAGCAGGACAGCTGGGAACTCCATCTCCCCTCAGCTTTAAGCACATCACACAAAACTCCTTATTCTGTTGAACCCCAACGCGGCTCCCCACATTAACGCCAGCAGCATCGTCCTTTATAACAAAACACAGCAAGGCTACTCACCTTCATTTCCCAGGCTTTGTGCATCTCATTGCTAACAGTAATAATCCCCCCAAAAAAATAAAAAATGCCACACCCCTTTTTGCTCTCAAGTCATCAAGACAAGAACAAGGTGATTGTGCTCACTCAGTTAAAGGGGTAAAGGCAGAAAAGTTAAAAGAGGTTAAACAGACATAGGAACACTCTCAGTCTTTTGTGCAAGACCCTGTGCTTAGGGGCAACCCCATCAGATTTAATCCTCTTTAAGAAATGCACTGGCTTTTCTCCTGAACCTTTCTGTGTGTTCCCTTGGAGACAAGCCCTGAAAGCTCCTCTAACAGCCCTGAGTGCTCACATTTACTGCCTTAGCTGATGTCTGCTCCGACCAGGCCTTAGCTTGCCTTTGCCCAAGCTCTGGATGGACAGGGCAGGATAAAACACGGCAATTGCCTTCCACAGCAGAAATACCCCTATACCAGCAGCTTCCATCTTGCTTCATGTGCTCAATCCCGCTCATCCTTGTACCAAACTACCACCACGGCTCATCAGAGCATCTCTGTCGAGGACAAAAGCATAACCTGGATGTGCACTAACTGCTCGGGAACCCAGACACTGGGCCCACTTGCATGGAATGTTTTGTAGTGAAGTGGAATTTATAGGCAAACACTTCCACTTGTCCAGAGACCCACTGCAAAACTGACTCGTCCATCCTCTTCCAATCACCGCTCAGCCAGAATTTAATACTTACACTTTCCTATTTATGTCCCCATCCTGTGGTCTTCAAGTGTAACCAGCCTTTTTGCAATGAGTTCCCATTGACTTCAGGGGAAAATCCACGCCTGCTTTTAAACACAGGAACGCCCTTCCTAAAACACCTTCCCCACATAACTTTCTCTCCTCAATCAGATACCGAAGCTCTATGCAACATCACGAAGCACATCTCACTCCTCATTGATGCTCACTCATCTGATAGAAGGTTTGTTTAAAAACAGTAGAGGCCCAGTGTGTGGTGCTGGCAGAGTAGCAGCTCTCTCTTCCTCTGGGTTCAGCTCAGGCTAGGGCAGGGGTTATGAGTTATGAACCAGCACTAGGAATATTTAAAAACGAGAAGATCTGAACCAGTTGTAGAAATCAAGCATCAAAATTACAGTGCTAATAAGGGCTTTAAGGGAGGCTTGCTCTTAAATGGTCATGAATGAATGGGGAGTGAATGAGGGCGGAGTAGATAGATGCGTAGATGAGTGGGAATTAATAGTTGTAAAGATGAAATTTGGCTTTCTGTTGTGGTTAGGACTGGGATATGACAAGACTGCCATCAAAATCTGGATGATTTCAGCCTTTGCTCTGTATGACTAGCCAATATTCTAAATTCCCCTTTGTCTCACTTATTTGGGAGAAGATACTTCTGTGGATGCAGAGATTAAAATGGCTTTTTTCCTTGTCAGTTTGGGTGCTGATTTTAATCAGGGGTTTGGGGTTTTTTTGTTGGTTTTTTTTTCCCTTTCACAGCTCCGTTTCTAAAGAAAAAGAACAGCTCAGAGAGAAATTGGAGCTGCTCCCAGGACAAATGGGCCTGACTGGCAGTGCATAAAATTACCACTGTCTCTTCACCTTGCTTTCTGCAATCCCTTTATTAACTAACTGAATCTGCAGTCATTCTCTCTTTCCTAGCTCATTCATTCTCTTTCTTCCTCCCTCTCTCTACTCCCAGCTAAAAGGTTCATTATCGCATGCACGTGGATGGGTAATGCACCCATATCGTGGAGGAGTGCAATTACATGTCCTGCAAACGTCGCTCAGCCGAGCTGGCGGCAGGAGGCCAGTCTGGCCCTGTGGGAAATGCTGGGTCTGGACCTGGGAGCTGCTCCCTCCAGTGCTGCTGTGGCACAGAGGCGCTGCAATTCCCTGTGCATGGGGTTATGCATCTGGCCAGGTCTAAGGGCCACTTATTTCTAAGATAAAGAGGAATCCTGCCCTCCTACGACTCTGACAATGGGAGGCAGGAAGAGGAAATTAATGTAAGTATGACAAAAGACTCAGCTAGCCCAGGATTCTGCCTCTAGCTGGGCCACAAGCCAGTGAGAAAGCCCACAAGCTGCTGGTAGGGTTTAGCAAGCTCCTTGCTCCTGCCCTTTGCAGCCACCAGTGAACCTGCCTTCCGCGCACTGTTGTCTCACCCCTTCTCAGAGCCGTCACAGAGCCCTGCCATCACCCGTCCTCATGACTGAAAATGCCACAATTAACAGCAAACCTCCATAAGTGTAAACAGGCCGGTGTGACTTTGGCCTCTGCGTTTTTATATTTTTTTTCTGGGGCATATCAGAAACCACGCTGAGGTGATTACACCCAGCAAGCTCTGGGACTCTACTCTGCAGTGCTGTCAAGCCAGTTCTCACTTCAGTCCCTAAAAAAAAGGATTCTGACACAACCTCCAGCTGTCAATCAAAGCACACATACAGGTTGAAGTTCCAGGAGGGTAATTAATTTCCATCCAAAGATTGGAGGAGGAGTGTATTTGTTTAATGAACGCATTAACAATTTGTTCTTCTGCTCAGTATGTGTCCTGGCATTTTATTAAGACTTTTTTTTTTTTTTTACTGGGGGTGGGGAACAAAGACTAATAAAATGTGTTAATGACAAATACCAGCTGCGTGAAGAGAACACTTAAAAGGGACAAGATGATTTGTGGGCTGGATTGAAAGAGACTCCGCACTCAGTCCACAAACTGGGATGGGGAAGAGCTGACATCATGCTCACTTGAAAAAGGTGGTGGGTTTTGGGCACTTTTAAATCCTGCTTACTATCTGTGGTGTGATTGTGTCTGAAGGAGTCCAGCCCTCTCCCAGTAGGTGCTGTCTGCCACCTTACCTGTTCTGCAAGATGTCTTCCTTGCACTCAGGCCGCCTCCAGATCCCTACAAACCTCACAGAGTGCCCATGACCCTCAGGAGAACCATTATCCCACCTATGGGCAGCTGGGACCCCCCAGGTTACCAGCACTGTGGCTTTGTCCTTGGCACAGTAAAGGAAAGACTGCACAGGGCTCCTCACCCTGCTGCCCCGCGAGCGTTGGGTGCTCCCGCCAAGGGTGCAGCAGAGCCCGAGGGTGCGGGTGCTGCCAGGTGCTGAAACCTGCCAACGGACAGCCCTGCAGTTCCCACGGCTGCTTCAGCAAACCTTCCCTGACCTCCCCATCGCCTCCTTGTGCTCTCTGCCTGGCTCCCACGCCCTCGTGCTGCCAGGGAAAGGTCCCAGCACCTTGAACTTTACCCAGCCATATTGATCCTTCACTATTGTGACCAGAGCAGGAGAAGAATCCTACTTCTGGAAAGCTGCTGGAAAACTGCTCTCTGCCTTGCTATGGAGACTCTGTCTTCATTGCTCCAGCTTGCTGCTAGGCCGTGTTTCCCTGTGCTGACCAGCTCGGTGGATGGGATCTAACACCGAGAGTGCGGATGGAGATCCCACCTTGGGCATCTCATCTGATTGTTTCCAAGACATGACAAGAAGGGACAAGCTCAACGAAAACTCTTGACCAAAGCCCAGCTAAGGTGGGAGGAAAAGTTTCTGCCACTTTCTAGTGCTCAACAGCCTCTTAACTGCGCTTGCAAGAAGCCGAGTGAGTTACGCACAACTGGCGTTGCTCCCTGTGGCCATCTGCAGCACGCTCGCAGCTTGTCTATCCGCTGTCTGCTGAGGTGTTGTGGCTTCTTGCATGGGGTGCCCAGCGGTCTGCAGCGTGGGCAAGGCACACAACAGCTGTCTTTTCGTCATCGTCTCTGCAAGGCACCCAATGCCACCAGTTGCACGGTAACACAGACCAAAATTCAGAAATTGGCCATAAGGACACTCTGTCTCAGAACAATTGAGGAAAACAAGTGGAAGCAATTAGCAAAGAGCTGGGGTAAACTGAACAATTTTATTTTCGTTTTCTAAAGAAATATATTTCCTTATTTGGCCCTGGCACCTTTCTGTTCTCCCTGGACAAGCTTCAAGTGGAGGGAAGGGACCAGTCCCACATTTCTCATTTGGAGACTCTTTTCTTGAGGACTCGCCCTGGACTTAGCTGCTTGTTTTCTCCACAGGACTGTGCAGGGAAGGATGTAGCCACGGGTGGAGGCAACAGAAGGGGTACCCAGGTGTGCCCACCTCCTTCTTGCTCCACCCCTTGTGTCACAAACTTTTTCTTTCCGCGTGTCTCCATCCCAGCAATGACTCCTTTCCGTCTGTGGCTGGCTAACCTCTCTGCTCTCCCCATCCCTGCTTGCTTGTGCATTCAAGTATGGTGCTCCAGGGCAGTCTTGTTCTCCCAGCCACTAGACTACATCCAGGGTAAATTATAATTTTTTATTTTCTTAATATTTTGTAGCTGACACGACAATAAATATCTAAAATATCCATGCCTTCGTTGCAGCAAATATTGTTTTACAGGAGATGAAGGCAGATATGACCCTCGATATACTGCCCTTCACTGCAGTATTTTCTCTCCTCTCTATTTTTTGGTGAAGTTTTCTAGAACCATTTATACTTTTCTGTATGTCACTTTAAAATCAGAAAGAGCTTTAAAAAGAAAATTGCATTTTTCTCTCATTGCAGAGTCTTAGCTTTCTTATTACTCTTCTCTTTGATTTTTCTTTTTCCAAAAGTAAATAAACAGCAGACTTTTTTTTACAGCGCTCTCAAAAGGTTATATTCTGGTCATTTCTCATGTTGTTTTTTTTTTCCAGTGTGCAGTGACAATTATTACCAAAAAAATAACCCTTTTTTCCAGCCAAGACGTAGAATGGGAGCAGTCATGTAAACCACAGCTTCTGAAGGATGAAGCTGTTTGGATCCACCCGTTACAGAAATCCTGGGAGCCCCAGTGACCTTGGGTTCACTAAGCAGATTTGCACTAGCTGAAGAGATCTTGTGTTCTTTAACTGCTGCATCCCCTGACACCCCCAGCACTTTCTTAACTTGTACCTGGTACACACAGAAGCTACTAAGAAACACTGTGCATGTAACACCTACCTTTCTAGCACTTCTCACTGCTGGGAGGTGTTACCGTCTGCCTCAGTGGTCCTTCAGCCAGACACTTGTCCGTATCATCAGCAGGATGTTGCTGCAGGTTGCGGACCAGAGAGATCAGCCTCAGAAAAAGGAGGGATGGGGTGTCACAGCCCCTGTGCTCAGCCTCCTCGTGCCTCAGCTGGCAGGACACCTGCGGAGCGAGCTGGCGTTCCTCCTGCTGATCCTGCAGAGAAGCTGGTCACAGCCGCAGGCAACCTGTCATTTTCTCAGCATAATCCAAAGCAGGATGAGACCTAGAGAGCAGCTCATCTTTCCTGTCTGGAGGCAGCCCAAAGTCCTGTCTAAAGGAAATATTGTCCCTTTGGTATCCTCCCCTCATCTCTCATTTCCTCTAAGTTGCTCCTTCCATCTGTTCACACATACAGGGGTTTTATTTTAACTGGAAGTTCTTCACTGTTAAAGAGTCTGCCCCATGATACATGTAGCACGGCCCAGGCAACACCTCTGCTTTGATTAATGACTCCTGCAGATTCTAAGTGTGTCCCCATCTGTCATCAGCTCCATCTTCTCACAATGAAAACAGATCACCCATCTGCATTTAATCACTCAGAACAAAAACAAGTGGTGCAAAGCAGAAAAGCTGGTCAGGAGGCAAAGCACTGCTCAGCAGCATTCTCTCACTGTGCTTTGTGCCTTGGGATCCACTGAGAACGTGGACAGAAGGGTTTCAGGGAGAAAATGCTATTCAATGAGCTCTTTTCTGCCTGCTCTAAAGAATGCCAAGCGGGGGAAAGCAGGACACGGAATAGCAACAGGTCAGGGTACAGCTTGTCCACTTAAAACCCACTTGGTTTTCAAAGGAAGAAACATCAAAAACTGGCTTGCTCACTTGGCGATGTCAGTTCCCAAAGGAGAGAGGAGAAAATGCTTTCTTAGATCACTACAGGTGTCCACATTGTGAATTCAGATGAAAACAAAGTGTGGTTGTAAAGGACAGTGGCTGTTCATGTGTGGACACTTCTGTCCTCTCCCAGTACAAGAGGAAGGTGTTCCTTTCAAAGTGGGAGAAGGTGGCCAGCAAACAGGGGCTCTTGGTTCTGCACTGAAGGGTGGTCAGAGTTTGTCAAAAGCAATTCACCAGGAATCACACTCTGAAGACAAGCTCTGAAATCTTTCTTGCTTTCTTTCGGTCTGGTCTGAGCTTCTAATGATCGCCCCATTACTGCTGGTGACAGGCTTGTGATAACATTGCCATTTCATTAGCTGAGCATTGTTCGGGAGATTGATGGCTGGCAAGCTAAGAAAAATTGCATCTCCCTCTGCAGCTGCCTGTCCCATAGACAGCATTCATCACAGAGAGAAGGGAAGAAAAACATACAGGAGTAGGAACCAGACGCATCGGCATCCCACCAAAGTCAAACGTCTCTCTGCGAGCAGGGGTCCAGGCATCTTCCCTTCACAGCTCCAACTCCAGGAGAACGTCTTCCAGAGAAAGCAGAGAAGACGTGAGTGCCAAGACCACCCTCCCCAGCCAGAGCTCACAGAGCTTGTCCCAGAGGCCTCACCTTTCCTCTGTGCTCAAGAATTATAATTAAACAGACAGTTCCAAAGGAAAGCAAATATTGACGTTAAGCAAGAAGGTAAATGCCATTTGGCTCCTGGGTGCTTGAAGAGCGTAGAGAAGAGACACTGTAGAGCAGAAGGAAATGAGGCTCTGGAAAGTTTTGGAGAGACTTAGGCCGGCTCCCCAGCCCCTCTCAGCATCTACACGCTCTCCTTTTGCTGGAAGAGTGAGCTGGGGTTTTCTGATGGAGACAGCGAGACTACAAATGCAAAGGAAGGCAGCAAAGGTAGAAAACAGGCAGAGAAAAGGATGAAAGTCATACCAAAAAGATGTTTACATGGTTGTGTCTAACGCTACAGCCTTCTTGACTGGCTTTTTGCAAGTTGCTTCTAATATTGCTGACTGGTTCTCAGGCTGGGTGAAGCCAGCTGTCCGATTTCCAGAAGAATTTCTCCCATGCTAAGCACCTCCCTCCACACTTTCAACACCTCCACTGAGCTGAGAGGGGGTCTGCGTGGTTTCCTACTAGTATTCGCATGGTGTGTGTGATCCTAGGGATCTTGCATCTCTTTGTCACTATTGCTGGGGACAAGTTTTCCTAAGTCACTCATTGCCCACGGTAGGTTGTTCCGCGAGCAGGACATTTTCCTGGCTGCTAGGAGGGGCACACTCCAGCGCCATGAGTTTGTGACAAATAACCCCAGCTCATATCAAAGCCGTAACCTATCCTGCCACTTCTGGAATATCATCCCGGTTTTGTCTGGCCCTTTCCACCCTTTTGAAAGCACTTTCTGACGTGGGAGGCCTCGGAGAGCTCCTGACGCGATGAATAAAAACCACCTCGCAACTGTACACAGAAAATTAAAACCTCATTTGTGTCTGCTGAGCGAACAAACCACAGCTAATTAAATCCCATAACAATAGGACATTATACAAATGAGTACCGCCTCCTTAAAAGCACAGCTGGGGACAAGTACAGTTATTCGTGCTGTGCCCCTCCAGAGTCATGGGCTGACAAGTCTTTCATGGCGAGGCTGCGCAGCAAAAGCGGGAGCTCACTCGTGCCCTGACAGATGAGCCAAGAAAGATTTTTTTTTTTTTTAATTTTTTTTTTTTTTTGCCGGGGAGCAAACAAGAGACACAGACAGATAAACAGCATGAATGCTCTCCCGCTGCCTCCCTGGGGAGCACTTGAGCTCTCAGCAGCCGCTCCTGCTGAGGGATGGGGACTCCCTCGGTGCTCGCAGGAGGCTCTGATGGCAGCACCTCGTGCCATGGCACCACGGCAAGACCTGGACCACGGGGAGCAGAGGCCCAGCCAAGCCACAGTCGCGCTGCCGAGCACGGCCACGGGCTCTGTCCTGCTGTCTGACTCGTATAAAGAGCAGAAGCCTGACGTGGAGAATTTATTATTGTCTAACATCTGTGCCAGTGAAACCGTATCCATCTCCAAGGCTTAAATATCCTCTTTTGCTATTGTATAGGATCTCCTCACTAGCTTCACAATCCTTATCGCATGCCTGGGGGGGGGCATGACTTGCTTTTCTCCCTGTTTTCCAGACAGGGACATGAGAAGCAGAGAGAAATCTAAATGCCAAAACCAGGGCCAAAAACCCCAAATCTGCATCAGTGCCAACATCTGCATCCAAATCTGATGCTCCATGACTGCCCCCTGCCAGCCTCCTTCCCCCCCACCCCGTGCCATCAGCCTGGCTGGGCCAGCACCCAGCGTGGGGTGCTGTGCCCCTTCCCAAAGCCCTTGGCTTGAGCACAGCCCTGCCCCACACAGAGGGAAAGGTCCCCACCCTGCTGGGGGCCAGAGCACCAGGTGTCTCGTAACCGAGATCCCACTTCCCACACTGTTTACTTTTCAACCTATTATCTGGCGTAATGTGCAAAACGTGTAACGTGCCCCGCTCACAGCACTGGCTTTGCAGTGAATGGTATTTAAAAGTCTAAGGGTGGAACGGAAAAAGACCTGCTTTGTATTAAAAGGATGAAGTTCATTCAGCTGAGCTCAGTCTGAACTCCTTGAGCAGGAGGAGGACAAGGGCTCCTTCGCTATCTGCACCCATACAAGCTCAGCCTTTGTGATCTTTTTTTGTAATACCAGTTAACTTTCATTTCTGAACAAAATGGTGTCTTCTAATGTAAAGTGGCAATTTTTTTTTTTTTTCCATTTTGGAAACGTTGAAATGGGATGATCCGCCTGTATCTTTCATTCTTTCCCACAGATACATTCGTTATTGCATTTCTTGTCAAAATTGACTTATTTACAAAAGTGTTTTCTGCAAAGAATTTCAGTTTCATTAAAGTAGTTTTCTGATGAGGTAGCAGATAATCAGAGAATATCTAACCTTACCTAGTTATACCTCATCTTCCATCATTAGCACTGAGGAGTTTTTCTGACACAGTCTGCCAGCTGCGCAGGTGTGAGTGTTGGATTTCTGTGTTAACCATGATCCTGGACCAGGCACATCGGGGAGTCAGTCAGGGAGACAGAACCCCAGTGAGACCAGGCAGGAAGCAATGAGAAATTTAGCTCCTTTCACCCTGACTCTCCTCTGCTGACAGCGTTGGCAGCATCACTTCTCTCATTTTGCAGAGGCTTGCATGAGACTTTTTGATCCCTGGGGGAACAAATGGCGCTCCTTTCAAGCCTGTAGTTTGAAAGAGTCTAGAAGTGCAAAGAGAAAATTAAAACAGAATACAAGACTCCATCTGGTTCTGATGCAAAGTCAAACCGAGCCACTAATGCTTTTTTAGTTTCTATCAGCAACCGTGACTTTGGCCATAGCCACCCGAAGCACAATCCACAAGCCCTGAAGCCCAGGGGAGTGTGTCACCAGTGTCCTTGCTCCATAGAAGTCCTGGAAGATGCCGAGGTATAAATGCTGGGCCTTCCAATACTGCCCCTCATACCCACAATGGTGCCTTCTCTTAACGCTTTCCCAAGGATCATTCCTAAAGCCAGAAGTCTGGCAAAAAAAAAAAAAAAAAAAAAAAAAGGAGAGGAACAAAACTGAGGAACCAAGTGAATGCAGAAGGCAACCAGCAATGGCTCGAGGGAGGTGAGGGAGGCAGAGGCTCAAATGCCTGAATTTACTCTCAGCACCACCTGCTCTGCATTGGCTCAGGTTGGAAGGGAATGTTCTGGGTAGTTTTGCTTTGAGGACTCCGGGAGCGTTGGTAGGTTTTTAAGGTTTTCATCCTGATTTTACACCAGTTCTGCAGTTTCCAGACTGGCTGATTTGTGGCAGAATCCCCAGTGGCCATGCAGAACTGTCTCTCCTCCCCCAACTTCTCTTGCTCCTGAGGGCAACTTAACTAACTCACCTGAAAGAATATTTATTTGGCAGTAAAAGCCACAAATAAAACACAGCTGCCTAATGAAGACAGCTTGGTAAGTCTGGTCCATTTTTAATTTTAATGTTGCATGCAATCTCCATTCTCGTCTATGGACTTGTCAGTGGTTTTACAACTTCTGATTATACGAGTGCAGCAGGCGGAGCCAGCTCAGTGGAAGAGCTGGGAGAACAGCATTAACAACCGCCTCTGGGGAACCCAGCCAGAGGAGCCACGGATTTGTCTACACCGTCACTGCAGTGACAGAAAGCAGAGGCTGAGCAAGCGTTCTCTTGTGGTGTCCTTTTCACAACCTACCTGTCTGCTTATTTATAGGGAGTCAAGTAGCTCTGGGCCTTAAACACAAGGCAAGGGGAGACTTCTGCTTCGCCATCAGTGGAGAGAGAGGGACACTTCATGTTTTACAGAAGGGCAACTGTTAGAGAAGGAAAATGGATACTGGGGATTTGCCCATGGGTACAGGGCAGAGGGGCAGTAGCAGAGCTTAGGGTCGTCTGTAGCCACATTTGCAATCTTGGGCTATCCGCCACTGCCTGACTCCCCATCCTCAAGGCTTTCTCCACCAGCGAAGGGTCCCATCAATAACCAGTGAGCCAGCCTCCTCTCCAGAGCACCGTCCTGTCAATAAAGCCCTCCAAACTCATTCACCTCCTTCCATTAGACAGGCTTGGTGCTAAACAGCTTACAGATCGGAGAGTAAATCTATTCAGAGGCTAAGGATTTTCTGACAGAAAGATGGATACAGAGAAAGCAGTTTCCTTCCCTGCATGAAGAGAGGCAAGCAGTAAAGGGCGTGCACATAAAAGCTCAGCACTGTTCCCCTTGGGAGCCCCGTGACCTTAGCTCTCCTGCCTGCAGAAGCCCCAGGCTCACTGCTTCCACTGTGCCGTGAAGGATGCTCTCCTCCCCTGCCCTGTTGCGGTGGGCACTGAGGGACACCTGGAGAGCACAGAGGCTGTTGAGGTTAACACCACCGAGAGCTGAGGGAGTTGAATGCTGTCTCACAGCTGGAGACTTGGAATGGAAAGGAAATGTGAGCTTTGCTCCAGGGACAGTTTTGCCAAGAGCAGCACATGGAGCTCCATTGCTCTCCTGGATGTTGTGATGGTCAGCAGGAGCAGTCTCAGCCCCGAGAGGTTTGCATTCCTCACAGCCAAGGCAGGAGGTATCCCAGTTTTTATGGATAAGAGAATTGGGACCAGGAGGAATTCTACAACAGACTTACAGGGAGTCTATGGCAGATCTCAGAGTTCTTCAACACTTTGCCCTTCCCAGGTCTTGGAACAAGGTTCAATCAAAGCTGCACCCTTTCTCTTTACAATGGCATAAATCAGGAGTGACTCCCCTGGAAGTACACTGTCCTTACCTGCCTGGCAGCCTGCTAGAAGGTGGTGAGCTGTGGGGCTGCACTCATAGCCTGGCCTCACAGGCAGGCATGAGTTGGGAAGGTTGTCGGAAAAGATGCTTCAGACCCTTCAGTCCCCCAGCCCTGGGCCTGCAGGCTCTCCCCTGATGCCAGGCGCCTTTCCTTCCCCGGGAAATGGTACTGGAGCGCAAGGAGTGCTTGGATAAGGTCCACAGACATCAACCCCCAGGGAGAACGGAGTGGTCTCATTCCCCTGGCTCCCCTCCAGGGACCAGCATGTCAGCCACACAAGATGTTTCTTGCATGAAGTGCAGAAACTGCCACCAGCTGTGGAGCTGGTGAAAACTAGCCCAGCCATTGACAAAGCTTTCTCTGGAGACGGCTGACTCAGATGCTGCTCTGCCTCCCAGGCGTCTCCTGTCGTGTAGGCCCTGTGGCTTCCGTGTCTCAGAAGTAGCCAGAAGGGTTTTCTGCCATCTGAGTTTGACCTTCTAAGGATGCTCAGCATCTTTCAGCATCTGGCCCGTTAGGGATGTGACATGTTTCACGGATGTGCAGGACATCAGGAGCAGTAGAGACCTCATTCCTCCTTCCTGGCCATCGTGTCTTTCCAGGGACTTAAGACACACAGTCTGCCCGACTCTGGGGCAACACACAACAGCCTACCCAGGTGACCATGACGCTTTTCCTAAAGGAAGAAACATTGTCTCACATTCCCAGGCAAATGATGCTCTCTAACCATCATGCTAATTATTCATGACTCTCCAGTCTGGTCCTGCCTGAGGAGGGGTGGTGAAGAGGATAGCTTTTGCTCTGCTCTTGCTACCTCGCAGGACAGAAACACCTGCAGTCAGTCCTGCTTCTAGCTACTCAGCTGCCAGCATGCTGTTAGGAAGCATCTTCCTGCTGCTGCCACCCACTGCTCTGCAACCAGGCCCCTGGCAGGAGTCTCTGTGGGATTACGGGCATTCAGCTACAAAGCCCAGTAAACCTCCCACTGCCCGCAAAGGGGAATGTGCCTCTTGCCGGTGCTCTATCGCTGATTCTGAGTGTTCCTTAGTTCTGTCCCTCGTCACATTTCTCTGTCTCCATCCGCACTGGAAATTCCTGTGCACTTCAGGGGCCCTCACCAACCTGGGCTGCAGTTTGGCTTTGTACCAATACCTGAAGCTACCCTGCTGGCTGAGTTTCCCAAGGGGCAAGGAAGAGGCTTGTCTGTTTTTACAGGTAATTAAATCTGGATTAAAACAAGATCTTACTGGAATCCAGCCTGGGGGAAATTGTAAAGAGCTTCATGGAGGTGAAGCTCTACAACTAGAGCTCAGGCAGTGCGGTGCCCTTTCTCTGTCTCCTGAAAGCAAAGGGGTAGTGAAAAACCCACAGGAGCTGGTTTGGGAACCTGTTTGTAGCCAAAGAACAGCTTGGATGCTCCAGCACGACACGGCCCATCACATGCAGCGTCTGTTCTACCTAAAGGAATGCAGATAGCTGTAAGTGAGCCCTGATTCATGTAAAGCCAAGCTTAGTTCCTAATTCACCCTAAAATTTATCATACTTGCTTTGTGGGGCTCCCAGGAACAAGGCAGCAATCTCTTCTTCTCCTGCAGAGCTCTGGAGAGGAACCAGCCCTGGACGCTCAGGCAGGACAGGATGGAGAGGAGCACGGCATGGTAGTCTCTCCTGCTGGGCAGTTCCAGAGCTCGCTCAGCTGCCTCCCAGCATTGCCACATCCCCAGCCAGGGCTGGTCAGGCCACATCCCGCTCTGCAGGCACAAAGGACTGCCTCACTGAACCCCAGATTCTTTGAGGAGGGAACCAGGCTGGACTGAGGTGGTCTTCAGCTGGAAGGACTGGTTTACAGCTCCCTCCTGCAAAGTATAACTGAGCCCACCGCTGCCTCGCACACACTTTTGTCACCAGCTCCTCCTCCTCCAGCCTGCTGGGCACTTCCCACGGTGTGTCCTTGCCACCAAGCAGACATCAGGGCTTGCGTTCCCTGCTGGATTCCCACAGCACCCCTGCCCATGTGCTTCCTCCCTGCTGCTGCGTAAGGGGCCTGAAAACACAGAACCAATATGCAAATCTGACATTTAATTTGGACATGAGAGTTTAATGAGGCTGTGGAGATTCTGCCACTCGCAGCCTCCACATCCTGCAACCTGCAGGATTTAAATTCCCTTAACTGAACACATCCCCAGCACACACGTATGAATGCACGCTCACGTGCGTGTGCTCTCCAACACAATCCACCCTTTGCACAACAGTTGCTCCCAACTCCCCTCTCTGTCCGTGCCTCCTCCCAGGCTCCTGTGGCCACAGGGCAACTATGGGGACTGTAACTCTCCAGTAGCCACATCTGGTATTTCCGAAAACATCTCAGTGCAGAGGAGACACATATTTTCCTACCCCAATTTTGAGACGTCTTTTAAGATGGTGCTTTCATTTAGTGGCTCCTAAAGAACTTGGCTCTGCTGCAGGGCAGGCGAGTCCTATTTACTCTGAGGCAGAGGGCTGGGGGCATACAGTTCACGAGCTACTGTGCTATCTTGCTCTGCAGGAGAAGGATAATGTACCGAGAACTGGATCTGCTGACTGCTGTGGTGAAGAGGGAAGGGCACATCACGCCTTGCGAGGCCTCTCCTCCTGTCCCACAAGACCTGCAAGGCATTTCCCTGCCAGAACAAGTGCTTCATTTGGGGACAAGGTATCCCATCCACTGGCCCCATGACAAAGATACCCTGCTGGTGGGAACAGGGCCAGCTCTCCATTTTAACAGCTCCATACCAGGCTCATCCCTGAGCATCTGTCTAAGCAAAGGTAGCACGGGCATCCCTACAGCCCCCTGTTTGCCAACCCCTGCTCTCCTCTGCAAGGTGGGAAAAGAAGAAAAACACATCCCCCCCCGATTCATGGGCTCACTCTGACATGAAAAACACTCCTGGAAACGAGAGCTAAACTGTAACAAATTGAACCATAATTAATCTGCCTCCTCAACTGCAACAGCCTGAGATCAGTGTGTTGCTGAGAGTCCCAAATACAATGTGCATAGGACACACTCGGCCCCAAGAGGGCAACTGGGAACGAGCTATCAGGCCCTCTGAAGAATCCTTAAAGCTCCCAGTGAAGAAGAAAACAAATAATCAAATAACAAAGCCCAAGCGAACGCAGGAACTCCTACATCCAGCAAGGAGATGCTCCTTTGTGCCACCTGCCTGAACGCAAAAGGCTTCCACCAGTTCTCAGCACAGAAACTTCACTGTCTTTTTATTTGAAGAGGATTACGGAGCTGCCATTCAGTAAATGAAGTGCCACTCCAAACGGCTGCGCTGTGGCATGCCCTTATTCAGACAGAGAACCTTGCTGGGCCCACAGAAGCTGCAGGCAAGGGCTGCCCCTGGCCTTGGAGCTCTGCAGAGATAAGTAACGCCTGAGAGTGCATGCACAGGAGCCAGGAGAGGAGTGAAAATGCAGGAGGAGAACTTTTTTTTTCATCATTGCCGCTGCTCCCCTGACAGCTACAGCCAGGTTTTTCTTTCTCAGCAGCCTGCTTTCCTCCCGGGTTGCAGTCACAGCATTGAACTGCTCCTCCGGCAACTGAAATATAGGTCCCATTTTCCCTGCTTTCCTGGGAGGGGGCAGAAGAGTACATGTCACTCCCCTTCCCTAGTGCTTTATGTCAAAACAAATTGTTCCAGAACCCATTATAGCCACAGTAATCACGGCACCCTTTGCATAGGGCTGATTACCCGGCATCACAGATGACAAAGAAAGTGAGATGCAAGCCCCAGCTCTAAGTGTGCCACATTTAATTGCCGGGGAATATGAGCTGGGGAGAGGCCGTACAGCTGGTGAGGAGGCAGAGAGACCCCATCTGGGGCTGGAAGAGGGGAAATGTGAGCTGAGCCAGGGCAGATGATCAGTGGGAAGAGGCAGGTATGTGGGACATGAGCTCTCTTCAGCACGAGCAGGCTCCAGGATGAAATATTAATGCCAGCATCCTGAGAAGGCAGCAAGCAGCAGTGTCTGCGCCGCTTGGCCATGAATAAAAGATGGTCCTGAAAATGGGGAAGAGCAGCAAATTAATTAATCTAAGCAAAAGTCTCTCCACTCCCATTAACGAACAAGCCTGGAATCCTCCCACATGCAGCTCAGTTTGGGGAAAACGCAGAGGGAAGGAGGACAGCAGAAACAGGGTCTTCTCCCAGTGACCTGGGTCCTCCCATTGTCCAGGAGTGCCTTTAACCTCAAGTTCAGGTCCAGGTTCAGCTCCTCATCAAGTCTAGCCTGCCAGCTTTGAGAGTTCAGCCTCTGCAAGCTCAGATTCCTCTTCTGTGCTCTAGCTCCCTCAGGTTTTAACTCCAAGCTCATGCAGGCTCCTTAGCGGATCGATGTCTCTGCAGTGACCCTGAAAAAGGGTCATCGTTTCCTCTTCACTCACCTCCCTCCTTTCCCTGGGCCAAACTCCCCAGGACTGAGGTCAGGGTGTCCCTCTGGACACAGGACTCCTGGGCCCCAAGACCCCGCCAAGGATGCGGGGCTGGCGGAGGAGGAACGGGAAGGAGCAGCCGCAGCTGAAGCGGTGCCGGGGAAGGTGGAAGCTGCAGGTGGGGTCCTGGCCCAAACACCCCAAGTTCCTGGCAGAAGGTAGAGGTGCCACAAAGCCTCTCTATCACCCCAAGCAGGAGCCAAGACATTGCACCGAGAGAGGCTGAAGGAAGGCTGCAGATTCCCAACCCTGCACTCCCAGAGCTGCGCAGGCAGAAACAGCCCAGCTCTGAGCCAGACCCTGGGGCCCAGCCAGCTGCAACCAGGTGAGCTAGCAGGAGGACAGGGCACTCTCCTGCAGGAGAGCTCAGGGTTGTTCCTGCCTGCATGAGAAGACAATCCAGTTTCTCTTCATTCAGAGCTGGGAATTTTCTGGGTGCTGCTCAGCGGCTGCCCTGCCCAAGGCTAATTCCTTATGCTGCGCCAGCTGACTGGGAACAGAGCAGTGGGGGCTGCTGCAGGTGGAGAGCCACCCTCGGCACCAAGAGACAACTGATCTCCTCTTCTGAAGCTCTGCCCATAAATTATAGATTTTAAGCAGTGTTTGTTTAAAATATTCAGTTTGCCACTTAAAAAAGAATACTCATACACACCAGGAACGGGGAGAAGGACGGGGGTGAGGGCTGCGTTCCCACTTGGAGGAGGGGGAGGGAAGCAGACAGGAGAGAGGTGTTTCCCTGACTAATAAGCCAGCATCCCTCCCGGAGGATGTGCAGTCCGACACGTGAGCCACCTGCACTGCAGCTTTGCCTGCCTCTCCCTCCAGCACACAGCTCAGGCCCAGCAAAGGGCCACAGGAGCAACAACCTGTGCTTTTTCCACCCTACATGCGGGTCACCCCACAGGCTTCCCTTCGAGCCTGCAGGGCAGCACTGTGTTCCCAAAGGCAGGGCAAAGGCAGCTCAGGTGCTCTGCGGGCGGGAGGGAGGTGAGGCGGTAGGAAAACATCCCTCTCTACACCACACACACACACACACCCCTTACCTAAAAGCACAATCATTGCCTTGATGAAAAACCCAGCTCTTCAGCTGACATGGCCAAGGGGCAAGTCTGTAAAAGGTGAGATGCAGGGAGCAGTAGCCGAGATATTTCTCATCAATGAAAAATGCTCCTCTTGGTCTCTGCTCTGGGCGCATCCCAGCCCTGGCAGTCCCAGAGCCTACATCGCCGCCCGATGGCGAGGAAGAGGCAGCGCCCTGCTGCAGTATAAAGGGATTTCTCCTCTAGGTTGCAGCCCTTCCCAGGCTGAGGCAGGCTCTCTCTATCTTCTGGGATGGATTTCACACGGAAGAGACTGCAGATAGCACTGGTGAAGAGACACAACCTCAGAGGAGATGACTAAAGCCATACCTCAGCTTTTCCTGCCCCTCGAAGCTCATGCCCAGGTCCATCCTGCAGTGGGGTACAGGCAGCAGCGGTGCAGCTGCAGAGGGATGTTCAGGAAGGCACAAATCTCTTCCCAGCAAACCCAGACACACCAAAGGGTTCCTGCTGTGCACACCCACTGCCCAGCTCCTTGTGTAAAAGGAATTCTCAGAAAGACAGAGGTTTTCACTGCTGTATGCTCAGTGCTTGCTGTTTGTCAAGACCTCTGCCAAAAAAACCCCAAAGCAGCTGGAGGCAGCGGTTACAGCCAGGGTACCTAGAAATGCCATCACCTGTACCGTGTCGTAGGAGCATCTGTGGGCAACCTGACCCTCAGCCTTGCCCTTGCAGCACCAAGTGCTGTGGAGAGTTTAAGGAAAATCCAGCCTAGCTGAGGTCAGTAGAAGGTGAGCAGCCATGCAGGGGCTGGGCCTTGACCAGAGGAGAAAGACAAAGTTCACCTTTAATAAAAGGAACACAGCCCAGGGTCAGGTAGAGCTAGTGGAAGGGGCTGCAGCTTCAAATCCCGGCTACCCCGTATCTGACGTGATTTTATCAGGGTCACACCCAGCTGGGAGCTGGCTCTCCTGCGTCTCCAGTCAGGAGCTCTGGGGGATCTCCCTGTGATCTGATGATGGCCAGCTGCCAGGACCACCAGCCCAGGGCACTCTGCCTTCCCCTCCTGCCACCTGGCTGACGATCCAGCCCAGCCCTCCTCCTGGCACCTCACGTGTGGGCATGTGCCCGGTCTGTGGACACGTCTTTAAGCAAAGATACCTCCTTCTAAAGGGCCCTCCCAGGCTCAACCCAGCACTTGGGTAACCTAAAGCATGTCCTGGGGCTCACCCTGTCCAGGGAATACTAAGTGCCTGCCTGGGAAAGCAGGGAGAGGTGTCCAGGATGCTCCTAGTTGTGGCAAGGAGCAGCGGGGTGTTTCAGCCAGCGGGCTCGGGGAGTCTGCAGCCGAACCAGCCTTGCCTGCAGCTTGAGCACGCTCCAGGTTGGCTTCACCTCGCTCCCTCCTTAGCTGCAGAAAGGGGAGCAAAACACTCTGTGCCCCCAACAGGAAGAGAATAGCTTGGTGCCTGGTCACATTTCCCGTGTGGCAGAGACAAAGAGCACAACAAACCCTCAAAAAACCCAGGCAAAACTTCCCCACATACCCGCTGCCTCCAAGGGTGCCCAAGGGCTGACCCTCCTGCAGTCCCTCCTCCTGTAGCACTCGGAGCATGCTGCGGGGCTGGAGATCTTCGTTCAGCCGGGTCTGCTCACCAGCATGCCCCTCCTGGCCCTAGCACTTTCTTCTAGTAGGAAACAACCAAATAAAGCTCACCAAGCCCAGCCTGGAGCTCAGCATCATGGCAGCTGCAGAGACTGCGGGTCGCTTTGAGCTTCCATACAACTCAGGGGCTTGAATTTGGCTCCTCTTCTGCCTGTCCCCCAGCCAGGCAACGTCATCCCCTGGGCAGCCACAACCCCTTTGCCAGTAAATAGCCAAGAGCCATGGTTAGCTGGAGTCTCCCAGCTGGAACCAGGGGTGTTCTGCCTGCAACATTTTTGCCAGTAGCCAGCTCTGTCATGCTCAGTCCCAAAAGAGGGACTCAGGACTCCTGGTTTCCCCACAAGCAATAAAAATGCACCAGTAAGACCAGGGAAGGACTGATGCTGAATGAAAAGTCTACTGGACACTTTCAGAGATTCAGAGAAAAGACATGAAAAAAAAGCCCAGGGGATCAGAGAGTCAACAATCACTCACTGATCATTTTTACGGGACTGTAAAGGCTGCTCCTTGCAGCAACACCTGCCCTCAGGTATCCCCAGCACCTAGACCAGGGCTGCTCACGCTGCCAGTCTACACAAGGACTGGGAACACTGGCCCTGCTGCTGCAGCCCACATGTCCATCAGCGGAGGGCGAGTCCCTTCAGCCTCCCCAAAGTGCTGAAAGACCCACGAGCCCCTGGCCAACCCTAAGCCCAGGTGCCCTCCGTGACCCTGGCAGGGCCATATTTTTCACTATCCCCCCCAGCAGACACTGACCATTCTGGCAAGCTCTACACTCTATTTTTAATAAATTAGCCCTGAACTCCATTTGCATGGATAAATATAGCATCAACCACTCTGCCAAGCCATTTTTCTCTTGGTTAACACATTCATCCAAGCTGCTCTATTTGTCTTTCCTCCACAGACTCATATTCTTCTAGATTCATTTTGTCAAACAAATTGCACAAGCTGGACTGCCCATTTACCCAGTGCTGTTTGATTACAGGGGTTATTTATGAAACAGCAAGACATATGGCATTAAGCTTCTTAATAATAATAATAATGAGAGAAGGGAAGGGGGAAAGCACTAGAAGAGAGGAGGGGGAAAATGTTTTTTATTACAGACAAAAACTCCTGCCACGGTTGATAAATTCCAGACACTTTTTCCAGTCACTCTTGTGCTGCTGGCGTGATGAATGGCACAGGCCCCAGCACACGGCTCAGCTGCAGGAACGTGGCTACGGGCTGCAAGGAAAGGAGGAGAGGAGGGAAATGCTCCCATGTGGTGAGGCTGGCTGCGGTGTGCAGGGGCCACTGGCCAGCAGCCACCAGGCAGTTGGCTTCCCAGATTGGAATCCCACTGGTTGCAGCAACACACCCAACCAGCCCACCACCCCCCCTGCCAGAGGAGCCTTGGAGGCAGTGTGAGGGCAGGTGACATGGCCACCCAGCATCTTGCCAGTCCCCTGCCAGCATTGCTCCTCCCAAAGCCCAGCCGCTAAGATCAAGTGATTACTGGAGAGTCCTGCGTTTGGGGAGCAAGTTATCCTCTAACTCTGTGGTTGCAAAGCAGAGCCTGAAGAAAAGGACATAGCACAGAGGAGCGAAGGCCTCAGACTCCTTACCACTGAGCACTCAAATCTTGTAAAAACTGCATCTACAGCCTAGTGAGAATTTAGGTCAGGTCCTCTCCTTCTCCTACATTGTTCCCATGCTGAAATGCATCCATATACACAGCCAGTTTTCACTACTGCAACCTGTATAATTTCTAGGTAGTAGTCAGACTGCCCAAGATATTTAATTTCTGTATAACTAAACTGCTTTTTGAACCTGTTTCCTCCTCTTCTCTCTGATTTGGTCACTTATTCCTGAGAAATTTGGGACCACTCCATTCACCACAGGCAGAGCCCAGTTAGGTCTCTGAACTCATCCTCCTCTGACCCGGCCATCCTGGCTCTAAGGACAGCTTCCTGCAATCCAATCAAAACTTCTTTCAAAAGAAGATGCTTGATTAAGGGCCTGGGAGACCTTGAAAGTAGAGTCATTCCTGCAAGAGGAATGTAATTAACTGGTTTTAACCAGCGGGCACTGATCTCAAGGTCTGGAGAATGGTGTCAGGAGCAAACTCGCTGCCACGGATACACAGCAGAGCCCCACCACCTTACCGGAGACCCCAGGGACAGTGCTGACAACTGGACTTGGTACACACCAACCTGCAGAGCTGCTGCATCATCTCAGCCTTCGCCCTGGTGGGAGCAGTCTGGGCCATTCACCTGGGGCAGAGACACCTCGTGCTTTTTCCCCCCCACCCTCACCTCTGAGGTGAGTAAAGCTCCCGGTCTTCCCTTCTCACCCTCTCCCAAAGAGGAAAACACACCAAGTTTGCAATCAGAGACAGCATAGGTCCTGGAGATAATTCCTTAGCAGCCCAGACTCCCCTCACTGTCTTACGGGGAAGACCCTGGCAATGGGATAAACAAGTTCAAACAGGGAGACTAAAAGGCTTTCCCCTGGCAGATGCAAATGGCTTCTGCTTTCTTGTTCATCAGCTGGCACAGACCTGGGGATGCCAGGCAGGCAGCGTTAATCAGGTCTCGTTCGCGATTACAATGAACTCTTGCATTTCATGGCCTGCATCCTAAACCTGCTTTCTAATTCCCCAAGGGAGAGGGATTTACACTTTCAATTTTATGTCTAGTTAATTAATGGTCCATTACTGTCAAAAGGATCGGTAGCTAGAAGTTAAATCCTACAGGACTTACAATAAGGAAGAAGCAAAGGCTGCAGAAGAGAACGTGCCAGAGGGCCCAGGGCACAGAGGGGTGTTTGCAGGTGACACCAGTGACTGGACACTGGCCCGGTGACAAGGTTCACCCCATCCCTCCCTGCCAGCTGCTTCTCCCTTATATACTGTTCCAAGTTTCTGCCTCAAGTATCTCCTTGGAGAAAGGTTACCAGCAGGCTGCCAGGAGCAAAGGAATTCAAGTAAATTCCCCAGCTTCCAGCAAGCAGAAATCTGAATTGCCAGGCACAGAGAAAGGTTCCCCTCTCCATATCAAGTCAGGTACCAGGCCCCATCCTCCAGCATTCACTCCTGAGACGGAGTTCAGGTGGGGCAAAGAGGCACCAAACTGGCTCTGCATATCTCCTCCTTGCCCCCATCTTGCCACTCGAGGCAACCCCAAGTCTGCAGAAGACAGCGTGACCTTCCTTGAGCACAGTCTGTCAGGGACTCTGCTTCCCTGCCACTAAAATTGGAGGAACGATGCTCCAATGCTGCTGGAAACGAGAAGGGCTGAGAAAGGCAACGCCACAGTACACCTACAGTACAAAATAGATCTTGATGGGGCCTCCAGATTCCGAGCTACCTCTCAGGCAGGATTCTGCTTGTTACCCACATAGTTCCTCCTTAGTCTCCCTGATGGGAAAACACAGAACTTGAGCGTGGCGTACTGCACCCTCACCTTCCCAACACGATCCTCCAGAGCCTCTCCAGGGGGAAATCAGGTCCTGTGTCCCCCACCCCAGGGCCACCGGCCAATATTACAGAGTGACCTTGAAAGCCACTGTATGTCTACAATGCCTCAAGTAGGAGGCAAAACTAAGGTGGTGTTTATCACACTCCAGCATTACTTAGGTGAAGGTAGGCCATCGCATCCCATTAAATTGCATAGGAAATGAGGCATCCAATATTTTGTTAAATTAATGCCACTCGCTGAAGGATCCCAAGCTCTGCTGTAGGTAGAAAACGATGCAGCTACCTCTGAAGTAGGACACGCACTATCCCATAGCCCAGAGGAGCAGCCCTTGCTGCAGGTAACCAGAGGCTCAGAGCAAAACAGTAGCTTTGGCAGGGCTGGACTGGGTTTGCCTTGTTCGTGTTGAATTCCTCCCCTCTGCCCATCAAGAGACACTGAAAGGTCTCCACTTCCTTAGCAAGAGAAAGGCTTCTGTGAAGTATACACAAGCCTGCCAATAGCCGAAAATGTCTGCCTGCTTCTGATCCCCTCCCCTGAGATGCACGGGGTTGCTGCTGTCAGAGCAGAGGTATTAAAGCAGCTACACTGAAAGGTCTGTCAACATTACAGAGCTTGCTGTGCAGAGGTTTATAACCTGTCCATAAAAACCTCACTCCAGGCTGAAGCAGGGCAAACAAGGTCCCCACGCCCCTCAAGCAGGGAAGTGTTCTTTTTATTTTTATTTTGCAAACAAGGAAACAATTTTTTTTTTTTTTTTTCCGCTGCCTGATGTTTTTCTGAGTTGTAAACGGCGTCGAAGAGAATTTAGCTAGATGGGGACAGGAAAATACTGAAGTGATCAACAAACAGTTGCTGATTGCATTTAGCAAGAGCCTGGAAATTATTTTACAGGTTAAGGTAGCTTGAGCTGCAGCCAGCACAGTGCAACTCTGAGGTCTACAGCCATCAAGGCAGATTCAGAGTCCTTCTTCAGCCTGGTCCATACCTGCAGAAGGACGCATTAGGCCTGGAAGACCATCCAGAAAAGCCCCCAATTCTAAGTCCCTCACTCCCTCACCACTGAGCATATCACAGAATCACAGAATCCTCTGGGTTGGAAAGGACCTTGCAGCTCCTCCAGCCCAACCATGACCCTCCCCCTGACCGTTCCCAACTCCCCCAGATCCCTCAGCGCTGGCTCAGCCCGACTCTTCAACCCCTCCAGGGATCCCGGGGACTCCCCCCTGCCCTGGGCAGCCCATTCCAACTCCCAACAGCCCCTTCTGCACAGAAATCCTTCCTAATATCTAGTCCAAACCTTCCCTGGCACAACTTGAGGCCATTCCCTCTTGTCCTATCGCTTATTACTTGGCTCCAGAGACTCATCCCCCCTCTCTGCACCCTCCTGGCAGGGAGTTGCAGAGGGCCAGGAGGTTTCCCCTCAGCCTCCTCTTCTCCAGACTGAACCCCCCCAGTTCCCCCAGCCGCTCCCCAGCAGACCTGTGCTCCAGACCCTGCCCCAGCTCTTCCCACTGAAGTCTGTCTCGCCCCCTTGATGCAACCATGCAGCTTCACGGAACCCGCTGCACGCACCATGCCCACCGTTGCCAGCATTCAGAAGCTGTACTGCTATTACTTGTAACCATTTCATCTAGCAAGCTTCTAGGACATCAGCATTTTTTTAAATTCTTCCTGCAGAGCTGGGAGCCCCCCTCCCCACTAAAGCACTGCCTCAGTGCTTTAAACCGAGGCCTGGTGGTATATAGTGAACTAGAGCTGTGCAACTCACGATGAGTCCATAAAGCTCATCTGCATCCCTCCTATCCGCCCTACCAGGGAAAACAAGACCAAACGCTGAAAACCCAAGGATCATTAAAAAAAAAAAAAAAAAAAAAAAACAACCAAAAAACACAAAACCAAAAAAAGAACAAACAAAAAACCCCCACAAAACCCTACCAATAGACTGCATTCCATAAACAAAACTCAAGATTTTTAGCCTCTACAATGCATTTCTTCCCACGTGTAGGAACAGACCACTGCAAGACCTTAGGGTCCAGCCTCGGGGAAGCAGCAGCACTGCCTGGCTCCCCCCGAGCAGGCTCCAGCGAAAGGCAATGCTACCCTCTGGTGCTCCCCAGCAGAATAACCAGCCTGCCCACAGCTCCCCGGAGCTAACGCAGGGCTGCAGACCAGAGGGATGCCAACGCCATCCTGCTTCCCCACATCCCTCCGCACAGGCCAAGTTACCTGTATCACACAGCTTTATCCCCAGGAGAGCCAGAACCCCCCCCAGGCTCCCTAAAACACTCTGCTGGAAAGTGCTGAACAATTATATCGCCTGACCCACCCCAGACCACTTCACCGTGGAAGGACATGAAATAAAGAAGGACATTAAATAAACGGTGCAAGGGGCTGCGTTCACACCCACCGGTCCAGGTCAGGGAGCTGTTTTCCTCCCCTACCCCTCTTAACGCTGTTTCTGACTCTTTTCAGCTGGTTTCAGTGTATATTCCCTCAAATTTCTCCACGGCAAAAGCAATTAATATAGTTTTAAGGGGAATGGAGGAAGAAGCCAGCTCCATCGAGCCATCGCTTTGCACGAGGAGGACACATGCAGTCTTTGTTGGCCCTTCACACTTGATTAATTCGTATTTATAAGGCTTCGCTTCATCGTAATGGAGTTTTTTGTGATTTATTTCTAATATATTTTCAGAAATGTAGCCCTGGCTTGCCAGCACAGACAGGAATTGCATTAAAATAGGTTGTGGTTTGGTCCCTGGCATTTATTAACTATTCTCATAGTAAACAGCAGATTACAATGTTTGTGATGCTTAATAAATCCCCTCTTTGTTGAGTGTACGTTTATATGTAAGTAGAGCTTTCCCCTGTGTCTGTGTGCATGCCTGATTATAATAGCAATGTTTTCCTCTGACAGTACATGTTTTTCATCTAATTCTTTCCCTACCTTTCTCATTTTGCCCATCTCTCTGTCCCTGCCTCTGATTTTCACCAACAGAACTTTCCATTTTTTCCTTTGGTTGCAAGTAACTTGCTCTTTGGGGGTTACTAATGTGTGGCCTCCGAAACACTTATAAGTATTTCTTTCTAGTTAAGAAATAGGAAGAAAGAAAATTAGTTTTATTGAATAAGATGCACAGAAACACGTGTATTTCCCCTGGGTAACAGCTGCATAGATTCCAGTGACAGGTATTTGGAGGAATATGTTTTCTCTATTATTTCCTAGCCTTAGCCTAGGTTGAGGTCATGATCCTAAACACTGCTTTTGGAAGTATCTTGCCCAACACACTTTTTACCTGAAATATGAATCTCTTCAAAATAGAGATTCACAGCTTAAAAAAAAAAAAAAAAAAAAAAACACACAAAAAAAAATCTATCCCATGGAAAGGGTAAAATGACATACCATGTTATGATTGACTCATCACAAACCCCCTCTACTGCTCACATAGCAAAGAATCATGTAAATAAACATAGTTTATATGTAAATATAGTTCAAAAAGTATGTAAATAAATAAATAAAGGCAAATGATTGACTTCATCCTTGCAGCAAAAAGCTGAGAAACAAACTTGCTCTAAAGATTTCCAAACCAGCATATGACCTAAAATAGCAATTTAATAATCTCCTGTTTATAAGCTTGCTTTATAATCTCATGTTTTAAAATCCGGTGTCAGAAAGCTCAGTTTTAGCAATCTAGGGAAATATTGTGGTACTCACACTGGGCAGTGCTTTGTATCCAGGAACTTCCAGGCAATGAATGTACAAACCCAGTTGCAGCGAGAGGAAGGACCCATGCTTAAGGGAGAGCATAAATCTTCTTTTCTACATTTTTTTTTTCCCCTATCATTGCATAGGGAGCGTAGAGAAGGGGGGTTTCTTGGTAAGCTGGCTCTCAAAAAACACCAAGGAGACCACTGGAAAAAGAGTGATAACTTCCTGCTCGCACACTACACAGCAACAATATTTTTGCATGCAAAAAGCCCAAAATAATTTGTTTAGAGTTCAAGCCCAGCATGATATAAATGCAAGGGTTAATGGGTTTGCTCAATAAACCAGGCTGTGCTGCCCCTGTCTGCTGTTAACTGACCCTGAGGTGCTGCCAGGGAGGGCTCCAGCACCCCAGGAATGCAGCTGGGAGCCCTATAAGGAGCTTCCCAGCAGTTGGGGGGGAGGTAAAGGGGGGTTCTGCTTGTGTTGTTGTCTGGTGTGAGGGAACTGGGAGGTGCTGGAAGGGTCCTTGATATGTTTGTGAGTAAAGCTTTAGGAAAAAAAGCAGGTAGATACAGATATTGGGCTGGATGCTGGGTGTCAATGTTTTTAGAAGCGGTAGAAATTCCTAAAATATCTTTTAGGGTTGTGGACTTCATAAATGAGCCTGCATTTTGCTTAAGTGGTCACCTAGGGCGGGTAGGGTATGCATCTTTTTTTTTTTTTCTAGCTCTGAGTTAAGAATTACAGCGCTGAGGGAGGGCGGGTGAGGCTGGGGGACCCTACAAGTGCTGTCGTGCCCGCGGGAGCTGCGCCTGAGCAGGGGAGCGAGGCTGCTCCCAGGAGAGGTACCAGGGGATGGTGCTTCAGCCTGGGTGATGTGGTGCCTGCTGCTGCACAACAGAGGGCTTGGTGCCTGGAGAAGCGTGGGTGCTTCAGAAAGACTATAGAGGGTTGCTGTTTAGGACTGACTTTAGGATGTCTCTGTAGAGTCTTATCTTCACTTTCCAGCTCCGGAGATCTTTGGGGGATTGTTGTAGGGAGGCTGGTCCACCCTATAATTTAACATAGCAACAGACTGTGATGATGAATCTTCCCTGTGCTTGGTAAGACTCGGGGGGAGGTAGCTGCTCTGAGTTTGTGTGGTGTGCTGGTGGCCTGCTTTCTGGACCAGATTTATCAGGCGATATAAATGGTTTTAGGGATGCAGAGTCTAATCTGAGGTTGGGGGGAGGCGCTCTGCAGCACCAAGATGCCCCTTGGGTGGTTAAGCCTGTGTTAGTAGTTGGCTTTGGCCTTTATTTAGGCTAATTGCCAATGTGCTTACTCTGGGATAAACACTTGTGGAACCTTCCCCAGTGGTTTGACCCTGGAGGCTTGAGTAGGTATGTGGGGGCTGAGCTGCTTCCCTTCCTGTGCCTCCCCTTCCCCAGCAGTGATGGGGCTGGAAGGGGCTCCCAGTGCCAAGCAGCGGGTGGGAGGCTGGTTCTAGTCTACCCCATCCCGGTTTTGACTGGGATAATGTTAATTTTTCTTCTTAGTAGCTAGCATAGTGGTGTGGTTTGGTTTCAGTATGGGATTTGGTATGAGAAGAATGTTCAAAGTACACTGATACTTTCAGTTGTTGCTAAGAAATCAAGGATTCCCAACTTTCCATGTCCCGACAGTGTGCAAGAAGCTGGGAGGGAGCACTGCCAGAGCAACAGACCCAGACTGGTCAGGGAAATATTCCATATCATAAAATGTCATGCTCATGTATAGAGGAGGGTCGGCTGGGAAGTGGAGGCTCTTGCTTCCAGGTTTTGAGATCTTCTCTTCCCTGGGATTGCTAGCTGGGGACAGGCTGGGCATCAGCTGGCAGAGGGTGAGCAATCACACTGTGCATTACCTGTTCATATTTTCTGTTATTATTACGTTTGGTTTCAATTACTATATTTTATTTCAATTATTAAACTGTGTTTATCTCAACCTACAAAGCCCCTTACCTTTCCCCCTCTAATTCTCTCCCCCACTGCCTGGGCAGGGAAGGGTGAGGGCATGGCTCTGTGGTATTTGGCTGCTGGCTGGGTTTAAACTATGACAGCCTTGGGACGTGGGCTGGGAGCTTTCCAGGCAGCCTGCCCGGCCAAAGGCCTTTCCAACCGCTGCAGGCACGGGTATCTCTTTTTGGGCCCACTGGACACAAAATAATGCCATGAGAAACCTAGAAAAACATCTGGAGAGAGAGAGCTGCTCTGCCAGACCCGGCATTGTGTGTCACCACTGGCATCTGTGTCCTGCCTGCCATAAAGCTGTCCCCTGCCTTGAGACTTCCCTTTCCACAAAATTTCTAGTACCTTTTTAGAGTACAGCCGTAGCAGACTGCTCTTTTGCATTGATTGGTTCTGGATCCACATGTTGCTGCATCACCCGGCAATGAAAGTATTGCCCAGACCAGTGCACGGAGAGATTTTAGTCTCATTTGCTGGCACATGCAGAGCTGTTTGTGCTGGCTGTGTCAGCTGCAGGAGCACAGATGATAGCCTATCCGGCACAAACCTGCGAGGACAAAGCTTCCTCCTTCAAAAAAAAAAAAAAAAAAACAAACCCAAAACCAAACAGAATACAAGAACACACCTGGATCAGCAGAGTGAACTTACACTGATTCAGCATTTCATGTTGGCACAGTATCTCCAATCTGGTAGCCGGCACCCAAGGCTTTGATCTGAGCTTCCAGTTCCACTAAACATCAGCTCTTTAACTCCTGAGTGCCAAGACCCTCTAGAGAAGATAACTCATGAGTCTGCCATGGGGGTCCTGCTTTGCCTTGCTCAGGGGTTCTTCATGAGTATTGGAACCAGAAGCCTCAAGTCCCCTGGAGTTGGGATAATAGGATGGCTCAGCACCTCACCTGTGAGGCCTATATATAATCCTGGCCTATATTAATCCTGGCTTGCCCTTTGCCTGCTGCTGTCAGCCTGGTCTTCAAAGCCTCTGTGCAATCCGTTTTCCCACCTGCTGTGCTGAGAGAAATGATGGAGTGGTGGGACTCTGATGCTGCCCTGGTATTCAAAGTGCGCTGGCTCACTGCTCCAAGTTTTCCTTTCTGCAGCTGCCTCAGCAAGCTGAAGGGTACGGCCTGACTAAGTTCTATAGGCAGAGAACCCTTGGCCCTGGTGCCTCTGCTGACTCAGGGCTGCTGGTTTGTCTCTGGCAGTTTTCCCCACGCCTAAAATCACTGCGGTGGTTGCCCAGTCAGCTGGGATCCCTGGGGGATACCCACAGGGTTCCAATCGGACCCAGGACTTTGTTTAAAAGAAAAATGCACATTTTTCCTGCTGACCACAAGAACTTCTTTGCAGGTAGAAAGATCAGAGAGATCTATCCATAAAAGTAATGCTTAAAAATTCATGGAGAACCAGCCTTATTTCCTTCACTTTTATAGCTCTTTCTGACCAGTGCAAAGTAGTACACTCCCTTCACAATTATTACTGACAGGGGAATGATGCTGCCAAAGCATTTGTTCCGGGAAAACTGGAGCACAAATGTGGAAAACATTAGAATGGATGTGTTTATGTGAAAATCATCTTAAGTGGGGGCATATGGTTGAAAACTTTGGGAAATCACATCAGGACACATAATGCTTATTTTGAGGTTTTTAAAAAAAAATAAATAAAGGAAATGAGAGGGCATCTGGTGTTAAGCTGGGCTTTGGAGTAGTCCATGGGCTGGCTGGAGTGAAAAAGAGGGATGGCACCAGGGTCTGGCTGGGAAGGGCAGGAGGGAAGGAGATGAGGTGCCTGGGCCAGGATGCTGGGGGGGAGAGATCACACAGGCGTGAGGGCAGAGCAGGGAGGGATGATGTGCCATGGTGCAGGGGGACAGAGCAGGCAGGGTGTGGTGTGAGCCTGGGCAGGAGAGCCAGGGGTGCCCTGTGTGCTGCTGAGGGGGCTGCGAGCGTCCCAGGGTGGGGGGCCCCTGCATGCCAGGGGTCACAAAGGGGGTGTCAGGTGTCCCACAGGTCTCCGACCAGGGCTGCAACAGATAACAGTAGGGAAGGGTGTAACTCCATGCGATGGAGGAATTTTTTCTCTGTGGGAAGTGGTTTTAGGCTGTTTGCCATCCTCTAGATCAGAGATTTGGTGGTGGTGGCTTTGTGCCTCAGTATGTTTGTTTTATTGCACAGGGGAGATAGCATCTGGGCCCCAGCATCCGAAATAACACTGTCCTTTCTGACCAGGAAGAGCATCTGTGACTTCCCTTTTTTCCATTACTCGGTGTTCTGGGTCCTCAATCAAATGCTTTTTTCAAACTCTGCGTTACACCCCTAGCAATTTTCACACCCAGTTTTTTTGTTGCTCGTGCTCATGAGAGTTTTTTTACCTTTGCGGCCGCAGTTGCAGTTTGGCCAAAACCAGGACAAGCGTTTGTTGCGTGTGGAGTCTTGGGTATCACGAGGTGATGCCCAGATAAGTGACGTTGCAATACCGCAGTGGACATCACCCGGGGCAGAGCTCCGGGGCAGCTGGTGGGTGTCTGGAGGTGCTGCAGTCCCTGCCCAACCCAGCCCCGCTTCCCAGCCACTGGGCACCCTGTCTAGCCTGGAACTGGGACTCCCTGGGCAGAGTTTGTGTACCCACTGGAGCAGAGGATTTGCTTGAACAAGACCAAATTCCTTTCCAATCAAAACAAACAGGGGAGCATGGCTCTACTGCTGCCCGTGGGGTTATTTATGCATGTGTTTTATTCTGCACTCGCTTGTAAACAGCTCGCAAAGCCTATCATCACAAAAATAACTCGAGCAGAGAGGTGAGCAGTGAAAGGAGGGGGGGTTTGTGAGGCTGTATGGTGGTACGGGCAGAGTTTTGGGGGTCTGGAGCGGCTGCTTGCAAGAACTTGGCCGAACACACTAGAAGGCAGGTGAGGTTCTGCAACTCTGTGCCACCGCCGGGTGGTTTGTTTACAGAAAAAGATAAAGCTCTGCGCTTAACACACAGGATATTGTTAAGCTATTAGAAGCAATACACAGATGGATAAACCATGGAAATTATCTTAAAAGAATAGGAGAGTAAGTTAATTGTAATCAAGTGCTGGCTGGCAGGATCCCAGACTCCATTAGGAATAAATGTTTAGCCAGGTTGTGTGCAGCTTCTGACTGGGAACACGCTCAAGCTATCTGAAGCCCCACGGAGAGATTTCTTCCAGTAACCAGAGGTGGGGGGGTGTTTACTTTGTGCAGTAAAGACTTTTTTAAAAAGTTGCAGAGGTTTATGGTACATGGCTATACGGTTTTTGAGCTGTCAGTCCCAGGGGAAAGGGCGTCTAAACAGAGCAGCTAAGCTTGTCCCCGCATCTGGTGTCCCTGCCTCGCCTTGGAAAATATGAGGGGTTTGGAACAAACCCACTGTTTCATGCGAGTGACAGCTTTGATGTGAAACTCCTAAGGGGGGGGCAGAGGTTTTGGTGTCAGTTAAAGGAGTCAACTGGCAGCTGTTGGAATACTGGAGTGGGATCTCACCAGGAGCAGTTAGTGCAGGACGGACGGCAGGGCTGTGGCACCTGTCGAACTTTCCTCCGTGGGGGCCTCACCAGTCACATCCTCCTTCCAAGCTGTTGTGGTTTGATGCTTCTGGTTACAGAGCCGACCGTACTTCCCAGCTCTGCTGTTGCCCCTCAGCGAAGCCCTCAAAGTGAGAAGGGTGCTGTTCTGTTTCTTGCCGTGCTACCAGGCCAAACTTAAAATGCGCTAGATATGGAAGTGCCTCAGCTTGTTCAGTTACTGATGCTTTAGATAAATCAGTACTAACTCAGAAAGATGACAAGATAGTGATGGGGAGCTAATCTTCTTTCCAACACACAAACCAAACCAGCATTTAAGGTTTATCTTCCTACGGAAATGACGGTGATAGGGGGAAACTGTTAAGAAAAATTTTGCCGCAAACTCATGCTTGCAGATGACAAAGCGCACTCAGTACAAAAGGCAGTCCTCAGGTTTGACTAGGGAGGAAATATGTTTTATGGACGTTTTTCAGAAGAATTCAAAGTCCACCTTGGAGTTGGTTTCCTAAGTTTAAGATTACTAACAGCTTTGTATGAATTAGGCTTATGCTAAATCTCCAACTAAACCTTCCCCAAAACTTCCTGATATTGATAATTCAGCTTCAGAGACTTGAGTTCTTTCAGTACAGAAAATGTCCTCAAAAGGATACTTTTTGAGGAGGACTGAGGCCCATTGAACACCGTTCATCACAACACAGGAATTCCAGCCCTTCCCATAACGTTGCCTCTGTCTGAGATACAGACTCATTTATCCTGCTTTATCACCTTAGAGGCAAAGCAAGTCTGTAAGCTGGGCAAAATCCCATCCTGTCTTGCCTCCACTTCTCTCTCTTTGGTTAAGTGCTTAACTATGGTTAACTATAGTAGTTAACTATGAAGGCTGTGCTGCTCCTGGTCCACGTGGCCAGAGCTCTGCCTGAGTGTTGCTCTTCCCTTTTGAGCAAACTTGGGCTCCCCAGCAGCGCCCATCTTTGGGTGCTCCAAAGGGGAAGGGTTTCCATGAGAGCTGTTGCACTGTGAGGCGAGAGGCTCATGCGGGGCTAAGGCTGGGCCCTCTTGCCTGCTTTGAGTGACAGTAGGGTGGAAAAAGCCCAAGACAACAGCATCTACAGACATTTGATATTGTACCCCTGTTGGAAACAATCTTCTGTGCTATAGCATAAATGAAGTGATTGTGGCGGTGCTGGAGGGCCTCCCACTGCTGCCATGCTGCTTGGATATTGAAGAGCACTCACACCAGCATAGATCTTTAGTGAATGCCTGGGTAAACTCCCCCACTGCTACAATCAAGATTTTTTTTTTTTCCCCCTTTCATTTCTTAACTTTTACCCACGGTTTTAAGTTTGGTTTTACAAAAGCTCGTTGAGTCTTTTTGACTTTGCTGTCTTTTTTTCACAATCCGTCTCCTAGAGACTAGTATTTCAAATCAGGGGGTTGGCCTGAACAAAAAAAAAAAAAGGAAGCAATTTCTTCAGGACATGTTTTTAGAAGAGGTGGTGATGGGGCACTCCGCTCTGCCGCAAGAGCCCAGAAACACGAGGATCTCCAGCCTCCTAAGCAAACAGAAGCAGACAACAATGGGTAAAAAGCTGCCTAGGAAGTGTTTGAAAATCTCCCTCTGCTCCAAACAATTTGTCATTATGGACTGGGAGGAATCGCTGGGTGACTAAGTACAGCACAAGTCTGGTTGCAGGCTCAGATGTGGCTGGAGGGATGCTGGTGTTCCCGGCTGGGTGCCGAGAAGGAAGGTGACGCAGAGAGCGGGGCTGGCGGAGTGTCCCCAAGGAGAGCCAGCACCAGGCTCTGGGCAGACACTTGGGTGTCCTTGGGGCTACGGAGGCACACGGGCAGGGAGCAGGGGGAAGCCCTTCCTGGCCCAGCCGGGTACACGCTCCCATTGTCCTTGCTAACAATGGGGGAGATGAGCGGGCTCTGGAGCTGATGACACAAACCCAAGTGTGGGCAGCAGCTGGCTGCCTGCTAAAGGGAAGCACTGTGTGTGCTGCAGCAACAGCCCCTGCCCTTCCAGTGCTGCCGGGGGCAGAGCCGAGGCCTCCTGCCAGTCTGCAGCCTGCAGAACCGAGCTCTGCTCTGTGCCTGGAAGGGACAAACCTGCCTGCCTGCCTTTAACCTGCCTCCCTCCAGAGCGAGGAGCTTGGAGCACGGGGGGATGCTGCAGGCAGCTGCTTCCAGTAGCTCGTCTCTGGAACAATCTGCAGGAACCTGTGTGGTGAAAGTCAACCACCCTGACCCAGTGGTTTCCTCATAAATAAGGAACGTTAATAAACAGTTTCCTTTCCTTAAGCCCCAGAAGGTAGGAGTAGAAAATTCAGGGAAGCTATTTCCATTTTCTATAGCTTGCATTATTCATGTCTCCTGAGACAGAGAGGAGAAAGCTAGGCTGGGGATGGGAAGCAGAAGCAGCACAGTGTTCTACACCTCTTTCTCTGTCCAGCATCTTCCTAGGAGGCCCCTGAGAGCTCCTCCTTTCCTGCACAAGTACGTTTCCCCAAAACAAAGGGGTTTAAAGTTGCTCTGGGAATCAGCTGGGCTGTCTGGGACTTCTAACGCTTCACAACCTGGCATCAGCCCCCACAGGTACACCCCTTGACTGCCACCTTAAGGGGGGGCAGGCAGTTGCGGCGTGTCACAGGGCAAGGTGTTCAGCAGGTGGAGGTGTTTCACCCCCTGAAGTGGCATCTTTTCCCAGTTCCAACTCTGTCTGTGCTAACTCTCCTACAGAGAGCCCATGGGATGCAGCACCCTTGCAAAGAGGTTGGATACAGGCCCTCTGGCCACTCACCCTGCAGGTAAGAGACGTAGATCTGCAAACTCTGAGCTAGGAGCTATCTGCCAAACCTGCCTGATTCCATTGGCAGAGATGTTTCTCCTTCCCCCCCTGAGACAAGTCTCCCTCTAAGCTCAACAGAGATCAGGTTTTGCAAGGGCATGGTGCAGAAAGCAGGTCTCCCATCCCAGCAGCTGTGTGGGAAAAAAAAAACTAACCCCTGCCAAGCGCCAGCAGGATGCATTGCTGGCTGCAACGGGAGGCAGTGAGGAGGAGGCTGGAGCAGGCAGCCAAGCACTGCTCCCACTCAGTCTGGGGAGCAGATGGAACAAGCTGAGAGCTCCGTGCCTCAGTCAACCCCCTCTTCCAGGCTGAATCGGCTCCTAGTGTCCTGGCTGGCTCCCATAAGGATTTCCAAGTATCTTGCAGGAAGATTTTAGTGGCCCTGGGCAGGAAGGGCTAGAGGCAGATGGAGATGGTCACCCGTTCCTCCAGCTGGACACCAGACCGCAAGGAGAATTGCTCTGCTCTAGTTGGGGAGGAGAGCTGCGGTGCTGGGATCCTGCCTGGCGCCTCCCAGATCCCAGTAGGGTGGAAAGGCAGCAGTGCCAGATGAGGCAGGGATTTACTATTGGGGGATCCTACACCACAGGGAATACTCGCTGCTGGCAGCCTCCCTTAAAGCCAAGCCACCGCAACGGGCAGGAGGGGACAACATCCCCATTTTGGGACATTCTCATGTGGCTGGGTGTGAGCGCAGAGCCAAGATTTTCTGCTAGCCAGAGTGTGCAAGAAAACAGGAACAGAGAGAAGTGAGGGATATCAGTGCAGGGACTGGAACTGATTCCTCATGGGTACTTCCTAGCCCTGGATCACTCTCTGTTAGTCTGAGGTCTTCAGTCTCTGGGGCTTCTCTGTACCCAGGACGCAGCCATGAAGAGGGCAGAGACTCCCAAGAAGGAGCTCTGCACGCTGCAGGCAAAGCAGCCTGGCAAAGCCGGGGCTTTGTGCCAGGCAGCCCTCTCCTTGCTGGGCTAACATGGCAGCTCGAAGCGCAGCGGAGCCCAGGTCAGTGGTGCAGCAGCAGCCCTGCCTGCCCCTGTTTTCCGTGGCTGTGTGCTGCATGCGGGGACGAGGGGAGCGCAGTCTCCTCCAGCCCTGCTCTGTGCAGCAGCACCACAAAGCCCAGGGGTGTCATATCTGGGCCATGCTACATATAGCATCCGCGGGGCCGCACTGGGCTCCCACGGGCCCTTCTGTCTCTCCAGTCAAGGGCAAAGCTGTCCTGCAGCCTCCCTTTGCTGTCCCTCGAAGAAGGGGTGGGAAGGGCCTGGGTTTGGCTTGGCGCAGGGAGAAGCACGATCCCTTCGCAGCCCTCCTGTCAGCCGGAGCTCTGGGGCCAGGCAGAGTGGGGCCGTGCAAGGGCAGGCGCTGCACTGCGGGGCAGGTGAGCGTTTCCATCAGTCAAGCCTAGAGCTGCCATCTCTGCCAGATCAATAGCTCTGATTCCCGGATGCCCTCCCCTTGCCCCTCCATCCCGTAACTCCCCAGCTCTAATGGTCCCGGAGAGGATGCCTGGTGTCTCTCCCCAGGAGTCCTGCCCCTGGTCCTGGTGGCTTGGACCTCACCCTTCCCCTCCCCAGCAATTAGCAGTGGGGCAGCAATGGGTTTGCTGGTAGGGACGGGCTGCACGGGCATCCTGCTGGCGGGTTTTGAGCAGGACCCGGAGTGTAGTGCTGTGCAGTGATTCCTGAGCAGGAGGGAGAGACGCTCGCCCTCCTTCCCGTGTTTGGGGGTAGGCTGAGGGCAGGGGAGAGCTGTTCCTCTTGGGAAGGATGTGCACCCACTTTTTGCCTAGAAGAAGGGCGTCCCCTGCAGCGGGATGTCCTTGGGGCAAGGCCAGGTTTTAACAGCTGCAGCAGCACCAGACACCCGACTCGTGGTCCCCCCCAGTGCCTCTGCCCCCAGCCCGCCTCCTGCTGCTACTGAGGATGGTCCTCGAGCTACCGGGAGCAGTGATGCCTCCGACACACTCCAGCGGAGCAGAAGGACTCCCCACATGCCCCTGCTTTCTCTCCAGACAGGAGATAGGGGCAGTTTGGCTGGTCTGAGCTCCTAGGAAAGCTGTCCGTGCCTTGCCTCTGCCTGCTTGTCCATCTGTCCTGCTCCATCGACCCACGCCTGCTGGCACCTACGCTGCCGTGCTGCGCTGTGTCTGTCTGGCTCCTGCCTTGCCCCCGTTTATGCCTGGCTGGCTGTCCCTGACTGACACCTGCCACTGCAAACGCTGCCTGCCCCCCTCTCCATTTGTCTGTCTGTCTGTCATCACTAGATTTTCTCCCCCCCCCCCCCCCCCCCGCCCTTTCTCTTTTCCTTTGGCCACTATCTGGAGGCCTCTGCATTGAGTGTGACTTGGGGACTGATTTTCTCTGGTTTATGGATAGCAGCCAGACTGCAATCTGCAGTGAAGGGACTATCCAGCTGGAGAACCTCTGCAAGGAGCCTCCTGCAAACACCTAGGCAGGATGCCGGCTGCCAGCACTGCCCAGAAACTGCACAATCACGCCTGCCTCCACAGCACCGCCAGCCAGAGATGTAAAGGAAGCTAAAATCTCTTGCAGTGGGACTTGGGCAACTTGCAAACCTCCAGAAGCCTTTGAGCTTGAATTCCCTGGCTGCCTGTGCTCGCATAGCTGGGGGTGGGGGTGTGGAGAAGACACAGCTTGTGGAGATGTGGGGCTTAGATGTGAAAGGGACCGGTGCGTGTGCGCACGTGTGTGTGCATGGTTACGTGTGCTGCTCCACGTCACAGCTGTGTTTGTGCTTGCATTTTTCGCACCCTGATAATGTGGCAACACGCCTCTTCTGTTTGCAGGGTGCTGATCTGCTTCCAGTCGTGTGTGTTAGCAGTGGCTTTCTGTGTCAGTTTGCCATGACTTTAAGCCCACCCGTAGCCAGCACTGTCCGTCTGCACCATCCTGGGTCACCAGCGTAGCTGTGGTGCTGTGCACGTCCAGCCGTGTATGACCCCTCGGCCGGGGTGTGTTTGACACCCGGCTGCCACAGCAGGTAGGGTCAGGCCTTTGCCCTCCTGGCAGCAGCGCGCTGGGAACGCTGCTGTACCCTCCCTGGGCATCACGGGCCCCCTGGCCAGCCGGGGTGTCTTGGCCCCATTTGGGGCAGCACGCTTGGAGCCCATGTAGTGAACGAGCAGCCGGAGCCAAAATTTTGTAGAATTAGCAAAACCCCACCGCACAGCCAGCTTGCAAAACCTCAGCGCTCGAATGTCACCTGGGATCAGGTTCTGCCGGAGCAGAATATGACTTTTCAGATCAACTTTCACAGTGCCAGCCCTTTTTGCAGAGCCCAGCCGGGGGTGAGGACAAGGCAGGCCATCCTGCATGCCTTTGGCTCCTTCCTGGGGTACCCTGGGACCCAAACTCCTGGGAGAGCAGCTCCCTGATGCTGCCCTCCTGTCCTCTCCACTTTGCCCAAGAGCAGGGATGAGGTTTTTTTGCCAGGCTGCTTTCTGGGTCCAAAGACATTTAGGCTGTGCAGCCGCAGCCCTGCTGAGCCCCTTCCAGTGAGAGGAGCCTGGGGGGAGCACGCCCCCATTGGCATCTTCACTGCTACCAGCCCTGGGCCTGAAACTGAAGGCCCGTGGCCAGTGGCATCACAGACAGAGCCTCGGCTGTGTCCCCCGCTGTCCCCACCACCGATTCCCACGTGGAGGAGACCTGTGTCACCCGGGTGACTTGGTGCAGCCTGGCCTCCTCGGGCACCTGAGCTCTACCCATCTGGGGAGGGGGCCACACGTCTCCCCGCCTCAGCAAAGCTCTTCTTGCCACCCCCGAAGCACCCCCTCCTTTTTTTTTTTTTTTTTTTTTTTTTTTTTTTCGCAGCGAAACATCTCCCACGTTGCTGGGGAGGATGAGGGCTGGCGGCTCTTCCGCGAAATGTGACGTTCCCATGGCGATGGGGATCTGCCGCCCTTCCTTGTCTGCGGAAAGAGGGGGACGCGGCGGGGGGGGGGGGGAAGGGAGAGAGAGGTTGGGGTGGGGAGGGGGGGGGCAACGGGACCTCCCGCATCACTGCGCGCCCCGCCCGGGCTGAGGGTCTCCCCCCCTCTCCCCGAGCATCCTTCCTCCCCGAGCACCCCGGGGCTGGGAGGGGGGGGGGAACAGACCCGCAGAGGCAGGGCCCCCCCTCCCCGCACCGCAGGGCCGGGGGCCGAGCCTGTGTGACGCCGCCCGCCCCTGATTTGCTGGGGCCGCCCGCCCGGGCCCTTCCCAAACTGCGGGAGCGCGACGCCGCCCACAGCCCCGCCGGGCAGCACCGCCGGCACCAGCGGCGGCAGCGCCGGGCAGCACCGGACAGCGCCGGCAGGTAGGCACGGGCCCCCCCGGACACCCCCCAACCCCCGGACACTCTCCCCGCCAGCCCTCGGCCGCCCGGAGTGCGGGGCAGCCCCGCGGGGGGATGCTCTGCCCGCCCCAGGATGCCGGGGAGGATGCAGCGGGCGGCGGGCACCGAGGGAGACGCTCTCAGGGGTTTGGTTTTTTTCGCAGTGGTACCGGTGCTTCCCACCCCACACACACACACACACCCTCCCCTCCCCGCTCCCGGGATCGGGACTGCGGCATTCCGCTCTGGGCATGTCTGTCACCACACGGGGGGGGCCCCCCGCTGGCGCCCCGACCCCTCCTGCCCCTCGCGTCTCCCCCTCGCCCTTCGCTGTGCACCCACACACCCGCCCTGCACAGCCGGGACCCCCCCGGAGCACAGCCAGCTCCCCAGACCTTCTCTCAGCCCACCAGCCCGGCACCCCCACCCGCCCCACCCCTACCCCCACAGCCCGTTTGTCACCCTCAGCTTGTGGCCATGGGGGGCACAGAGGTACCACCGTGGCGTGGTCCCGAGCAGGTGGTAGAGATCTCTCCGGAAAGCTTTGCCCTGCAAGCCCTGGGGTCGCTACTGCTGCTGGGGTCACTCGGGGGTCCCATCCCTCCACAAAGCCCCCCGGGATCACGCAGGAGACAGTCTTCTGCCCAGCGCAGCCCCCGGCACCGCTGTCAGGGGGAGAGAAGGGCTACGAGGGATCCAAGGGCTCAGGAACCCAGAGCCTGGAAGATCTGAGTGCTCGTGCACAGAGATGGGAGGAAACCCCCCTCTCTGGGAGCTTCTTTGCACTGATTTTCCGGAGGAAAGCCTGGCTGTGACCTAGATAGTGTCCCAGGACATTCAAAGAGGAGCAGGTCGAGGCTGAGAAATGACAAAGCAAGGGATGGGGCAGTTTCTAGGAACCCAGAGGAAACTCGGGTAGTCTCCCCCATCATGCCTTTGCCCCCATCTGCAACCTCTTAGTTGTCAAGACCAAATAGAAGGGAATTTTTCTTCCTGGCCAGGGTTTGGGGTTGCGGACATAGGGATCTTTCACAGCTTCAGAGTGAGCAAATGGTTTTGGTATTTCCTCTTAGAATGTTATATGAAAGACCAAAAAAATGCTAAAAACAAAAATCCGGCTGGCTGCAGTGCAGGCAGTTCCTAGCTCTTCCCTGGATGCTGAGCCAGACTCCGAGGGAGCAGACTGGGGGTCTGCCATCTCCTCTGCCAGCCTGGAGTGCCGACGGGCTGTTAATTCACCTCCCCCTCTTGGACCTGGCCCCACATCCCCAGCCCCGAGGACCGACTGCAGGGCGCTCAGTGCGTCCTTCAGCCCCGGCGTCTGCTTTGCTGCTCCCCCACCCTCTCCCTCCATTCCGCATGTCTGCGGCTGGATTCCCCATGCGGCTGTTTGGCTGGGCTGCAAACCCTGAGTTCATTCCTCTCAGCTGGATCGGACTGCCTGCAGCCCTGGGGTTTTGATGGCACATCTGGGGGCCTCTTACCCACGCAGACCAGGAGGCAGCCTGAAGAAAGACAGGCACCGAGCCAGGGACCTGGAGGGTGGGCTCTGTCACCCCAAAACCCTTCCACACTGGCCAGGCAGGCTCGGCTCAACCCCCAGAGACTTGGTGCCATCCTTCAGCAGTCTTGGCTCCCTGTCCAGCTGCCGTGTCCCTCCTTCCCACTGCTCTTGGCCCCCTTCCCTCACTGCATCGCCATGAGTCATCTTTGCTGAGCTCACACGCTGGAGCCGCAGCGGGGCTGGCCGGCCCGGAGCCCGCCGGTGCCGAGGGGGGGTCGCTCACCTGGCAGCACGCTCGCCCGGACCTGCAGCCCCCTGCTGCCCACGATGTGATTTCTCCTGCCTGTCCCTTGTCTGGGCACCCAGCCTGGGCACGGAGCAGAAGGAGGGGAAGGCAGCACACGGAGGCCTCGCTGCAGGCAGCTGCGGGTCTGTGCCACGCTCATTTAATGTCTGGGGAGGGGATTGGGGGGGGGGGGATACAGACAGGGAAAAGCGAGTGTAGCCAGGGGATGTGGAAAGGTGATGCTGGCCAGACACATGGTGCCCGATTCCCTAGCTCATCACGGGGCCAGACCGTCCCTGTGCAGTGCCTCAGGCGTCATGATGAGGAGCAGGCTACAGAGCATCGTTTGGGCGAGAAGAGGCAGCCTGCCCACCCGTGCCACGTGTGCCAAGTCTGCACCACCGAGGGCCCACATCTGTGTGCCGGGGCAATGGCCTGGCTAACTGCCTCTCTCTCTCCCTGCCCAGGATCCCCTCCCAGTGACAGCCACCGCCAGGCACCTCAGCGGCGAGATGAACCCCACCGTCGGCATCGCTGTCATCCTGACAGGTAGAGCCGGCAGACGCGCATCCCCCTCCCTGCTCTCCAGCAAGCTCGGCCCAGAGCAGCCAGGCAAGGGCCAGGAAGCTGCATGGCCATCCCCAGTGCTCTCTCTTCCCTGTCCAACCCCTTGCTTGCCTCTCCCAGTCCTCCAGGCCGCCCACTGCCAGATGGTCAAGGACCTGAGTGCCTGCCTGCTGGGCCAGAGCCTCCGGGTGGACTGCCGTTATGAGAACAAAACCAGCAACCCCCTGACCTACGAGTTCAGCATCACCAAGGACAACAGGAAGCACGTCATCCACAGCACCATGAGCGTCTCCGAGAACATCTACCGGAGCCGAGCCAACGTCACCATGCACAAGAACCTGGTGTGCCTCTACCTGCAGAGCTTCACCACCAGCGATGAGGGTGTCTACATGTGCGAGCTGAAGGCCGCCAGCGACTACACCAGCAACCAGAAAAAGAACATCACTGTCATCAAAGGTGAGATGGGCAGTGGCGCCTGGCCTCAGTCCCCCCTTCCCACCTGCTCCTTGGCTTAGTAGGGCCAGCAGAGAAAACCACAACCCCCTGTGGTACCCCCAAACCCTCCCTGAGCCACGTAAACGCTTCCCAAGCTTTACGTGCCCTTCCTACCGCGCGCGGAAAGCCGCAGAGAGATGTCCTCCGTCTGCCCCACCTCAGACTGCTTCCCCCTGCCTTCCTCGGGCCCCACCTCAGTGTTGTCCCATGGACGATGCTTCGTAGTCAGTCCCAGCAGACGGGATGAGCCTGCTGGTGAAGGCTGAAGAGGTCTGTGGTCCAGAGCAGGAGTGCAGTGGGGATTTGCCACACGTACATCCCACGGGAGCATTCCTCCAGCTGCAGAGCCCTTCGTCTTACCTGGTGCCCATCCCCTTGCCACCTCAGTCAGGCCCCTGCAGGGTTATGCTTCCCGGGGTCTCTTGCCCTCAAAAGCTTTGCCGCTACGTGGGCACAGGGTGGGAGGGGAAACAGGCAAGCGGCCAGGATGAGACTTGCTGCCTTTCTGTGGCCGAGAGAAGGCAAGAAGCTGAGTCCCAGTACCCTTACAAAACCCATCCTGATCCCTGTTCCCGGGGGATTTCAGTGCAGCTCTTCACTCCCTCCCCGTTCCCTCTCCTCGCAGACAAACTGGAGAAATGCGCCGGCTTCAGCCTCTTGATCCAGAACACTTCGTGGCTCCTGCTGCTTCTCCTTTCCCTGCCTCTCCTGCAAGCTGTGGACTTCGTGTCCCTGTGAAAGGAAAAGCACACACACGCACGCACACACGCACGCACGCACACACCGAGTACCCCAGCAAACCCGCCTCCCCCGCCAGAACGCAGCCCTTGGAAAGAGAAGCTGAATCATTCGGAACAAGTGAAACCTCTCTGTGTTATCTCTATATAGCCGTATATCTAACGCTAACCACCGTCCTGTGCCAAGACCCACCATCACACGCACACACGCCCTGCTCCGAAGCATGGTGGCTCTGCTAGGCAGCATTGCTTCTCCCATCGCACCTCCCCGCTCAGTTTTGCTGGCTGGTTTGCTCTTGCTGGGAGCACTGGAGCCTCAGCCCCGCACAGCCCACTCCCCCATCCCTTTAGCTTTTGGGGTTTGCCTGTTGTCCACTGGGGGAAGACAGCTGGATGGGCAGGTAAGAGCGACAGAGGATGCGAGAGCGTGCGGAGGGGTCCCCGTGCTGGGTGCTGTGTCCGCAGCCCCTGGAGGAAACGGGGGCCCCCCCTCGGTGTCCCCAGCCCACCCTGCCCGCTAGCCAAGTGACTCACCGATTTCTCAGCCTGCTCCTGTCACCCTCAGTCACCCTGAGCTGTCGCAATTGCAAGGGGGCACGAGGCGAGTCCTGTCTCGGAGCAGGCTGGGAAGAGCCAGGGAACAGGGGAGGCGTGGGGTGATGCTGGGCCTGGCTAGGCTGGGCCGAGAGAGGGGAGCGGGTCTAGGAGACACCCATCAAATGCCCCTGCCTCCTTAGGGCTCTCTGGGGCCCTGCGAGGGGGCTCACTGCAAACGGGCTTCGGCAACAAGTGTTTCCTAATCTGTTTCTAACAGCCGAGCTGGAGGAGAGGCCTCCCCCAGACATCACCTGGTACCTTTGGGCTGCCCGAGCCCAAGGCACCACTTTGCTCTCCCCAGGGACCAGCCCTTAGCTGTGACGAGAGAATTTCTGCCAGCACCCGCTCGCAGCGGAGGCAAGCAGAGCCTCTCTGAGCTAGCCACAGCCCTGCCTTCGCCCCTGCTCCCCTCCCCGAGGCCCCCAGAGCTGGATCCAGTCAGGCTGGTGGGGAGGGGACTCCCCTCCGGGAGCATGACCCCCAAGACTCCTCTGCACCATCACCCTGTCTTCCCTGAGAGAACGTCTGGGGACCCTGTTTCCTTCCTCATGGCACACATCCCGGTGCCTGGCCCTGGGCAGGCTCAGCAGCCTTCCTCCAGCACAGTCTTCCTCCAGTCCCACCGTGCTGCTGGGAGGAGCCCAAGTGCTCCCTCCCTTCTCCCTGTTCCCTTTCAGCATTTCCCTGTCTCCATTTCAGAGCAGCAAAAAGGGCCTAAGGGCATCCCAGCTCTTGGCCGCTGCCTCAGTAATGCCAGGACCTTCCCAGGGGTCAGCAGGAGCGGGAGAGGGATGCTGAGCGCAGCCCGCATCCCCCAGCCCAGGCCTGCCCCCATGCCCCACAGGACCCCGAGGAGCCAGTGGGCTCCCCAAAACCCCTGCCCTGGCCTCCCCAAAACCTGGCAGCTCCCAGGCAAGGAGCAGCCCAGCTCCTGGGGAGAGAGAGACCGGAGGGCTGCCCCACTGCCCCCACACCCAGGGGCGGGCAGGGGGGCAGAACAAGATGCAGGCAGGAGCATGGGGGTCCGTGGGGGGCACCTCAGCCTCGCTAAGCTCCCCGTGCAGCCACGGCTGTGCCACCAGGGCTGAAAACAATTCACAGCAGCTGCTCCCCACTCCTTGCTCTTCTCCAGACACTGCGAGCTGCCTCCTACCCCCGTGCCCGTTCCCTGCCCATCCCTGCCTGCTTGCTTGCCGTCTAGTGCTGCTGAGGCCGTGCCTAGCTGAGGTCTGGCTGCGCCCAGCTCCCCGGGCTTGCTGGTGAGCGCCCGAGCAGGCGCAGAGCCCAGCCGGCAGAGCGCGGATGCGTCTCGAGTCTCATTTTTTTGTGAACATTTGTAGTTGTTTCCACAGCTTATCGTAAAAGAAATTCTGTTAAGGGGGAAAAGAAAAAGAACCCTACGAAAAGCACCACCACCAACAGAACCCCTATCCTCCAGGAGCGTTCCTCTGTCTGCACAATAAAAACCCTGGGTTGTGTGTTGGAGCCACGGCCACCTGTGTGTGCGGCGGCGGGGCTGGGCTCCGGCCCGCAGCGAGGGCAGGGACAGCCTGTGCCCTCAGTCTCCTGGGGGGACACCCTTCCCGGGCAGCCCCCACCATGCCTCCCCCCCGCCTCCAGCAGCCCGAGCCCTGCAGCAGAGAAGCAGGCAGTTGCCTTCCTTGCCCGGAGGGCAACCTCCTCCTGCCCCCCTGGAGCCCGTGCCTCTGTGCCCAGCCCTTTGCCCCTGTCCCTGTCCCTATCCCCCCCGCTCCATCCCAGAGCCACCCCCCTCGCCCCAGTGTGAGCTCAGGGCCAGGGCTGCCCACCGCGCTGGCAGGGAGGCGAAGCGGGGTAGGTACCAGGGGGCACGCCGGGGTGGTCCTGGCCCAGCCATCCTCCGGGGAGGGAATTGCCGCGGCTGGGAGTGCGTGTGGGAGCGGGGCCGGGTGTTCACGGGTGTTCACGTGTGTCCCGAAGTTGCTGGCCCTGGGGTGGTGTGCCTGTCATGCCAGGGTCACGCCTGCGTGATGCCTGGGGGGGCCCCGCATCCTCTTGAGCCGTTCGCTGCTCCCTGCCCGGGTCAAGATGCTGCCCTGGGAGCCAGGGGCTGTGGGGCAGCCTCACCCTTGGGTTTGGGAGCCGGGCCCTGCCACCACCCCTAACACCACGGGTGACCCCACAGCAGCCTCCCAGAGTGACACGCAGACGCGTCCCTCGCGTGGCCCTCCCTCTTTAAGGCCTGGAGCCAGGCAGGAGGGAGGAAAATGCCACCATAATTGCATCCCTCCTAATTATCCTCAGCAGGTGCTCACTGAGTCACGGCCGCCCAGGTGCCGGCGCACCGTGAGGCCTCCCTGGGTGGGTCAGGCGTCCGGGAGTGGTGCTGGGTGGGTGCCCCGGTGTCCCTGTGGAGTCACGAGGGGTGGGTGCTCGTGCACCCACACCGCCACGCCGTCTGCCGCATGCCCACCTCTTCTGCAGGCTGAGGGGTCTCTTCTCCCTGCAGCTTGCCCCCAAGGTGGGGCAAAACCCGGACCACCTCCCCCCCTCCCCTTGATGCTCTGCCCCAGACCTTACCAGCAGCCACAGCCACCCCCTTTTTCTGCCTCCCTGACCCCCACACCAAATTGTGTCCCACCCTGCTCGCTCTCTTAACCCTCCATCCATCCTTTCTCTCCTGGACCTCCACCTCCCGCCCCAAATCTCTCCCCTCCCCACAGTTCCCCTCAGTCACCCGTCTCCATTCCCACAGCCCCACCTGCCTCCGCAGACTCCCCTCCCAGCGCCCCTTGTGCCACGGGCCGCCAGCCCCCTCAGGGTCACGTCCCCTTTAAGTCTTCTTGAAGCTGGAATGCGAGAGGAGCATTTCAGTGCCCTGTGAGGTCAGATAAAGACACTATATTTATCTAGCCGGTAACCTGAGCCGTGAATTTCTGCGGTGGCGTTTTTACGCGGCCCCACAGCCCTCCAGTTCGGCCCCCTCCGGCCATTGCGTCCGCTCCCTGCGGGGTGGAGGAGCTGAGCTGTGGGGTGGCCCCTTCCCTGCAAAGGGCTCAGGTGCTGCCAGCCCCTCGGCATCGCTCGCTCTCCTCCGGCCCCGCGGGAAGCGCCCCGAGGAGGCAGGATCAGGTCCCCGTGCTCAGCCCCGCGGGCATCGCCCCATGAGCAGCCGCTCGGCCCCCGCCGTGCCAGCCCCGCGCCCCTGAGCAGCCACCGGCCGCCCGCCCCACCGACCCGACACAGGTGAGTGAAGGGGGTGCTGTGGGGACACCGGCTCCGGGGAGGGGACTGCGGTGTCACAGACCGAGAGGCACCAGCAAAACTGCCCCCCTCTTTCTTCAGCTGGGGAGAGGTTTGGAGTCTCTGCTCCTCCAGAGAGCAGGTTCAGAGTTCACCCACAAAAACCTGGCAGCTCTCCGGCAGCGAGCTGCGCTCCCCGGCACCTTCCTCGTCCCCCAGGCACATCCCTGGGGTCCCTTCTTTTTTTCCACCTGCAGACCTCAAAGCAATAACATGCCCCGGGTATTACGTCAAGGTTCCCCGTGGGTTTGGGGTTTTACTTCCTGGGGGGTGGCCCGGGAGCGATGAGTAGCAGGTTCTGCAGCCGGGTGGGTATGTGTCAGCAGCACAGAGCCAGGCCAGGGCGATGACTCCCAGCCAGCACATGTGGTGTGAGTTTGAGGGTTCTCAGGCTCAGTGGCCCAGAGGGACAGGGCCCTGTCCGGGCTGGCCCCAGCTGCACGTGTGACCTTGGGCAGGTAACGTCACTCTGGGGTGTGCGAGTGCACGGGGCAGGGGGGGCCGGTGCTGGAACCAAGGTGGCTTCTCCGCGAGTGCTGGAGCAGGGCTGCGAGAAGGGCTGCCAGCAGCACCCCCGGGCATTGGGGTCTCTATCTTCTGACCGGGGACACCCCTGCGAGACTCTGGTCCCTTGCAGGGAGCAAAGACTGCAGCATATTGACCCAGGGCTGCTCAGGGCCACCCTTCCTAGAGGGAAACGCAGACACCCAGAGGGCCTTGTCCCCCTCGGGGAATGGGCAGGAGGCTGTGCCACCCCTCTGGCACTGCCAGGTGGACACAGAGCACCCCCCCCAAACCATTTGAAGGCTGGAGCAGGCAGGGTGCTTCGCACAGGGTCCCCCTTGTGCTTCTGCTGAGGCTGGGAGCTCCCACGTAACCTCCAGGCTGGGACATTGTGTCTCAGGGGACAGGGGACACAGCTCCAAGCCTGCGTAAGCGAGAAGCAGCTGTGCCGTAACACCTTGGATGGAGCCAGTGCTGCGTAAGCTGAGCCCGCTCTGGGGCTCCACGGCCGCCGAGGGGAACAGCCGCCACCGGCCCCAAGCAGGAGGGTCCCGGCAGAGGACAGCGCCGGGAGAAGGAGCAGGGTCTCTGCTCCTCTTCCTCCAGGCTGAAGGGTTTGCCCCCCAGCTTTGCGCCGAGCCTCCCAGCGGGAAGGCTGTCGGGAGGCCGGGGCAGGACTCCCCTGCAGCCTGAGCAGCCCCGCGGTGCCCCGCGTCCCAGGTCCCTGGCACTGGCTGCCTGGCCATGTGATGGCTGACCGGACATTCCTGTGCCTCAGCTTCCCCCGACACCTCAGGAGGATGATGAGGGTGCAGGAGGCCTGACTCAGCCATGCCAGCCCCAGGGCTTTGCCAGGCAGCAGGAAAGCTCAGCGCTATTACGGGCAGGGAGGGGCCAGGCAGGCCAGGAAGCGATGGGAGGAACCGGGGTTTTCTCACACCCCCTCAGCTCCTCTGGCTCCTGGCATGCTCTGCGCTCCCGCAGCCCCGAGGTCCCCCCTGATGTGACACGGGGACTCCGCAGCGCGGGCAGTCCTACCAGATGCGGCAGTCCTCCGCGGTAAGACCTCTCTTTCCCCAGCGCCGATGGGTTAGGCGCTGTGTCTGGGGCAGATTTTCCCTCCGGGGCCCCACATCCCTCCATCAGCTCCCCTGCATCCCCAGGGCACGTGCTACCCTGGGGAGACCTGTCCTGCTGCCAGAAAGCACCTGCAGCTCCCCCGCTCCCACGCCGGCGGCTCTCCGGGGGACAGAGGCCCTTGGGGAGCTGCTGCTGGTGCCAGCGGTGGCACAGCACAGTGGGAGGGCGCGGGCACTGCTGGCAGTGGGCGATGATGGCACAGGATGCCATCGGGGAGCACAAGTGCTGCTGGCGATGGGTGATGGGATGGGGCTGTCCCGGCACTGAGGCACCTGTCCCAGGCCCAGATCATCCCTGCTGGCTCAGGGGACAGGGACCAGGGCAGCCCAGAGAGGGTCCCTGTGCCAGGCTGCTCCACGTCCCAGCAAGGCAGGCGGCCAGGCGTGTGCTCCCTGGGAGACAAGGGGCTCTGTCCCTCTCACTCCAGTGCCTGTGAGGGGTGCCAGTCCCTTGGCCAGGGTCCCACGTCCTTCCGAGCAAAATACCCCTCTATGCATGTCAAATCCCGGCTGGCAGAGCCACTCCTGGGCCCTCCCAGTGCTGGCATGGGCAGCCACAGCCTGGCCGGGAAGAGCCGGGTGTTTTGTGGAGTCCTTGCCTGGGAGCAGATTATTCACCTCTCAGCCTCCATTCCCAAACAGGTCTGTGCGCTCCACCTTGCTCTTGCTTGTAAATAGTTTTCGCTCCGCTGTGGGGTGGTTTGTTCCCTGGGCAATAACGACAGCGTGCGGCCAGGATGCAGCCAGCTGGCCAGAAAGCCAGGCTGCCCGCCAGGAGGCCGCGGTGCCTGGATGGGGCTTCTCACCACCGTCTCCTAAAAGCAGTCCCGGGGCATTCCCATGCCGGGGTTAGACGGGCAGGGGCGGCTGGGAGAGCTGACGCTGCGGCCACCTCACCCCCCACCCCAGGGTCTGTGGAGCCAGAAGGGCTCGTCCCTGCGACTCACGGCTCCCTTCAGCCACTCTGGTTTCATGGGGATCGCTTTCAGCCGCCTGCTGTGGAAAATGCAGGGCACTGTGGCCGCGGCACAGAGGCTCGGAGTGGCTCCTGTCCCCGGGGTGACGCTTGCAGAGGGCTCCCCCGGGCAGGGGGTCCCACGGGGGCAGGTATACCTGGGGCCTCCTGGGCTCTGAGCAGGAGCCTGGGTTCCCCCAGGGTCAGGCACGGAGGGATGCTGCAGTGGCTCCCCGTGCCGGGGACCCGGTGCCCGTCCCCAAGCCTGGATGCACCATGTGTGCTGCCAGGGCTGCGCGAGGGCCGGGCCAGGCGCCGTCTCCGTCACCTTCTGGCTTGGAGCTGGGCCAGAGCCCGCCCCGGCTGGGCTGGGAAAAGCCTTTGAATCAGGGTCATCTCCCGGGTGACTGGAGACTCTCGGAGCCACATGAGCCACTGTCCTGCCGGGGAAGGGACACCAGGCACCTGGGGAGCCAAGTGCCAGCAACGCCAGGACAGAGGAGCTCGGCTGGGGTCCTGCCCGCTCCAGTGCCAGCCACAGCCCCAGGACAGGTAGGGGACGAGCCACCAGCCTGCCAGTGTGGGTGCCGAGAGCAAACTTCCCTCCGGCCCAGACAGCCCGTGTCTGCAGGCGCGGGAGGCTGCTGGCTGCCACGCTGCCCTGTCCCGGCTCCGGGCTGGCTCCGCGTGTGCTCTGGGCGCCTCCGTCCTTGTGCACCGTGTGCTCCACTCCTGCCTGTGCGGGTGCCATGGGGCAGGAGCCACCAGCTCCCTGTGGGGACCGAGTGCTGGGCTGTCACCCACCCATACAGGCTGGCTCTGCCCGGCTGGTGGGGGCACAGCAGCCGCCTCGCCGGGAGGACGCGTGTCAGCTTGAATAACTGATGGGAGGCTAGCAGGGCGCAGCAGGGAGACGGGCAGGCTGCTTGGGTGGCCAGGTCCCTGCAGCGAGGGGAGCCCTGTCTGCTCCCACAGTCCCCCCGAGGCCCCTGGGGGGTGGTTGTGGCTGCACCAAGGTCTGCAGCGGCCTGGTGCCAGGCACCAAGCGGGGAGCAGGGATGGATGGCAAGGACTCCTGCGCTGACTTCCTGGCCTTGCCTCAGTTTCCCTCTCAGCAAAACAGGGTGTGTGCTAGCAGCCAGCTGGGAATGCCAGCCCCCTGCCGAGCCCCAGCACTCACTCTGAGTAACCAGGGGAAGGTGCTGGGCTGGCTGGACCACTCCGTCCTGCCTGGCTATCTCAGCCAGGCCTAAGCATCATGACTGTGACCAGGCAGCTGCCTCCCATCTGGAGGAGCACTGGGGGCACCTCTCCAGCCCCGAGAGTAGGACAGCCACAGGATGATGTGGTAAGGATGGCAGGGCTGGGGTAGAGGTGACCGCTGCGGCCCCTCGGCTTCAGAGACTGTGGGTGCCAGGACACGGGGTGCCTCTGGCTGTGCCCTGGGGCTCCCTTCTGTGGTATGAGGTGCCTGAAGGCATATGGGTGGCAGTGCCAGCTGGGCCCTGCTGCCCCAGGCTCTCCAGGAGCTATGCCCACTGGCAGGAGCTATGCCCACACTGCACCCCCACAGCCCCCCCTGCATCCTTCACCCCCTGGGTCTGCAGACAAGGCAGGACCCAGCGAGCTACTGGTGGTGGGTGCCCCATTGTGCTGACCGTGGCCTGTGGAAGCTGACCCCTGGGCTTTTCTCTTGCAGTCGATGCCTCCAAGAGAGCCCACTGAGTCCCAGCCTCCAGCATGTCCCAGCTTTCCTCCACCCTAAAGCGGTACGTCGACTCATCCCGCTACGCCGAGACCACTTACAGCAAGGTGCCCAGCGGTTACAGCTCCTACACCTCCTATGGATCCACCTTGGCCACATCCTATGCAGACAGCGACAAAATCGGCTTCAAAACCAGCTACCTGGCCTCCCCCCGGTACCATCACACGGGGCTGTCCCCAAGCAGTGGCTATGACAGCAGCCGGCTGCCCCTGTACCCCGAGTCCAGCATCCGCCTGAGCCCCACGTACATCCGCGCCCAGCCCCGGCCGCCTGGCAGTGGGCTGAGCGGGGGCGCGTGCTACACCTTCGCAGGGGCCCCCAGCAGCCCTCCCGGCTACCTGCCTGCCACAGCGCCTCTCAGTCGTCACAAATCCATCAGCCACTCGGACCTGGCACGGGAGTTTTCGGGGCTGCACGCCTCGGACAGCGCCTACGCCCCCACCGCCGGCCCCCTCAGCACCCGGGGCCACCAGGAGCTCGGCACCCTGCAGGGTCTCTACCAGGCTGCTGCACGCTCCGACTACGTCCGTGGCTACCTGGAGAGCTACGGGAGAAAAAGCGGCCACGGCAGCCTCCCCACAGGCCCCCTCAGCCCCTCACAGGCCACCCTCGGCTCTGCCCTGCCGCCCTCGGGCACCCGCTGTGCCAGCCAGCCCTGCGAGAGGAATGATGCCTACTGCGACACACCCGCCCGGGACCCCACGGTACGTGGCACCTGCTGGGGGTGGGGGCAAAGCTGCGCTGCGGGGGGGGTCTGCGGTCTGTGCCCGCTTGTGCTGAGCCGGGGACCTCGAGGCACCTTGCGCGCTCTCCTGGGAATCTCGGTGCGCTGCTCCGTGCCTCAGTTTCTGCGGGGCTGCTGCTGACCCTTGGAGCCACCCTTGCTGGCACAGCAGTCCTGGGCCAGAGCTGCTGAGACAGCCGAGTGCGGGCAGGGGGTGTCCTCTGAGGGGCTGTGCTCCTCACTGGTGCCGGAGCACAGCTGGCGGGGGTCCCCATGGGATCCTTGCGGCTAAGGGTGCCCCCGTCCTGGCCGGAGCGTGTGTGCGGCACCTTTCTGCTTGTGAGCGTGACAGCAGGTGATGGCACGCGCAGGCGAACTCACAGCCCCGTGCGTACAAAGCTGCGTGCACCATGTCCCCACACAGCCGACTGTGCCCACACCCCCTGCCCACTGCTCCCTCCCCGTGCGGGGCCAAGGAGGGCTTCCTGCTGCCTCATTCCAGCGGGAGAAGGTGACGTGACTGGGCTGGGCACTCATCCTGCTGGAGACACCCAGCTGGGAAGGCTGGTTTGGCTGGTGCTGGCTCTGGCACAGCGAGTGGGTGCCCAGCTGCCAGTCAGGTTTTTCTCTGGGGCTCTGTGATGTCTGATCCCTGGTACGGTCTGTTCCTGCCATCTCGGCGCCCCGTGCCCCAGCCCCAGCGTGGGCCGTGGCAGCCAGGGAGGGAAGCAGCAGCTTCTCCAAGGCAGTGGCTGCTCTGTACAGCATCGCACGTGGTGCCAGGCACTCGGTGCCCCAGGTACCAATCGGTGCTGCACCATCCCCAGAGCCTCAGCCCGGGCTGGGAGCAGGCATCACACACGCAGCCCGGCTCGGGCGCGCAGGGGAGCAGCCTGGTAATTTTCCACTCAGGTTTCCTTCCAAGAGCTGGTCAGGCTCTGCCCGCATTGTCTCCCACTCTCTTTCCAGCCAGCCTTCATTCACCCGTGGTGGAGGCCCGTCTGCCCCGGCACAGGGTCTGACCTGCCCTTTGCTTCCCTGCCGCTCTGTCCCACCATCGTCCACCAAACCGGGAGGATAAAAGCTGGGGAATTCTTTTCTGCTTCCCTGCGAGCAGGCGAGGAAGCTCTTTCCCCTTCCAACCAGTGCCCCCACGTCCCTCCCCATGCCCAGGGGCCTGAGAAAAGGGCTGTGGGAGCAGCCTGGAGGTCTGGCCCATGTGCTTGGCCCGGGGAGGCACAGCTGGAGGCGTGGGGTAGGGAGAGAGGCGGCCGCTTGTCCACCACGTGCCCGCAGCTGGGGCTCAGCGGCAAAGGTCTCCCCCTTTTCCTCCTGTAGACGTCCATCCCATTCCTGGCAGGGCTGGGTCCCCTCTCCCTCTCCCTGGCACTCACCGGGGTTTTAAACACCCACCTGAGCCCCCAGGCACAGGAGCAGGGGCAGCGGAGAGGGTGCAGCATCAAAGCCTGCTGCCAGCGGCTCGCCTGCCCCTTCCCAGCACCCTCCAAGCTGCACCCCATGCAGCTCCGGCAGTGCCCCCCCTGCAGTGGGACCCCAGTGCTCCACCTGCCCGGTCCCTGGCCCCCAGCCCTGGAGTGAGGGACCAGGTTGGGAGGGCAGGGGGAGGTGGAGGAGCTGTGGAAGGGAATTCCTGCCTCCCCCTCCCACACCAGGCCCTGGTGGGGGGGACCGAGGGGGGGACCCAGCAGCCTCCACCAGCCACGGGCGCTCACTAAAGCCCTCGCCACCACTGCTAGGGCAGGGGTCCCCACCCCGTGTACCCACACACTGCTCCAATGTGGGTGCCAGCCTGCTGCCGTGGGATGGCCATGGGGCAGCAGGGGCTGAGCTGCTCCAAACTGCGGCCTCGTGCTCTGCATGTGAAGGCAGCCAGGGGCTTTCCAGCCAGGGCTGACGGGGAGCGAAGGTGAGCAGGGCTTGGCAGCTGCCACAGGGTGCTGGGGCGGGCACCCGTGCCGGGGCAGCGGGGCGGCTGGATCGGTGACACTGGCTTAGGTTTCCTTGGTGCTTTTGATGGGCACACCTGCTATTTTCCACTCCTGTGGTTTTTTTTCTTCACTTTCCCAAGCTGGGAAGCAAATGTACCGATCGTAAAACAGACTCGGGCGCCTGCGGTCGTGCCAAGTGCCGGAAACAAGCGCATGTTGCAGCCCCGGCGCTGCCATCGGTTCTGCCCCATTACCCAGCCCCGAGGGCCGTGCCAGCAGCACCCGGTCCCACCGGAGCCGGGGCACGGCGGGGCTGACTCAGTGCCTCCTCCCACCCCTTCTTCCCCAGCCGCCTCCTGCCTCAGCACCACACAAACCACCCTCCAGAGGAGTTTGCAGCCAGGAGGTGAGAGTGCCACAGTTGCTCCTACCCACACCATTGCTCTGTGCCTCAGTTTACCATCCCGCAGGGCAAAGGGAGGCACGTGCAGCTGCAGCGAGCGGCTGTGCCTGCCGAGCCGCTGGCTCCCCTGGCGAGGGGCAGGACTGGAGCTGTGCCGCCCCATTAACCACCCTGGGTGAACATAGGGTCAGAAGGCCAGAGCCACCCACAAAACCGCCAGCAGCTCTCCGCAGTCCCATCCTGAGCAGCTGACGTCTCTGGCCTGCAGCCAGTCCTGGCCCTGCCTGCCTTCGCGGTGCCAGGCGGGCCTGTGGCAACCTCTGCCCGTGGCAGAAGGTCACCGCTGCAAAGGGGACAGCTGATGGCAGGGAGCGGGCTCTCAGTGATGCCATCCTGCCAGGTCTCCCCTTCCGTCTCCTGCTCCAGCCTTGCCCTGAGAGCCCGTGTGCCACTCTGCCTGGAGGGGAATTTGGTCCTTGGCCCAGGGTGCTCGATGTCACCAGGGCACGAGATGTGGCTGAACACCCCTCTTGCCATGAAACCGGCTCTGCCCGCACGGTGCATCCCCAGGGAGAGTGCTGCACCAGCACCCTGCGCCGTGCTTGGGGCAGGCTCTGCACCGGGGCAAATCCTGTCCCCAGGGCCACCCACCGGCCCACAGGGCAGGGTGGTGGGAGCCCCAGCTGGCACGTGCGGCACTGGTACAGCGGGACCCGCACTGGGGACCCATGCCACAGCCCCAAGGCCAGGGCCCAGTGACCTGCAGGGGCTGCGGGAGGGCGTTGCAGGGCACCCAGACCGTCTGCGTGAGGCCGGTGGGGCGCGCGCGCCCGTGGGCACACGGTGTCCCTGCGTGTGTACGGTGTACACACCGCGGGCTGTGTGTATATATACACATGCGCGCACATGCAGGCGGGGATTACGACAAGCATCTTGCTGTGATGCAAAAAGCCCTGGCCCTGCAGATGAATAACGCTGCAAGATGCCTCCTCAGATATTTTTGCTGGTGCCAAAAATAGCCTCCCTTCCTCCCCCCCCCCCCCAACCAGTCAGCCCCTCCACTGGCTGTGCCGAGCTTGCGCCGCGGACAGGGGAGGCTGCATCTGCAGCAATGAGGATTCAAACAGCAGCCACGGGCTCTGGCTGGGGGTGTACTGGTGGGGGCTGGCGTGGGGGGAAAGCAGGCTCTGCTCAGTGCCTGCAGCCCCCTTGGCGAGGCTGGCGGCTCTGGCTGTCCTCGGAGCAGCCTGACTGCGCTCCCTGCCTCAGTCACCCATGGAAATTTCCCTGAGGCGGGCGGGTAAGACACCTGGGCACGCACAGCCTCCGTCTCTCGCCCTGCAGCGGTCAGAGGGGTGAAGCAGCGGGAGACGCAGGACAGCCGGGCTCCCTGCCAGCCTCCGCATCTGCCCTTGCTGCAGGAGCAGAGCTGGAGCCCTGCCTGCGCCGTGCCTCAGTTTACCCAGCGATCAGAGGGGACGCACCAGATGGGGGTCTTTGCTCCATGCAGGATTTAGGGGGGACTTTTTCCCCAGCGGAGGAGGCGAGACACTGAAATACCCTCTGAGCTCCCTGGCAGTGCATCCCCCGAAGAAGGGGGCACGCACTGTCCGCTGTTGCTCGGTTCCCCAAAATGGCACTGCCGGGAGCCCAGCACTGGCCCTGCAAGGAAGGCGCATGCCAGGGAGCCCCCCAACCCCCTCAGACATCCCTCAGCCCCCCTCTGGGCACAGGCACCCCCCACACCCACATGCTGTGGGAGTGTCCCAGTTTTACCGAGCCACTTCTGGCAAGTGACCCCGGCTGGGGCAAAGCCGCTCTCGGGCAAGCGCCGCTCAGCTCTCTGGCCACCACGTGCCCGGGGCCGGGGAGCCGGGGGGGAGCACTGGGGGAGCAGACGCGCACTCCGTGCCCCATTGCCCCCGTGATGCCAGCATGGCGTCGGGGGACGGGGACCCCGCTGCCGAGCGCTGCCGGGCTGCGGGTGGAAGGGGGAGAGGGCTGCAGCGGGGTGGCTGCCCGTGGCCTTCCCGGAGGCCCCGCGGTGCCGGGGCCCTGCCGCCGCCGTGGCTCGCCATGCGGGAGCGTGGCCCACGGGCACAGCCGCCCCTCGCGGGCCCCCTTGGCTCGCAGCTCGGCTGTACCACGCGGTGCGGCGGGGGCTGGCCGTCACGGAGCCCGGCTGCCGCCTCTCCACCCATTTGATGTCAGAGCCGCTCAGGTGCCGTCAGCCCCAGAGCCGGCACCGGCTCCGGCACCGCACGCCCGAGCACGGCGGGGCTCCGGCGAGGCCGGGCACCTGACCCCGTGCCTCAGGCCTCAGCTGGCCCCAGGCGAGGGGTGCCCACCCGGCACCCCCTGCCAGCCCCCCACCCGCCGCTGGCCCTCGCCGTCTCGCTGTGCCCGCGAGGGCCACCATGAGGGACTCCTACACAGTGACGCTGCCCGAGGAGCCCCCCGCGCTCCCCGACCTTCACAAGGACCTGCGTCCACGCGCCTCCATGCCAGGGTCCCTGCTGGTCTCCACCTTCGTCGGGCTCGTCCTCAACAAGACCAAGGTACGAGCCCCGTGGCTGCCCGCAGCCCCTGCCCGCCAGCGTGAGGGCAGAGAAGGGGGCACGGGGAGGGGACGGCCCCTGCCCTTGGCGGGGAGCATGGGGTACCCCTTGCTGAAGGATGGGGTGCCTGGGGGAGGGTGCCCATCCCGGCTGGCTGCGGGGCCGGGGTGCCGCGGTGTCCTGCCAGAGGGGCAGGGAGCAGGTGAAAGCACGTGTCGGGTCACCCAGGTCCCTCTCCCAGCCCTGGCCCTGCGGTGACCTTGGCCAAGTCCCCATGCCCCAGCCTACCCACCGCAAGGAGGGGGCTCCTGGCCACGCTAGCCCCTTGGCAGCGTCACTGGACTGAGCTTGGCTGTCCCCGGAGCCACAGTGCTGGGGCAGATCTCGCCCCGCGGTGACAGCAGAGGCAAGGGGCAGGGAGGGCAGGGTCTGGGTGCTTATGTAAGTCTGGCTGCTCCCACTCTCCTGATGGCCCGACAGGCGTGTGGCATCCAGACCCGGATGGGGCAGGACAGTCCGGGTCTTGTCCCTTGTCACCATCCCCTGTCCCCGGTCCCCCTCCTGCAGTGCGGTCTCAGGGGCTCCCCAGCCGCCGCCGCGTGAGCCAGCTCTTCTTCACCACCTCTGAGCAGCGCCGTGTCCTAGATAAAGCCCCGGACGGGCGAGGGGGATTAACTGGAGTTGAGTCACCCAGGGGAGGGAAAACCGATTGGGGGGGGGAGCGGAATAAGACCTCAGTGCACACAGGCTGGTGTTACGGTATGGGAGCACCTGGGCACCCCCCCACCCCCAGCCCTCCCCTGGAGTGGCTCCAGCTCTGGGAGTGCAGCCTAGGGCCGGGCCTGGCCAGGCAGTGGGTGAATGCCAGGTCCGCGGGGAGGTTTGCACCCACACTGGCAGGACACTCCGGTCCCTCCTGGCACACGGCAGGAGCTGCCCAACCAGGGCAACTGGACAATCAGCGTCCTGATGGGGATGGCTGGGGTGCACTGGGGCAGCTCCCAGGAGTGGCTGCTATCCCCCCTGGCACCGTGACCGTCCCTGCAATAGGCGTGGGGACATGAGCAGCAGGACCTGGGGGGGGTCGGCCCCTTCGAGAGATGTAGGCTGTGGGGACACAGACCCACCTCCCCTGCTGACTGCTTGGCCCAGTCTGCTCAGGGAGCAGAGCCAGGCCGGCTCCTCCAGCCGTGCTGTGGCACCGACCCACCACAGCCTGCTGGCACCCCTTGCCTGGCTGAGCCACCCCCCCGGCCTGGGGGTCCCTGCCCGGGGATGAGTGGGGGGGTTGCCGGGCACTTTTTGCGCAGCCACCCCCCAGCACCGAGCGCCGTGGCTGGGAACACTCGTGAGGGCACTCGCGTGGCACACGGGGTACCCGGTCAGTCCGGCAGAGCCACGTGCACCCACACAGGGCGGCCAAGTCCCTGCTGGTGCTGGTCCCCCCTGCGGTGGGTGATGCCTGCACCGTCGCTAAGGAGCACGTGTAACTGGATCTGGGTTATTTTGGGCTGCTGTCAGGGCTGGGTGCTCAGCACCTCCCACACACACACCAGCTGCTGCTATTTCAGAGCTGCTGGGCCCCCTCCTATCCTCCTCCCCCTCCTCAGGCCTGGGGTGGGCAGCTGGGGCGTTTTCCTGAGGATCCTTAAAACCTGGTCACCTGGGGGTGCAGAGGGGGGGCACAACCAGCAATCTGACCCCCCCCAGCCCTGCTCTGGGCACAGCGCCGGGGAGGTTTGCTGCACCACTGCCCCCTGTGCCGGGCTCGCGTGCAGGGCTGGGAGCAGGGCCCTTGGGCTCCCACCAGCACCTGGGCTGGCTGCTGCAGGGCTGGGCTTGTGCTTTCCCAGGTGGACTTTATCCTGTAAAACAACCGTGCCAAGCTCTGGGCTGCAGTCCTGGAGGGAACAACCGGCATGGAGGAGGCAGGCAGCAGCGGGGGCACCGTGCATCTCTGGCAGGCTTGGGGCACTGCCACCCCCCGCAGGGCACAGGGCTGGCAAGGGGAGGCAGCCGGGGCGGCTGGGCTGGCCCGCAGCCCGGGGCATGGGGCAGCGGTGTCACCAGGCAGGGAGGACTTTGAGCCCTGCGTGTTGGCCTGGGCCAGGCCCGCGGGATGGGGCAGGCCGGCTGTGGCGCCGCGGTCCTGCGTACAGGCGGTGCTGGCTCGGCCCGAGATGCCCACAGGTGGATGAGGCCTCTGCTTGCACTTTGAGGGTCTGCGCCACGTGGATGCCCGCGGCACCGCGGCCTCACTGGGTTGCCCACAGGCACTGTCTCAGCCCTGTTCCCTCTCTCTGCAGAGCTCCAAGGCAGTGCAGGGGCTGACCGGCCTGCGAAACCTCGGCAATACGGTGAGTGCTTTCCCAGGCACCTGCCTGGGTGGCCCCCGCTCACGCCGTGCTCTTGGGCACATCTCTGGGGCAGTGGGGAGCCCCGTCCCTTTGCCTTGCCTCCAGCACCCACGCTCTCACCCCAGCAGCTCCCTGCACCCCCTCCCCGAGGGTGCTGGCTGAGAAAGAGGTTCCTGTGCTCTGCACTGCTTCATCCCTCTCCTCTACCCACCCACCCCGGGTGTCCCCCTGCCACCGCCTGCCTCCCTCTGCCTCCCGTTGCCATGGTTTTCTCTTCTGCCTCCCCCAGTGCTTCATGAACTCCATCCTGCAGTGCCTGAGCAACACCAAGGAGCTACGGGATTACTGCCTGCAGAACCACTACCTGCGGGACCTCAACAACAACAGCCGCATGCGCACCGCGCTCATGTCAGGTAACTGTCAGCACCGCCCCCCCGGCTCCACGCCCTGCGGGGTGTCCTCGCAGCGTGTCCTTGCTCCCCTGAGCCACCCAGGTCCTGGGGGACCCCCGCCCAGAGGTCAGTGCTTCTCCCCCTCAGCCTTGCTGGGGCAGGCACTGTGCTGTGTGTACCCAGGCAGTGGGAGGATCGGGTCCCCTCTCCAGAGGGGATGAGGACGGCCGTGGGGATCTCGGAGCAGGGTGCTGAGCGGTCCCCTGGAGGGCACTGCGGTGCCATGCCGCCAGGGCTGGCTGCGCTGCTGACCTGCCTCTACCCACAGAGTTTGCAAAGCTGATTCAGCTCCTCTGGACCTCATCCCCCAACGACAGCGTGAGCCCCTCCGAGTTCAAAACGCAGATCCAGAGATATGCCCCCCGCTTTGTCGGCTACAAGTAAGGGGCGTTGGTGCGGGGATGGCAGGGGGGAGCTGAGCCCCTGACGCCACTCACTGGCCCTGCCCTGTGTCTTGCAGCCAGCAGGATGCACAGGAGTTCCTGCGGTTCCTCCTCGACGGGCTGCACAGTGAGGTGAACCGTGTGCTGGTGCGGCCACGGGCCAGCACGGACACCCTGGACCACCTCCCGTAAGTGCTGCCTGGGCCGAGGCAGCGGACGAGCCCCATGGGCGAGCTCGCTGCCTGCAGGCTCGGCCCAGGGACGGTGACCACGGGGGTCCCTCTGGGCGGGGTTGCAGGGACTGACATCCCCAAGGCCACGCTTAGTGCCTCTCTGCCTCCCCGTCTTTTGCAGCGATGACGAGAAGAGCCGCCAGATGTGGAGGAGGTACCAGGAGAGGGAGGACAGCCGCATCGGCGGTGAGCGGGGCCACGGGGAGAGGAGGACAGGGCTGGGCTGGGAGCGGGGCTGGGAACTGAGGGTCTCACCCTGCTTTGTCCCATCCCCATCAGACCTCTTTGTTGGGCAGCTGAAGAGTTCACTGACCTGCAGCGAGTGTGGCTACTGCTCCACAGCCTTCGACCCCTTCTGGGACCTGTCCCTGCCCATCCCCAAGGTAAGGGGTCCCCGCCCACCCCTGTCCCCCTGCCCCACACACCCTGTCCCTGACGCACGCTGTGCTCCCACAGAAAGGCTACGGGGAGGTGACTCTCATGGACTGCCTACGGCTCTTCACCAAAGAGGACGTGCTGGACGGGGATGAGAAACCGGTATGGGCCATGGGGCACGGGGGCAGGTGGGCTTGCCTTGGTGCAGGCTGGGCCCCTTTCCCTCCATGCCTGTGTTGCCAGGACTGTGGGCTCAGTGCCTGGTGGGGCCGGCCTCTGATCTCACCCTCCTGCTTGTGCTATTTGTCCCCCCACAGACATGTTGTCGCTGCAAAGCCAGGACGAGGTGCACAAAGAAATTTAGCATCCAGAAGTTCCCCAAGATTCTGGTGCTTCGTATCCTTCAGGTGGAGGGACAGGGCGTGCTGGCGGTAGGGGGGAGGCAGTTCCTCACAGGTTCCCCTTTGTCCCTTGGCACCTTGACATGACCCACCCAGACCTGAAGCGCTTCTCAGAAGCCAGGATACGAACGAGCAAGCTCACCACCTTTGTCAACTTTCAGCTGAAGGACCTGGACCTCCGGGAGTTCGCCTCACAGAGCTGCAGTGAGTGCCAGGCCCTGCACAGCACTAGCCCAGCCCTGGGCTCCTGGCGGCTCCCAGCTGGGTCCCTCACGTCCCGCAGGGTGCCCCAGCCTGTGGTGGGGGGCAGAGGCACGGGGGGGGGTGGGAGCTGCAGACATCCAGGGTGCCGAGATCCCCCCCCTGGCCCCAGGTGTGTGCTGGCATGCTGGGGGGCAGCGGCTGAGCGCCGCCCTTGCTGCCCACAGACCACGCCGTTTACAACCTCTACGCCGTCTCCAACCACTCGGGCACCACCATGGGGGGACACTACACGGCTTACTGCAAGAGCCCCGTCTCCAGCGAGTGGCACAGTTTCAACGACTCCCGGTGAGGCTGCGCGTGGGATAGGGGTGGCTGCGGGGTCGGGGTGAGCGGGGGCCCTCCTGCCCAGGGCATCCCGGTTCCTCTTGCTCACAGCACATCTCCCCATCTCCGCAGTGTTACCCCGATGTCATCCAGCCACGTCCGCAGCAGTGATGCCTACCTGCTCTTCTACGAGCTGGCCAGCCCGTCCTCTCGCATGTAGCCAGCCCTGCCTCCCCGGGGACCCCCTGTGCCACCCCTCAGAGCCAGCCCCTCTGCGTTTCAGCCATTTGCCCCCCAGGTGCAAGAGGGAGGTGAAGAGGAGAGACCTCGAGGTGACTGCGGTGGGAGGCTGGGGGCAGCCAGGAGCAGACCCCGGGCAAAGACACCCCAACTCTGAACTGAGGAGGACAGCCCGCAGCAGGGCAGGGCCCAGGCAGCTCAGGCACCTCCTGGTCACTGGCATTTGGTTTTTACCTTGGGGTATGTTTTAATTTCTTTTTTTTTTTTTCTTTTTTTTTTTGTTGGTGTGTAATAAAAATACTGAGAAAGGGACTCTGCAAGCATGGGGCTGCCTGCCCCATTGGCTCAGCTGGGACCTCTGCTCCCCTGGGGGAGCACCCAGAGCTGGGAACCCAGGAGAGCCTCCCGCATCCCTCCTGACCTCTTGGCACTCCCGTTATGCTTGGCCATCCCAGAGGATTCGTGAACTGCTCCTGGCCTCCTCCTGGCACTTCTGAACCTCCTCGCAAAGGACCCCAGCCCTTCGGATGCCTCTGTCCCATCTCAGGCAGCGTGTCCCCACCAGCTGCCCTATACACACTCCTCAAAGCAGCCTGAGTTCAGGCCCAGCCTCACGGACAGGAGGGAGAAAAATATTTTGTGGAATTTATATGTATTTATAGTGGACTTCAATCAACCTGGAGCACCCCGCCGCTTCCTAGCTCTCCAGGGACTTGTGCCGGGGGATGCTTTGGGTAGGTTTTTACCTGCCTCCTCATACAACGGTGCCTTAAACCATTTAGGGGAGCAGGAGGCCATTGGGGTTGCACAGGACCGTCCATCCTGCAGAGGAGAGGAAGGGGAGGACAGTGGCTTTCCGGGACCATCTGCAATTGGGGCTTTCTCCTCCCTGCGATCAGGAGCCCCCCTCGGTGCCCAGGGATGTGCGTCCCCACCCGCCCTGCTGCTCTGTCCTCCAGCTAGCAAACGCCAGTGGCCTTTTTAGCCTTTTCTCTAATTTATTCTCCTCCCCACCCTGCCTTCCCTGAGGTGCAGCAGGAGGAGAGATGGGCCTGACCCAGCACAATCCCAGCCCCAGCCTGCAAGGCAGCTCCATCCATCCCAGCAGCGTGTCCCGCTTCGCCCTCGCCGGCCCTGCGGGCACCGCCTGAGCACTCTCGCGCCGTGAGCATCCCGCCCAGCGCGGGGCAGCCCAGCAGGGCTTGGGGGAGGGCAGGCCAGGATGGAGGGGCTGCCCACGGCAGGTACCGGACTGGGGCAGCGTTGCTGCTTGGCAGGTGGCTTGTTTACTGTGTAAGCAAGATGGGCGGGAAGCGTCTCGTACAAGGGAGACTCGTGCAGGAATAAATTTGAGCTTGAACAGAGTGCTGCGTACACGTGCTTGTCTCTGGGGGGGGCAGGTGAAGGACTGTGGCTCCAGCAGCAGGAAGGAAACCATCACCAGTGCCAGAGCAGCCCTGCCTGGGCCGTGCTCCAGAGGTCCAGGAGCACCCGGGCCCTGGGGCTTGCCTGGAGCAAGGGAGACATGGGTGCCCGCGGCTGTCCCTCTCCTCCCGCCACCCGCGATGCCCAGAGGCAGGGGGAGCCTTTCCTCCTGCTCCAGCCCTGCGGGGCTCCCCAGTGCCCATGCTCTTCCCCCAAAGCCGCTGAACAATGGCCCCTTTCTCCCCTGCTTAGGGTTGGAGACGGGCCCTGAGGCATTAAGGGGCAGCAGGAGTGCAGGTGGTGGGGCGCGGGAGCCCGGTGCCAGGGAGGCGTGAGGGCAGGAGGGACACGGTCAGCCTGGGCTCCCCAGCGCAGCCCCTTGCGTGCGGCTCTGCCCTGGCAGGGAGCACGGCAGCAGCCGGCAAACCCAGCGGTGCCTCCGTGCACCCAAAGGCAGGGTCCCCGGCAGGACGGACTCCCAGAGGGGTGGGTGCGAGCACACCTTCCCCTTTAAGACGCTGGTTCTCCGTGCCAGAGCCTGACCTCGGCATCCTCAGCTGAGCTGGATTAACGGGACGAGGGGGAAGGGGCCTGCAGAGGGGACTGGGGCTGCAGCCTCCCGGGGCTCCCCGCATTGCAGTGCGGCGGGCATGGCCCTCAGGGGTCTGTGGGGTCTGGTGCTGGGGTGGCACGTGTAGGCACAGCTGGCGCTGCCACCGCCTCTGCCCCGGTGTGCGGAGCGGGGGTCCCCACGCTGCTCCAGGACCAATGGGGGCAGCTGGGGAGGAGTGGGCAGGGGGGCAGGCAGCTGTGCTGGGGGGCAGAGCGCACTGGGGAGGCTTTTAGCCAGGCTGCGCTGGGAATCGCCGGTCGCCATGAAAGACTTCACCGAAATCACGCTTTGTCCTGAGGCTCTGGACCACAGCAAGGTAGGGCTGGGGGTGTGGGTGCCACCTAGGGTCCCCACCTAGCCACCCGCGGGTCCCCACAGCGTGCTCCCTGTGGTGCCACCTGCACTCTCGCTCTCCTGCAGACTGAGTTCTGCAACCCTGTCTTCGAGGGTGAGGAGCCCCGGGCAGCACCAAGCTCCGAGCACCCACCGGATGAGGACAGCACCAGCCCCGTATCACCCCGGGATGGCCTCGGTACCAGCCTGGGGGTTTGTACAACACCCCTGTCCATGGGGCCACCAGGAGCAGCCGTGGGTCTGGGAGCAGGGTGGTGGGGCAAGTTCCCTGCTCCAGGACTGCTTAGGGGCCTCACTGGCACCCTGGGGACAGGAGGTCAGGATGTGCCCAGCCGGGCTCAGCCGGCGGTGCAGGCAGGTGGCAGTGTGGGGGTATGGCTAGCAGCACCCCGGCTCTGCCCGCTTTCCTCGCCTTCCCGCAGGCCGGCAGCTCTGGGGCCAGGCAGACTGGCGGTACCGTGCTGACTGCAAGTTCACGTGGCTCTGCGTGGCTCTGATGAGCGCTGTCCTCCTCTTCCTCATCGCCCTCCTGATGGGCATCGTCATCCATCGTGAGTGCCAGAGCAGGGGGGGGGCTGGGGGACGGGTTGTGGGGTGGGGGACACAGATCTGGCTCAGAGTGGGAGAGGGGCACAGAGAGGGCATCCATCCTGCACAGGACCTGCCAGGGTCTGCCTGCTGTGGGGAGAGAGCAAAGGGGATCTTCCTGGGAGGTGGCAAGGTCACCGGGCCCTGTGAGAGCTGTGGGGGTCCCCTGGGACCTGCACCCCCATGGGGCTGGGTGGGAGCACAGGACACGGGGCTGGGTGGGCTTCCTAAGGCCCTCGCCTGCACTGCAGCCACTTCTCCCTGCTGGGGCTGAGCTGTCCCTGCTCTTCCCTGGGCACAGAGCTGACGTCCCTGCAGCCACCCGGCACCCCAGGCACAGCCCTGCATGCCCGTGGCACTGCCGTCACCACTGCAGCACCCACCCGAGGGGAGCCCCCCGCCTCCAAAACAGCTGCCACCCCAACCCAGAGCTGGCTGCCCGCAGCCAGCACGGCAGCACCGGGTAAGTCCCGTGCAGGGCGGTGTGCCGGGACAGCGGTGCCCTGCAGCACCAGCTCATGCCCATGCTGTTGCCCCGTCCAGCCTGTGGTGGGACCCTGCGCGGCCCCGAGGGCTCCTTCAGCTCTCCCAACTACCCCGGTCCCTACCCACCCGACGCACTCTGCATCTGGCGCATCGAGGTGGGCCCTGGCCTCGCCATCCAGCTGAAGATGGAGACGTTCAGCGTGGAGGGCACTGCCTCCTGCCTCTTCGACCGCGTGGAGCTCTACGAAGAGCAGGGGGCCAGCGGCATGGATCCTGCCCCGGCTCGGGGGGGCCCCACCAGGTAGGGCCCCTCGTACCCGGGGAGCATGGCAGTGCAGAGGGGAGGGGGCAGCATCACCAGGGCGAGCTGCATGGCCCCTTGTCGTGCCTCCAGGTTTTGTGGCAACGTGCCCCCCCCGACCTTCAACACCAACTCCAACCACCTGCGTGTCACCTTCGTCTCCGACAGCAGCGTGGGCGCCCCAGGCTTCAGTGCCCACTACCGTGCCGTGGCCCCCAGTGAGAGTGAGTACCCCCACCCCCGGGCACTGCCAGGATTCCTCGCTGCAGGCAGGCAGCGGGGAGTGCCGGGGGGGTCTCCCATAACACCCGGGACACTGGGGCACGGGAGGGTGCCCAGTGAGATGCCACCGCCAGCCCGGCCATCTCTGCCCGCGCTGCAGAGAGCTGTGGCTGGGACGAGCACGTGTGTGACCAGGGGCTCTGCCTCCACCTGGGCTTCGTCTGCGATGGCTTCCACGACTGCGCGGACAAGAGCGACGAGGCCAACTGCAGCCTGAAACACAAAGGTGGGTCAGGCCCCCACCTGCAGCCCCCAGCCCCCGTGGCACCCAGCCAGAGGGCACGGTGACGGGCAGTGGGAGATGGAGGGTGGCAGGGGAGAGGGGAGACGGAGCGAGGGGAGAGGGGCGGGGAGTGAAGTTGCATGTGGTGTGTTCCTCCAGAGTGCGGGGGGCCGCTGACTGCCTTAGAGGGGCACTTCTCCACCCCGAGCCATCCCCAGCCCTACCCACACCAGCAGGTGAGAGAAGGGATGCTGGCGGGATGGAGGCGGGAGCAGGGTGAGGGTGTGAGGGCAAGCAGGGAGGAAGGCAACCTCCCTCCCACCGGGGAGAGCTGGGGGTGCCCCCGTCCGGCTTCACAGGTGTCGGTCGCTGCCCCCTGCCCTGCAGCTGTGCCTCTGGCAGATCTCAGTGCCCGTGGGCCACGTCATCGACCTGCAGTTCCACAACTTCAGCCTGGAGACACACGAGGACTGCAGCTTCGACTTCGTGGAGGTGCACGACAGCGCAGGCACGGGGGTCGCCAGCCTCATGGGCAGGTACAGCCACCCCCTGATATCTCCAGTCCCGCTGCGCCAGCACTGGGCTCTCGTGGCTCAGCTGAGGAAACTGAGGCACAGGGCAGGCTGGTGAGGAGACACTGGAGAACAGAGTTTGGGGAGGTGCTGGTTGGCCCCGCTGCCCACCCTGACCCCATCCCTCACTCCACAACCCCGGCAGGTTCTGTGGCCACCAGCTGCCACCCACCCTGACCTCCTCACGCCATGTCATGACCATTCTCTTCGTGGCAGACGAGGGAGTAGCAGACGACGGGTTCTTCGCCACCTACCAAGCCCGCAATGCCACAGAGAGTAGGTAGCCAAGTGGGTAGCCCCCTAGAGGGCTTGTGGCTCTTCAAGGCAGGCTGGCTAAATCCCTGGAAAGAACTGCTCTCACCCCACAGCTGACCCTGCTTGGAGCAGGAGGTTTGGCTACAGGTCCCTGGGGCCCCTTCTTACCTGAATTACCCTGTACCCGAGTGATCCTCGCCATGGAAACGTGGCCTGGAGGGGCTCACCTGCACACAGGCCCCATCCATCACCTGAGGGCTGCCCCCAAATGACCCAGGCAGGGAATTTGGGACCCCGCTAAGCTGGGCCAGCGATGGTTACCTGTGGGCCGTGGCTGCAGGCGGCAGTGCTCTGCGACCACTCACCTGGATGTCCCCTGGCCAGTGACCAAGAAGAGTGGAGACAGGGGTGGTCGGTGTGGGAACAGGCTGACTCCTAGCCACAGTCAGCCTGTTTTCTGCCCATGCCCATGCCTGAGCCTATGCCCTTCTGCACTGGCCCCTCTCATCATACAGAGACCTGCAGCCCCTCAGAGTTCTCCTGTGGAAACGGTGAGTGCCAGGCACTGGAGTCCGTGTGTGACGGCTGGCATGACTGCCCCGATGGTACCGACGAGCTGAACTGCACCGGGGTCTCCTACCCAGCCTTCGGTGAGTGCCACCCCTGGGCGCTCACTCAGCCCCCCCTGAGCCCACCTGGCCCAGGCGACACACTGGCAGCTGCCACATGGCTACCATCAGCCCGAGGCACGCCTTGGGGGCATCAGTGCTGCTATGAGAAGTGAAGCACCTCATCCTGGGGCAGGGTCTGTCTGTGAGCCCGTGGCGGTGGAGATGTGCCTGGGACTGGGCTACAATGCCACCTCCTTCCCCAACATCTGGCTGGCCATCCCGGACCAGGAGGGAGCCGCTGAGGTGCTGCAGGACTACCAGGTAAGCTGCCCCGGGGGCTGCACACGGGTCCGTCCGCCCCACATCACCCCGTGCCAGGCTCAAAGTCGCTTTCCCACAGACGCTGATGGAACTCGCCTGCTACCAGCACCTCCGCCTCCTCATCTGCAGCCTCTTTGTGCCCAAGTGCATCCCGGACGGTGGCGTCCTGCAGCCCTGCCGAGCCGTGTGCCTGGCTGCTGAGCTGCAGTGCCAGCAGTCCCTCGGCCTCCTCGGCATCCTCTGGCCCATCAACTGCAACATCCTGCCCGACTCCAGTGACCCCATAGAGTGTTTCCAGCCCTGACCCAGCAAGAGAAGAGCAGCAGGGGCTGAAGCAGCCTGCCCAGAGCTGCCCCTCCACCCCAGATGTCCCTCCCATCATCCTCCTGTTGCAAATACCCAGCTGCTGGGGTGGCCCCCATCAGCAGCACCCCATTGCCTGGCTCCTCACCTGCCCTGGGGTCAGCCCCCTCTGCTCAGCGCTCAGCTCAGTGCCTGGATGCCATGGGCTTGCCCACAGGACCAAGTCCCTAGAGAGCAGGTGCCCCTTCCCATCCTTGCTACAGGGAAAGGCTTGTGCTGGAGGGGCTGTGCCCACAGGTTGGAGCTGTGCTGGGGACACCACGCAAAGTCCCCCTGCCAAGCAGCAGGATGGTAGCAAGAGGGTTGGCACTGCCTCCCCAACCCCAGGTGTGTTGGCCAGAGTTGTGCATGGTTCCTAGCCCACTTCTGTCTTTCAGCCTCTCCAGGCTGTGCACAGCCTCTTTCCCACAGTCCTCAGGCAGCTGCTAGCGTAGCAGGGGAAGGGTTAACTCTCCCCAAATGGAGCAAGGCTTCGCCAAAGTGAGCCAGGCTGCAGGGCTGCCCAGGGCTGCCCATGTCCCACAGCCCCAAAGCCAGCAGAATAAACAGCGTGAGGAGCTGACAAATTCGATGGAGCAGGTGGCTCATTTGGGGAGGGTCTGTGTGTGGGACCTGCCAGATCCTAGGGAAAACTGAGGCATGGGCCAGGGGAGGGAAGACAGGACTGGGGGGGGACCTGAGCTGGAATAGAGGGGCACAGGGGAGACTGTCTGCAGCGGGGACTGGGCTGCTGGCTGTGTCCCCAGTGGTCTGGGGGGGCTTGCAGGGCCCCAGGGGGATGGATGGGTCTCAGAGGGAGTCAGGCTGGCAGCCCCATGGTGCAGGGACATAGCAGGGCTGTGGCCCTGCCGCCTGAGCTGGCCATGCTGGCTTCGGGCCATCCCAATGGTCACAGGCCTGGCAACACCCCGTGGCCACAAACCAGCTCCCAGCTGGCCAAAACCAACAGCCTCTTCACACCTTGGGAGAGAGGAGGCAGGCGGCTCCCTGCCAGCACCCAGCCGGGCATCCGGGACAGAAAGTCTCAGCCAGCAATGTCACCCACAGCACTGAGGGCACTGGCACAGGGAGGAGAAAGCCAACAGCGCCGGCATGCTGCCCACTGCCCTCACCCACCATGAGCCCATGGGAAAGTCCCCTGCCCGACTGGGGTTACTGGGAGCAAGGCCCACTCAGACCAGCACCACCCTGCCCTTGCCGCCAGTACGACACCGCTGTTCCCGCACAGCCCCCGCTCCCCCCGGGGCTGAGCCCACCAGGCTCCTTCTCTCCTCGCATGTGCCAGCTGCTGGGAGCTGGCTGCAGGGCACGGGGACTCCCCCCAGCCACGGCACCGCCCGCTGCTCCCCGCCCGACGGTGTCCCCTGGACGCCCTCGGTGCTGGAGCGAGTTAAAGGCAAGCTGGGAGCGCCCTCGAAAGCTCTGCTGCGTGCTCCGCGCTCCCCAGGGCTCGCCCTGCTTCTGGCACGGCCGCGGCGCTGCTCTGCCTGCGCTTCCACCTGCTTGGCCCCCCGGCTGGGTCCTGCACCTCCCCACGGGTGCTCCCGGGGCTGACGCTGCCAGCCTGTGTGTGCCCTGCCGTCCCTTGGCTCAGCCCCGCTGCCAGGGACAGCCCCGCGGCGGCCAGGCCGGGGACCCCCACACCCCGAGGGCTCCTTCTTCCTTCTGCTGCCCCGACCCTGCCTGTCTTGGCTGGCTTTCCCTCCCTTGGCCTTTCTCTTGTCCCGCTTGCACTCTGCTGCCTGTTTCCTCTTGTTTCCCTTCCCTCAGTCCTGCTGCCCGGGTGCCCAGATGTGTTCAGCCAAGAGAGTTTGCAGCCCACGTCCCCTTGCCAGGCTGTCTGTCTCGCTCTCCCTTCCCCCTGCTTAGAGCACTTCTGACACCATGGGATTATTTTTCTTTTTCCCCTTGTCTTTGTAGTTTTTGGCTCCCAAGGCCCTTGATTTCCTTTGGAGTTTGGGAGGAGAGACGTGAGGAGGAGGGAGGGGGGGGAGGCTGCCTTTCCTAGGGCCTTCGTCAGAGCGAAGCCGTCAGGAAGAGCCGCAGCCGCTCCACGCCGGAGAGCAGCGAGGCGCCGGGGCAGGAGCCGTGGGATCGCGGTGAGTGGGGCTACCCAGCTCTGTCCTCCCCGCGCCGGGGGCAGCTGGGACTCGCTGGGGTCCTGGCTCTGGTGCCTGGGCGGAGGAGAGACACTTTTCTCCTCCTTTTCCTCTTTGTTGCAGCCGTCGCGTCTAGGACGGGGAAGAGAGCGGATTTCCCAGGGCAAGGCCACGGGGAGGGGGCCAGCGTGGGCCGTGGGGCTCCGCTCTCGCTGCGCCGGTGTGGGAAGGGCTGGGGGCAGCCCGGGCACCAGGGTGGTCCCCGACACCGCGGTGGTGCCGGGATGCTGCGGCCCCCGGCAGCCGTGCCCCGGCCGGGCGTGGAGCAGGGATGCTGCCAAGGGCTGGGCCGTGATGCAGCCCCACGCTCCCCGAGCGGCTGCCCCGCCACGCACCGCCCGGACACAGCGAGCCCTCCCCACGCACGGCTCGCAGCTCACCCGCTGCCCTCCAGCTGACACCCCAGCCGGCACCCCCCCGCACCCCCGTAGCCGGGCACGCCGCCGATGTGGCAGCTCCCCCCCAGACACCCCCCAACCCAGAGCTCCTGTGTCCCACGCGTGCTGCAGCGCCCGCCCCAGCCCGCTGGTCCCGGCACCCCCATGAGTTGTCCCACGGCGGGGCGCAACGGGGGGCTGCGGGACCGTGTGGTGGCACAGCCGGCGCTGGGGATGCTGCGGCAGGTGCGGCCAGCCATCAGGCCCTGCTGTGAGGAGAAGCTAAAAAGCCAAACGGGAAAGAAGGGAGGAATGCTCCCCTGCAGACTTCCCACACTCGCTCCCTGCCAAGCCCCGCGCGCCCATTTCCCAGCCCTCTCCACTGAGCTCCCCAGAGCCGTTACCCTTCTCTGCCCCCTTCCAGCCACTTCACGGCAGACAAGATGAAGCAGCTCTTCCTCCTCTTCTTCCTCGGGCTCATCACCGGCTCCTTGCAGATCGAAGACAACAAGATCCCTGGGTTGTGCTCAGGGCAGCCGGGCATCCCGGGGACACCGGGCCTGCACGGGGGCCAGGGTCTGCCAGGCAGAGACGGACGAGACGGCCGGGATGGGGCGATGGGGATGCCGGGGGAGAAGGGCGAGATGGGCCCTCCTGGTAAGAAAGGAGACATCCTGGCTGGGGAGGGGGACCTGCTCCGCCCTGCCTCTGTGGAGTGCCCTCATGCCAGGGGGTGAGCCCTGGATGCTGGCACAGAGCCACATTGCCAAAGTGAGAACAAATCCTGCAAATGTGCCCCATTTATGCCACCACCACCCCGCTGGTCCTGCCTGTGGCGACCATGTGCTCCTGCAACAGGCAGCAGCTCCCCATCAGTGGCAGAGCTGTGTTTCTCCCCGCCCCCACTGCTATCCCTCTCTTCACCCCCCTGCTTTGGGCGGACCCACCAAGCTGTCCCCGAATATGGGGGCATCACCCCTGCCCTGGCTCCCGGGCTGGGGTTTCTCCCAGTCTGGGAGCGTTTCTCCAACTCTCTGTTGCCGCTGGGCCTCCTTATCCCATGCGCTTACCCCTCCCTGCTCGAGCTGCTTCCCCAGGCAGAGCGCTGGCCACGGCGGGTGTTTGCCATCCGCATCCTGGGGGAAGCTGGTAACACTGGGGGGACTGGGGCTGGGTAGGGGGGCTGGAGGAGCTCCAAAGGCAGGGGGCAATGCTGGTGGCGGTGGCTTAGAGGTAACCCTGTCCCCCTCCTGCCTGCCCCAGGAGCGCCCGGTCCCCGTGGGGAGGTGGGCAGCCCCGGCGTGGATGGCATGCACGGTGAGAAGGGGGCGCAGGGCGAGTGCGCGGTGGCCCCCCGCTCGGCCTTCAGCGCCAAGCGCTCCGAGTCACGCAGCCCACCGCTGGCGGACCAGCCCATCCGCTTCGACGTGGTGCTCATCAACGAGCAGGGCCACTACGACCCCACCACGGGCAAATTCACCTGTGAGGTGCCCGGCCTCTACTACTTCGCCGTCCATGCCACTGTCTACCGTGCCAGCCTCCAGTTCGACATCATGAAGAACGGCCAGTCCATCGCCTCCTTCTTCCAGTACTACGGGAACTGGCCCAAGCCCACCTCGCTCTCGGGGGGGGCCCTGGTCCGCCTGGAGCCCGAGGACGAGGTGTGGGTGCAGGTGGGTGTGGGGGACTACATCGGCTTCTACGCCAGCGTCAAGACGGACAGCACCTTCACCGGCTTCCTGGTCTACTCCTACTGGCAAAACTCCGCCGTCTTCGCCTGAGCCTGCCCTCGGCCGCGGCCGGGGCGCGCACCCCTTCCCAGCCACCGGCACCCCGGGGAGGGCAGTGCCGGCGTGCGGCCGCGCGGGAGCCAGGACACCAGGCCCCCCGCCCCGCTCCGCTGCTGCTGCCCAGCGCAGGGCAGGAACGCAGCCTCTGCCGCCCCAGGGGTGGTGGGGAGCATCCCTCCCGCAGCGCTGCCTAAGAGCTAAGTCTTATCTTCAGGCGCCCAGCTTCGGAGCAAGAGGCCTGCGCCAGGGAGCTGCAATAACCCGGTTGCCATATGTTACTCGCCATAGCCGCCTCGGCACGCAGCGTAGCCCCGCTGGCACGGGCATGGCCCCCCGGCCCGTGCTGCCAGCTTCTCCCCGCGCACCGAGCGAGCCCGGGGCTGCCTGGCCGCTGGCACGGCAAGGGGCCCGTCCCGCCGCGGCCCTGGCATGCCCCAGGGCTAGCAGCCACCCTTCCCATCACTCCTGCTCCCTGCCCTCCAGTGCCTCCCCCTCCTCTTTCACCCTCAGCAAAGGGGGCCTCGACCGTACCCTCAATAAAGGGCTCCCTCAGCCACGCGTGCGCCTCCGCCTGTGCGCCCCTGCCTGCCTGCCAGGTCCTCGCCACCCCGCGGGGACCCTGCTCCCGCCGGCAGGGCTGCCCGGGGGCCCGCGGGACCACCCCGGGGTGTCCAGGGGCCGGTGCTGGGCCACCGCCTGCGACAGCAGGGCCAGCGGTAGCCACTAGATGGAAGCATCGGCGTCCCTTAGCCAAGGCACCCGCCGCTGCGACAGTCCCCAGCGCTGCCTTCCCCACAGCCGGGGGAGGGAGGGGGCCGGCGGAGCGCACACGCACACACAAACCCCCCCTCGCCCCCAGGGGCCCTGGCTCACTGAAGCTCGACGGCGAGGACCGACGCCTTGCTGGGCGAGGGCCACCCCGCTGGAAGTGGGCTTGCCCCGAGGGGAGGCAGAGACCCTGGCCCAGAGGTGGGGAGCAAAGGGAGGGGGGGGGGTTGGGGGGTCTTGCGGGTCCCCCCCTTCCTGCCTGCCCCACGCCCCAGTGTGAACGCGGTGACCCGCCTCTGAGAAAGGGCCCTATTTTTAGCAGGAGAATGAAGAGCTTCCTCATTCCTGCCCAAAATAGGTCCCTGCGGGGACCAGCCAGGGAGGGGGCTTTTGGCCAGGGGCCCAACTCCTTCACGGGCTCTGCTGCGGGCGAGGGCTGGGGACGGCTGCTCTGCCCGGCCGTGGGGTGGCAGCTGGGCTGGGCTCTTCTCCTGGCCATGCCAGCAGGACCCTGCAGGCACTCACCAGCCCAGGACGCCCCTCACGCAGCTGGACAGCCACCTCCCCCCCCGGCCCAGCTGCCCCCCAAGCCCTGCTGCATGGAGCCCCCCTGACTATGGCCATGGCTCTCCAGCACGAACAAACCCTGCGGCCCTGCTCGCCTGCCCTGGCTGGGAGCTGGGCCAGGCTGGCAGCAGCCCTGGGGCCAGCCTGAATGCCCCTGGGGAGGGCCAGCACCACCCCCAAAGGGGGCTGCCCACAGCCCCCCACCCCGGGACTGGGCACCTGGGGCCAAGGGCATGTCACTCTGCAACCTGCCTGCCTGTGCGGGACCGGGGGCGATGCAATGCACAGTCCAGCAGTGCCAAGGGTCACCCCCAACCCATAAGGGCCTGTGGAGGTGCTGGGAGCGGGGGTGAAGCCTCGCTCGGCCCTGGGGTGCTGAGGGGGCTCTGCGAGCCGTCTGGCAGGCTCCTCTTCCCAGCCCCAGCTGCAGGATTGGGTTACGGCGGAAGCATCTGTTTGGGTTGACGAAGGCCTTTTCTGTAAGTAGAGCCACCCAGGGGCAAACAATGCCGCAGAGCAGATCGATGGCCGGCGGTCTGTTCGGGGAGGAGGAAAATGACTGTTCTTGAGAGGAGGCCAGGGGAAGCGTGTGGGGGCTGGGAGCATCCTCTGGTCCCTATCACGATGTGGGGGAGCATGGCTAACAGAGGCACAGCACTTGGCACAGCAGTTTTAGGGGCTCTCCTTTCTTCGAGATGCTCTTGGTCTCCTTGACGCTGTCTGGGATCATTGGGGGACTGCTGAGAAACATGGGGGTGCCTGCTGCTGCCTGGGGAGGATGAGGAGGAGGATGAGGAAAGGATAAGGGAAAGACAAAGGAAGGAGAGCCACAAGAAACCTTGATTTCTGGCAAGTTTCTAGTAAGCTCCAGCTGCTTCTGACGAGCTTTACCAGCTGCCCCTGAGAAAGGAGTGCTTGAAGCCCCTGTTCCAGCTGAGCCCAGGTTAGGGAGGGGCCAGCATCCCATAGCCAGTGCAAGGGCGAAGCCTGTATCAGAGCCAGGCTCAGCTCCCAGGTACTGTAGTGCAACTGAGGGAGGCAGCAGGTTGTGCAGAAAGGTGGGTTGTTTGGGGTTTTTTTTAATAAAAAAAAAGTGCTAGCACCTCTTCTCAGAGCAGCACGTGCGTCCTCAGCCCACCGAGGTCACAGCCCCCAGCAGCCATTGGAGCAACTCTTCCTGCAATGCTGGAGGACTCAGCCTGGCCAGCCCTGAGCTGCAGAGGGTGCCCGGGGCCTCTTGCTGGGGCTGGTGCACCTGGGTGCAGCCTGTGAGAGGTGTCTGGCTGTGCGCATCTTGGAGCTGTGCTGCCGAACGGGAGGAGGTGGCATCGGAGAGGGCGTGAACGACATCAGCTGGATCATCTCTGGGACCCTAGAGCTACGAGGGCCCAAATCCTCAACTGGTGGTAGAGCATGCACCTGCAAAGTTCGAAAGTGGAAATGTCCTTGATGGTGAAGGTTGTCCTAGTGGCTCCTGGCACCTCCTGCTCCACCCAACAGCTTGCAGTTCAGCACCTCATCACTGACCGGGTGTGGGGAGCACTCTCCAGTCTTCAGGTGACCTCTGCCAGCAGGCTGGCTGACCTGGTAAGGAGAACTTTAAACTGGGAACGGCAGGGGAGGGGACAATCCTTGCTCGGGTGGGGATGGGTAAACAAAGGGCTCGGGGGGTGTGACCAGCAGGGCCTCTGTTACCAACAAAACAGGACTGAAGTGGGGTCCCTTCAGCACAGGGGCACAGATAGGACAGTGCCTGCAGGACAGTGTTGTGGGCGAGTTCTCATGGCCCGCTGGGAAGCGGGACTGTGCGGGGGCCAGTGATGCAGGCAGGATGGGGTGCAGCCTGTGAGCGCTTGCAGAGCTTCTGCCTCTTTGGGATGATGGGTAACGATTAGCAGGCAGCCGTATGGGTGTCCGCTACAGGCCACCCGATCAGGACACAGCTTGCTGCCTTCAGGCATGGGGAAGAAGCCCCATGTTGGCAGGCTCTGGTCCTTACGGGGAGCTGGAATTCCCCTGGTATCTGCTGCAGGGACAGCCCAGTGGGGCATAAGCAGCGTGGGAGGCTTCTGGAGCACGTTGACAACACCTTGCTGGCATGGGGGATCAAGGAGAGGTGGCCTGCTGGGCCCCACAGACGGGAAGGACTGGCCAAGGGAAGCTCAGGATCCTGAGAGAAGAAAAGACAAAAGCAGGACCACAACCCTGGATTTCAGGAGAGCAGACACTGGCCTCTGCAGGGATCTGCTTGAGAGAATCCCATGTCCTCAAGAGATGTCCAGGAGGACCAAGGATCAGCTCCTCCAGACTCAAGTGGTCCATCCCAATGAGCAGGAATCGGAGGTGGCAGGTTATCTGTGCTCACCTAGGAGGAATGAGACTGAGCGTGCGGAGTTGGGGCTAGGGCTAGTTCAGCAAAAGGAAATGCCAAGTCCTGCACCCGGGGAGGAATGACCCTACACACCAGCACCTGCTGGTGGCTGGAAAGCAGACTTCCAGAGAAGGCCCTGGGGATCCTGGTGGACGAGTTTACTACAAGCCAGCAGTGTGCCCCTGTGGCAAGGAAGGCCACCAGCCTTCTGGGCTGCATTAGGAGACGCATTGCCAGCAGCTCAGGGGAGGTGATTCTTCCCCTCTACTCAGCTCTGGTCAGGCACAGCTGCAGTTCCAGGTCCAGCGCTGGGCCCCAGAGGGGGATGTACTGGAGAGTCCAGCAAAGGGCTGTCCATCTTCTACTGTGAGGGTGATCAAACTCTGGCACTCGGAGATAGCAGAGTCCCCATCCATGGAGATATGCAAAACCCGACTGGCCACATTCCTGTGCAACTTGCTCTAGCTGCCTTTGCCTAAGCAGGGGGCTGGACTGGATGACCTCAAGGTCCCTGCCAGCCTCAGCCACTCTGTGTCCCCGAGGCCTCAGCACGGCAGCTCTGAGGCGCCAGGATTGCTGCCGCGTTCAGGGAGCCAGTGTGGCTCCCTGTGCTGAGCCACTAATGAGGGAGCAAAGCTGGTGTCCAGGAACAGCCCAAAGAACCCCCACGGTTCAGCTGCTGATCATCACCTGCTCCCTCCCTGTCCGCCTGGTATCTTTAGCTGCTCATGCTGCTGCGCATCTGCAGCGAGTGGCTGTCATGCCAGCCCCCTGCTGTCAGGCGGACCATGGCTGTTGTCCCCAGGCTGGGACTAGAGGCTCATTAGGGCTGGGATGTTGCAGCTGGGCTGACAAAGGGATCCCAGGGATTTTCCCAGGACTTAGGGGGCCCCGATTTCAGCAAGCTGTCAGCCCCCACCACCCCAGTGCTCCTAAACTGAAGTAACTCGGCAGCATCGTGGTCTTCCATCCTTGGGGGAGGGAGAAGGGTCTCAGCATTTTGATGGACTGAGACCAGCCCACTTGGCTCATGTGTGAGTCTCCCTCCTCTGGAGCAGGGAGTAGTCCCAGGGACTCCAGATCTCATGCCCTGGACTGGTCTGTGAGCGTGGCTGCTGGACACCCTCCCCAGGCAGTGCAGCCCTGCACCAAAAGCTGCGGCGCTGGAGCAAAGCCCCTGCACACAGCCCATTAGCCAGGAGGTGGTTGCATTTCCCTCCCATAATTGCTTGCTGCTTGGCCAGTGAGTGAGCCAAGTGCATGCAGGGTGGCTCCCGGGGGAAGACTGTGTCCTTCACATCCTGTCCTCGCTTGGCCGCAGTGGCCTGAGGCAGCTGAACACCCTCTCCGTCCCCAGCTGGGGCTGGCTGAGGGGCTGGGAGCACCCTGCCCCTGAAGGGGATGACAGATGTTCCCCTGATGGCCCAGTCCTGCCCTGGGGCCGTTCTGCAGCCACCCCGAGCGCCCAGCCTGCCTCGGCTCACGTACCCTGGGAGCGAGAGAGGAAGACTGAGCAGTGCCTCAGTTTCCCCAGTTGTCACCCATCTGCAGCCAGACCCCCACAGGGCTCGGGCAGGCTGCTGGCGTGGCTCTCCTTTCCGTGCCTGCGCTGTGCCTGGCAGAGCTCTGCTCCTGCAGCAGATGTCCGTCTCTTTCTGGCCTCTCAGCAGTCCCCCTCTCCCTGCTGTGGTGTTCATCCTAGTTAAAATTAGCTAGTCTGCTGGTGTGGCCCTGCCAAGGCAGGTGAGTTCAGGGCAGGGTGAGCCAAAACTCCTGGGGTCTCTGCCCATCAGGGTCCCGAAACATTTTTCTAAACAATTTACAAGGATGCCGGAGAAGCAGAGGGTGCTTAAAAGCACATGGCGACCTGCCAGGAACTCGGGCTGTGGCCAGGGAGTAACTCAATTGTGCAGCAAATGCGTCTGCTCACCAGCAGCCCAGCGCAGCTGAGCCTGCCACGGCCTTTCTGCCAGGCAAGACCAAGCCGGGTGGCAACTCCTAGTGCTGCGGGAGCTGCCTCCATCCCTGAGACAGTCAGGCTTGGAGGACACGGAGGTGCGAAGGACAGATGGCAGCAGGGATTACATGTCCCTGTGCATGTTCCTGCCAGCCTGGGAAATCCCAGCCCCTCGGCTTTGGGCTGCTCAGGCCCTGGGGAGCTCCAGCTCTGGAGAACCTGTGACTCCAGGGAGGAACTGCTCCTGAAGAGAGACAAAACAGCGTGTACAAGCCCCTCCGCAAAGCAGCCGCTGCTTCTCTCCTTGCTAAACAGCTCCAAGTGGCCTGAATGAGGGGAGAAGATGCCCACCAGGCTGGGCCCCTGCCAGCGAGAGCCACCCTGGCTGCTCTGCCCGCTCCCGGGCCCAGAAGAGGCTGCGGCACCACGCGCCTCTCCAGGCAAGATGCAGACGTCGGCGCTGCTGCCTTGCAAGCTGTGGTGTGCTTCCCCCCTTGCACAGGCGTACCCACAACCACCTCCTCTCGCTGCGGGTTGGCAGAGCAGGGGCTGGGGGATGCCAGCCCGGAGAAAGCCCACCTGCCGTGTCTTCAGGTGCAGAGTCATCATCTTCGGGGTGCCACACTTCTCCTGTGCAGCAGCCTGGCCCCCGGGTACCCCACAGCACTGCCCTTCTGGGTGCAAACCCCCCCAGAGAAGTACCCCTGAGCTTGCTGGTGATGGGAGCACTGCAGCTCTGACCTGTGGTGGGGAGTGATGTGTTTCCTCTGGAGCCTGGGGGTGAGCGGAGAGAAGACCCCACCCTCCCCAAAGAAAACCATTCCCAAGAACGAGGCAGCAGGCAGCTTTTGGTAAAGGAGACTTTAATCTGCTCACTGTCTAGTCCATAGTGCAAAGAGTTAAACTTAAGGCAAAGCTTTCTCTTTTTTCTTTTTCAATAAACAGGCAGAAAACAAACAGGCCCTAAAACAATAAGCGTGACTTAGAAATAGGGTTTGAGGGGAGAGACTGCAGTCCTTGGGGAGGTGTCCTTCCTCCACGCGTGGAGGAAACACCACAGGCCAAGATCTGTGACTGGTCCCCACCAACCAGCACGGCTGCAGCCAGAAGTGCGGCCACACTCCCTCCCCGGGTGTCTCAGAGCCACAGTCCTGGAAAGCTGCAGCTCTCTCACCTCTGCAAGCACCTGGGACAAGCTGGACCCTGGGGAAAGCACCTCGCTGCCCGGCAAGGGCTTGGCTACTCAGCTGCAAGTGTCACTGGCAGGAGAGGTGGGTGGCGAAAGCAAACGTTAACACAGGTGATGTGTGTCTGGGGAGGCACAGGGACAAGAGGCTGAGCGATGGTGCTTGTGCCAGGAGCTCTGCACCTCTGCCAAGTGAGGTGGAAGCAGCTGGCAGCCCTGGGGCCGGGCCCTCCGCACCCACTGGTGCTCAGGAGCCCACCTTGGCCCAGCTGTCCCTCCCGCCCCAGCACACACAGGGGCAACTGGGTGCCTCCCAGAGCAAAGCTGCTCTCCAACAAGATAGCATCTTGCCGCAGCTCATGTTTACAGCACAGAGGCGTCTCCCAGTATGGCCTGGCCTCTCTGCTGCCTCCGTTTTGGCTTAAATCACTAATCAAGAAGAATAGAGACGGAAGACCATGCCAGCCGCCCTCAGGCTCTTGGCTTGCAGTCCAGGAGTCAAGACTCTTTCCACTCTGGCTCCAGCCAAAATTGGCTGTGGCGTGTGGCTGACCTCAGGCAAGCAGCTGGAAAAGGGAAAGCTTTTTAGTGCAGGGCCGTCTTGCAGCCCAGCAATTTCTTGGAATGGTGCTAGCTGACCAAGCTAGGATGAGCCATCTCAAGCCTCCCAGTCAGGATCAGATGCTCTCGTTAGACTTCAGGGGACACTTTTAAATAAAACTAGCTACATTTCTGACAGACAGTAAGATGCAACAGCAGTGTAACCCTGCCCTAATCAAAGATAACCATGGTCCTGGTACTGCTCCATGCACACAACTGCAGATCTGCAGCACGGATATGCAGAACTTGTGCCTGGAGCTGGAATGTCTCAGTGGGCCCCCAGGAGCTTTGGGGTGGCCCCTCTCAGCCCAGCCTGGGAAGCAGCAGGCAAGCACTGGTGTGAACCACCCAGTTCCATGGCACTCTTGAGCCTGAAGAAAATGTGTATTATCTAGAGAGGATTCCCCAGCATTGGCTCAGATGTGTGCTGCTGCTGTCAGGGCTGTGAGTACTGGCCAGCCAGCCCTGAGGTTCCCCAAGCAACACCAACATCCCTGCAGAAAGAGTAAACTCCCTCTGGCCTCCTCATGCAAATAACCTGATGTGTGCTTGCTAGTCTTGCATAGGTGATGCGTGGAAAGCAGCAGCAACACTGAGCTCTGCAGTCAGCAGGCCTGCAGGGAGCCCACGTTCATCATGGCTCCTCACCGACCTGGCAAGAGGAACAGGAAGCTCCAAAACCAAAGCCACGGTGGCTGGGATACTAAAGTACCCGAGAAACCCTGCTCTTCTCCAGCTGAGAGCCAGGCTCAGCCCTCTGGTAACAAAGCCCAAAACTCTCAAGTGTGCTCATTACTCTCCTAAGGCCTTGCAAAAGAGGCACACTTCTCCCTTCCCAGGGAGCTCCCCCATTTAGATGGTGGGAGGAGGAAACAGGCCTGAATGCGGTTTGCCAGGTAGTTTCCTGGTCACACCTAGGGAGAAACCCTCCCTTGCCTTGCACCAGCCCCTATGATTCCCAGGAGGGCACAGCCTTGAATGTTTCCATCAGCTTTGGCTAGGAGGGACCAGAGCATCTTTCTGCACTCTGCTTTGGATCTCAGACTGCTGCAGGCTTGAGGCAACAGGTCCTGAAACAGAAAAAGTTGTCAAAAAAAAAAAAAAAAAAGCAACTCAGCCTGCTGCAGAGGTCAATTATTGTGCTTGCTAGCAAGAGCTACAATCTTGTTACGTAGCAAATGTGTCTAGCAGACACCCCCAACGGCCTTTTGCCTTTTCAGCACCATTCTTAGTTCTTTGGAAGCTACGCAAGGGCAGCCCTGGGAAGTTCTGCTTCCCGGCAAGAGGCAGACAAGGGTGCCCTTGACCTCCTGGGACGCTGACCCAAGTCACCTGCCCTGTGGGCTCACAAGTACACATTGAGCGTCTGGAGGATCATCTGGCGGCACAGCGGGCAGTTGCGCTGGTAGATGGCCTGCTGCAGGAGGACTTCCGTGCACTCCTGACACAGGCACAGGTGCCTGCAGGGCAGGAGCAGGACTGTCTTGGTTTGGTCTTGACAGATGACACATTTCTTACGTTCCTCTTGCTCTTTCAGTAGCATCCAGGGGTCGTTATCCAGAGCACCCTCACCATCCCCAGCTGCCGCGTTCAGTTGCTGCCTCCTCAGAGCGTTCCCCCAGGAGGTGCTCGGTTCCTCCCTGGGTGGCTGGTGACGCTGTCCTGCCACAGCACTTCGACTCAGAGCAGGACGTGCTTGTGGCATCTGCTCTGCGTTCAGCCAGTCCTCGTGCTCGACTGGCTGCTGGCCAACCCCTGCCAGCATCAGCCTGCCAGGGGCTGCGGGTCTCAGGGCGGGCACAGCTGCCCCTCGCTGGTTGCTCTCCCGGTTCGTCGTTCTGCCTCCTCGGCTCCAGTTGGTCACCTGAAGGCTCCAGTTAGTCACCTGAAGGCTCCAGTCCACCAACCTGCGCCAGGCCTGGGAGGTCATGGCCATCCCCAGCGTCAGCACGGCCACCTGATAGAGCCGCCACACGTCCCGCTGCAGGCGGTGGTAGGAAGGCAGCGTGTTGAAGTAGCCCAGCACGTAGCCTGTCAGCGTCCACAGCAGCCCAGGGTTGGAGACAAAGATGCTGACAACAATAATGAGGAGGAGCAAGCCCAGGCCGTAAATATTCACAAAGAAGACATTGATGAAGAGCTCAAGGACAGAGGTCAGGAGTTGGAAGACCAGCTGGCAGGGCGACCACAGCAGGATGGAGACGGCGATGGCGCCGCTGGAGACGTGTGCCAGGAAAGCAGCCAGCAGGTCCGTGACTCTGAGGAAGGGGCTGGCGACGGAGTCCCACAGGGCCGCGAGCAGGGTGAAGAGGTTCTGCGTGCCGATGAGGCACACGTTGACGAGGCTGTTGACGAGGTAGGCCAGCAGGCTGGTGGCGATGGCCAGCCCCTCGCAGAGCTGCCTGGCCAGGGCCTGCCCGCAGCCCAGCAGGCCGCAGAGCCCGCGGTGCAGCAGCTCCCTGCCCCGCAGCGCCAGGTGCGAGAGGAGGTGCCCCGCCACCTTGAGCCCCTCCAGGCCGCAGCAGCAGCCCCGCAGCAGGCCGGCCAGCCCCTGCAGGGCGCCCAGCGCCAGGCCGCAGACCGCCCGGGCCAGCGAGGCCAGCGAGAGCAGCAGCCCGTCCCAGCAGGCCAGCGCCCCGGCGGCGGCGGCCGCGGGGAGGCTGCAGGCCGCGGCGAGCAGCCAGAGCAGCGCCGACACCAACGAGGAGACCAGGAAGAAGTTCACGTCCAGCACCAGGAGCAGCAGGTCCAGAGCCGCCCGCAGGGCGCGGAGCAGCGCGAACAGCAGGTCCATGGCGGCGGGCAGGCGGCCCGGCGGGCCCGTACGGCGGCCCTCAGCCGCTGGGCGCCGCCATCTTCGCCCGGGCTGCCGCGCGGCGCCGGGCCAATCGGCGGCGATCGCCCCGCCTCTCCCCGCAGCCCATTGGGCGGTTCGGAGGACGCGGCGGGGGCCCGGCCGCTGGAGGTGTGGCCTCTGCCGGAAGGGCTCCGCCCCCTGCGCGCAGTTAAAGGGCCAGCGGCTCCCGTTTAACCGGGGCCGCTCTCAGCGGGGCTGGGGGGACCCGCGACGCGGCGCGCACGGGAAGGCCCGGGCCATGAGAGCGGCCCCCTCACCCCGGTGCCAGGCGGCGTCCGGCTGCCCCACCCGAAACCCACAGAGTCCCTGGGGCCACACACGTGATGAGCTTGTGGCAGCCTCAGCCCTGGCACAGGGAAGGTTTGTGCTCACTCGCGGCGTCCCCGGGTGCGAGTGTCTGGAACAGGGTCAGCCCAGGGCAGCGCTGCGCTCACCCCACAGGGCAGTTTCCTGCGGGAGGTCCCAGAATAGACCCACGGCCACGGCCTGGCCCAAGGTTACAGCCCCGGCGCGGCTCCTGCCGGCGCTTGGGCAGGGCGCGGGGCTGACGGTGGCTCTGGCCTTCGCCCCGCCGTACCCCGGGAGATGGTCCAACCCTCCGGCCCTGACGGCGATGACAAGCTCAGGAAAATCCAGCCCTGGAGCCCAAGGCTTTTTAAGGAAGGGGAAGGCGAGCGGAGTGGATGACCCACGGGAAAGACATCCGCGGCCCCGGGAGGCCCAGGCCAGTGCAGGGCCAAGGAGGGAAGTCCTGCGCACTGGGGCAGCAAGGGAGGAGCCCCGAGGCAGCAGGGCGCTGGGGATCCTTTCCTGCAGCTGCCTGCCCCTGCCCCTGCACGTTCCCCCCGTAACGCCCTGAGCCGGGGCAGGAGCTGGGAGAGGGGCCGTGTCCTGGCCCGCTCTGCGTGGGCCAGTGCTGCTTGGTGCCGTCCAGCTCTCCTCCAGCCGCAGCGCCAGCTGGGCTGCCACAGGCGAGAAGCCGCTGCCCGAGCATTCACACACCAAACAGGGAGTCTCACACACGGCGCCCGAGTCTTCAGCTGCCAGGGACCCCTTTGCGGTGGCCGCTCCTTCCGACTCCTGGCACGCACAGACTCCCTCTCCCGCGCTTCCTCTTCCCGCAGGCTCGACCCTGGGTTTCCCGAAGCAGAGTTTCTAATCAAGGCCTTCAAAGTAAAAGCGTAATTTATTCTGTCCACGGTGCACAAATTTAGGCAGCTCGAGCTGGGTGCCTCTGGAGAGGGACCCCAAACATTAAAATCCCTGGGCAATTACACCCTTGCAACCCAAGTTTCTGCCCCTCACACGACAGTCCAGTCCAATAGTAATATTCAAGTCTGGGGTCTTCTTATTTTTCATTGGATCGTTTTTCTTGTCTCTAGGGGGGTTCATTCTTTTCCTGTTTCTGGGGCTGTAGTTTAGGCTAGTGGTTATTACATCTGCTTTCGGGCTCAAGTTCATTCTGGGCTTTTCCAAATTTTCTTACCCCTCCAATCAGGAAACCTGTCAACATGAAGCAAGAGCATTAAGCAAGCTGTAAGTTCTGCTTTATCGTGGTAAGTTCTGCTTTATCGTGAATGACTACTTTTAGGCAGTCAAACAAAGTCCTTAAAGCCTTTAAAACATATTAACAGCCTCTATAATTTTATGTACATTCCTGTGCCATTACAGCCTCACAGTCTTATCCCGTCACTGCCATGTGCTGTTCATGTCTCGTTGGGGTCTAGTCCACATGCTCATGTAGCTCAGCTTTGCCACCTTCCACGACAGCTGCCGGGATGGCAGATCCACGTATATCTGTCTGTCTGTCCATGCCTGGGGTCTGTCCTGCCCGCTGGCTCCCCCGCCAGCCCCGTCCCCTCCCCGCCTGCCCGGTTGTGGCTGTGGGGTCCCTCGCAGCAGCGGGTGCTTGGATCCCACTGGCAGCCTGTGTGCCCGTGCCCACGTGACAGAGGCAGGATGCTTTCAGCATTTATGGTAATGTTTGGATTTCTCATTGCTTTACCAAACAGGAGAAGGAAAAAAAAAAAAAAGAGCCGAGCCAAGGACTGGGTGTGCTCCACTCATTCCCAGCCTTCAGCCACTCACCTGCTTCTCCCAGCGCCTGCCCGTGCCCCTGCTGTGCCCGGGGCACTGTGCCCCAGCAGGCTCCCCACTGCAGGGCTTCAGGGGTGCAGGTTCTGCAGGGTTTCGAGGTCACGGCTTCGTTAGCAGGGCTTCTCCACCATTGCTCCGGGGGGCAGAGGGGACGCCCTGCCTGCTCTCCCCTGCTGTAGGGTATTTGGCTCCGCAGCATCCAGACCTGCTGGAGAGAGGTGCAGGGCTCAGGCACCCCGGCACGGGGCAAGGAGGGGTGCAGGGGGCCGGGAGCACCCAGGGGATCGGTTCAGGTTGGAACATTGATCTGGCTGGAGCAGAGTAGAGCGGGGCTCCCAGTGGAAGGATTGTAAGGCTGGTGTGTAGGGACAGAAAATGCCTTCCCGGGGCCCTGCAGGGGGAAAAGGAGGTCCCCGTCAGGGTGCACGGCACCTGGGTCACAGCCAGAACCCCTCCTTGCAAGGAGGGTCCCCCCAGCTGTCCCTGCACTTGCCGGAGGTCTGGGCACGATGCCACCACCCTCCCAGCTGTGCCCGTAGCAGCTGCCAGCAGCAGGGCAGGATGGGCCCCGCTTGTGAGCCCCCTCCCCTCATCAGCCTCTTGGTGCTCCTTTGGCACACGGTAGACAGAGCTCTGCTGTAAACCGAGCTGTGCTGGTGCTAACTGGGGCCACCAGAGCTCACCCTGAGGGTGCAGGAGCCCAGGATGTCTCCAGCCCTGCCTGGAAACCCACTGCTGGCCAGGGCCTGTGCAGGGCACCGGCTGCGCTGGCACCCAGCCCGGCTGCGGGGCTGATGCTGCATCATGCCTCTGAGGTGCCTTCCTGGTGCTGAGCTCACCGCAGCTGGGCAGCTGCCCCGCTTTTCGGGGAAACAGAGCAGCCAGGAGCAGCCAGTTATGGGGCTGCCTCAGCTCTCATCGCCGCTGTGTCCTTGCGGCTTTGAGCTGGAAGCAGAGGGAGGGAGGGAGCAACTGGGGGCTGGGTGTCACGGTGCTTCAGGAGCTCTCTGGAGCCCAGTGTGCTTGGGGGTGGACCAGGACCTTGTGCTCTGGGGGCCAGGCTGTGCAGGGTCTGGGGCCAGGCTAGCAGTGCTGGGGCTGCCTTGCATCGCACCCCGGGCAGGTCCCAGCAGACTGGCTGGGAACAGGCTGTGGGTGGCAAAGGAATGGGAAAAATGAGATAGGCAAAGGGCTGGCAGCACAGCCTGCAGCTGCAGAGTTGGGAGACAGTGCTGAGGACCACCTCGGCTCCCTCCAGGCCTGCCTTCGCAGGGGGACATGCAGCTTCCCCAGTCTCAGCATCTCCCCCTGCCTCCCTAGGCCCTCGCTGCATGGGCACGTCCTGCCCCGCTGCTGCCGCCCTGAGGCAAGAAGGATGGTTCCGGGGTGCGGGTCCTGCTGGCATCACACCAGCGCTCCCAGCACACTCAGGGCTGGCAGAGCAGCTGGGACCGTCCCCAGGGTGTCCTCGCCTGCGGACCTGCAGCCGTGCAGCAGCCCCAGCACCTGGGAGAAGCCAGCCAGCACAGTCCTCCTGGGTGCTGGGGGCAGCTTTACCTCAGGTCCCCTCAAGATGCCTTTGCGAAGGGCTGGGCAGAATGCCTTAGCGTGGCGGCAGGTGCCCGCAGCCCCTCGCTCGCAGGCCAGGCTGGAACAATAGCTCATTCTGGTGCATCCGCTCCGGGGAAGTCCCCTGTCCCCACTCAGGCTCAGCTCCAGGACTGTGTAGCTCACTCTTCCTCTGGCCTTCACCTAGCCTTGGAAGTGATGGTATCCCCCGCCACACATGTCTCTGCCCTCAGGGAGCGACAGCCGTCATCTGCCCTGTGCTCTGCATGGCTGAGGCTGCTGGGGAGAGCCTGGGGGAAGGCTTCGGAGCTGGAGGGTGCCCGTCTCCCCCCCCCCCCGTGTCCCCAGCAGCGGGCACCTTCCCTGCCTTTGTTCGCCCTGCAGACCGGTGGAAGAACGGGAGCACGAGGGCTGCCCGCTGCGTTTCTGCAGGGCTGTGTGGCTCCCCACAAAGGCAGTTGGGATATCTCTCTCCCCTTGGAGCCCGGCCAAACAGCCCTGGGAAAAGCAAGTCCTCTTCCATGGGAAAGTCCTGCAAGGAGAAATCCCTGCTCAGCCTGTCCAGCCCCACAGTTCCCCTGGGCCCTGGTGCGCCGGCATGGCCCCGGTGCTGAGCAGCATGCAGGGCCAGGGGCGTGGGGAGGTGGCATGGGGACTGTGCCCTGCTCGCTGCCTTCTCCCAGGCAGCCCTCGTCTGTCCTCATCCCTGACTCCATGTGTCCTCACAGCAGCAGGGAGCCTTCCCCAAAGCCTTCCAAAGGGATCCTCCATGGGCCAAGGGTGCAAGTAGGGCTCCCCCGAGCTAGGGCTGGCCTCGCCACCTGCCTGGGGCTCGTCTCTCATCACACTTTCTTGCAGTTGCTCCTAACGAGCTGTCCTGGGGGAACCCCGAGCCCTGCAGACAAATCCAGGATGAAGACTTCACGACCTGGGGCTGCAGGCAAGTATAAGCGGTGAGGCTGGGCCCTCGTGCTGGCTTCTCCTCCCTTCCACGGCAGTGCGGAGCGCGCGGCTCACCAACACCACAGCGAGCTGGGGAAGCTGGGTGACATGAAGCCCAGGGCAGGGGCATTCGCCCTTCACTGGCGTTGGCAGAGGTGACTAACGAGCGTGGCTGGGACCCCCGCCCGCCTCGCCCTCGGCCCCGCAGCCCATGCCGCGGGGTGGCCGCGTGGGCGCCGGCGGCAGCTGCTCCTCCTGGGCGTCCCGCTGCCGGACCCCCACCGGCCGGGCACATAATCCGCCCCATTGTGTGGGCGAGCGCCCGGCCCCAGCCCATCTGGCACCGAGACAATGGAGCCTTTTTCCAGCTCTTCCGAAGGAAAAGGCCGTTTATAAATAGCCGTCCCAGGGCGCCCAGGTTCCCCCTGCTGCCCCGTCAGCCCCCGTCCCGCCCAGCCCCGGCCCCAGGGCCTGCTCTTTGCACCAGGGCAGCAGTGCTCTGGGGCTGGGAGAGGAGCCTGGGGCACGTCCGTGACGGGCTCAGCCTGGCTGTGCCCGTGCGAGCGAGAGGGCAGTATGTGGCTGTTTGCACGCTGTCCCGCGGCTGCACCTGCTCCAGGCCCTGGGGAGCCTGGACCCCTGGGATGCCAAGGGACAGGCCAGCCCTGTGCAGAGGGCTCCTTTCCCCTGCGCCCTGGCAGTGGCTGTCAGCTGGCTAAGGTTTCCCCAGGATTTCTCCCTCCCCCAGCTGTCCTTGTCCTTCTGCTTCGCACACAGAGAGGGTCAGGCCCCCGGGGCAGGGCGCAGGGGGAGGGCTGCACGGCTCCCCAGCCTTCCTTGCCACCCCTGCGCTGCTCCCTGCGGAGCGTGGCCAAGCCCCTGTCGCTGGCATACCAGAAGCCAGCCTGGGGAAGGGGAGCTGGAACCCTGGGGCTCCTGGGTCCATCACCAGGGCAGTTACTGGGGGCTGTGCTTTGGATGGCGTGGGGCTGGGTGACCCTCGCCAGCTTGGCTCCTCTTTGGGGCTTTGCCACTGCTCTGCACCCACCAAGCCCCCGGCCATCTCCATGCAGCTGCCCTGGGAGATTTTGCTTCTCCAGGGCAGAAATCCAGATGCCACCTTCCTTCCCCTCTTCCCCTCACATCCTTCCTTCCTCCGCGCCCGCCCAGCTCCTCAGCGGCTTCCACTCCCGGCCCCTCCTAAACAAAGGCCCCGTAGCCATGGTTAATAATCCCCACATAAAGGCCCTGCAGAAGAGGAGAGGAAGGAGAGAGGAGACACAAAGAAGCCACTGGGAGCCCAGCCGAGGAAGCGGGGGGGGGGGGGGTGGGGGGGTGGAAGAAGGCGTTTTCCTGAGCTGTAGGACAGGAGTGTCGCTGAGGGCTCCCAAAGGTGGACAGAGACGGGGTGGGGGTACCCCAAGGCAGCTTTGCCCTCATGGCACATGTGATACCCCATCCCATGTGGCCTTTTGTGGTCTTCCACCCAGGGAACGGGGAGCCAGAGGTCAGACAGCCCTGGCAGGTCCCTGTACTTACCCCAGACCGCAGTGCATTGCGTGCGCCCTAAAGCACCCTAAAATGCAGCACCAGAGCTGGTGGGGAGGTGCCCCGGGGGTTTCTGCCCCGAGGAAGTGAGCCTCAGCACTGCCATGCCCCAGCAGCGGGGAAGTGGCAGGCCATTCCCGGGCGGTGTGGGAAAGCATGACGCTGGCCCGCATCCCGTCCCTTCCCAGGGGAGCGGGGCCCCGCTCGGCCCTGACGGTGTTGTGTGAAGAGGTGCAGGCCTGGGCGGACGCGGCAGCTGCCTTCCGCCCTGCACACGTCTGCCTTTCATCCACCCTGGAGCCGTGCAGGGAGCCAGCGCCAGCCAACAGCTCATCGCTCACCGCCACTGGCGGGGGGCTCAGTGGGTGGCAGCCAGCACCCTGAGCACCCCTGGCAGCCCGCAGACCCCTCCTGAGCCACACGGGCTGCTCTGGGCGCCGTCAGCCTGGTCAGGGGCTGCAGGGGCTGGGGAAGGCATGGAGCTCCCCCTGGGAGCATGCCAGCAGCGTGTCGGGGCAGGTACAGTGGGAGAGCAGGGTTCTGACTGCCTGCATGGGCCCCGCTGGGGCCAACTCCCTCCTGCAGCATCGGCCGGACCCAGCCGAGCCCCAGAGGTCTTGGTGGGAGGGCAGGGAAAGGTGGAAGGAGCTGAGTTTGTGTGCTGGGACGCAGCCTTTGCTCGGCCCCAGGCCCCACGCCTGGCCCCGCACACCGGCCATCGCTCCCTCCGGCTGCAGAGAGCCAGGCTCACCGGGAGCCGGAGGAGAAAGCCAAATGCGATTACATCCAAATCGCGCCTGCAACCTGTGATGCTCAGATAATGCCGGGGTAAGCGGCCCTGCCCTGGGCAGGCTGCACCCACGAGCTGTCCTGCGGCCCCCAGGTTTCCCAGCAGAGAGGAGCAGCTGTCCGGCAGCTCTGCCAGGGGCTGGCAAGCCCCACGGCTCCGGGGGCAAAGCCGCCTGCCTGGGCACAGCCTTTCACCCGGGACGCGGCAGCGGGGTGGGAGGAGAGCGCTGGGAGCCGTGGGGGTCCGGACACCCGTATTCCCTCGGCTGCCAGAGAGTGAGAGCTGCTCCATGCCTCAGCTGGGGCCGGACCCCTGCGCCCTGACCTTCCCACCCGGGCTGCGTGCGTGGGACCGCGACACGGGAGCCTAATCCGCACTGTTTGTTTGTGTAGCAGTGAATGGGGGCCGAAGCCAAGTGCATTAAGCAAGCAAATAAATAAGAACGCGTGAGATAAGGCATCAGTGAGAGAAGACAAAGGCAGCCAGCCTGCTGCGCTCCCCACGCAGAGACCCCCGAGCCCGCCATGTGCTGCACGCAGCGTGGCGGGGCGATTTCATGCCAGCTGTGAGGGCAGCAGAGCCTTGCTTTCAAATCCTGCCCGTCTTCCCCAGAACCATGAGTTTGGTAGGGGAAAAAAAAAATGTTTTCTTCAAAGTTAAATGGTCTGAAAAGCAGAAGCCTGACCAGCTGGAGGCACGGCTGTTGCCGTAACGTTGGAAAGCTGTTTCAGGGTGGCATGGTCCCTGGCACAGCAGTTGGCCAGCTTCTTTTCTCCAGGGAACAGCATTGCCCTTTCCAGCTGCTGGGAATCTTCTGCAGAGGTTTTATTAGAAACATTTTTGCTTTATTTTTAACACAGAATAAAAGTTAGCACCAGCAGCGTGGCATCTGGGTTGTCCCACCTGTTTGTTTGACTTGGGGAATGCTTTCCTGCAGGGAAAGTGGGACCCCTCGGGCTCTCTTTCCTCACAGGGCGGCATTTGAGGGGCTTAAATCACGATGTTTTGTGCAAAATGGAATGTGCCTTTCCCTCTTCCAAGGGGAGCAGAGCCTGAGGCTCCTCTGGTGCTCCATCCTGCCATTTTGGAGGGAGAAGAAAGTATGAGCATGTCGTTGGGAGGTCCCCAAGGCCTGGGCACCAGCTCGGGGGGACTGTTCCCACTGCAAACAGGGAGCTCCTGCCACCGTTAGCTGCCAGAGCATCCCCACGCTGCAGCCGTGGGGCCGGTGAGCAGCTCGCCAGCAGCCAGAGCGTGATGGCACAGCTCCCTTGCACTTGTTCCTCCCAGCAAACGCGCCGCCTGGGAGGAGGCCTCTCCTCCGCAGCAGCAGCGCAAGGGCTATGAGCCTTATCACTGCCCGGCATTGCCATTTTAAGCAACTAATCTCGTGGGGAAAAAATTTAATCATTTCCGATGAATCATCAGGTCTATTTGGCTGGGAAAGTGAGGGGGGGGGGCTGGTCAGGCATGCAGACAAGGCGGGAGGAGGGCATGGGAAGGGCCACTGCATGGCACCGGTGGGGGAGCGGGGCTGGGGGCCAGCACAGGGGTGCTGGAGGGGCTGGTGGTACGAGAGGTGCTTGGGCATTCCTGGGAGGAATTCTGTGTCCCAGGAGAACCTGCAGCCCGGCCCCAGAGTGGTTGGAGAGATGCAGCCCATGCTGCCCAGGGCCTGGGCACCCGCTGCAGGAAGAGCAAGTGGAGGAGAAGAGGATACGCAAAGGTTCAGAGCCCCTGGGTGGAGGAGGGCGCTCCCGCTGCTCCTGCCAGATGTTGGGGCAGCCCCGGGCCTGCGTCAGGTGGGGTGAATTGAGTCAGAAAACTTCAGGAGTCCGGAGTGGACGGGGAGCAACAGTGTGGGAGGCAGAAGAAGGGCTTTGAGGGAGAAGAAAACTCCGGTGCTTTGTCCTCCAGCGCAGCCCCTGATTGACCCGGGAGGGGGTAAACTGAGGCACAGAGTCAGGCTGCGGCTGGGCAGGGGTGCTGGACCCGGGTGTCCCCCATGGTCAGCTGTGGGCAAGTCGCAGCACCTGGGGAGGTCTGTTGTGCTCCCCCAGGCTGTGCGGGCGCCTGTCTCGGGGCCGCAGGAGGAGGCAGGCTCTTTGGGGCTGGGCACTCGCTTACCCTTGGATAACAGCCCCCTTGTGCAGCCCTGAGAGCCCCTCGGCCCCCGGGCTGGTCCCCGGCCAGACCCACTGCCCTGGCCACCGCAACTAACGGGTTTTCCACAGCCGCCCTCTGCTCGACAGCTGCGCGGGGGCTCGGGCCGTGGCTCGCTGGGCACGGCGGGGCAGGACTGTGCCAGGGGGGCCCGGCTGCGGGGACGGGGCTTTGCCGAGAGCGTGGCTGCGGGGCAGGGGACAGCGAGCGCGGGGGGACCGAGGCAGAGCAGGGCCTGGCCACAGACCCCGCGGGCCTCGGTGACCTGCGTGGGACGGCACAACCCTGGTGCCCCCAGGTCCCCGCTGTGCCCAGGTGTCTCTCCGAGCGCTGGCAGTGGCGATGCGCGGTTTGCAGCCCCCCCCGTTTTTGAGTCCACCTGCCTGGCTCCACCAACAACCCAGGCGCTGGGGCTGGACTTCGGGGCTGAGCGGGGCTGCGGGGCACGACGCCAGCCGGACCCCCCCGACGCGGGGACTCCCGGGGACTGTCCCCCTTGCCGGCATCCCCCAAGCCCTTGTGGAAACCGGCCCGACCCTGCCCCTCTAACCCCCCCCCGGGTCTCCCCCCTCCCGCGCCCCGCAGTCTGCCCCGATCGGCCCGAGCACGCCCGGGCGGGCAGGACGGGACGGGCCCCTCCAGCAGAGCTGGAAACGCCTGAAAACGGGGGTGGGGCGGGGGTGTGAGGCTGCTCGGGGGTTGCTGCCGCTGGGGGGTGGTAAGCGGCCGCGGGCGGTGGGCAGGCACCGCGCCTTCCTCCTCCTCCTCCTCCTCCTCCTCCTCCTCCGCCTGACGTCAGCCCGCGGCCCCGCTCAGTCGCGGGCGGCCGGTGGCGGTGGCGGGCATGGCTGGGGGGCGGCGGGCCGCCGGGCTGGCCCTGGGCTGGGGCTGCTGCTGCCTCCTGCTCTGCTGCGGTGAGTGGGGCCGGGGGGGGCGCGGGTACCCCGGTACCGCTGCCCGGGGGAGGGGAGGGGGGACACACCGGGCTGCAGCCCCCGCTCCGGCAGGGATGGGGGGGCGGGCGGTGCTGGGGGTCCGAGGGGGCTGCGGGCCCCGCGGGGGGGTCTGAGCTCGCCTGCACGTCCGCGGGCCCCGCGGTGGGTCTGGGCGTGGGGGGAGCCGGGAGTGCCCCGTTCCGGGCTCGGGACCCCTTGGCACCCCCCGCCCCGGACTAGGGCAGGGTGAGGGTGAGGGTGAGGGGTGGCCTCTGCGCCCCCGCGGCGGTGGCCGGGGCAGGTGGCCGGGGCCGTGCTCCGTGGGGCGGAGGCGAGGGCGAGCGGGGCAGGGTGCGAGGGTGCTCCACGTGTGTGCGGTGTGCGGCGGGTGAACTGGCTACTAAGCAGCATCCACCCCTTTCCTTCTAAGGAGTTTTTCCCGGAGCGCTGTGTTTCTCTTGGCTTTTTTCACACTTTCTTTTTTTATCCTTTTTTCCAGTCCATTTTCACCCTCGGGGGTGGGGGGGCGAGGGCTTGCATTTCCTGCCCTGCCCTGCTCCCCGCAGCACCCCTCCCCTCGCCGGGGGCCAGGGAGCGGTCCCGGTGCGCTGGCTGCTCCCCGCCGCCTCCTCGCCTTGTCGCCGCGGAGGTGGCCCCCGGCGCCGGGGAAGTGCCGGTGGCCAAGGCGTTGGCTCGACGGGCGAGCTGAGCGCCAAAGGCAGGCTGCTGCTCCCCCCCCCCCCGGGCTGGGATCCCCCTCCTCACGGCACATTGTGCCGAGCGGGGTGTTTATTGTTGGCGGCGTCGGTGTGTTCGCGAGCCCGGCCGCGGCGGAGGGCTCGATGCTGCCCCAAAGCCTGAGGGGCCGCGGCCAAGCCGCTCGCAGCGGGGCGGGGGGCTCGCCGAGCCCGGGCTGGGGCTGCCAGGGGCCACCCTGGCTCCTTCTGCGCTGCCACCTCCGGCTCTCACTGAGGTGTTGTCACCCCTGGCTGCAGGACGGGGCGTTTGGAGCCTTTGCTGTGCTGGTGCATGTGGCAGGGGGGTGGTTTGGGGGTGCGAGGGGCTGGGCGCTGCTGCAGCGGGGCTTTGGCTCCATCCCCAGCGCGGCGAGGGCTGGGCTGGGGCGGCGGCTCTGGGGCGCTGCCGGAGGTGCTGCTTGCGGCAGGGCTGGGGCTCTGCACCCTGTTTCTCCTCTCCGGGGTGAAGAAGGGGTGCAGGGGACCCTGCTCCCCCCTCCCCCCGGCTCAGGGATCTGTGCAGGAAGGGCAGCATGTGCTGGGAGCAGGCGGGCGCTGCCCGCAGCTGCTTTCCCCAAGGGGGGAGCAAAAACTCACAGAAACCTCGGGCATCTCGCGTGTGGCTCCAGACCCCTCGGGGTGCCCCTTCTCGCTGCTCTCTGCTGGTGCTGGGGGCTCTGCTTGGCAGCCGCGCTGCTCCCCCCCCCCCACACACACCTCGGCTCCGCAGGAGGCTGGCGGAGGGGCTGCGCTATTCCCCACCCCCTTCCCCGGCTCTAAAAGCAAATCTTTGTTCTTGCGGAGCCCTGGCTGCCGGCCGGCTGTCCGCCAGCCAGATGGAAAGGCACGGGGGCTCTCCTCCCTTCCCTGCTCGCTCGCTGCAGACGTCCTTTCCAGATCTCTAGGTCTCCCGCTGGAGCTGTGCCAGGCGCTTGGGGTGCACGGTGCAGGCTGGAGCTCAGCTCCGCGGCTGGGCTGCTCCGTGCCTGCCCGGCGGGTCTCCAGCCCTGCCCGGGTTCCCTCACCGACCCGGTGCCTGCAGCCGTGCCCCGTCCCGCGACGCCTGGGTGCCGGTGCCCAGCGCCCCCCCAGCCTGCCCGCGCAGGTACCCGCCCGGCTGTGGGGTCCTGGAGCTGCGGGGGGAAGCCTTGTGCCCCCCAGGGTTGTGGGGGGCCTCGTGTCCCCCAGCTAGCTGCTTGTGGGGCGTTGCTGGGTGCTCCTTCCAGCCCGAGGGGGGGGGCTAGGAGCCAGCCTGCCCCACAGGAGGTGGGGGGCAGCGAGCCCCTGTTCCAGGCAGGGTGGGGGCTGCGGTGTCCGTGTCCACCTCCTCAAGGGCAGTGATGGGTGGGAGGGACGTGTGCCTCCTGCCAGCCCCAGATGCCAGCCATTCTCCAGCTCTGAGCTCATGGTTTCTGGATGAGGGCTCTCATGCCGAGCGGGTCAGCGTGCGGGTCAGCGGGGCGGGCCAGCAGCCCTCCCCCCCCAGGGGCTGGTGCTGCCCAGGGCCCATGCCCAAGGTCTAAAAATCACGGGGGCTTTTAGAAACCCCCAGAAGTGTCAGGGCTTAGGAGAGCGTGCGGGGGGGGCAGCTGGGGTGCCCCTGGCTCGCTCAAGGCTGCGGGTGCCTGGCTGTGCCAGGCAGCCAGGTCGCAGCCGTGAAGGTGGGCAAGTGCCTCCAGTGCAAAGTTATCTTTCCCTGTGTGCGCTCCGTCCAGTTTCCTGACCGCGGTGCAATGCTCATATCGGGGGCTTTCACCTGTTTTTCTAGCAGCTCCTTTCCTGTGCAGTGCTTTGCTCACCCTTCCTTGCTTAGTGCCAGCTGTGCTGTGCTGACGGGATGGGTGAGGGCCAAAAGCTGGCTGGTGGGGTGTCCTGAGGTGGTTAGTCCTGTCAGCCAGGTCATTTGCAGTGGTACAAGGGCTCCTGCCTGCATTTTTGGGGCTCTGCTACCACATACCCACTCCAGACAAATCAGTATTTTGTGGGCACGGCATTGCCCTTTGGAGTTGCCTCACTTGTGAGGTTCCCTGGTTGTTTCCGAGCAGGGCTATCTGGGGAGCTGTTGACACAGCTGGCTTCCCCCAGCCTCTTATCTCCAGCTCCCATACCTGAGCTGGGGCGTGGGTGCCCGGCCGGCGGCCCTGTTGCTGCAGGGCTGTGTGCCAGCCCAGGGCATGCAGCCCCCCCCCCCGCAGGGCTGGTGGCGATGACATTCCCAGCTTTGCTGTGACACAGCCCTTGCCCGGCTGGGGCTGCTCTGCCCCCCAGCCCCTTGGGACGCTGCCCTGTTCCTTCTCCTGGATCGATAGCCATTACCTCCCGCTGATGCTCTGGAGTGTGGCCAGGAGCTCCATTACTGCTGCGGGCAAACGGGCGGCTGGGCTGGGAGGGAGCGTGGGGTGCCAGGGTGGGCAGGCTCTGCTCACTGGGCGCGTGGGTCCCTGGTGCCACCCGTGCTGTGGGTGGGCAGCGCTGGGTTTGCTTTATGGGCAGGGAGCAGAGGAGCAGCGAGGTGCTCGCCTTGGGTAGGCTGCAGGGGTGGCAGGGCCAGAACTTGGGCAGGGACCTGGGAGTCCCGGCTGTGCCACAGCTGGGGGGGGGCATGCTGCCTCCCTGACGGGCCCTGTTGCCTTGGAGGGGGAAAAGGAGCAGCAGGCAGCCTCAGCTGGCTGGGACACCCCTCCTGAGCTGCTGCTCTGCGTGCCCCGTCCCGCTGCAGAGGAACACAGCGCCTCATTCATGCCCCAGCTCCCCGGGCCGCTGCGGGGGCCGTACAGGCTGACGTCAGGGCTCCGGTCCCAGGCCACGGGAAGGTGCAGCCTTTGTGCTTCCAACTTCAGTCTCCAGCACCCAGCCCCTTCCCCTGCCTCTGCTAACCTCCTGACACCTCCTTGCCTGGTCCTTGGGACCAGTAAGGTGCGTGATGGGTGCTGCTCTGGGACGCTGGCTCGGACTGGGGGAGTAATGTGTGCTCCAGGGTGTGGGGGGTTCAGCGCTGCCCCAGGCTCAGATTCAGGCGATCTGCTCACTGCGGGCTGTGGAGACACAGCCCCTTCCATCCCCAGGCAGGGTGCGGCCTTGGTGCCGCGGGGGGTGGGTTGGTTGGGGGCTCAGAGGTCCTGTGCCCCATTTCAGCAAGGCTGGGGTGCCGCGGGGAGGGCGGATCTGCAACAGCAGTGGGGTGGGTGGTTGTTTCCGTGTGTCCTGGGGAGACCCTTGGCATGAGCTTGGCGTGCCTCGGCCCCTCTCTGTGAACAGGGTCGGTGGCCTGAGCCCGTGGGCTCTCGGTGGACGCAGGAGACAGCGTGGCAGCGGGGGGGGGGGGCCGCGCTCCTGCCTGGCGTTCCCGCTGGGCTGGCACACAGAGCCGGGGGGTTGCTGGCACAGGACAGGGCTCTGCCCCGCACCCTCTGGGGGATGGAGAGGGGGACAGGCCTGGGCTCAGCGCTCTCGCTGGCTCGGACACTTTGCCCTGCTTCCCGCCCCTGACGGGCTCTGTCCCACAGCTGCCGCCAGCCAGCTGGAGGTCTCCATGCCGGCAGTGGTCGAAGTGGAGAGAGGGAGCACGGCCAGGATCGAGTGCAACTTCTACATCCCTGGAAATGATTCCTATACCTACATCCAGTGGTTCTACGTGAGTGCTGGCCTGGGAGAGGAGCAGTGGGTGGTGGGCTGGAGTGGCAGGTAGCCCAGGGCTTCCCCCCGGGCTCCCAGTCAGCCCAGCCTCGGGCCCTCACCTTGCAGATCGAACGCAGCAACCGGGTGCAGCTGTGCCATGTCGTGGGCAGCGAGATCCTGGAGGAGAACACGGACTACAAGGGGCGTCTGAGGGTGGGGGAGGACAACGCCCTCTCCATCAGCAGGGTGACGATGCAGGACGCCAGGACCTTCATTTGCCAGGTTCAGGCCGGCAGCCACGGCACGGGCGAGAACCGCACTGAGCTCCGCGTCTACAGTGAGCGACGGGGCGGGAGGGCAGCACGGTCACACCTCTGCTCTGTGGGGCTGGTGGGGGATCCCATCCCATCCCTCCTAATACACGTGGGGTGGCTTCTCTTTCCAGAGGTCCCCGAGGCCCCCGAGATCACAGCCATCTCAGGAGGCGTCTCTGTGCAGAGCAGTGTGATCCCGCAGGTGAGGAGAGGCCCCACGTGGAGGAGGGGGAGGCTCCCAGCCACGCAGGCTCCCCTCTCCCCTTGGGGGCACCCCGTGCTCAAGGCGCTCTCTGCCGCTGCAGATCGCCCAGTGTGTGAGCAGGAACAGCTTCCCGCTCCCCAACGTCACATGGTACAAGAACGGGGAGCAGCTGCAGCCGGAGGAGAAGAGTAAGTGGGATGGGGATGGGGTTAGGGAACCACAGCTGCCTGCTCGGGAGAGGGGCCGGGGCATCTGTGCTATCCAGGGCCTCGTTGCCTGGGGACTGGCAGCCCGTGGCCACCCAGAGGAGCACTGTGCCCCCAAGGGAGCCCTGTGCACTCCCACGGGCTGGGAACAGTGGCTGTGTCCCCTGTAGAGGTGAAGATCCTGGCCACGGTGACCCGCGAGTCGAGTGGGCTGTACACGGTGGGCAGCACCCTCTTTGCCCGTGTCACCCGGGAGGACCGCAGCTCCCTCTACCACTGCACCGTGCACTACTGGCTGCGGGGACAGAGGCGTGCCGTGGAGTCGCGGCGAGTCAACGTCACCGTTTTTTGTGAGTCGGGGGCTTGGGACCGTGCCTGGTGCCGCGTGGCGGGGCTCTGCACCAACCCTCCGCACTCCCTCCGTCCCCAGACCCCGCGCAGCACGTGAAGCTGCAGGTCATGCCGTCCTCCGCCCTGGTGAAGGAAGGGGACAATGTGAAGCTGGTCTGCGAGGCCGACGGGAACCCAGCGCCCGTTTTCAGCTTTTATAAGAGAGAGGTGAGGCCAGAGGGGACCTGGGCACCTCTCCCTTGGCAGACATCTTGTGTCCTGGTGGCTCCTTGTGCCGTGCCCTGGGCTCTGCGGAGTGGGATGCAGCAGCTGGGGTCGAGGGTGCCTGTGTGGGGCTAAGGGCTCTGCTTTCTCCTCGCTGCTTGTAGATGAATGACAGCTGGCAGGACCTGTCCTCGCTGGCAGACTCCAACAGCGGGGTGCTGAACCTGCACGATGTCAGGAAGAGCAGCAGTGGCCTATACAGATGCCAGACCCTGGACTTGGATGATATGAGACAGCTAGAGAAGGATGTGGAGCTTGTTGTGAACTGTAAGGCAGGGGGACGGGATCCTGTGGACGTCGTGGTGGGTGCTTCATCCCTCCTGCTCACCCTGCCCTGGTCTCCATCCCTCTCTTAGACATCGAAGGGGTCCATGTGAAGATGGAGCCATCCTCACCCCTTCGGGAAGGGGATAGCGTGAGGCTGAGCTGTGACGCCCATAGTCCCGTGGCCCTGGACTACCAGTGGAGGGATGAGAAGGTGAGCAGGCATTCGGGTACTGTCGCACTCAGGCTTGCTGAGCCTGGGCTTTGCAGCAAACTGGACAGAGCCAGGAGCTTGCTGCGTCTCTCCTGAGAGGCCAGGGGTAGGATTCCCCCTTCCATGGGCCTGCACTGTCCATCTTTACCTCTTCACCCCCTGGCCAGCACTGCAGGGAGGTTCTGTGCTTGCAGGCTCCCTCGCTGTGTGTACGAGGGGGGCTGAGCCTCTTTGGGACAGCTGCAGAGCCTGGGGAGCTGGGCGCTGAAGGGCCTGGTGCTCGGGGCTCATTGCCCGGGGGCATCCCTTCCCAACAGGGCAAGAAGGTTGCGGAAGGGAACCAGCTCTTCCTGAGCAACCTCACCTTCGAAACCGCCAGCAACTTCAGCTGCAAGGTGATGGCACCAAGTGTGCCGGGGCTGGAGCAGAGCAAGGAGGTGGCCGTGGCCGTTCAGGGTAAGAACCGGTGTGTGTGCAGATGTACTGCTCTGCCAGAGCGAGCCCCGTTGCGCCCAGCATCGGCCCTGGTCCCCCCTGAGAGCCACGGGTGCTTGATGTGCCTCCCCACAGGGAAGCCGCGGATCGTCGCCATCAGCTCCCCGCTGTACGTGCGGCAGGATGAGGTGGTGAACCTGACCTGCAAGGCCATTGCTTTCCCCAGGCCCTCTCTGCACTGGAATGTCAACGGAACGGTGAGAGCTGGGGAGGGTGCTGAGGCCAGGCCGTGGTCTCTCAGAGGGTCCGCGCGCTGAATTCTTTGCTGCCTTCCCCCCCTCGCAGGCTCACGAGTATGTTGAAAATCAGCACATCGCCAGCAACCTGACAGTGCGCGTGAACCACGACCTGCTGCGGGCAGGAGCCATGTGCAGGGTCTCCAACGCGCTGGGTGCCAGCGAGAAGCACATCCAGCTGCTGGGTGAGTCCCGGGCGCTGCCTTCTGTCCCAGGAACCGAGAGAAGTATTTAGTCCGCCCGGCACAGGCCCCGTGTGCCGTGCTGCCGTGGCGGGGCTCAGCTGTGTCTCTTTCCCTCCCTTCCTGCTCTACCAGCGGAGTCCGTCAGGAAAGGTCAGTCCCAGCACCACGCTGGGTGCGTGTGCCCGTCAGCCCCGGCTCTGGCCGAGCATGCCACAGATGGGAGTCGCACTCACCGCTGGCCTGGGGAGGGAGCCCTGACTGCTGGCCCTTGCGCTGCATCTCTTGCCGCTCCGCTCCCTGCCAAGCTGCGGGGGGAGTGGAGGCTCTGTCCTCCACCCATTTCCCGCAGCGGTGTGGGAGCTGCCTGCTTGTCCTCTGCCTTGTAGCCCAGCGAGGCCATCGAGTGCAGCTTCCCGCAGCCCAGGGCTGCTGGGCGAGGAAGCGAAGGAATGGCCTGATGTCCTGTAAGCCATCCTCCTATGGCATGCAGGGGCATGGCAGCCGGGAGCAGAATGCAAAGTGTAATGGTGCAGAAACCACCGTAACGGGGTGGTTTTGTACTGACAGCTGCATCCTGCAGGGAGCTGGAGAAGAGTCCCCGTGGTGCCTTCTTGGGGAAAGGGGTCCCTTCCTGATCCCCAAGGGCGTGCGGTAACGCGGAAGCTGAAGAGCATCAGGGTGGGACAGTGATTTTAACTTCTTCCTCTCCTGTTGTGTTTAGATCAAAAGACCCCAGAGAGCAAAGGGGTGATCATTGTGGCCATCATCGTCTGCATCCTCGTGGTGGCTGTGCTGGGCTCTGTCATCTACTTCCTGCACAAGAAGGGCAAGATCCCCTGCGGCCGCGCTGGGAAACAGGACATGTAAGCGCTGTTGCCTGCCCTCCCGGGGAGCCCGCGGGGCCAGAGGTGCTTGCCATCACTCACGCTTCCCATCCCATTGCACCAGCCGCTCCCTGCCCGGTGCGGGGGGAGGTGGTAGCGCAGCCTCGGGGGCACCGCGCTGGGGTCTCAGCAGCGCTTCCAGCTTCCCACAGCCTGGGGTCTGCACTGCTCACCCCGTCTACGCAGGGCGGTGAGGAGGAGGACAGCAAGAGTGGTAGATCAGCCGAGCAACCCCCTCCCCGGGGAAGGGCTGGGTAGCCCAAAGCGTTCTGTGAGCCAGAGCCTCTTTCACCCTCGGCCTTTCTCTGCCCCAGCCCCGCTCCAGAGCATCCCTTGATGGGGCCTCACTCAACCTTCCATGTGCCCTCTTTGGTATGGCAAAAGTGTCTCAAAGTTGTCACCTCCCTCCCCTAGCACAAAGCCAGAGGCTCGTAAAGACAAGATTGTAGTTGAAGTTAAGTCAGATAAACTTTCCGAAGAGGCGGGGCTCCTGCAGGGTGCCAACGGCGAGAAGAGACCCGCCGCCGACCAGGTAGGACAGAGCGTCGGGCACTGCCCTTCCCCAGGGCTGCTCCCAGGGCTGGGAGCGGAGGCCAGGACTCTGTGGGGGTGCATCGAGGTAATGCTTTTCTCCTCTCTGCGAGCTCCTCACCCTGCATGGGCCTCCATCACCTGTCATCAGCGCTCGAGAGGGGCCGAGGGAGGGAGGGAAGGGAGGTGACAAAGCCTCGGCTCTCTGCACCAAGGACGTGGGAGTCCCCTGGGCACGTGCAGCTCTGCTCCGTGCCAGCCCCTGGCACCTCGTGGGAGCGTGGTGCCCGCTGCCTGGCTCTGCCTGGCTCTGCCTCCCTCCCTGCTCCCTGGAGCAGGAGCCAGGGCCCCGGCGGGGCTCTGGGGGAAGGAGGTACATAAACACGTCTGGCCGGGAGTCAGAGTGGAAGTTGGAGAACTGGGCCCTGCTCTGGCATCTCTGAGCCAAAGCTCTCAGCGCAGGGTGAGACGAGCTTCCCGGGCTGCGGGTTTCCCTCTCCTCCGGGGCTGAGAGCCACCGTGGGCTCGAGGGACTGTTCACGGTGCCAGTGCCGGACCATCACCGTGCTGAGGCAGGGCTTGCCACGCTTGCGCATCCTGTGGAGACACGGGATGCCGCACCTGGGCCTGCCGCAGATTTATTTGCCTTGGGCCGGGAGATCACCCCACCCTGGTCCTGTTGCCCTGCAGCTCCTGCTCACCCCCCGTCCCCTGGGGCAGATGTTCAGCCCCTGTGGGTGGCCCAGGCTGGTGGCTCTGCCCTGTGGCACTGCTGTCTGTCACGCGGACACATGCAGCAGAGCACCTGGTTTTGTGTTCACCCCTAACTGCTTTCCCCCCCCTCCCCTCTTTCTGTTTTGGCTGACTGAAGAGCGAGAAATACATCGATCTGAGAAAATAGAGGGAATCTACTAAGTGCTTTCGTCCTTCAAACCTTTCCTGCTCTTGGATTGCCTTGTCCCACCCCTGCTCCAGTACCTGGGGAGCACGGCCACAGACAATTACTGCGTCGCGGTGCTGCGCCCCAGTGCGTGGGGGGGCACCCCCCGACTCGCCTGTTACCTCAACCGTGGGCTTGCAGGTTGTCGACTTAGCAGCAAAGCTGGACTTGCTTACTACTACAGAGAAGCCAACAGCAATATTAGAAAGAAATATCCCATTAAGCTACCTGGTGGAAGGATTTAAGGCTTTTTCAGGAAATCTGTCCTGTGTATGTGTGTGGGAAGGTTCTGATGCATTTTAACCCAAGCTTGCTGAGAAAAGCTGGTGAAATTTTTGCTTTTACTTTTGGGATGTCCCAGGCACCTTAGACGTAGCGGTGTGCAGGTTAGACGAGCGAAGAATGGAAGTGGTGTGTTAGAGCGGTGTTTGCCAGCGGCCGGGGAGGTGTTAGTGCTTTGCTTTTCCTTTTGGAACCGTTCTCGGCTCCTTGGTTTAGCCCGGCGTGTCCCAGCAGCGCTGCGCGCGTCGGGAGCTCACGGCGGGTACCCGCGATCCTGCGGGAGAGCGAGGACGGGGGTGCCCATCTCCCCAGCACATGCCAGACCAAGGGCTGAGCTTCTCTGGGTTGTAGTGTAGGCATGAGGGGGAGGGCTCCCCACTCCCCAGGGAATTGGATTGCTTTTAGGGGGGCTGGCAACAGCAGGTCCCACCCCTCCCAATTTAACACTAAGGAATATTAGGTCAGGGCCAGTCAGTGATGTCTCAGGGTTTTGTGGGTTTGTTGTTGGGTTTTTTTTTTGTGCTGAACGATTACCAGCCCCAGGTTAAAATGGTTTATTTCTGTGCTTCGGTGGCACCCCTGGCCCCACAGCCAGGCTGGTGCTACAGCAGCCGCGTGGTGGAGCGGGGAGAAGGGCCAGCAGCCTGCCTCTGTCCTCCGCTCGCTCTCCTGCCTCGTCCTCCAGCGATCAGCTCCCCGCAGCCCCTCCCAGCCACCTACTCGCAGCGCTGCGCCGACCACAAGCCTGTCTCCCCCCGCCCCAGCCCTTCGGCAAGGGGCTGGGGCTAACCCTGGGGGGGCAGGAGAGGTGTCCCCTTGCCCACCCCCAGCATCCTCCGCCGGTCGCGGGGAGCCAGCACCCAGCACCCCAGCAAGCGGTGAGCTATACTCGTGAGCTACAAGTGGTGTTTGAAGCAACAGCTTTGGTTTATATATATTTTTGTCGGATTGTGTGTAAATTTCCAGAAGTTTTGTCTGATACTTGCAAGGGTTTTTTTTATATATGTGAAAATAAAGTACAAAGTTCCAAGCCAGGTTCTGAGTTTGTTCCTGCAGTGGCCCCCCCCCCCAGTCCCTGCTGGCTTCCAGGGCCCCCATCCCCGGGAGCAGCTCCCAAGGCACCACACACACTCCCCCCATCTTTGCGTTTGCTTCCACCGCAGCGGGACGTTCACCTCAGAAACGGCCTTAAAATCGGCGGATGAGTGTGGGCTCCCCCCCAGGGAAAAGCCCCCAGCGCTTGGGACAGGGCTGAAGGTCACGGCGGGCTGGTGGCCACTGCCCGGGGGTCTTGGCCCTGTTGCCCTGGCCCAGCTTTTGCCAGGCAGAGCCCTTGGGTGAAGGCAGAGCAGCGTCGGCTTCGCCCACCAGCTGCCAGCATGAATAAATCTACTTATGTATTCAAATACTCGTATTACATTGCAATATATTGTAATATATTTGTAATATATTAGTAGTGATGGTAGATACTACCAGATAACACTGTCAGATAATAGAATCCATTACATTAGGTGTATTAATAGCTAATACAGTTACTAGTAACTACTCGTAGATCAGTCTGTCACTAGATTCTGACAGATAATAGGACCTTATGGTAGGTAACTGTATTCATAGCTGCTACAGGTAGTAACAGCTATTAGTGGGTTTTTCCCTTATTCTGGTAGATTAGCACAGTTATATACGAGCTAATAGATAATTCTTACTGCTATATTCTAATGCATTTTAATTGATCACTATTAAGAGCTACTCTAGAGACTAATTACAAATAGGTAGTTTATTAGATGCTAATAGTAGCTTTTGATAATGGCAGTAATACTAATAGAGATATGAGTAGATAATTCTGTTAAAAAAAATCTTACGCTCTATGAGACGTGTGGCTGGCTACTAAGTATGCTAAGAGTAAATTTCATGAATTCTAACAATATAGAATTATCAGTAGTAGTTATTAATGCAGTTATCTAAGTAGATTCTGTTATAGATTCTATTAGGAGAGATTCTATTGTACTTCTAGCTAATATAGATACTAGTAACTACTTAATGACTAACAGTGAAAGCTACAGCGGTAGATGTCACCGGCTGTTGTGGGTACTAAGACATCTACACCTACGTTCTGATAGATTTTGATAGAAAATTTTAGGACCAGCTACTCTAACTACTGCTCAGAGGTAATTGTTGTTAGCGTCTAATACTGTACAGCTTGAAATAGCTGCTTGTACTGCTCCCTACTCTAGGTATTACTACATCGGGAACTCATCACTAACGGCAGTATTAGAACCTACCACGTTCTAACAGCGAATTGTTTTACTGATTATGACAAGTACTAACCCCCACTACTCCAGTTCTGCTGTTGCACTGTGCCCTGACCCCCTGCTGTAGCTGTGCTCACGCTGAGGGTAGGGGGTAGTAAACACGAAGGGACAACTCGGGTGTTACACGGGTGTGTAAGAATGCAGCAGGCTCTACTAAGGCCTGCAGGAGGTGGCAACAAACACGGGTCTGGGGTTAAGACCTTGTTCCAATTATAGGTGACACCCCAGGCCCCTGGGTGCCCCAGCTGCTGCCTCTGCCTCCATGTAACCAGAGGGACAGTGCTGATACCACACACCCCCCCATACATATTATTTAACCCTTTTATTGTCCTTCGACCCCCCCATGTCCTCGTTTGACCACAGTGATGTCTTTGAGGGGTTCGCTTGACCTCAGTTGACCCCTGTGTCCTCCTTTGACTCCACAAAGAAGTTTTGAGGCTCACATGACCTCGTGACCCCTGTGTCCTCATTTGACCCCACAGAGACGTTTTGAGGGGCTCACTTGACCTCAAATGACCCCTGTGTCCTCAAATGACCCCTGTGTCCTCGTTTGACCTCTGTGTCCTCATTTGACCCCACAGTGACTCTCTGGGGTGTTTCCTCATCCTCAGTTGACCCTGTGTCCTCATTTGACCCCAGTTAACCTCGTTTGACGCCCACAGTGAAGTTTTGAGGGGTTCACTCACCCTCAGTTGCCCCCGTGTCCTCATCTGACACCCCCCCCCCCCCCCAATCCTCCTTTGCCCCCAGTTAACCTCTGATCCCACAGTGCCATCTCTGAGGGCATTCACTCAACCTCAGTTGACCCGTGTGAGGTGTTTGGGGGTTCCCCTGACCCCACGTGACCTGTGTGTCCTTATGTAGCCCCCAGGTACCAGCAGTTGCCCCCCGCCTGGCCCGGGGCACAGCTGAGCCAGCCTCTCCCTGTTTGTGGCCCTTTCCCTTCCTGCTGCTCCATGCCCGGGCGCTGGCGGGGGGAACCGGGCCCCGGGCAGGCATGGGTGGCTGAGAGGGTCAGAGCCTCCCTGGGGCTTGTCCTGTCACCCCCCCACACGGGCCCCCCCCTCATTCTCACCAACTCCATCAGGGCTCCAGCAGCCTCTCACAGACTGCACAGCGTCCATCACACCCACCACAGCGGCGTCCATCACACCCACCACAGCGGCGTCCATCACACCCACCACAGCGGCGTCCATCACACCCACCACAGCGGCGTCCATCACACCCACCACAGCGGCGTCCATCACACCCACCACAGCGGCGTCCATCACACCCACCACAGCGGCGTCCATCACACCCACCACAGCGGCGTCCATCACACCCACCACAGCGGCGTCCATCACACCCACCACAGCGGCGTCCATCACACCCACCACAGCGGCGTCCATCACACCCACCACAGCGGCGTCCATCACACCCACCACAGCGGCGTCCATCACACCCACCACAGCGGCGTCCATCACACCCACCACAGCGGCGTCCATCACACCCACCACAGCGGCGTCCATCACACCCACCACAGCGGCGTCCATCACACCCACCACAGCGGCGTCCATCACACCCACCACAGCGGCGTCCATCACACCCACCACAGCGGCGTCCATCACACCCACCACAGCGGCGTCCATCACACCCACCACAGCGGCGTCCATCACACCCACCACAGCGGCGTCCATCACACCCACCACAGCGGCGTCCATCACACCCACCACAGCGGCGTCCATCACACCCACCACAGCGGCGTCCATCACACCCACCACAGCGGCGTCCATCACACCCACCACAGCGGCGTCCATCACACCCACCACAGCGGCGTCCATCACACCCACCACAGCGGCGTCCATCACACCCACCACAGCGGCGTCCATCACACCCACCACAGCGGCGTCCATCACACCCACCACAGCGGCGTCCATCACACCCACCACAGCGGCGTCCATCACACCCACCACAGCGGCGTCCATCACACACACCACAGCGGCGTCCATCACACACACCACAGCGGCGTCCATCACACACACCACAGCGGCGTCCATCACACCACAACAGCAGTAAAGTGTGTGATACTACCTACAGATATGTAATCTGGGCTTTATTACAAATCCTTTCTATTCCATGGAAAACTACATTCTATAGTAACATCTCTAATTCGAAGTTATGCAATAATTATAAAAGCCTCTTCTAGTGCATAGCAAGGTACTAAGAGAGGCTGTGAGAGCAGAGGGGGAGTGATGCTTCAGGGTGTACGAGACCCCCAGTAAGGCTGCAGAAACTCTGTGGAGCCCGCAGGAGATGCCCGTGACCTCCCCCAGGCTGCTCGTGTGTGGCAACAAACCCGTTAACCTCCTTCTCCGACTCTGACGGGGCCTGACGGGTTACAGCCTCTGTTCCTCAATTCTGTTAGGATACGTTAGCTCTATCAATAAACTTAGTATAAACTCTGTATAAATCCTTCCTGTTCGTTGGTATTTGCGATACGAATTTGAATTTAACGGATAACTGTGATAACAGTTAAAACAGCTACAAAGTCAGTCGCAGTCTGCAAGAGATCCAGGAGACAAACTGAACGTCTCAGACTCGGGCCCCCTGAACATTCTCTTTCCAGCACTCACAGAACCAACGCGACGCAGACGATCTGCTACAACAAAGGAAATTTTATTTAAAAATAAAACTTTGTTTTGTTTTCTTTTTTTTACTGACACAGGTGAATGAAATCCCAAACAAAGAAGCTCTTAGTGGGCAGCATACAAGAATGGAAACAATTAATAAATAACATTAGTATAACCTCTAAACATTAACAATGCATTTGCAAACAAAATGAGGACTTTAAACCAAGTGAACCTTAAAGCTCAGCTACTCTCTGTAAGAATATTTACCTTCTGTTTTTCCTTATTCTTTACAGATCTGAAAGGATTAAATACTGCTATTATATTTTTATATTAATGACACTATTATACTTTTTTAAAATATTTTGTGAAAATCTCAACATTTTTAACACTGATATTATACAAATTGGTATTTGTCATTCAAGAGAAAGAACTACTGTTCCTCCCCCACTGGGAATTTCAAAAAAGATTTCTATTAGGAACTTTAAAAATAAGTGTCCTTATTCCCCACTAATTTTTAAAGCGGCACCTTTAAGAAAGTGCCCTGGGAGTTGCATTTTTTCTTGCTCAACTGAACAAAAACATTTACAGTAATGACCCTGCCTCAGGATTAGCTACAGTAATGTGATGGGCCCAGTGCAGGAAGCCCATGCTGTACTGGGAGCCTGGCTGGCTCCCCCGGGGCGAGGGCTCAGCGCGGGACGCGGGAAAGCTGTGCAGAGCCAACCGAGTCGGCGGGTTCCCAGCACAGACACTCCACGCCTCAAGCTGCAGCACCTGGGACACACAGGCAAGGTTTTCCCACAGCCCTGGCAGGATATTGTCTCCTTTCAGAGTCCCACTCAGGCACGGTGGCACCGACCAGACGAAGTGAGCCGGACGCCCTCCTCTCCGCAGCTCCCCGCTGCGCACACGCTTCCCACCCACCTCTGGCCGTACAAAGTGTTCTCGGCTTGCTTTGTGTCCAGGGTTGACAGGTAGGGGGAAAACCAGCACTTTTTTATGAGCAGAACTCGTATTTTGTTGCAAGCAAAACCTGTCCTACGATTCTACTGTCTTCACACCAAGCTTAGTACAGCAGCAGGCCAGACAAGTCACTGTTAGTAACGGGTAAAGTAGGAAACCTCCACAGTTGAAATGCTACAGAACACGGTGTCATAGCTGACGTGACAATTGCCCATCCTTCTTGCCCCTTCTTTCTACCCCTTTCAAAGCAGTCTCACGCTCAAAGGCATCTTTACAGCTTGTCTAGTTCAGGCTCTTCCTTTTCACAGAGGGATGGATACTCGGATCCAGCCCAGTGATGCAGCATTCCCTTAAGAAAGGCACTAGACATTTGGGTTGGGTTTGTTTTTCTTTTTAAAGTAGCATCGTAAAGTTAACTTCTTAATAGAGATCAAGAGGTGAAGGGAAAAAAAAAAAATCACTCTTAGACTTACCTTTCTGAAAGAACAACAAGAAAAATACACTGTACAGTGCCTGGATTGACTTCACAGAGCACAGCCATAAGACATGGTCAGGGCTCTGCTGCACTTCGGCGGTACTAGCAAATGCTTACATGTCTAAGGAGGAAAAGCCAAGGCTTAAGTTTCTTAAATCAGTTTGAGACACAAACAGTGCACAGAAAGGACACATGCAGAAAAATTAGTGATACATGCCACAAAGATTGCTCTCTCTAATCTCTAACACCTGGAACAACACCCAGAGGAACGTCTCTCAGCAGATTAACCCCAAAGACAGGCCTGCAATAGCTCTGCTGGGCATGATTTAATCGAACATTGCAACAAGCCTGTAATAAAGGGCTTGCATGGGACAGGGCATCAGTACTCTGATCACACACACTGTGCAAGACAAGAGTTAAGGCTTTCTAGCTGGACTTGGCTCTTACGCAGCCTTGGCAGTGGCAAGAGTCACAACGCCACACCTGAGCTGAGTTTACACAGCAAGTCAAAGTGGCTCCAAACCCAACGCGGAGCTAGCGGCAGCACTGGAGAGAATATGAGAGAAATAAAATCGTAGCGCTCCCTTGCAGAAGGGTTTTTACCTGGTTCTCCAGGTAAGTCTCATACTCTAGGACTGGTTGCTCAGGTTCACAAGTGTAAGATGCAGATCTACTGAGAGAACAACCAGAGCTGCCCCTCGCTCCTGCCTCTGCAGCACCCAGCACTGGGCTTGCTTCTCCAGAAGCTCCCCCAGGCATAAACCGGCAGAGTGCTTCACACAGAGAGAGCAGGACTGCCTCACTACGCCGCTGACCGCTGCACATGTGGGCAGAGGAAGAAGAACAGCTCTTCTTCTCTGCAACTCAGCGCCCTGACCAAGGCCAGCTCCTGCTCTTGGCTGCGCCTGACCTCTCTCGGCACCACCGCAGAGCACCGTGCCCACAGACGTAAATCTACGGGGGTGCCACTGGCACGTTTCAGCCCTGGCCCCACAACAGCAACGGCGGTGATGGCCTGCAAGTATCTCAGGAGATCTCACGGTTCCAGAGAACATCTTCTTTACTACAGAAGGGAGGGGAGTAAAGAGAGATAGTCCATGCTTTTAAACTGCCTGGAACCCATCGCATCGATTTAGAAAGCTGTAGAGTTAGAGAGAAACCCATACTTCACAGAAAAAAATATTTTATGCTCAGTTCCCTTTGCTAATACTTGCTAAGTCCTCTCTGCCAACTGCGAGCTCTTTCTCTGAGATCTGAGCCCAGCTACGAGATTCTTGAAAAGGCCAAACTGCATCCAACTGCCACAACCACTCCAACAATATTTCAAGTTGCAGCCCCTTGCCTAGTGACTACTGCTGCCCTCGAGAGAGATGCAAATAATGCTGGACACGCTTCCAAAGGCTAACAGCCCCCCAGCGTACACAGAGCACTCGTCCGTCTGTCAGGCCGTGGTCTGTGTATCCCTACTTGATTTAAACCATCTCAAAAGGAACCACACGTCTCTCGCACATCAAGCCTATACGAACAGAGTTAAGTAACTGAGTATGCAAGTCAGGTTTTTTTTTTTTCAGCTGAGTACTGACTTTTAAAGCCACGCGATTGTTTTACAAATACAGTTTCCCAGATCTGTTTTAACACAAGCTCTGGCAACACCTTAAGAGTAATGGAAATGGAGAAAAAGAGACCCCATGTTGTTTTGATAGCCATGCAGAGAACTGCTGCATTTCTTTTACTGCAAAGCAGGTAAGATACCAGCGAATATATCAGCTGCACCCACCAATTCCACAAAACAGCCTGGCACAAAGACAGCTGGCTCCTGCAAAAGCTCTCTGAAGGAGATGATGGAATGTGTGTGAAGGCCACTAGTCTGCAACAGCCACCATGCAATTAAGATAAATAAAACATCATATTTACCAGGTGCAACATTCCTAGAGAAAGAGCACATGGGAGTGTCCAGTGACGGCTGCCCGAGCCCAGCAGGGCCACAATCAAGTCTGAGCATTGAAGCACAAAATGCTCAAGGCTATAAAAGGAGAAGCAGCAGCCAGTTCTTTGCTCTCACTCAAATTCTTCCCATCCTCTCCCACCCCTCAAAAACACGCAAAACTTTCAGGACATCTAGCTGCCTGGAAATCTGGTGCTGCCAGTGCTGCCGGCAAGAGGACATGGAGGAGGAATCCAGCTCCCAGCACTGTCAAGATCAAAATGTCTGACAGAAGCCAGTCACGCGCTCTCCAGGCAAAAAGGGAGGACTTGAATCGTAAGCAACAAATGCTATTATTACAGGCAAGAGGGAAACACCATGGCAAACAGGAAGCAATCGGAAGATTCTTCCAAGGTCTCCTATTTATTCCCAGCAGAAAGTGACCTCCCAGCTGCTCTAAAAAGCCTGAGCCAGACGCATAGCAGCGAACAGATCCAAACCTAGTACCATGAACCACAGGACACACCACACTGACCTCGAGACTTCGTTTCTCAGAGCATTCACTTAGAATTCACAGCACAAACACTCCCCCCAGCCTCCAGGGCATCAGCTCGGGGATCCCTTGGTGCGATACCTTTCTCTACCAACACCCTGGAAATAAATCTGTTCTCTCAAACAAGAGGTAGGGGTAAAGGACTCCAAGACATACACTGTATAAAATACCATTCTGCTTCATTTCATCCCACTGCTTTGAAATCTGGAACCACAAAAACCTGATAACTGATTCTCTTAAGAGGCAGGACTGACCTCAGCACGAAGTCTCTAAAGGAACCCCTTCCCCTTTGGTGCATAGCTGGGCTAGGGCTGCCCAGGCAGTTGGTCCACAGACGTTGTAGGTGTGGAGGTAATGTGCTATGTGGCCACATGCGCAGGGGAGGAAATGGAAACAAACTCCCGGAGAATATTCTTGGCCATTTCAATATTGTTATGTGCAATGACCAGTGCTTTCTGAATGTCCTGATATGAGTAGCCTTGGCTCATTAGATTCTCGATCTCACTGGAGAGTTGCAGTGACGCACTGGTCCCACTGCTGGCTCCGCCTGTTTGGCAGCTCCCTGCTTTCCGCTCAGAATTTATTCTCCGTGGTAGCGGCTTTGGCGGCCTTTCTGGAACTTGAGAGCCATCTGAAAAACCTGGAAGGAGAAACAGATGCATCACTTCAAAAAAAAAAAAAGGACATGTGATTCTCGTTTGGAACAAAGCAGGAATGCCGTCAGACTGATAAATGGCACTTCAAAAACACGCCACTGAAAGCTACTCCACTTGCCCCAACCAGCCTATCCTCTCACACAATAGGATGGATTAGTTCAGCTTCCCCTCTCCTCTGCAAAAACAGCTAGGGAGTTTTTTTCTTAGGGGGCCACATCAGGCTAATTTATTAAGATAAGACCATGTAAATAAAAAAAAGAAAAACCTGACCAGGGATGCATGTGTGTGTGTGTGTGAGCAGAGCTTACAGCCTTAGAATAAGAAGCAGAGACCTGATGGGAAAAAAATTACATAGAGAATATGGAATTTTACCAAACACCCCATTTCCATCTAGAATCTGACAGCAACCCCAAGTTTAAGTGTCCAGATGCTGACCTCTCCTCACAGACCTGCTGTCCGCATGGCAGCATGCAGGAAACCAGATCTATCAGGTACAACTCATCCACCTCAATTGCTCCAGCAACTGAATCCTGTTTTCTGAGGGGTCTGCTGCTCTTCCCCTGCCAGCAGGCCAGGGCCATCTACAAGAGCTCCTGCTGAAGCTCGGTACGCTCAGCCTGTCCTGCCTTTCCTCCCAGTCATTCAGATGTGTTACTTGTCAGCAGACACATCATGCACTACTCCAGGGAAGAAAAAAGAGCCAATAAACCAAACAAGACACCAAACACTCCAAGGACTTAGCTAATGCCTTGGAGAAAAACCACATTGTTTAATGTGTTAATCCAACATCTGAATTTTTGAGTACTAACCTCCTGGATCATCACAGAAAGCATTTTTTCCTACTTTGCAAATCACAGGAAACTTTTCTGCGTGAGTATCTGACATCACCTTACAGAAAGTTTTACTTGTCTTCCAGAGAAACCCCTCAAGGCACTCAAGATAGAGTTTTCCAGCAGCAGAACTGGTGCCATAAGACTAAACCATAAGACTAAGAATGTTCAACCAACCCCTTTTTAAGAGTGGGCACTGCAGCACTGGTCAGAAATGAAGCAGTCACTGTGGAGCCCTTCTGAAAAACTTGTACCAAAAGCACCGAGATAGAGAAGGCTCTTCAGGAAACAAATTCATTGAAGCTTTCTCACCAACCACAATGCAGTTCCAACTCCCTCATCTTCAAAGTACAAGCTTCTTACACACAAAAAGCTCTTTGTACATTTGAGAGAAAGGACTACCCACTTCTCTCTCCCAAACTGTCTTTTGAAACAACTGTTTCAGCTTGAACTGGACCAAATTTCAGAGACCATGGGTCAACTTGAGAGGACATCTACAGTATTTTTGGTGAATGATTAAGAAACTAAACTGTAGGGCACAGTGCATGAGAACATAAATCTGCCAAAATGCATCCCATACTAGTCAGGCTTGCTTAATGCCAGGCTGCAGCAGTAGACAATACCCAGTGTCTCAGAAAACTGCATATGCTTCCCAGAGCGGTAACAATCAGCATTTCCACAGCATTTTTCATTAGCAGATCTCCTAAAACTACAAAGCAGTACAATAGTGTTGTTATTTCAGGGCTGTAGAGAGAAAGAAACGTCAATGATTAAGCTCTGTCCTTCGTCTGGGAGGAGGACATGGGCTCCCTCTGTCCCTTCTTATCCCTTTCGGCCACGTTCGACAGACACAGTGACGGACTTAAAAAATGAGGTGGGGAGCAGGGAGGTGTGGCAAAAGCTAATAAACTTCTCTGCACCAGTAAACTCTTCTCTGCGCTGAAGAAGGGCAAGCTCAGGGAAGGGGAAGCGGTGAAGCTGGTGAACCAAGACTCACTGGGGCAAGTGGTCCTGGAGGCCTCCAAGAGGAAGAGTTTCAGAGCTTTCTTTAGAGCTGCTGGACAGTTGTAGGGAGTAAGTCAAGTATTATTCAGAAGGGCTCTTGGAGAGGCGAGGCTTTTAGTTTTTCCCTCGAAGAACGTGCCTTGCAGCCAGGACAATATGTCCTCTACTCCCCAGGGACAAAAAGCTGACCTTGCTGAGCCACTAGGTCCCTGCTCCAAGGAAGAGAGGGCATCCAACAGTACACTTGTGCCATCTGCTGGCAACGATGGCAGCCGAGACAGCCAGCCAGCAGCAGTGCAAGGCCAGCCATCTGTCACCTGTGCAGGGACCAGCAGTAACATTCTGAAGCTCTCGTTTATGCCCCGGTACAAAAGGTATGCCATGCCCTGTAGGAAACTGTGGCTTAAGAAATATCCTTTAAACTGAGGAAAGGTTTTCCCAACTGTGATTTAAATATGATTTGCTAGCTCAGTGATTAAATGACCAAGGCAGTGCACTCCAAGCTGCAAACCAAACTGAACCTAAGAACCTGTGTAATTCTGCCTCGAAACCTGATTTAACAGCTTACATACAAAACCTTCAGTGAGCGACAGAAGTTTCAAACATGCACAGCAAGCACTCGGTACCCCCTACAAGGTGAAGAATACGGGTGTTCTCTAACCTGTTACAGGGTCATTTTCCAAAGACATTCGGCTGAAGGCAGGTGTGGCATTGGAGATATCAGACAGTGTGCGACGAGCAATAGCAACTGGTAGCGGTGGTTTGGGGATGTCATAGCCATCTTCCTCATTTTCTGACTCTTCAGGGCCATTGCTGGCAGTGGCTGCTGCCAGATCCCCTTCATCTAGAAGAAGAGGCACATGCTGAGCTCTGGGAGTGAAGAGGGCCTCTCTCAAGGCAGACTCTGTTCCCCTCTAGTCCACAAACACTGACAGGACACACAGCTGAGGTTTTGCTGCCAAAACCCCGCATTCAATGGAAGCTCTCTCCAGAAGGTAGGATTAGATTAAAAATACTTATGACAGATGTGGGCTGACAACTGCTGCCTAGGAAAAAAGATAATCTTCAAAACAGCAATTCTTTTAACAACTGCTGGGCGTTTTTATAGCACATTCCAACTAGGCTTCTCAACAACATCCCCACATGCAGTCTGTGGTACACAGACCCAGATGTTTCCACATACATTCTAGCTACTTTAACAGCGAAAAGCAAATAACATTTAATTTACCCTAAGATGCTGTTTCAACGGCGACTGGGATCAATTCACCGTACCCCAGTTTCTCAGTTGCTTTTTTAGCACACCCACTCACCAGAAGTGCTGACAGTCTCGAAAGCAGAGGATGCTGCTTGGGAGTGAATGTTGTACATTGCTTCATACGTACAGCCATCCGTCTGCTGCTCGCAGTCTAAAACTCTGAGGGAGAGAACAAATATTTCCCTTCAGACAAGTGACAGTGGGTCAACCACCACCACCTAGTCTCTGCGACTGAGAATGTGCACAGATTCCCTGCTTCAAAGTGAAATCGCCACTGTTCTGTGAGTGTTTGTTCCAGAAAATCTCTAGAAATGTATACACTGCGTATCAGCTTAAAAGAGTTTAATCGATACCACCAGAACACAAACTTTTAATAGAATTTTTGAATTTTGGTTGCTGCTGCTCTCAAAAGATTACCAGCAGAAACGGGGGGGAGTGGTTATCTGACTCCTTTAATACTCTGTGAGGATTCTGCAAAGAGCAGTAGTCACATTTCATTTACAGTAAGCTGTGTTAGTCTAGATTCCGGTGAATATCATTGGGGGAATTCAGCAAACTGAGCAAGCAAAATCTCCATCCTAATAAACAAATATTTCCCAGCGCTGTGAGGAGGAAGCGGTGTATATAGGAACAGAATCTCACCGTAAACTCTGAGTCATTTCCAAAGGCATTTTGATCTCTGGTTTTTGTACAGCAGGACCTGGAGGCACCACAGGCAGAGAAGATGGTGACATGTATTCAGTGTCCTCATCGCTTTCAGACTGTTCCCCAGGAGGCAGTTTTGGTACAGGCAGTGGTCTGGAGGCAGAAGAAACAAGATATAAACATTAGAAAAACATTTACACCGAATCTAATTAATATCAAAGCGACCTATAATCCACAGCAGAAGTAACAAGTAGCCATCTTATAGTGATTCTGTCTAAAGAAATAAGCTGGCTTTCAGGATTCTCAGCAGTCCAGCTGCAAGGTCACACTGGCACAAAGTCATTACGCAAAAGGAGCTGACAATATCGTACACATTACACAAAACCTATTTCATGCAAAGATCAACTCAGAAATAAATTCATAAAAGAGCTAATAGCAACTGTGGCCTGTTTCCTACTGCCACAGCCAAGGGTAACGACCAGCACTATCCACAGATCTTTGGGATGCTGATTTCATCTGCTTTCTCCAGATTGTGGATTTTGCATCTGTCAGAGATTAAAACTAAGGCTGACAGACTTGTGTCACATTCTGTCCCCAACATCAGCACGGAGCACACCCTAAGATTACTACTCTGTAAGTTACAAAAGAGAACTTTTGCTAAAAAACAACAGACCTGGCAGCTAAGGAGTAGATCGCATTGGCAGAGGAAGAGGGTTTAATCTTGGGGTGTTCACACTCTGGGGTTGTTGTTGGACCGCTGTTCAAGCTCTGAAAGAAAAAAAAAATCCAAACTGGGAATCAGAAACACTACAAAAAGCAGTGCAGTTGCAAAGCTCTCAGCCAGTCATTCAACACACCCTCTGGGGAAATGAAGCACCTTCATTTGTTCCAAAGCATTTATCGACACCTTAGAAATCCAGTAGTTTTCCCTCAGTGAGGGCACAAGTAGGGTTTTTCTCCTGTAGTCAACTGACCGCTTAACAAAAACTGCAGGAATTTTGTATCTTTTGAGACTCCAATGGCTTTGGCAATTTCAGCTGAAAATAGGCCAAAAGGCAAAAATGTGGGACAAGAGGAAAAGGATAGAGACAAGCACACACATACAGAGACAGAACGACAAATGGGCAAGTGTCATTTTCTCAGACAATCTGGCTAGAAATGTACTTGCTTTAAATCTGAGGAAGCTGGAGGTTTGAAAAGGAAAAATTAGAGGAATGGAATCAAAGAAAGCAAAATTGCCTGGGATTTCTTTTAGAGAACAATATGTTGGACTCCTAAATTACACGTCATGACATTGGCAATAGTAACAGATCCAAATTTAACTCGGATTTTACTGTGTTAAACGAAGCATAGCTACTGTGTATGTTTTACAGGACCGAAAACCGAGATGAGTAAATTACACTTTTGCAGCACACCAGCTCCCCATACAAAACAGTCTTCTCAGTTTTTTCAAAACTGAAAGGTGAACAGTGATCACGAAATCGTGGCTCACGACTGCTCAAGCTGGGATTTCAGCCTTGCTCCCAAGAGACACAAAAGCCCTTCCCTAAGAAGTCCTCCCATTATTCTCCCTCGTTGAGCATCAGTTCCTTTCCAGCTCTCCCTTGGCACAAGATCGCCCTGGTCAGATATAAACCATCAGAAGAGGGCACCTCGGAAGATTTAATTCCTCACAGACTACCTCCACCTCCGATAGGCCTACTCACCACTGGGTTGTCCAGGCTGAGCGTGCTCCCAAGCCGATGGCTGTCAGCCCTGGACTCCATCTGAGAGGGCAAGGAAAAGGGCAGCGAGTGCCTGTTTGACAGTTCTCTCCCAGCCCAAGGGTCACCAGGGCTAAGAGCTACAGATGGGGCTTTTGGAATCGGCCTGGATGGCCACAGATCCGCCTGACGGTTGGAGGGCACAGGGGGTGGTTTGTCTCTCGAAGGACAGTCTCCTGGCGTGCAGGGCAGAGGACGTCTCTGAGGTCGACTTTCAGTCCCAATGGAATGTGGCCTGTCCGGAGGTGGTGGTGGTGGGAGATCTCTGAGCGTGGGTGGGATCGGCAAAGGTTTATCCTTGTGAAGAGTACCAGGTGCAGCCTGGAAAGCAGAAGAATGTAAAATATTGCTTAACAAAGGCAGTCTAGCCACAAAAAATAAAAAGGAGGGAGGCAGGTGGCAGAAGGGTGAGTTTTGGTTTTCGTTTTATCTATTTCTACAAGAAATTATCTCAATGGATGTGGAGATAACTCTCCACGTGTCCACAAGTTAACCTTCCAGAGGTACCTTCTCTACAGGCTTGAAGAAATAGCACAGTAACTACATGCAGCTACAGCTAGGGCTAAACACCTCAGATTTTTCTTGAAGAAAAAACCAAAAGCTCACAGCAGCATTAGATTGGATTCCAAACAAGGAATAGCCATCATATTAAAAAAAAAAAAAAAGATTCAATTGTGGGTTATTTCTACAAGTTAACATTCATCTGTCAGCACTGAATATTCATAGAAATGGATATTTTCTTCTGCCTCAATTTTCAAGCATAATTTCATGACTTCATCCAAACCAGCTGAATGAAGAACCACTGCCATGTCTCAAAAGTCAATGACCAAATGCCATCCAGATCACACTATTGCCTTCTGCTAGTCAAGCACAAAACCAGTTAATCTCTCCCAGTCACACATATGTCATTCCTTCCTTAGTTTTCTATCTGAAAAAAATCGCTTGATGGAAGAATTTGTGAAGAGAAGTTGGGACAGAAATATGACACCTTCCCACATCCAGCCTGCTAGCTAGAACAAAACACAAGCCCCTAAAGGCAGCTCAAAGGGCACGGGCAGCAGTGGCTGAGGCTGAGCCAGTGAAGATAGCTAATAACAACAGCAGTAACTTGGTACTTCAACAGGAGAACCACCAGTCAGCCTAAGTGAAGAAAAGACAGGCCCTTTAAACAGCAAGAAGGGACTGTCCTACCATGGATTCCAGAAGGAAGCATTTGCTTTCAGGACAGACTGAGCTTTTGTGGGGAGTGGAAGGGAAGTGGCCTGACAGGACTACAGAAAAGGAAGAAGAAAGTGTGGTGTGAAAGTACTCAGGGATATATCACAGGGAACACGCAGTGTTCACCAGAATGCTTTTCTTCTTGCCTGCCCCACCAAAAGCACAGCTGAAAGGGCAAACAGGGTGTTTGACCTTTGAAGAGGTCCCAGGACTGGAAGCCCCCGGCGGGTTGGACACTCGCTGCTGCAAGAGATCCAGTCGCGGCGGCACAGGAGGGAGCGTGGCCTGTGGAGCTACTGAGAATGGAGAAGGAGGACGCTCAACCTGAGAAAGCAAAGAATGGGAAAATCAACCAGTGACAAAATCCAGAAGAGCTCCTTTTCTCTAGAGAGGCTTTCACGCTCTCTGACTTGCACTGGCTTCAGTATCACTACCCTGTTACATCACCACATCACTGTATTAGGAACAACCACACGCCAGTAAATGAAGGCAAATGAAGGCACAACAGTACTTGACTGCAAGCCTTGAAGATCACCAGTGGTCTTAGCTGTGGCACACAACTAAAAATGCACACTTAGCAATGGCACAATTAAAGACAAATTGGTTTGCAGCAGTAACAAACCTGCCTTACTGGGCCTTCAGCAAAAGCAACCTTTTTTTTCTTTTTTTTTTTGGACACTAGAGGGCATAATGTGCTGCAAAACCTACTTACTGCAGGCACCACTGTGCAAACTACCCGGAGTACAGTGTCATGGCTGTTCCAGCAGTCACTACTGTGCACTAAAACCTCCATTTTTGTCCCTGGAAAGCTGTTTTGCCACTTAACAAACCAGAACGGTGCCTGTTCTTCTCTTTTTCATAAAGTTTATTTCACAAACAAGGCTAGTGCTTTCCAACTTTGAAAAGCTTTATGCAGGTTTGAACTGTCTAACGCCAACAGAGTACTAGCCTACTGCAAACCATGACAGGAGGTCACACCGAGGAAACTGCTTTGCTTCCCCAAGCTATGTATGCAAAAACTACCTCCAGGAATAAGGTTTACTGTTTAGTACACTATTTTACAGGGTTGCAGCTAAAGAGAAATATGACCTTAAGTAAATCAGTGTAGAGGTTCTTTCTGACCAGGAAATGCAGCTTATTTTAGTGAATTCAATCATTAAAAATCAGTCCAAACACACTTCCCTAAGCAGTGAAACAACAGATGCGCAAGAGCAACAACAAGCTTTTAAAAAAAAACCCATGCAGGGATCCATAAAGAATGTCTGTCTTGTACACACCTCCTGGAACTAAGTAGCACTAATAGCAAAGAGTTATCACACCTTTATTATACAAATTTATCAGACACCATATAAAAAGATGACAGTCAAATTGTCTTCCTCAGCAAAACAGCCTGCCCTCTACCCGGTTAGTCATCAGGACCTTGTGAAGACGGTGTCTGGCTGTCTGTATTCATCACTGGGGAGAATGGATGAATTTTTGCTGATAGGGGTGAACTATGGGCAATAAAAGCGGCATTGCTACGCACGCAGAGAAGTGTTCTAAACCTAGCTCTTACATTCCAATAGGTCAAGCCAGCCTTTTCACCTTCCTAAGGATCCTTTCAAGGCAACACACAAAAGATCAAAGATTTCAAAGTGTGATCTACACCGCTTATTAGAACTGACAGTTTGAACTGAACTGACAAAACTGAACCTAAATCCCTGCTTTCCATCCTGAGTAAAACCTTTTCTGTTATCAGGTCTGACAACCCTCCCACCCACAAATCACTAAGACCACAGAAAACTGATGGAGAACATTCAGTCTTTGTACGTATTGCCACTTCTACTACCACAAGCTCTGGTGAGCTTACTTTGGTACCAGCGAGTTCTTTCATCATGAAGAGGGAATCATCAGCTCTGTCGTCATCATCATCATCATAATTGGGTGAGGGAGTTCCTTCTGCCCCTTGCCGTGATAACCCTCCTCCTCCTCTGGGGTCGAATGGGTCTACTACAATTGGCTCCGTGCCTTTGATTTCACAGCGGCAAAATGGACAACCCTGGCCTTCTGATTCCTTCAGGGAAGAGAAGAGATCTGTTACCACAGCCACTCTGATGCAGAAATTAAAACGCACAGTTAAGATACAAAGAGCTTTAAAACCTCTTTCAACTGAGAGGAAGACAGGAAGGCAAACTGGGCTACAAATATGGAGTATTTTCTCTCTGAAGTAGAAACAGCTTCTTAGCAAGTCCTCACACTTCTTGCCTAATCCCAGCTTAAGAGATCAGGCATCGGGCAGAGGGAACTGGGGGGGTTCATTCTGGAGAAGAGGAGGCTGAGGGGAGACCTCCTGGCCCTCTGCAACTCCCTGCCAGGAGGGGGCAGAGAGGGGGGATGAGTCTCTGGAGCCAAGGCCCCAGCGCCAGGCCCCGAGGGAATGGCCTCAAGCTGCCCAGGGCAGGGTCAGGCTGGCTCTGAGGAAGGATTTCTGTGCAGAAGGGGCTGTTGGGCGTTGGAATGGGCTGCCCAGGGCAGGGGGGGAGTCCCCGGGATCCCTGGGGGAGTTGAAGAGTCGGGCTGAGCCAGCGCTGAGGGATCTGGGGGAGTTGGGAATGGTCAGGGTGAGGTTCATGGTTGGACTGGAGGAGCTTCAAGGTCCTTTCCAACCCAGATGATTCTGTGATCTAATCGCCTTCGCCCTGCGCTGGTGAAGCTGGCACTGGTGCACTGCTGTTACTGAACTATGAGCTTATGTCCCCAGTTGTGCTATCTTATCTCCATACCTGAAGGAAACGGAATAGTTTTGAGAAGAGAAGATACCCGTGAAAGACCAAAGAGCTTCACTCAGAGAGATTAACAAGAGACAACGCCTCACCTGCCACGCAGTGAGACAGGACGTGCACATCAGATGGCCACACGGTTCAATCTTCACATCCTTGTCATTTTCAGCACATATTTTACACAGCTGAAACGTGGAGCCCATCTCGCAGTACAATTCATATTGTTCCTTAGGGAAAGACAGACAGACATGGTTGATACTGTAAAACAACAAGCACCCTTAGTCACAGCTACGAGAAACTCAACACAAGATTTGCAGGGGGAAAAAAAATAAAATCCGAGCGCAGTGCAAAGAACAGAAGTTTGCAAAGATTTCACTATAATTTTATGTACTAGATACATCTGTCAGGCTCTGAAAAAAGTGGACTTCAAGTTACCCCAGACTGTCATTTAGGTGTCCCAAGGACAGCCTGGGAAAGCAGGGCTCAGGACACGTTGAATGGCACAAAAGCATGAATATTTGGCAGAACATTCTAAAAAAAAAAAATTAAAAAATCTTAAAATCTGTCAGCCCTGCATAAAACTTCATCTAACCTTTGCAGTCTCCTCTGCCCATCCCTATCATTCAAAGATTTCTGCAACTCCTGTAAAATACAATACCTCAGCCTTAAAAACAAGTCTTGGGGATACCAAATACGACAGAATTGTATAAACAACTAAGGAGGCTAGAAATTAGAAAGGAAGAAAGCAAGTTTGATGGCATAGAATACTCTGCTCACCTGTGTAACTTTAATGTGGTCCTGAGGTGTGGGCTCACACAAGCCAGTCAAGTCAGGATTCTGATTCCGGCCATCGGGAAATAAATAACTGTAAGCAGTTGGGGAAAAAAAAGATCTCTCTCTCTATATGTGCATAGACACAGATGCATACACACACAGGCACACACATAAAGGTTTCTTTTGGGGATGGTAGAGGAAAGAAAGAATGAGGGTGAGAAGTGAGGGGTGGGAATTCAAGGTATTCTGAACTCAAAAGATGTTTTGGAACAATTTTACCATTGGACAAAACCCAAACATGTCATTCTTAAAAGTAAAAAGAAGCTTGTCTTCCCTCCCGGCAGCAATTTTTATTTTAAACAGGATGTTATGGTCCCAGACTACTCTTCTTAAATTATCCTATAGTGAAACCGCAATATCCAGAGTAAGAAGACTGGCGCCATAATATCAGTTGCAGTGGCTCAAATTAAGGACTCGACTGGGAAAGAATCAATGACAAGGGAAACTCTGACGCACCCTTATCGTCGGCTACTGCAAAGGCCAGTCTAGCTCTCCAGTGCAAAAACCAGCCATCTGAGCACTCCCGAGTGTCAAAACAGTTCAGCAGATGAATTACTCCACTGACCTCAACGGGACTAGTCACATGATTGAACTGTTTTGTGTTGAATCAAGGTCTAAATAAAAGGGAAGAGCTCAGTGATATCGAAAAGGGCCTCAGCGATGTCAACAGCGATTGCTTGACCTCTGCAACGTGCTGCCTCTCCTGTGGAGTCGAGAATGTGTGATGAACCCAGAGGGTATGTTTTTCCCATTCAACTGACTTTAAGACCTCACCACAGGATTAACATTTATAAAACAAACAGTGGAAAAGGGCAAGAAACTTGTGATGAAGTTACTTACAAGCCTTCCCTGAAGCCATCAATCAGTGCTTGAAAAAGAGGTTTGTTGTGGGGGATTGTCTGAAGGATGTTCCCATCTGCAGTGACATAGCCAATGGCCCACTGACCGAGTCGTGTACAACTCAGTCGGAAAATGTAACTAAAAACACACAAAGGAAAGGAAACTTCAGTTTGGACAAAAACAGACAGAAAAGATTAAATGTCAAGTAGGCAGCCTTTGTCTGGCTCTATCAAGACAGCAAATAAAAACTGGTAGGAATAACCTGATGATTCCTCAATTTACCCCCAGGCAGATCAAAGGATAACCCTGTAATCTGATACGAAGTGAGAAAACCATCCAAGAACTGGTCTTCAGGTGAAATTAAACCCAGAATCCAGAGCAAGAAAAGTTAGCATCCTTAAAATCATTTGTTCCAAATCAACTTTAAAAAAAACCCCAACAAACAACAAAACCAACAACCAGGCTACACGAGGTTTCCATTTTTAAAACCAGCGCAGAGCTAATCACATAGTAACAACCTCCAGGAATGAACACTTGGCCCTTCCTGCATAAAGAGAAATCTGTTAGCCCTGTTGCACTGGGCCAAGTTCTACCCAGAACATTAGGTAGCCCAAAACTGCTCATGCCCACAGCCCCCCCAGAGGCAGGCGTTGCCTCCCACAGCCTCTGAAGCGTGCTCAGCCCGCAGCATCACCTTGCATACTCTGCCCAGCACGCTGCTTTCTGCCAGAGCAAATACTGGTCAGGTGCTTGGTCTGTCCGGAGTTGGCTTCACATGTACACAATAATTCTGGGGGCTGCAATCCATTCAGTTTTTGGTTTTACACATATACATCAGAGTGTTACGGGACGGATGGATACATTCCCTTACTCATGGTCCTAAGCAGCCCACCCTGTAGGCTCACTCCGGCAGTGTCTGCCTCTGCAGTCTGCCCATGCCTGAGGGAGCTGTTGTGACAACCGGCGGGGTGGGCAGGAGAAAAATCACCACACGGAGGATAATCTCCAAACACAGGGCAAGCTAGGGTTTTTCACAGTTTACGTTTCTGAGGAAGGAAGACAAAACCAAAATAAAACCAATCTCCTCCTCAGATAGAGCAGTCATCAGAGATGTTAGCAAGAACGCTCAAAAACGTCACTGCTGTCAAGCACTAACCTGCCAGGTTTGTGAATGAATTTCTGAAGCCGGGCTTTCACCTCATCATAGGTTAGGAATGCCATATAACCAGGATGAGTCACTGCTAGGCTATTCCAGTTCCTGAGCAAGGACGACCATGGCTAGAGAAACAACAAAGAAATACATTAACCGTGCACTTCTGAAACGTATCAACACACACAGTGTTCCTTAACCAAATGGATCAGTTAAAGAAGCAGGTTTCTTATCCATCATAAAGCCAGCAGAGGAACTAAAAGCCACATTCTCATAGAGCAGCCTTAGCATTTGAGTTTCCTTCATTAGTGATAAAAACATCACCTAAGCCAGACCTTAATCAAAGCTCCTTTAATAAATGCTAAGGGGGAAGTCACTGAGGTCACAAAAAGACAGCTCAGGAATAGCCGCCAATTTATGCTGCTTCTGCAGAAAAAATGACTCATTCCTGAGATAGGGATAAAGACAGGAGTTTAATAAGCTTATGCACAGAACCAGAAACCATGACTAGTCTGATCTCTAATACCAACTTCCTCCAGGGCCTCAGGAAAGTGACCTCCCCTCTCTGTCTCAGTATCACTGTGCTTGTGACTGTTCCTTAACCACCTCAACCTCACTTGGGTGTGGCAAAGATTACTAGCTAATTCAAGATTTGAACAACTAAACCAGCACATACGTGTTAATTATTCCTTAAATATCATACAAAAAAATCGTAACAATCGTTCGAAAGCTCTCAATCCTGAGTAGGGCTCGGCTGTCTAAATCTCACCCAATTTTTTTCCAAATTTCTCAATCTGTCTAAAAGAAGATATCAGCTCTCCCTAAAAATTTTGCACCTCTTGGAAACTGCAGCAACTCTTAACTTGCTCTTTATGTACTATAGTTGGAAAAAGTACTGAATGAGATCAGCTACATTGCAACACGGAACATGGGAATTTTTCATCTAGACATATCTTAATTACAACCCACCCTATCACATGGGAAAAGGCAAGTCAGAGCCAAAGAAGTAAGTGTTTGTTCTTGTACACAGCCAATTGCACCACCAGAAGCTGTGTTTTTGAGTTTAGCACTGACTGTGGGTTAGAATTTTACCTATTATTAGTAATCACTTCAGTAATACAGGTATTTCTCATGCACAGAACACAGACATGCCCACAACATGCTGGCTGTGTCAGATCAAAAGCCAGGAAGCCCAAATTTCCATGCTCATGCTCCATCCTGAACAACCACCACCACCCCCCCCGCTGGAAAATAAATCTGACAAGAAAGAAAAGGACAAGGAAAGACAGAGTGATAAACTAAGCTTCACATTTCCTGGCTTACAGAAGTTGTGTCAGAACTTCAGTCTAAAAGCGACCTTTGAAAGGGAAAAACTGATTCAGGAGAGGATACTGAATGTGCAGTATATATTTAGACAATTTTTACTTCTACAACCAGAAGTATCACACACATAATATAGGGTCCTAAGTATTACTAGAGGAGTTTAGGGGATGAAGGGCAAGACAACCAAATCCCTTACTGAATAAATAATATCATTTTAGTGTGTAAAAATAGTTTGTCCTGGGAAATGGGTCTAACGGGAAGCACTGAGACACATTTCAAGTGATACACATTCCTCAATTCTTACCTGAAAAAGTCGCGTGAAAATATCAAATTCAAATACTGAAATGTAGTCATTGCACGTCAAGTCAATCGTTGACTTCAAAGCCATGGCTTCCAGCCCTGAACTGATGGGATGCACTTCATGCAAGGCCTGACGGAAGCTTTTCCAAGGAACGATAGTCCTGGGGAAAACCAAACCACCTGTAAATGTGGGATGTCTGAAGACCACCACCATGTACATACCTTACACCTTTTTTTTTTGGTGAGTATTCACCTCACCATAACGGAAGAGAGGAAAATCAAAATTAGCCACAAGAGATTTATTCATGTTGTACAAGGAGAGGATTTCTTGGTATCGCAGGAAATTAGCAGTCAAACGAACTTCAGACAATTTTCTCTGCATATGCAAAATCTTGGAATCTGAAGTCCAGCTCTGCTTTCTCCTTTCCCTTTTTCTGCAGCTCTATCATGTCAAAGCTTGTATGTACCCTGGGCTGTCCACAACCATCGCTTGAAAAGAATTTCATAGTTTTGCAGCTGGTAGAGAAGGAGTTAACAATAAGTCTTTTAGCAGAGGTCTAGATAGTTAAAAAAAAGCTGCAAACAATTCTCTAAAGAAGGATTAACTGGAGAAGTAAGATAATCAGAAGCCAAAATAGAGGCTCCTGTTTAAAGGAGTATTTTCCTTCTTTTAAAATATCAAGTGGAATAGAAACACGGAAGCTGGCTAGCTTCAGACAACTTGTTATCCATGAGTAAATATATTATTGCTTTTTGCTCTGACAGCTACTAATTCAACTTTTTATGTGAAGTACCTTAGTTAGAAAGCAGTACCCAATTCCATTAACTTTATAATCCTCAAACCTCTACAGTTCATTTAGTCGGTGTTTTATTAGACACAAAAATTAAAACGGATGTTTCAACAGTTTGCACGCAAATATACATTGCACTTCACTTTCTCCTTCATTCGATCTTAAGAAAGCCATCAGGCAAATTGACAAAAGTTCAGAGAAGCCAGAAGAAAGGTGACTTAAGTGATTGGAAAGACTAATTGGAGGGAACATTTAAAGAATTTACTAACATTGGGGGCATGCTAACCTCTGGAAGAGGAAAGCAGATTATTTTGCACAGTTTGTGGAGTTCACATACAAATTAAGGAATCAAGTAGAGGAAAATTTAAGATGAATAATCAAGGGAAACTCTGACAAGAGTCTCCAAGGGAAAGTGGGGAAAGACCCATCACTTGACACATTTAAAACAAGACAGGACAAAGAACTGGGAATTACGGTGTAGGAACAATCCTGTATCTCATCCCAGAGAGTGGACCAAATGACTAGTAGGTTTCTCCCATCATTCATTTTTAACCTGACAAAGATCTTTCTGAACTACAAACCAAATTTAAAAAAAAAAAAAAAAAAAAAGAGCGCTATGTGCAATTTGTTCCCACATCTCTGGTTTTAAGCATAGTTAGAAACTTACTTTTCACCAAAAGCCTTTCTCCAAAATTCTGCAGCATCTGCCTTGGTGATCCGGAACGTGTCTCCTTGGAAAAGGCCGTTTGGGAAAATACCTTTGAGTTCTGCCAGCATGTGGCTGAATATCAGGGATAACTTTGTCAGGTTACGCCTACAAAGGACCACAAAACCAAAAGTTTCTTTTAGAAAAGACAGACGTGGTTTGGCACTCTGAACGAAATAAAAACAGTACCTACTTATTGCAATTCAAGCAGTATCCCAGCCTAGAAAGCTCCTGTTTGGGACCACCTTTCAAGCATTTACCCACATTCAGAACACAACCATCACATGGTATTTATCAGCAAGGTCTGTGTTTCTCAAGACATCTTCCACATGACTAACTCTGCACAATCTCTTTGAGGTGGGAAGATTCTTTCCAAGGCAAACCCACCCCCCCAAGGAAATACGTTCCCAGAAAATGCCCCAAACCAATATTCCAACCTTACCTACTAAGTAACAGCATAACCAGAGCCAAAACCTCATCAGACTCCTTTGCTCTTGGGTCCGAAAAGTCCTTAAGAGAGCACGTAAAACTACTACAGCCCTAGACCATGTCAGCTGAATGTCTTTCCAAGTCTCCAGAGGGTCCCAACACAACAGATTCACTCAGAGATCTTCTAGCCAATAACAACAGGCCCAGCTCCCAAGGGAAGGTCAAAACACCTGCAGGTTTTTTCTGAAATGGTCATAACTTATGTGCAAAAGCTTGATGGTCAAGGTACTCACCATACTGTGTTGAGTAATTATCCAACTTGTATTACTAATTAGTAGCCCAAGTACCTTCTCTGCCTGATAACACTCGTGTATCAGAATCGCTTTCTAAACTGAAGAGGGAAAGTTGGAGAAGAAGAGAAAATATATTCTCTGCTTTGGATTTAGTCAATGTGCAAAAGATTTCCAGAAACAGAAGACAGGAGAACCACAGCCCAATCGAGAGGACACAGCAGCACAAGGAGCATTTTGGGGTACGTGCTTCACAAGAAAGCAGCACTGGATTGGCATCAAATTCCAGCAGTACAAACCGCAGCCCAGGACTGCTTTTCCCCTCCTTGTAGTCTTAGTGACTGTATTAAGGAGCTAAGTTCCACGTTGTATCTGTGCTGTGCAGAAACGGAGCTAGCTTGGGTACCTTAAAGCATCGGTGCCTGTAGCAGTACAGGAATATCAACAGTATTCCTACTTAGGAGTCAAACAGCATTATTACACACTAGAGAGGTCGCGTTCTACTCAAAGATGGAAAAAAAAAAAAAAATCTATTCACTAGTGGCACCTCTTTCTCTCATTCCTTTATCCAAATAAAGGATGACTATCTTCTCTACTCCATTACATTCTCCATCTGCTAGGAAAATGGAGTTCCTGAAAAGAGACAAGGGTATTTCTAGGCCAGAGGCTTTTTTTTTTTCACTCCCATATCACATGCTTGTAGGTAAGAGAAGGAACCAGCATCATGTGGGAAAGGACAACTTCTAAGTTATGTCCAACTGACCAGAGCTGGTCAGAAGGCTACATCAACCACCAAGGCACTGCACAGACCCAGTTATGACACTGAGCAACAAGTTATTTTGCAGACTTCAAAACACCGAACTACTCAGAGAGGGGCTAGAAGCATCCCCAGGCACACGGTATTTCCTTAATGCCTTGTTTTCCAAGCTCCCTAAGCGTGCCATCTCCCTGAAGACAGCTCTGTTTGGCAGCAAACTACACTCGCCCTGGGTTTCAGCCTTTCACCAATTTCTAGCATTCTGGTTGGATTGTTTCCAATGACTTAAATCTTGGACATTTTTCAGATACCACTTGCTCCAGACACGCTATTCCTAGCTGAAGTACTTATCCTGTTAATCTGCCTGACCGCAGAACTGACCTACCAGATAGGTAACGGCCTTTAGGGCCTTCTGCAAAAATTCTCTGCACATTTGGGCTTGGGTATTCTAGCTCCGTATCATACTTTTTAAGAGTCTAAACTCAACTGCAGGTGACCTACTTCATTTGACATATATTCTACTATTTACTCCGCTCCACACGAGCCCTTTAGCTGTGCCATAATACAGTCTGGGTGGACTAGAAGGTAGACAAGGACTCAAAACTATAAATCTTCTTTGACAGTAGTTCTCCTCCCTTACCCTGATTTATTCAACTACGTTTCAATCTGTGCCTCAGCAATGAAAGTTGCTCAAAGTGTTTAGAGAAGGTGCCAGCTATACAGCAAGGGATTCTGGCTTTTGTCATTTCCTACGCCTCCAACAACAACAGGTGCTCAAGACTAACATAAGTAAAACCCCCCCAGATGCACTTCTATATAGGCTGCTCTATCCAGCAGCTCTCTACTGGATGCATTACACATTTAAACTGTGTATTTTAAAACAGTTATACGATTTGGGTGTTTGCTTCTATAAACAGACTGAAAAGCTTTATCGTTCATCATCTTTGTCTCATAACTGTCCTCTACAGAAAGAGGCTGTTAAAGTCCCCTTGCCCTGCTGGGGTATCACATTTTCCAGTCAGCCTGCTTTTGCAGTTTTGTTACACCTTTGGAGTGCTACTGTAATGCCTCAACTTCTGCTCTTAGGAAGCTTTATAGAGCATGTCTTAAAAAAAAACCTATAGAGGATAGATAACTGCATGTAGGAAAAACTAAGCTGTAGCAGAACAAAGTAATGGCTTCCCATGGGGTCACAGACATATTTATGAAGCTCAGTGGCTCAGGACCTAGATGTGTGGATACACAGAGAAGCTGCAGCAGCACAAAGCAAGGCTGTTACCTTATCAGTAGCATCAGTTTATGTATCTCCGCCCCTCCTTGCCCTGTGTAATGTTAAGTAATTCAAAGTTGCATGTTCCTCTTTCCAGCAGCAGATAAACGACTTCCCATTTACCAGGGAAAGGTTCAGATTCTGAGGCACAGCCACTGGCTAACCCTACAGAAAAGATGATTTAACTGTACACTCACACCCCAGGTCCATCCCTCCCGAGGGCAGGTCCTCACACCACATCCTTGCAATACCTCTGGTTGACAAACACTAGGAAAAACTGCCAACCAGCAGTTCTAGCTGTGGAGCTTGTTCCCCAAGTCATGTTCTGAAAGTCCTCATTTCCATAAAATGACAGAAAAAAGGCCAGTTTATAGCAGCGCAAGGAAAAAAACACACCGTGCTATTATCAATCATTTAATCCATCTAAAACTCAAGCAAAAAAGAAGATAGTAGTTGTTTTTATTAAGTTCATAAAATAATTTTTGCTCAAGCCTCCATTTTTATTACACTAACATGGAAGTAACTGGTAGGAATTAAATTCTGAATAATTTCCCCGAAGGGTTAGCATGCAATATTTGTGTGCAGTCCCACACAGGTAAAGTGGCATCTCACAGCAATGCATTAACGCCCGGTGACTAAAAAACCAGCAATCCAAAAGCTGTTAAGGTATATGGCACAAGCCAGCACTCTCACCACCTGAAAAGTCACGTCCTATTTGTGAAAAAAAAAAATAAAAATCTAAGCAGGCTTGAAACTCGTGTATGCAATATTTGGTAGACAGAAGAAAAGTCATTTCAGGCATATACTCTGCTCTTGCTGCCCATGACAGTGTGAAAATTTGGGTATGATCATGCAAGCACACTTACCCATTTCTGACCTTCCGATAAGAAGCTAAGTGAACAAGTGCAGGGTTTAAACAAAGCAACAGTTAACTGGGTCCAGTTGCTCAACACTTCTGCTCCCTCAGCTGAGTTTCAGGAAGTGCTCGCACCCAGCTGAGCACATCATTTCAGCAAGAGAATTTCTACAGGCTTAAAGAGGGATAAACAAATGATTTTACAGACACCCGTCGAAGGCCTGCTGCCAAAATAGTTTATAATATCTGAAAATTTTCAATTCTTAAGGTTATCATCATTTTTTAGAAATATTCAGCTGTATCTCTGGTGACAGAAAACCACAGGAAATTAATATAAACTGCAGAATATTTTATGTTAGTAACTAGCTTTTATACAGCAAGTAGTTACCAATCCTGTGCTAAAAGGACAAACTTTTTTTTTCAAGAGTGCACTCCTTTATTTTAACAAGTTATGCAGTTTTAAATTAATAGACCAAACGCCTGCAATTACAGTGAACATTTTTATGAGCAGATCAAAGTTTAGTGATTACGACTGTATTTTATTTTTAGTTACATCAGCAACTGTCCTCATCTCCATTGCTTCAACTGAACAGAAGTGTTCTCCCTGAGAAAGGGTGATATTTTCAAAGGACACATAAGTGACGGAGAGCAGAGGTTCACAAACATTTTTGGCTACAGACCTCCAGCAGTCTTCCGCGTTTCTTATAAACTATGATGCCCCTTTTTCCAACTTTTAGCTAAACACAGGAACGAACACAAAAACTGTTACCAAGAGTTGCACAAGAGGTATGCCAGCCACAGTTTGGGAATCACTGACTTAGGCACTTAAACCCCGCTAACAGTCAGTGGAATTTAAACGCTTGTTATATCAGCACTTCTGAAAACATCACCCAGGGACCACAGGCCACATCAGTTGGCTCTCCTCACTGCAGCTGAGCCGAGAGCAACACCTGTACCGGCTTCAAAGAACCACGGGACGTTTCTCTCCGGTGGTTACGTCCAGGGGCAGAGCAACAGCTACAGTTCAGGCAGGATTTCGTGTTCCTGCGAGCGCTTTCACATCTATGCGCCAAGTATTCAGCTTCGTATTGTTAGACGGTGAATCAACAACAGTAAAAGTGAAAGCTTAGAAAGCCAAATATTTTTTCACTCTATACAGTAACCAAATATTTTACTAAGACACACCTGCAGCTCCAGCACGCAGGCATTATTCCTTCCACACGATATTAAAGAAATAGCTCTCTGTTAACAACACAGAAAAAACCATCACCAGAGCCTGTTTAGCTGCAATTACACTCGACTGGAAAACTGCGCTAGCTTGACACTGACAGGGCTCTAAAGATGCAGGTCTCAAGCAACCATTTTGGGGAACAAAGAAAAAAAAAAAATCAGCATGAAGCAAGATTATTTCTTCAGTTACCCAAGTGCTCATTAATCTGCGGGTTCCCCAAGGCCAGGCCAGCCCTGCCGGCAGCTCTGCGAGCCGAACAGGCATGTTCCTTCATCCTCCCTCCTCCGTGCCCCCTCTGCTGTGGTTGTGCTACTTCCTTCCTGCTTCATGCCTGGTTTTGCTCCACACATCTTAGCGGAAGCCAAAAGGTCGAGCAGGCACTTCCATTTGCAGCACAGTTCTTCATTGCAGCCCCTCCACCGGCCGGCCCCCAGCTGGGTTTTCTGGTGCTGTTGCCTCCCCCAGACCTATCACAGATTTTTTTTTTTTTTTTTTTTTCTTTTCCAGTTTCCTGTTTGCTGGACAAAAGCGTTTTTCCACCACGTAGGCTCAGCCTTGCAAAGAGCAGGCGAGGGTTTTAATGACAGCGTTGCCTCTTTCAGCTGCCTCGACACCATTAGTTAAATTAATTCACGTTACAAAGTCATACAGCACCTAATGTGCTTCATAACTAGAATGCCTTCTTACCTCAAGGCAGTGTTAACGTAGCACTACCCTTTCTGCCACTGCCAGCTAGAATTTTTTCATTTTATTACAGTATTTCTCAACTACTTCACAGCTAACCAACTGACAGAGCGTAATTTTGGTTCCTCACATGCAGCAAAGACCTCTCCACTGGCTGATTTAGTCACAATGTTGTGCTCACATGCCACAATTCGACATTGACTGTCACGTCTGGAAAGCTCGTTCTGTTGAAAGCATGCTACGAACACGGCTGTGCGGAGGAATCGAGAGCTGTAACACAAGAAAACCAACAAAGGCTTCACTTCTGAAGTTATTGTGTGTATTTCTTACATACCACCAAATTTTCAACAGGATTTTTGTATCTGCGTTCTCACTGACTTCAGTCACGCTTGTGAACACTGGGTTTTCACAAGGAACATTTGGCCTCTCCAAGAACAGGCTGCATTTAACAAAGACTCTTCATGGGAAGCTAAGGCAAACACAGCCACACCTCCGCCTTGGCCCCAAAACAAAATTAAGCTGAACGTGACTCAACTGACTTCATTTCAACACGTTTTCAAGAAAATGATTTCATAAAATCAGCGCCAAACCAGCTAAAAAAAAAATTTTAAAAAATCACACATCAATAATGACGATTCAGGAGGGTAAAAGGAATTCAAAACAGGGGACCTAAGTTACTGCAAAACCGTATTATTCAAAACTCAGGAGAAGGCACTCTCTACATGTCAAGTTGGCTGTTAAAAGGGGCATGACCCAAAAGGGCATCTCAACAAGAAATGCAATCTCAGTACGCTGGAAGAATTATTTCAAAGCATTTTTTTTTAAAGTATACCTATTTATTCTAATGGAAGATTAAAGGAAAAAGCCTTACAGAGGACTTGGGAGCATCTGACACTTTAGCACTAAACTCACTGACTGAAAGCTCCTAGAACAGACGACGTGGTTTCTAATTGCTTCTGTCCTCACAGAATTGCACAACTAACGCGTTCACCCAGGACAACTCAGATGCACCACTTCTCTTCTTCGGAAACTGTGCGTTTATTTAGTGACAGAATTACAAATTGATGGCTTGGAAAGGAGACCATTACCCAGCTAAACTGAGGGAAAACACACTCTAAATCACTGCACTATTATTCAGTACTACTGCTGAAAACTTGTATTTTATTTTTTTTTTAAGCAACTCACAGTCCAAAACGGTTTCTGTGGTATCGCAATTTCACATCTCCAGTGACTCTCCATCTAAGTTTGACATGCAGAGCTGCAAGCACAGTATAAATATTTCACTAGCTGAGCAATTAACGCTTGCTTTTCTGTAAATCACACCTCAGCAACCCTACTGATGGATGAGACTTAAATCCAGACTTTGGTACTCTTCTGGATATGAGATCATATTAAATTTCCTAAAAAAAAAAAAAAAAGGTTTTTTACCTCGTTTTACAGGTGAGACACCTGAAGGCAGAAAGAGCAAGTGCTGGAAATTAGAATTACAACTAAAGAATTTCTAAGTCCTTATCACATGCTCATTATTGCATTAGTACTTACTAAGTACTACTGCAAGAAACTATAACTAAGGAAACACAAATTTCCTGCCCTCTCACTTCTGGGGTTACTTTGGAATTACACACTTACCACCAGATTATGTTTAGGTGACAGGGTTAGCATCCACTACAGGTAAATGCAAGCTCCTGTACTTAAGGAAAAAAAAAAAAACAACACACCCCAAAACCACAGTTCTTAGGCCCTGCAAACAGCCAAACTTTTTTTTTTTCCCCTGTCTACTTCTTATTTGATATATAGATTTAACATCTAAAAAAAAAAACCCAACCACCACCTCTTTTAAGGAGTCTCCAACATCTAACACGTACCTTTCAGAAACCACAGTGGTGTGAGGTTATCACACGACACATTTTTCAGAGGTTACAAACTATGCACCAGACAGGAGCAGTTCGACCCCAGTTCAGCACAGGCGGCTGCTCCTGGTTCCAGAAAGAACAACTGTATCCTACCACCACACCAGCAAGAAGTTTTCTGCGTGCTCTTCATGTTAACATAAAACTCCAGCCTATGCATAGAGGCAGTAAGTGGAAATGCTTGAGGTGATCCCAAGATGTCTTTTATAACCCTGAGACAGCTTCAGAGTCCTCTACACACAGTAATCACTTTTAAAAATAGAAACAGCGGAACTACTTTCAACAAAACTTGCAACACAGGAAGTGAATGAAATTCCATTTAACTATTCCTGGCTCAACAGAAGTCACCTTACCAAGTTATGCTGGGCCACTGCTCTAACATTTAAAGTATTTCCACAGGACAACTAATCTAGCAGACTAACAGCAAGCCAGGCATTTTAGAACCAGCAATTAGTTGTTTGTACTGTAGAATTTTACAGCGTAAGCTAATGTTATACTGGGTTTGTAGACAAGCTCACCCTGGTACCCTTTGGAAAAAAGGGAATAAATATGTTTATCACCTCTTGTTAAGACAAGGTTTGGCTCCAAACACACTTTTCCATTTGCAGAACTACAGGTTTCACTGTTTCATTCTTTGCAGAGCTAGAAAACCACCTGGTTAGCTCTGCAACTTCAAAACTTACTAAAAGAGTAAAACAGGAATGGGAACACATAAAGCACAGGACCTGGGTATTTGTGTCCATTCTAGGTCTAATCCCAGTTCCATCACATACTCTCAAGAGCAGGTTTGAATGAACCAAACTCAGGTTAGCACTATTCACTGCTTCTCTGCAGAGGAGCTGGTCTGCATCAGTGGATGCCCGGGGTGGCAGCGTGCCTGGCGAAGGATGCCAGCTCCTGCCCAGAACACACACCCACCTGCAGCTGTTACGCACTGGACCTGAGCTGGCCCCCCCAAAGCCAAACCAGGAATGACCGCAACCACCCCATGAGGCTCTTACCCTGTTTAATATCTGCAGCAAATCTGTGTACAACAACTGCTGTGAAGCTTCCTCTCTACTCCCTCCCCCTTCTTCACTAATTAATTATGTCTACAGCCAAAAATGCAATAGTTAACTGGTGAAAGGCATTCTCTGCATGCAGTATTTCTTTCCATTCTAATATTTTTAAATGTTACCAGTTGTAGCTTTAAAGAAGCAAGACATTCTAGAGGCTAATATCAGTACTTTCATATTACAGGACAGAAATATTACACAAAACATACATGGTTGCCCTCTGAATCCTGGCACTTTCCAACTTCGATATGCTTAAATACCTTGAGTTTGGGGAGTAGAGCGTGCCAGTTATAAAGTGTCACACAAAATATACTGCGGACCACAAATGACCAGAAAACTCTGGCATACTCGTATTGTTAGGCAAATGGAGGCGACTGACCTGAAGCAGAAAGGCCACCAGTCCACCGTGCTGACCAGAAGCACCAACCTACTGACCTTTAAAGGATCTGCACTTCTTATCCTAGGCACAAATGCTAGTGGTGTATTTTTAACAAGCTAGATTCCTTTCAATGTTAAGAAGCTAAAAATCCATTTATTTGTCTGGATTTAAATATTATAGATAGCACTTCAAAGAGAAAATTCATTGGATAGGATTAATGGTTTTTAAAGAGCTCAACGTCTACTCAGAGGATTGACAAGATAAAGGATAACCTCTCACCTAGGTAACAGATTAATTATTTCACCAGATTCAAGGAACTACACAGCAAAACTTGCTGCTCAAAGCAACACTACACGTTATACTTGTGTTTGGGCTCTCCGCACTGGAGTCAAAATTTACATTTCAGGGGCTACTTGCTACAGTTAAAGGGTAAAACAAAGCACAAAAGCCCTGTTTCCAAATCGAGGAAGACTTTGTATCTCACACTTGATCTTCAGCCACCCTCCAAACTGTCCTGAGTATCATGAGGCCACTGAGGGATTCCTTGGCAGAAGGGTCTGTAAGCTCCATTGCTTCATTCCCAACTCGCATCCTGTCAAAATACTAAACCCAAGGTACAAGATACTTTGCAACATACATACTCCAGTACAACCTACAACCCTGACATACATTTTGGTTTGGGGTTTGTTTTTTTTCCCCCCCCCAAGCTTCAGACTAGATTGCAGCAAAGGGCAGTACTTGCCCATAGCTGACCTGCTGAGTAGTCTGACAGCAGATCTCCATTTCTCCCTCACACCATTCTCACTTACCACGACCAATTTACCCTCTCTAGTAATGTTACAGCCCTTTCTACAAGTGGGTGGCAGTCAGGGAGTCACATTACCTGAGCTGGCTGGGGGTGGCACATAACCGAGCGCCATCCGATCCACCTTCCGGAGATGGAAACAGGGCAAAGCCAGCAAGTTCACAAAGAACACCACCAAAGGCACTGCTTCAAATTGCTGGGCAGCAGCTGGCCTAATTTTGTACCTTCTAAACAAGCTACGTGGGTTTTTGACACTGTCTTATAGTTCAGAAGAGCTCTCACACACCAAAACACGACCTATTTTCCAGCTGAAAGGGCCACGACTGCAGACTTCTTCAAATCAACAGAAACCCAAAACGTGGTATCTCAGCCCTGAATACACAAGTCAAGCACCCAAGAAACACAACAGGGTTGACAAGCAGCACAAACACATTTTTTTGCCAGCACTGAGAAATTTATCCACATTTCAAACGATGATTATCACAAACTAAATAACACGCCTGCCTTTCATCCACAACATCAAGAGTTAGTCTTCCATAAAACTCCACAATTTTACAGCCTCCAAGAGCAAAGATTAATAAAAATTTTACATCCTTATTATGCAATAATCTGAAATCTTACATTTGTCCATAAACTGATTTTCAAGACAGTGGTCCAATTTTTGCCAGAAAGAAAACTAAACTAAATATATGCTTATAACAATTTTGCTAAGTGTTACTTAAGTTCCACAACTATCACCTAAACTAGCAAGTTAAAGCCAAATTAAAAAGAAATAATTCACATTCCTCTCTCCAACAACATTTAAATGATAATGAATTTCTTCTTGGGTAATAAGCAGTTAGTTAGTGTTCATATGCTGGAGCCTGGCAAGGAAACCTTTCTTGTGGGCAGCTTTGGAGCCTGTTCTTTTCTTTAAGATGCTCTAATTTAAATGCAGATGTAGACTTCACACTAGTGGGTTTTGTTAAAAAAAAAAAAAGTCTTAGCTGTATTAGAAGGAAGTGACAGAAAGAGGACTCACACACACCATGCACCATTTAAGTTCCACATTTTATACTATCTTTTTCAGTGGACAGGACTGTGTACAACCATTCTAAAATATGAGATTAGAGCATTAACACACACACACCCCACATTCCCCCCCTATCCCCAGAGAGAGCTTTTCTGGTTCATGGCTTCAAATAAGTGTTTTCCAACTTATTTCTCTATAAAATCCAACTCCCCCCCCCCCCAAGTCATTCTTCATGAGTTTCCTTCCCCTTTAGAGATATGCATGGTCATTTCCAGTAGACATTAAATATTTGCAGCTTTTTCCTGTGTAAATTAGTAAGTCTTTACTTTAGAGCTGGAGAAAAATATTAAACCCTGCTGAGCCAGCATCCCTTCAAGCTACTGTCAGAAACACAACAGTTAAATACAGACTAGCACCCCAAACATTTTTTTTTTCAGTGTGGAGAGGGTTTATGATATTCTCTGCCTAATCCCATTTTCTCCTCTGCTGATACGTTAATTTTGTTAATCCGGTTTGTTAACATTTTCTTTTCCAAAGTATTCAAGTTGAACTAGTAAATTAACTTGTGCTGTTTATTAAACATCCAGTCCACATCCTGAGTAATGACTTCTCCTCAGCCTTTCACCTAACCCCCACCCTCCAGCTTACATAACTGCAATCTAATGTGGAAACATTTGCAGTGGTCTGGTTTTATTTGGCAAATAAATTTTCTGAGTTTTCCCTCAAAACAGACTGTTTTAACAAAATCTGTAAATTTGATTCACTGCTGAAAAATAAGACTTCTCAGCCTAATTCAGACTTTCCCAACTAACAGACAACTCCTATGACTGTCTACTGATCAGCCAGCTATTCTTCTGTCCTGCCATGTGATGTATAATCTATTTAGACAACTGCGAAAAAGCTGCTGCGATGAGTAATTTATGTAGTGGGGAAAGCTGATGAATGACAGCTCCTCCATGCAAGTAAGAGGTCTGCAGAAGTAAAAACCTTCTGCAGTAGAAACAAAAGATATTCCTACCTAACCACTGAGCCTCTAAAATTCAACTGAAATCAAGAGTTTAGGCAAGTTCAGCGTGTTCAGAGCAGTTACGGCATCGGCATTAATGGCACTATCAAATCATCACAGCGCAGGAAAAGATACGTATGTTTAACCAGCTTTTGTTATCACTGGTTAAAAAGTAAACTCAAGAAATTCACAATATTTACAGGATCAGAGAAGTCACATATTTACCACAGCAAGCTACTGGGTGCTGAACAGGTGTGCCCCTCTCCTGTGCATATAGACCTGCTAAATACCCTCCACAGAACTTCTTTTATTGCACTGTTTCAGCTATATAAGCTACCAAGTTCACCTCAGAGTGGTTTTTTTTGTTTTGTTTTGTTTCTAAAACTTCAAGCGACAAGTCTTAAAATACCTTTTGCATTAGAAAGCACAAGTGGATTTATAAAGAACAGGGACCAGCAGCTTTGGAAATGTGTGTAGCCTCAAGAACACCTGCTAATTACTGCAGCACAGCCGACCAATTATTGAATGCCTTACCTTTACCTTGCTGCCAGCATATGACAAAATATCCAGTGATTAACTCTTGAAATAATATTCGATTCCAATATCAAAGCCTGCAGATGTTACCATTCTGTTCTACCAGGTGACAAAATACATGTTTTAGAGACAAACCCACCTATTAGCAAGGACAACCTAAATAAGCTCTTGAACTGCCAAAACTCAGAGGAGTCATGACAGTATCTCCACAAAAAAAACAACCCCACACCCTCCTCAGAGGTCACGCAGTTGAATTTCATCTACTTGCTGAAACTCAAGTCTTTAAACAGTAACTAGAAGTTGTTGCATGTACTTATTAGTCAGGAAGCGCACACTTCAGAAGCACCCTCAACAGCATTAATTTTTAAACAGATATAGAAGTGACCTAAAGCAGAATTTAAACAGCATCTTTAAAGCTCTCCTAATAATATGAGTTCTCCTCACAGAAAAATCGCAGCATGATTTTATGCAAGAGTAACAATTTCATCTGACTGACGATCAAAACCACAGTGTTTCAGAGACAAAACAGCCGTTACAGTCCTAAGAAAAGAAAGGAAGCCATTGAGTGTGCACAGCGTTGGACGTCGCACTAACTGTGGTGTGAGCCACAACAGGAGGATGCTTTCAGCAGGCTGACGGTTAAGGTATGACACAGGAGAGCTGCGTTCGCTTTTAACAGCTCTGTCACTGCAACTAGTTTAAAAACTGAAGGAACACACACTCACCCACATCTGTAAGCACTGCGAGTGTTTCCGCACCCTTTACTAACGCTGTTCACAGCACCTCTGCTCCTCTACTAGCTTGAAAGGCAGAGAATACATCAAGGCGTGTGCTCTCTTCACGAACACGCCTTTAAATGGTCACTAAGAAACTGCAATCTTATTTTGTACTACTGGATTTTAAACTGCCTGCCTTACAGCCAACACCAAACAGCATCCATATTAAACTCCCACACAGTCTACTCTAAACATCCACGCGACCCTGTAGCGGAGCACTCGGTGACACACACATCTTGTGGCTATTGGGAACTCTCAACGCAGCACAAGCAGCTACAAGACATGGTGCTCTCCGCAGCTGTGCTCCGATTCTGCCTCAGTCCACCTTGGATGAACACACTGGAGAATCTCTAAAAAAAAGTTTGAGAAGAAATACACAAAGAGAAATTTAGAAAGAATAAAAACAGAAGGTTGATGCTCAAGTGATCAAGACCACTCTGATCCTACAAACTAAGGGTGACTTCAGTCATTTCTAACTCCTGGTTTGTTTGCTGGTAGCAAACACCTGCACAGCTTTCACGCTAGTTATGCAAATGTCAAAGTAGGGCATTTGCTCTCCATCAAGAGACATTTGGGGGAGGAAAACAAGAGCATACAGAACAGGAAACAAAATGAATGCTAAATCTGGAAGACAGGAAGAAGGAAGCTTCAAGAACAACAGGGGAAAAAAAAAAAAAAGGCAGAAAAAGTCAAGACAAAAGGATTATTCAGTACACCAGATTAGATTTTTAAAGGCATGCTTCCAAAACACTGCAGACTAACATTAGCCACAAACTTGCATGAGATCAAGAGCAAACCAGATTTTTTTATATATATACACACACATACATATACACACACTGCCATGAGCATATTTCCAGCGAGTACCAGATTCAGGTTATATTTGTTTGCTTCACACGCTGCTGACAATCTCCCAGAAAGCTTCTCCCACACTTCAAATATTTGAATTTATCAATTCTTACAAAAGAAAACAATTCATCTTTTTTCTTCAACTCCTAAAAAGGTGGGAAAATTTCTTAGGGTTATTCACCTTGAATTACTATATACCTTTTAAATCAAAAGGTATATTTATAGCAAAAACCCATTTAACTAAATTCCAGATGAAACAAACAGTACTTCAAGTGATCAGGTTCCAACAGCTCGCACAGGCACAACGTCTGCTGCTGGAAGCGCAGCATTTAACAGCGTCAGTTCAGTGTTGGCTGCACTCAAAGTGCCGTTTCTTTGTGCGGATCTCTCTTGAACTGATACACAAATCATACACTCCGAGTACTCTAACCTCTTGCTTTTCCAATGCCAAATCAGAGACCTGAGAGTCACCGTGCTCATCACCAGCACCAGGAAAGGAGCGTCTGATATTTCCCCTTTATGATACAACAGAATCTGCTGCTTCAAGCAATGGCAGCTGTAACGAGACCAGCCGGGATGTGACTCTGCTTTTACGCTTATATTTACAAGTCTCACCACAGCTGCTGCCCTGGTAAGCTGTTTATTCATAAATGGTACAATTAGCAATTCCCCAAAGACTCCCAGCACCGCTGGGAGAAAGCAAGCCTCTACTGGAATCCCATCTAACAACAAGGATTTCCCCCACCCCCTTTTGTCAATTAGTTTGACTACAAACTGACTAGGATGATTAACTTTGTGGAATTATTTCTCTTTGCTTCTCTCTGAAAAAACCATGGGACTGGAGGTCCCTTGTTGGGACTTTTGATTGACATAGCCATCATTCACTCGTCAGATGTTCCATATTTATCACGGACAGATGACAATACACGCACAGTTAACTGGAAGGATAGCACAGAAATTCTAAAAGGTTTCATATACCCCTTTTAAGCCTGCTTCTGGTGGCAATAGTATGTGTTCTAGAAAATAACATCAACTCTGTTATATGGGAGCAACACACAAAATTATTTTCAAGATAAAATATTTTAAGAGCAAGCCGCTGCAGCGTAAAAATCACTCAGTCTTGAATGATTATCCATGTTGTTAATATCTCCAAGGGTGAGACAAGAAAATGTCCAGTTCCAGCAGAAAACTCAGAGATTAATTTTAATCAGTTTAATCAATTTATTCACAGCAAAAAGTGTTTTTCATACTACTGGTCATTTTGATCTGACTGAAAGCTAAAGAAGTGCAATTTTCTATTAAGTGTCACGTCATCCTCAAAACTTCTCAGGCTAATGAACTCTTTTCTCCCCTTACTTGTCACATCCATTATTGCCTCGAACAGTTTTGGAAAATTCCAGCTAGCAGCATCTCCCAAACCCCACTTCTCACCTTGCAATGAGTCAATTCTGCCTATAACAACCCCATTCCCCTATTTTAAGGCAGATAAAATATTACATCTATTTTTTGAGTTCACACATTCCATCAAGCCCAGTTCCTGAAGGCCTCATACAACAGACAACCAAACATTTCAAAGCAGCAAGTGTACCCCATGACGATGCCATATTTACACTCCCCAAATCCTGTCTCAGACTCCAAGGGCAAGTTTTATCTCACAAAGAAACAACGCTAAACAACAATGCAGGAAGAAACTTCCATTTCTTAATTCATTCTTCAACACTGCTGGTGAAAAATAAAAACAGCCTTAAAAACACCTTCTGGAGCTACTATCACAGTCTTCTGTTGATGTTGAATATTACAGAATATGCCTCATAGAGTTCAATATAATACCAGAAACATGTGCCAACACTTCTCCACACACCCACATCCCTCCCCCTGTCCACCCCCCCCCCCAAGTAATTCAAGCAAGTAGTTGCCGGGGTGTTAACCACATATTCTCCCCAGAGCAATTATGTTCAGCCACTGAGTGGTTATTACTTTTTTCCACTGGTTTCTTCTTTTTTTTTTTCTTTTTTTTTTCTGGGGTGTTGGTTTTTTTTTTTTTGGTTGGTTGCTTTTTTTAATTCGGCACCTACTCCAAAATCCTGAAATGAGTTTAGAGTTACAAATGTATGCTGTATGTCTGTTAGAGCTGCTGCTATGAGGCATTAGGAATTGCTGTTCACCTTGAAGATGTCCCTTGCTCTCAGCTATGCCTTGTGAACAGAACAAAAGAAGAGTTCACAAGTGTGGTCCCCGGATCTACCTTAAATATGAAGTTTACAATGTATGAAAGTTACGGGGTTTTAGTAAGATGTTTCATTTCCACAAAATGAGGATGTTTCTCCCCCACCACCAGAAATACTGAGCAGTTTGTTTCCAGAAAAAGGAAGAGTTCTGTAAAGCCTCAGGACCAATTGCAACAAGTTTTAGTCTGTTTTGCTATGTAACAAAATACTCTATTGTTTCCCGAAATTGCGAGAAAAGTCATTCTGAACCTTACCATCCTCTCTCACAAGGCATTTTCTATGTGAGAATGCAAAGGACTGCAAAATCTTTTCATAGCAGACTTTACTGTTTATGTTAACCTAGCATACCTGAACTACATAACTAAGGCTCTACAGGCTCTGAACACTTACCCTGTTCACAGATTTCAGTGTATCCCAGTATAGTTTACTTGAAACTCTACACCTATGACTTTTAAATCTCCTCAAATCTGTTTCCATGCACAGACAACACACCAACCAGCAGACATTTGTTCAAGCTCTTGTTCACTAGAGCAAAGCTATAAATATTTGAAAACGTTTCTCCCCGTTACCTAGGCTGAGAGTTCTCCTCATACATCCGCTCTTTCCCTTCCTTGAAAAGGCTGATGGTCTGCTTCGTTTTCTTCATCAAGTTCTCCATGAACACACGGAAATACTCGTTTTCTCCTAGGGTCTCCATCTTCCCCTCATAGCGTGACAGGATGGTTCGTAGATGCTGGTAGGTATCAGGGAGCAGATCGAGGATATAGGGTGGGCTGTTCTTCAATGCCAGCTTTGGGTTCTGACACAAACGCACCACCTATGGTTAATGAAGAAAATACCACCTTGAAAACTTAAAACTAGCAACTTGTGATCAATGACTTAAACACCATTCAGTGTTAGTTACAAACACAATCCAATGAAGCGTTCGCTCTCCACAAGCCCCATTCGTTACTCAAGTGCAGATAGGGAGCCCAGCCACTGTAGAAGAACTGAGTTTATGGACCAAACTGCACGTGGACTGACAAAACTCCCAACATACACACAATTATATTTCATGAGGCTGCGTTTCACCTCAAGTGCATTTTCAAAAACAAAGTTCAAGAAAATTCAATATGGAGTTTGTAAGTGGCAAGGATGTAACTTAACCACATATGTGTCTAGTACTTCCTGACGCGTTTCAGACCCTGAACATGCCCACAGGCAGACCTTCACCCATCTAGCTGCCCTGATTTTGGCTGCAAATGTGACTTTTCACACTGACCCATATATCTGGGACGACAAATAAGCCCACAGAGGAAGTGCCACTGTTACAGATACGACTGATGCTAGTGAGCGTTCCCAGGCTGAAAGTTTTCTGAAGGCAACGGTGGTGGAAGAATCTCCTTTTCTTCCTCCTTCAACACATACAGCAAGTAAGAGGAACAACAGCTTTTATGGATAATGACAACTATCAAGAAAAAAAAAAAGAATGCAAAGGAATTTTTCTCTACAAGAACGAGAAATAAGCTGTAGCATAATAGATACGGTAGGAGAAGTCTGGATAAAAGTTTAGTTCGCAAGAACTTGTGTCCCCAGTTATGCATCAACTTTGCTTCTCTAACTTCTCTTAGATGAATCTCATAACAAAACTAGATTATTCACAATAATTTCTGTGTGTTTGGGGTGTTTTTTTTTTTCTTTAATAACGCCACATCCATAGTAACACTAGTAATTACATTAAAAGGTTATCAGATGACCTCAACCTGTCTTCTGCTTGGCACACAACTAAACATCTCATTGTTTCTCCTCCCAAGCCACATGCGATCTTATTTGCATTTTTAGCAGCAAGGTCACATATTCTCAAAGTTGAGAGCTTGACCCTATCAACCCAAATTTTTGCCATCTATAGTAAGTTTATTGGATCATCGATAAAATAATTTTAGGCACTTTTGCATCATGTAGTTAAGGCACAAGCGGCAAGTAGAATATGCCCGCTCAGAATTCACAAGCAATACAACTGTTACACCTGTACACAAACAAACCAGAATTCAAGCTCAACTTAATATAGGTCTTTAACATACAGGAGCATAAGAGCTTACATGCCAAAAGCTCATGATAATGTTTATGTGATAGGAGAGGATATAGGAAGCCACTTCACCATCCACCGTAGCTAAAATTTTCCATTACCTACTGAGAGAATGATAGGGAGAGTTAATGGAAAAGTGGCAATTTGAAAAATTAGCAGTGCACAGTCAGTTATAAAAAGAGCTGAAACTCTAGAGTGATGCCAGTTTCAGATGAAGTTTAAAAGCTAAGGACCAGCAGCTGGTATAGTCTTACTGCTGTCTTGCTGGCTAACAGCTTTCATCTTCTTCAATTTACATCAAACTTGAGAGGAAGGCCAATACAGATATCGTTTCCTAAAGTTCTTCACTACTGTGAATGTTTATCTGACTGCTTAATACCCTGAGTACAAGGGTATTACAGGTACCACAATGTAGTGCTGCAGAAGGGAAAGCTTAAGGGAAGTGGAGAGTTAAAGATAAAGGAAAATTTAACATCCTTTTGCAGTACACTTCCATAAAATCTTGTGAAACCTTCAAGAGGAATCGACACAATACATGCTTCGCTTAAACACTTAAAAGTTGATGGTAAATGAAGTAATTTATTCTGAAACAGTGCTTTAGTATTTAACTTTGCCATTCAGGGTATATGCAAAAAGCAGCCTTGTCAAGTGAAGTGACACCTCCAATTATATCTGACTTAGAGTAGTGCCTCTAGTAAGAGCTGACTAAGACTCCATTTCAGTGAAGAGAAAGGCATCCAGCGTATCACTACTCAAACAGGAGAATCTGACAGCCATTAAAAGAATCACATGCCTAAAAAAAAGCCTCTGTAGGAATACATGGAAAAAAAACTACCAAAATTTTCCCTCCACTTTGCAGACGCTGCCAAGGATTAGGAGGTCTAGATGACGAGATGGATGGTCAGACAATTGATTTATCCAACTGATTCTGATGCCTCAACTGCTGCTTCCTTGGAGCCTGCGAACATTGTACAATGAATCGTATCAACAAATTGAGTCAACACATTTGCCCCCTGATTAAAACTAGTTTCGCTATGGGGCATGAAGAGGTTCTAAATATGCTTCTCAGACACAGCTGAATTGTGCTATGGGTAGCAATATCTTTTCTTCAACAGGAATTGTCTGTTACACAGTGGGTTTAAAATCCTAATAAAACCAGTTAGCTCTTATGAGGAAGCCCCACTGAGCAAACATACAAGTCAGGGGATGCACGTGTCTCAGTCATTTGTAATAGAAAACAGGTTGGCTGTTACCCCCTGAAAATACCCAGCTATAGAAGAGGCAGACCTGCTGTGTTTCAGTACTGTAACAAACTCCAATATCAGTTAAAAAGATTTCCCCAACCAGAAGCAAGTTCTGCAAACCACCCATTCTCACAGCCTCTATAAAACATTTCCCAAGAAGAGACTTGCAAAGATACCTCAAATAGTTAACAGAAGGGCCAAAACCGCCGTGATTTTATTATCAAATGAGCTTCTTTATTTACCAAGTGGACCAAAATTAGCTAAGATAAGCATTTAAACAAATGCTGCATAACTAGGAACCATTGCCTCTTGAGCAAACTTGGTAGTTTTATAACACAGCAGCAACAAAAACAGTTGCATTTTGCTTGTTTCTCTACGTGTGCACTTGCAGCATCATGACAACATCAAAAGGAATGTTCCCAGCCCTGGGAACAGCCGCCCCTCAGCCAGCTACCCTGCCTTCCACTGGGACCAGCAACGTGGAAGGAAATGGAGCAAAAAGCAGCAAATAATTTCAATTAGGTGTGATAGCAACAGACACAAGCAATCCATATTTTTAAACTGCCATTCAAACTCATACAAGTTTGTCTGGCTTATGCTTTGTTCTCTCGGAAGGAGCCTTTTACAGAGACATTTGTGCAGCTTCGGAAACACCCGTAAAGCATTTCAAGCTTAGCATGAAGATTCTAAGAGATTGGTCTGTGAAGAACCTAAAAATTGACTTCTGTCAATTTACATTTTTCAAACTCAAGAGGAGAGAAAAAAAATAATTAAGAAACAGTCTCCCTCCTCAGTTTTTAAAAAAGACATCTATCCAAAGAAAAAAAACCAACTCATATAGAGTTTCTAGGCCTGGAACTGAGTCTTTTCCTTCACGATTCTGCAGCTTGCCTTGACCTCTGGATTTACAATATTTCTCTTCAGCATTTCATTAGACTTGCACAAATAAAGGAACCGGGTAATTAACGTAGGAAAGCAGTAGCACGATACAGAGCACTGTCACAGGCACAATGTATAGATAACCTGAGAAATACAGCAAGAACCATGAGGTTTTTTTAAATACCATCAGGTTGCATAGCTAAATTAAGTACACACGTTGGTAGAAGCAAGGAAGAAGCATTCAGGAAAAATGAGATACCTACGCAAAGGCGCTCACTTAACAAGACACAACATTTGTTAGGAAGGGCAGAGGGCTGTGTAACAGAGGACACAAACCTATAGGAACTGTGGCCGCTCAAGACAGACTCAGCAGCTGCTACACTAGCAGGCAGCGTCCTCCAACGCACCCTTAATCCCCCTCTCTGCTCCTGTCTGCCTGTCCCAGCCTCCCGATTCGTTACTTTCCCGCTTTGCCCATCTCCAGCTCTACCCACAAAAACTCTTGGCACCAGCCTGTTTGCTGCAGCCATGGATACAGCACCCCATTTCTTGTTCTGGCAGAACGTCCCCAGCACAGACACCACTCACCTGCTAGCCTCAGTCAGCAACAGCGTCACAGAGTTCCAGATCACAGTTTTTCCCTTCCAGCTCAGACCCCTCCAAAGCTCTTTCCTCCCTGTCAGAGGTAAGTAGCTGACTTCTGTATTGAAATCACATCTCGTGTCACCTTAAGCTAACAGCAAAGGAAAACCTACTCAAACTTCTCTTATCTCTTGCTGAATTTGCATTTGGCCTCTCTTCTACTTACAATAAAGGTGACCTACGGTGGCATTTCTCTGTATCAGTTTTAGAAACTGAATGGCATCAGTACGCTGTTTGGAGAAGCTTCATCTCAAAGCTCATCTTCCTCCTCCACGTCTTACTAAATGTACTCTACCATTCCCCTGCTACATCTCTTATACCTCACTCCGAGCAGTTCATGACTACACCACCTATTCTTCCAATACCACTTGAGTTCATGGCTGTGGGTGGTCTGCATTATCTGCTGCCCTGATTTGCAAGAGCTGATTCGTTATCTCATCCTTTTGTGAAAAAAAAAAAAAAAATACAAATTGTTTTCACCAGCCAATAATCCAACATACGCTTTCTTATACTAAGCATTGCTTTATTTGCTGAAGACCGCTAGTGATAAGATGAGCAAGCATAATAAAAAAAAAAATAAATTAACAGTAGTTCCTCCCACTTGAACCAATCTAAAACACTTTACTAGGTTCAAGACACTGCAGGGAAATTGCTATGTCGCTTTCTATGCTATTTGTCACTGCAGGCTCACAAGAAGTCTAACAGCACATTCAGCTTCCAAAGACAAAACGTAACCTCTATTCTGTAGATCAACGCGTAAACGCCACCTAATTCAGGTGAAGGTGAACATCCTGCTGCACAGCGATGAAAAGGGCTATTTTATGTCCATGCTATATGTGACCACACGCAACTGCCGGAGGAACAGTTAGTGCTGACAAAAAATGAGAACTTCAAGTGGAAGGATCGGAAAGACAGGAATACGTCAGGCAGCTTATGGAGAACATTATGGGGAAAATATTTGGACAAGAATCAACTAGCATAGGAAATTAATCAGTCACATCCGAAAACAGGGATGCACGAACGCTTTGACAACACCAGCTAATTATGCAGACTAATGTGAATGTACTGTACGCACACAGATACAGCACACATTTCTGAAAGGCAAACACATCATCTATTAAACATGCACACAACTATTTATTTTTTTTTAAATCTGCACCTGTAATTTCATTTACTTGGCCCAGAAAACCAACCCATGTTCCACATCTTCCATTCATACAGCCCTTCTCACCACTAGTTTCACAAGCACCGTGTTTGCCTGGCAATTTGCTACGCTACTAAAAAGACTTTTAATCCAGATGTGTTCTCATGAGCGTACAAAAGTACAACTAAAGCCTAACTGAAATCTGAAAGGCTTTTCACAGTCAAATCTTTCCTCCTGTACAAATCAGACTGAAGAACTAACCCTAAGACTTTAAAAATTAAGCCGACAACTAAGAGCTTTCGGATGCTGCCTACAAGCAAAACTGTGAAGTCAATGCACATTTATAAGAGGTTACTGTAAGAGTAGCTTTGGCTTTTCTGCCCGTGATATCACAGCGGAGAGGGTAGATGGCCGAAGACTGGCTATGCTGATCTGAAGGTGTGAAAGTATCCCCCCTCCACCGCAAAACACCCATCCCGCTGCAATTCTGAATGTCAAAGTAACCAAAGACTTCTTTTTAGGCCAACCTCTTCCTTTGAACAGGCCAGGTTATGAGGTCAAACACAGGTTGACACTCACTTCTAGATCCTGTGCACGAGAATGAAGACGTGCATTCTTACAAGCTGTATCTGCAAGTTAAACTTATTTCTAAGGGGATCATGTTTCCGTGCTCAAACTACCTTTCCCACACTAGCACTTACACTTGCCCTCAATGTTTGCAAGAAAGCCACTGGCACTTTTCAAAAGACTTTTTTCTTTATCCCAACCTCTCTCTGTAGAAGGTGATCAAAGCTCATCACAAGCCCAGCAAGGCACAGCTATAAACTACGTCTTTTGTTGAGCCAGCCAACGCAAAGTGATTTCTTGGCATGAACATAATTTAGTATGCCTTTAAAAAAGTCATCTACTCTGCCTGCTTTAGCATTTACTGCAGGAGTTTCAGACACTGCATGCATAAACAATGCAGGGAAAAAAGAGAAAGAAAAGTTGAAATGCATAAGCCTGCAGGGCAATTGGATGAGGTATGCCCATCAGCCCTGCCTGCCCTGCTCCCAGAGGGGAGGAAGGTGGCAAGGTGACGCTCCCCAAGGACTGCGGGCAACTTCAGCCATGCCCTTACTCTGCACTACTTTTAGGGCCCTGAACCCAGCATTACAAAATGCACTTCCCATTTTAGACTCCAGCATGTCCAGCCTAGCCTCGATTCTCAGGGCTGAACAGTAATAACAACACAGGATCAATCAAAATCCCAAGAAAAATGTCAGAAGGTTTATTTTATGCTCAGGTGTGGATGTCTATGCTCACTGACTGGGACATTCTATAAAAAACACTAGCATTCACTAACAACTCACCAGGATTTCTTAAAGCAATGGATTTGCCAACACACCTAGCCAGGCTAGTAAACCAGCTGCCATACCCCATCACACCATCAGGCCAAAAGGTCTGGTGTCCTGACCCCAGCAACGGCCATTTCCTGGCATTTTAAAGGGTGGAAGAGGGGAAGAGTCTTAATGCCCCCACAGCACAGTGTCTCACATAAAGGCGTGGAACTGTAAGACAGCCTTTCCAGCTCCCGCATCACAGGTTTCTGGTGTTTAACATTAGATTTCGTACTCCTTAATTTTGTGGAACTACATACATTTGTTGCAGAGGGTTTTATTCAGACTTTTAGGCTTTTTACCAGGCTCCCAGTTTTGAAGAAAAGGCTTTGTGCTGAGCTCGGTTAACGTGCCCCTATTCCTTAAAAAAAAAAAAAAAAAAAAATAAATATTCTGGACTGCCATAAAGCAGCAGTTCAGCCTCACCATCCAGTACCTACACACCAGGCCCTATCACAGGGCAAGGCTTACCTTCTGGACAAGAGGGAATGGCCTCAAATTGCACCATGGAAGGTTTAGACTAGATATTAGGAAGCATTTCTTTACAGAACGGGTCGTTAGATGTTGGAACGGGCTGCCCAGGGAGGTGGTGGAGTCCCCATCCCTTGGGGGGCTGAAGAGTCGGGTCGACCTAGCACTGAGGGATCTGCTGCAGTTGGGAACTGTCAGTGTGAGGGCAGTGGTTGGACTGGAGGAGCTTCAAGGTCTTTTCCAACCTAGACGATTCTGCGATTCTGACCAGCAAACCCTCGATTCCTCCCTCGTGCAGTTATACACAGGCGGGACTTACTGATGACCCCACTGGGATGCACCTGCAGCTCCCCACCAAGCCCTACCCTTACCCACCCTCTCCAGCACCAGCAATGCCCCCCACCCACCCAACATCGACAAAAATCCGACGGCACAAATCCCAGATCCTCTTCAGCAGGTCTGCATCCTCCGCCCCAAATCTTCTCTCCACACGCAGCCCTGCACGCAGCTCATCCCCGGCAGAGCCGCTGCTCTCCCTCCGCACCTTCCAATCTTCCCACCCCACTCCCATCCTGCCTCCGGCCTCTCCTGCGCCCCACATCTCCCCCCCAAAGCGCTGCACCCTATCCTGCATCCAAACAGGCCTCAATCCCCCTGAACGCTTCACCCCAGCCCCACCCCGAGCCATCGAGCGCTCAAACCCTGCAGCCCCTGGCTTACCCTCCCCCCAGAGCCCCCTCTGCCCCCAGCGCCCCCCCAGCGTCCCCGACCCTTCAGCCCAGCCCTATACGCCCTACCCCAACGCGCCCCCCGCCCTCCCAAGTGCCTGAGCTCAGCCCCAGCCCTTCGCCCCAGCCGGATCCCGACACCCAGCGCCCGCTTCCGCCCCAGCCCGACCCTCCGGTGCCGCCTCACAGCCCTCTCCGCCCGCCCAGGGCGGCCCGACGCCCCCGCCGGGCCCACCTTGTCCATGAGCTTCCAGCACTTCTCCACCATCTTCTTGTCCACGGCGCCGGGCTGGTGCGGGCCGAGGTGGTGGTGGTGCGGCTGAAAGGCGTCCTTCATGAGCCCGATCAGCCCCCCGGGGCCCTTCTTCAGCGGCGCCGACATGAGGGCGGCGCGGGGGCGGGGGGGCGGCCGCGAGCGAGCCCACACCCGCGCCCGGCCCGTCGCCCCCCGTCCGGCACCGGGCCGCGGCCCTGCAGGGCAGCCGAGCGTGGGGGGCGCTCCCGCGGGCCGGGCCGGGCAGGGCCGGGCCGGGCAGGCGGCGGCAGCGGGAGCCGCGGGCGGTGGCGGCGGCGGCGGGGGCGCCCGGCTCTAGCGCCGCTCCGCCCTCCGCCCCGGCCACGCCGCGCGCTGATTGGCGGGCCGCCCCCCCCCGCGCGTCCGGGACCGCCCCCTCCGCCCGAGAGGAGCCGGCGCCGATTGGCCGGGAGGGGAAAGGGGGGCGGGGCGGAGAGGGGCGAGCGGCGGCCCATCCGCCGGGCCCCGCCCCGCTGCCGTGGCGCAGGCGCAGGACGGCGGGCGAGGGCGGCGCGGCGGCCATGTTTGGTGCGGGCGGGAGGGCCGGGGCGGGGCGGGGTCGCCATGGGAACGGCGAGGGCCGCGCCCGGGCCGCGCTGTCCCGGTCCCGCCGGCCCCGGGGCGTGGAGCGCGGCGGGACGGACCCGCGGCCGGCGGCGGCTCCCGGGCCCGCAGCGCTGGTTTCGGCCGTTGCAAAACAGGATCGTTTCCCCTTTCCAGCAGACGGGTTCCCTTTTCTTCGAAGGGCCGATGTCCAGCCCCGAAACGGGGAAGCGGCCCCGGGGACCGCGCGGCGCCCCTGCGCGGCGGCCTCTGCCCCCACCCGTTCCCCGCCGGGTCGGCGAAACGTCCTCGCCCGGAGGGAACGTGGCTCGGCCCGGCCGTGGGAAACCAGCAGCCGGCCCTCGGCCTGCTCGGCGGGGCCGCGGGCTGAGCCCGGGCCGGGCACCTCGAACGTGAGGCCTCGGCAGCGGGGCTGGCAGCCAGCGCCGCGGAGAAACCGGCCCCGACGGAGGGGGCAGGACGGGGGGTGCCGCAGCGCCCTGGCACTGGACCTGCTGCAGGGGCACGGGGCTCTCTCCCTGCACTGCGGGGGCTGCCAACCCCGGTACCTGTAGCCCGGCTCCAACCGATCCCCGGGGGAAGGAGCACAGACACCCGGGGGGGTAAGAGCAGACAGAACTGGGAGAGAAAAGGAGACCAGAGAGCAGATCAATCTTTTGGCAGAACTGACAACACCAAACCTTCAGAAATTACGACATGGGCTCGAAAGTAAGTTTAGTTCTGTTTCTTCGCTGCCTTCAGATCCTCTTTTCAGCCTCCTTTCCCAGGCAGAAAAACACTCCCTTTGCAAAAAAACCAGCTGAGGCTGGTACAGCACAGCATCAGTCTCACAACACAGGCTTCAAGGAGGAAAGTACGCAAAACAAAACCGCAAATGCTGCAGTTTGACCAGGCTCACTCCGGGGAGTGTGAGTGCTCAGACTGGGCTCAGGCCTAGAGGTTGGACAGCACGGCCTCAGCCTCTGGGGAGCCGGGGTCCACGCAGGAGAGGAACCCCGCGACAGGGCTCACCTCTTTGTTTCCTCTGCGACATGCACACACCCACTCTTGTGTGGAAGCCAGGACCTCTGAGGTGCCAGACGTGCAAAGCCACAGAGAAGCCACTGCCCGGGTACACCACCTGCCACGGGAGGGACATGCCGTGCTCTGCTGCTGCTGCTGCGGCCTCTGCCAGCCCAGGGCACCGCTGCAGGGCTCTGCGCCCAGGCTGCGGTGCTGCTAACAGGGAGGCTGTGCATGCCGTCCCTCCCTTCCCTGCCCTGGCTGCGCACGCACATCCTACATCAGCCTGCTTGTGTCACGGCAAAGCACTGTGCTGCCCCACGCCACCCCGGCTCCAGCACTGCCTGCTTCCACAGCTCACTGCCCAGGACCAGGCCTGGCTGTTGGCTGACGGCTCGTGATGAGTTCCCGCATGGCACATGGCTTGATGCGGCGTCAGAGGAGCAGGACAGGAGGAAGCAGCGTGCAGCACTAGCTACAGCAAGGGAGCTCGGCATAGGTTGGTTGTAAAACTCTCTGTCTTGATTTTACTGCCTTTGGTAAAGCTTGGTAAATATTTCTGGGACAGGCAGCTCCTTGTCTGGTTTTAATTACCTGGGCAAATTTTCCTAAGGATTATATTGACCTCAAATATGTCAACATTTATTGAGGCTGTGTTCCTGAGGCTTTTCCCATTAGATGCTAATGGATTCTGGCTAATAGTCAAGCCGGATTGACCACCGGAGGGTGCCCTGGCCAGCTCCAGGATACCACAAGTACCTGGGGAGAGGGCTGGGGAGGGTTATACCAACTTTGTGAAGCCAAATACAAAAATCGCCATGGCCCCAATCCAAAGAGATCAGGGAACATGCTTGAGCAATTGCATTCCTAACTATCTGCTTCTCTGGGCATGATTCACTCCAAGTCGCGGCTGTATTTACGCGTGAGACTTCAAGCAAAGGTTGCTTTCTCTTGGGACTGTTCCCTCCCTGCAGGAAAGAGGAGTCCAGCATCCATGCTCAGCACAGTGGCCACTTGCCACCACTGTGCCGGAAAGCCACGTCACGCTGGTTGTTTTGAAACAGCTTCCCCCAGCCCGGCGGCGGGCAGGCAGGGGTGCCTCCGGGTGCCTCTGCCCACCCGTGTGCGTCTTGTGTGGTTGTGGTTGAGAGCAGTGTCTAGGGCCTTTGCTGGTTGTGCCACCCAAGGTGGGATGGAGGCGTGCGCTCCCCTTCCTTTCGGTGTGCCCCCCCCACCGCCTGCCAGCCCCAGGCCTGCGCACGCAGGGACGCCCCTCGGATGGCTCAGCTCCGCGTGGCTGGGCGGTGGTTTCGGTTGTGCGTGCATGGGTGTGCACCAGGCGCCCTCCAGCCTCTCTGCCCGCACACCCGCGTGGGGGAATGGCCCCCACTGTTGTCCCTGGCTCTCCACACCCAGTCTGCCGCCCTGCCAGCTCCTCCGGCAGGACGGCGTGTCCCTGCCACACGTCCCCGGGTTGCCCTGGCAGCGGATGGCCCCGCAGCCTCCCCACATGCCAGCTCCCTGCTCCCGCTGCCCGCCTGGCTCCTGCTGCCCTGGCCACGCAGCAAGGTCTGCACCCTGCTGAAGAACGGCAGCACACCCAGGAAACACCTGCTCGCTCACAGGTATTTGGGGTTAATTCCATCCTGAGCAGAATCAGCAGTTTAAAATCCTCTCCCTTCCTTCCTCTCCTATTTTATAAAGAAGATCCAAAGGCAGCTGCAGTCCCCAGGGCAAAACGCGCAGTGCTGAGCAGGAGGGTGTGCCAGAGAGGAGAGCCAGGGCAGGGAGGGAGGAAGACGCCAGGCTTGTTTCAAGCTGTGACCTGGGACAGTTTCCCTCCACACCAGGTCCCCATTTCCCCACAGCCCAGCTGGATCCATACTGGGACTGCCATTCCGGGACATGAGTGGGACAGGGTTCAGCCTACCTCATCGAGCCGTGTCCTACAGTCCTGCAGCCAAACAGGACCAGTTCAGTGCTGGGGAGCGGGGCCAGCCCTGGACTAATCCAGCACCGCACTGGGCACAGGGCGCATTCGATCCACGCCTCTGTCACGGGAATGAGATGCTCACCTGCTGCAAGGTGGAGGTGGGTTTTGGGCCACAACCTGCCTTCATTGCAGACAGTTGCTACGATAGCAAGGGATTATCTTGAAGGCATCTTGAGCAACTGAGGTCTATGCTAGCAGCCAGGACAGGTGCTGGCAGGACAGCAATCCTGGCAGAGACATGGCAGCTCCACAACACCGGGTCTTGCTTCCTAGGGAAGGAGAAGCCTTTTCCTCCATGTGCTAGGAAGGCCCGGGCCTCCTCTTTCTCCTCCAAACGATCACCGGTTGCTGAGAGGGAGCGCTGCTATCACGTTGCAGGAGGATGCCTCTGAAGAACAAAGGGAAAGGGAAGAAAGGAGTGAAGCAGCAGAAGAAAAATACATCGGGTAAGTCTGGGATCTTGTCTCCCTACAGCCAGCAGGAATGTGCCTCTCCTGTTGTGCCCCTGCTGCTTCCCAGCCCCAGCAAGGGCAGGCATCGGGGGCGCTGCTGGAACCGGGAGCCCAGGATTGCTCTGGGGCCCTACGGGATAGTCTGGCTGCTGCTTCCACATCTCCCCCAGCCCTGCTCACCCTACACCAGGGCAGCAGCCCAGTTATGCCTGATGGATACGGGAGACAGGGGGTCCAGGGCCTTGCCAAAAGCACCCTGCACCCCACTGCACCCTCCAACCCAGCAGGATCCAGGGGGGGATCAAAGAGCGTGGCTCTGCCAGGCCCCAGACTCTCCTACATGCCTCTGAAAGTGCAATGCATGCACTAGACTGGGGCAGGGTTTTGGAAGGAGTCCCCAAGGCTCTATGCACCGTGTCTACCGCCCCGTCTTCAGAGCAGAATCCCAGCCCTCAGTCCCCAATGAGCACACATCTCTCCAGGGCAGCTGCTTCAAGTAAAACCTGCTACACCCTGACTGTGTCTGGCAGGTGCCTGCACAAATACTGCCCTGGTGCTGGCGTTTGAGCCGGAGGTTGGGCTCAGCCAAGATTTCCTGGGGCAAACATCCCAAGGCAGGTTTCCCCTGGGCCAAGCCCCTTTAAAGACCCGCTCTTGACTGTCCCTTCCTTCTCCCCCTCTGGCTGCAGAAAGCCAAGCTGAGCACAAGTACCGGAAAGCAGCACTGGATGTTGGTATGCCGAAAGAGCACCTGGGTAAGGCTGGGAGAAGCCAGGGGCTGGGGTGAGGGAGGGATGACTGCTGCCCTGCATGCACTTCCTAGGGATTAGCCCTTCCCAGTGGCAAGGCATGCCGGAGGAGGGCATACAGCCTCCCTTGCATGTGGGCTCCAGCCCCAGGGACTGCCTGTGCTGTGCCGAGTCCCTGGCATGCAGCACATCAGCTGCTTGCAGAGGCCAGAGAAAGAGAGGAACAATGCTGAAAGCAGATGGGAGGTGGTAGGGATGCTGTGGTAGGGCACCCCCGTGGAACTGCTTCCTGAGCACAACCCTGGGCTGTAGTGAAGGGGAAGTTCATTGCTATGAGATTCACTCTGGTTTAGGCAGGGCTTGGGGCCAGGCAGGGGCTGAGAAGGTGTTCACATCCCCTTGGCTCTGCGAGCAGAGAAGGGCTAGGAATAAGTCACTGCTGGACCAAGGGGGTCCCGGGCATGGAATGACCATCCAGTGTGGTTTAGGGTGGTGCCCTTTGCCTGTGCTTCGGCCAGGGTTGTGGTGCGGGTCACCTGTCAGGAAGCGTGTTGTCCCCATGGCAGTCCTGTGCATCTCTGACTCGCAGGTCCCTGGAGGGACACGATCTGGCAGGCAAAAGCTGACAATGAAGGGCTCAAACGGAGGCTGTGGGATTTGGAAAAGGCGCTGGAGCAGGCCCAGGAAGACAAGCGAGACATTGGTGAAGGTGAGCACAGAGGTGGGGGGGGCAGCGGGACAGATGCAAGGTAAGACCCAAGCTTTACCTCATCACCTCTCCCTTTAGCCTCGAGTGCTCAGCGCCAAACCACCCTGCTGTTGGCTAACCCTGCTCCCTCCCATGCTGTCAGCACACAAAGACTCTGGACATGGACTCGCTGCACCCCAGATGCCTGTACTCAGCACAGGCAAGAGAGACCACAGAGGCAGAGAGTTCCCTGTCTACAAAACTCACTGCTTCGCCGTTTCCGTTAGTGCTCAAGAAGGGGCTGATTTTAGCAGAGGTAAAACCTCCGCCAGAGGTTTGCGGTCTTTGCCACATGCAAAACTCCCTGCTCAGTTTTGCTCTCCCACGCTCGACAGAGATAAAACTTTCCCTCCAGGGTTCCCTCCTGCCCCCGCCAGTGTTGTCACAGCTCTGCCAGGCAGGGAGAGGGTGCATGCACGGCTGCTTCTGGCCTGTCACCCTGCAAGGGGAGCCCTCAGGTCAGGCCTTGCTGGAGCCCCTGCCTGGTCACAGGTGCTGGGATCTGAGCACAGGGACCTCCTGCTTGTCCCTCCTACAGTCACCACGTTTGTCCTCTTCTCCCCTCCTGGTTCCCAGAGATGGCCCGGCAGTACCAGGAGCTGCAGAAGCAGACAGCAGCCCACAGCCAGCGCTTGGAGGCGAAGGTGAAGAGCCTGCAGGAGCAGCTCGGTACGGCCCCTCGGCAAGCCTGCCCCTGCTGGTGGGTGGAGATGGGGTTCGCTCCGGGGCAGCTCTTGGGAGGAACGAGGGGAGATGGGAGTCCTTCACCCTGTGCTGTCAGCAGCTGAAGACAAAGCCTGACCCCATTCCTAGTGCATCCCTGACCTTGAGAGATACCAACTGCAAAGGGGATGTTGTGATTCCACCCCTGTCCCAGAGCCCTCTGCCACCCCAGGGGTGAGGGGATGGGGCAGGGGCTGTGCCACACACTGCCCACACCCTCCCCTGCGCTGGTTGCACAGTGCCAGGCTCCTGTGCCCACGTGCTCAGTGTTCCCTTCCTCTGTCCCTGCACCCCACAGCCGCCAGGCTCCGGGAGAACCAGCAGACCCAGGAGATGGCCACTCGGGCACTAGCTGAGAGGGACAGGACCATCACCCAGCTACAGGGCAGGCTCGATGCCACGGAGAGGGAGTATGAGAAGATCCTCCATGTGAGTGGGCACGTGGCTGTGGGTGGCTCATCCTGGCAGGGCAGTTCTTCCTCCTCACTGTCCTCTTTCCCACCAGCGTAGCCTGGACCTTGTACTGGCCAAGATGGCAGAGGCAAGCCAGCACCGGGAAGAGCTAGGAACAACCATCGCCATGGAGCACAAGGAGCGCCTACAGGAGTTCGGCCTCAACCCCCTGGAGATACAGCACCCTGAGGCCCCCAGGGCAGGACAGGCTCTCAGCCCCTACCTCCCTGTCAGCACACTTGGAGAGCTCCCCCCATCCTCTGCCCAGCACCCCCGCTGCCCCAGACTAGGTAAGAGAAGATGGGACCTGTCGGGCCCTGGGATGCACTGCTGAGTCACGGTCCTCCCTGTAACGTCACCCACACGAACAGCAGCGTGCATGTGTCTTTTATTCACACCCTGAATGGGTGACACAGGAACAGTGCTGTGATGGGTGGTGGACGCTCGCTGCCCACAAGTTCACAGGGAGGATGAGAGGAGGAGTGCAAGAGAAATGTCCATGCAGGGGCAGACCCGAGCCCACAGCCTGAGAGGTAGGGGGTTCCTCCAGCACCCCATCAGCATCCGCTGCTCCCTTTCCCCTTCACACAGCAGTCTGAAGGCCAGCCCCGGGCTGAGCCAAGCCTCAGGCTCCCCAGTCCCCTGGGTCATGGTGTAGAGGGCAGTGCCTTGGCTCTCCTGGGAGATCCCAGAGCCTGGAGCTGGACAAGGGCTTCAGTGCAATGTCCCTTAAATACCCCCGGACGCAGCTGGGCAGGCAAAGACACAGGTCTGTCTTCAGGTTACATGAAGCCACCACTTTGGTTAATAAAAGCTTGGACTCAGTCTCAGTGAAGACGAGTCTCTGGAAGGTGCGATGCTGAGAGCCCCGTTGTGGGCATGCAGTGGCCATGCTGGGCAGCGCTGTGCGCTCCGGGGAGCCAGGCAGGGAGCGCCGCTGAGCGGGAGGGGGTCAGGGTCAAGGTGCTGTGTGGAGGAGCCTGGCTAGAGGCAGGGTGCTCCTGGGCCTCTAGAACGCCTGGCGCAGCCTCCTCTGCTCCTCCTGGCGTGGGCTCTGCAGGGACACAGCGGGGGCATTGTGGGCAGCACGCATCTACCCTCCCCACCACATTCCACCCTTGCCCCATAGCAGGTTGAGGGGTCTTTCTGCCTGGCCCCTGTGGCCAGGGGACCATGCAGCCCCCTCCTGCCAGCATCACAGGTGCCAGGGAAATACTGGGACAGGCAGGGTAGGAGGGTGCCAGGACTCAGAGCAGTGCCAGGCTGTGAACAGCACTGCTGAGAGGGCCTGGCAAGAAGAGGGCTTACCTGTGTGATCCCAATACTGTTGGCAGCAGCTACCAGCCAGAAGCCAGGTCTCTTTGGTGTCGCCTCAATGTGACAGAGTCCAGGGGAGCCACTAAGAGAGGGCAGGGAGGGTGTGTGGGAGCCTAAGGCAGGGTCACTGTCCTCAAAGAATAGCAGAGGGGACAGCCCGATCTGGAAGAGCAGAAGAGGGATAGCTGTACAGCTCCTGGCGCTCCATGGCAAGCCAGGTCCCCTGGGGACACCCTCACTGTGCAGGCCTGGTGGCAAGACACCCATCCCATCATCCAGCCTCGCAGCACCCCAGAGCTCCCCAGCCAGGGCGAGACCACGCTGAGTCCCCAAAACCTACCGACTGGTAGAACTCATCGCCAGCGGGGTCAATGACCAGCAGCGTGACCTGGTCATCATGGGCACGGATCCTGAGCACTGTCTGCTGGTGGTCCAGCCCCTCGATGCTCTCGCCATTCACAGCCAGGAGACGGTCCCCTTCCCTCATCCCTGCCTGCTCAGCCGGCAGCCCCGCATCCACGTCCCACAGGAACTGGCCTGCCCCAGCAGGACAGAGGGAGGGTGGGGAGATGCTCCCAGAGGCATTCAGCCGGAGGGGAACTGGCACTGCTGAGCCCCGTGCGCAGGTGGGGATATTCCTGACCCTCAGACACATCTCGCTCAGGTACAGACTGCCCCCCTCAGCCCCCTCACCTGTGGCCCCTGAGCTGCAGTCATCCTCCTTGAGCAGAAACCCGTACCCAGCCGGACCCTTCACCATGTGCAGCTCCCGGACCTTGAAGGGGAGCCAGGAGGTGTCTGCCAAGGCAGCCATGACCCGCAGGCCCCGCAGGCGGTAGAACTCCTCCACGGCACTGGTTGCCACCAGCAGCGTCACCTTGCTGCCGCTCTGCTTTAGCTGGATGGGAAACGCAGGGCTCTGGGTGACGTTGCTGGCCCTGGTCCCCCACCCACCCGCGCCGGGAGCACACACCTTTCTGGTGAGCTGCGCGTGCGAGTAGCTCCTCACACTGGCCCCGTTCAGCTCCAGGAGCCAGGAGCCTGGTGGCACCCCTGCTCTCTCCGCTGGCCCATCCTGCTGCACCGACAGCTGGAAGGTGCCCTTCGTGCCTGCAGAGAGGGGAAGAGGCACTCTGACATGAGGTGGGGCTGTGTCAGGGACCCTCGAGGCACTGGCATCCCGCTGCCTGCTTTACCTTCTGGACCTGACACGCCAAAGCCAAAACCGCTTTTGTCCCGCATGACGTGGCAGAGACGCGGGCGGATGTCAGCTGGCAGCATCTGGGACAGGTCCCTGCCCAGGGCTTTGGCTGCTTCGTAGGAGTCGCCGTCCAGCACCGCCAGTAGGACCTGGTTCCCGCTGGCCTTGATCTTCTGCACCACCTGGAAGGACCGAGGCTGTGAACCCAAGGCAGGGCACCCCTCTAACCCGTGGGATCAGGGCCCCAGGGAGCAGCAGGGCCCTGTACCCTCTGTGCCCCTGGCCCAGGAGGACTCGAGGGTTCCCACAGCCCCAGGGTGCTCCCAGCTTACCCTGCGGTGGTCCAGGTGGTCCACGAAGTGGCCATTGACCTGGAGGAGCCGGTCCCCGTCCTGCAGCCCCCGGCGCTGGGCCAGACCCCCCAGCTCAACCTGCCGGATGACGTGGCCCTGGCAGCCCAGTTCCTCATGGAGGCAGAAGCCGAAGGTCTCCGTGTTGCTCTTGCTCAGGAGATAGAAGCGGGGCTCCCCCACACCCTCGCCATCTGCATGGGGACCCAGCCCGTGAGCAGGGCCCTGCAGGGATCCTAACACGAGCTCTCTACCCCATCCTGGGCTCTCCCCATCCCCTCTGCCTCATGCGTTCACCTCCTCGCAGCTCCCCGGCATGAGAGCCCAGGACCCCAGTGATGCCCAGCTGCCAGGACCCCGTGCTGACACAGGGATGCCCTGGAGAGATAAGGGTATTTACCCGTGTCCTCAGTCAGCGACAAGGCAGGGTTGTCGATTCCATCTTTGGGGTTAAATTCAAATTTTCTGAAATTACAAAGGGCAGGAGAGGCCGTGTTAGTGCACCAGCACAGCCTTCCCCCTGCCCTCGCCAGGTGAGCCCCATTCCTCCCAGAAAGGGTCACAGCTCCAGTGCCTCCTCTTCCTTGGAGAAGGCCCAGGAGGGGATCTCCCTCTTGGACTGTCCCCCACATCTCTCCTGAGCTAACATCTGCTGGGGCAGGCAGCTGGGACTGGCAGCCGTAACTCCCACCACCTCAGCTGAGGATGTGCCCTAGCGCACAGCTCGGCTGTGGGACCACAAGCCCCGGGAAGTCCCTGGCCAGGGGGAGCTCAGCACTTACACGATGGACTTCTTGTCACCCTCGAGCCCTGCAGAAGGAGAGGAGAGGTCAGTGCAGGAGGCGGTGGGCTGGGAGCAGACCCCACGCTCTCCAGCACTCAGGGCTCGCTCATCTGCAGGCTGAGCTTGCCACGCCGGGTGAGGGGGGTTTGCCGAGTCCATGCAGCCCCGCAGCCCCAGCCTGTGCCCGGGCACAGCTCAGCCCTTGGCCCCGCCACCAGTGTCCTCTTGCGTTTCAAAGCAGCGGGACAGCTGCTCCTTGGGTCCAACGGGCACCCGCTGCTGCTGAGGCCAGCAGGGTCCTCAACACCAGGGGCAAAGTAGGGCCAGGCGGCAGCATGCAGAGGAAGGAGTCCTGGGGGCTTACAGGGCTTTTGCGAGACTGACGAGAGGGCTCACCGGGGCCCCAGAAAGCTGGCCTGAGCCTGGAGATGGAGATGGAGGCCTTTCCCTGAGCACCTCTCCATAAAGCCCCTCCCCACCTCTTCCAGCACAAGGACCCCCAAACCCAAGTGCCTCCACAACGTCCATCCACATTTTCCTGGATGCCTCCAGCTCCTTTCCGTGGCCTGCCTGGGCTCTGACATTGCCTTACTCCACGCAGAAGCAGGGCCTGGAGGCCTGTGTGTGGTGAAGGGTCCCCGGAGGACGAAGCCCCACTGCCCCGGCACGTACCTTTTGTTTGCTTCATGGCTGCAGGGAATGCGAGAGGGAGCAAGGTACAGGGTGAAGTGGCAGGGAAGCCGCTGTCCCCGCCTCTTCCAAGACGCCCCAGGTTTAATAGTTAAACAGCCCCGACGTCTCCCCTGCCCTGCCAGGGCCCTGCCAGCCCTCACCCGGCTGGGAGCAGGGCCTGGGACACCCGGCTTGGGAAGATCCTGGTGTCCCAGCTTCCAGTCGCCCCCAAAGGCAGCCCACGGTGGGGAAGACCTACTGGTTTGTCAAGGGTTGGAGCAGAAGGGGGCTGCCCCATCCTGTCCCCGTGAGATGGGAAGGGCCAGAGCCCTCCACTCCAGCTGCTGGAGGGACGGCTGCACCAGCACCTCCCGCATTCCTCCCCAGGAAGGGCCCAGAAAGGAGATCAAGCCTTGGCACTAGCATGCTTCAGTGGAAACAAAACGGTGCACTTTAATGCTACCAAAGTTTTCACGAGCAAAACCCCCTGAGTCCCACCCCTCTGCCACTGCTGTGGCTTGTGGCCAGGCCAGCAGTGGCTCCAGCGCAGGGGCTGGGTCTCTACAAGCCCAGAAGAACAAGTCCCATTTGCTCCTGGCCTGGTTTCTGTACAGTTCTCCCATACTTCAGCCTCGCCCGCAGATGAGGGCTGAGCCTCACATACCCAGCACCCTTGACAGCCTTGGAAGCACCCAGCCACTGGGCATCGCCACACAGACGAGGGCACAGGGGATGTGCTGCTGGGACACGCTCCAGTGCTTCCTCCCCAGCAGCACTGCTCCTTCCCTGGCCGGGTGGGCCGATGGCAGGTTAGAGGGTCTCGTGCTGTAGTTCCCCCAGCATTTTCTTGACCTCGTTCTCGACTCGTAGGAACTTGGCTTTCCTCCAGGGGTTGGCAGTCTGTCTCCGGCTGCTCTCCAGGTCCTGCAGGATGAGGGTGAGGTGCTGTCGAACCCGCTCGCGGTCCCAGAAAGGCAGGTTCCTCTGCACCACGTTCAGGATATTGGACCAGTAGTCGGAGACATCGGTGCCTGCTGTAAGGAAGACCAGTGCCCTGACGCCATCCCGGTCCATGCGCAGGCTGTGAAGCGCCCGCTTGCCCTCCTCACTGATGTCGTTGAAGTACAGGCTGCAGGTTGAGAGAAAAGGAGCAGAAGACACTGTGAGGGCTGGGGGGAAGGATGCAGAGGCAGATGGGGCTCCCCGCTCACTGCCACAGGGAGGGACACGGGGTCGGAGGCATCGCCTGCAGGAGGGAGGAGATGGGACAGAGTGAACTCACTGCACTTTGTCCAGCGTCGCGTGCTTTTTGGCCACTTCCACCACCTGCAAGGCGGCTGCGTCCGTCAGGGAGTTGTAGCCCAGGTTCAGCTCCTGGAGGTGCTTGTTCTCAGCCAGGTGCTGAGCAATGACCTCGGCACCCCGGTCCCCCAGCGCAGTGTGCAGCAGGGACAAATGGGTCAGCGAGCGGTTGCCTGCTAGTGCCTCAGCCAGGTATTGTGCCCCCTGCTCGCCCACGGGGTTATTTGCCAGCCTGTGGACAGAGAAGCTTGACAATGCTAATGCTGGGCGGGGGACCCAGGGCCAAGGCACACGCTGGGCAGCAGAGACAGTTTCATGCACGGCCAGAGGCAGTACTCACCGCAGGTTGCTCACCACACACTTGTCATGCAGGAGCAGGTCACGGATTTCCTTGCAGGCGTCAGAGCCCAGGCTGTTGAGCTGCAGACTGATGCAGAGAGAGACATGGGGGTGGCAGGGCCACAGTGGCTGTTACCTGTGGGGCTGGCAGCCCTGCTCTCTCCATCTTCCCTGGCCCTCCCCATCACCATGCTACCTGGGCTCCCCAGGCAAGGCCACACAAGGCTTCCTCTCCAAAAGGGAGCACACTGAAAGCGCACCAGAGCTTGGGTAGCATCAGCCAGCAGAGCCAGCACCAGCAAGAGCAAGGCTGGGGGGTGCAGGGTCCGCAGAGGGTGGGCGAAGAGCTGAGGAGGGATCAGGAACCCCCCCAAGCCCTCCTGAGCATCTGGGGGAAGGCAGCGCTGCACAGCCCCGCTGCACAGCCGGGTCCATCTCTGCCGAGCACGGCTCGCCACCCCCTGGGCGACAGGAAGACTGCAGTGCCACAAATGGACTGGAACGGAGCCCAGCCCTGTGCGCAGCCCAGACTCCCCCCCTTGGGCTGCGAGCCTCCTGCCCGGAGTTAGCAGCGGCAGAGCTCCCGGGGGGCCCGAGCAATGGGAGGGACCTGGGTGTGCCAGGGGGCCTGGCGGCCCAGCCCAGGGCACCAGCTGCAGAGAGCGGCCCAAAGAGACCTCGGGGAGGACGTGTCGGGACTGCAAATCCCAGCACGCAGCGCCCAGCGAGGCCGCTCGAGGAGTGGTGCATGTTGGAAGCTGTAGTCCCCTAAACCCGCACCGAGAATCACCAAGGGCATGCAGGCCCTTGGCTGCCTTTGCCACGCTCCAGCTCCTAGCGCATCCCTGGGATGGGCAGAGGTGAGGGACAGCCCAATGTCTGAGCACTGCCCAAGGGCAGAAGAAGGTGGCACTTACTGGAGAGCTTTGCATCGCAGCAGGACAGGGAAGAGGATCCTCAGGCTGCTTGTGTCAAGGTTGCAGGAGGTCAGGTTCAGCTCCTCTACCTCGTGGCACGTGGTGCCCATGACAGACGCCAGGACACAGCACTTGAGAGGGGTCATCTTGACGGATGAGAGGTTCACAGTCCGGAGGGAGCGGATGGCCTCGGCTGTAAAGCGCTCGTTCTGGAACTCATGCAGGAAGAAGAGGTAGTCCATCAGCTCAGAGGGGGGTAGCCCCTTTCGGCTGTTCCTGATGACTGTCTTTTTCATGGCCTTGGCAATCTCAAAGGCTGCCAGGTTCTTGATGGAGCAGCCCAGCTGCTCAAGGATGGCACGGTTACGGCGGGACAGTATCCCACCCATGAAAATGGGGAAGAGCTCGAAGACCTCATCATCAGGGGCCTCATCAGGGTGGCGCATGGGGCCCTCCACGCCCAGGATGCTGGAATTGATCTGGTCCAAGACATCATCGTTGTAGTAGTCCTCCTCTTTGAACAGCTCCACTGCCATGGTGTGGGCAATAGCATCCCGTTCCTTACCACTCAGCCGGGAAAAGTAGCGAGGGAAGATTTTGAGCAGGTTGAAGAGCACTGGCAGGAAGCGCAAGGGCAGCACCTTGGAGATGATGTTCAGAACGACGGCAACATCTTCGCTCACCTTCCCAATGACCTCTGACAGCTCTTTCCCCACTCTCTGTGCCAGGGTCTTCTTCTCACCCAGCACCACATGCAGGGCTGCCAGGTACTCCTGCATAGCAGGGATGGTGAAGACAAAGGTGTGCTCTTTGCCCGGCTGCACACATGGAGTGAGGAAGAAGCGGAATACGTCTCTGCGGAAGACCTCCAGGAGGTTGAGCTCGCTTTCAGTCTTCATCTCCACCTCAAAACACTGCTGCAGGTCATCCTCTGAGAAGCAGGTCTTGCGGGACATCACTCCTTCGTAGGCCAGCTTGCCCACCGTCTTGGCCACGTACTTCATCATGGAGATTTTGGTGGGGTCGGTGCTGTCCAGCACCTCCCCACTGAAGTTGAGCCGCAGGAAGCTGGTGTAGATGCCAGTCAGAGTCTGGCTGGGAGGCGCCGTCCTGGTGAAGTAGAGGAAGTGCAGAGTGGTGCACACCAGCCAGCAGTAAGAGGGCAAGAAGCAAGCAGCAGCTATTTGGTCATGGCGCTCCAAGTTCCTTGACAACATCTCCACCAAGTTTTCCTTCTCGCCTGAACTGCTACCTGCACTGCCCTCCCCGCTGCAGCCAGGCTGGCTGAGACGCATCTGGAAGTACAGCTTCTGCAGGTTGGTGTCAGAGAAGCCGCAGATCTCGGCATAGCGGCCCACATACTTGCCAGGGATCCGGCGCACCGCTGATGGGCGCGTGGTGACAATGATGCTGGCCTGGAAGCAGAGGGCTGGGTGAGTTCGGAGGTGTTCCCTCTGTGACTTTGATCTAAGCTCAGCAGAGTCCCAAGTGGATAACCCACACAAGGATCACATCACCCAAGGGCTGAGGTTCAAGAAGCTGCTGCCCAAAGGGTGCTGGTTCACATCTGGCCCAGGCAGAGGGGACAGAAGAGCTTTCCCCATCCCTTGCCAGACATACATTGAGTCTGGAAGACCACAGCCCAGCAGACTGCCGCCTTTGCCTTACCAGGCCTCCCCAAAGATCCCAGAGAGACAAACCAGTGACATGAGACCACCTTGGTGAGTCCCTGCAGGAACGGAGGCTGCCTGGTCGCTCACAGCCAAGCTGGACTACAAGCAATTAGCATGATGGCCATGCCTGCAATGCCCCAGGGCTCACGCCCAGCCCTTCTCCAGCACGAAGGAGCTGGAGAGAGACACTGACCTCTGGCAGGAGGTATTTTCGCAGCAGGTTGACCACGATGGCAGAGGGAGGCACAGGCTCAGTGGGGTCACAGCACAGCTCCGTTCCAGCCAGACGGAAGTCCAAGTTGAGGCGCTCCAGGCCATTGAGGATGAAAAGCACCTTGAGGTTGGAAGCGCCCAGCATAGGCACCACGTCCCGGAGGTGCTGGTACTTCTTGGTTATGAGGCGCCGCAGGGAGATGGGGGCATGGCTATGGGACAGGTCCTCGCAGGAGAAGGGGATGACCAGCTCAAAGCGGGGTAGGCGACCATGGCACCAGTCCACCACCATCTTCTTGATGAGGGTGCTCTTCCCCGTGCCCACGGTGCCGTACAGCACCACATTCTTCACCTGCCGCCCACAGGCATCCACATCAAAAAGGTTCTGGAGGCTGATAACCTGGCTGCAGGGCTGCTGGAGCTGGTTCTGGATGGTTAGGTCAGGCGAGGGCTTCAGGACCTCCTCCAGGGAGCTCTCTCGGATCACTGGGTCCACGTGGACTGCGTCCAGTGAGAAGGAAGGGCCGAACTGCCTCTCTTCATTGGGCTGGTGGCTGAACCATGCAGACAGGCTCTTCTGGTGTTTCTTGATGGCATCTGGAAAGAGGAAGGTGCTTGACAAGACAAAGGCTTCTCACTGGCAGGGGAATGGGGAAGTTGCTTGCCCCAAGCCACTGCAGTGAGGTGGCTGCAGAGAGGAGGACAGACCGCAGTTGTTGGTAACCCTCACGCTGCCCAGGACAGCAGCTGCCCCCAACCTGCTGTGTAGGACCCTCTATCCTCTTCAGCAGAGGGCTGCAAGCTTACCAGAAGTGGCCACATTCCTCAGATGGGACAGGCCATGGCGAGAGGAGCTGGGCTGGGCAGAGCGCGCCTGGGACCCTCCCTGGTAGCGAGCACAGCCCCTGCAAGAGAAGGGAGAGTGTCATGAGGAGGGCAGGAGCCAGCAGCTCCAAGCCCTTCCTGGGGCAGGGGGGTCAGACCACAAGCGAATGCTGTGGGAAGTGCTGGGTAGGGCCAGCTGACCCCTTCCTTCCCCTGCACCAAGAGAGAGCTCAGGGCCGGGGCCAGGGCAGGGCTGGGAGCTGGAGGCAGGTCAGCAAGCCACGCGCTGTGCATCCCCAGCAAACCTGCGGCAAAGCAGAGAATTCAGAGCAGTCAGGGAGCTGCGTCTGGGTCATTTTCTAGGTGGAGGCAAAGCAGTGTCTCTGCCCGCAGAGCCCCGATGGTCCCAAGGCAGCCAGCTCAACCACCCAGGTCCCGTGGCAAACGGCCACAGGGCAGAATGGGCCAGGCCCCAGATGCGTGACACTGTACCTGGGGAGGGAGATGCCACTTGCACAAAGGATCTTCCTGAGGAAGTAGCTGCCTGCAGTGCCTTGAGGGGAAGAACACACACGGTCAGGGGTGTCCTTCTCCAGCCCAACAGTAATAACACCGCTGAGCTCACTGGCCTCACGCCTCGTTGGTGTGACCCACAGAGTGCACAGGCTGCAGCTTGGGAGGGATGTCCACCGGGGACAGGGCTTCCCTGGGGTCAGATCCACAGGCACAGAGCCCAGCTCACCTGGCACCGGAGCAGCACACAGATACACACTTTGGGTCCCCCTGCTCCCTGGCAGATGTGTCCAAGTGCCCCAGGACAGGCAGCTCTGGCATTGCACGGCCCGCAACATCCCTTACCTGAAAGAGAGGGGACAACCCATGAGGCAGGCTGGGTGTCTGGACCTGCCAGTTTCTGGCCCCAGTCCAGTTTGCAGCTGAGGCTGTACCTACCCCCACCCCAGCCCAGGGATCCCTGAATCAGGGATGACCCAACACCTGACCCTGCAAACCCCCCGACCACGGGGAGCCGCGGGGGCCGGCTGGGAGGGTGGCTGGAGCAGAGCTGAGCTGGCAGAAGCACGTCCCACCTCAGACACCGTTCACAGGCATCGCAGCCAAGAGGGCAGCAAAGCAGGGCCCCAAGGAGGGACCACACTGCCAAGCAAGCCTGCCTGCCCCCCAAACCCACCACCAACCCCCAGGGCCCCAGCTGGTACCAGCCACCTAATTCACTGGGGGCACAAGGAACAGGGGACAACCTCCCTGTTGGCAGCTAAAAGTCACTGGTCTAGACTAAATCACCATAAGCCAGAGAACAAAAGTGCTGGGGAGGGAGCAGGCTTCCTCCTCTCAGGCTTAAGGGCTTGACATTTCAGGGCTTGACATTAGAACAAACCAAGTGCCCTCCCCAAAACTGCCACGAAATCCTGTAAAACAAGGTGGTGGGGCTGGGAGAGAGGAGGCAGCAGGGAAGGGCTTAGGAAAGGCAGAAAATAAAGGTGATCCCATATCCACGCGCGTGGTGCTTTCCCCCCGTCCAGCACCGGCGTGCCCTGGGGCTGCCCCGTGGCGGCCGGCCCTGCCAAGCTGCGCTGGCCCGCAGTGGGCAGCCCTTGCCGTGTCCTTGGCAGCTGCCGAGCCCTCTGGCTGGGCCTGCCAGGCCCGGGGGGCTGCAGCACGCAGGGACGCCAGGCACAGCCCAGGGAAAGCAGCCGGGGGGCACAGGCTGGCAGGGGGCTGCGGGGGCTCAGCTGGTCCCTCGACACTGCATCACATCCAGCCTGGCACAGAGTGATTTTTTTTTTTTCCCAGGCGAAGCTCCCGTCTCCAGAGGTGGGCGAGGGGCTCGGCAGCTGCGGGGCGCAGGGCAGAGCAGGAGGGGGTGCTCAGCTCTGCTCCCCAGGGCCGCGGCGCAGCTCTGCCCTGCCCAGCCTCACCTGCCCCGACACGGTCCAGTCTGGCAGAACCGGCTGTGCTGGTGCTGGTTCAGGCTCCCGCCCCAGCTCAGCAGGATGATCCTTCAGGAGCAGAGCCTGCACTTACAGCCCCCAAATCCTGAGAAACTGAGGCACTGGCTGGGTGTAAGTAAACCCCAGCAAGCAGGAAGGGACAGGGTACAAATCTCTCTGTATTTGGCCTCCCCCAGGAGACGGCCAGCAGGGCGGCAGCTCGCTTACACCCCCCACAGCTCGAGCCTTTTGCAGCCTGTCATCATGTCATCCAGCTAGAGAAACTGAGGCACGAGGGTGGGGGCAGTGGAGCTGACCTTGAACCCGGGTGTCTTGGCCTCGAGGGACTTTGCAGAAAGAGAACACCGATGCGTCCCATTCCTGGCTCCCGGCTCCTTTCCGTAACCCTCTACCAGCCCAGGGCAGAGTCCCCGCGCCGCCCACCCGCTGCGCCCCCCCCGGGGAGCCCTCGGTTACCGCGGCCTCCCGCCTCCCTGCTTCCGTGTCCGGTGGCCGAGGCCCCGGCGGTTCAGGGCCCTGGAGCCCAGGGCAAGGGTGAGCCTGGCGCCGAGCGAGGCGGGAGCGACGGCCGTGCCGAAAGCGGCGGCTTCACCTCCAGCAGGACTCGCGGCCAGGGAGGCCGAGCCCACGGCTCCCCCCGCTCGTGCTGTCTGGTGTTGAACCCGTGGGGACGGCGGAGGAGAGTCCGGTGCTGCTCAGCTGCCTCCTTCCATCCTCGTCCCAGGAAGGGGTTTCTCTCTGAGGCGGCTGTTTTGCAGCTGCAACTTCCTGCGACGCCGGCCTGTCTCGTCCCGCCCTGCGCGCGGTGGCTGCCAGCTCCGCCGAGAGCGTGGGGAGAGCGGCCACGGCCCCGCTTCTCGGCCAGGGCAGGCACTAGGCGAGGAAAAACACCCGTCCCCCCCAAACATGGGGACACACCAGTGCGACGAGGTGGGCCTGGGGTCTTACCAGCAAGTGCTGCACGTGGGGGTTTCCTCCGGACACGTCTGGTGGCTCTGCGTCCCCAGCTGGGGTCCAGATGTGCGAGAGGAGCCCGCAAGGACAAGACTCACTCCGGAGTGAAACCCACCCCCCTCCCTGTGCTCAGCTGCCCCCACCTCACACAGAGCACGGGGCAGGGAGCAGGACAACAGTCCCACAGAGAAAAGAGCCCAGAGGACGTGCCTGTCCCCAGCAACGCGTGCAGCCCCCTGCCCCCGTGTCCCCCCCAGCGCCCACCCCCACGCCCCGACACGGGATGGCTGTGGCTGTGCCTGCATGCGCGCATCTCCCCTCGCACGCGTGCCCTCCGGCTGCTCAGGGAGGGGACGCATCCAGGCAGTACACTATAAATATAAGTTTTATTGATGTGTGAAACCCGACAAGTACAGCTGGCATCTCAGAAAGACTGAAATAAGCCGCAACATCTCCGCCTGCCCAACAGCTCCTGGGGCCCTCTGGACACTGGCGAGCACCGGCAGGAGCTGGGACTCGGACACCCTGTTCCTGCGGGGCACTTACCTGTGCGTGGAGAGCCAGCGGGGCCCTGCCAGCAGCCCCATGCTCCCCCCAGAGCCCGGGAGAGCTCTACCTCCGCCCTGCCTGGTTCCTGCCAGGCTGCAGCTGTGGGCAGCGATGCCCTGGCCCTGCTTCGCAGCCTCCTCCCGGCAAGGCAGAAGAACCCGGGCGAATGCCACCCACACGTGGCTACCACAGCAGAGCTATGGCTGCGCGAGCAGACTCCCTTGGCCTCTGAGCCCTTATCCGCGACGTATTTTGGCAAACAGTCCCAGGAAGAAAGCAGCTCCCCTCTGGTCACGTGGAAGCATGGGTGTCAACAGCTGCACCTCTACACGGTGCACCCCTGCCCCGTATCACACATGCACCCCCCCCCATACAACCTCCTCTGCACATACAGAGATGGCAAAGGCTGGAAAACCCCAAGGTCCAGCGCAGCAGGGACACACACAGAGATCCCAGGCAGCCACGGGCTGCCTGTGGCACCAGGAGTTTCTGTGGCAGAGAGGGGCAGGACAAATGGTGTCCACACACAGCGAGAAGGAAACACTGATTTATTGCCTGATTTTGAGAGGGGTGAAACCCTGGGAGAAGCCCCATCCCTGCCCTGTCCCATCTCCCCTCCAGCAAACCCCAGCACCAGCTGAGGGATGATGCATTTGCTCTTCTTGTGCGTGTGACAAAGGTGGCCTGGACGTGCTGGAGGTGAGAGGCCGTACGCCTGCTTGCCTGCCTGCATCCACGGCATGCCCGAGGGACAGGCAGTACCTGATACAACTGTGCCTGTGGGCTTAAGGAGCCAGGCTAAGGGGCTGAAGCAGTTTTAGATGGGTTGAGACTCAACTGGTGCTCCCAGGGAGCTGGAGCCACGGCCTGAACCACATCCTCATCCATTCAAAGTGCATTGCAAGGGAAGGCAGGGGGCAGGAGGGGAGAGGAGGTGTGGGGGAAGAAGCCTGCTCTCCTCCATCACACTCCTCCTGATTATCCAGACGCGTTCCCTGGGGGGATTCCTGCAGCCAGAAGCACCCACAGCCCCACTCCCCTGCTCTGATAAAGTGCATCCTTGCTGCCGTGTGCCAGCCTGGCACGTGGGTGCTCCTCAAAGCAAGACCCAGCCTGGGCATCCCCGGCCCCACACTACAAAACAACCAGTGTTATTGCCAAGGGGTCCCGCAGCCCGGCGCGGTGCCCACCTTGCCCTCAGGAGACTGTCCTGGAGAGGTGCCCGCTAGTCAGGGGGCTGGAGCAGCCGAGCCTTGCTCCACCAAGGGCTCCCCAGAGCAGGGCTGCTGCACTTCATCCTTCTGCCATGCCAGGGCAGAGACAACCCCTCTTGCCCTGCTACTGCAGGGCAGGGGACCACCTGAGAGGGAAGGGGCAATAAATCCTGAGTGCTTGGCCCAGCCATGCCAGCCTGCGGGGCTCAGTGCAAACGTGCTCAGTCCTTTGCATTTTTCTGTGCCTTCCACCCTCCCCCGGGTGTTGTCCTTGCCAAGAGGAAAGGGGCAGCGGGTAGCTCCCTTTGGGCACCTCAGTTGGCTCCTCTGGCACTGTTTGCCTGCGGCAGGGTCTGCCAGAGCCAGGCCCTCTGTGCCACAGGGTGCCCAGATCCCTCCTCATCACAGCCCCTTTGCACCAACACATTCACTTGCCTGACCCCACTGGGAGTGCCGGTGCCCTCCTCTGGGGCACCCCCGGCCCCCCGCCGCCCTGACCCTGAGGACAAGGGGCACCTGCCCCCTAACCCCCACTCCCCAGTGCCCTTGCCCAGCTCAGGGACGCAGCCATCCTCCATCTCCAGGGCTCGCCCTGGCCCTCTGCCCCGCAGGGGCTGCGTACCTGGTCACACACCTGAGAGCCCACACGCTCACTGGCACAGGAGGCCCCGGCTCTGCTGAACCGTCCTGGAGATCCCGGGGTGCTGCCAACTGCCCCCTCCCGGACAGGCTGGTCTGAGCAGCCACCTGGCCTGTGGAGCCACCTGCCCCAGCAGTCTCCCTCCGGCCACGCCAAGCTCAGGCAGCCTCTCCCATGGGGTTTCTCCGCAAGCAGCAGAGGCTGGCCAGCCAAGGCTTCTGTTGCAGCATCCCTGGGGCAGGGGGATGGACACCGGCAGTGGCAGTCACGGGTGCCTGCTGGTAACCCCCTCTGCTCCACATGTGGGCCATCGCTACTCCGTCTCGTCCCGGTCCTTCTGGGAGTGGCGGTGGTGCTGGCTGCGACGGCACGGGGCTGTCCCGGGAGGCACCGTGGGCCGGGCGCAGGCACAGCAGGACCCAGCGCTGGGGACGGCAGTGCCTCCCGTCTGCAGGAGGCAGGACGAGAGCCCCCGCTGCCAGGAGCTGCACAAAGCTACACCACGGGCACCTCCTGCCATCTTGGTATCCATCCAGGGAAAAACCCTCAGCCCAGCAATGCACGCTCTGCGCTGGGCGAGGCTTAACTAGCCACAGCCCAAGAGCAGGACGGAAGCGGGGCGTTGGTCCCATCAGCCCCACAGACAGCGAGGTGGAGAAGGGTGACAGCCCACAGCTCCAGCGTCCCCCCGGCTCTCTGCCCATCCATCCGCCCCGTGACAGAGCAGACACTGGGACCATTCCCCACTCAGCCATGCCCCCGTGGCTGCAGTTGCCAGCGTCGTGCCCAGGAGGCTGCAGCCCCCCAAAGTGGCACGGCTCCCTTGCCGACCGTGGCACGGGGCTGGCAGTGAAGACGGATCCAGGAGCCAAGGGGAATTTTTTAGGGACGGCGGTAAGTCAGGCAAGAGTCCCTGGGAAAAACCCCAGTGCTCTTCATGAAAAGGGCATGAGGGCACGTCCTGCTTCCAGACCCTCTGTGCAGGAGAGCCCCATGGCTACGAGCTCCTCGCAGCAATGCTGTCCAGGCAGGGGAAACCCGACCCTGCTGAGCGCCCCGTGCTGCCACACGTCTGCCGCCCACCTGCACGCCAGGCAGACCCTGCTGCGCAGAGCAGTCCCAACGCGAGCCAGTAAAGCAAAGAACAGTCTCAAGGATTTCACTGAAATCTGGCATTTGCCCTGCGATCCCCTGCTGCTGAGATAGAGTGCCAGCAGCAGCAGCTCACTTGAACCAGGGCCCAGCATGCCAGGATGGGGCAGAGCTGCCCTCCCCATGTCCGTGCTCACTAAAAAGCAGGGCGTTCCCATGTGTGAGGGTGACCAGTGCAGCCCCGGGACACCGGTGCCATCACACCCCCAGAGACAGGCCTGTGCTACGTAGCTAAGCAGCATGCTGTGTTCCCAGCACAGCAGCATGTGCAGTTCTGCCCCACCAGCTCTGGTTTCAGCTCTGTTCCTTGGGAGAGCCAGCGAGGTGCCGAAACGCCTCCCCTCTGCAAGGGCTATGGAGAGGCGGGTGACTTCGGAGGAGCCACCAGAGACACTTGCCAAAAGGGACATTTCCCCGATACCAGTCACAAAGTGCAAAGCCCTTCCCAGTGTCAGGGTCACCCAACGCAAACAAACCGCTCCGAGATCTCACCTGCTTTCCAGTTCTGGCCCTGGTGGGACCCCTCCTGCACAGTGTCACCCTGGGAGGTTTGCACTGTGACAAGGCCAGGCATCCCTGGGGCTGGCATCCCCTCCTGGCAGAGCCGGCGCTGAGCAAGGATCATCCTCCCTGTTCTGCTGAGACAGCCACAGTTGTGCGGGGGGAGAGGGATGAGGAACACGATGGTGCAAGGGAAGGGCTCGGGGCCAGCTCGTCTGCAGTAGAGGTTCCAGCAATAGCATGTCTGAGCCCAGCCTTGCCTTTCAGCCACCTGGCACTGACAGGGTGTGGAAACATAAATCCTCCCAGCTCCATGCAGCACTTGAAGGGACCAGTCACTTCTCTCCACGTTGGTTGATTTTATCCTCTTGGCTCAGACCCCAAAGACAACAGGGACTAAACACAAGACTCCCTACAGTCTGAGAATACTCTCTCATTCCCACAGACTCTGCCACATCCCAGGTTTGAAGATCCCATCTCTGAGGATGGCATCCGCGCAGAGGTCTGAGACAGAGCCCCAAGTCCTTCTCTGCCTGGTGGCTCCCTTTCCCCTCCATGCAGACTGGGAAGCAGTGGGGTTTAAAAAAAACAAACAAAACCCACCAAACAGAAAGAAAAAAAAAAAAAAAAAGAGGGAGGATTTGTGCAGAAACAAAAAGGGGATGCAACAATTTCTGTGGCTATGGCGATAGGAAATACTAAAACCTTGTGCAACTTGGCCTACTGCATCTTTGGGCTCTTCCTACCTCTGACACACACGCTGCTGGCCAGCGTGAGTACGGGGCTACGTGCTGCACTAAGGACCCACGTCTGCAGGGTTCTCCTCCCGGCTTCAGCCCCAGGGCACTGCTCCCCTCCTGCCCAGAGCAGCCGGCTCCTCTCGGCTGTGCTCAGCAGCCAGCCACCTCCGTGGGACTGTCCCCGGTGTCCCGGTGCGTTTAGCAGACAAGGGCAGTGCCGAGCAGGGGCGACAAGAGGGGACCCAAGCTTCATGGGGTTTGTCAGTCCTGGGGGAGAGAGTGGCACATGCCAGGGCTGTACAAAACTTTTGCAATGAAGAGTGTGTGGAAAGGTTAAAACAGTTCCGAGATGTCTCAAAAACCCTTCTCGACTGAGCCAGGCCTCATTGGCACCTACCAATGCCTCCACCGTGGTCCGTGACCTGCTAGGAGCACCATGTCCTTCTGCAGAACGTCCCTCACAGCAGGCCAGGCCCGGGAACGGCACCGGGACCCCACAGCCCCTTTATCTCTCGGATTTGACTTTGTACCTGAGGACCAGGTAAGCCAGGAGCCGCAGGATGATGAAGAAGATGCCCAGGATGAGGAAGTCCAGGTAGAGCTTGGCCTCCTCCACGTCCAGCTCTTGCAGGATCTTGATAGGTTTTTGGAAAGGGCAGAAGTCCTCGAGGCACTCCAGGTCCTCACGCTCCATGGCATAGATGGTGAGAATGACGCCCTCGAAGCCATACCTAGGACAGGGCACACCGTGAGAGCCACCGCCCGCCCCAGGCAGCCCCACGGGAGCCCAGGGCAGGGGCTGGAGCGCGCAGTCCCACCTGACGTAGGAGACGTAGGAGCTCCATTGCAGGTACGTGGGGATGGTCTTGAAGCTGACAAAGAAGCCCGAGAAGAGCAGGACAGGGATGGCAGTGACGGGTCCCACAAAGGTGGCCACCTGGGGAGCAGAGGCCACCGGGTGTCACGTCCCCTGTCCCACACTCACATGCCTGCCTATGGCAACGCTCCCCTCCACCCCTCCTTGTTTTCGGGACTCCCTGCAAATAACAGGCAAAGCCAGGGCCCCATCCGACCTGGAGGGAAGTGGAAGCAGCTCCGATGAGAAGCCCGAGGGACTGGGCCACCAGGGCTGTGGCGGTGGCCAGGGCAGAGAAGAGGAGGAAGCGCGTGGCCTCGGGTGGCTGACCCGTCATCCAGTACACAATGCTGCAGTACGCGATGGGGCAGATCACCTGGGGAGGGGGGCAAGCAAAGAGACCCCTCTGCTGGACCCACGGCCATCCTCACCCCTCAGACCCTCCCTGGGGGAGGGAGGGCTGCGGGGACCCCTCAAAGGCCAGCCCAGGGGGTTGGGGTAGCCGGGCACTTGGCTGTGCCAAGGAAGGACAGTCAGCGTCGGGGCCACGCTTTAGTCCAGCCGAAAGCTCACCTGGAAGGGCACATCCGCCATGGTCTTCGCCAGGTAATAGGCCTTCAGGCTGTACCAGTAGTTCAGGTGCTCTCGCAGGAATACAGACATCTCCTGGGGGACTGCGTGGAAACAAAGAGTCAGCGGGCAGCAGTGCCCCGGCCTGGGCTGCTCCAGCCCCGCTCCCACCTGCCCTGGCACAGGCAGATGCTGATGCTGCAGCCTCCTGCCTGTGCCACGAGTGGGGACCCAAATCTTCACCAGGGAAAAGAGTCGGGGACCGATGTGGGAAATTTCTGCATGGAAAAGTCAGCTCGGCTGGGGCTTTTTAGGCAAACTTTTCAAGGAAGTGAAAGAGAGATGAAGCAGCTGAAAATGCAGTTTTACAGACATTTCCTCAGAATAAAAAAAAATAATGCCAACTTTCTGCTTTGAGCCGGCAAGGACGTTATATCCAAACATCAAATAAAGGGAAAAACTGCAATACATCCAAGCAGAAAATTTTCTCCTCTTTTCCCCCCATCTTTCTTATTTCCCTCCTTTTGTGCAATTCATCTGGCTCCACCATACACCGCCCAGCAGACACACTCCCACAGAGCTGGAGCACCCTCCTCTGCCCCAAGGGTTAGGAGCAGCGGGTGGGTGCTGGGGGAAGGAGCTCCTTACAGGTGAGGATGGTGGGCATCAGCGCGGCAAACATGAGGAAGAGCATGGAGAAGAAGAGAAAGCCAGTGTTGTTGAAGACTTTGCCCGCATCGTTGCCAATGTGCAGGTAGAGCAGCCCGATCAGCACCCCGATGCAGATGTGGGACATGAACCGCAGGTGGGTCAGCACCTGCGGGCAGAGGGTACGGGGGCTCAGCGAGGCTGGGCTGCATCCCACGAGCAGCCCAGGGGGGCAGAGGACAGCCCGCCTGCTCCTCAAGGGTGAGCCCCACTCCAGCCCCAATCAACTCCTGCCTCCGCCTGCCCCCAGGGACCAACAGGCCCCGTCCCCTCAGCCCTGGCCCAGCCTCCCCTGCCCTCACCGTGTCCCTTAGGATGCAGATAAAGGTTCTCTTGAAGAGGATGCAGAACTGAGTTGAAGTGCTGGTGGCAAACGTGTGGCTCTCGATGTGGTCCACATCCTGCAAAACCACAGGCAAGTCAGGGACGCAGGTCAAGTTCACAGCATGGGCTCCCTACTAGGATGGCACCCAAACGCTCCCAGGGTGCCCCTCGTGAGCAACCCTGGTGCTGCCAGCTGCAAGCACAGAGCTGCTGCTCTGGACAAGCAGAGGCTGGCTGAACACCTCCGTGCTCCCCACCGTGGCCAAGGGGCTCTAGGCATCACACAGCACTCTGGGATACCCGAGCACTGTGGGTCAGAGGTGACTGAGGCGTCTCTGGGCGGGCACCCTGTTACCTGCTGCTCCCCACCACCGCAGGAGGCTCGTCTCCTCCCCGCTTACCGTCACACAGTGTGCCGGGCACGATGGATCTGTCTTGTCGGGGCTGCTCTTCTTCTCAGCCATGGTGCACATGCCATTCTGGACGGCGCGGAACAGGACGGGGTTGAGGTCCCCGTACTCTCCAGAGGCCACCTCAATAACTGTGGAGAAGGACAGGACCCCCAAGAGGTGCTGAGCCAGCCCTTGCCGTCTCTTTGCCCAAACCACGACCCCACGGTGGGGCAGGGGGGGGTGAGAGCCCAGCGCAACCACCACATGGCAGCACTGCCCAGCCAGCAGCACTTAACGGGAAGAGAATGGGCAGCCTTGCTCCCTGGGGCAACCCAGGGGAACACCAGGCAGCCCCTAGGGCTTGGGGACTGCGCTTGGACCTTGGCACCCTCTGCTCCCCACCACAGCCCCAGCTAGGGCAGAAGCACTCACTGAAGTCAGCAGGGTTGTGGTATGTGGGGCAGTGGAGGCCCAGACCCTTCAGGTAGGGGATGAGGTTGGTCACGATGCCTTTGAAGATGCACTGGCCCTGGCTCAGGATGTACAGCTGCAAGAAAAAGCCAGGATGGAGCAGATGCAGAGCAGCCAGGGGCACTGTCGCCTGCTTCTACCCACCTCCCTGTCCCTAGGGTGACACAGGGCACCCTTGCCAGACCCTGGCCATCAGGGCTGTGTGCCACACAAGCCCCAGGTCAAATGCCTGTAGCCCATCCCTCCCACGGCCTCTCTCCTGGGTCGTGGGGCAGCGCGACCCTGCACCCCTGACGAATCCTGTGTCCTAGCCCAGCCCAAACCTTGTCGAACATCTCAAAGAGCTTGGCACTGGGCTGGTGGATGGTGCAAATGATGGTGCGTCCACCCTGAGCCAGGGACCGCATCAGGGAAACCACCTGGAAGCAGGAAGCACTGTCCAGACCGCTGTGGAGGAGAAAGAGACAGCAGAGAGAGAAGGGGAGAGTTGAGAGGGGGGAGAAGTACATCCTAAAGGTGCCCCCGCTTGCCTCCCCTTGTGCACACCCTCCTCTCAGACCGATGGAGAGGAGCATCTTTGCGGTCCCAGCCCTGCCATGCCCCAGCCCCCTCGGAGCCCGGGTGGGCACAGCCACATCCCACCCTCAGGCCTCGCAGCCCTGCTGTGCTCCAGAGGGTGCCGGCCACCCTGCACGCCCCTGGCAGGGGAAGCCCAGCTGGGCAGGTGGTGCTGGGGAGCCCCAGCCCCTGCGGCCTCACCTCGTGGGCTCATCAAAGAACATGACCGGAGGGTTGTTCACCAGCTCCAGGGCGATGGCCAGGCGCTTGCGCTGGCCCCCCGACAGCGAGATGGTGCGGGTGTAGGAGCACTCCAAGAGCCCCAGGGCCGTCAGGATCTCATTCACCTGTGAAACAGCCTCAGTCACCACAAGCTCCCAGGGACCCTCACCCCATCCCTGCCACCTCCCTTCAACCCTCCATCACTGGAAGCCCCTCAGCATCCCTGGTCCCCTCAGGGCTCTCCCTTCCCTACTGTCCCTGTCTCGGGAGAAGATCAGGGGCCTGGGCCCACCTCCCCCTGAGCTTACCAGCTCCTTCTTCACCTCCTGCTTCTCACTCAGCTTCAGGTTAGCAGAGACCTGCAGGGAGAGGATGGGCAGGGAGACACGACTGTTAGATGCAGGGAACAGAATCAGCTGCACCATGGCCCCGTCCCTGCCCCGCCGAGGACTGAGAGCAGGGGCTCAGGATGAAGAGAGCAAGAACAGCAGGATTTTGTTCCTGTGTCCCAGAGCCCTTGGAAATGACTGATGTCAGTGTGGGCTCGGTGCCCAAGGACACAGTCCACATGATACCCCACAGAGCTCAGCAGGCTGCCTGGCTCCCACGCCGCTCACCATCATAGCCTCCAGCACAGTGAGGTGTGGCAGGAGCATGTCGTCCTGCATGATGTAGCAGGACATCTTGCGGAAGGTGCGCAGGTCCCGTGGGCGGCCATTCACCAGGATCTGTCCCTTCATGCCAGTCTCCCTGCAGGAAAGAGGTGTGGGGAAAAAGTAGCACAGGGCCATCGACCCCAGACCCGCTGGCTTCCCCGCAGCCTCACCTGTAGCCAGCCAGGATGTTCATGAGTGTGGACTTCCCAGCACCCGAGGGTCCCATGATCCCAATGAGCTCCCGCTGGCAGAACTTCCCTGACAGGCATTTGAGGAGAGTCTTGTACCCTGGAGGGGGAGAGCAGAATGAGTTCAGCTTTCCAAAGCAGCAGCGCCACAGGCACTGCGGTGCCACCCCAGCACCCGAGGAACCTCAGGACCTTCACGCCTTGTGCCAGGGGCTGCATGAGCCTGGAAACTGTCCCACCAGCATCCCCAGGGCTACAGGCACAGCAGATGTCATTTCAAGCGTGATCTCTGACCCTGGTCCTTGGCTGACCCCATTGATTTCCAGCACCAAAGAGGCACACGCCCTGGATGATGGCAAAGACCAGGGAAATCCCTGGGTCAGAGCACGTAAACTGCTGAGGAAGACTACCAGCCTGGTTCTGGGCATGTTGTCAGATCCCAGTCCCTAGGGACAATGGTGAGGGGCAGCAAGAAGCAGGGTAGCACGGGGCAGGCAGGGTGCCCCACCTCACTGGATGCCTGGCTGTTGCCTTCATTGGCATTCATGCTGTGACACCCGGCAGCAGATAGTGCTAATCAGACCTGGAATTATCTCTGCTTTAAACGCAGCTGATTAGCATTTTCTGGCAGAAGGAACACGATGTGTCGGGAGTAGGGAACAGGCACAGCCTCAGGCTCTCAGGAGCTGCCCCCAAAACGCAGCCCTGGCAGGAAAAAAAATGGTATACAGGGTGTTAGGACCATGCTAAACCCCGGACCAAGTCTAAGCATCTGCTGGAAATATGCCCCCCCCTGCACCCCAGGGTGGCAGCTGGTGTTGGGCAAGGGCACCACATCCATCCCCTGCCCACAGGCTGGGGCAAGGCTCAGTGCCAGACCACTCGTGGTCCCTGCACCACACGAGGCGGGGTGGGGACACACCAGCCCCTCTGGCTTCTCCATCACCACAAGCTCTGGGTTCCTCCTCTGCACCCCGCAGGGTCAGGTGCCCTGCACCCAGGAGCGGTCCCCGCGGGCAGAGGGGCAGCGAGGGCCGGGAGGGGAGGGCAGGGGGATGTGCATGATGGCAGCAGAGCGAGCATGCCCAGCAGCCCCCCCCCGGTGCATCTCAGCGCCACGCACACAGCTCCGGCACCGCGCATGCTGCTCACGTCGGCGCCACTGCAGCTTGCGCAGCGGTTACTCGCGTTCATTGACTGCCAGTAACCTCCTGCTTCAGCAGAGTGAGGCAGCCTGGCCCGATCCCGGGGGCTGCAGCCGAAGGCACCGGGAGCTCCCCCCCCTGCCCCCCAGCTCCCTCACCTGTGCCCAGTCTGGGAAGAGGAGGGTCCCTCCCACTGTCGCCCCAGGATCCCAGCACCTCTCGGCGTGCTCCTGTCGGGTCCAGCTGCCCGAGCCTTTCCCACTCCCGCCCCGCAGGGCACTGGCCCACTGGCAAGCAGCTGCTCCCTAGGGCTTCTGGGTGCTGCTACACACTCTGCCCTGGGAAACGCATGCTTGCACCATGGCTCCTCCCGGGGCGCTTCCTCAGCATCCCCAACAAACAGGGAGACCTCATCCTGGAAGATGTCAGGATGTCTGGACGTCCTGTCTTTCAGTGCCTCAGTTTCCCCAGCTGCAGAGCCCTGGGGACAGGGTCAGAGGCCTCACTTGCACTCCTGGCTAGCAGGACATCCTGCTGAGCAGCCCTGTGCCCTGGTCTGCTCACCCCAGGCCCCTGCACATCCCTGCCTGCCTTCAGCTTCTGCAGATCAGCTCCCCCTCCATCTCATGGGGCTGCCTGATTGGCATCCCATTAACTGAGAGAGCTAATTAAAGCAGACTACCACCCACCAGTCGCCATCTGCCTCCCCTCTCCCCTCCCTGAGCTCTCGGCCAGAGTCACGCACAGGGAAGGGGACCGTGGCCTCAGCTGCGCAGGGAGCTGCTGGGGAGGAAATCCCCTGCAAACCACACACTCTCCTTGCCAGGCTCTGAGCTGGGGCACCCCTCGGGGTCTCCTGCTGTCAGCACGTCACACACAGCCATCACACCCCGCACAACCGTGCTGGGGAACCTCATCCACTCTGGCTCCCCCCAACCAGGAAACCCACCCCATCTCCCGCACACCAGCGGCAGGCCTGGGCCGCAATCTGCTTTCCTCCGGCATTGCCCAGCAGAGGTACGCAGCGATTGCTGCGGGACACCAGCCTGTCCGCCACCCAGGGGCACCCGGCACGGACAGCGGCGACCAGCGCTGGCACCCAGCCAGCCCCTGCTGCCGGAGGGGACAGCAGGGCGAGCGGCTCCAGCATCTCCTGGTGGGGCTCCCCGGGCGCAGCCCCGCTGTCACACCCCCGCCGGCAGGCAGAGAGCTGAGGGACTCGGGGCGTGCAGAGCCTGGGGCTGCCTGGAGCAGGGATTGGCAGAGAAGCCATAAATCCAGCAGAGGCAGATGCTGGGGACACGGGTGAGATCAAGGCATCCAGACCAGGAGAGGGGTGCGGAAGCCCTGCGGGCCCCCTCCCCAGGCAGCAGCTCCTACCTCTCTTCCTCCACCAGGAGCCTTCCCGCACAGAGTAGGACAGGTCGATGAACTCGATGTTGACGGCCGAACGCTTCGGGAGGTGGGAAAACCTCTGGGCCTCGGTGATGTGGTTCTCCACCTTCTTCAAATGGGTGGTGAGGAGTGGGGCATCAGGGGGGCTGGCGTGGCACACCGTGTCCTCCAGGGCAATGGAGACACACGCAGGATCAATACCTTTCTCCGCCATCCTGCTGCTCTGTGGGAAACACACAGGGATCAACTCACCGTGGGCCCCCCTCTCAGGGCCGGACTCCGTAGGGGCCTCTGACCAGCCCGCAGCAAGTCCCCTCACATCCTTTCCTGCTGGCTCCAGACCTCGCTGCCCCCTGCGATACACTGCCCAGCTGTGGTCTGGCACCCACAGCTGGATGGGAAGATGGACCAGGCCAGGGCAGCCGAGCCTGCTCCGGGGGGCTCACGGCGAGGAGCAGCCGATCAGCTCCACAGTCAGGAATTCACGCACCTCCCGCAGCTGGGTCCAGCTCTGGCAGCAGAGCTGACAGGTTGTTCACCACCCCTGGCCCCACTGCTGCTGGGCTCCCTGCCCTGTTCCTTTTGGCCACAGTGGGCACAGGATGGGAAGCTGGAGATCAGATGTTCTGTCCTGGATGGGGAACACCCAGCTGGGTCTGGGTGTCCCCAAGGGCTTACCAGGAACCACCTCTGCAGCCTGGCCAGGGCTTGTGGGGTACAGACACGGGCTCCCAAGCGACAGCTTCTTGGACAAAGCACGTCTCACCCAGCTCCTGGGGCAGAGCTGGTGCCAGTGGTCCCCGCAGGCTTGCTGAGACAGACTTAATAGAACAGGGAGGGGGCCCTGCTAGTGGCAATCCTTCTCTGCCTCCCTTGGCTCATTCACCTTCCCAGCTCTTACCAGCACAGCCTCAGAGACCAGCCCAGTACTTAACTGGGGCCACTACACGATGCTAACACACGCCCCTGCCCAAACGCTTTCCTGCTGGGCAGTGTCTCCTGCCTGCAGTCCTCCCCACAGCTGATGCACCTCAGCCAAGCTCCTCAGGTCTCTGCGTGGCGTACGGACTCTGCGGGGCCGGCGGGGTGTGAAGCCCAGCAGGGTGGGGAGCAGGCTCACCCCAGGTCCCACTGCGGCACCGAAGCCTGGGAGCGGGGAGATCGGGGATCCCCACAGCTCCGGCGAAAGGAGCCTGAGCCGTGCCCGGGCAGGCTGGGCCCAGCACCCATCTTGCCTCCAAGGCTGGGGTCCTAGGGCTTCGCTAACCTACATTTTGCTGCGGCGCAGGCTGCGGGAGCTCCCCGCTCCAGCTGCAATGCACACGCCGTCCCCGCAGGGACCCGCGCCGGCATCTCCCCAGCCCCCTGCCCGCTGCGGCCGGATCCTCCCGGGGCTGGAGCAAAGGCAGCCCCAGCCCTGGGGACGGAGGCGGCTGCGGGATCGCCGCACTCGGATCCCGCTCTCGGCAGCTCCGGGACACGCTTGGCACAAGGAACCCCCCGTGGCAAGCAGCCCCAGGGTGCGGGCTAGCGGGAACGGGGGGCTCGGGGCGGGGTTGGGGGGGGGGCACCAGGCACAAAGCGCCCTCGGGCTCACCTTGACTCCTCGGCTGGGCGTTACGGGGAGCGCTAAATCCCGCAAGCAGCTCTCCGCGGCTTAGCCCATCCCCGAGGCGAGGGGTGGGGACGGCAGCAGCGCCGGGGATGTTCTTCCTTCATCCCGGCTCCCCGCCGGAGCCCCCCCACTGCATCCCCAGTCGCCCCCCAGCACCCCCCCGGGCCGGACAGCGGCTCCTGCAGGCTCCCCCCCCATCCCGGTCCCCAGGCTCACCTGCGGGCTGCGGCCGCTCCTCTCCCCGCCGGCAGCGGCCGTGCCCCCCCCGCCGCCGCCCTGCGCCCAGCGCCCGGCCGTGCCGCCGCCGCAGCGCCCTCGGCCGCTCCCTCCTCCTCCTCCTCCTCCTCTTCCTCCGCAGACAAAGGGGCGATGCCCGCGGCGGGGGCAGGGAGAAGGCTCGGCGGCAGCCGGCCGGTGCTCAGCGCCGGGACCCAGGCTGGGCGCTGCCCCTGCGGGTCCCCAGCCGGGGTCTCCTCCCCATCCCTCCGCAGGGCTGGGCTGGGCTGGGCGGGCAGGGCAGGCGCGGGGGGGGCTCTCCGACCCCAGCCCAGCAGTGGCTAGCAGCCCCCCGGGCCCGGCTGCTCGGCGATGCCCCTCTCCGCCAGCTTTGTCCCTGCTGCTGCTGCCTGTCGGGGCGTCAGGACGGGCAGCCCAGGCAGGCAGGCAGGCAGCCCTGCCAGGCAGCGAAAAATCCTCTTAAAGGGACCGGCCTCATTTCCTCTCCCCGCAAGGCACAAGGCCTTGAGCATCCTCAGCGCACAAGCCTGGGGTTTGCCGGCCCTGTCCCTGCAGCCCCCTCCAGCCCCCCGCCCCGCTGCCTGCTCCTGGTCACACACAGGGCAGAGCCCCCCGCAGCTCCCTCCATTGCCACCTCAGCCCAAACCCCCTGAGCAGGCACGGCTCACCCCCCCGAGTCCCCCAACACCCCCTAAATCCGCTCCTGCCCCTGCTCAGCCCTGCACTGACCTGGGACAGGGGCCGCCCCACCGTGCAGCCGCCCCAGTGACAGCACAACCTGGGTGAAACTGGGGCAGAGCAGTGCCTGGGAAACCCACCCCAGGCATCAAGAGCCAGGGCAGGTGGGGTTGCAGCTGGCCACAAAGGGCCTTGACAGGAGGGTGCCTCCCGCCCAGGCCTTCACCCCCAGCACACGCTGCCCGCTTCATCCCCCCTGCACCTCCACCCTCCGCAGCTCCACGCCTGGCTCCATCCTCGCTGTTACTCACACCTCTCACCCACCACAGCACTTAAACATGAAAGACATATGGAAATGAGTGGCACTAACAAAAGTATTAATTAAAAAACCATCTGTTGAACCAAGGAGAGCTTTCCCCTCCCACAGCTAAGCTTGGGCTGGGCAGTGATTTGGCTCCTTGGCAAAGCAGGATCCAGCCAGAGGAGAGACTGCGGGACAGGACAGCCCACAGGCTGGGCAGGGGGAGGGCACAAGGAGGTAGCCGTGGAGCCAGGCTCCACAAGGGAGTCTTAAGTCATCTCCTCATGGAGCAAAAGACATGCTGGACCCATCCAGTTTGCGTTCAGCACGCTGACTCCCATCCTCAGGGCACTCACCGTTAGCAGGTCTCAGCCCAGGCCCGCTCTGTGCAGGGCAAGCCAGCCCTGCTGCCCTGCGGGTGGGCACAAGCAGGGCCTGGGAGCGAACCCCTTTGATGCTAAAGCCTTCACAACTGCCCAAGGCTGGGCCGGCAGTCCCTGAGACCAAGCTGGTGGCCATACAGCATCCAGCAGCTGCTGCAGCATCCTGCTGTGGAGTCATTTCAAGGTGGAAGGCCAGCAGGGATGGGAGTCCAGTGCCCAGAAAGGCTTGGTGGTCAGTGCCGTGGGCACGTTCAGCATCCGTCTGGTCCCTGGCAAGAGCCTTCCTACAGTGGAAGAGTCATGGGATGGGGCCAGGCAGGAAGGCAGCCCTGCAAGAGAGCGAGTCCAAAACATCTCCTCTCCTCTCGGATGACAGCCTTGGGATGGATGCAGCTCATGGAAGGAGGGCAGCGATGGAGAGACGTGGCAAAGGGAAGCAGACATCCAGGTTGGAAGCCTCCCTCGGCATGAGGCCAGTGGCCGCAGCCCCGGACAGCCCAGCTCTACCCAGCGGAAGCTGTCAGGAGAGCAAGAGCAGCAGATGTTGAGCTGTCTGGCAGCCCCCAGCTCTCAGTGTCAACCCTTCCCACAAAAGAGCGAGACAGACCCTTACCAAAGGCGGGCGGCCGCGACCAGGACTCACCGCACGGGACGTGGCAGTCACACTCGCAGATGTTGCAGCGCTGGAACCAGCGCACCCAGCCTGAGCGCTTGGTGACACAGGCTGAGATCTTGATGCAGCCGTGGTTGAGGAAAGCTCCCAGGTGGGCCTGGGTGCTGCAAGATGAAGAGCACCTCCCGGTAATGTCCTGCTCGCTGATCTCGATACGACCTCGCAGGCAGATCCCTGCAAGAGCAGGGCCAGAGCACATGACGGGGTGCCCACCAGCCCTCCCGCAGCAAGCTGGGGGAAAAGAGGGGTCGGAAACATGCCTGCAGCCCTGCTGCCTGCTCCCCATGCAGGCAGGATGCCCCCTCAGGCTCAGCACGACCCCCGGCCGTACTCACGGAGGCAGGTGGGCTTGGGGGTCCAGCGACCATCAGACTGGCAGGAGCTGGCCGGGTCCCCCAGGAGCAGGAATCCAGGCCGGCAGCTGTACCGCACCACCGAGCCGACCCACCAGTCGTTGCCGTACACCACCGAGTCCAAGTCCGTTTCGGGTCGCCCACAGTTCACTGGGGACAGGGAGGTTCCTGAGGGCAGCCCGGGGCTAGCGCCCTGTGCAGCCTGCTCGGCGGAACGTCAGCCCAAGGGGACGCACCCAGGCAAGGCTGCGGGCCCTGGGTGAAGACGAGGATGCTGGCCAGGATCTGCGGGTGCCCCAGGCTGCGTCCTCTTGTGGCCCGAGGACCAGGCTGCTGGGGAGACTCCACCACGCACGTGTGTGTGGCACAAAACCTGCCCTCCCCAGGCTGGCTGTGCCAAGCCCCGCAGCCAGCCCCAGGGCCCCCCCGTCTCCCCGCTCTTGCTGTACCTCTGCAGAAGGACTTGTAGCCCAGCCAGCAGCAGCTGCCATTCCCACACTGGCTCCTCTTCAGCTCCTTGTGCTTCCCCTTGCAGACCCCGAAGCAGATGGGCGCTGTGCCAGACCAGTAAGTATCCGGGTCTCCTGGTGTTGCAGGGAGCAGGACAGGGCTAGGGCTGGGGACGACCCTTCCCGCCAGCTCCCCAGCCCTCAGAGACCCACAGGGAAGTGGTACAAAGTCCCAGCCCACCCCCCAACCCCTGCTGTGGTCAGCAGTGCATCCACTAGCACCCCCATTTCTGCAAGTCAGCTCCCGCTTCCCCTGTGCCACACCTCGGCACGGGGACGTGACAAAATTCTTGCTCCCAGCTGGGGAAGACCAGTCCAGCCAGTTACCAGCAGCTCTGGGGCACCCTGAAAGCCTCTTCCCCCAACACCCTGTTACCTTCTGGGTCCTCACAGGAGACCAGCATGGCCAGCACAGCGAGGAAGAGGGGGCCCAGTCCCATAGCGCACACACTGCCCTCCTCCCCTTGCCCCTCAGACCAAAGGCCCCTCTCTGCTTGCCCAAGAGAAAGTGAACTTGGTTTCCATACCCACAGGACAGGGGCTGCTGTAGGACACGGGGGAAGGGAGGAGACATTCCCTTTAATGCCAATCCTCTAGCCAGCAGATAATCTCTGGCAGATTACCCTCCCTGGACCCAGTGTTTAAAGGGACAACTCCAGCCACCGCAGCCTTGCCTCCGCTCCCAACACCAAGCACTCGCATCCTGCAGCAGCCCCGTAGTCCAAGATAACGCAGGCGCAGCCACGGCCTTGGCAGCAGAGCCCCCAGCCCTGCATATTGGCACGAGGGCCAAGCTGCAAGTGCTGCGAATGCAAACCTGGCCGGAGGCCCTTCTCTCGAAGGTATCCTCAGCCCAGCTCTGCCAAGCACCAGGGAGCGAGGGCCAGGCAGGGGCCGGGAAGGCTGGGCAAGGCCCAGCCACACGCCAGCAGCCCAGGAGCGCTGTCCCCAGAGCGGCGTCCTCCCGCAGCGCGTGCTCAGGGCTGCTGGGAGAGCAGCTGCCTCCTACCCTGCCTCCCCCCAGCACTGGGTGCCCAGCACACCACCCCACCTGCGTTCCACCAGCCCCTGGGAGGCACTCCGCATGAGAGCGGCACCGGGGTGCACGCTGCCCATCACCCCGATCCAGCAGCAGACCTCCCCACGGGGCCTCAGCAGGCAGCTCTGCCCGCTTCACCCCCTCTCCTCACCCGGCAACCGCAGAGCACGCTGCCCCGCACCCAGGGCACGGGCCTAAGGGGCTGCTCCCATCGCCCCATCCCAAGGGCACAGCCACGAATCACACCCCCTGGGTTTGGAATTAGAAAGTGAGCAGGTGGCCAAGGGTTTAGTATAAAGTGATTTCCTCCGTTAACCTGGAATTCCAACAGCTTTTGCTGAACTGCCTGAGAAAGGAAGCGAGGAGTAAAAAGTCAGCGTCCAGCCCAGATCAGCAGGGCACCTCCCTGCCTCCATCTGGGCACAGCTCTTCCACACACAGGGCAGTGTGGGCCCAAGCGTCACTCCAGGGACACCAGCTCCACGCTGTCCCCATCCAACTCACGACAAAGGGTAAGCTGGCTCTGCTCACAAGCCCAGGCTACTCTCTGTAGTCAAAAAATGACATTGCAGGCAGATGTCATTCACGCCCTGAAGGAGGCAGCAAAAATCAAACTCAGGACAGCAGGGAACAAGTGCCAGAGCTAAACCCGGCCTTCCAGTGCCACCTCTGGGGACGTGGAACAACACGCTCTCGGAGGCACTTGCCAGCTGCACCAAGGGGCAGCACAGAGGACATGTTAAGAGGCCCTGGCAGCTCTTCAGTGCCCACCTCCCACGGCGCAGGCTCTAGGCAACTCAGCCTCATCCTCTCGCCACAACGTGCCACAGCTGGCAGGGATGGGGCTGAAACAGACACCAGACACTGCTTGGCCTGGCAGTCTGACTTTTATTTGTATCGCCAAAGTACACTGTGCCCAACCAGGAGCCCAAGCCCCAATATGGGGAGGAAACCCACGGAAGGACAAAAGCATTAAGGAGCTCCCAGTCCCCCAGTGCTGCAGGGTAGGACAGCACCTCCAGCCCTCTCCTCCCAGAGACCAGCGGTGCAGCCACCACCAGCAGCACCAGCTGAATGACCCAGGAAAGATGATGCACGGGGAAGTGCCGATGAAGGCAGAAGTAGAGCGTGCCATCCCTTAGAGAACAAGGTATAGATGCAGCCCCGGCTGAGGGCCACACATCTCCCCAGGGAAGAGGCTTCAGCTGCAGTGTCTGCTCAGCACGCCACCCTGCCTGGGGACATCATCCTCCTAGCTGGGGACCAGGCTCTGCCAGCGCTGACAACCGAGCTGTGCAGCAGCAGCAGGAACCACGTCACCAGCGAGTGACCAGGAGGGGAAGGCCTGTGTCAGGCTAAGGCCAAACCTCCTGGAAGGGTGGGAGAGGCTTGCTAGTCCCTAATCCCCAAGAAGAGGAGACAGACAGCTCTTTCCAGCTCAGATCACTTGATCCACAACTGAGAGACCTGTCCCTCCCCTCTCCCCATGCTAACCAGAGGCTGGGGCAGCAGAGTGGGAAGCCAGCCAGCTGCAGGTAGGTGAAGACAAGCTCAGCCCTCTCCCCCAAGCACTTGTCAACCTCCCCCACCAGCACATCCCATGGAGGCCCAAGTTTTCCTCATGCAGCGAGGCAGGCGAGCACCTCACACGATCTGGATGCCCAACTCCTCGGCCGTCTTCTGCAGACGGTCCATGACGTTCTCCTCCAGCTCCATAGCCAGCCCGCTGGGTGCTGCCACCTGCTCCTCGGAGGATGTGCTGGCCATGACATAATACACAGTCTCACTCTCCCCATGCTCGTTGGTCCGGTTCACCACACGGATGATGGGGTTGGCGGGGGTGCCAGGTTCTTGCTCCGATGACAGCGCTGCTCCTGGGAAGGTGCTCGGCCGTGCTGGCTCAGGGTTGTCAGCAGAGCAAGGGGCTGGGCGCAGCGGGGCCACCTGCAGTTGAGTGATACTGTTCTCCACCAGTGGAGCCTCTGGTGGGGCCTCCAGAATGATGCCCTGCAGGTTGCCCTCACCCTCAGACAGCACCACACACTCAGCCGAGCCACCCAGTGCCTCCCCCTGCTTCTCTCCATCCTTCAGTAGCTGCTCCGTCAGCTCCACGCTCTCGTAACGCACCAGCTGCAGCCTCATGTAGCCATCCTCGTGTTCCTTGTACCTGAGCAGAGACAGGCAGAGGTGACGGAGCCATCACACTGCGGCCCCCTCCCTAGAGACAGGAGCGGCCTGAAGCAGCAGCCAAGAGGCACTACATCCTAGTTTCCAAGGCCCAGTGCTACAGAGATGACACCAGGCAAGATAAAAACCCTTAAACCCTACCCCGAAAAGCACATCCATGTGGCAGCTTCTGAACTTTCCAATAGGCCTCTTATCTCCCAAGCCCATCTCCTTCCACCACTCTGTTTCACTGGGAGCATTTGAAGTCCATCCTCTTCCCCTACCAGCTTTTAGGCTCTGGAAACTCTTTGGAGCTTCCTAGAGAGGATGCAGCAGAGGCATCTCTCAAGACACTAACTCTTCCCAGAGCGGGACGCCTGGACCTGGCCCCTGCCAAGCTCAGAAGCGTCCCACCAGATGCAGCTGTGACAGCATCGCTTCTGCCCTTGCCCCTAAACCTCTGACCCACTGCCAGAGCTGCCACCCTGCATTGCTGTCACTGTGCCAGATCCCACAGAATGCTTGCTGCCCAGCGCCTCCCAGCCACTGGGAATTGGGTCTTGAGCACATTACAGGCAAACATCAGAGCCCAACACTGCCAAGTCTCTGCTCCAGCAAGACACAGGGTCTTGCTGTTCCAAGCTCCAGCTGTCTCTTGCACTAGGGAGGAGGAAATGAGGAGCTAAGGATGGGCAGTACCTGAAGCGAGGATGGCCCGAGGGCCATTTGAACTGGTGTTTCTTCCTGAGGTGGACAGTGAGGTTGTTTCCACGTGTGAAGCACTTGTCACAGACATGGCACTTGTACCGGGGCTCTGAGTCACCCTGAAGGGCAGAGAGAGGGATGTGAATACTCCATGAGCCTGATCAGAGGGCCTGGTACCCACGCGTGTGCATGGAAGGAAGAATCAGGTTCTCTGAGAAGACTGACATGACGTATCATTGCAGCAGTACGAGAGGAACGCAACTCAACTTCACATTCCTACAGCCCTGGTCAGCCTGAGGCACATCACATGACTTTAGCTTTTTTTTCCTCATGCTTCTGTACAGCATGTTGCACTTAGCAGTTCTCAGCCTCACTGGGAGACAGTACACAGCAGAACAGCCCTCTGCTCCCTTCCCACCTCATGGACTTTCCGGTAGTGCAGTTTGATGGAGCAGAGGGAACGTGCAGTGAAGCTGCAAGCCTCAAACTCGCAGCGATAGGCTGGCTCTTTGCTGTGCGTGTCCAGATGTTTCCTCAAGTCAACGAGATTCTTGCAGCTAAAAGGAAATTATAAGGGGACAAAGCTGAAGACCGTGTAGCACGCACACGGACGCGCCTCTGGGTGCTTTTCTGTCACCGGTTTGGAAAGACAGAAAGCTCTGGTCCTCACCTGTAGTCACAGTAGTCACACTTGAACGGCCGCTCCTCGCTGTGCCGAAAACGAATGTGATTGCGCAGGGAGGAGGGCAGGGGGCAGGTCATGTCGCACAGAGGGCACTTGTAATGGTTCACTGTGCGAAAAGGACGGGTGGGAAACGTTACCACAAAGTACGGGAGAGCACACGCTCTTCAGAGCCTCAGCTGGGAGAAGCCTTTACTCACCATGGTTCCTCATATGGTCACGGAGCAGCCTCTCTGTGGCAAACCTCTTGGAGCAGTGAGAACACTGAAACCTCTGCTCTGCAGCATCGGGGCCAGGGAGAAAGGGGAAGGGGTGATGAGAAAAGAGATTAAAGCAAAGAGAGCAGCACAAAGGGCAGCAAGGGAGAAAAAGAGGCAGTTACAGTGGAACCGGGAACCCTTCTCTCCAGGCAGAGATCGCAGACACGAAGGCAAACAAAAACCAAACCCCCTGCAAAGCCCAGTCTGCCTCCCCTGCGCAGAGCCTCCTCGTGCTGCCAGCGCAGGAACTGGGGAGCCACCACACACCCTGGCAGCACAGCGCAAGGGAACTCAACAAGCAAATCCCAGTCCTGCTGCAAGTGCCCAGCTGCTGCCTTTGACTTCAGTCCTGGGTCCCCACAGGAGGAACAGCTCTGGCTGCAGTAGCGAGAGCCTGGGCAGCCTCCAACCCCCCTGCCTCTGCCAGACACCTCTCAGAGATCCAGCAGTGTCGGAGCTCCCACTGTCCGGGGAAGCCAGGCTGTTTCCAAGCACACCCCTGCCCTTTGCTCACAGAGAACAGGCAGCTCCAGCAAACCAAAAGGCTCAGGCAGAGGACTGCTCACAGTCCCGCTCCTCCCCGGCCCGCAGGAGCTTACGGTCCAACGCAGTCTGACGGCGGATGTGGTCAAAGAACTTGGTGTTGTTGGCGAACATCCCCCCGCAGGTAGGACAGGCCACCACTTTCTCCTGCGTGTGGCTGCGCAGGTGCTCCCGCAGTTTGCAGCGCCCCTTGAAGGTGCAGTCGCAGTCTAAACAGAAACAACAGAACGTCATTAAGATCCTTCACGCAGAGGCCACAATCCGCAGCGTGACTGAATGGCAGGCTTCTTGCTTCTGTTTTGACTAGCGAGGATGAACTCTCTGCTCCAAAAAGCCCACAGAGCGGGGCCACAGCAGGATGAGCTCACCAGTGTACAACCGGCCTGGGCACCCCCCACCACTGCAAGCAGCTAAGGCAATTGCAAAAAACACAAGAGAGAAAAAATATTGAAAACGATAGACTGGAGCCTTTTCTTTTAGGTACTAATATGAACAAAAAGTTCAATGTTAAGCACTCAACTGGACTCCCCTCCCCCCCGAAGGAAATTCTACAGGAACATTTCACTGTTAGGACCACACACGCACATTTTTGAAGTTCAAGAGGCTCCCTGGCACCCTGCCAAGGAGCGCAGAGTTCTCCCTACAACAAATGCAACCCAGCCCTTCGCCAAGCTCTCTGGAGAGGCCTCGCGTGCAGGCACTAACCTTTCCAGCCACAGACAACCACATGGTTTTCCTTCCCCGCTGCCTTGTACTCTGAACAGAAACTGTGATCCTCCACGTGCCGATAGAACCACTCAGGATTATCAAATGATCGCTGTTGGGGAGAAAGGAGAGACAGAACAGGGTGAAGAGCTCAGCCAGAGCACAACAGACGCTTTCACAGAGGTACAAACACAGCCCAGAGGCGGGCAGGTGAGCTGCAGGACAAAAGCAGCTCTCCTTCCCCCGGCTGCCACATCACAGAGAACACACAGGAAAGCGAAACCGGATCCCCTGTCCTCACCTCACAGTACTCCCACAGGCACAGAAAGTTCTCCTGGATCTCAGGGATGATATTGCGGCTCTGGAAGTCCAGCTGGCAGTGGCTCACATCCGACTGGCTCTGCAGGGCCCGCAGCCCCCACTGCTTCAGCTTGGTGTGGTAGCAGTGGAAATAAACGTGGCGAATGAGGTCAGCAGAGCTCTCCGGGGAACAGAAACCGCATTCCTGCCACAAACACGTGTATTCCTCTGCAACACAAACAGGAGATACACAGGCTATAATGGCCTGATGGAAACTCTCCAAGTAAAGCTCAGGCTCTCAAAGACAGTGAGCCACCGGGGCTTTTTTTTTTTTTTTATTCAAGAGATTCCAGTCCTGCAACAGGCAGCGCTGCTTCCTCAGAGAGAGGATTCTGTCACAACGAAACACCTCGGGGAAGGGAGAGAGCTGGCGAGCCACAGCAGCGGAGGCTGCTGGCTCCTTACCGAGAGGGTCCATCTCGTCGCGGTGTTCCCCGGGAAGGTGCTGCCGCAGGTGCTGGGCCACATGCTCGCAAAACTCCTCCATCTTCGAGGCCACGTAGGTGCAGGACTCCCATTCGCACTGCAGCACCAAGGCGCCCTTACCGCCGGCCTTGGCGGGCGGCATGGCCGGGGCCGCGGGCCCTGCGGGGCAGCGCAGGGACACCGAGAGCTCCCCTCCGCGCCGGGGTCACCCCGCAGCGCGACACCGGCCCGGGCGCCGTCCGGCTGACCTCGGCGGGGGGGACAGGGACGGCCCCGCACTCCCGGAACCGGCGGCGGGGAGGCGCCGGGAGCGCGGGAGAGCGCCCGCCCCTGCCCCGCCGGGGGGCGCCGGAACCCAACGGACCGCGCCCGCCCGCCCGCCCAATCGCAGCCGCCCCCGCCGAGCCGCCGGCCAATCCCCGCGCAGGAGCCGCCGGCCCGCGCGCAGCGCCAGGCCGGACCCGCCGGGAAGCGGCGCCCGCGCACGAAGGTTCCGGGGCGGTTCGGGGCCGAGCCGCCAGCCAGAGCCCTTGTGGGACACCCGCGGGAATAACGCGCGTGTGGCTCCGCGAGCCGCCGCATCCCGGGAGCGCTTTTGTCATTATCAGATTTGGCGCGGGACGTGGCTTTGCGGGAGGGGAGCGTGAAGAGCAGCACGGGCCTCGCTGCTGCCGCACGCGTTCAGTTCCGGGGCCTCCGAGCCCCCCGCAGAGCCGGGCACCCCCGGCATCCCCGGCACCCCGGGCACCCCCGGCACCCCGGGCACCCCGGACACCCCCGGCACCCCGGCACCCCGGCACCAACCCATCAGTCCCCGCTGAGAGACAAGGCAGCATATTCTCCGTACTGAGTAACGAGAAGGCGGATTGAAATGACAGTTGGAATTAAACACACACACGTTGACTGTTTCATCTGCCGCTCCCGCCTTTTGTAACACAAAATAGACGCAATTCTCAGAAATTTGGCTTTTGGCGCAGGTAAATGCAGCGCTAAAACCAAATGGGATTGTATAAAATGTGCCACAAAGCGTGCCTTGCCAACGCACAGTCGCTTCTGTCACTCCTGTCACACACACCGGCTCTACCCTCTGATGTGGAAAGTACGTGCCCAAATTCACTAAATTACATAGAAAATCTGGGTCTGATGATGCTTTTTCAAATGAAAATGTAAGGTAAGAGATGGATCTTACCTAGAAGCAGGCTGGCTGAGTTTTTATCTTTGTTTATTTGTTTTCTGCAGGATCTGTTGGGTTTCAGTGTGGTTATTTTGTAATCAGTACGGAAAACACCCGGCCTGGCCAGACCGTGCAAAAGCTATTAGCTTGATTCGGGCTGGGATTTCACTTGTATACCCTAACCAAAGTATATAAAGATCCAACACAGGAGACAAAACTATCAGGGAAAGCTGCCAGGAGGCAGGTGGCAAACGAAGCCTATTGCTGACAAAGCAAAGACAGTTGTGACTTTACATCTGCCCCACACTTCCCCGACCCACCTGGTGCGTCCGGCCCATCCTGTTACCTGTCAGCCAAATCCAGGACACCTGGGGGTACCAGGAAGGGGCGGCCAGGAATGGACAGGCCAAAATAAGACTTGGTTTATATAAGAGGGCGTATGTGCACGGTGAAAGACTCTGTATACAGGAGCTCAAGTCTTCCATGAGCTTGGTTGTGTGATGCCCTCTTGGTCCTGAGCTCTGTGTCTGAGCTGGCAGAATACCCGAGTCATTCTGCGAGTTAAGAATGTTGGGAATTATTCAGGATGTTATTTCAGCTCTGCCTTCTCCACTTGCCTCAACGGCCTGAGCAGATGCAGCCTTTGCCAGCTGCTGCTCTTTGTATTTTTTTCTTCTGAAGGAAAAGAATAATTACACTTAAAAAACCCAATAACCTTCCCCAGGAAGGCAGTTCACATAACAGGACAAATTCATCTCTGGGCCAATGCTGAGGGAAGCGCATGGAATTACAAAGAGGG